>NC_064551.1:2005282-3248065 GCF_023856365.1 Brienomyrus brachyistius | reverse complement strand
CAGGCAAACATCCACTAGACCCGGAGCACAGCAATGAAAAAAGTGATGATATTAATAGAACAAAGACTTTAAGAAATCCGGTTCAATCTGTGATGCGAGTTAGCAAAGGGAGGAAGTGTTTTAAGGAACTGTATGCTGTCAGACGCGAGTCATCTGCGCACAAGGCACCTCAGTCAGGAAGTCCCCAGGAAGGTCATACGTTTTGCAGAGCTCGGCAACATGGATCTGACCGATCTCCTGCAGCTTATCATTAACCTCCTCCGCCAGCCGGTCCAGGTAGGTCCTGGTGGGAACACAGATAAGGCGACGCTGACGGTCTGCGCAACCTGCCGTGCAATGAGCACCCCCCCCCCCCCCCACACACACACACACACACACACAACGCATGCTGAAGAATCTACTCTTTAATAAGAAGCTTCATGTCAAGCCAAATAGAAACCAGTGAGTTATTTCCCAAATCTTATGATTGGGACAATGTGACTTGGCCCATCTCTGGCACTTAACCATCTCTCTATTTGACTATCCCTGCCGGCCCCTGGAGGATGGGCTTCCCCTTTGAGTCTGGTCCCTCTCAAGGTTTCTTCCTTCTAGGGAGTTTTTCCTTGCCACTGTCGCCTATGGCTTACTCACTGGGGGCTTTGGGTGAGGATGCTGTAAAGCGCTTTGAGACGATGTAATGTTGTGATAATGCGCTATATAAAAATAAATTTGTTGTTGTTGACATATTTGACCTTCCTTCACGAGATCACTGTCAATATGAAGTGAACAGTTACGAGTTAAGGTACACAGGAATTCGTTTGTTTTTGCTCTCCTAAGAGACAAAAGAAAATAGTCTGAGACCAGTCATTCATCTGGAGAGACAGGACCGTCTTTCACGGTTAAGGGCGATGCGACTGCTCTGTCAGCCCTGGGATTCGAAACAGCGACCTTCTGAAGCCAGGCACAGACGCCATCCCCCTACCGATACTAAATCAATGCACTCAAATTTCAAACTTGAACTATACATGGAAGGACTGGTATTTGGCACTTATATAGACCACACTGTGTACTTACTCGTCGATAAGCTGCCCCAGAACCAACTGAGTGTTTCTGTCAGACTTTGCTATATCATTGGCTCGGCTTTCAACATGGACCAAGTCAACATTAATAACCTGCAAAGAGAAACATGTGGTAAATGCCCCCCCCTGGTCAAACAAAGCAGGAAACTTAGTTTTAAAATTAGATCATTTAAATAAGAGAAACGTATCACCCCCCTCCCCCCAAATAGTTTACAATTACCAAACACTATGGCATAGCTACAGTGCCTGACAAAAGCTAAGATATGTCACCAAAACATATTAAACCAGAGTCATGTTTAGCTTTACCAAATAAAATACCGATAAAGCATCTATTTTGTGTAAAATAGCAAATGAAGAAATTATCTGTGCTGGGGGGGCTACTGACCTGTTGTAGGTCTACAATGTTCACCCGACCTTGGTTTAAAAAAAAAAAATATGTAAAATTAAAAGAAAAGAAAAAAAGAATGACATCAACTGCAGGAACATTTATCGAGAAAGCAAGCAATTTATATCATGACATTTTAGAAGCTCAATTAGCACCAGCAGACAGTGTCAGTGTACCGAAGTCACCAGTTTTGGGGGTGTCTGAACACCTCCAAACTGACTGCGAGCGCAGTGAAGATGGTCTGTCACTGGTTTCTCAGTGCAAGTTTTCAATATGAAACCCGTGTAACGCGATCTCAGTTCGCGAGGTGTCCATGACAGAGACGAACCTCCACGGACGTAGAGTTCATCGCGAATCTCCCTACTGATCTGAGCAGGGGTGATGTACTCCTTCCCATCCAGCGTGTGTACAACATCCAGCTGCTTATCCTCAATTAGCTTGGCAACGATCTCAATGCAATTCCGCTCTGATAACCTGGAGAAAAATGACAGGAAAGGATGGGGAGTAACAGACTGCAGTATTTAGTTCAATATAAACTGTAAAAAAATACAAAATCTTGGTTAGGATTTACCAGTCTGAATTATGACCAAACCTGCAAAGTCACTTAAATAAAAATTTTTCTGAAACTTTGTTGCAATTCATATACAACGGGTTTTTACAGATACATTAAATACTTCAAAAATACTTCATTAAATACTTCAAACCCAAGAATCAAGTATAATAATATATAATAATTACAGAGTCGTTCTGTGATGCTGCAAGAATGGCCAATATTTATCTGCACAGTGTATATTTCTTCTGGCCTTGGAAAAGTTACAGTCTTTTTGGATGACTGCAGTACAACCTTGCTTCCAGAACCTCTTCTTAGGGACACCGCAGGCATTCAATTTATCTGCTAAATTTCACCATCAGCTCATTTGATTAAACGTATTTGCTTGATTTTTTTTAAAACATAAATCAAAATCTGCCTTCTTCACTACTCAGCAATATGATGGAAGGAAGATCACACATGGCACAAGAGGATCCAAATAAAAAGCGGAAGGATCATTTGTGTGGAATTACTTCACTTAACGGTTAATGAAAATGCAGTCGTCTGTCAGTATTGCAAAGCATAACTTAAATATAACAGCACAACTACAATGCGAACAGATCTTAAAAGTTTACAGCCTCACCGAATAATGCGAGGTTGCCACAGACGTATGTCACATAGCCTCTCGGAGTATTCTGGCTTACCTTTGTCATCAATTTGACTTAAATTATTCTGTTTAAATTACTTTGTACGATTTCTGCAACTCAAAATAATTGCTGCTAAAGTGAAGGTTAGCCACATCACTTAGCTGGTTCATCTTACATATGGTACATAATTACCATACATCACTATTTTTTTGCGAGCGTATTGCGTGTTTTGAGTAGGACTGGAAAAAGTTACTGGAAAAATACTGGAAAAAGTTAACATTTGACACACTTTTAGTTTTTGTGATATTTAGGAGTTGAAAATTAACTATAGCCAAATGGAACTTGTTTTATCTATCTGTCACATAAGTCGGTGGTGTTACTGAGTTATGCCAAGATACAAAGCAGTGTTAACAAATTACTTGCTTTTGTTCAATATCATCACTAACAGAATCCAAAATATTTCATACAGCTGAACATAAATGCCTTTTTGCAACCAGCTCTTGTTTGCTTTTCTCCTCCTCCGTCATTCGAGTTAAATTTTTCAGGAACGCACTACACTGTCTATGAGTGAGTCGAACAAAAAGGACACGAATGCTTCTGTTGGCTCAGAGAGCCCCAGTGGAGCTCATGCACAGGCAAAGGTGTGAAACTTCAGATATTTTAACATGTATTAGATCATGTTTATCGAAAAGGATCCATCATCAAAATTGTAAAGCCTGCTCAGTTTTGTTTGCAATGATAGAAAAAATGTTTTAGGCACAATTGATTTACAGTTTCCACCCAGCAGACTATCACAGTCTTTGTGATGCGTCGGTTGCATGCGCGCAAGCCTCATGTTGCAGGCATCTCAGCGAGTAGCCCAGCTATTGCACACTGCTGGTTTGCATGCATGCATGGGTTGATGCAGGATCCTCTGGTTTCCTGCCACTGTCCACAAGAATACAGCAAAAGTTCACTGGAAGAGCACATGTGCGATGGGCGAGCACCCCATCCAGGGTTTGTTTCCACCTCTCACCAATGGCAATATATTATATTATATATTGAATTATATACAAGCAATTACTTGACTAATCAAACTAACCAGTAGATTACTAACATATTAAAACTTTAATAATATAATCATCAGCGATAGTCACGAAGTAAGTCGTTTAAATAATTTGATTAAATACTGATTAGTCGAATATGGTTTGCTAGTAGTCAAGTCAGCAATTAAATGCACATATTGGAGTGCCTTTAGAAAAGCTTTCAAAAAACTAATACACTTTGACAGACATATCATCAGGGTTTTACACAAACACAAATCACTTAAAAATAAAGTTATTTCACTTCTTTGCACACTATATGTATGGTGTTGTTAAAATCAGCAACTATTTCACAATATTATGGAACAAACGAGTGATAGTTTATTAATCCCCGTGTGGAAATTCTCTTTTCACCTATGCCATCTTGCTCTTCACGTGACACAGAGACAGGTGCGAGCAAGTGAGGTGCTCACTCCTTCAGACTCTCTCACTCACATAGGAAATCTTATGGAAAATCTATATTATTCCATTATAAACCTGAAATCAGCTACATCAAAAGCACTGTTAACGCTACAGACTATTTGCATGTTAAATAGACTGTTACATGTGTGAATACACTTGTCTTGATTTGAAAATCTCAGCTGACCAAAGTCGGCAACCCTGCAGGTGCTGCTTATGATACTAGTAAAGTATGGATATTAGAGGCACTAACTACTACGTAAAATGCATAAACGCCACCATTAAACGGACTTATATTTATTTTCTTAACTACACATTTCGCTCTTTATGTACCTCTCTGCCGCATGCACGAGACTTTCTTGTTTTAACAGCAACAGCACTTGGTGAAAGTACCAGTTGTGTTCCGCCTCTGTACTTTGTGATCATTTGTACCACACCTGGGCCATCATTAGTTATACATATGAAGTAACACAATACGCAATGTCCTTAAAGGAGCCTCTTGCCTTAGCCTACAATTTAGCCTGATACTACGAACCGCGAGTATGTCAGGACATAGAACGACGCACTGCGTGCAAGCAGATAGTCATGTTGATTACATAACTAATATCTGAGCACCTATGTGGCGTCGTTAATTTATTTACACGTCAAATATGCAAGCGAGCGCCCCAGGAAGCAGGTCAATTAGCTACATCCCGGCATGTTTCAAGTTAAAATAAAATATAAATCACGCACATAATAGATCTTATTAGAGAGACAATGTAACGGAACAAACGGGATCTTGGAGAAAATTACAACATCACATGATATAAGTACAGTCAAACTGAAATTTAGTCAAATCCATTTAGTGTTCCCAGTTAGCCAACTAGCCATATCTCAGTGCAGTTACCTCTGAATCGTATCTGCAAACTGCGCTCTCTGAAAGTCTGCTGCTAAACGTCTTATTTCTTCCCAGTCGGCTGCCATTGCAGTTAAGAATAATAATGCAATAATATTCACTTTACACTTTACTATTTTACGTAGGTAGCCGCCTAACTGCGTAGCCAAAAGACACACGTCAACAAAAACCCAGCGTTGTACGGGTCGCAGGATGGAACTAACTTATGAAAAACGCGTTTGGAAAAACACCCGCATTACCAGATATCCAACTCAACGATGTATGCACCGAGGCAGGTGGTATTAAGATCTGCCTGGGGCTTCGGTGACTGCTAACCCCATTTGCGCCGTATCTGACAATTTCTTGACATGTTTCTAGCATTCTTCATCAATAAACGAATAAGCAAGTCAGCTTAATACAGGCTGTAGATTCAGTTCTTAAATCTTCATGACCGGAATCTTCATCTATGGGTATTTGGATTGTTCTTGGTTCAGTAGCTTGCTTTATAACCTAAAATTGAAGATGTTCATACCATTCGTACCATACCAATGGTATCATACCATTTGAGAAGATACTTAGAGCCTCTAAACTCTTTTTATTTGTGTTTGGGAACCTGTGCTGTAAACGACGCTGAATAATGCCACTGCTTCTCTTTAAGGACAGCCTTAGAAATGCACGAACAGGCACTTTCATTATTTGTTATCTAATAAAGAATATGGCCTCCCCATTCCTTCAAAGCTGCTTTCATCCCTCTGTGGACGTTGTCTCACAAGCCCTGCAATGTGTGTAATAGGATATTGTACCATTCTTCAGAAAGAAAAGCTTACCGTCTTTTGAGGGGTGAAGGATGCGGAAATCTACTAAAAATGCTCTCCAGAACCTCCCATGAAAGATTCAGCCTGGTGGTTGGTGAGACCATGGATGGTACTTGACCTCATCCTTGTGTTAGTGAAATCACTCGTGAATTTGTTTAGCAGTGTCTATGGTGGGGGACACCGTTATCTCAGACTAGAGGAATATCATGGGGGAACGTTGCATCCACAATAGAGTGTGTCTTATCCTGTAAATCATCTGCATATTCTTCGGCTATTATTGAAGCATTCAGAGCAATCATTAGCCCTAATGATGCCTATGAGATGGCTGTCCAATACATTAGTCAGTGTAGGCTAACAGTCCCCTTTGGCTTTGTACGAACGTAAATCCAGTCAGATGGATGACAATGGGTGATAGCTGACTCATCAGGCCATTATTGTTTACTCATTGCACAGGGTTTGAGGTTTTACGCTATTTATACAACAAGACCACACTTCGGTTAGTCCATTTTATTGATAAACAATTACAATATTTTTGACAGAGCAAAATGATTGGGCGAACACTGTGCTACAATTTCCAACCTGTAGGAAATAACACATGAATTCCTGCAAAGTACCACAACAAGCTAACTACAGAAATTAAGCTATTGTAAACAATAACCTTACATTGTAATTTTTTGCTCAGATGTTCATGTATAATACGAAATAAGAAAAAGTTCTCAATTGAAACCCTTGCACACTCTGCTCATGGGTTACAAAAACACATTCTTTTTGTATAGTTGGTTTCACAGGGTGATGACATTTGAAAATATTTTTTTTCCCTAATGTTGTGCATGACTACTTTTACTTTTGTTAATTATGAACTGAATCATTCAATTCATACAAATTCAACTAAGAATACAGGCACCAACAGAAATTAATTGCATATATCCATTTTATTAATATTTGAAGATGAGTTCAAACTGAAAACTAAAGCATTAAATTACAATTATTTATTTTTATCACAGAAATATTGCCCTATTTGGATAATATTCTGTTTATACTTCAAACATGGTTTCCTTCTTGTCACCTCCAGTTATAACTATTATTAATTTCAATTAAATAAAAACTGCTGGTGAAACCATTTTCACAACGGTAAAGCGTGACGCCTGCTGCAAATTACAGCACTAAATATTTTTTTTAAAAAAAGCAACGCATCTGGATTTAAGATGATGCATATTTACCCATTTTACACTTGATATACTGTACATGGAGTTTGTCCGCTTTACAAATTTCTGCTCCATATCCACAAATGTATTTTATATCAATAGGATGTCATTTACAAATGGCTTTATTTTGGTTTGAACCGTGACCAAAGACTAAGAGGGACAAACGATACTCCAAACTTAAATACTGTAAAAAAAAAAAAAAAAAAAAAAAAAGAAAGCGTATTGGCTGTTGTATTTACAATATTGTCGGACAAATTTACACTAATAAAATTTAATACGACCCGACTTTACATGATTCTGACATTCACACACGTATTACGGTCCCACCAACAAAGTGTGCTCCTTGGATAACATCACAAAACATTGTGAACTCTTTAGGATGGCAAACCTGCTACACGTAGACTTCTGGCCTGTTCCTGGTGCACGGATGTTCCATAGAATGATTGTCTGGCACAGTGATTCAGTGGGGGGTGTCATACCTCCAGTATTTTGGGTTTGCTTGTTGCCCCCCAGCAGGCGGATGGCTACATGACTTTGCCCACAAAATGATTAAAGATTTTGAAACAGACTAAATCATCATGTGAGATTCTTGGTGTAGGACTGTAAGCAATAATAACAGTAACTGAGGAGATGATTCCATTGTTCCCAGTGCAGGCACTGTAGATGACAACATTACTACCCAATGGATCCAGGGGCAGACTGGCAACAGAAAGTAGCCTGGGAATTTGCCCCTGGGGGGGGAGGGGCGGGAGGGGGCCATTTAAACGTTAACCGTCCGCTCCTGTAGCTGTAGCTGCATACACAGAAAGCAGCGCACAGAGCTGCTGTGTTAAAATGGCCATGGATGTGGTGTAACTGTTAGTGGTTTCAGCATCATTTTCACACATTGACCTGAAGTGCCCATGACTTACAGAGAATAAACAGACAAAAAAAAAAACATCCAATCGCTGGCAGTTTCATAAGAGAAGTGAGAGGCCGATATATTTATAGAAGGGATCATTTTCTGTATTTTATATTTCACCTATAATTTAGTTTGGCTTGCTTATTTAAAGAAAAGCGACATTTTAGAGCTCTCCTTTTCCACATGAAATATTGGTTACGAAGACTGTCCTGATTTTATTGTGCTATAACAATAGAAAACTATACATTTATATTAATTATAATAGGACAAATGTGCTTCAGCAGAAATTTCATGTTGAAGTTGAAATCTAATCCAAATCCTTGTATTTGGATTAGAAACCACAATCATGGAGAGTAGCTAATTTTTTATTGTTTATTTAATCATTTATTTGTGTATTTATTTCTGCTTTACATGTTAAGAGACTGTCACCCAGGAGAATCCTCGGATTAATCCGAATGCACGTGTTAAGAGAGTAAAACGATTTCATTTCTGGGTATTTTCGAGTCTGGGTGTCATATTATCTTCAATAATTGCTTGTAGTATAAAAGTGCACAGATGTTTATTCAGAATTATTTATTATTTACCAGCTCAAGATGAAACCAGAAACTGTCTAAGAAATACTTTGTGATGCATGTTTACCATGTTTTGCCCAACATTGAACTGCTGCTTGTGAAACTGTGGTGAATAGATTTAATAAAAATCGTTCTATTTTCAGTAAGTTCCACCAAAGTCTATACGCATGTCTAATGTATGTTTTGTTACTTCTCACAATCAGATATTTAAAACTAATGATTTCAGTCAGATTCTCATGCTAGTTATCCTGATGAATAAGTTTATTTTTTTAATAATGAACATTAATGAACATCTGTTATATGAAGGACCACCATGCTAGTGATGTCATGAAAATAACAACAAGTAACCTTCTTACAAATGTAGCTAAACATCATTGTGTTCGACACTAAGTGGAAAAAACATGTTTATATATTTTGAAAACAAAATGTCTCTGCATAGAATGACTGATGTCAGGTATCTTATTGCAACAGGCTCTACAAATGTAATGCTATGTGACTTTCATCCCCAGTGACATACAGACTTGTACCCAAACCTTCACAATCTTCACTTTATCTTTTACTAAAATGCAGAATTTCATTTAGCATGCAAAATGTGAATTTTAATGACCACCAAATTTACAGTGTTTCTACAGTAGTACAAAGTAGCTCTTGAGAAATTTCTTATTAGTTAACAGCGAACTATGTCATTGATTTGAGTAAATTTGGGACTATTTCAAATCCAATAACACAGTAAAGGTCCCCTACTCTAAGCTATGCATGTAGGTTTTTCATGGAGGTAGGTGTGGAAGAGTGTCCACAGCCTATATAATTAAGTTTCTCAATATTATAGGAATCTCTCAACATGAAAATGAAATTGCTTTACACAGCAGTATGAAGTAAACTATCTAGACAACCATAGAAATAGATCATTATGGATCAGGCTTTGAGAAAATGCAAGTGCAACCTAACCAGTGTCATAATGTCTTCAGAGGCAACAGAATGAACAAATATAAGCTAAATAAAGGCATTTCTCACCTCTAGTTATCCGCTATCATGTGACACATGCAGGTTCTTCTGCTTTGTTTGACCGTCTGAACATTCAAAGACTCATACGTTTCACATTACTTCAGCTTGAACGTTCTCCCACAGTGCAATACAATTCACAGTATATGATATAATTTGCATCTTCGCCATTAAATATCCTTTGCGGTTTTTCACCTAAATCACTATTTTTGTGTTTTCTCACTTCACATTTACCATATATATTCTTTGTAAAATAACTAATCTCCCGTGAAAAATAGTCATAATTTGTCAAAACAATATGGTTTTTCCATTTTAAACCTTGAAATATCTGAAGATACAATATCAAACAAGGTACCAGTTGCATCTCTGTGTTGGTTACACATCTTTATACAATGAGACATGATACAGTACGACACAAGTGACACTAAACCGATTGCTCATGAGTTTTGTCACGACGTAAACAAATGCTTTTGATTTAGACCAAGGATAGGGTTTTCTTGAAAATGTTTAAATTGAAATGTCTCTTACAGTAAATGAATTCACTAAATGTTTGCTGGAATTTGCACATTTCAGGGTAATACAATGACGTCTATTCAGTGGGTAAATATCTGTGTTTATGTTAGTTTGTGGTCCGTAGCCCTAAAATGAAGAGCTTGTTGGCATCCTGAAATGGAGAAAGGTGGCAAATGTTCATGTTGTTGGAGTCAAACCTTCTTTATGGTGTGATATTCAAGGGAATTTAACTTGTCCATGTATATATATATATATATCTTTTGTTTTTTACAAAAGCAGACCCCCCATAAGCCACTTTTTTCCCATAATGCATTTCTTCCATTTTATATCTTGCTTCTAATGTTCTTCTCTCCAGCAGTCGCACCATAAACCAGCATAACTTTGATCCCAACAATAGAACCTTCTTGTTTCAAATCTGAGAATTCACCCCCAGTACCAGGTGTCAAGGTTATTGCATGCCTTGTATTCCTTGTGTTTGCTGATGTAATCACAGGCACGACACGTGTGCTCTGCCCAGAAGTATGACATCTTTACCTTAAAGTGCTTACGCCACTCAAAGAACTGTAGGTACATGTCTTCGTTCTTGTCCAGCAGTAAGATATGGTCCGCCAACTCTTTTGGGGAAAGAAAATCATCCACGTGTATAAAGGCACTTCCAGGAACAAAGTTTTCATAATTTTGCCTTGACGGTCCAAGAACGATTGGCACCGAGCCCACAGAGAGTGGGTTGTACAGTTTTTCAGTGATATAGTCTTTGTGTATTGAATTCTCAAATGACAGATAGAATTTGCAACTGGCAATTGTGGGGAAAAAGTCTTTCTCACCAATATATTCCCCAAAGGCTTGTCCATATGTGTGTATCTCAATATGCTGGTACAGCTCATTGTAGTACTTCACTCTGGTATGTTCCGGATTCCAATTGCTTACAATCCAACAAACTAACTTATTCTTGTTTGGTAGTACAAAGGTTTCATCTTCCGGCGTTGACACAACAGACCCATACGGAACCTCAATATCGGCATCTCGCCTGTAGTTCAAAGTTAAATTGAACAGGTTCTCAATTCCAGGGATTTTTGGTGAGTGTGATGGTGACTCAAGATTCATCCACACCCACTTCTGGAAAGATGGACGCTGTGTTAATGGCAGGTTTGAAAAATCACTGCTTATGTCTCGGTGGTGGATGATGACCCCATCGGACTTGTTGTACAAGTTCCTATCGGCCGTTAAGTAACATCCCTCAATGTTGAATAAAGTGCAAGAACTTAAATCGTAGGTCTGACCAAATGGCCACAGCCAGATCAAAATAATGGTGCGATTCAGCTCCTTCTTTGCAGAAAAGAGATTCTTCACCTTAAGAGCTGATGTCGCGGATTCAATTGGGCCTGAGAGCCAGTTGGTCGACGGTTTGAAATACATAAAAAACAAAGTGACGAAAGAACCCAAAACAAAGATGGCGATCACAAGCGGGCGTAGAATTCCGTGGAAGGATGCAGATGACATACTTTGTCCTACGAAAGCAGAAAGAAACCTTTTTCAATGAATAAAGCTTTTCCTGTGAACGTTTATATCAAATTTAATTCTAGCAAAGGGTGTCATCCGTATCACTCAAATATTTTGTTGTAACTTTAATGACTTCGAGCCACCGGCCACAGGTGTAAGTACGTTAAACGTCACGGTGCTGTCAGCCACATAACTGTTCAGGCCTCCGTGATTCAGCACCTCTCTTTGTATTTGAAATACGAGGCGGATTATATGGTATTATACCAAGCTATGGGATTAAGCAGCAGGATAGCCACACCGACAAACAAAAATTCACAATTAAGTAATTCAGCAGTACGTCTTAGGTGTGAGACCCGCACTAGAGAAACTGGAGAAGAGAGAGAAACAGCCCTCCCTGACAACCCTGTGTCATTTTCAGAATTAGCTTTTTTTTCCCAAATAACCACTGATTTGATTCCTGTCACATCTGGCTTACAATTAACATGAAGCTAACAAGTATTAAGCAGATATGGATCCAGCTATATAAGAAGTACTTACCTGAAACTTGAGACTGCAAAAATCCAGATAGCAAAAAAGCAGACGAATTCTATGCCTCTTGAAGTGATGCAAATTAATTTAATCCGAGGGTTCTCCTGGGTGACAGTAATTATCTGACATCAATGCAAAACGATGGGGCCACCGGCCACATTAAGAGCTGTGCTGCTGAGCTCAGTCACCCAGTTCAGAGCAGTGTCATCGCAAAGCCTTCACCCTGATGTCACAAGTCACCTCACTGGGTCTCCAGCGGGAGTCCAGGCTCATCCTCTTCCCTTTAACAGAAAACAGAAGAACATTTAGGGGGACAGGAGGCACAAGCGGTGGCCCCCCACCCTGGGTTGTTCCCTGCTTTGTGCCCACAGGCTCAGGACCCCCTGTGATCTTGAACAGGACAAGCAGTTACAGAAAATAGATGGATGGGAACTTGTACACGGCATTCTGCTCAGCACACTTGTACACTGCATTCTGCTCAGCACTCTTGTACACTGCATTCTGCTCAGCACTCTTGTACACTGCATTCTGCTCAGCACCCTTGTACACTGCATTCTGCTCAGCACCCTGGAGCTGGACAAACACGTGCATTTATCTAAACTGTAACCTAGAAGTGAACATTTTTCCAAAGGACAAAAAACCAAAAAAATAGTTAAACAACGGGAGCAGAACAGAAAGGTACACAGAGCCAGCCCTCCTCCTCCATCTTTACCCTGTTTCCAGTGTCCAGATGGAGGCTGCAACCGACAGGTGTGAACAGCTCCGAAAGCTGCTAGCTACCCTGTAAAAATGAACCACTTCTTCCAAAGTCCCTGAGAGAACTGCACTGCAGCCCGTGTACTGCAGCACGTGCACTGCAGCCTGTGCACTGCGTGATTCAGAGCTTCTTACTTACATCGTTACATTTTAACCTCGACTGTAGTGCTCCTGCACCCTTTCTCCGACCAAAGGGTGTCTGGATCTGGGTCAGTCACACCCCCCCCCCCCCCCAGTATCTCCTAGCTCTGTAGAGCAGAAAGGAAATGAGTTGATCTCACCCTCTGAGGTCGGGTTTGCCAAGCAGGCCACAGAACGCTGGAGGTCGAGCTGCCAACTATCCTGAAAATACATGGTTTGTCCAGTATTTGCATACACACGTCGTATTCCCCCTTCGGCAAATATTATCACTCACCCCCACGCATTTTTGAGGCATGTAAAATTTTCACACGTCATGATCTGGTCCACGATGCCCGGTCCTATCAAATGGACCCAGATCCACACGCTAATGTGGGCATGCACAGGCGTGGAGGTCACACTGGCCCATTGAGCGACACCTCTGGGCTGCTCTCTGCAGGCAGACTTTGCATGACCTCCTCAAGTCGTGTAGATTCCTCCGGCTGATCCGGGTTCCTTTCACAGTCCTAAGACAGCATTTCTCAATCCGGTCCTCGGGGAACCACAATGGTCCACATTTTTGGTCCCTCCCAGCTCTCGAATCTTAGTGCCACTTTTCAATGATCACACAAAAAGGTCTGTGCACAGTACTGAGTATGACTGATGGTTGGATGGATGGATACATAGATGGAGCCAGAAGCTAAAAAAAACAATAACTAAAATAAGACTAAATAGCATTTTTTTGTCAAAAGATTAGGACTCCCCCAATCCTGCCCTGAAATCCCGCCACCCTTGTTCTGTGGTCCGTACAATTTAACGCGTTTCGTAGAAGCAAAAGTCCGAGGGAAAGTGTCACTCCTGTGTTCTACTCAGACATGAAGGAGCCCAGTGATAACTTAGTGCTTAAACAAATATATCGAATTTGGTGACCAGTGGTCATTGCTGACACGCCACAGCACACAACAACAAAATGTGTCCTCTGCATCTAACCCATATGTGACATCGTGACATAGCAGGGGGCAGCTAATTCAGCTCCTGGGGAGCCGTGCTTGGGGGGGCGGTACCTTGCTCAGGGTATGTCAATGGTGGTCGGGGATTCGAACCTGCAATCTTTCAATTACAAGTGCGCTTCCATATATAGAAACTCTACAAGGTGAAACAGGAGACAGTGTGCTGAATACAGGATTTGAATACAGGATTTTTCTGCTCTTTCCCGACAAAGATTTATGGTACCTGGGTATATGTGGATTCATAAACCAAACAGAATACACATCTTACAAGTTCACAATGTAAAACATACGTATTATTCAGCACCAGTCACTAGCCTGGACACTCCTGCTTATAACTGCATTTTTCTCTATTTTAGCCAATGTTGTTCACATTATAGTAAAAGGCCATAAGGTAATGAAGTAATACATTACAACGACCAAGAAAAGTGGCTCAACATCTCAAAATTTTCTGAAATGAAAGACCACCCCCTTTGGCTTCGATGGCAGCATTGCAGACTCTTGTCGTTCCTTCAACCAGCTCCCACATGTAGCCACCTGAGACGCTTCTCTAACGTCCTGAAGGAGTTTCCACAAGTTCGGGGTAAATGTTGGCTACCCTGCTCTTACTCTTCAATCCAACTCATCCAAAGCCAGCTGTACAGGGTTCTGGTGGGGGGGGGGGGGGGGGGGAGGGGTTGTGGGGGACTGGTCATCTCTCACAGAACTCCACCGCTTTCATTGTTCACAAAACAATACTTTCAGCAAGTGTGTCCAAACTTTTGACTGGCATCGTCTTTCCATTTAAGGTGGCAAACATGAATTACATTCACAAATGCATGCAAATTATAACACCAGTTCACAGTTTATTAGCTGGTTAATAATAACCACCAGCATTTCACCAAAACACAATGCAGAAAAGCAAGCGACCTTGTGTGATTGTTACATTTATACTGAATCCTATTTCATTCCATTGGGAAATACAATTTCATTAAAACACATCAAGCAGTGGGGAAATGACAAGGAAACTGCCTTGTTCCTAAGAGGACATTTACAGATTTACCGGCAGCTAGGAGGAGGGATCCTGATGACCTAATACACACCATTTTGACTTCCATACTACAAAATAAGGAAGGTAAAGATAGATGGATTGGTGTGTGTGTTTGTGTGTGTGTGTGTGGGGGGGGGGGTGTCCACAAAAAAATTCTCTTGACACCTATCAAGGAATCATGATGTGTAAGGCCCCTGTAACACAACGCCCATCACCCAGTAAATGTACACAATTTCAATTTCAATGTTACTGCTGCTATTCTATTCAGAAAAAACACAACACGTTACATATGAGTTATTCATGATATAAATGAACGCTAACGTTACTGCCGTGTATATATATATATATATATATATATATATATATATATATATACACACACACACACACACACACATATATATATATATATATATATATATACACACACACACACACACATATATATATATATATATATACACACACACACACACACATATATATATATATATATATATACATGTATGTGTGTGTGTGTGTGAAATAGTGTTATGAATCGCGCAATTGAAAAATAGACACATTTCCGCGAGTAATGAAGGTCATTTTTTATGCTGTACGAATTTTTGAAGGGTAACGTTTTATGAAATGTCATTTCTTCACCTTTGATCACTACATTTTACCTTAACATCCTGAACGGTAACGGTAATGCCAGCTGAAACATTCTCGGCGCAACAACGAATACTAATACAGTAATTTACCTGCAGCCCCCGTTAATACGATCGGCTATAACCCGTAAGGACGTCGGTGATCCCGTTTCCAGCTATGCGGGGAATCAGTAAAAAAAAAAATAAAGCAGTCGCGTAAAATGAAGAAATGCAAGGCAGCAGTAAGAAAAAGATACTAATGCAGGAATACAGAATACATCATTACCCCGTCCAACCCCCCCCCCACCCCCCGCCCCCCAATCTCCATCCACAAGACACGAGCACAAATCCAACAATGCGCATTTTAAATTAGCTAAAGAAATCTGGGTAATAGACTGCGAGATTAATAAGGTTCCTCCCCGGATGCGCGTCCCGATACTCACCGTCCTCCGTTAGGACCGATTCCCGTTAAAATAAAAGCCGCATCGCCGCTGTTTGCTGCAGCAGCCGCCCCGCGGTGTCGGGCAGACAGGCTTCGAGCTGCGCGCAGATCTGCCTTCTTTTCGGGGGATGTGATATATTTCCTTGCCGCAGCCGTAGTCAACAACAAGCGACCCCGATCTCATAGTATCGCCGCCGTCTTGGTCTGGCAGGGAGTGGCGTCTTGTCAAATGTCTTTAAATCACGCCGCAATCGCGGGGATTGGCAAAATGAATTGGGGATGGTTAGTCAACACCGTTTGAGATGGGAGGATGAAAATGCATCTTTTTTTACATGCATAGTGACAGTCACTGTCGGAACCGTGGGCTGTAACGGGAGCGGTTCTGGGTGCTGGTTTAGTCTTAGGATATTTAATGACGAATCTTGTTCATTTGTATGGGAGCCGTTTATTCGGATCGTAACACTTTTGCTGGTAGTTCTTCATAAGCATGCGATTTTAGGGTCACTATAGGAATATGTGTGATGGTATATGGGGCGCGCAGATCCAATAACATATAAGGATGCGCCGGTTTCCATGAGAAGCCGAAAGCCCAGCCATTCTGCACCGGGTGCTCGGCTGTTAACTGGAGCTGTTGCTGGAATTGAATGGAAAAAAGCTCGTCTGATCACAAGAGAGGAGGGTCACGTGAATTTGGAAATTCTCGTTTTCATAGGAAATGTACATGATTTGCTTACGGACATAATTTTTTTTTTTTTGTGGACCGACGATGGCTGCAATGGGATATACTGGTGATGAACACGTGATACTTTACTGCGGGATATCTCTGTATTTTATTGCTTTGCTATTGTTGTTTCCGTTTAATTAAATTTATGGTTGATTATTTTGTTTGTTTGCTGCATTCGGTTGACATAACTTTTTTGTTAGGCTCCCTTTATATATGATTTTATGTAAAAAAAAAAACATGCATAACTTTCGTGCAAAGTGCGGGAATGACAAAGCACGGGGCAAATGCCTTGTGATACGGATCAGATAGCGTTTGCTTTGCATTTCCGTTCAACTACCTGAAAAAAGCTAAACGTTTCTACATTCTTATTTTAAAAATAAAATTACTTGTGGACGTGTGCCCACAAATGGACAGCCTCAGACACTTGATCTTGTTATTGCAACAACTCAAAAAGTATTTGACAGATCTTTGACAACCTTTGTAGACATATTATAAGGGTGAAGATCTTAACCTATTCAAATTTTGAGGCAAATTGCACCAAAATTGAAGTAGCACAGTTCATAGTGACGTCAAAGACACAGGCAGTTGTGGCACTTGATAGTTATAGCATGATAACTCAAAGAGTATTTGACAGATCTTTTTCAACCTTTGTGCATGCATGTTATGGGTGAAGATCTGGATCTGTTCAAATTTTGAGGTAAATTGCACCAAAATTGCAACAACGCTGCCAGAGTGAAAAGAGACTGATACTTGATCATATGAACTTATGATCTTATCAATCTGTACTGAATCTCATTAGTACTTTACACAAAACATGATATGGATGCAAATATACAGCTGAAATTCTACACCTGGTAGACCTGATGAAAAATAACCCCAAAAGTGAAACTGGAGTGACAGACAGCAGCAGAGCGCAAAGAGTATGTGGCTGCAGTCGCCATCTTGTAACAAAGCCATCTAAGGCATCTAAATGCATTGCATGGAAATTCTTCAAACTTCCTAGAAACATTGTACCGGACATGATTTTATAAATATTCTCAAATAAAGTTTATGCGTATATATTTTTTGTCGTTAGCTCCCCTACTCAACTTTACCAGTAGCAGTGCAGTAGCCATTTGATGATACTTATTGTGGGGAACTTGGTGAAATTAATTGTGGGGGAATTTAAGTACAGTTGGACTTTTAGTTGGAAAGGTGGGATCAGTGTGTCGAGTTAACTTCTGCCTTATTGAAGTAATATTTTCAGTATATTGGAAGATTTTTATTCAGCCAAATCTTTCTTGGGTGCCTCGTATAGCCATAACTATACAAATTAATACTAATAATAAATAAATGTAAAAGAAAGTACAAGAATGAGAGGTTCTCATGCTTAAGTTTATGGCTGAAGTAAACAGATCATACATACGAAGCCAGTGTCCACTGCAAAGCTCTGCTTCTTACCTAAAGCACTCTGCAGCTGATCCCAACCTGTCACCTTGCAGGTAATGATCTCACTTGATGGCTCCACATAGCTTAATGATGTTGTACAGTATCACAACATACCCATGTAAGGCGACTTGGAAGATTTTGTCGTGAAAGGCACTATATAAAAATAAACTGAATTTAATTGAATAGCTGGAAGCAAACTGTCACGCTACGTGCCGGACGGGAGATCGCTCAGCAGCGAGAGCGATCAGGAACAGGCAGGAGGCAGAAATTGGGGCAGACAGGGGTTTATTCCGGACAGGTCGACAAACACCGGGTAACATCAATGACAGACAACGGGTTAGTGTACAACAGAGACTTAAATACAGGGAACTAATCAGAAAAGAACATGACGTGACTGGGCACAATCAGGGAATCACATGTGGGTAATTAGGGGGCGTGGCACACACGAGGAGCGGACGGAGTGGGCGTCACAGAACCCTCCCCCCCAATGGCGCGCTGCACCGGGCGTACCCCGGAGGAGGCGACGGACGGGACGAGACCGGGGAAGCAAGACCTGAAAGACAAGAGCAAAAAAATTAACAGGGAACAAGACAGACAGGCAAAACCGACAAAGGGGCAGGAGCCAAGACAGGACACCACAGAGGACAGGAAAGGCGGACAGATAGACCAGAAACGGGGACACAGAGGGAACAGGCGGGACAAAAGGACCGGGAGTGAACAGAGGGAACCCAGGGAGAGAAGGAGGAACACAAGGAGCGACAGGACGAGGAACAAAGAAAGGGGAACGTAGGGACAAAGGCAAGAGCGAAGGGAGATAAGGAGGGGGAATAGAGGGGAGCCCGAGGGAGGCCCAGCGGGCGACGGGAGGCAGCCGGAGGGGCCACAGGCGGCCGGAGCCGGAGGGGACCCTGGAGGGGCCGAGGAGACCGGGCGAGGGACCGAGGCAGGGGCCGAGGAGGGAGCAGGAGGGGCCACCGGGGAAGGGGACAAGGAAGCAGGAGGGGCCCTCGGCGAAGGCCCGGAGGAGGGGGGAGCCGCCGCAGGCGGTGACATCCAGGGACGGGCCAGAGGTAGAGGCCCCGCAGGCAACCGAGGAGCCGCCTTCGGGGGGCCCGCAGGGACCCGATGAGACGCCGGACGAGGGACAGAGGCAGGGGGACGAGGCGTCGGAGGGGGACCAGCAGGCGGACGCCGACCAGGCGGACCATGGCCCGCAGGCGCCGACCCAGCCGTAGCGCCGGCGAGCGAGGACGAGCCAGGGGGCCGGGCGGGAGGGACCCCGGTCCTACGTCTGTGTCCCCTCCCCTTACGGGGTCCCCCAGGTCAGGGTCGAGTTCGCCGGGGCGAGGGCGAAGACGCCACAAGTGCGGTCCCCGAGGGGTCCCATTCAAGCTCCTCCACCTCCGAAGAGAGAGGAGCCAAGATGGAGTCTTTCGGGACCACTTCGGGGACTAGGGTGAAAGGAACTAGGGCAGCAGGCGGAGGGGGCGCTTCTGGGGCTGCTGCAGGCGGAGGGGGTGCCTCTGGGGCTGCTGCAGGCGGAGGGGGCGCCTCTGGGGCTGCTGCGGGAAGAAGTAGCTGCGCAGGCAGTGACGGCAGCGAAGGCGGCTGCGCAGACAGCGACGGCAGCGAAGGCAGCTGCGCAGGCAGAGGCGGCCGCACGGGAGAGGGATCCGCGGGCAACGGCGGCCGCACGGGAGCGGGATCCGCGGGCAGCGGCGGGCGCACGGGAGCGGGATCCGCGGGCAGCGGCGGCCGCACGGGAGAGGGATCCGCGGGCAGCGGCGGCCGCACGGGAGAGGGATCCGCAGGCAGCGGCGGCCGGGGGCAGTGGCGGCCGCACCGGAGAGGGATCCGCGGGCAGCGGCGGCCGCGGGCAGTGGCGGTCGCACGGGAGCGGGATCCGCGGGCAGCGCCGGCGGCGGCTCCGATGGCGTAGCCGGGACCGGGATCCTCGGACAGCGGCAGCGGCGGCTCCGATGGCGTAGCCGGGACCGGTGCTCTCCGGACAGGAGAGGCTGCTTGGGGAGGCAGCTTAGCAGAGCTGGGGGTCATCCGGGTGATCGGGGAGCTCTCCCGATCCTCCTCCGGGAGGGCCGCCGGGATGAGGGCACATGCCCGCAAGGCGATCGTCGGGGCGATCGTTGGTCCCCTCCTTCTCCTCCTCTGGCTCTTGGTAGCGGCGGGAGGTGGAGCTACGTCCGCAAACGTGGATGGTGGAAGGACGGGCCCCCGCTCGCTGGGAGCTGCAAACTGCACCTACATCCTGGCTCCAGAGTTGCGTATTTTTCGGGTCGTAGCTGGCCTGGAGATGGGAGATGGGTGGCCTGGATTCTTCCTCACAGACCTGTTTGCCAGATGAGGCACTGCCAGGAAACTAAACTCCAGGTAACAGAACTCTGTGGGTCGTGAGGGTACTGCTCCCACGGGGAGGCTGCAGGGCAGGCGCAGGACTGCATCTCCCAGAGGTCTTGGCGATGTCTGTGGACCCCCTAGATGGAGCTACAGTCTGTGGCCTGGATAAGGGATGTCCTGATCTGTCCTGCTAAGGATACTGTCATGCTGAAGTGACTTAGTGTCCCCCGTAATGTCCTCCGTACAGTACTATTCAATTGTCTTAGTCAGTCCAAAAAATGTTTAAAGTTGTCTATCTGGGTAGTAATTATATTTGCTCCAACAAAAACACACAAGTTAAAATTAGAATACTGTATATGCAAATGAACATTAAGACAATAAAAAGTAATACAAATTTTTTTTCTACTGTCCAAAAAAGTTACTCATATCTTAGTGGATGACTAGAAGAATGCACCTCAGCCATTCCATGTATTTCTTAAATTTCACCACCAGGTCACCCAGTTCCTTAACTTAATTAGGTAAATAACTTGAGGAGCTATTGATTAAGCAAACATGGATTGCTAGGGGTCGAGTCAACGAATAGATGGGTGGACTGGATGGCTACTACACAAACTTGGGTAAGAACAGGAGAGATTTTTCAATTGCTAAGCTCACACACTTTGTTAAATATAATATCATAGTCTTACACGTACATGAACATGTTTCTAACATAATTTTCTTACTTTTCTTGACAAACGGCAATAACAGATTCTGAAAGTTATCAGAAACTTATAGTAAAGATTAGATACTGAAAGCGCTCTTGTATGGGTGTCACAGGTACTGGCTCATATATCTTCACTGCTGGTGGAAGCAGCAATATGAAATCTGAAGTATATAGGTGTCAGGGTCAGCACTTGTCTGAGTCTTTCGTGTCTTCTCCCCATTTAGCCAGCAGATGTCGCTGGCCATCCTGTTCTCCCCGTTGTCAGTCTTGAGTGTGTTTCATCCACTCCCCCGATGGTCGTGTAGCTGAATGAGCTGAGCATGTAGCTCCCTGTAAACCCCCCAGTCATGTGTTCAAATCCTGTTTCCTCTATTTTTGTATTTTGTAGTTTTTGTTCCCAAGTGTTTCATTTGTATCAGTTTTTCTAGTTCCTGTGTTTTGTGATTTGTATTCGGTTTTGGTTTCATGCTTTGTGCTTGGTTGTGTTTTACTTGCCTCTTATTCCCCTGGTGTTAGATTCTGTTTCCTAGTTTGAATTTCATGGTTTAGTTTTCTCCTGTTGCCTGATTTACCTGCCCTTCTTAATTGTTTTCACTTGTCCTGCGCTATTCTTGTTAGCCCTGCATTTAAGTTCCTGTTCTGTTCCTTGTGGAGACATTGTTGTTGCTGCAGATATTCCTGTTGATTGTAGTTCCCTGATTCTTCTGTTTGCCATTTTTGCTTCCCTGCCTGTTTTCTGTTACCAGTTTCCCCCTCGTATGTCATTCTGGTTTTGTTAGTTTACTTCATACCCCTTTTTAGTTTTGATTCCTTGTGGTCCATTCTGTTTTGTAGTATTCCCAGTGTTTTCTGTTCCTGTAGTAAACCATTTTGTTCCTGTGGAAGCGCCAGTGGATTGTCCACCTTCTTTCCTGCCTGCACCATGCCTCACCCCCATGTCAGAGACTCTCGAGTCCGTCTCGATAGGAACATCTTACCTAAACGTGCAAGCACATTTCTTCAGTCTCATTGGCTGGTGCTTCATCCCTACAGCAAGACAAAGATGCCAAACATACTGCTAAAGTAACAAAGGTGGTTTTCAGAGCTAAAAACCCCGAAGTTACTCACATGATCTCGATCTAACTGAATATGCCTTTCATACGAAGAGTAAAAAACATAAGAGGTCACACCTCCGAAACAAGCAGGAGTTGAAGACGGCTGCAGAAGAGCCCCGCCGTGCAGGGCATTACCGGAAAAGATGCTCAGCACCAAGGCATATGTGACAAAGCATTTTTAGATTTTTATTACATTCACAGTTCTTTGTGGGGAACTGAAAAAAGTCCCCACAATGTTAAAATATCAGGTCCCCACAATGTAACATAATCTACACACACGCTTGCATACTATGTGTGTGTGTGTGTGTGTGTGTGTGTATATATATAGCGAAAGAGCGCTGTATATACCTTAACATTGTTTATTGCAGCAAATATACAAGAAAGTCGGTGTATGACTATCAAAGAAAATGAATTTCAGACACAATTTAGTAGCTCTGTGCTGTTGAAATGGCTCTGGATTATACATATTTAACCTTACAAAACATGGCACAGAAGAAGCTTTCAGTGTATCCATGACAACCCCTTGAGGAAAATGGACTCCCCAGAGCACAGCATGAAAAACAACAAGGCAACCGTATGAGCGACGACCGAGGTCCTATCACGGACAAATGGGCTTTGTGCCTCATAGCGGGCTTTCGGAACGATGATTCATCCATAAAATATGTGAAAACCATAAAGTACCGGAAAACAGCATTTGTAAGGTATTAATGATGCCAAAAATAAAAATAAATGTTCAAAATAAGGTTTGCATTCTGGGTAAATGTAGTGTTTTATGCAACTAAACAGCTGTAAAACCCGACCAAGTGGCTTACTCTGTGTTTTGGCGAATGCTTTGAAAAACAGAACTGGCACAAATGGAAACACGCACACAACCCCCTGCTTCCCTGTGCATCCTCTCTCTGCGCAGATCAGCAGACCTCATTCCCATGTCTTTAGCAGGGCACACCTGAGGCCTTCCTCGGCTAATGAGCCATCGCTCAGGTGCAGTCACCTGCGACTGAATGAAAACCTTTGACAGCTGCTCACCGCAAACCTCCATTAGCCAGAAGTTTCTGCAGCTCCACCTGGCTGGCCTCCCTTTGACACGTGAGTGCTATATCGCGTCTGGGTTGTACACGTATTGGCTCGTGTTACACATACTGCTGGCTCCAGAGAGCTTACACTAGCTTCTGCCGTCTTTACAGGCCTCGTCGGCGTAGGTGCCACTCGCAATGACTGGCTCCCTTTCTCCAAGGTTAGAACAGCCACCTCTCTCCTGGGTTCTGCCTGTTCCTTCACACAACCCATGCAGCTTTTGAGTGGCCTGCATCCTGCATTATTGAGTGGGCTTGAATGAATGAATGAACAAACAAACCTTACATTTATATAGCACTTTTCAAGACACCCAAAGTGCTACACAGAACCAATGGGAAGCCACTTCAATCACGCTGAATCCCATGGGAAAAGTCGGGGCTGGAATCATTAGAACACACTGGAAGGGAGTCATGTCAGCACAACGGTGATAAAATCCAGCGTCAAGTCGGACCAGGGACGAGATGGGACTGGCAAGGGTTGGAGTAGCCCGGCTGCAGGTTGATGGGACGACTTTAGCTGCGAGCACTCAGGACAAGAGGCGACATATTGTTCAAATTCTGCTCTCCAGCCTGGCCACCAGTATCTCTGTGATACCAACCGCTGGGTCACGGAGCCCCCCGGGTGTCCCATGCCATAGGATGTATGTACCCATCAGATTATGGCGGATCGGTGAGGGTTGGTGTCTCCACTCTTCCAAGGCTAGTTTAATGGCCAAGAGCTCCTGATCCCCGACGTCGTAATTCCGTTCTGCGGATGTAAGCTTCTTTGAGAAATAGGCACACGGATGTCGACATCCGGTTACCTGATCCCTCTGAATGGGGATAGCTCCAAGACCTGCTTCCAAGGCATCGACCTCTACCTCGAATGGGTTTTTAGGGCGTTGTTGTTGAAGAATGAGAGCCGTGCAGAAGGCTTGTTTTACACGTGGAAATGCTTCCTCTGCCTCTGGGGTCCAACATAATTGGGATCCTGATTCCTGCGTAAGGGAAGTCAAGGATGCAGACACCTGACTAAAATTCCGAACGAAGCGGCGGTAGTAATTAGCAAACCCCAAAAAGCACTGCAGTTCATTGGTGGTGCGGGGATGAAGCCATCACTACCACACCGGGTTGGATGACGTAACCCAGGAACTGGACTTGGTTTGGTGAAACTCACACTTTTCCCCTTTCGCAAACAGATGGCATTCACATAGCCTTTGGAGCACTCGGCGAACATGGTCTACATGCAGAGAAAGGGAAGGTGAGTGGATCAAGATATCATCAGTGTAGACAATGACGAACCGGTTTATCATGTCACAGAACATCGCATACATAAAGGCTTGAAAGATAGAGGGGCTGTTAGCTAATCCATACGGCATCACCCAGTACTCATAATGTTTGGTGTTGGTGATAAACCAATTTTTCCCTTCATTCCCCCGTCGGATCTGAACCAAATTGTAAGTAATCACTGCATCCTTTGTTGCGGGGAGCACTAAGAAGTCTATCGATTCCATGTGAACAGCCCCCACTCGTAAAGTAACTCGTCCGGTTCAAAAAGTGACTTGTCCTCCAGGTAGAGGCTCCCCACTAACCCCCTAGACAGCAATAGGTGTGGAGAGATTTTACTGAGGGATCTGTAACTTCCGGGTGAGTATGACATCCATAAAATTCCCTACTGTCCCTGAGTCAATTAAAGCCCTGGTACACTGCAACTCTCCTGCACTGGTCAAAACCACTGGCATGGTAAAATTGCTTAAGTAACACCCCAAAAAAGGCTGAGGTTCCTACCTGTACGTGTGATGTTGAACGGGATGGACGGATAAGACAGGAGTAGAGGTCTACAATAGAGACAGGCCTTTACCTTCAATAAATCCTTCTCCTGCATTACAGGGTCTGGCTCTTCCCTGGTTCCACGTCAATACAGAATACTTTGCCTGACGGAGAATCAGAGACTGCAGCAGCAGGTTGACCACCTGACGTCTCTTGTCTCTCAGCTTATGGAGGCTCGAGCTCCATACCCCTGAAGGGCTTACCTGATTCACCTCCCAGAGCATCCGCCCCAGTTCCAGTCACCATGCCGGAAAAGTACGACGGCAACCCAAATCACTGCCAGGTGTTTTTGATGCAGTGCGGGTTGTACGTGGAGGAGCATCCGGATCGTTTTATGTAAGAGACCGCGCGCATTGATTTCGTGATTTCACTCCTCATTGGATGAGCACAAGAGTGGGCGACTGCGCTGTGGATGGACGACGGTCCTCTCCTAGACTCGGTGTGCGATTTCCAGCAGGCATTTAAGGTGATATTCAATCACCCCGCTGTTGGATGCAGCCTGGAGGAAACTTTGTTTGACCTTAAACAGGGAGTACGTACCGTGGCTTGAGGAGTTCGCTCTGGAATTCCAGACCATCGCAGCCAGGCTCCTGGCCAGAAGACATCATGCAGATCCTGTACGTCACGCACTTAACCCGGAAATACAGGATGAGCTGACATCCCGCGGCTCCACCCTATCTTTTGAAGTTTTCATCGAGCTCTCAGTGACCGTAGAAAACAGTATCAGAGAACACCAATGCCTGCACCAGCCAAACGCTACTACCCAGTCGGTCTCTTCAGAGGAACCTGTGGAGCCCATGCAGCTTGGTCGCGCTCCATCATCCACCACGAAGTGACACCAATGTAAAGCCCAAGGGCTGTGCATGTGTTGTGGAGAGGCTGGACATGTGCCGTGCTCTGCCATGTCCAGGTACCCATACAAAGGTAGACGCCTCCACGTTTTTTGGGGTTTCGCTAATTCAGGTTACTGTTCCTGTGGTGGTTAGTGGTTCCGGTGAGGGGCAACTCATGCGTGCATTAATCGATTCATGGGAATTTTCTGAGCCCCTCACTAGCCTGTGAGATTAAGGTCCCTCTACAGGCTCTCTCCAACCCCATCGTGTTGCTGGGGCTTGGTGGTGAAGCCTTTCAAGGTGGACGGGTGAGTTACCGCACTGATCCCATTTCACTCTAAGTTGTTGTGTTTCACATTGAGACCCTTGACTTCCTGGTCTTACCTAAAGCAAAGGACTCCATCATCCTCGGCCATTCTTGGTTATGGAAACACAACCCTATCATCGACTGGAGGATGGGTGAGCTTACCGCCTGGTCATCTAATTGTTTTCATCAATGTTTAGCCATACCTTGTCGTGCCTCCTTGATTGAGAACCCCGAACCTGAAGATCTCTCTCAGATCCCAGCAGACTACTCTGATTACCAAGATGTTTTTAGCAAGGAGATTTCCTTCAAGCTACCCCCTCATCGTGAGTGCGACTGCTCCATTGACCTCCTCAAGGGGGCACCTCTGCCTAAGGGCCACCTGTACCCCCTGTCTATAACGGAGAAGGAAGTCAAGGAGACTTACGTACGTGAGGGCCTCAAACAAGGTATTATCCATCCGTCCACATCTCCAGTTACTGCTGGGTTCTTCTTCATCAAGAAGAAGGATGGGGGTCTCCGTCCTTATATTGATTATCGTTCACTCGACACCATCACCGTGAAGTGGAGAGAACCCCTGCCTTTAATCCCTTCCGTGTTGGAACAACTCCAGAGAGCAACTGTTTTTACCAAGCTGGATCTCTGCAGTGCCTACAATCTCATCAGAATCCGAAGGGGGGATGAATGGAAAACCTGAACAGTACGAGTATTGGGTGATGCCTTATGGATTAGCTAACGGCCCGTTCATCTTTCAGGCTTTCATGAAGTTGAGGTCAACGCATCAGACACCGAGGTTGGCGCTGTCCTCATTCAACGGAATCCGGTAACGGGCCACCGACATCCGTGTGCTTTCCTGTCAAAGAAACTTACTCCAGCTGAATGAAATTATGATGTTGGAGACCGGGAGCTACTCACTATTAAGTTAGCATTGGAGGAGTGGCGGCACTGACTTGAGGGAGCCCTTCACCCCTTCCAAGTATTTATGGATCACAGGAATCTTGAGTATCTGCAGAAAGCCAAAAGGCTGAACTCCCGTCAAGCCCGGTGGGCTATATGGTCTTTGTTAGGTTCAGTTTTAAAGTGACCTATCATCCAGGGACGAAAAATGTAAAAGCTGATCCACTCTCTCGACAGTTTGATCCACCTCAGACTAAGGAAGTGCTTCCACCTACCTGCTTCTCCGCGCCTGGTCGCTGGAAGAAGCGCTCCGCCATTATACTGTAATTTAATTTAAAATAAATCTGGCTTTGGACCTCCCTCGGTCGACCCGACTACCCTTTTGGATTTCCCCTTTGGCTTTGGTTGCACCCAGCTTCCGCGTTCATTTTTGTTATGTTCATTTTTATTATGGAACGACCTTCAGTTTTCGTGAGTCACGTATGTTCTGTTTGCCTCTGTTCAATGGAAATCAATGGAAAATCCATATGGAATTACATCAGAATTTTAGGCAACATGGAGCCCTACCAGCAGATTAACTGCAGTATATTTTCCTTGACTTAGCATGACTCTGACACATCATCAAATGTACAGGTTTACGAATCTCATTCCTCAAGCCAGACACTCAGAAGGAGGAAATGCACCTACTATAGGCCGGACGCACCGACACAGTCCTCGGGAAGGGCTCCCTTCATCACTACAGCTTCTCACTATTCCGTGTCCTTGGAGAACCCTGCTAATAATGTATTACTCAGTTTTCTGTGAACGTAAGAGAGCTGCAGACTGCAGTCATTTTTATTACGATGACAGGAGAGGTATTATGATGACCTGGATCTTGTGAACCACTCTGTGTTCAGCAAACTGCTTTCTCTCCTACGTCTGTTATTTCACCTGCTTATTCAAACAATTATTACAGTGTTTTTCCCTGGACCACTGCTGTGCAGCCTGCTGGTGAGCTGAGAGACAGGATGCTACTAATGTCTGTCATTAAACAGGTAACATGGTATCCCATCCTTCCCTGTAACTCTCTTCTGCAATCACATTATGTGGGGGTGGGGGGGGTCCACTCCATTCTTTCTGGCAATTGGAATATAACTGGTTGCATCACTGTTGTTTGGTTTCCGATATTGGAATTCCATTGAGTTGTGATGCTCCATTCACTTAAAAAAATACCCGGAATTAGTGTACATGGAATTAGTTTACTGCATTTAATGCTGTTCTGCATGACGCAATGCAAATCAGGACAAATTAAGTCCAAGTTCATTTAGTGGATGCACAACAGTACAGCATGCAGCACTAGAGGCAGGCAGTGAAATGAGTTTCCTATAGGTGGCTCCCTATAGGAAAGAAATAAAAATTAGTTGTAAGTGAAAGGTAAATATATAAACAGAAAAAAACAAAATGGTAAACTAGGAATATAAAAATGTGTACAAAGAAATGTGAAAACTGCCCAGAGTAATAGTTTGATCAGCTGATGAGATTCCTTACTGTATGGCTGTAATGGTCTCATCCCAGTCGCTTGTTCTTGAGGTAACTGTCCGAAAGAATCTGAACAAAAGCAACTAGCTTCATGGCTGAATCGCTGAGGGGTTTGAAAGAGTGTAGAAAATGTGGGAGTCAATTATAATTTCTGCAGAAGAAGCCCTTTGGTACATCGTCTCATTACCATCTGTGATGAAGCCGATAAGGGTCACACTGAAGATCGGTGTTAATGTGTGAAGTCATCTACAATAATAATTGGGGAATTAGGCTGATTATGTTCCAACTGTATAATCTGAGCAGTTGTTGCATGGTGTGTGTATTTTGCCTGAAGGAGAATTCCAAAGAGAAGAAGAAGTACATCTACGATGAGTCCAGTTGGATGAAACTTTTTTTTTTTCATGAAAAAATAGAGACACTGTTATGTCACGTACGTAAGAAAAGCACACCTCCTAGGAAATCATTGATATATCTGCAGAACAGCTAGGTCTGAATGAATATCTGGATGTTTCGGTGAGTCCACAGATAAATCAAGGATAGAAATGTTTAGCTACATTTCAGCAAAAGTAATAAAAAACATTATTCCTGTTCATCTTCAGCTGATTGCATTTAATTGTTTCGTTGAAGTGCAATGGTGAGGATCATGACCTTCTGTCACGATATATGTCGGCGGTAGAGGCGCACGGGTAAGGTGATGAGCGGAGAGGCAAGCAAGCAGGCAGACTTAGGGCAAACGGGGATTTATTGGAAGGACGAGGACTCGGGAACATGGCACGCCGACTAACATCAATGACAGACAATGCTAACAGGTAAGACCAGGACTTAAAACCAGACAAGACTAATCAAAGTAATCAGATACAGCGGGGTACAATCAGGGAGATACACGTGGGAAGGCAGGGGGCGTGGCACACACGAGGAGCGGATGAGCCGGGCATGACAGAGCCCCCCCCCCAAAGGCGCGCTTCACCGGGCGCGCCCAGGAGGAGGCGACGAACGGGACGAGGGGACCAAGACCTGAAAAACAAAACCCAAAACCAAGAACAAGAGACCGGGAATTAAACAGAGAGACAGAACAGGCACAAAGACAGGACCAGGGACAAAACCTGACAGAGGACGGGGAACACGGACCAACAGAGAAAGAGAGGGGACACAGAAGGAACCGGCGGGACACAAGGGCCAGGAGTGAACAGAGGGCACAGAGGAGGACGGGCAGCAAAGACAGGAGGAACACGAGGAGCAGAGACGGGCGGAACGAAGGGACGAGCAGAAAACAAAGGGACAGAGACAGGCGGGACAAAGGCAGGGGCACAGGGAGACAAGGAGGGGGAACAAAGGGGAGCCCGAGGGAGACCCAGCGGGCGACGGGCGGCAGCCGGAGGGGCCGCAGGCGGCCGGGAGGCCGGAGCCGGAGGGGACCTCGGAGGGGCCGAGGAGGCAGGGCGAGGGACCTGCGGAGGGGCCAGGGAGGGAGCAGGAGGGAGCACCGGGGAAGGGGACGAGGGAGCAGGAGGGGCCCACGGCGAAGGCCCGGAGGAGGGGGGAGCTGCAGCAGGCGACGACGTCCGGGGGAGGGCCGGAGGTAGGGGCCCCGCAGGCAACCGAGGAGCCGCCGTCGGGGAGCCCGCAGGCGACCGACCAGGCTCTGGAGAGGGGAGCAAGGCGGGGCGACGAGGCCTCGGAGGGGGACCCGCAGGTGACGCCCGACCCGGAGGGCCAGGACCCGCAGGCGCCAACCGAGCCAGAGCGCAGGCGAGGGAGGGCGAGCCAGGGGGCAGGGCGGGCGGGACCCCAGCCCTGCGTCTGTGTCCCCTTCCCCTGCGGGACACAGACAGGCTGACCCTAGGTCGGGGTCGATGTCGCCGGGGCGAGGGACAAGGGGTTACAAGTTCTGTCCCCGAGGGGTCCCATTCCAGCTCCTCCACCTCCGAAGAGGGAGGAGCCAAGATGGAGTTGTCCAGGACCACCTCGGGGACTAGGACAGGGACTGGAGCTGCTGCAGGCGGAGGGGGCGCCTCTGGAGCTGCTGCAGGCGGAGGGGGCGCCTCTGGAGCTGCTGCAGGCGGAGGGGGCGCCTCTGGAGCTGCGGCAGGCGGAGGGGGCGCCGGGACAGGAACACGGTCAGGCTGCCGGGGCGCCGGGACAGGAACACGGTCAGGCTGCCGGGGCGCCGGGACAGGAACACGGTCAGGCTGCGGGGGCGCCGGGACAGGAACACGGTCAGGCTGCGGGGGCATCAGCCCGGAAACTGCAGGATGCTGCAGTGGGGACCTCGGCCCAGGTGCTGCAAGCCGCCATCGTGGGGCGCCCGCCCGGGAACTGCAGGACGCTGCAGTGGGGGCGCCGGCCCAGGCGCTACAAGCCACCGTCGTGGGGGCGCTCGCCCTGGAACTGCAGGACACTGCAGTGGGGGCGCCGGCCCAGGCGCTGCAAGCCGCCGTCGTGGGGGCGCTCGCCCTGGAACTGCACGACACTGCAGTGGGGGCGCCGGCCCAGGTGCTGCAAGCCGCCGTCGTGGGGGCGCTCGCCCTGGAACTGCAGGTGACTGCAGTGGGGGCGCCTCGGAAGCGGCTGTAGCGAGATCAGGAACTGGGGCGAGATCAGGAACTGGGGCGAGATCAGGAACTGGGGCGAGATCAGGAACTGGGGCTGCAGGCAATTGCTGTGGGGGCGCTTGCCCGGGAACTGCAGGGGACTGCAGCGGGGGCACCTCAGGAGCGGCTGCAGCAGGGCGGTCAGGGACGGGAGCGCAGTCAGGGACGGGAGCGCAGTCAGGGACGGGAGCTGCAGCAGGCGGCTGCAGAGGGGGCGCCTGCCCGGGAGCTGCAGCAGGCGGCTGCAGAGGGGGCGCCTGCCCGGGAGCTGCAGCAGGCGGCTGCAGAGGGGGCGCCTGCCCGGGAGCTGCAGCAGGCGGCTGCAGAGGGGGCGCCTTTGCAGGAACTGGAGCGCGGTCAGGAACTGGAGCGCGGTCAGGAACTGGAGCGCGGTCAGGAACTGGAGCTGGCTGCAGTGGGGGCGCCTGCCCGGAAGCTGCAGGTTGCTGCAGAGGGGGCACCTGCCCGGGAGCTGCAGGTTGCTGCAGTGGGGGCGCCTGCCCGGGAGCTGCAGGTTGCTGCAGTGGGGGCGCCTGCCCGGGAGCTGCAGGTTGCTGCAGTGGGGGCGCCTGCCCGGGAGCTGCAGCAGGCGGCTGCAGAGGGGGCGCCTGCCCGGGAGCTGCAGCAGGCGGCTGCAGAGGGGGCGCCTGCCCGGGAGCTGCAGCAGGCGGCTGCAGAGGGGGCGCCTGCCCGGGAGCTGCAGCAGGCGGCTGCAGAGGGGGCGCCTTTGCAGGAACTGGAGCGCGGTCAGGAACTGGAGCGCGGTCAGGAACTGGAGCTGGCTGCAGTGGGGGCGCCTGCCCGGAAGCTGCAGGTTGCTGCAGAGGGGGCACCTGCCCGGGAGCTGCAGGTTGCTGCAGTGGGGGCGCCTGCCCGGGAGCTGCAGGTTGCTGCAGTGGGGGCGCCTGCCCGGGAGCTGCAGGTTGCTGCAGTGGGGGCGCCTGCCCGGGAGCTGCAGGTTGCTGCAGTGGGGGCGCCTGCCCGGGAGCTGCAGCAGGCAGCGAAGGCGGCTGCGCAGGCGGCTGCACGGGAGCGGGGTCCGCCGGCAATGGCGGCTGCACGGGAGCGGGGTCCGCCGGCAATGGCGGCTGCACAGGCGGCGGCGGCAGCGAAGGCGGCTGTACTGGAGCGGGGTCCGCGGGCAGCGGCGGCCGCGCGAGCGGCTGCTCTGGAGCAGGGTTCGAGGACAGCGACGGCCGTTCTGGAGCGGGATCCACCGCTCTCCGGAGCAGTAGCAGCCCTCGGAGATCCGCTGCGAGCTGCTCCAGGACTTCCGGGGGGGAAGCAGGAGTGAACGCAGCGAACCCCTCCTCTAGCTGCATCACGAGCTGGTCCGCTTCGGGCGACATCTGCCCGGCCAGTTCATCCCTCACCCTCCAGTATAACCCCTGGAGGGTGAAGAACTGGGTAATGTGAGTCGGGGTTGGAGCGATTACCTCTGGCCGGAGTGTCTCTGCCGTAAGCGGTGGGACGAGCTGAGCCGGCACAGATGAGACGGGCTTGGTCCCTTTAAGACGCCGCGGGATTCGCGGGATGGCATCTCTTACAGTGGCGGCCCCTTTGTTCGCCACCCGCTCAGGCCGGAAGCAATTCCGCTCGAGCGGCGGTGGCAACTCCGTGGCGTCCGGTTCGGATGGCCACAGTAGCAGGGATTCATCCACCTCCTCCTCGCTCAAGGGCCAAAGCCTGGCCAACGCGCAGGCTCCCAGACGGAGTACCGGTTCTTCCGGAATTTGCTTGCTCCGCTTCTTTGCGAGGTCTGTCATTCTGTCACGATATACGTCGGCGGTAGAGGCGCACGGGTAAGGTGATGAGCGGAGAGGCAAGCAAGCAGGCAGACTTAGGGCAAACGGGGATTTATTGGAAGGACGAGGACTCGGGAACATGGCACGCCGACTAACATCAATGACAGACAATGCTAACAGGTAAGACCAGGACTTAAAACCAGACAAGACTAATCAAAGTAATCAGATACAGCGGGGTACAATCAGGGAGATACACGTGGGAAGGCAGGGGGCGTGGCACACACGAGGAGCGGATGAGCCGGGCATGACACCTTCATGACCCTAACCCTGGGCTACATCCCAAAACTGTTTTTTTGATGGCTCCCTCCCTCCCTCCCTCAATGACTCGCTGTCTAAAGTTGAACGTCTATGAAGCAGATGAGGGAAGGAAAGCGTAAGGTAGTGTGAACAAAAAGTGGTATTGGGACACACCTGCATCCCCGTTGACTTACCGTACTCCACCTGCAGCATTATGTCATCACTGAAACTGAAGCTTTTATGACACATCATGCATGGGTGTCACCAAAGGTGAATTTCTCTTCCACAAAACATACTCTGGACTAGACATCCAAACGCCCTGGCGAAGGAGTGATCTGAACGACAACATCTCAACATCTGGAATTCTGAAAAACTGCCAAGGGAGGGTGGCACAAACAAGGGTTTTGGGGTGTAGTTGTGGTTTTCTCAAGCTCAAAATAAAACATACTGACTTTGGCTGTAGCCCTTCCATATGAAGCAATTAGGCAGGCAGAAGAAAACGCTTTTTTGTAATCAGTGCCAGAGTTTCACTAACAGCGTGCTGATAAAAAGGGAAGCAGACAAAGGCATTGTCAGGCTAGATTGTCAGTATAATTAAAAACAGTGAATAAATTATGTGGAGTTTTATTTATCTCATTGACGGTCTGATTGGATGGCTGGATTAACTGGAGTACTCATGAAGGGGAACATGATTTCATGCTGTCCCGGAGACATTGAAAAACACTTTTCAAATTCCCCATTTCACCTGGTGACAGTATTTCAGTATGGAAAGTATTGGTATTGAGGGCTCAGAGGTTCACGAATATGATCAGCTGTAACCTGCTTACTTGCTCTTTGTTCTCATTACCTTGACATTAATTTAATTAGCAGACGCGTTTGACCAAACTGACATACAAGTGACACAAATAGCACGTTGCCAACGTACAGCTTTCGAAGGAGTCGACGTGCTGAGCTAGGCTGAGCTTCCAGTGGACGCCCAAGATCAAGTGCACACAGAGTTACTAGAGTACTAGCTCTGCAATAAAATACAGATTATGCTCTCAGCTTTAAGGTAACAAGGAAATAGCGTGCTCATAGTGGCTGTTCACCCCGGTTCATAATCTTACGCTATGTTTTGTCACTGTTACCTTTCAAAGGTCAGAGGGCTCAGGTCTGTGATCAGCGTAACAGTAAGGTGAACAGTAATTACACATATAAATGCTACAGCAGCTAATAGAGTAACTCCTTGTTTGCGGAGGGAGAGTGATGTTCCCACCTCCTTTCAGAGCCCTTAAGATATACACCCAGCGTGTTCCCACCGCTAGGAGTGCTAACGAGTTTCACTTCGGTCAGCGTGATACGTCTGCAGGCCTCTTTGCTCATGTTCTATCTACCAGCTTCAACGGCTACCAACAACACCAGTTTTAATACAACACTAAGGCCTGCTGCTGTGAGCTGCCAGCATCTGCTGAATACTTGGGCTGACATCTCTAGTATTACTAGGTATTTTCTTTGTCGCCAAATGACTTCAGCAGCATTGGTACTTGGTTTGCTATACCAGGGTTGCCCAATTCTGGTTGTCCAGAATCCAACACAGTTTGAACAGATCTTAATCAGCTAATTACCAGGTCTAGTAGGTGTGTGTAAGCAAGGAAATCTGCAAACATTATTGGGTTCCTGCCCTCTGGGAGCAGAATTGGGAAGCCCTGTGTTAGACTAGGGTTTTGTCTGAAGCCCATTGACTCAGAGACCTAAATCTGTCACTAGCTCTCGTAGCTGAAGTCCTCCCTGCCGTCTTTCATTCGCAGCTTTGTACAGCATTTCAGTCAAGGCAGCATCAGTTTGCAGAAAGGTACATCAAAAAACAACTTCACTTTGCATAATCACTGATTGATCTTTTTTCAAGCAGAAAGGCTAGCGTTGAATTATGACTTGTCCGTCAGGAGGGGCGGCATGGTGGTGCAGTGCTTAGTACTGTTGCCTCACACCTCTGGGACCCGGGTTCGAGTCTCCGCCTGGGTCACATGTGTGTGGAGTTTGCATGTTCTCCCCATGTCGTCGTGGGGTTTCCTCCGGGTACTCCGGTTTCCCCCCGCAGTCCAAAAACATGCAGAGGCTAACTGGAGTTGCTAAATTGCCCGTAGGTGTGCATGTGTGAGTGCATGGTGTGTGAGTGTGCCCTGCGATGGGCTGGCCCCCCATCCTGGGTTGTTCCCTGCCTTGTGCCCATTGCTTCTGGGATAGGCTCTGGACCCCCCGCAACCCAGTAGGATAAGCGGTTTGGAAAATGGATGGATGGATGTCAGGGTCAGCGCCCGTCTGACCTTACCCTTAGTCCTAGGACCTTACCCTCCTCCCTGTCTCTTGTTCTTCAGCCTCAGGGTGCCTAATCCATGTTGTGTTTCCCTGTGACCCAAACCACCTCATAGCTCAGTGTGTGGTTCCGACTATCATCCCTCTGGTCATGAGTTTGAGGCTGGCCAGAGGCCAATCTCACCTCTTGGTTAATTCGTGCTGATTTTATTTTAGTTTATCTTAGCGTTTGATATTGTTTTATTTGTCTTTGCTTAATGTTCCTGATTTCTGTGTGAAATCATCTGCGGAGAGCCTTACTGATCATAAGTGAGAACCAGTTCAGATAGATAGATAGACAGACAGACAGACTGTTTTGCCAGCGTTCTCTTCCTCGGCGGTGCCTTCAGGAGGTCCGGGTTTAGTTCCACGAAGACGCCAGCTTTTCTTATGACTGAAATCTCTTCATGAGGATTTCAAAGTTAATTCTCCTTCTGCGACAAATCAAAAAGTACAACAATCGCTATGGACTGGTAGTAGATCTTCAGTGTCACATTAGGGTGAGGCATGATGGAGGGACAAACAATCTATATTACGGCTTACGAGAAACAAGAAATATTACAAGGGGTCAAACCAAGGCAAGTATAGAACAAGAACTAACTGGGCCAGGGGTGGCCAATCTTATCCGCAAAGAGCCAGTGTGTGTGCGGGTTTTTGGGATAACCTTTAGGTCAGCTAGGTGTGAGAACTCTTCAGCCAATCAGTTCTCTAATTAGGGAGTCACAGTGAAAACCTGGACACACAGTGGCCCTTTCTGGGTAAGATCGGCCACCCATGAACTAGACTATGACTAATCCAAGGGAAAACTAACACTAAACATGTTTGGAGGAAACACAGGCAAGTAAGACATAGATCAACCAAGCAGGGACAAAATAAGGGAACAAACACAATGAAGCACAGGGGAAGCAATCATATAAGCAGGTAATGAGGGCTTAAACAAGGGACAGATGTGAGCGGTACTAACCAACCACAAACACAAGAGACTAGGGGCAATGAGAAACAGATAAGTGTAATAAAGGCATAAAAATTAAGAAATACAAAAATGTGGGAACAGAACATACTACAAGACTAGATACACCAATCAGGGATAACTAAGGTACAAAACAAGGGAGTAAATTGAGATGCAAGAAAACAATTAATATGCAGAGCAAAAACCAGAGCACAAAATATCCAACCAGCTAAGGCAAATTTCTATAGCCAGCCTTATACCTATGATGAAGGAGCTGCTTGGGTCAGAGCCATTCACTTAACTCATTTAGCCACACAGCAACCCAGCGAGCTAGGGAACACACTAGGAACAGAACAAACCAGGTAAACATTGAGAAAACAGGATGACCAGCGACACCTGCTGGCCAAATGGAGAGATGACAGATTGAACTGGACAAGACAGGGACCAATCCTGACATGTCTTCCTACACACCTCAAATAGCCTTTTCAGAAAATAGGGTCTGCTCTGGCTTTTCTTACACAGCTCCACCGTGTTCAAGTGGACCCCAGGTAGCCGCACCACCTCCACTTCCTCCACCACTAACTCCATTGTTCTCCCTACACCACAAGACAAAAGCCTCCACTGGCCTGTTATACTATGACTCATTGCCCTGCAAAGGAGAACTTCAGCTGGTGCTCGAGCAGAACAGGAGAGAAGATGGTCCCTGAGACACTGCAGTGTTGCTCACCACCACCTCTGCTACATAGTTCACATGGAGGAGACTGTTAGGGTATTAAGCTGCATCACCCTGGGCTTGGTCCCCCATTAGAGAGGCTGGACAGTGTTAAAAGCACCGGCAAAGTCAAAGAACATGATCCTGACTGCACTGCCAGCTTTGGCCAATGAGAGACATTTATGTGGAGCACGTAGATTAAAACACCATCAACACCCAGTGTTGGAAAAGTAACTTTTAGGTTACAGATTACTAATTACTCTGTTAAAAATATAATAAGTAATGCAACTGTTTTGATTACTTCATCAAAGTAACGTAACTTATTACAGTTGATTACTATTTAATTACTTTTCTAACAAATTTTTTTACCTGCATCATCTGGAAATATGCGGAAAGAAGGAATTTATGCATGGCGAAAAGATGCAAAGCAACAAAATGAATGTTATATTCTACATATAACTAAAAGATAATATTTGAATGTAACCCCCTTGTAACTGAAATTTAATTGCATATTTTATCTTGATAACTGTAATGGATTTAAATAACATTTCTTTTGTAATTTAATTGTGTAATGCGGTTACATGTAACTAGTTACTCCCCAACACTGCCAGCACCTATGTCAGACTGATAAAAAACCTGCACGGGGTCCAGGTGGGCTGTGACCAGGGCTGTCCCGCGTGTTTCAGGATCCGCTCCTCAAAGGTCTCGATGTGTGAATTGACTGGCCGGAAAGGTTTAAGATTGCTGGGGAAGGAGAGCATCTTTAGCAATGCTTGCTGACGCAGTGTGTTGATTAGAATGGACAGAGCTCAGTCCCATGTGTCTGATTCATGTTTGCATGTTGCCGCAGCACTTAATAATGCTAATAACTTTGCCATTTCCATTTCCCTATAGTAACACCTCATCCTCTTTGTGATTTTTGCGTATTTTATAAATGTGACAGCTTTGTATAGGTGAGCACTCTTTCATTCATTTTTTTTTTATTTATTTTTTGGCAGAGTTTGCAATCTGTAAACAGATTTATTGTGGTGGCACTGGAATTGTGTTGTGTTGTCAGGAGCAGGATCTGAGCACACAGAGAACACACTGAAAGCTCCAGTGAAGCAGTTCACATGCGGCATGGCTGAACTGGACTACAAGTCAAAGGTCACGTTTGACGTTAAGCATTTAAAAAATGCTTATTTAAGCTCTATTTTCATTATTTGCACCATTGCGCCTCCTGTACCACATGTAGCCTATACTAATGAAATTCAGTTCACAGTAGGGTCACACTTAGAGGGAGTTTTGTATTGCAAATCCAGTGTTAAACAGTTTAAGGAATTCTCAGTTACTGTACCTACAGAAGACTTGTGCCAATCACTTTAGGTCAGCACATGCCTACTCGATATTTCGTAAAAATGTAACATGTACATTAATTATTCAGTGAACCAATAACTTGCCTACATTGACTGCGAATAACAGGCCGTTAAACCTGTATGAAAGTGGCGTATGAACAAAACCCCATTCGAAATGACTGGTGGCCAGGATTCTGCTCAATTAGATCTACGCCCGTTTGCTTTTTCTAAGTAAAATGACTTTTTTGGGTTTCCTAGAAGTACTCTGGGTTCCTCCCACAGTCCAAAGACTTGCCACTGCTCGGGGTGCCCCCCACTTCGTGGCCTGGGCTTCCTGGACACCCTTCAGCCTCTCTGCACCCCTGAACTGGATGAATGGACATCTCCATTGTCTATGTGTAGGATTTTTATTTTATTTTTTTGTCCACCAGAAAATGGTTTCCGATTGATTTAACATGCAAAAATATTCTAATGAAAGTTCTCTGCTCGTGGCTCTGAGTCTAATTCTGCTTGTGCAAACGCCCCCCCCCCCCCATTTCAAATCATTCCATTTTTGTCAATAGTGATAGAAGAAAACACCCTGTCCTTGTCCTCTGTAGCTCTACTGAGGTACACAAGCACCACTTACTGCACTGCAGCTTGTAGTTATTTGTGGTTATACATCAAATTGGAAAAAGTATAATCAAATGCAATCAAAACTATTGAGGTTGGAAGAATGAGAGGAGTTGAATATACTGCAGCACTGCATCCAATATGAGACTAGCCTGAATAGCCCAACCCTGCATCTTTTTCTGCAGCAGCAATATGTATTGATTTCCTTTTTGACGCCTTTGTGGAAAAATGAACCGATACGGGTGATTGGGAGCAGAGAAACAAACATGTCAACTGTGGCCTAATCCGATTATTTGCTCTGGAAGAAGTTGCTCAGTGAGATGCTGAATAAAATGTTTGTGCACATACAATATTTTCTGTGCTGAGGTAAAACGGCGGGGGTGGCGAGGTGGCGGGGCAGCGGGACGGCGGGGCGGCGGGACGGCGAGGCGGCGGGACGGCGAGGTGGCGAGGCAGCGGGACGGCGAGGTGGCGGGGCAGCGGGACGGCGGGGCGGCGGGACGGCGAGGCGGCGGGACGGCGAGGTGGCGAGGCGGCGGGACGGCGAGGTGGCGAGGCGGCGGGACGGCGAGGTGGCGGGGCGGCGGGACGGCGAGGTGGCGGGGCGGCGGGACGGCGAGGCGGCGGGACGGCGAGGTGGCGAGGCAGCGGGACGGCGAGGTGGCGGGGCGGCGGGACGGCGGGGGCGGCGAGGTGGCGAGGCGGCGGGACGGCGAGGTGGCGGGGCAGCGGGACGGCGAGGCGGCGGGACGGCGAGGCGGCGGGACGGCGAGGTGGCGAGGCAGCGGGACGGCGAGGTGGCGGGGCAGCGGGACGGCGGGGCGGCGAGGTGGCGGGGCAGCGGGACGGCGGGATGGCGGGGCGGCGAGGCGGCGAGGCGGCAAGACGGCGAGGTGGCGAGGTGGTGAGGCGGCTGGACGGCGAGGTGGCAAGACGGAGAGGCGGCGAGGTGGCGGGGCGGCAAGACGGCGAGGTGGCGAGGCAGCGGGACGGCGAGGCGGCGGGACGGCGAGGCGGCGGGATGGCAAGACGGAGAGGTGGCGGGACGGCGAGGTGGTGAGGCGGCTGGACGGCGAGGTGGTGAGGCAGCGGGATGGCGAGGTGGTGAGGCGGCTGGACGGCGAGGCGGCGGGGCGGCGGGACGGCGAGGCGGCGGGGCGGCGAGGCGGCGAGGCGGCGGGACGGCGAGGCGGCGGGGTGGCAAGACGGAGAGGCAGCGGGACGGCGAGGTGGCGGGGCGGCAGGACAGCGGGGTGGCGGGACGGCGAGGTGGTGAGGCGGCTGGACGGCGAGGTGGCGAGGCAGCGGGACGGCGAGGTGGTGAGGCGGCTGGACGGCGAGGCGGCGGGATGGCGAGGCGGCGGGGTGGCAAGACGGAGAGGCAGCGGGACGGCGGGACGGCGAGGTGGCGGGGCGGCAGGACGGCGAGGTGGCAAGACAGTGAGGCGGCGGGACGGCGAGGTGACGAAGTGGTGGGGCGGCGAGGTGGGACCCACAATATCTGAAAAAAATAAAAAGTCAACAATTACCTCTTAAAGAGAAAGATGAGTAGAAGGTGGGAGCCCCGTCCATATTGATGGAAAACCACCTGGGCACATTCTGCAAAAATGGTCGAGAGTGGGGTTAGGGTTCAGGATTCAGGGCCACGTCACTGCACCAGGACAAGGATGGATTCCGCTTCGAAAATTGGGCCGTCCATCTGCATATCTGGGTCGTGCGGCAAGGCGGCGACCTGAAACGCACCGATAAAAGAAACGTAGACTGGCCACAAGTCTCCACTTAAATTCCTCTGCTGTGCTCTGACACAGCCTGAGACGAACCAAGTGCACTGAAGCGATTCTGTATCAGGAAATGGGTCACAATTTTTCCATTATGTTGCACAAGGCTGACCAGGAATTAGAAGAAGGGCTTTTGTTACATTTAAACACAGGAAGATCCCATTGTGTGAAGTTAAAACAGGTGGATTACAAGGCAAAATACCACTTTTATAGATATTACTGTCAAATGCTTTGTAAACTAATGAGCTAATAAATTTAAGATAACAAACTGTTCCAATTTAAGTGGGAGAGGTAATCTACTCATTTTAATTGTAAGCATTTTCAAAGATATTTGGACCATTAATTGCAAAACATGATTAATCTGATTATTTAAAGGACTAAGGCGTGTGAATCTTGCTGCCCTGTTGATATTTAGTTGCACTACAACTAAACATTAATCTCAAAAAAAGTTCCGATATAACCATGTTGCACTTCTGCTGTTTAAATCATTTCTATATTGTGATTTTATGTGCAGCCTAAGAGGCCCACATATGACCTTTCCAGTTACATCCTCTATAGAAAAAACAAGAGATTCTAGATTGAATGTTGTATCTATATGCATGCACAGGTGTGCTGACTCTTGCAGATGACTCACCTAGCAGATTCCAGTGCAGGTCTGCAGACGAGCGTCTGTCTGCTGTGCAGTGTACAGTGGCACGCAGTGCCATTGCGGCTAGTCAGGGGAATCATCAGGAATGAGATATGCAATAATTGTATGGCAACGCTATTGCTAATCAGCGGCTCGCAAACTGTGTGGCATGGGTAACTGCAGACGGTGGGGGGGAGGGGTTGTGGAACAGAAATGAATATCATATCAACAACTCCCCCCCCCGAGATGGACTTCATTATTATCAACACCAGAATCACATATATATGCATATCATTACATGTACTGTTACTGGGAGGCCATGCAAGCTGTGTGTCAGACTCTTTGTAGCATTTCTAGTACCTACAGTATGTCAAGAACTCCCTGCTTTCATTCTGGAAGCTTCCGGTTAAAGGGCGTCGTCACCCTGCTATATGCTACACAAAAAGATGCTTGGATAGAGCATTTGCATGCCTTTAGATGCCTAAGGACCAAGGTTAAGCAACCTCCTTGTAAGTTACACAGTGGTATGAAGAACAACATGTGTAAAAAGGTTCGTTTGAGCAGGCTTATCTTCTCGTGCTCAGTGGCACAGTCAGTGAATCGTGAGATTATTATTTGGGTAGAACTTGCACGTCTTTCCAGACTCTGGTCACGGTAATCATAAGTGTCTCAAGCTCGCTAACCCCCCCCCCCCCCCCCCCCCCCCAAGGAAAATGGGGACCTGAGTCATCAGCCACCCTCACCACAGATAGTTTAAATCCCCACCTTTTTTTTTAGGTGCTGTTTTCATGAAATCTTTCTTTCTTTCTTTTTCTTACCCACTGCATCGTTTTCCCTGCAGCCAGGCTGATGGCTGGGTAATGATGCTCGCCAAGTCAGCACTGCCAGTGAGGCTGTGTCCTGCAGGAACTGCTGCCTAAGGCTCAGGCCACGCAGACAGGTCCGCTCCGGAGCTGGGAGGTGACAGAAAGCCATTCTGATAACTGCCTGACTTGACCAGTGCCACATGACAACATACAGTATGGTGCATATCTGATCTTCCCCAGACAGACTAAGATAGACACAGACCGTCCCAAACCGCGTGACGTCCACATTGCAGGCTGTCACAATATATCGTTCTTAATTGATGTCCTTCTTGTGTAGTATTTAGCTATAAACTAAAACCTGTGGCCTTGTGTAGAAGAGGCTAAAATACATTTATTACATTTACTCAATGTTTTTTTTTAAAGTTTACAGCAAAACATGTTTATTATTTTAGATTCAGATTCAGTGTAATTCCTATATATCTTGAGGTGTTATTAGTAATACAATAGTAATGCTATTTGACTTTTTCATCTTGCCGTTTGTGTGATTTCTTTACACGATTTGGCTGTAAGGCACTCAATTTTGCACATTCCACAGGATTTCACACAAATTCAAGTGCTGTGGATTTTTGTGTTATTAGTTCACAATTTAGTAAACACCCCAAGCAACTGTCAAAAAAAAACCCTAAAATATTTCCATAGCATTTATTTGCAGCTTGCTTTCAGTAGAGGGCAGTAAGATAAAAGAAATCGTTCTTTAACGATGATGTACGTTGCGTAGAATGAGCAGCAGGGGGAGCAATGACACAAGATTTATGCTCAACAGTCTCTCACAAAGGTTACATTAAATGCCCACTTATGTTGCATAAATATGTCATAAATGTGAAAGTAAATGAATAAAATCTATGTAAAAACTATGTAACTTTTTAGTTATAGATATCTTATAATTTTTAATATTTGCGAAGGAGGTTACTGGCATGTATTTTATGTGGGTCATTTTACAAACAGAAAGATCACTTGCAATGGCAAGAGTACTGACTGTGGCTATTAATTTGTTATCAAAAACATGGAAGCTACTTGGGTCTACAAGCAGGGAGCTCAGCCTTAATGGGGGTAAGAGACGCGATACACACATCAAACGTGTGGCTGGTGCCTTAGTCCATTTCTGTGTGTGTGTGTGTATATATATATATATGTGTGTGTAAAACTCACGATTCGATGTATATAGTTTTTTGTCAGGAAAAATGTATACCTGGGAAAAGGACAATACAAAAGTTACGTTTTTAACATATACAGTGATTTTTTTGTCAGCTTCACCAGGGGAATATGAATAGCTGCAGCATCCTTTGATTGTGCATTTGGCTGTACTTTTATATTAAATTAGATCTACATGTTAAATATAGCACAGCTTTTTATCACTGGGGAAGCTTGCATCTGGCAAATCAGCGGCACATTACAGCACTGCTGATGACCACAACGCTACGGCAGTAATATTTTACATGTTTGTGCTCTACCCACCCTGTCTCTGTCCTTCGATCATGGTCAAAATATATATTAACTACGCCGGCACAGCCATCGTCAGCGCTGCTGAAGCGGATTGTCTTGTCCTCCCGTTGAATCTCCCACATCGGCGTGAAAATGCCCAGTGTATGAGCCTGTGGCCCCGTTTATCCGGAATGATGCCGGCTGCCAAGCACTAGGGTCTGCTCCGTCCTGGCTGCCAAGCGGCAAAGGTAACAGGTGCCTGCACCGCAGAACGACCACGAAAACACGGCTGAGGTGAAATGAACGCTGCGTGGAAATCGCAGCAAATACACCAGACCTTCCCATCATTTGGATGGGATATTAGAAGCGTCTCTTTGTAACAATTATGTATTTAATTCTATGTTTCCATTCTGCAAAAGTGTGACATAGTATAGTTCTTTCGGTCATTTTAAATGTTTGAAACGTTCTCCAGTTCAGTATGGGGGAAAAAAGAAAAAAGTTCAGGGCAGTTTATCTTTATAAAAAGACACCATGAGTACCGAAATACTTGGCATTACATTGTTCACTGTTTGTTTGTTTATGGAATGTGACATGAATATCTAAGAAATATAGCTAGGAATTTATCAAGGTAATGTCACCTAAATAGATGTGGCATGCGATACAGGGGGTGGGAAAAGGATTTATATTTTTAATATAACAAATGAACCTACAAATGCTAGTCTAAATAATAATGAAGATAAATCTTGAAATCTTGTAAATAAATACATTTTTGTCAGACAAGTACTTTTGACAGCAACATTTCTAGTGAAAAAAGTGCTCGGTAGACACATTCCTTTGTGACAGGACGCGCAGATTGCCACTGACGCAGCCTCATTATAGGGGAGAAACTGCCTGACATGTATCTTGGCTATCCCTGCAAACACGCACACACTATTTGCCAGCTATATGAAAATCTTAAAAGCGACCGTGCATATATTTCTGCTGATATGCGAAAACGGCATGAAGACATCATTTTGAAGGAGACAAGCTGAACTTTTCTTGGCACATCTGACATGGGCCATTATAATAATCGCTGAACAGCACCTGCCTTTTCTTTTGTACCTGGGACAGGACTAATCAAGCACGTCCCAGCTGAGAAACACTCCCCGCTCTTCACTTTGAAAGCTGGGGTCTAATGAACATAAGGCAGGCAGAAAGGAATGTCCGAATTCTAACGACAAAACCGGAATGAACTTCGCAGGCCTCTATGAGCTTGACATGCAGGAAACAGAAACAAACAGTATCGATCAGCTGCTCTCGTGACACATTTCAGTTATGCAGTGGGCAGGGAATATTTTCTTATCTGACCCCCATGTCAACGAGGGGGAAAAAAATCACACAGCCTAGGTGTTTTGAAGAGCACATCTTTCGAATGACCCAAATCATGTATAACCAAGCTGGCTGAATACGTATTAATCAGTAGCTTTGTACAGTATGCTGTGTGGCCACTATTATGTAGATATGTCGCCTCAATTGAGGGGCAAATAAAGCAGTAGATATTTAGGACACTTTGTGTGTCAAACTAACAATGTGGTGGCTCAGGCACCCCAGAGGAAGCGAAAAGACATTGGAGGCTGGAGACTAATTGTACATTAACATTTAAAATTGAAATAACCATGATGTTATAATAAAGTGTGTCCCAATCTGGTCCTCAGGGACCTGCATACAGTCCATGTATTTGCTCCCTCTCAGCTCCCAGGAGGAGCAAAAAATGTGGAGTGTTTGGGAGGGAGCAAAAACGTGGACCGCTGCGGGTCCCCGAGGACCGGCTTGGGAAACATTCTTATAATAACATCTGAACTGTTGTTTCTTCAAAACCACAACGAATAAAACAAGTTATATATTTCTACACTTCTCCAGTGTTTCATATATTGTCTCCTCTCATTTCCCCAAATAAGAAGAAAATGTCATTTCGATAATTTGAGATTAAATTCAGTTGCAATAAAGCACATTATTTCAGTTCTTATTTGGTCATGCCTTAGCGCTGAAATGTAAATCACGCTAAATGAGGAAGCGAGAGGCTGTGAAAGGTGTATTTCAGGGTTTATTTCTCTCTCTTTGGGAGGTAAATAGTTTCACTTCCATCGCTCCTTTCTGGGGGGCCTGGGTGTCCCTTCTCGGTCGAAAGGCTTCCACTCAGCTCCTGAGCAGCTCCACTCCACCAAAGATTGGGACGCACGGCCCCAACCCCCAACCCGCCCCCACCCGCCTCTTCTCATGCCCGCTATGACAGATCTTCGCTCCTCCTCTCTGTGATTACTCCGCAGATCCTGCTGGGTTTCCAGTACACCGGGCCATCAGATAGACCCGTTTTATTTTCCGTCAGAGTTCTTATTTTTTTCCCTCCACAAGGCAGCCCCCCCCCCCCCCCCCCCTGCCCCACCTCGGATTGCCTGTGAAAGTGGAAGAAATGAGGGAGTATTTCAAAAAATAGGGAGAGGGTGGTGTAGAGAGAGAAAAAAACGAGTGATGCCCCTTCTCTAGCCTACCCTGCGTGTGTCCTGGGAGCACTTTGAAAACTATCAGCCAGCGATAAACATAAAAGGTATTCGTGGGAGGCCTGAAGACCGGCTTGGCAGAGAAGCACATTTGAAATTGAAATATTTAACATCTCATGAAATGCCAATCCCCTCTTCCAGTCAAAAGTTCACGTTCAAAGAGCCCTGCACTCTTCAGTCCTTCCGGAGACGGCAAGTCCATTGTCCTACTTGCTTACTCCCATCCTGGAAAATGCCTTTCGGCAGCAAATGAACAGAATCGGGGCCTTGCAGTCAGCAGGGCCTAATTGGGGAATAAAGGTGATACATAGGGCAACTTTTTCGGTTGCAGGCAACGGGCAACCAGGCGAGACACAAGGCAGCTAATCAAGGCAATGGACAGTTGGCAACAACCAATCAGAGAAGAGCAAATCAACATGGACGCTGAAGCTTCAAGTCGGTCACATGATCGGCTGCTAGCATTCTGATTGGAAGATCTGAAAAAGTTGCCCACTGAGATCATAATTATCCACGTAGAAATGTGTTGCCCTTTCTTGATGTGAAAGTGCCAGGCAACATTTTCCCCTGCATCATCGCCTGAAGGTAGACTTGTTGCCACTGTGGGTGGTGTAACTGTCAGAGGTTGGAGAGCCACTGAGGCCTGTCGTCTCCATGTCGATGCAGCCTTCTGGAAGGCCTCCAGGGGGATTTGTGAAGGACCATCAGGAGGGAGATGATGTATATGTATAGGAGTGGATACAGCATATTTCCACTTGAGACTGTCTGTAGCCAGGTAAGTTCGCATGCGAACACTTTGTCTTTGTTTATTTTGCAGTAATGCAATCCTACGGCCTAGTTTTGCCGACAACCGCTACGTGCATTTCAGAACTTTTACGAATACTGTGGTAAAGAGCGCGAGTGATATTTAATGTTTGATAAATATAAATTTTTTCTATTTTGCACATTTACCGACGTTGAAAATCGTGTCGTAAGCTGTTCCAAATGGAGAAGTTTCACTTACCAGAATGAGGAAAATCAGTCGCTTTATGATTATTTCCCCACTGCATGTAACTGTGTTAGCTTGGTGTACACACAATACTGAGCGGCCTCTTGTGTGAGCTGTGCTGTCCGCATGATGAAGGCGGGGGAGTGGGAACCCTCCTTCCCAGTGTGACCACCAGGCCTTCTCACTAACACACTTCCTGCATTAGCGCCGCTGCCGGTGGTGTCTGCCCCGTTAAGACGCGCCCCTTACGGCTGCCCCGTGTGACCCCTCCCTCAGTTCCCATCAGCCCTGCTCACACCTACCAGCTGTGATGTCACGACATGAGCAGAGTGATAAACAGACCAGGAGCGTCCTTGCACATCACTGGCTTATGTCATTTGTCACAGGCTTTTATGTGGGATCAGGGGAGATTAATATTCAGGGGGGGGGGGGCTTCGATTATAAATCCCCCACCCCTTACTATTATTAAACTACGGACTTAATATAACAATATTCAGCACTAAATTACATTTTTCAACACACCAGAGTGCTGTGCCCTGGAAATGTAATCAGCATACATTTCAGCTTCAGACCCCCAGGAAAAAAAAAACAAAAAACGTATTTCTCTTGACCCAGTGAAAACCTCATATGGATGTATAAGGTCCTCGTCCTTATATAAGTCATCCTAGCTGAGAAAGTGAGTCGAGCCAGTCACACGTAGACCGCCTTCACTTTTATTATTTGCTATTTTCTGCTCCATCTGGAGTCTGGAACAATCCTTCTCCATTTGTCATCGAAGTGCTTTGGCCTTTAATACCTTAATAGTATTATGGGCTATACGCAGCAATAATGAAAACAATCAGTCAGTTCATACTCAGGAGTACCTTTTATGTGATTGTAATGAGCCTTCTCCTTTATGCTTACTGATTTGTTTTAATAAAAAGAATGTTTAATTAAAATATTAAGCCAGATTTAAGAAGAGTTCAAGAAAGAATTGTATCCCTTTTTAAATTATGTTATATACAATAGCAAATGTGAAGCTGGACTTAAGCAGGAAGTAACTTCCATACGTTAGCATAGGTATCATGGCTGTATTCCAGAAGGGTCACATGCATTTGAAGAGAGTTCTCCAAAAGACAAACTATTTAGACAATGTAATGTAGGACATCCTTGGGGGGGGGGGGGGTACAGACTCAGACTCGTCTGCTATGTTTTGACCTACCTGAGTCATACCGGACAATAGTAGCTAGCAGGGATTTGAATTGCCAATCGATCTCCGTCCGGCACTACGCTAAGTGCAGCGTGACCACAGGCGATTCCACTCTCCCGTCGACTTTACGGACAAGGGCCAAAACCGGCAGCATTATGTGTGTAAGGCTGAGGAATTTTTTCTTCTCCATCCTCGAGTCCCTTGAATGGAAGGAGTGCTGTTTACTAGCTGTGACGAGTGGACGTGGGAGGGACGTTTCGGAGCCCTTAAACCACTCTACCCAGACAAGCTCATTACCGCTAATCTGCCGCGCAGCAGTCCTCACGCATCCACAACGCCCTCTCCGGCTGACGTGATTTCATTAACATGAAGGATACAGCTTATTAATGTGCGATGATTGCAAACAAAATAACATTTTTAATTGCATTAAATGCAATAATTTCTACAATAAATGCAAGTTCGTTTATTTATTCTTGGCTTCTTCCTTTCTGTATATATATATATCCCCGAAATGACAAAGTGTACTGCTGATCAGGGACTATTTAAAAAGCCCCGCACAACTCATAACTCTTAAGGTTGGGAATATAGAGTCTTAAACTGGAGAGTTTTATTATTAGTTTTCATTCCACGGGAATTGGTACCTTGGTCATAAATGGCCGCATATTTTCGTTTGAAGGGTGACGACTGCAGACTGAGATGTTCCATAGTTTAATGTCTGTTTACCTAAACAGTGAAAATAATTTAATTATATGTTCTTTTATTCTAAAATACCTGACTCGATCATTTTAGGTGAGATAAAATCTGGTTGCTAAATTGAATTTTTGTTTAATGATGGCTGAGTGACAGATTAAATGATCAGTAATTACCTGCTGGCTACTCATTACTGTAACAGAGAAAAAATGCCAGTGTGTCTGCTTGGTGCCATTGACGGTATATTCATCCCATTGTAGTAACACACCAAATATTGCTTTTTGTTCCAGTTCAACAGCTCTTTAGGTGCTTTCGTGGTGTTGTTTATTAGTAGAAGGGCACAGAAAGAGCTGGCTCCAGGAATTGTACTGTTTATTAAGATCTTCTATATCGAAAATGTTTGTGCAAGTGACAGGTAGTCCTGGGTTAATTGGGTTCCCTAGAATGCTATCAGCCATAAATGCTTCACTGAGCAATAAGAAGAACGAGATGGAAAACAAAATAGAGAGAGAAAACAATGATCTCCCTCCATATTTTAGTCCTCTACCATTAGGCTTCCTTGGCCTACAAAAGTCCAGTGTATATTCATTACTTGCCTAGATATACAGGAGATGGTTCTCTTTCCCTCACAAGCTCTGAAGTTTACTCTTCGTTGACCTTCGGTTTGGGGCCCCTCACCCACCTGCTTGATCACTCCATCAGAAACCGGAACCGTGAAAACGAGGCTGCACTTTCAAATAAAAAGCTGCACGGTTTTGTGTAAAATACCTCATCTAATGCCGTTAGACAGGTTAGACAAAAGCATCTGCTGAGGAAATAAACAGAGCAGGTTTGGGGGCTGCTGGAACGCAGCCAGCCTTTGCCATGTATATCGCCTGACATCTGTGCATTTCCTCTGAAAATAACATTTCCTCAGTGCTGAAGGGCAAACCTACTGACTGTCAGCGGCAGATGCACAGAAACCGTTTGACCTCTTACGTATTTTTCTCCCAAAGTATTATGGAAACCAGCTGAAGTAGCTACACGGACACTTGAGCTACTGCCTCTCGCATTTATTGATGTGCTTCGGCAAACTTCAACAGGGTAGTGAAGAGGCGCTTCCATGGCAACGGCCTAAACGACGTGCAACAAGGAGACTGTACAACCAATTAATTTGTGCCAGCTTTAGAAGCTAAATCACTTAACATACATTGCAATCAATGTATCCTTTTACAGCTAATTCCAGATATGGGTAACATGTATGTAACAATGAGAGGCAGTGAGATCATTATGCATGGGAAGATCTTTTTGTGTACAGCTGTACCTCTGCTATTCTAACCATTAATACACACACACACACACACACACACACACACACACACACACACACATATATATATATATATATATATATATATATATATATATATATATATATATATATATATATATACACATACTTCTTCTAATATTCAAAGTTCTGAACAACCGAATTCCATCATATCTTTCTGACTTGGTTCTCCCCTACGAGCCTCCCCACAGTCTTAAAGCCCCCTCCCCTGGCTCCCTCTGCATCCCTTCATCCAAACTCCATCGCTATGGTGACTGTGCCTTTTCCCGCTTAGTACCGGACTCTGGATCAGTCTCCCACGTCAAACCAAACTGAGAACCTTTACATTTCCTCAAGCCTATAACTGTCCTTATCCATAAGATATTTTTGCACCTTGTCGTACCTGTTCACCTTATATTCTTCGTAAGTATTTTTGAGTTTATAAATAAAGTGTATTATTATTATTGTTATTGCTATTATTATTATTAACATGTAGGAATCCTTCAAAGTATAAGATATGTCAAAAGCAGACATGGGGTTTGTTCCCTTTCCATAATGAGCCATAATGTTTGATAAACAGGAGCCACGCTTGACAATTCGATTCCTGCCGAAGGTACGGAGAGGTTCACGCACCTATTCCTGCACTTCAAAGCAGCTTTCTTCTTTTCATGTTTAACAGCGCTTTCAAGAAATTAGGTCAAGTTTCCTCAGCAATTTAAAAAATTTAGAGAGTATGTCTTTGCAATCTAATTGAGTTGATTAGCATGTGTAAACATATATTTTGCAGATTGCAGATGCACTAAACTATGTGTTGAAAACATACAGTACACTTAACTAATTGTAACTCCGCAATAAGGATTTGATCTGGGTAAAAATGGTTTTACATCTTGTTGACACTTCCCTAACATAAGTATAATACCAGTTTAATAAAGTACAATAGCCTTAACCATGTATTCTAATAAAGGTGTAGGGGGATAGAGTGTAATAGGGTTTTATTCATACTTATTATTATAATAATGTAATAATACAACAATAATAATAGTAATAATAATGACAAGAACAACAATAACACTGTTCTGCTACAAACTCTTGTTACCTGCCTTTGGACAAAAGTATTAATAAAATGCTTCCTTAATCTGTGATCCTTAATCATTTTTAAATCAAGTTCACGTTGTTTATGCCCAACTGCGTGCGGCTTTCGGTTAGAATTGAAAAACAGCCGATGCAGCAAATGCAAAAAGAACTATTGAGATGTGCCACCCAATGCCACCATCACAGACCCCAAACCCTGCTTGAATGTTTTCATTCTACGTTCCAGTGTCAAGATGCTAAACAGTTTCCCATGCTACATTATGCTGTTTAATATGGAGTCACCAACATTGTTAATTTGACAGTGATAAATCTTTGCTTCGTATATGATGCTTGAACTATTTTAAATTACACAGTCTCAATAGATGCTTTCAGTCACTGGATGTTTCCCGCCCTACACATGGATCAAGGCTTCCCCCCGTGCTAATCCAGTGAACGTCCACACTGGAATTTTCAAACAACATATGTCATTTCATGTATGTAAGCTAGTTCATCCATTATACAGTTGATTAGCAGGTGATCTTCTACAAAGTGACACATTGTTGCTAGGCGAGTATGGTATCACTGTGGGACCTCCCCTTGCCCTTAAATAGGCATGCTTTTACCACACCCCTGTGTGGTAATCTTAGCAGGGGTCACTGTTATTATATTACTATAGCGTTGTTTTATTTTAGGTTTGTCACATCATTTTTCTGCCAAATTCCGTGGGGCAAATAAATATTTTAAAGGCATTTCTGAAGACATTCTGAATTACTGGTTGTTCCCTCTGTCAATACCCTGTGTCTCTCAGTAATACATTCATTAAGGAGCAATAGCATCTAGCAGTTTAAAGACTGTTAAACCTTAACCTCTGAAATGCAGTCTCCACAATGCTAAGCGAAGAAGTACGAAAAAATCCAAAAAACTTCTCTTCTCTGCCATAAAGAGCCACTAATGTTTTATGCCTGATAGAAGCGCATAGACAATCAACACACTAATTTAAGTCATTTTAACTTCCAATTGAAACCACTTAAATGATTAAATCGAAGGCAATGGGATAATTACAAGCAGTTGAAATTATAGACGGTTGTAAACCCAGACGTGAATTTGATCATCACCCCATGCTTTAAAAATTAAAATCAGTTAAAAAAATAAAGCCGGAAAAATACTTTGCCCGTCGTAATTTCTCCTGGAATGAAAAAGGATTTTAATAATGTCCCCATGATGGCAATTAATTTTTAGTGCTGTAGCATTAAACATATCAGTTATGACCGCAGAATAAGTACCGTATGGAAAGATTTTACTACTGAGGCGTAAAGTTCATTTTGAAAGAGCACCACACTGATGCGTTAGCTCCATTCGCCGTAATGGAAGACACTGACCTCTGGAGTTACATGCAAATTGTGCCTAAACGCATCTGTAGCACTCACTGCATTTCTGCGCCATTCACATCTGAACACCCACTTCACAAACTGCTATTTTAACTCCGAAAGGAGACTCAAGTGTGTAATGAGAAACCCAGGCTTCCGCCACCGTGAGTGACTGATACGCCGGGCTGCGTTTATGACGTCGCAGCGTCCCCACACCGGCCTCCCCATTCATACTTTTTCATTTATATGGGTTAGCTCGATTGTTCACTGTACGCAGGATGCTGCTGTTTACTGAGTCAAATATCTTACAGGCTGTTTAACCCCAAAGCACGGGAGATGCTCTCAGGAATAATACGTTGTCATTAATATATACGTATGTAAATAAAACGTTTTTCGCGCAGATTATGAATTAAATTGTTCTTTGCCCGTAACTCAAGAACTGTAGCTCTGTGAATTTCCTTTCGAGAGCCACTGATACAGAAAATAGGGTGAAGGGGCCGAGTGTTATGATCAGCACAAGGTTCTCCAACATCTGTAAGCGGAAGTTTCCGGGCCCCATAACAAATGATACGGGAAAGTGCAGCGTTACATATCCACGTGGTCAGGCGGAGCCGGGAACCTGTCAAGGTCAGCAAACACGTCTAGTGAGAGGAGGGGAGCTTGTCAGAGCTGGGGTGTGGGTCGGGTGGCTGCAAGGCAAAAGAGAAAAACACGCTGTAAGACTGAAGCCGGCGGCGACGGTACTCGCTGTTCCACGCGGGAGCTGGCAGCTGGGGTCACTGAAGGCTTCCGTGCAAAGTTCTTCACACAATGTAACGTGGTGATTCCCAACCGGGTCCTTGAGGACCCGCAGACTGTCTATGGGTCGCCGAGGACCGGGTTGGGAAATGCCTCCTTCGGTGTACGTACGGCACGAGACTTTATATGGACAGCCCCAGTATTTTACTAAGTAACCTAACAGTCGAGCTCCATGAAGGTGCCTTTATCGCTTTCTACGCCATGGAACCCGGCAATCAGACAAACGCCAGCAAGGACTGGCTGTTAATGCGTGTGACTCAAGCTAACGCAAACATTTACTGTATACCTGTGTAGGGAAATTATTTTTCCACATGCTTCCAGGACCGTGCTTGAAAAGAAATACATAGTACAAGAAAAACAAAATAGTATATAAGGTTAAAATAAATTAAATTAAAATAACGATAAAAAATAGACTCTAATGCAGCACAGAAGTTTCTGCCTGCTCCGATACAAACTTCATGTTATGTTATATTTTAAAACTGGAAATAATCTCTTTAATACTATCAAAATTAATACTATTAAAACAATAAAGTCACACCTTGCTGTAGATTTACACAATTTATATGTTTGTTTGTTTTTTTTTGTTTCGGTAATGAGTGCTATAAGCACCTGCCAGGTGAGATTCATCAAACCCTGGCAGCCCAGTATAAGGCCACTGCTAAGCCTCTGCCACAGCCCTTCTCCTCCCCGTCTTCAATATTATCAGCTTACAGCAAGGTTACGCTGGTCAATAGCTCTGCAAGCCCCGATCCGCATTTAAAAGGATTGTCAACGATCAATCTGCAAAGATGGGTCTTTAAACCTCGCAAGAATGACACCGCAGGTGACGCCGATGCCCGTGAGGACAAAATAGATTTACAAATGGCAGTCGTTTACTGTAGCGTGAGCCAACACCGATGACTCTGTGACTAAAGAATGTGGGCGGCATGGGGACCTAACGATGCCTAATAAATGAGACGTGAGCCTCATTGCTGCACCTTACCGTTGCTGTGTGTCCTGCGCTTTACAGAGCACAGCCAGCAGGAGGCACTCTATCAATGGTAATTCGCTGGCTTTCTAAAGCACATCCAATTATTGATTTTTTGCATCCCAATTCCTTTCCCAGGCTATTTTGAGTCACCAAAATAAACTGTGAGGGAAGGACTCTCTCACACTGAGCCCGCGTTAGGGTCACACGCGCCCCTGCAAGGCCTCGCCTGCCCCTGGAGAAATGCGACGGGATATTTTTGCCCACTACTGCCGACTCGTCGCATCCATCCACGTTTCGCTGTGGTGTTAGAGCGCTAAAAGTGGAGTGCCCCGACAGCCGAGCTCTGTGAAGGTATCCTTCTCGCTTCCTACCCCGAAGAACGAGCGAGTCGGACAAACGCCGCCGAGCACTGGCTACTAGCGCGCACAACTCCAGTTTTTCAGGCTTTATGTACCACACACGCAGACATTTACTGCACACCTGTGTGGGGAAGCACCTTTCCACATGCTTCTAGGACTGTGCATGAAAAGAAAAGCATAGTACAACAAAAACAAAATAGTATAAAAGGTTAAAATAAATAAAATAAAAATAAGAAGAACAATAAAATCACTTCAAAATAGACAACAACAACAGAAGGCAAGGAGAATGTCGTAAAAGGATGTGCAGCTGGTCGGGTGGGACACACCTCTCCCAATATTCAGATGTGCTTGCATTGTCTCCCCTAAAATACGACCTTAGTGGCCCCATGGCTACGATCTTGATGTGCAGTGAATGTGTGGGCTGGCATACAGGGTGGAAGGGGGCTTGTTAGCTAAAGCAGCCCTCGTTCAGTATATGTACGGCCCGAGACTCTACATGGGCTGACCTGGTGTTTTATTAAGCAATGAAAGTAAAGAAATGGGCCGATTCAGATTGATCTGAGGCTGTGTGACACCACACACTACCTGTTAGATGCTTAGCCTTTACAGCAGCAGAAGCAGGCCAGCAGACGACAGCCATGAAGGATGTGGCCCCCGTGCGGTCAGCGTCAGCGTTATTGCATGACACTGCTTGACCTGTGCTGTGTAAATAAAATGGCAGGCCTGCAGAAGCTCTCTGCCCACTCTCATGGTAACTGCCTGCGCGAGAGGCACTGCGAGACGCCTGCGCGAGAGGCACTGCGAGACGCCTGCGCGAGAGGCACTGCGAGACGCCTGCCCGAGAGGCACTGCGAGACGCCTGCCCGAGAGGCACTGCGAGACGCCTGCGCGAGAGGCACTGCGAGACGCCTGCCCGAGAGGCACTGCGAGACGACTGCGCGAGAGGCACTGCGAGACGCCTGCGCGAGAGGCACTGCGAGACGCCTGCCCGAGAGGCACTGCGAGACGCCTGCGCGAGAGGCACTGCGAGACGCCTGCGCGAGAGGCACTGCGAGACGCCAGGTCCAGCTCAGCTAGGAGGTGGAAAGTGAGGAATAGCAAAAACAGACAATTCATTTTTTTAACACCAAATATGTAATATTTGTGTTATTTGTTTTGTCGGTGCTATAGCTCTCGTTTAAGTCCACCATGCTTGTGATGGCTCATTTGTGGTTAAGTAACACTGGACGTTGGGTTAAGCCTTAAATATATTTAGCCTTTAAATTTATGCAATACAGCAAACTGCAGGAAATAAAGGAAACAGAGCAAAAACTCGGAAATACCAAGAAAAATCATTTGAATAAAACCATTTAATAAACCCGCGATCGCATACATATATATTCCAACAAAGACACTTGCAAATGAGAACAGATAAAATGAAAAGCAAATTAAAAACAAAAGTATTAATAATAATTAGATGAATATGGAATTAAAGAATTCCTAAGTAAAGAATGTTATATAAAATTAATATGCATTATATAGGGCTATTATTATTATTCATAACAACTATAAAAATCAGAGCAGCGTGATGGTACAATGGTTACCACTGTTGCTTCATACCTCTGGGCCTGAGAGTCTGAATGCCTGAGTATTGCCCCAGACGTGTGAGAGTTGGAAACCCTGACATCGTCCAAACTATCATGGTTAAGAAGAGAAAGATGAAACAAAAGATTCACCATCTCTTTCAAAAAAGGATCCTTCCTTCTTAAAATCTCCTTTACTTCCTAATAGAAATATTCATACTCGCAGGAACGGCTGGCAGAGCCTATTAAGCATTATTAATTTGCTTCACTGTTTGTGAATAAAAATGGTTCGTGGTTTTGTGGCCGATTTTTTCATTTTAATTAATAATTTTTTAATATATATATTCCGAGTTTTCTGTGACCTGAAGCTGCTACATAACCATAAAAACCCCACATTTGCTCTGAGAGGCGATAGTGCTCATCAACAGCAGCACCTTATCAGTGTTTCCGTAGCAGCAGTCGTTGCTGTAGTGGTTATAATAATAATACAAGGTTGCCGATTTCGGTCAGTTGGCTGGAGTGAGATTTTCAATTTGAGACGAGTCTGCACACGCATTTACGTGTATGCCGCAGTTATATTACCTAGTAAATAGCCTGTAGGGTTTGCAAACTGCCCCAACGCCGTCGATGTAGCTAATTTTAGGTTTATAATGGAATAACACAGATTTGCCGTAATATTGCGTGTCTGAAAGCGTGAGTGTCACGCTGGATGCGTGAGAGCTGGCAGCCCTGATAATAATGACGACGATGATGATGATGAGTTCCTGCATCACTTCCTTCCATAAATCACATCAGTCATTGCTTACTGCAAGGCTAAAGGCATGCTAAGGCTTGCTAGGGGCATCTCTGCTAACGTGTTAGCCTCTAATTTTATGGGCATGTTGGTGCACACTCATTCTGCTATGACAATCTATCAAACTTACCCACTTCACCTGTTATCAGTCAGGAGAATGCATGTAGTTCATAATGCTACAATTTGGACGTGGTTTCGCCTGGGGGGGGCGTGGTCACTTTGAAGCAAATGCAGGCATTTTCTTTGCAGCATTGTTAGGGATCAAGTTTTACAGTTAGAATTCTTATAATTAGACTTTTTTAGTATGCAATCACAGAACAATTTGCGCTCGATGGCGAACGACAATGAACATCTAACCACCCTGATGCTAAATTTAAGTAATTATGCACTAATAAATGTGCACTAATTTCCAGGGCCAGCCTGCCCTATAGGCAACAAAGGCGATCACCTAAGCTCATTTTATTAGGGGATGCAAAGGAACCAGCGAAAAAAATCTGAAGAAACTCCTCTGGTTGCATTCTGTGATGTTACAGTTATTTACACTAGTTTTAATATTTCGCTACTTTTCTTGTAAAACAGACGCGATGTAGTTAGCAGTCAGATACGTTTTAAGCCACTGGGCAGGGGGAGCTCAGCAGGACATGTTTATAATACCGAAAATTCTTGGACACCCCCCACCCAAAAAAAAAAAAATCCTTCCATGAATGAAAAAATGTGTGTTTGTTATGAATGTCACGAAGTCTGGAATGCGTAAACTTCACCTAAACTGTCAGGTATGTCATTGAAAACATTCCAGCACTCTTTTCACGGGTGTTGCTGTAGTCTACAGGGGTGGATGTCTCAGGTTTAGCAAAGCCCGCATTTGCAGGCGGGGGGAGCGCTTTCTGCCCTTTTTCTTGAGAGCTACCTATCTATCATGCAGCAGAACTACTAGACAAACACGCGCGGGGATTGGACGGCTCACAGTGGGGGACTGGAGAAGCCGCTTATCTGTTCTCAGGCTGACAGGAAGATCCCTGTGGTCCGGGTATCACCTTGTCCAAACCTGGGGAGGGGGAGCAAGTGTGGCGGGGGCTGGGGGCTTTGACAGTGGGTGGATGCTGTAACACAACATGTAATAGGACCACGGCTCCCATTGTGAAATACCCGTGCATGGATATCAGCTGAGATTAATAATAATAATAATAATAATAATAATAATACCACCCCCCCAAAAATGCTGTTTTATCTGAAAAAGTCTTTATGGATCCAATTAGTCTCAGGTTATCTGCAGGGCAACATTCAAACTTACGCTGTTAGTGTCAACCACAGAGAGAAAAAAAAATGTATTTTACATTTCAAAGGTGTTCATACTCTGTACTCCAAGCCTTCATTTCAAAAGCTTGGGTAATTTGACAAGACACCTCTGTCTGGTTTTCGTGGCCCCGTGGAATTCAGTGCTGTATCCTTGACCATCTCTCGGCACGTGGGGGCCAAGCAAACACAGACAGAGCCCGGCGACTGACAGACCCGCGTCGGCCAGTGTGGAGTTTCCCCTTCATTGCACACCTGCATCATCACAGATACACCAAACTCAGCTATCGCAGTTTGGCAAATGCTCCCATTCAGCTGCTAATTTTTATATCTCTATTTTTATATCTGTATGTAAGCCTGATAGGCTCAAAGAAATGGATAAAAAAAAATATATACACATGCACATACACTATGTGTGTGTGTGGATTAGGTTTATATGACATTGTGGGGACCAATTGTCCCCCACAATGTGATAAAAACCTGTTATTTTGATGCTGGGATTGTTTTTCAGGTCCCCACAAAGATATAATTACAAACCTGAGTTTCTGTGTGCGCATGCGTATGTGTGTCTATGTGTGTGTCCATGTATGTGTGTGCGTGTCTGTATGTCCGTGTCTGTCTGTGTGTGTCCGTGTATGTGTGTCTGTGATGCCCGGCTCGTCCGATCCTCGTGTGTGCCACGCCCCCCTGATTTGTACCCAGCTGTACCCTGTTGTCTTGCCTATTTCAGTCCATGTCTTGCCTTAGTTCTTTGATGTTTGTTCGCGTCAGTGCTAGTGTTCTGTCCTGCCCTGCCCGTACCTTTAATAAACCCCCATTTTCCCCGTATTCCGCCTGCCTGCCTGCTTCTTGCCTGCTTGCCAGCCCGTGTGCGTTACCTCGCATTACCCTGCGATTGTGACAGAATGACGGACCTTCGAAAGAAAGCATCTTCCGTGACCGAGGAGGATTACCTCGGTCTCGTGGATCAGGTGCTATTTTGGATAGCCTGGCCCGGCATCCGGGAAGATCCCATGGCGTTGGATCTCCTGAGCCGGAGCTTGGATGTCCTGGACCAGCTCTCCTTGGAGGAGAACGTGCACATCGCAGAGGAGGTACGCGAGAACTTCCAGCGGCTGGCCGAGCTCCGGACGGAGCGGTGGGTCGCGCAGCACGTGCCTGGGACTGTCCTCCCGCCATCCGCCCTGCTGGACTTGGCACAGTCTCCCACGGCAACAGTGGCTTGACACCGGATGAGGAGGAAGAAGCAAGCGATCGCCCCAACGATCGTTCTGGGGGCGTGCGCGCTCGTCCCCGCTTCCCTCCCAGCTGCGGAACAGGAGGACTCCCCGGCCGATCCTGACGTCACCAACGCTGCTAGGCTGCCTTTGCAGGCAGCTTCCCCCATCTGGGGAACACGCCGGGTCGCGGCAGAGCTACCGCCGCCCCTCGAGCGATATTCTTACCGGCCAGCACGGCTGGCCAACAAGGGGCCTGCAGCTCCTGCGCCCGAGCAGCCGCCTCTGCCTACAGCTCCTGCGCCCGAGGTGCTCCCTCCACCTCCGCTGCAACTACGTCTGAGGCTCCTCTGCCTCCGCCTGCGGCCCCATCCGCACTTGTGACTATAACCCCTGTAACTCCTGTTCCCGGCCCCACTCCAGTCCCTCCAGCTCCTGTCCCTTCTGCCCCAGTCCTCGAGGAGGTCCCGGACAGTCTACCCATCGCTCCTCCCTCTTTGGAGGTGGAGGAGCTTGAATAGGACCCCTCTGGGAACCCCTTGTGACTCCTCCGCCCTCGCCCCCGGCGAGCTCGACCCTGGCTAAGGGTCTTAATGTCTGTGTCGAAGAAGGGCAGAGGATATAGTCGCAGGGCTGGGGTCCCTCCCGCCCTGCCCCCTGGCTCGCTCTCCCTCGCCTGTGCTGGGGCTCGGAAAGCGCCTGTGGGTCCTGGGCCTCCGGGTCGGCTGTCGCCTATGGGTCCCCCTCCGAAGCCTCATCGCCCTGCCTCACTCCCGCCTCCGACTCCTCGTCGGTCCCCTACGGGCTCCCCTGCTACGGCTCCTTGGCCGCCTGTGGTTCCCCCAACTCCAGCGCGTCACGGAATGTCGCCTTGGCCAGCTTCAGCCTTGCAGTCGCCTGCTGCGGCTCCTCCTCTCTCCTTACTTTTGGCGGTGTCCCCTTCAGCTCCTTCGTCCCCTTTCCTCGTGCTCCTTCTGACTCTCTCCTCAGCCCCTCCATCTGTCCCTTGCTCTGCCTCCTCAGGCCCTCCAAGGTCCCCTCCTGCTCCGGCCTCCCGGCCACCTGCGGCCCCTCCGGCCGCTGCCCGTCTCCCGCTGGGGCTCCCTCGGGCTCCCCTTTATTCCCTCTCCTTCTCTCCCTGGTCTCCTGTCTTTGTCACTCCATTGTTTACTCCTCGTCCCTTTGTTCCTCCCGTCTCGGCTCCTCGTCCCCCAGTGTTCCCTCCGTTCACTCCTGGCCCTTTCGTCCCGCCTGTTCCCTCCATGTCCCCGTTCCTCATCTGTTTGTCTGCCTTCCCTGTCCTATGTCAGGTCCTGTCCTGGTTTCTTCCCATGTGCTAGTTTTGTCTTTCTGTTTTGTTCCCTGTACTTCGTTAATGGTTTTGTTCTTCTTTTCCAGGTCCCGTATCCCTCGTCTAGTTTGTCGCCTCCCCTGAGGCGCGCCCGGAGAGCGTGCCTTTGTGGGGGGGGGGGTTCTGTGATGCCCGGCTCATCTGATCCTTGTGTGTGCCACGCCCCCCTGATTATCCACGTGTGCTTCCCTGATTTGTACCCAGCTGTACCCTGTTGTCTTGCCTATTTCAGTCCGTGTCTTCCCTTAGTTCTTTGTCCATCATTGATGTTTGTTCGAGTCAGTGCTAGTGTTCCGTCCTGCCCTGCCCGTACCTTTAATAAACCCCCGTTTTCCCCGTAATCCGCCTGCCTGCCTGCTTCTTGCCCGCTTGCCAGCCTGTGCGCTTCACCAACTTTAGCCAGTGATCGTGACAGTGTCTGTATCCATTTCTTTATAAACCTGATCCTGAGCATATCAGGTTTATATAGAAAACAAATCATCTTTTTATATTTTTATGTATATATATATATATAACCCACAAAATTTAATAAAATTCTTAATAATACATATGGGATCACTGTGGATCACTGGTATGGATCACTGGTACAATATAATGAGGCTCACTTAAACCACATGTTTGATAACCTATGATATATAACATCGCCACTGCATGCCATTGTTCCTCTGGCCTCGTGCTCCGAATCAAGATGAAAAACGGCCGGCGATGAGAAATAAAACTGAGGTCATTAAATATCACATTGGGCTGAGATTATGAGCAATATTTAATTTTGGCGGGAAATCTATTGCAGCAGTCATTGTTGCATTCTAATTTTGTTTGTGCTGTTACTAGGCACCTGGCATTTCACCAGAATACATCTTCAGTTTGGATATAATGTAACAAGCCATCCAGTTGTAGGTCATTATCCTATTTTCTAAAAGGCTTGTGGGATTTACATTATATGGAGGAGTATTACACTACACTACTATTATACTGAAGACTGTTTATTTATTTCAGTAAGGGTAGGCATCCTGCTCACAGGAGCTTGTCACTGGTGATTGAACTTTATAAATTAGACGGAAATATATTAGCGTTAAACTATGTGAATATCAAAAAGCAACTTTCTCATTTTTATTTATAAAAATTCAACATTGTTTTCATTGCCATTATCATCACTATCTTTAATTATACTCATGTACACAGACTATTATTGCTAGAAATAGTTTTTTCAAATAGTGGGTCTCATTCCCCCCCCCCCCCCCCCCCCCCCGTGTCTATGCTGGTGCCTTGACTACTTTAGTTCCCCCCCCCCCCATTATATAAATAAGAAAACAGTTCAATGTCAGCTGTTTTCACATGATTAAAAGACCTTCCAGATGCATGACTGAATCACATTTGCATTCACTATTTAGTCACTAAGAGGACCTAGACTGAATGCTTCGGTTAATGACTGTTCAAATGAAATTGGGTATATTGTTTTTCAGAAACTACTTTCAGTGCTCCAGTGAAATATTAATATGTTTTTAAAGCTGTATCGTGTTTCAAATGATGAAATCCAGACTTTGTTAACATAAAATATTAATCTATTCCAGAATTCCAAGTTATATAGTAAATCACAACTGATAAAAAAAAATAAGCTTTAGCGTAATAAAACAAACAATCATGGATACATATTGGTGCCATGGTTGTGCAAATTGCAGCTTTAAGTGTTTATTTCTGCACAGGGGATCTCAGATTATATACATTAATGACTGACAGACATACTTTGACACTGCATTGTGAAAACACAAAACTAACTTGTAGGAGCCTAAAACCATATTTGTGATCATTTCAGTTGGATATTGATTTGGGTTTATGGATTTAAAGTATAATGGTGTTATGTTGCTGATGGAGATTATTTTGTGATCATTATTAACAATAATATATCAGATTGTTAAATTAAGGTTTGTACCTTTAAGAGCGTGGCGTGGGAGTAGAGGTCATTAAGTAATAAGCGAAGGACGGACTCGCAAGTTATTTTGACCTCTCTCTCTCTTTTGATTTTGGAAGGAACTCTGCTTCTCTTTTTTGATTTACGAAGTATTTGAAATCTTTTGCTATACGGAAAACATTTGTATATTGTAATGTTACTCGATTTAGTAAATAGTTTTAAGTTAAGCGAATGGCTATGCGTATTTCTTTTGTCGCCGCTTCTTCTTTTCTTTTGTTTTACGTTTTTGGATGGGAGAGAGCAAAGCGTGAACCTTTTTTGAACCTCCATTTTTGAATTTTGACACTACATTCTTTAGTAAAAGACCTGGTTTTCATGGAACACTGAAGGAAGTTTCGGCGGGCAAACCCCAAAGGCTGCAAATTCTGAATCGTATTTTTCCTTGCTAGCGTAGAATAGCATACAAGTTAGCGTGCAATGGCAGCGCCTGCTGTAACTGGATTTAAGAATCAAAGCTCAACGGACAATATTAGGTGAATATAGAGGTGGAAAGCACTGTCTGCGTCAAGTTTTTCTCTCTTTGTGCTTTGTGATTCCTTGCTATAAGTAGCTGGGGGTATTTTTGCTTGAATGGATAGGATAAGGCAGACAGCGAAAAATGGATGGTAAAAATGACAGAAAAGGTCCGGGAGGAAAACGTGTGCATACATGTGCATACCAGAAGCTAAGCTAGGGCAGGTAACTAGTATTGTAAAACACCTCGAGCGATTAATGGAGGATGATGTTAACGTGGATGTTGTAAAGGAAAAATGACAAATTTCACAAAGGGAATTTAGTGAAATTGAGATATGAAAGGGTTTATGACCGAAGAGGAATATTTGAATGATCAAAACAATTGGTTCGTTTAGAAGGTAAATGCGATGGATGATTTTCTTTTGGAGATGTGAAGGATGGATGAATAATGTTTTAAAACATTAATCTGCACAAGCTGAAGAGTGCAATGCACAAGTAACCCCTGCAGATAGTGTGTCTACGACATTAAAGTCAACTACTAAGTGTTCTAGCAGGCAGGCTTCCCAGTGTGAAAGCATGACGTCTGCAGCTTCACCAGCTAATATGAAAGCAGCTGTGGAGAAGGCTGCAGCTCTAGAGAAAAAAATAACTACTGAAAGGGAAGAAATGGAATGGCTAGCCAAACAAATGAGGAGAGAAGCTGGCATAAAGGCCAGAAAACACACGCATGAGCTTCAGACTGCAATTGCTGAGGCAGATGCAAAAATGGAGGTTTTGCAGAAATTAAAATTAACCAAATCGACAGGAGTGTGGCGGGATTTAGCTATATTCTGACCTTTACGCCGGTCATCGTGGCGTAACATCGAAGTTCTCTAATCGCACTTGGTAGAAAAGATTGATTTCTTGAGAACCAAAGGTTTATGTTTCGGATGTTTAAAACATGGACACATGAGCAGCAGAGAGAGAGCACAATGTCAAGAGTGTTTTCGGTCGCATCCCACGCTACTATATATAAAGATCAAGGGCAGCTCAGCACAAGATACAGACGAGACAACGACAAAGGAAACTTGTGAAGTGCAATCAGTCTCAAGTGCTTTTGCGCAAACGTTAAGTTTTGGTGTCACTGGGGCCAGTAAGGAAGATTGTGCGCTTTCGATTGTTCCAGTATAACTTAACTGAATGTGAGTGGATGGAGCACAACCGTTCTGTTAAGAACAATGGAAAGGGAATCGGTGGTCCACAGCCGAGTAGTTACTGGGCTGGAAATCAGTAGTCTGAATGGCAATCAGTTTATTGAGCTTCCAGAGGTGTACTCACAGAAAGAAATTCCAGTTACTGAAGATAGTCAAAGGGATGTTGATGTCTGGCCTCACCTGAAGGAAGTGCATCTTCCCACCACTGAGTATAAGATTGAGTTGCTCATAGGAGCAAATGTACCCAAGTCTATGGAACTGCTTCAGATTGTCAGCAGCATGGGTAACGGGCCATATGCCGTCAATATATTTTTGGGCTGGGCTTTGAACGGTCATCTCCGAGGTGGATGTAGCACAGCAATAAGGAAGCAAACTGAAGCAGCAGGGACTCAAATTTCTGAAGCACAGCTAGAAGACCTCTGGCAGCTGCAGTTTAAGCAAGATTTCCCTGATGGAGAATATGTCAAACAATTTGAAATGTCGAAGGATGACCACATCTTCATGGCCATGGTGTCATACTCATCTAGACTTTCCAATGGTCATTGCAGTATTTGCCTTCTGGTAAAAAACAAATCATTGCGTCTGCTGAACAATAGATCTGTCGCTGAACAACGTGGACTGAATTTACGGAAAAGGTTCATGAGAGATGTCAAGCTTAGGACGCAATACGCTGCATTCATGGATGACGGTCTTCAAAAGAGTTATGCGGTGAAGCTTGACAAGAGCCAGCTTGCGCCACCGAATGGAAGGATGTGCCTCTCCACGGGGTCCGACATCCTGTCAAGCAGAAAGTACGTGTGGTTTTTGATTGCACGGCGAGCTACTAAGGAACCTCATTAAATCAACAACTCTTGCAAGGTCTTGACTTAAGTTCGTTAATGGGGGTCCTCATGAGGTTCTGACAAGAGGCTGTGGCTGTGATGGCAGATGTGGAAGCTATGTTCCACCAGGTCATGGTTCGGGATGAAGACACAGATCTCTTGAGGTTCCTATGGTGTCTATTTGAGTTTTGTTTTAACCTGGTTTTGGATCATGCACTTTACTTACAAAGAAATGATCTTGTCTACTAAATACTGGGTGAGAAATAATTGTTTCTTATTAATTACATTTTTTCTTTCAAATCCATCTATTTTCTTTCAAATCCATCCATTTTCCCACTGCTTATCTTGGGCAGGGTTGCAAGGGTTATTTTAAATCATATTTTCTTTTTCTTGACAAGGGATCATTTGTTACTTTTTGTAGCAATTCCCCCCCCCCCCCCCAGAAATATAGCCATGTAGCCTACAGTACCGTTGTGTACAGTAAAATATAGTGACATTACTGAGAATTTACAGAGAATAACCTTAGAGTCTCACGAATTGTGGGATTCTTGTGACTCTTCAGAGTGCTATCTTTGCACAGTTTTACACGATTACATGCTCCTGTTATTGTGTAACTCCAAGTGCATTTAATGTTTCTAAGCCATAAAAGGCAGGAATGTCACAATGATAGTGAATATAATTCTTTTCATTTTAGGGTTTCTTGTATTATGTACTTTAAAATGCGCAACATTTACCATCACAGCTGAGAAAGAAAGACATCAAGTGAAATATATCTGTAAAGGTTGAACATATTGAACTATAGAAAGCTGTTCAGCGGCCAGGGAACTGTCCTTTGGTTGCAGCTAAATGTTGTACATAATGCTTGCAGACCTTACGTCAGATACACCGAAAAACAGAATGTGCTATTTTGTGTCGCTCACGCTTTTGATGGAAAGTGATTCCCCAGCTGCAAACGCTTCCCACGTTAGGCTCTTAGCTGGTCTTGTGTTTGTGGGTTCTCCGGAACCTTCTGCCCTGCAAAGCAAACAGCCCGTGAAATATGTGTAGTCATTATGACATCATTAATCAGTGTCACGGCGATGTCTGTGGAGCTCGGCGAGGCGGCTCTGTTCCGCCATTGTCCAGATCGCCAGCACTTATCTTTTCAGCGCTCTGTCTTTCTGTCATAAACCCCTGTCATCTTTTGGCCTCCAGACATTTAAAATAGCTGTCGAAAATCCATTTGCATAAAACACGGTCTCAGACAGTTTCAAGCCTTTCCATTCCATTATCTGTTTGCTGGTCAGTCGCCTTATTTTTGAAGTGCCATCACTTTCTTATTTCATCAGTAATCTTAAGGCATGGGTTTCCTGATTAAACCGTATCTGTAATACGAGTCTGGATCTTATTACATTATGCTGCATTAGGAAACCAATCACAGTTCTATTACCAGACCTAAAATTTCTGTGCTTGCTGAATACAGGAAATACCGACACCAAGACTCATTACTGCATGCGTGCGGAATGAGTACCAACATTTCTTCTGTAGCTGTACAATGTATTTGTAATGGATCAAATCTAGAGGGAATTTGCAAAGTTGTGAAAACAGTAGAGTAAAAGCCCAGTACATGAATGCAAGGTGTTTGAAACGGGCCTGCCACATGGATATATAAAGATAATTTAAATCACAAAAGCAATACACCGAGAATGAACAGCACTGCAGTCAAACAAGCGCATAAGTGTGCACCCTCAATTAAACCTTAAGAAGAATCACGCAGGAGATGAAGGAGAAGATTCCCTCCTCTCGCTTTCTTGTCTCAGAACACCTCTCTCTTTCCATTACGCGCATTTCAGCCAATGCTGTTTATGCTTAGCTGGGCGGCATCAATGAAGCTGCAGGCGGCCTTTGACGGTGTCCCAGGTAGCCCCCCGATCTGATCAAGAAAGAGTCATGAGTGGCTCTCGTTAACAATAAAAGCTGAACAATAAAATGTTTGTAGGCTTGGGGTCACATTCAGTATTTGAAATGCATGTTTTAAAGGAACAAAGCATGCCGATTGGCCCAGATATAGATTCATGTCTAGTGAAAGTAAGATGTCAGACTCATGTTGATTAATGTCAGATGCGAGTTATGCTCATCGTTAACTCCTATTATCTCCTGAACTGCGATTTGCTCTGATCTCTACATAACAACATTCATCCCTCCAGTCCGAATGTAAATGTACATTACTGCCGTGATCAAAGTGATTAGGTCTGATCACTCTGGCTACACAAACTTGAGGATGCATCACAATGAAACATCAGCGTCAAATGAAACCGCAAAGTTCCACGAAGGTAGGAGGTTCTTTGAAGTCTGAAGCCAGCAGAATAACATCTCCAGCGCTGGTTGGGCACGATTTTCAAAAAACTTGTGTCTCCATTTTTGGATGCATCCGATGCATGGAAGACTCACTTTTAAGTGTGGATGTTTTAGTTGAATGTGTGATTTTCATGCAGCTAAAAATATGCCAGCGCAAAGGCATTATATTTCATGCTTATGCATGAATAATCCTTAAATCTCATCTGTTTTATCTGACCACCCATTATTCAGGAGAAAAAAAACCCATGTTTAATATGCCAGGAGAAAGGTTGTGTTTTTAGGTTGTGTCTAGAAGCACTGTGGTGAACGACTGAACCTGACTGAAATGTTCTGCTAAATGACTATCGTATCACACACCCGATTCACATTGAACCCATTATCTGTGGCTGCCCAGCTTTTCGGATCCTACATTTTTCATCGCAGTGACACACATCACGGATGACGGAGCCATTGCGTTTCCAGCCCACCAAAAACGCAAAACTATTGGGAGTTGAAGAGAAACTAGCATGTGACGCCAGAGCTGAGTATATACAGCTCGATAGTGTCTGACCGGAGGGCCCCTGGGGTACCCATGTGTGTCCCATAAGGGTGGTCCCAGTATGAGCTTTGAGCTTCCAGTGTTCGGCCAGACCATATAGCCATCTGGCAACCCAGTCTACTGCAGAGAAAAAAATGCAAATGCACCCCCCCCCCTTCCCGATCTGTAATAAGTATGGGCTCACGTTTGAATTGGAACAGTGAATCAAAATTGTAATCCTGACTGGTCAGGAAACTGAAGGTTGCAGAGGGAACGTTTGTGAGGTGAAGGTGCCTCTGGTGATGTGTAGCTCTGCTGCTGTCATCATCGCCTGCATTCCGAACACTGCAAAGTCCTTACATACCTTATGTGTTGATATTGTCATACCTTGATTTATTATTATTTTTTTTTTGCACTTGTCCTTGTCTATCTCTGCACTTCATGTATATATGTAGCACTGCAGTCCTGGAGAACTTGTTTAGTGCCACTGTTTCATGCCAGTGCGGTTTAACTGTATATAGTTGGTGTGACAATAAAGCCCCACTTAACTTGACTTGACATGTAGAGCACATGTGTGTAGGTACACATACGTATCGTGTTTATTAGCTGGGACTGCCAGCGCGCTATGAAAGTGCATTGTGTGACAGGTCAACTGATGTCATCGACCGTACACAACATTCCTGGCAAGAAGACACTAACTTCTCACGAGTATTCCCTGGAAAGGATTATGTAACACATCAAAATATTTTTGTAGTGTGTTTTCTTACTTGACATATTTAAATGCCAAGAACCAAAACTCCTGTGATGTGTATTATATATCCACACACACACATATATATATATAGTCAGTGGAACTTTTTTCCCCAGTGGTGTGCAAGCTCTTCATTATGCACTGATAATTCATAAAGTCAGAAATCACCAATGAGAAGACAGGACTGCGAGTCATTCAGAGGGCAGCGCAGTGCTGTTCCAGTGCTTTCTGACGGCTTTAGAACTCCGCCTCGCCTCGGCACACAGCCCTAACATCCCTTTCCTTACTTTCCCTCTTACATCCTGCCCTTAATTAGCTCTCGAACCTCTTTTCTTTTCTGTGATGACGTCCGTAAGCTTTTGTAGATACACAGGACTCCTCAAAATAATCAAGTAAATTATATCACTTCTAAACACACATTAAGGGAAGAGTAAATGGGCCATTTACATTATAATGCACATCATTTACTAACTATAATTCTAATCAGGTTTGCACAAATATAAATGCTGATGACTGAATTCCCAGTGTCCCATTAGGTTTCATCAAGTCACGGCGAACACCATTTACACCCTCGTTATTTTTGGTGCGTAGCATATTGCCAACAGTCTTCAGGATCTGCATCTGTTATCTTGACACAATGATTGTAATAGTCTAATGTGTTACATTAAGCATAACAAATCTATCTAGCTATCTGCGTCAATGCACTGAAAGACACGTCTCCTACCCCTAGAACCACCCGCCCTGTACACAAACACACTCGCATAAAGCTGGGGGGGGGGGGGGGGGGGGGGAACAGAGTTTAAGTTTCAGCACACAGGACAGCCGAGGGAGTATGAGAAGTTCATTTAGATTTATCAAGAAAAAATCAAGAACGCAGAATAAAGCAACAGAATCTCCGCTGGGACCCTTTTCAGCTACTTCATTTGCATAAAGGTCCGCACATCAAACGCGGAGATGCCCTTTTTAAAATATTAATGTGTAGCTTGTTTCAAACTCCCTCACTGACTTGTGCCACCTTTTATCAAAGGCAAAGGGAGAGTGAGAATGAGCCAGTGGGGGGGGGGGGGGGAGTTTGTCTTTTTTTTGCCGATGTCCCACTTTTTCCTGCCGTTTTTATTGGTCAGCTCATCAGTGCTTCTGCCTTTGGGCTTGACGGCCAGTGTTTGAAAGCCTTTCTTATTTCCTATAGACTGCAAAGGCCTTATCTCCCCTGAGGAAATTAGGCTTACCAGCACAATTTACACTTTGGAGTGAGTACAAATATATTTAAAGACTGTGGTAATGCACGGATGATAACCCTGCATAGGAGAATTAAAGTGCTGTCATAGGCAGTGTCTGGGGCAGCAGGCGGGGTCCTGGTGTCGCACGTTTTGCAGATGGAGCTCCGCGCCACTTTATTGTTGTCTGTTGCTGCTTGCATTGCTTTGCTCTTACATTAGCGTTACTCTCACATGCTGTTCTGTTGCAGCACTGCTATTTCTCTTCCTATTGCCAACTCGTCTTAATTCCGGAGTGTCTGATCTTATGACTTACCGAATGGAGATGCCATGTGTTTAAGAATTCTAGCGGCAAGTGAACCTCTCTTGGCTCCCGATTCTTGTCTCCACGCCTTTGCGGACCAAGCTTCTCGATGTACTACAGCTAGTCAAAAAAACACACATCTGGATTCGTTTGGCCGGCAGAGGAATTTTCCATTTTGAAAAAGCCTTATGATATTTTTCGTGTTTATCGAGGCTGCTGCCGGTGGAGAGTGAGTGGCCAATTTGGGGTTCGAATCCTTCGCCCAGTTCTGTATGTGTGTGCGTGGAGTTTGCATACCCGTGCCCTGTGATGGGCTGGCATCCCATCCAGGGTGTACCCCAGCCCAGTGCCCTGTGATGGACTGGCATCCCATCCAGGCTGTACCCCAGCCCAGTGCCCTGTGATGGACTGGCATCCCATCCAGGGTGTCCGCTGCCTTTTGCCCTGTACTACCAGAATAGGCTGCAGACTCGCCTTGAACCTGTCCTGGATAAGGGGTTGTGTAAAAATGGATGTATTAGAAAGAAAATGATCCTCTTACTGTATATTTACCTGTAACGTTTTTGGCAAAATTAAGGTCCTACTCTGCATTTTAAATAGACTGACGTGCTTTATGTCAGTTTGTTGTTTTTTACTATTTCTGATATTAGTTTCGTTATTCTTGTTCCAGCAGTAGAGTATAATACTCTGTTACTGCACAGATGAGACAATACTGTTGCACGCTCTGTGTGTGTGTGTGGGTGTGTATGAGGATGAGGGAGCCTGTACTCAGCACGCTACAGGGATCCGATTTAGTGCTGTTTTTTTTTTCCAACAAATGTTCTGAAAGAAATTGTAATTTATCAAATTTCACAGTTACACACCCCATGTGCTCCTCATAAGTAATTCTCGTAGCATTTATCATAATATCAGAGTAATATTATGCCATTTATCAAAGGTAATTGTGGTTTGGAATATTCCTTCAAATTGAATAATATTGGAGGAAAAAAGTTTATATTGAATTCGGATTTCATATTGATGAGAGCTTCTTCAGAAGTAAACAAAGCAAAGCAAAAAATAATAACGATGCAAAGCGTCAGAGCTGCAACCCTTCAGTAGTATTTTATTAAAGAGATAATAAGTCACAGAATCTTTCCCAGAGTTATTCCTGTTATCTGGCACACTCATGCATTACACATATCCTTCTTCCTTGTGCACTTCACCAGTCATCATCCATTACGCTGCTTTCGAGACGCACTGTTCTGCAGGGCCGCTGTTAGCGTGTCGCCACTCTCTCTGTTCACGGTTTCATGTCAAATCTGTCCCGCCGTCGTGCCGCGAGGCCATGTGGCCTGGTTTTCTGATGGATCTGGAGTTCCCTGCTATAGGTAAATCCACTGCAACATCTCTCAGAGAAACCCCTTAATATTTCTGACAGGGTAAACAAGGTACGTGTGTGTGCATTTATAAACATCAGACCTGAACAGATTTTTACTCAGATACGCTCAGAACGGATTTGGTTTGGGCTGAAGAGCTATAAGGCACCATAGAGGCTTGTTTGAATTGGAGCAACAATTGGGATTCACAGTGAAAATCAGATGGTGTTGAGAGTCAGAGATGGTGTTGAGAGTCAGTATCCTGTGCAGCCAACGCACCAAACAGGACACAGAGCTCCAGAGATAGGAAATGTTGTATAGTTTAGTATTCATTGTGCTTTTAAAAAACATTGCTTATGTATTATGTAATACATTTCTCAAATGCATAACGCCAAAAATGAAAGGAATATACATAAGTGAAAGGGCTCTTCACGCATTTATAGAACAAACCCATCTGCTGGGATTTAAATCCTGCCCATACTTTCTGTGATCGTGCACACAGAAGACGTCTATTTGTGTGGGTCATCCTCCATTTCTGACATCTCACTGTTTGGCCACGTGCCAGCAACTGCAATATGCATGTTGTTATATCTTTATCAGATGCATTATGTCACATAAAAGAGGAGGAAAATAGAAAATCGCCCCCCAAAGGTCTTCACTAGCTTCTATACTCCATTCATTTTTTTGTGGCAGGAGTTCAAATGAAATTCACCGTAAAGGATCGGAGGCAACAAATGCCTTTTGAATTAAAGGTTAATGTTGCACTGCATGGCCGTTGCCAGCGTTTCATAGCAATCAATATACGATGCTAATCTCTTCTGGATATGTATTATTATATTTGCAGTCATTTATATCTGCACATGAAGCTGGAGGTACTGCTGATGCAAGTAACAACACCCAGCTATAAATAAAAGTGAATATTAAATATTAATCATGTCAGATGTAATAACTCATGTGGGATTGGCATGAAACGCACGTACAGAGAACCATGCAGACCAGCCTTAAATGACTTAATACTACTAATAATAGTAATTATAACAATTATTATCACATCATAATAATAATGAATATAGTAATTATTACTAATGGAAACAACAAGGGACTGCATGGTGGTACGGTGGTGAGCACTGGTGCGTCACACCTTGGGGCCCTGTGGTCGAGTCTCTGCTAGGGTTCCGTGTGTGTGGTTTGCATGTCCTCCCCGTGTCGTCCTGGGGTGTCCTCCAGGTATCCCCCTCCCCCCTTCCGCCACAGTCCAAAATCATGCTGGGGCTAATTGGAGTTACCAAATTGTCCACAGGTGTGCCTGTGTGAGTGAACAATGTGCCAGTGTGCCCTGCGATGGGTTGGCAGCCCATCCTGGGTTGTTCCCTGCTTTGTGCCCTGTGACGGATTGGCAGCCCATCCTGGGTTGTTCCCTGCCTTGTGCCCTGGGATGGGTTGGTGCCCCATCCTGGGTTGTTCCCTGCCTTGTGCCCTGTGACGGATTGGCAGCCCATCCTGGGTTGTTCCCTGCCTTGTGCCCTGTGACCGATTGGCAGCCCATCCTGGGTTGTTCCCTGCCTTGTGCCCTGGGATGGGTTGGTGCCCCATCCTGGGTTGTTCCCTGCCTTGTGCCCTGTGATGGATTGGCAGCCCATCCTGGGTTGTTCCCTGCCTTGTGCCCATAGGCTCTGGAGCTCCCTGTTTCCTTGAGTGAGACAAGCTGTTACACAAAGTGGGTGGATTAATAATGCATTTTCTATACCTGCTTATTCAACTCAGGGTCACTGATCCAGAGCGTATCTCGGGGGGGAATACCTGTAAGGCAGGGAACATCCCAGGACCGGGTGCCAACCCATCACACAATAACAATAATAACAATAATAATAACAATAATAATAACAATAATGGTTCAGTTAATTATAGTAATAGCTGGACAAAAGAGGTGCAGTGAAATTCGCTTGTCACCACTTTTGGGACTTGAGCCCACTACCTTTCTCTGTGTCTTTTCTCTGGCCATCGATGCCTTTTCCCCTCCAGTTCTATTCCATTAACACTAAATGAAAACGTCCTGGCCACCAACCAACTTCCCATTTAATTTTAAAAGGTAATCTTTAAAAGGTAATTTGTGAATTCCTAAATCAGCCTTTTAACTGACTTTTAACGAGTTAATATAACTAGTTTGGTTTAATGAAGAAATCACCATCATTCGAATCCAACCTAGTTCAGCTCTTTACACTCCCCCAAGCCAGACTTCGTCTGACAGTTTGCTTTTACATTCTGCGAATCTCCATAAGTGTCTACCATACAGCTAGGGGAAAGGAGACGCCATTCGCATAATATTGGCGAATATGTACTTCCGCCGTTTGCATTAAACAGCAGGCAGGCTGGCAGAGGCTGACTGCATATACTTTAACCTGGCCGATGGCACTGGCGGTCACTGTTTCAGAGTAAATGGGTTAGAAATATCGGAGCGGGCGCTGATCAGGTAACAAACGCACTGAAAAATCACCCCAATTATAAGTTTATCGCAAGACTTATCAGAAGTTAATGAACTGCCTGAAATGTGGTCTTCGCTGTGCAATAGTCTGGGGACCACAGCGGTTACGCAAGTTTAATTGAGGTAATATAGTATCGATTTTCTCCCCTTTTCTGCGCTGCTTTTACAGCTGCTACGCTTCGGGCATGCGAGTGACTAAACAGTTAGTAACACACGCTATGCTTTACTGAGTACCGTGTCACTGGTAATGACCTAATTACCTGGATGATAAACAGCCTCTTCTGGTCATTTGTCACATGGTTTCTAAACCCAGCAGATGCTGTTTGGACTTCAAGCAAACTACGTTGTACCGAAAAATACGTTCGGATCGGCAGAGGAGCGCAGCTTCCGTCACCGAAGCAATAAATAAATAAATAAAGTAGCTATATAAAAGCATGGCCAAAATGGGCATTACAATGGCTCAATCTGAACTTTAAACGGTAGGAACTTTCCCCGCCCCCTCCAAAGCTCCAGAACAATATACTTATACTGTCATCTTCTACAATCGCTACTAAATATGGTGTGCCATTCATCTTCTTTTGTAGGTAAACTCTCTTATTATTGTTATTTTTTTGCCTCTAGTGAAGATTGCCTTTGTCGCCCTACAAAGGACAATTCAGAGAGTATTTCTCTAAGATCTTAACCAATATCCAACATTTTTGGATTTTTCACTTCCCTTTTCTGCATACGAGTAGACCTAAAGGAACCAGCGTTTAATTTATGTCTATAACATTAAGAAAATAATTGACCTTCAAAACGAAATGAGAACAGGCACGCGATCAGACTAAGGGACATTTTGAAGCTCTATTTATAGTTAATAGGTCTATAGGAGTTAAAATATCCTTGCATGAATTACATTTTATAGAGCACAAACAGTGACTTTGAAAATTAGAAAACCAGCATATCAGTAAGTGCAATAAAGCCCAATTTGCTTCTGTAATGTAGTAAAAAGGTATTGAAATAAATGAATATGCAGCAAATTACCTTTCCTGTTTGCTTCAGTTCCCTGTCTGCTTTGACACCTCTGCTATTTATGCCAGCAAAGAGCAAAGGTCAAAGAGAAGTCTGGGCAAAGTCGGGTCAAACACATTTATTAATAATCTCATCACAAGACACATTTAATCACGGCTGGGGCTGAACTCTTTCAGCGGGTTCTGCCCTGACGTGGTGGGGGGGCTGGAGGAGCCGAGAACCAGACATGAAAATCTATTTCCGCATCCAGCAGAATCTGTGACCTCCTCAGAGAGCCGGAAATCCGAGCCTCCTCTGCATTCCCAGCATCGGCGGCCTTTTCGGTTCCTCGGGGGGCTTCCTCATCATAGCTGCAGACCAAAAAAATGGAGGTCAGGAAATGCAAGGGAGAATTAAGGGAGCAGACTGACGCAGGAGCCTCAAAGCTCCATTGAGGGCTTTGACATTTCACATTGCTTTGCTTTTGATGGACAGTACGGTGCCTCAGCGGGTAGCTGTGTGATCCGGGGCTGTAATCGGGCTCCTTCTCAGGTCTTATCACTTCCTGTACATCTTCCGAAGTCTGCACTGGATCCTCCGACTCCCTCCTACAATCCAAAGACAAAGTTTCCCGGTGAATCGGTGACCGAAATGACGCTTAATTTGCCATTTGCCAAAGGCCAAGTACATCGGAATGTTTTTTACATTTCCCATCATGCTCTGCTTTGAGACTCAGACGTAACGGCGAAAGTGAGGCACAGGGTCTAAGCACAGGGTCAGCTATTTATCTGGTGTCCCTGAAGCACTTCGGGGGATTAATGGCCTTGCTTAAGGGCCCAAGGGACACGTAACTATTCTGCCATAGACTGGATTCAAACCAGCAGCAGCCAATCAGCGACACAGAGCCGAACACGCAGAGTTATACATGGTAGGTGTTTGTCTGCGTGTGTGTTTATATATAAGCAGCCAGTAATGAAGCAGCATCCTGTGTTTTCTGTATAATGTGGGAAGGACTCTAAATGCCAAAGAAGGTACCAAAAAAGTTCCATCAATATCACACAATTTTATATCAGCACAAATAAAATTAGTTCTTAGTTGCATAAATCCATTTTGCATTCCGCGTGTGTTTTTAAACGCACCTTCGTGTGGAAGCGCTGCAGATCACCGTGGACGTTGTGGGATGAACGGCTTGTGTTTGGTGGGCGGTTTGATGAATGGCCCTAACAGGTTATTTAAGGAAGGGATATGCGGTTAAACTCCGCCTTGGATGAGTCATTAATCCGCCACATATGGTGTTTTAAACGGATTGCAGTTAGACACAGATTTTCACATTAAAACACTGCCTTTCAGCTGCATTTTATTATGATACTTAATATCTGTATATTAAGTGCAGGCAGTCTTCAGGTTACGAACGAGATCTATTCCCTAAATCTGTTGTTATGTCCAATTTGTAGGTAAGTCAGGAAAATAATGATATAGTACATAATAATAATAATTTTGCAGTAATAATAAAAGTAACTTTATACGGTACTGTACATCGAGGCGACAAAGCACTGAAGCTGCGCAATGTTTTCACAAGTGTCACGACGCAGTGCGTGTCGTTACTACGAAACAGTGAATTTTACTCAGGTTTTTAATGTGATAGGTTTTATGGCAGTCAGTTTGTAAGTACGAGCTGTCTGTAAGTCGGACGTTCTTAATCTGGGGACTGCCTGTATGACGTAGTTTTAGCTTATGAGATGGCTAACTCCAAATTACTGTTTACATATTTTATTCGTTAAATGAATTAAATGAGTTCTTTCTGCTTCTGTGTGGGCCTCCGCTGGGATCTCTCACAAGTGGTGGGGCTCACTGTCTGTTACACTGCCCTTGTGTCAGCCCAGTGATGGACTGGCTTCCTCTCCAGGCTGTGCCCCCTGTGCGTCGGTACTCTGTGACCCCGCATTGCATAAACAGATATGGGAACTGGATGGATGAAGCTGCTTGCAGATTTGGAATCAACAGCTGGATCATCTAAATCCATTCAAATGATGCTATGAAAGAGTTTCAAGTATTTACCATATGTCACTATAACTGGAAGACAGCCGTACCTGCAAGTGAGATTTAAAGTGATGAAAATTCATCTTCTGTTCTTTTGGCCCCGAACATGTCCTGTATCTCCAGATAAGGCTTATTTCAACTTTTATTTCCAAAATCACAATACCTATCAACTTGTCGATGAAATGAGAACGAACGGTAAAAAAAAACTTTCATTTAGCTATCCTGGAATATGGCAGATATTCAGCGCTGTTGCTGCACACCTCTGGGACCAGGGTTCGAGTCTCTACCCCAGCTCCATTTTAGCACCAAAATGTGCTGAGGTGAAATGGAGACACCAGATTGTGCATGTGTGTGTGTATCTGCCCTGTCCTGGGTTATTCCCAGCCTTGTGGAATATGCTCCGACCCGACAATCCTTCATAGAACAAGTGGACATAGAATATGAATGGATTATTGAGATGTCTGCTTATACAGCAAAAGCAAACACTATGAAATGAGAATGGCAGTAAGTCCATTTCAGCCACAAGGAACAGTCCGATTCACATGCTAACTAACCGTCCGCAAGTGCAGTTTGGCTGAGATGCCTTTTTAATGAGGTGATGTCGAAGCATTTTAAAATGTGCTGCTATGATGTTTAGTGCTGGTGAGAATCAAGTGACAGGAAGTTAATCAGCCTCCCCCCACCCCAATAAGAGCATAAAAGACATATTCTTCAGGCAAATTAATTGCAGAATTAGTCAGGCTACACTTGCTGTCAAACCCATTATTTACCTACACCCAGTATGTTTTATATAAAGGCCGACTAAAATCCATTTTGTAAATGTGCTAATAAATGCACAAACTGTAAGGGAGTCTGAGCAGTCTCACAATGAGGAAGGCTTCGTCCCACCTGAAGCATGAGGAGTGGTGGGGTGCTCTGCAGTGTGGGCTTCATGTGTCGTGTGGGGCGCACCTGTGCTCCCCCCATATCGTCCCCCCGCAGTCTCTGAGCTTGTATCCAGGTGATGTAACGCACGGTACTAGGGGATTGGGTAAACCTGACCCGGCCCCCTTCCCATCATTCCATGCGGCGACCTCCCACTGGATAAGTGTCCAGCCATGAGCTGACTGTGAGGTGTGAAAGGTGTGAGGGGCTCAGTCTGTGGCTGAGCCGGCTGAAACGTAGAGGTGCGAATGCCAAATTGGTTTTTTAAAGCCATTGATAAAAGAGGCTTCTTTCCATCCACACTGTGTTGCCACCTCCATCTGTTCCATCTGCCTCGTCTTCTTCCTGCTGTCATGATACCCAGATCTGCTGACCACTACAGTAAGTTTGTATCTCCAAGTTACCTGGCGTCCCATCCAGGATGTTCCCTGCTATATGCCCTGTACTTCTTAGGGTCACCTAAGGGTGGCCCTAGTCCCTCCAAATGACCGCCTATGACCCCCCGCCCCACCCCAGGAATTGCATATTTGCCTTTTATCCAGAGGCTTACCTGACTACTTCATGCATCACCCAGTTGACACCTGTGACCCTTGCCTTACAGTGTCATGAACATCCCTTATAAGAAAGTTATGCATACCATCAATGAACAAATACACAATAATGACTTTTTAATCCTCCGGAGGTTTGCATATGGGACCATTCGTACAGTACCCTGTAGATTAATAACACCCAAAGGTCACAATGGAACATTAAACACAAGCGAAATACAAACTCTCCATTGTGGTTAATTAGTACGTTCCAGGGTTTTCTGCTAAATTATTAAATCGGTTCGAAACATTTCTCTGGAATGTTCTTGGGATATCTCTGGAATATCTGCAGTTATATGGCTTCCTGGTCACACATACTGTTTTATAGCAGGAATTTTTTTTTAATGATAGATATATGTTGACGATGCATTTTTTGAGTATTTTCATAACAAACACTTCGGGGACAGTAAAAACATTTGCACGGTGACAGGACCCATGCCGGCAGTCTCAGTGACAATGTGGTAATTAGGCAGACCTCGTCAAACAGGCGCAGTGGCGACACTGCACAGCACCGTGATGCCACTGCATGGATGGTTCATTGACCCGCGCCGCAGTGCCCGGCAGAGAGCCGCAGCGTCGCCAGTGCCTGTATATTGTAAAGCTTCCTTGTCTTTGAGGTGGGTGTTGCTCGGTGGATGTTTCCCATCAAGCGAGCCATTCCCCTGCGGAGTGACATGGATTCCAGGCAGAGCACCTTCCTGTAAGTCAGATCTCTCCAGCAGGCTAAATGATTGCCAGACAACGCAGTGCTCGCCTCTTCCAACTTTACGGTGTCCATGGCAACTGCGTGGGGGTGCACAGCGGGATCCACAGTTAAAATATGTATCCCTGCTAAAAGCTCCAGAAAGAGAAGCGGGGCGCGGGAAACAACATCCGTCGACACATTTCTGTGATAATCTCCGCGAGGTGCGTTTTCACACGGCGCTGTTCACCAGGAAAGTGGCCATATTGGTTTTTAGTCCCGGGAGCTTAGTTTCAGGATCGTCTGATTTGTTTAAACTTGCCGTAACCCCACTGCTTTGGCACCATTACTAATTTGTATTGTTATATATATTATACTTATTTTTGCAACCGGCTTCGGATAGAGCTCCTTTGTTTCCGGGCTAAATTGTTAGCTGGGTGATGATCTAAGATTTAACTCGTAAACGTGTGGTATTTACAGAAAGGGAAGTATTTTGGCTGTTTAATGGTGCGTGAAGGTGATTATTTTACACTGACCACTGATTAGCTATTTTTTCAGACAACTTTCATGCATGGAATTTAAGTGCTGTGTTACAAGGCGCTCTCAAAGGAGAATTTATGTAAAACCACACGTTTAACAGCTATTCACTTGTGGCATTCGTCCAGGTTAATTCGTCCATGGTACTAGTGCTCAATAAATTATATGTATTACCAACAATGTTTAAATCCATTGACACTTCTGATCTGTCTCAGATATTAGATTTTGCACATGGAAATTAAATGTGATTATACAGGGTATTATTTATCCATTTATAGTTTGCAGCTGTTTCACTGTGAGGGAAATAATTCTGCTTCAACCAAGAAAGCAGTTAAACCATCCACGCTACTTATATGATGCTTGTTGAAAAAAAGCATATATAATATCTGGATAATCAAAAACCATCACTTTCAAAAAAATATTTACACTGATATACAGCACACCTGACCTGAATCATGCATTAAATCTCAGACACACACTGATTTCTTTCCGTCTTTTTTGATTGATGCATTCTTTTTTGTTATTCTGTGTCTTGGTGCAATATTTCATATGTCTTATGCATCTGAGATTATACACAAGTTGTGAATAACATCTGATTTGCAGTCTTCCAGCTGCGCGCTGTGGCCTGAAATGCGACTTGATACTTTGAGAGCATCTGTCTTTCAGCAACTCGCATTTTCACAAACTGATTATTTTGCACAGATGCCTTAAAAGGGCGGTGAGAGCAGAATGCTCCGGCACTGGAAGCATGGCGGCACGTGGGGACAGCTGCTTGGGCGAAGGACAGGTTGAAGATGTCAGGGAAGATTCCGGCGAGCTGGACGGCTCAGGGGCGCCCCCCAGCCCAGCAGCCTTCCTAACGTTGATTTTACTTGATGTGCGGCCTTCACAGGGGGTGGGTCCTTGGGGGGGTGGGGGTGGCATGTATTTTGTGGCAGAAACTTTATTGTCCATATCAAAGTGACCATAGATGTGTGGATTAGCGGAAGCTAATGATAACTGCTAACCACTAATGTTTATTATCTGAACTTGGCTTCAGTTTGGCTCTGAAACCCTTAAAAACATACAAAAATTGTAACCTGATTAACACTGAAGTCCCATCACTCGGCCTAGATGTAGAGATCTTTTGGATATTTATGATTTACTTATTGGGTATTATTGGATTCTGTTGAGTCTCCGGAATAAACTTGCATCGATATTTTATTTCCATTATATTCCATTTCCAAGATATATATGATTTTATCAGAGAAACCCTATTTCGCTACTGACCCAAGTGGATATTTTGCCCTCATTGAAGCCGCTAGGGGATTACAAACATTTACCTTTTACCTGGAACTATGAAGGAGGGTCTCAGCTCTCTTAATCAGGACCCCGAAAATATAGCCAGGGGCCTGTATCACAAAGCATGATTTGTTGCTTAGCTGGATAACTTGTCGGATTTAAGGTAGCCTGGGCTAAATGTAAGTGAACAAAGATCCCATTTAAACTAGGACGTTAAATCCCACAAGTTATCTGGCTAAGCAAGAAATCCTGCTTTTAACCCAGACTACCTTAAACTCGACAAATTACTAATCACCTTTTGTGTTTACACATGGTTAGCCAACAACAGGCCGGACAGACTGTTGCAGGCACGCTCACAACAGACAGGAAGAAATATGTATGATTTTAGACTTTACAAACATTTTTTCCACTGTTAAACTTCATTCACTTTACCTGCAATAAATGCTAGAGCTGCCCTAGTCCTTTTGGTACATGTCCTTAATTACCATCAGCAACCGACTTAATTGAGAGTAAACATGATAAAAAACAAAAAACAAGTGTTATTCGTGACCTGCGACTGACCTCCCACAATCTCCATATTTTTCTCAGCAAGGACAGAAGGGCAAAAAGTCAACTCCAGAAATGAATTCTAAAGTTCGCGTTATCTAAAACGAACCTCTTTGATGTTGAGAAGTCTGTGTAATTGAATAATATATGGGTATATTCCACACACACATACACTGAGTAACTACCCTTTAGGCGATTCCTGTGAAATTGACATTAATGAGAATATCACTGGGTGAGGGACTGATATGTTGTTCAACTCTGCCTGACTCTCTCAACTCCGGGAAGCTAAGGTTCAACATCCTGTGTAATGTCAGCCATATTGTGAGAGTTTGGAAAAAAAAGAAAACACAAGTTTATACTTAATATAATCTAAAGAAACTCGCCTTATCATGCCAGCCTGGTCTTATCTTTACGAACTCTTCTTTGCTGCAAACATTTACCCTGTTGTGAAGAGAATTCCCATCAGTAAAGCTCATCTGCAGCAAAAGCATAGCTAATTTTTTAGTTTAAAGGAATATGGAGGGTGACCTACAAAAACATGATTGCAGAATCAAGCACGGTGTCAGTGCAAGCGATGTATCGCCACCAGTTACAAAATTACGGCGAGCACCTGCTTCTAATCTGCCATTTCGAAGGCCTGATTACTAGCGCAATGAGGATGATGACCCCCGGCTGTGAAATTCACATCATCACACGTTTGCCCCCATCCTCAAAATTTAGCGCTAAACGGTATTTCATCAGGTCTTTTAAGTGACAAAGAAGTTCAATATCTGAGTCGATCAGAACTTTATCATAACAAAAAATAAGAATACAGATTTAATCAGTGTCACACCGCATCATATAATGCATCCACCCCACCTCCATTGTCCATGAATCGGCAGGCTTTCTGCCTCTCGTTACTCCAGGGAATCGGCACGAACGCTACTACTAAGACTCTCCCTTGGCTGGGCGGACACCGTGTTCCCATGTTGAAAACAATTCCAACTCTGTAACATCAGGAACAAAGTACAGTGGCACTATTCCCGGAAAGGTAAACACATCTCGGATGCGTTTTTTACTCGGCACACTGAGAACTATACAGAGATCATAATTTTTTATCTCCTCCCATCCTATTCCCCGACCCCCTCCCTAGAGTACAGGGCTTAGCAGGCAAATCCAATTAGTTAAGTTAATTCTCACATTTGAGGGTAGACGCTCCTCCTTGCATCATTTCTTTCAGAGGTATTTGGCTTTAGCTGCCTAATTAGAACCTTTAATATTGGATCTATCCTCCTTCGTCTGAATATTCTGGCAAGACTGAGAAAATGATCGTACATTTTTTTTTTGCCACAATCTGAATGGAGACCTCAAATACCAACGTTTGTTTGATGTATTTTCTGGATAGATCACTTCAGCAAACACAGAGACAAAAAAAGCACAGATGCATTTTTCAAAATTAAAATTAAAAGTTTGGATTGCAGATAAAACATCTGAACAATTATCAGCTCCATTAGCTTTAGCTTGATGCTAATCACTGTTAGCATTAGCATTAAAATTAGCTCAGATGTGTGACAGTTGTACGTTCATCACCGTAGATGCCAGCCTGCACATTTGTCTCACACCCCATACTTAATTCTGAATAGCAGCTCTTAAAGATGTACTTAAATAAAAAGTCATGGATGTGTTTCGGAGCTGAGCCACCGTTACGCGTCTTAGTGGCAGTTACAACGTGCCACAGATAACGCGTGCAATAAAGGTGCAAATAGCTTCTAAGGAATTGGCGGATTATCTAAACCTGACAGACGTCCGATCTGATCACTTGACATGACTGGGAATGGATGCCAGGCCACTCGAGTTCGGTTATCTGATTGCCGTCAAAGCATCACCTGTCTCGGCCCAGTCCGTACAGATCTGTTCTCTAAGCTGTCGTACTGGATCACAGGGAGATAGGTGGCACAATAAGGGAAAAGATCCTCGTATCAAGCTCTGCACGGCATTTTTCTGCCAGCGGTGGGGCTTCCCATGCAGTGTAGATATGCCTTTCTGGAGTTCATTTCCAGTGGCCCCCTTCACAACACCCATGACCTCGTGAAATCTCTGAACCAGCCCCCGCCCGGCTCAAGTACTGAGCGTCAGGGGCGAGCAGGAAGCAGTGTGAAAACGCTCCTCATGTTTCTATGGACAGGAGCTTCTCTTTCTCCGACTTGAGAGCTGTTTCTCCGCCTCCCCCGCCTACTGCATCTTGCCACATTTACATTTAAAGTTGCATAACATCAGCAGCCGTTATATCTGTCTGCGATGCCGTTTAAATCCAGGTGTGATAGCGGCTCTAAATCTCTGCTTTGGGGCAAAGGCGCTGGTGAGGCTGCTGTAGGAAAACGAATTAAAATTGAGCTGAATTATATCCAGCTGTGGTTACTCCGATAACAACGCCTGCTGCACAGCGGATGAACCTTTTATTTTTTTTTCTTTCAAAACAAACAAACAAACAGACAGACCATTCATAATATTATTAATTTATAGCAAATGACATTTTTCAAAACTCTGTATTTCCATTAGTTACAGAAAGCCGCTAATACGACTGCGTAATTATAATAAGCTAATTATGATGTCATTATTAACATACAATAAAACCAATAATAGTGAATAAAATGACAATAATGAGAAATTGGTGCCTGGAAAAGGCTTTATAAGCCTTTGAGTAGCTGGAAGACAGGTGGATAGATGGATGATAAACGTACGAACAGTTGGGAAAATACGGATGAAGATGTTGGAGATATTTTTATGGGAAGAACAGCGGAGGCCAGTACAAAACGTCACGTCCAACAGCGAGGTTCCTGGTGCTAATCTACAGAGGCGTCTCCCGCATTACAGCACATACACAGGGGATCATGAGGCAGGCCTTAATTTGCTCCACTTGTTCAGCTTAAGAGATTTCCCCATGGATGTAAATAGATTAAGGATATGGTGCCGCTCAGTGTGAAATATCAGCAGGTGGATAATAGGATGCTGTATAACTTATCATTTACTTTGCAGGCTTAATGTTATAGGCTTGATCTCGGCGCCATTTCGTTTGCATTCACCGTAAGGACGCCCCTCACTCCTGGCTTCTTTGCAAGGGAGCAGCTTCCCGTGGATAACAGCCCTCAGCAAGTTGTTCTTTGTTCTGTGGCTTTCAAACTACCCCCCCCCCTCGCCTGAAACGGGGAGTGGCAGCAAAGACCCTTTATCTACATCCCTCACTGACAAACCGAAAGCACAGAGTGTTCTGTTGCATACCTGTGAAAACCACTGGCATTTCAAAATATTTACTTCAGCTGTTTATTTGGTCAAGAACTATTTGTCAAATGCACTCCAAGGCAGCAGCAATTAAATTTTATGCAGTGGAAATTTTTTTATTTGATATGTAATTAAGTTTTGCCAAAAAATGTAAATAAAATAAAAGAAAAGTCCAACATCTTGTATCAAGCCTTTGCCTTTAGCGCGATCATTCTGTCTCTGTTCTTCCAGGAGAAATTCCTTCGCTTCCTTCTCGTGTCGGGGCAGGCCAGTGGTTCATTCTGCCACCTCACATCTCCAGAACTGGGGGCTGAATTCCTGCCCTTGGTGTGCTTTTGTTTGTGAGATTTCTCTGCTCCTCTTTTACCACTGCTCAGAAGACCACTTCTACAGAAGTGGTTCTTAATGGACCAATGAAATTGTCTGTTGATTCTTTGTAGTGACATTTGGAGTAAAATGATTCACAGTTGCATAGGCTCTGGGCTCACCTGTCCAGAGGAGCAGTTAAGGAAGATGGATGGATGGATGGGTGGGTGGGTGGGTGATTCACAGGTGCTTTTATTTTACATCTGAAACTAATTCTGATATCACAGGCATGAAGTATGTGTTGTCGTCCATAGCTATCTCAGGTTCTTGATGTCTATCTGCAGACTTCCATACCAACATGGTCTTAATAACTACCCCTAATGTACCAGCAGCAAGCAAAAGCACCTTCTAAACATGTCCCTGCACACACCCGTCTCCTAAGAGAGGTTTTCTTTTTACCAACACAGCCAAAGTAATGGCCAACAGAACAGTTCTTATAGCGTGTCGGAATGTTAGCATGTCGGAATGTTAGCATGTCGGAATGTTAATTGTTTAATTAAGTAACCACGCCTATGTGGACACACCTGCGTTCAATATGCTCCGTATCCATAAGTGTGTCCTTTATTTTTTCAGTTACTTCTAATAAATGGTATACAGATGAGATATTTTTATAATAACTGCTCATATCTCCAGACATGCCATTTTTACCTAACGGTCTGTCCTTTCTAAAGGAGGCTTTAATCTTGTTATTCTTATTATAGCAATGTCAGTTTGTCTCTTTAATTGTTGCCATTCTTTATCCAGAAGAAGTACATGTGGTATCTTGGGCAAATTACAGTGATAGCAATGATTACAGATTGCATCGTTCACGATCTATTTATATGCTTGGATATGCAGTAATGCACCCAGGGGTTCCAACTGCAGCTCGGAAGTCAAGCATCGTAACCATCGGTGCATATATTCCGTTCTGTGCTAATAATTCCCATTTTGACATGGAGCAGAGAAGCCCTTTGTTATTTTCCGAAATTAGGGCTCTTGTGTATCTCCCAACCTACTCACCGACTTAGTTGTTGCCGGTTAATTTGCCTGCCATGGATTTTCATCATAAACCTCCCAAAACCCAATGCCGGCCAGGGTGGTAACGGTAAACGGAACGGAGACTGGACCTGTGGATAGGGTGTCACTAATGCTTTGAGCGGATACATTGAAGCAGAAACTGCCCAATGAGAAGATCCTCCCAGATGACCTTAAGTGCAGCACCCATATGCCAACTTTTGCCCTCGCTTTAACATCCATCCCTTTTACTCTCCCGATTTGTCAAATGCAATCTTGCCATGAACTTCATAAAATCAAAATATACATCAACACTAATCCTGACTGTTTACTTTAGTAATTGTTTTCTGAATATTTTATCTTTGTATACCCCTGGTGCCGCCCTCCTGTGCCCTTCATGTGCTTCATTTCTGAAAGCACTCTCCTTATTCCTGCTTTTAAATGTTCCTCACCTCGACATGGGGGGGGGGGGGGGGGTTCTTTATTAGCCAAATAAGCCTAATGTAAGGAATATCACTTATCTCTCCTCCTCTTGGACAATTTTCACGTTAGGCTTAAGTTATCCAACTAACTGGGAGATTCTGCTTGTGGAATACCACCCCCCCCCCCCCCCCCCCGATCCTGGCAAAGGCAGGATGGCCAATTGGCCAGGGTGGCATTTCCTGAGGTGCTGCCAACTCAGCAACTCATCGGCGCCGCCCTCCTGGCAAGCTTCAGTGCTTCGCCCGCCGAGCCAGGTTCATTGCTGGCACCCCCCTGGCACTCACTGTCCTGAGACGCGGTGGAATCGGCTTCCAAACTTTGCCGGGGGTATAGTATCGGCAGTGAAGCTTGCCTAAGGCACTGCATGGGCTTCGAGCAGCACTGAATAACAGAGCAGTTATTTTATAGAGTAACGATATGAGCAACAAAACTGTAGGATATATAAAGAAACTTGTCACTACAGTAATTACAATATGTTACGTCTTGCTCGCCGTGTGTCTATCTGACCTTCCCATCTCCATCGAGGCTTGGCTCGCCTCTTACTCGTCACGTCCTTGTTAGTCCATATATGAAGTGCCCGTGTGTCTTGCCTCCTGAGTACAGTCATCGTCGTCCTCCGCATGGTGCCTCCCCTTCCTGTTATTGTGTTCGTCATCCTGTTCCCTGCTACCCCAGTTCTCTCTTCTGTTTCACCCCTCAAGCCCGTTATTCTTTTTATTCCCTTAGTGTATGTTTGGAATAAACCTCCTGTAACCCCACCGCAGGCTGCGTCTGCGTCCCCCCTCCTTCATATTCATGACCCAATATTAGTAGCAAGTATTCCCCAAGTTTATGATAACATTCAAGGTCCTGAATTCATACTGTGGTAAAATGACAACTATAATGACAATGTCAAGAGTAACTAAAGTACAGCTTTATTTTGCATCCATCCATCTTCAAAGGCCCTATTCCAGCGGGGAACCCGGAGCCCAGGCTGCACTGGGGGGCAGGAGGGGGGGCCACCCTGGGCCGGACCCTACGCTGCCACAGGAAACACACACCACTGGCAGTTGGGAGGCACCCTGCCTTGACAGCAGGAGAAAAGCCGAGTGCCCCGGGGAAGCCCCTCACCGCGAGGGGAGAACGTCCAGATTACAGGTGCAGACTGGAGAGGTTCCCTGGGGCAATGAACCACCGATGCACTCCCACATGCAACTCCCATGTAGCACTCCCACATGCAACTCCCATGTAGCACTCCCACGTAGCACTCCCACGTAGCACTCCCACGTACCTGTCTAGGCATTTGGTCTTTGGTCCAAGATTATCTGACTTGCTTATGCCTTTCCTATTGGTCACATATGATCTCTCGCTAGCAATGCTGTGCTTCTTCAGAATGGTTTAAAAAGTGAAATGCACATATGCTCAGAAGCATTCACTAATAAGGCTACTATGTGCAGCATCCATCCATCCATCCGTCCGTCCATCCATCCACCCATTCATCCATCCATCCTTCCATTTTCCATACCCGCTTGTATTGTTCAAGGTCGTGGGAAGTCCAAAGTCTGTCCCAGAAGCTGTTCCTGCAAGGCAATGAATAACCCAGGATGGGGCACCAACCCATCACAGGGCGCAAGGCAGGGAACAACCCAGGATGGGGTGCCAACCCATCACAGGCCACAAGGCAGGGAACAACCCAGGATGGGGCGCCAACCCATCACAGGGCGCAAGGCAGGGAACAACCCAGGATGGGGTGCCAACCCATCACAGGGCACAAGGCAGGGAACAACCCAGGATGGGCTGCCAACCCATCACAAGTACTATGTATAAGAATGTATAAGTATTACAGGGTCTTTGTATATGTTGAGTTAGACTGACTACTTTGTTTGGCTCTCACATGTCCCAGGTAAGGTATTAGAAACGGAGTCAGTACAACCTATAGTATAAGTCCCTTTTATGCCGGCTAAATTTAATCTTGAAATTAAAGTTAAATCACGTTCTTATTTTAAATTAACTTTTTTTCTCATTAAATCATTAAATGTTACACAAATCTTGATTTTTTTTTTCTTTTTAAGAAAAATAATACAATTTTATGTATTAGCTGTCTGTCATTTTGTGCATTGACCCGGAAGCCACCTTTCATTGTGACACATATGAGCATGAGTTCTTTTGGGTCTGCAGCAGAATGCAGTATGATGCTCCATATAATTCATATCTCGGATTTATGACAGGTTTATTTTTTAGAGTAAATTTTGGATTTTTGTTGCATTTTGGGACTTTTTGGAAACGCTGCGTCTTTTCCTGGGGGGATAACCTACAGCCTAGGGTTGAGTTTTATTTGTAAAACGCACCGCAAGCATCTGCATGGAGTTCCGCAGCTGCTGGAGTTCCGAGTCCAAGACAGACTCACTGACAGACAAACTCGCAGTGCAGCGAAGATGCGTTCGCTGTTGACCTGAGCAGGCAACATAGCTGACAGCTCACTGCCTCAGTCTGTTTACCCACTGGCTGTTAGTCAATGTGAGTGAGATGTAAACTAGTCTAAAAAAAAAAAAATCATATCCCTGTGTGAGAACAGTTGGGCAGTCAGGCAGGAACGAAGATTGATAAAATCACTGCTGTCAAAGTTAGCAACCAGAAATAAAATGTGAACCTTATGGTCTTTGCAGTGAATACGAAATTCTGCTAAAAATGATAAAATATAGTTCTGGCAGAAATTAAAATTATAATATGATATAATATAATATGATATGAAATAATTAAAACCTACATAAACTATATAACTATATATATATATAACTATATAACTATATATATATATATATATAAATTCTTAATAATTGTAGTCATTGTGCTTTGTTGATTAAAAATAGACATCCAATTATGTGCCTTATGTTCATCCAAAGAAAATGAGCAGTTTGCCTCTCGGAAGGATATCAGACCTCACTGCAAGGCACCGGTGGCGTTTGGTTGGTGGGACTCGCCCTTGCAATTTGCTGCTGTGATTTCACAGAATGGGGAGACGACAGACGACCAGCCGCACATTGTAATTATAGTACATTATTAATGGTAGGAGTGCGGTTGGTTTTATACGTGAAACAGATGCCAAAAAAGCAGGATTGCTAGCAGACATTTCATCCTGCATAGTTTGTCAGTCGTTATAATGCTTTTTTTTGCTTTTGCTGTAACAAGTGACAATTTAAAAAAATCAGTCTTCAGTATTTTGATTTTCTGACTTGCCTGGTCTTAAACTAGCACATTTCAGTGCAATGTCCTGTTATGCAGGAAGCAAAGCAGGTCCCAGAACCAGACTTTCGTACATTATCCCAACCAGTCCTTTGCTTTTTGTTGTCACCAAATAAACGGGTTTTCAGTAATGCTCTGTCCTTGCTACATGTTCTCATAAACAGCCACATTAGTACTCAACACCCCCCCCCCCACCCAAAAAAAAAAGACTTAATCTGGTATAATAATATATACTTTGGTGTTTACCGGCACTGCACAACATTTGAAAATAGGGCCGAAACTTAAATTCAATACAATATTGCATGACTTTATAAAGGAAATTACAGGTCTGTGGTATCTTCATAAATTACTTGAATAATTTCAGTTGCGTGAGCATATGTGCACACAAAAATAATAGATGTGCCCACTAAGGAATAAGCTGCCTATAAAGATTAACTACAACAGCAATACTACTGGGGTCCAGGCCGCTTAATCATTAATGCAATCAAGGCTCTGATACCAAAGAATAACTCATTAACTTGCACTCACAATAATTTGTAATAGTGAAACAATGAAAATGGGAAAAAGATTAATTACAGATGGGTGTGCTTTATGGGAAGAGGACTACAAAAGAACATTCTTTAATCAGAAGGCACAGCTACCACAAGAACTGGAAAAACCATACAACAGGCCACTAGATGGCTCTATAACGGAACTGGAGTCAGACCCGGTATTGACATGGCCGTCAGTTTTCTAAGATAAATGAAAGCTATTCTCTGTCATCTGCCCCTTTGTAACAACTGGCAAGTAACGTTGCCAACAGTCCATGAACCAGGGCACAGATATTGTCTTGTTGATTTCGGCAGTGTGGTGCAGGCCTGATTTCAGGCAAAATATGCCAAACAAGTGATGTCAAAATAACTATAAATCTTTTAACACATGCAGACAAGAGGAGCCATTTAAAAAAGCATTTAAAATAATACAACCATTACACAAGGAAAAAACACATTTATTTGATCTTTAAATGTAGTAGATATACGTGTTTCCCCGAATAAACGGCACAGTGAGGTAACGGCCGAGATCACGCCTGCGATTTCGTTACAGGCACCTATAGTTTCACGCTAAGAAAAAAATTTAAGATTTGCGGGTGAATGGCAAACTCATTTCACTGCCATCGCAAATGAAGTAAACGGCGAGGAAGCTGAGCACCTTCTGCGATGCCTATAAACACAGCGTGCTGGAGCCTTGGGCTACAGAACCTTCTTAAAAATTCCCTGAGGCCCATCCAGGGCCTCCATTATCTCCCTTGCCGTGGAGCTACATGAGCATCCTGTGTTGTGTTGGGGGACGGCTGTGTCACCGCTCCGAGGGACCTGCACCACGCGGCGAGTGCTGGGATCCTCTTCCATTATCAGCAGACGCCAGGGAGTCTTTATCTCTCGGCGTTCGCAGAGGGCTCCTTCCCGGCAGGCCGCTCCAGCGGCACAGACTCCTTGGCACCGGATCACACCGCCAGTGCTGGCGGAGCCTGAACTCTCCGAATGCTCCCGGGCAGCTGTGAACTTCCGACCCCGTTTTCCCCGGATCTTTTCTATCCTAGAGACAAGTGTCAGTGCACTGTAACCTCTCAATTCCTCCTGTCAAGGATTTAATTTCGACAGACACGCCGCAGCTGTAATTAATGTCAGTGCCTCGTTGCCTGCGATGCCCCGACTTGTGCTTTTTTTAAAAGCGGGATATTTTACATTTGCTACTGCCACTGCGCCAGAGTGCACCAGTACACTTGAGAGACAGGCTTCAGCTCTGACTGTAAGCCATCTGCCGCTGTCACTGTCTCCAGTTGCCTCTGTGCTCCTATAAAAAACCCTCCTCTGTGAGAATGTGAACGCAGAGCCAGACCTGACTGCTGCCACGCAAGTGACCGGCTAATCCCCTAAACACGGGGGATGATGCAGGCATCAGCCCTAATTGATTCCGAAATAGCTGTGGTTCTATCTGCGTGGTAAACGGGGGCCTTTATGTGTCTTCAGTGGGCTGCAGTGAAAGCGTCAGGATGTAAGCCATAATGGTATGCTGCAAAATCTGATAAGAGGCTTAAATTTATGCGGATGTGCTAAAAAAATAAACGCAAAATTAAAATTCCGTTAAGATATATGGTGCAACTTGCGTCACAAATATACATGTACGTTTCCGTCTTTTATTGGCAGACACTGCATATCTTGCCTAGTTCATTTTCTTGGACATTTTACTTTTTTCACAATTTTTTTTTTTTTTTAACATCACAATGTATCGAATCCTCTTCCTGATTCTAGGAGGCAGAGAAAGTGATTATTATGGTCCCACTAAGCACGGTACTTCCTGCCAGATTTTTTTTTTCTTATACCAAGCGGCTGGTTGTTCTGTCAGAATTATTTTTGCGCATCTCAATTTGCAAATGTGGTTTATCGCTTGTGCAGTGTGATATGTAAAGCGCACAGAGATATTTAGCTCGGCTTAGTCAATTTCAAACATTACACCGTGTACAAATTGGACCTTTAAGCACAGCTGTGCATTTGTTGTAAAGCAACTAACTATGTTAATGAAGTTGTACCAGGAGTGGATAATAAAATAAAATAAGGTATAAAGGTCAATCACATACAAATCACGCTTGAGTTTATTTTCTAGCCAGATCAGTCAGACATTTATTTAAGTTGGTGTTCATAGATGGTTCAGTTTCATAGGCAACTTCAAATATGTTTAAATTGTCCTTCAATTGCCCTTCAAGTCCACTCTTCGGAGTGTGTTTATTTGTTGTGGATCTATAGTGCCCATCTACCCACCCCTAGTGGGCCAAATTTTTACTAAGCTTGGCATCATCTACACCGGGGTGGGGAACCCAATCCATGTGCAGGTTTTCGGGATGACCTCTCAATCAGCCAATAAGAGTGGGTACCTAGGACTGGAGATGACAACCACTGTTTTATTATTGGCTAATTGAGATGTCATCCCAAAAACCCGCACCCACAGCGGCCCTCCATGGAACGGGTTCCCCACCCCTGATCCATACAATAAGAAATGAATGACAACCACCAAAGCTGACACTGACCAATAGTGTGCGCTCATGCTCAGCTGTCATCTATCACCGAAGCTGATACTGACCAATAGTGTGCGCTCATGCTCAGCTGTCATCTATCACCGAAGCTGATACTGACCAATAGTGTGCGCTCATGCTAAGCTATCATCTATCACAGAAGCTGACACTGACCAATAGTGTGCGCTCATGCTCTCATGTCATCTACACCGCATACTTTAACAATGTGCAGCTAATTTCTGCTCTTGCTTTTTGTGATTAGCACTAATACAGTGGCCCCCATGGAGATAATGCTCTAGAAATGTTGCATATTGAAATATTCAAATGCAAACACATTCACTTGAAAATTAGTGCAACTTTAAAATAATAGTTAGAATTACTAACATAAAAAACGCCGACATACTGCAGACTGTAATGGACTGGGCAAGATTATAGGTGTGAGGAATACCTGTGACTCTTGTTGTTCAAAAGAGGACAAAGCATGCCCTCTGCGGCTAATTGTCTGAGCTGAAAATACTCCCAAAAGATATTTTTTATGAAGTGATTAATCTCACAGCAGTGGCTTCCTTTGTAAGAACTTTTCTTTTAATACAAAACAATACCAATAATGGTTTAAAATAATTAAATTCTCTGACCTAGGCCAGATGCTGTGCGGTGGAAGTGTTGATTAGGAAGATTTCATCCTCATCTCGTTGCATAGTCTCTGGCTTGAAGAAGGAGACAGAGAAAAATTATTCATATTCAAGCAAAGCCTTTTAATGAGCGCGCTAGCTACTAAACGAGAGTGATTCCTGTAGGAAGCAAGTGCACCTGTATATTCCCGTTGAGCAATATGGTGAGGATTCAGTATTTCAGGCTGCTAGACCATGACTAATTTTTCATTCAACACAAACTGCCAGTGATGAAAATACGCACCCTTTTCGCTCTGTGCCGCCTTTGTCGTAAGAAGACATTTTGATAGAGTCATAATTGTTTCTCCATAATTTTCTTCGTCCTTGCGAATAGGCATAATCACACGCATTATTAACATGCTATTTTTGCGATGTTTTGAGGGATAATGGATGGTGGAAAAATGCAAGGAAACGAAAGATATACGGGACGTTTCATTTGTATTACAGGTTCAAGATAATTACAAATACAAGCTCGCAGCGGGGACAGAAATGTGTCAAAGACAGACATTGTACAGATAACACTGAAATGCAACCTATATATAGATCACGGTATCACAATGGCAAAAAAACAAAACGGCATTATATTAAACCGGATCTTCTATTAAAGAAAAAGAATATGAAAGAAAAATGTTGCAGTCATATGACATCTCCATTATCTTACAAAAAGAAACACTTTAACAGGCTTTTGGAAGGGAGAACAAGGCAAACTTTGTTTATCAGACCTTTGCATGACCTGCCTCTTTCAGTTACATAAAGTTTCCTGCGAGTTTAATTTGAAATGCAGTGAGAGTGTGTCAGGGCAGCCAGTGGCAATCGCGCGCGCGTCTCCAGCACAGTACAAAGCCCCCTGTCAAACACGCGATAGGGGGCTGTCTCCGCGCGCGCGACGTGCAGATAGGGGCTCTGAAGATGAAAGCTCTTTATTACGAGCAAGGAAAACAGGAAATAAATAAACTGAATTTACATCTTACAGAGTGAGCAAAGAAGCACTTGAAGCTTTCTCCGTCGTTTGTGATGTGCGATCGTAATGGCTTGTCCTTTCTAATGAGATTTTAAAAAATATTTTTCACTGAATTTGGTTCCTTTTTAGTACAATATTTGACAACCAAAAAAATAACAATATACTTAAAAAAAACTGGGCGTGTTGAGGCTTGATTAGATAAATTTCTATGTTGACAGCACATGTCAATTTCAGCTTCGGCACTTTTGGATTAACAGTAAATGAAAATGGATAGAAGACTAGCTTATTTATATAAGATAAGAATTTTTATTGTCACTGCAGGTAGAGCAGCCAAATGTCATGTAAGAGCACTCCAGCTAGCACGTATGTAGTACAGCATACAGGAAAAATACAGAAATACAGAAAAGCACACAGGACACACAATGCAAGAACGTCTGAAACCAGAAATATATACTGAAATAGCTATATTTAATGGGTTCATCCACGTTTAGTATTTTCAGGTGAATCGTCTTAAAAACTCAATGGCAAACAATGTAGATACAAAATATCTTCTAGGTAAATATCCTAGCAGAATAACATTGCAGGTACTGCAGAACGTATGTGTTATTTTGTTACGTGTTAGTTTATCCTTGAATATAATTTGGGACAAAACAAAAAACATATCGTATCAACACAGTTTCCACATCACATAGCAAACATAAATCACAATTTGCAAGCAGTCATCTGCATTTACCGCTGGATATGTTATGTCAACATAAGACTTTTTTGAAGGAAGTCTTGTGTTGTAACATTTCATTCTTTCAGCCTTAGGCAGTCCCATCAGCTTATTTTGGTTATTTGTATTATATTACTGTTAAAAAATGTTGACCAAATGTAGTCCAGTGCCACACTTGACTTTCATATATATATATAACACAAACAAACAAATTAAATCCCCACGTTAAAAAGAAACATTGTCTTCCGTGCTTTGATACAAGCTAGCACTTGTACATAAAACGCCTTATTTCATTTCAATAGCCAAACCCTTATCGCAACGAAGCACAAATGATTCTAGGAACTCCTTAACAATCAGTTCACAGGTGCACTTATGTCTTCCCGTTCATTTCAATAGTCTCTTATATCTTCTTCAATTGTAAAAAAAAAAAAAAAAATACAAAAATAATAAAAAAAAAAAAAACATGATACAAAGTCAGAGAATTGGCTATCCTTTGAGCTAATATAGAAATGGCACTTCATGAATTAACATCGAAGCCTGTTGAAATGAATCGGATTCCGCGGCAGGACTGCAGTCAGTCGCCGTGTGGTTGCTAAGCAGTGAGGTCACACGTGGCCTCCACATCAGCTGCAGTGAAGATGTACGGTAATTGCTGCCTCTTCACCGGGACGATGACGTCTAATCCTTGCAATGGCTAAATCCAACCCTGGCTTTCCCAGTTAGTTTCTCAGTTTATCGGAACTCAATAGACAGTGACAATAAAATGAACATGTAGGAAAACTATGTATTTTGAGATACCAGTGATGCTTGTTTTTTTTTGAGAATCACCCCAGAATTGTAATCATGTCTCTAGGTCCAACATTCACTGCAAGGACAATAAATTTTATCCTCCTTTATCAGTCTATGCCCTTCATCTGTTTTTCAAATTCAATTAAAGTCAGTCCAGGCCCTGCCTTCTCAAAGGGATTTAATGCAACCTGCAAAAGATACTCCCTTCACTCAGAGCACTCGATCTCATTTTGTGTATCTGCGCCGAATTCTAAGCAACAATTAATCCCCTTGAAATGGAGTCTCATTGTGTTGTTAGAATCACAGCCCTAACAAGAGCTCGATGAGGGCCGAGCGCATGGCTGTGTCTAACACGCTGACAGTACAGAAAGACAGAAAGAGGAGTGTAGAGACCATGACCCTGCTGAATATTTACCTCAATAAATTATGAATGTAATTTGTTGGGCATAGGGACAATATTAACTTTTAATGTACAGATGAGTCGGCAGGGATCATCTGCAGTGTGTCACACAGGATGAAGAGCTATTTCTACTTGAGTAAACATTGTCAGGGATCATTCCTGCTGCTGATATGTGTCCAGCTGACAAGCCTGTTGTAAGACGGATACAAAAAACGACCCCGTCTCTCCTCTCACGCTGCCCTGGAGGCAACCGCTTAAACTCACGCAGACTTTCCGCAGGAGTGCATCTCAACGTTGAGCTGAAGCACAACGAACAGTAAGTCATCGCCATGCCATTACACCTTCGTAATAACGAGGGATGCGTCGCGGGAAAACGAGGTCAAGGCCTCCTCCTTCGGCGTCGACTTTGTGGGACTTTCACTGGTTCACTGCGGCATTCCGCTTCCAAGGGGTGCTGTCCTTGCGGTGCTGCTCGTTTTCGCTGGGATTTGGCTCTAAGCAGGACGGACAGGGGGCGCGTCAGTGTCGCGCTGCGTCGTGTCCCAATCCCTCCACGGCGGATCGAAACGTGAATCAGGGCGACGGACAATCCCAGCTCTCAGACATAAACGTGCGTAGAAGGGCTCGCTTACACCCATAAGTGGGTCAAATTCAAACTTTACATTCTGATAGCATCTGTGTAATATTTGGGCTGAAAAAAAGAGAAAAATACTTGGAACACTTAGATATATTCTCTTGAACTGTAGCAAAGTGCACGCTTTTCTGTTTGTCCCACAAGGGCAATTATGTTTGTTTGTTTGTTTGCTTAAAGCTGCTGTTTATTAATACACATTCATTCCGGTTATCCTTAATAACATGATAGAATACCAACACCTACAATACGCACGGCATTCATGCAATTGCAAATGAATTCAAATTAAATCAACGTCCCAGTGAGATAAACAAGTATTTTCTTGCTTGGTGACAAAGGCAACAAGTATGAAAATTGATGGGAATCCCTGAAATTTTATATGACAATAATTTGCTGTGGTTCCCCCATAAAGAACCACATGTTCACTGTGTAGAATCAGCAAGCTGTGCTACCTATAGGCATAATGTCAGACTGTGCTGCCCTACTGTGCTACAGCGGCGTGCTCATTCAGAGGCCAGCCAGACCAAAAAATGATTAAAATGGAGTACCGCACAAACTGTTTTTCCAAACACTCCGCGTCTTGAAAGATGGAAAGGCTGAAAAAAGTAGACAACAATGTAATCCACAATGCTGCAATTTCTTTAAATCGTGTAGTGACTGTGTAAAAGCCTTGTGAAAATCAGAGAGGATGCTCACGCTTTTCTAAGCACGCTACATTGCAGTGTATATGCAGTGTATACCGCCTGCACACCCTCACTATGGCAGAATGTTTATTTCAAATTATACTTGCTAATGAAGGCAGAATTTATTTTTGCTGTCATTTACCGTGGTATAGGGGAGAAAGAACTGAAATGCTGATTGCACAAGTATTTGGACACCTAAACTCAATGTGTCGCGGAGGCACCTCCGTTAGTTCGTGCATCAAAAATCTCCACTGACGGTTTGCACCAGGATATTGCAGTTTTATTCCTCATTCTTCATAGCGGATTTGCTCTCCCTCTCTGAAGAATCACTTCTGAACAGCGGTTTTCAATTCTTCCTTCAAATATATATGTGCAAAGGATTTATTCTGGAACATTTGATTTAATTCAATTCAATTAATTTCTATTTTCCACCATGCCTGCTCAGAAAAGCTTAGCAAGGGTATAGCACTCAACATGTAAAACAATGAAAAGCAAGAAGATTACAGCAGCATATCTGTCCATCCATCCCTCCATCCGTTCATCCCTCCGTCCATCCCTCTGTCCATCCATCCCTCCATCCCTCCATCCATCCCTCCCTCCCTCCATCCGTCCATCCCTCCATCCATCCCTCCATCCATCCATCCCTCCCTCCATCCATCCCTCCATCCGTCCATCCATCCCTCCATCCATCCATCCATCCATCCATCCAGCCACTCTCCCAGGCAGCCAGCTTCAGGCCGTTTCTCGTGGTGAAGGTACAGATGTCCAGAGGGATATAGAAACGTAACATTGCAGTTGAACAAACGGTTCAGATACAATTACTAAGATTAAAGGCGAATCTTAAACAAGCGTCACAGCCAGTTGTGTCACAGAAAGATGCTTGACTGTCTGTTTCCTTCGGAGCATCACAACCTTTTAATGTCCCCACACATTTTATTAGCAATTATTATACTATTAAAGGCATTTCTGTAATAAAATGAGTAGCCGCTCACTGTCTGAATGTGTGAATTGGTAGATGTGTGCTGTACAATCTAAAGGAGTGGATGCCAGAATTACAGAATCACGTATCAGTGAAGGAACCGCATTACAGTCCACATTCAAATGATAAATGTAACTTAAGTGCTTTGTTGATGAATCCCTGATGCATAAAAGCAGGACAAAGTCAAAGGAAAACTAAAAAAAAAAAACATTCCATTTGTGACAGGGTGTTATAGACACACAACTTAGATGTTACAGGGCAGCGTATGCATGGATTCCAAACGCCATCTTTCTCTACATCCCAGCCTTGTGTCCTATGCTGTTTGTCTTCTATATGAAAACATATTGTGTACAAAACTGTCTAAAAAAACAAAAAGGTTAAAGGCATTGAAAATGCTAACAACAGGATTCCTGCTCCTCCTACTAGCTAAGATGCGTAGCCACGGGAGCCTGTTATTTCAAACGGCATTAACAAAAGCAATTTTGACATTAAAAATTCAGCCTTCACATATGTGGCAGACCTAACCAGGTAAAGTTAGCCAGTGAAGGCACGGTAAATACCTTTGTTCAAGAGCATCACAGTCCCACTAAGAGCACACCAGGATTTTCGGTTTCAGCACAAAGGCATTAATAAAGAAATAACGCAAGGTGCTAAGCTCTCTATCTGCTGGGCTTGAGTTTTAAGACATGCATTTCAATTATGTAGGGGGCTTGTTAGAGATGACAAAGAAGCAGAGAGCACCTTTAATTAATCATTCTCTCCCTGTGAAGATTGTCGTGCCCTTCAAACTTGAAAGCCGGCTGCAAGAGCAATTATTTGAACAGGGTCCTGCTCCGTTTCTGTCCGTGTTATCATAGTCCTGCTAGGTAAACATGTTAGCCTTATTTCGAGGGCATTTCGATAATGAGAGCGGAATAACAGGACAGCCGTGCTTTTCTGGGTCTCGCTTGTTGTTTTATTTGCCTCCACCGATGGGATTTCACAGTTTATATAGTGGTTACAGGGTGTAGACTAGCCTGAGGGATGTTACTCTACGCTGCTTGCACGTGCTCAGGAAAGACCTGAATCTGTAACAAAGTACCGATACTCACTGCAAGCTCCGAGAGAGACATCCCACCTTTCCGAAGTATAAGTTTGTAAAGTGAAGCTGGAGAGTTTCTCACGTGTTGAGTTGTAATCGTGTTTTAGTGTGTGCAAGCGGTGGAATAACCTGGTGTGTTGAGCTAATGTCAGAGCAGTGCTAACCTATTCCAGGGAAACACGACAGTGATTTAAGTACCAGTGACAGCACAGTTATTTGAGTTGTCATGAGTTTTTCTGATTTGGCTACGACTCCGCTGCACAACCAAAACACTTTTTCTCGCTCGCAGAGTTTTGCTTCAATCTTTCTAATAATTCAGGTAGTTTCCCCTCTACTGGACCATGGCATCTTCATCAGTTGTTCCTTTGCTTGTTGGTCACTCATATTTAATCCCTGGGATGTTCACTGTATTTCATCTTATATTTTGAAATACATTTTAAAGTCACTGTTTTTATGCTGCAGACTCGCCGTTTCATGTATGATAAACCCAAACATGAGGAGCATACAAATTTTCGATTTTTTTAGGACATTCTTATGATTCTTTCCACATATTCTTCATAAAAAAAAATCCAAAAATCTTATTTTAACAAGAACTGCCGGGTATTTCTCTGCATTAACGTGCTGGTACTGAAATGGAGGCCTTCCACTCCAACTTCACTGAGCTCTCTGCTCCTTTGTTTCCTGCTTCATTCATTCCTTGCGACGCTCTTTCCGCCAGTCTGTCAGGTGGGTGAGTGCGTTATTCTCGGAGGCAGAGAGTGCTGTCAGGCTGCCTTTCTCGGCGGAGCGGACTCCTGCCTGCAGACACTTTCTGACCCGGGGGCCAGCACCATCCGACTCCGCGTGTCGTCACTGTGCCCCCCCTCCCACCCCACGTTCCTCGCCGTCATCAGGGGGACTACACCCATGATAGCGACAGTCCTTCAGTTCTTCTGGGGGGGGGGGGGGGTCCTTACAGTTGCTGGGGGGCGCCTGTGTCCTAATACAGACAAATGGAATCAGCAGTGTCTGAGTATAAGAGCTATAGCTAAACACTGACTGGGTTAATGCATTCAGGCCTTCTGCGTGTCTCTCAGAGGGACCCCCCAAGGCCACAGATGATTGGTTTCCTGTCACTCAAGTATTTTCCCTCCCTTAGGCAGTTGAATCCGGTATGTTCTGCATACAAGTCGCAGAGGCAGGGACAGCCGGTGTTCCCGGCCCGGACATAAATCTCAGATGGACGTTCTTTGCTTAAGCATTTTTCTCTACTTGTTTCAGCTGCCAGCTGCCAAATCTGCAGTGCAGGGCTTGGAAACACAGTGCGGGAGAAAAAAAAAACAGGCAAGGCGTGTTATTTACCTTTACGCTCTGATTTGTTTTCCTTTTAATAGTCAGGACAAAAAGCAGTGAGGTGTAATGAAAAATGAAAAGCATGAACATTTCATTTGCAGAAAACCCTCAGCAGGTTGTCATTTCCTGTGAGATGCACTGTTGCAGGCGGCAGAGGGCCTCGAGAACCAAACGCAGACGCTCTCTGCCGAAATGCCGGCGGATCGGAGCGGACGCGCCTTCATAACCAATCAGCTGGGAGCAGTCAGAAAGGCTTCCTCTCCTGCGACACGCAGAACGCGCAGCGTGAACCTCGGCGAGCAGGGCGGCTCCTCACTGCCGGCTCCTCACGGCCGGCTCCTCACTGCCGGCTCCTCACTGCCGGCTCCTCACTGCCGGCTCCTCACTGCCAGCTCTGCCAGGGGCTTCACGTGGTACACGATCAAGCTGCTTGACCTCCCTTATCCCTAGACTCAGTCTGCTTATATAAAAATAATGAAATATATATGAGAGTTCAGGTGGTTCCGTGGATTTGGCCTAGATCCTCTACATCTTGACCTGGCGCCATCACTTTTTAAAGAACGCGGCTGTAATAATTCGCAGGTTTTAATACCTGAATATGACCGAATACTACGCAGAGCGGTAGAGTGTTTAATTAACTAATTTTCCTGCATGTAGTGTTTATTATCCAGCTTGCTTTGCTTTCACAGGTAGCTACCAACCTAAATACTGGGCGCGCGCTTTCCACAGAAATGACTAAGAAGTTGCTTTGATGATTATCGTTTGATGTTGCAGCACAATAGATCTCTTCACCATAACATTACCTTTGCAACTGGCATATGGTCTAATTTTGTCAGTGTAATCTGCTCTCTGCTCTCCCTGCCAGTCAGATGACCCCGCCCCCCCGTATGAGTGATGTCATACGTGACAGTGCCGCTAAGCTTCGATACCCGCATTCATTTTTTAATAACTTAACGGATTATGATTTGAAAGTGATCAAATTTCAGCACTAAAGGCTTTACCTTCGATCTACGTCCTGATATAAAGAGGCTGGAACGGTTGTCCGGTTTGGACTGGAGGCAGAGAATAATCGACTGTTTCTTACAGCCCCTCTGTTTTTGGGGAATCGTGGGGGAGACATTTCTTTGGGCTTTGAGTGACAAATGTATTTAGGGAGTTACGGAAACATTTATTTGTTGCGATTTATAAATTGTAAATATCTGGGGACTAGTGTTTTGCTTCCGATCTCTTGCCCTGAAGAGGCAGGACAGAGAAGCACCACACTGCCCTGTGCAAATGGAGCCGGGAAAGTGGCTTGATGCAAATCGTCAATGAGACATTTGACGGTGCTGACTGACAGCCAAGCGTTCCTTCCAGAATTATCTTCTAATTCTGACTCCGATGTTATTCCTAAACTGCTGCAGCTGGCGTCGTGTGCCAGACAGCAAATGGCAAGATGAGAATTAATGTTGCTTGTGTTGAAGCTTTGATGGATTTGGGTTCAATAGCTAATTTTTCAACTCTGTGCAGATGCTGGGGCCTGAAGATCGGAGTTGGACAAACTTTTATCTCATTCGGCTATTTATCTGGGCAGTGAGTGTATATCTGCTCATAAAAGAACATGATTTACCATTAGAATATGTGCAAATTAATGGCAGCACGATGAAAAATAAATAAGAATTACTGTTCTCCAAAAAGTTGCTGATATCTTGTTAGATGACTAGACAAACATCGCTTCTGTTCCCAAACCTCTCCTCAGGGGCACCTCCGCCATTCGATAGATTTGTTCACCACCTGCACACTTAATTAATGAACTTAATTAGTCAAATAACTCAGCGAGGCATTGATAAGCCGAACAAGGTGGGGTATTGGTCAAGTCAAAAAATGTCATGCGTCTCCTGGGTGGTAGCTGCAAATACTGGGGTGACTTTCGTGGGGCTTTTTGAAATGGCCAAGCTGATACACTTTGACAGACAAAATATCATAGCTTAACACTAACAGTGTTCAGATCAGTGAAAAGGTAAAAGGTGTGTATCTAAGACCAGTGAAACATTTTCTTTGGCTGCCGACGACTTTTATACATTACCGTAGATATGTGGATTGAATGTGACAGTAGGTGTTTTTTAACAAATACCTTTCAAACGATCTATAAAGTTACCTCATAGTATATAGAGAAACTAAAATAATATAAAAAGTACTTGTCAAAATAATAATTCCTTACTTAAAATGACAGCTTGTGTAAGTTATCAGGCTTTAAGTCTCACCTCCCACATCTCCTCGACACTGCCGTTTGGATTGTAAGCTGATTGGAAAAAGCGACAATAAAATACTTTCACATTATTTCATAATTGGTAAAGGTGTGAATATATATGCCACTTTATTCAAGCTACATGGTGAGGAAGAAAAAAATGCACATTTGTTAATAATATACACGCTCTCATCGGACTTGGACAAATCATCAGAAAAAGGTGTGAGTAACGTTTCATTGCATAATAAAGAAACGAACGTCCCATTGACTCTCTAAAGATAGATCGCCTTCTGCAATCCACTAAGAAATTCAAATTCCAAAACAAGAGGTAATTAATTGATAAACTAATTGTAACTAAAAATATCTGGGATTTTATGTGCTGTATATAAAAAGTAATATGCAAATTAACATATTAGAATCCAGGTTGAATGGCTGTTGTTTACATTCACATTGCTATTGACGGATGGAATCGCATTAGCCAATACACCGTGCCACAACAATTGTGATGAGTACTTAGCTGTGGTCCAAGTGTCAATGAGGCAATTAGTCTAACAATGACTCACCCGCGGAGCCCTGGAACGCAACCTGGATGACAGACAAAGCGTTTTGCCCTGGTTTTGATTGGTCTGCAGAGATTTAACCAGCAAAAAAACTGCCATTATTCAGGCCCACAGCTATGGAGACCACGATGATTAACGCTGCTAGTCGCGTTATCTGGAACAAGACAAACATTTTTTTCAATATATCCTATAGCATCAAACTTTGCCCATTGGTATATGTGGATATTTTATAAGTACCCAGGTATCTTGAACTATATGTGAAAAGACAGGACTCCTTGTAGCATAGAAATCAGTGACCTTCTGGCCAGCAGTGTGGATATATAACCAGAATCCTACAGTGCTGCAGTGCTCATTCTCACTCAAGGCCTTAAGCCTGGCATATACTGTAATCCCTCTGTAGCTGCAGACAGAATTCATCAGCACACTGGAAGAGTTAAAATTCGAGAATTATAAACTGCCACTTTTGCTAAGGAACTGCTAACACAAGAATGTTTGGGGAAGATCTCGTCATAGAAACTAGACTCGTCGCAGTCAACGAGAGCCCAGTAGAAAGCGAAATGGGGAGCTATCCAATGACAAGGAGTCTAACGGAGAAGTCTGGCTAATTTATTGCAACTATGCAACTTGAGATTGACAGTATTGATTGAGCACCACCTTTCCGAATTAAAGTTGCATTTAATGCCTTGGAACATGTTAAATACACAAGTGGGTAAAGGGGAAGAAAATCTGATGACTGTGGAAATACCTCAAGCGACTGCATAATGGACTGAATTTTCTGTCTGATTCAATTTCCATTAGGTACAGAGTGCACTGTTTTGCTCATTGGACAACAATTTTTGGACACACCGAGAAACCTTTCACAGGATGATAAACTTTCTCTTTTTAACGGGCTAAATCTTCAGCATAGATTTCCCATCTCATTTAAGCGAGTCCGACAAATAGAATGTGATGATAGAACAGCCTGCGTTAGCGCGTAGCAAAGCGGTTCCCGTCGAATAGGAGTCCCTGGTACGTTATAGCTTGTACAGCCATCTGTGTACCACTGAGATGTGGGCTCCTTTCACCATATGATCACCGAATTCCTTTTAATATATGTCTTCTACCTATGAACCAACAAGAATAAAGATATCTTTGTTCTCCGATGGGATATTTTGCAGCTCAGCCTAACTCTGTGCCAATTAACAAAGATATTTTTACTCTCCTTTAAGACCCCCTTTGACTTTACGCATAAATTAACAGTTTAGTGATACGTTTAGCAACATAAGTGATTAAGGTGTAGTAATCCAGGCTAACATCAAAATGCTCAGAGACTCAGCTTTGACATTCTGTCCAGTACAGTTTGTACCCCTGATGTTATGGAGGTGAGTCTGATACAGCTGATGGCTGGGAGGCTCCGGCGCGATTATCCTCGGCTTGTGAAAACTGGGCTGCTGTGATTTTCGTTTCGTCTATATAATGAAACGATGAAAAAAGTACCAAGAATAATGTTGGCTTCTGCTCCTCTTCTGGGCGAATGGGACGAGCGCCGGGCTCCCTGCTGTGAAATGGAGCACGCTTTGCTACACCATAGCAACTGGAAAACTATATTCTTAGACACGGTAATGTGGCTATTTCTTAACAAGGCAATGATGAACTGAAATCCATATTACTAATTTGTTACTCCTATTCTCTTATTCATATGTAGTAAGCCAATGAAAAATCCTTAGGAAAATGGTGATATAATCATGATAAAAGCAGACAATTTTACAGGGTTTTTAAGCAGTATCACATGGGACTGGACCGTATGAAAAGTATGGTATGTTTCTAGTCTCAGAAGTTGTCATCCATTATCCTCAATCATTTAGCCTCATTTCATGTAAGACACATTATGACTGGAGAGAGTGACAGATTAGAAGCATGTCAACAATCCAATGTTAAAGACAAAAAGTAAAAATGTGACATTATACCTACATGCACAATTATCTAACAACCTCATGTAGCTCTTCTAGTTTAATGGATTTCACAGATGTTCAGATGACCAGGGTTAGGAGAAGAATCTTATATCAAATTGTTTTTTTCCCCTCTATGTGGAAGGATGGGCCCCATTTAATAAGTTTTTCCTGAGCTATTTTATTTATTTATTGTAATTTTTTTTCCCCCCACCGATGCATTATCCTCTAGACACGTTGTCCACTCTGTCTCAACAGCTGTCTACTTCCGACGAAATTGACTTTAAATTCCTCATTTGCTACCTGGAGGAGAGGGGAATGCAGGCATAATGGCCTTGGTGGCTTCGTTCGGGGGAGGGGGAGGCTGCCAATATCAGTCATTTTCACATTTTCTCCGCCGGCCGCATTTCGCCGCCGTCAATAATCTCCAGGCTACAGTACGCGGCCTCAGCGTATGGGCTAATCTTTAAGACCACATCTCCAGTTCTCCCCGTGACTCGTGATCCGGGCAGCTCGCAGAGATGCCATTTCGGCAGGGCGGCCAAAACAGCCGGCTGATTATTTACAAATGCAAATCGAAGTGACCGCATCCCCGCCGCCGCGATTTTCCCATGACAGGCTGCCCGTCTCTCCTCTTATTCCGCGGGAAGTATTTGTACTCATTAAACGCAGAGAGGCTGCTCAGGAAAGACTCATCGTGTCCTCGTTTTAAAATACAGACATCAACTTTTTTGCCCCCCCCCCTCCCCCCCCCCCTTCACCGTCCTCCTTTTTACCCCTTTTATTGCACTTCCTTGTGAAGTTGTCACACTTCAAAGCGACGGGATTGACAGGACTGCCGACTGAAAGATTCTATTCATCTGCCGAGTGGAATTACACAGGCATCTCTCAGAAGAGCCACTTCAGAACCCAGCTCTCTTTTCTTTAAATATCTGGCCCCTGGATGACACACCAACACAAAATATGTCTGCGAACGGAACAGAAAAGAGGAGGAAAAAAATAAATAAAATCCTTGAGTGGAACTGTGGTGTCGCAGCTGAATCGAGCATCAGAACATCCGTGCTGCATAGACTATCGCCAAATTAAATGACAGCAGAGTAATATTGTGAGAGTGTCACTAGTATGGAGCAGCTCACCTGCCATTGGTGGGAAAAAAAATGTCGGGATATTATCTGCGAAATCATTTCTTTTTTTGTTTTGCGAAGTGGGGATTTCCGGAGCCAGCTGAGCCTAAGTTGGGGCTCCTTCGCTGTGCCCTGCACCCGGGGAAGAGGTTTTACGCAACATTCATTCTTCTCTGGCCCCTGAGGCACTCGGTGTTCGGTGTGTGCTGTAGGCAGGGTCGACCTCGCCCGGTCATGGCAAACACTGGACCGTCCCTGACCTGTCCGCCACAGAAACCTGTCAGCACTTAGGATCAGTCCATTCCCTCTATTACACAATCCATCATGTGCGTCGGCCTGTGAGCTCGCCTCGTATCCCAGGCAGAAGCTGTGCACCTAATCTGCGGCCGTAACGGCGCGTAAATGGGAAATGTTCGGAAAAGGAGAGTTAAGAATACTGCTGAGTCGCTTCCCGGTGTATCCCCTGTGCACTTTACGGGCGGATATTATCCTGCCACATGGCGCTGGTCACAGAGACATTTCAGAGCCTTGCTTTAAGAAACATCACGGAAGATGCGCGAACACGCGTGTGATCGTAATAACATTTGATAAGATGCTTCGGGTGCAATTTTACGACGGTGGTTTTTGCCTTGATCTTATTTCGAGCATTTTCTAGCAGCCATCTGGGAAATTTGAGGGCTGAGGTGTGAAAAAAAGAAGCTAACATTCCTGTTTTATGCTCATGATGAGATTTTGTAAAAAAAAAAAAAAAACGAAAGTAGTAGCGGCAATCTGTGAGGTAGGTATGCATCACTGCGAGACGTGTGCTGCATGACAATGCGATCTTGCTTTCCGAGCCACTCCAAGGCTGCCCTCCCCCTCCCCCCAAACTTGGGATGACACGACAATCCCAGGTCCCTCATTTTCCTCTGCCACCATTCCCATCTTTTTTCTTTGTGTGCGGACCCCCACACTGATCGCTGGCCCACCACTCGCAAACCTATTAACCAGAGCTAAAACCATTTAGTGAGGTTTCTCGAAGAAGGAAGTCTAATTCCTTGTACCTTCCCTGACCTGTTGTTCACAATGCAGGTCCGGCCATAACAGGACCGATGTAAACATGCCCATACATTCAGATCCTGTTCTCCGCTCCCACAACACGGTCCCCCAGTCGCTGACACCATTTTCAGCCGAGTACAAAGATATTCTAACAAGACCAGTGCAGCTCAACTTTCTCCACCAACCCCGGCAAAGGCAATGAATGTGCTGTGATGGGTAGTTCTTTGTAGCCTAAGCGGCAATCATAGCAGCAATTACCGCAGCATAATTACAGGACTAATTGGACATAACAGAGTAATTGTGGCTGTAACCACCAATGCTGCTGTACCGGTGAGAATAACGAGAGCCCAAGGCGATCAGCAGACATCTCAGCCGTGGAAATAGAGCCTGTGTGCTTGGAAGGAATCGCGGTACCGCCAAGCCCCTGTGCCCCCATCCCTCAACCCCCGCCCCCCTCCTCCAAAACGAGCCCCCCCCCCCCCATTACTAACTCCATGCACTAACTTCACCTCCACTGGGCTGGATGTGGGGCAGATCGGCAAGCCAGTCAAACTGATACCATGGAACGCACAGCACTATCCATCACTGTTGTCAAGGATCCATCATTATTCAAATATAAATCCTCCTCTTCTAAGCCACTGCTTTTCTTGTCTGAGCCTGATGTCTTTGTCAGAAGACCTCTGCCTAATTTATGACCCAGGCGAGAGAAAAATTTTGCTCCAAGGAATTATTGGTAGGCGTGCTGAAATAAACAAACAAACAAATTGACAGTAAGCGGTTAGCATATTGAGTAGGAAACAGAAAGCGGCCCTGTGTGCCACTTTCAAACAGACTCCTCTTCCGTAACTTTCAAGGAGAAGGGTGACGGAGGTATTTAAAGCTGCCGTGTTTTACCTCCCCACCAAGCGGAGAGACTCCATGGGCTTGAGTGGAACGCAGAGCACAATCCAATGTCAATAACGCCACTTGCAAACAGCACATATTTATAGATGACAAAGTGGATTGTTCCCTCTTCATTTGATTTTATTTCAAACCATGCTTTGTACTCTTTATGTAATTCATATTTCTGGAGGACAGGGAAATATTGCTGTGAGGAATTATAGCAATGACCCAAATTCACCGACTCAAAAAGACTGGATTGCAATTTTTGTTATATTTATTGATTTAAGTGGTTAATTTCTACCTAATCAATTCTGTCAAGCCTGTTTGTTTATTATTAATTAAAAAAAAAAACATTCTTTTGTCATATGGAGTCTATAACTGTCTGTTTGAAGGTCATCCAATGCCTTTGTTTGATACTGATGTAGTGGAAATTACAAGTTTGATTTTTGGGTGAGAACTTTGAGAAGAATATGCTCCTTAGTCCTAATCTCCTACGCTTGCATGAAAGACCCAGTGATACCCAGACCATCTCCCACTCGCAGAATTTTTCAGGATGCCTCTGGCTTAGCAGGAGATTACAATGGATTTGCCACTGATCTCACACACTCTTATGCAAAAATAAAAGCCCTACGTTCAATAAAAGCCCTCGCTATGAAGGTTGAAGTCAGTTGTCATGGGATCATGACAGTGTTCGGTCAGCTGGCTGGAGTGATTTTCAGTTTGAAAAAGTCTGGACATGCATGCACACGCATTTACAAGCATGTAACACGTTTATTACGTTGTAAAAAGTCTGTAGTGTTAGCAAACTACCCATATGCTTTTGATGTAGCTAATTTTAGGTCTGTAATGGAATAATATAAATTTGCCATAAGATTTCTTGCATGAGCATGAGTCTGAAAATGTGTCACGCCAGATGTGTGAGAGTCTGAAAGTGTGAGTGTCACGCCAGATGCGTGAGAGTCGGCCACCCTGTCATGCCAAGCGTGTATGGTAATGTGTATGGTCACGTGTACTAAAGATCTGAGACTGAGATCTGAGAATCTGAGCTGAAGGGGCAGTGTTTTCCCTCTGACCAACCAATCACAACATCTAAAAAATAATAACCACAAAACCATCCACACAACAGCCCACACACTGTAAGAACAATTTTCTCTATTGTGAGCTCGAAAACCATGAAGTGTATTGTCCCTCTCTCGAAACACAATCAAGGTGAACGCAGGTTTATTTGGACATCAGAGTTTGTGATTAGAAAGTCCACAGCTGACACTGCAGAAAAATTACCTCCTGAAATGATGAAATACAGTTGTAACCAGCCAGTGAGGTTTATTGGTGCTCATCCTTGGCTGCCGCTAAGGTATATTTTTCTGCATTTTCTTCATATTTTGCCGCAGTCGGTTAGGTGAGTGCTTCCCGGGCACCGTGGGATGCAGTTAGTGCCTATTTTGTTGCGCTGTTTCATAAAAAATACGTTTCTTGCTGCTGTGCAGATTATAATTGCCCTTAACTTGATGGAGAAGCTTCTGGTGGTGATGGTGCATCAGCCCAAATGATATTAGAGAAATGTGGCTGTAGGTGTTGAAAAACATGACTACAGGTTCTCTCTGCTGCCTGGTGCTGACTGCCATGGCATTAGTGCCACTTCTAGGTGGATTATGGGTAAGCATTTTTGCTTAGACTATGTTCATATAGTGTGGACTAGCTATACTTATCGCGGAGGTATAGACTTAGAATGCCAATCATTTCGCTTGTTTTGTGATTATCGAACATAAGTCGGTTTAATATATTTGCCCATTTTCAAAATCATTGGCCAAGAAAGAGGACATGGATGGGTAATCCCTGCAGAGTGCTCCAGTACAAGGCAGGAATCTTTGCTCACACATGCCCACACCTTAAGGTTCATTTGGAGTCATCAATTCGCCTAAATCACACGTCAAACTGCGGTAGGAAGCAGAAACACATGCGGTCACAGGGCGGACATGCAGGCCGCACACACACACACACACACCTGGAGCTGCATTTCAGCTGCATGTCTGCCACCGATGGTGATCATTAGGGCTGTGGTTGGGAAGGAGCTGGGAAGTGGCAGTCCAGAGCCATTTTAAGTGTGTGTTTTTTAATATGTATGTATGTGTGTGTGTGTGTGTGTGTGTGTGTGTGTGTGTGTGTGTATATATATACACACACACACACACACACACACACACACACACCCAAGCAACCCCATCTTAAGGGACGCATGTTTGGGGAGAAGCTAAAGTTTCCTGGAAATGGGTGTGTTTATTGCAGCACAGACAATGCAGTTTCCCATAAGAATATCCTGCGAATGCGTCAAAAAGTGAAGCATGTATTTCATCATTCCTGCATTGTTTTTTTTTTTCTCCAGGTGTGAGTTCATTCCAGGTCCGCTTGTTTCGGTGTGTCTCTCTGGCCTGCTGTGCGTCTGTGCTGGACACGCTTGTGACACGTTTGTGGTTAAAATACGCGGTTTTTGGACGCACTTGTGTCCAAAGGAAATTTAGACGCATAAAGCCTAAGTCTGCATTTCCAGCAATGTAAGTGGTAATAACGTCACCCTGGAAGACATGCTTCAGGAGTCGCGGGCCGCTGGCAAAGATCTTAAGCAGAGCATGTTTCGGATGGGTAGCAGTTCTGCATTTTGCATTTTATGCACCTGAACCTCTTTTTAGAATAGGAGGCTGAAACATTACACATTATTTTAATGCGAGAAAGCGACAGCCTCTTTTCTGCATGGAGCAGAAGTGATGGATGGCCCCGCCTTTCAAGAAAACACCCAGCCACTGAGGATCGAGACATGATGTAATGTCAGGACATACAGAGATGCTAACGCTAACATCTTGCACAGCACCATGGTGACGGCCATAATGGGACTGTTGTGCGATGGCGTCTGACTCTAACTCACTGATGTGTATCCTCACGTGGCTGGGCTTTGTCTCTCCTTTACTGAGGGAGTATTCATTGAACAAACCCTAACTGGAAGCAAAATCTACCAGTGCCTTTTACCTACTAATGGCTGGGAAACATGGTGAGATATTAGTAAGCTTTATAAATGCAGTTTTCGCTGCAATGCCTTATAAATTAATTATCATTTTGAACATCGGCTGGAAGGTAATATGCAAAAATATCATATTGTAGTCAGAGGCTGCTCCAGTGCAAAGATCGATCACTGTAAAACTTGTATCTAGATTCAGACTGAAAATAAATCTGTCTGCTTCCCAAATATTGATTTCAGTCGTTTGAGGGCATAAGTTTCTATTTAATTAATTTTATTGATTGTTTTAAACCATATGTACATGAATCTTAGGTGAAAATGCTTTTAATACGGGCGCCATTATGGCCGTGGACTAGCTCAGAAATTGATTACCTACAATGAGTTACATATCTCTTTTAAGACACGAGAAGATGGCTTGTTCTTTTGTGGCAAGCTCCCAAACAGGCATTGTTTTTATTTTATGTTCCGGCACAAATGCTCAAACGGAAACTAAAAAAAAACATTTTCGGGTGGCCGTTTCCTTGGAGTTAGCAGCATGTAATGAATATGAGACAAAAACCACAAATCGGGAAATAAATATCTGAAGGTCAAAAAGTTTTGACTCCTTTCCATGTGGTGCCGCAAAAACACAGGTGGCAGGAAGCGCTTTCAGTTAATAGCAGCCACCGGAGGCGCGTACGCCCCAGAGAATGAAGACGATCTTCAAAACAGTGAGCCGCCACGGGTGATCTCGCTGCTGCCGCTTTGCTGTTGTGTGACACAACACCTCGCCTCACTCATCTTTCATTCGAACGTCTAGCACAACGATTTTTCGCTGCTTCGAAAGTGCCAACACTGCATGCGATTACCAGGCAAAAGGATTTTACATAATTAAAATAAAAATAAAATGTAAAATAAAAAATACATTTTAGAAAGTCACATTAATTTATATAGAATTAAATTTGAAGGTTTACCTGGAAAGGCAGCGGTGCCATGTCACAAGTCTGTGGTCGCAGGTTTGAATCTCGCCCCTCTTCTGTGTCGCAACCTTGTGTTTGTGCCGGTTTGTTCCTGACACAACTGTTCAGGTATCTCAGACGTCTTAGCAATAAACTGTGTATGTGTGTTTGTTTGCGTGCATGTGTGTGTGCATGCATGCATGCGTGTTTGCGCAACTGTATGTGTGTGTGGGCCCAGTGACAGACTGGATCTGAGTCATATGACCCAGAATACAGACAGCAAGTGGTTATTTTTTATGACTGAGTGATTAGACCACCCACTCTTCAAAGAATTAAAAGATGACATAAACCAAATCATTTTTAAGTTAATTTTAATAATATACTTTCCATCTCAAGAGCACATAAATGAATTTAATGTCTCTCAAGACCCTGTGTTCTTATTTGCTTTAATTGTATTTTATTCATTGCTTCATATTTTATTGCAAAAGTAAGTAATTATCCAAATTTATTCAGCAAAACAATGGTGAAATTTAGTAACAGTTTTTTTTTTCTTTAAAGAATGCATCTTTAAACCATTCCTCTTAATAACAATGAAACTGCGTAATAATTTTAGATGTGGGAAATAAATTGAGGGTCCGAGCTTGGAAATACAAACATGATGCAATTTAAAAAGCAGTGTGCAGGGGCGCTGTAAAGGGGGGGTAAACGATGACGATTCTCAGGGCCCATGACTGAGAGGGGGCCCAGAGAAGCCCCCAATAAATGTGTTGGGGAGCCTGTCAAGATTCTTTTCATGGGGCCCAAAATCCTTAGCAGCGCCCCTGGCTGTGTGATATTTCCGCACACCTCCAAACACATATCTTTATCATAAATGAGGAAACCCTTGGGAATGTCCTTCAACCTACGTTGAACTGCTGTGAATTCTTGACCCACGTGATTTACAGCAAAACCACTGTATCTCCAATTAATCTCCCTGGGCCCCCTTGCACTCTCTCGACGTTTAGCTTGCTGGGGGGGTCTGAGCTGAAAGGCAGATGAGCCGTTATTCATACGTTCCCAGCTGTGGGAGTTGCTTGCTTTTTCCTGTAGCAACATCTCATTTGCGTCTTCAAAGACGCCGGTTTCTCTGCTTTAACACAAGAACATGATTCCTGTCTAGCAGTCAGCTGACAGTATGATCTACTGTCACAAGCGTATTTCAATAATTTAAAACTCTTAAAAACATAGCGTATCAGAATTAGCTAGCAGCTTTAAAACACAGTAATACTCACGATTTCAACATGATACAAATATCTTTTGTATTTTTTTTTTGTAATCCTTGTAGAATCAAATCATTTCACGAAAATGCATGTATTGGCATCCTTCTGAGAGATTCCCCAGCCTCATTCCTCGTCCTTTCTGGGATGGGATCCAGACTTGGTTACGTAATTATCGAAAATGGATGGGTATTTTGTTACTGTCTTGTGTAATTTCATGAAAAATTAAATGTAGCCGTTGAGATCCATTTTCTGACCATTAGCTACATCCCTTTAAATATCCTTATATATAGCCAGAGCATGGTACTGTCAGAGCAGAATATACTGGCGACTTCTGCATTAGGTATTCTAATAAAGGCAGTCCAGTGTGGGGTCACGGCTGACCCCGCTGTTTATTTTCCCTGGGATATTTTGTTCAATATGTATCAACAAGAGCGGAAGGAATCTCCCAGAGCGCGTGGGGCATGGATATACCGGGCTGTGGCCGGGCTCCCGCAGCGCAGCTCTGGCGCGGGCTGATAGTACGCAGCTGTGCACAGCTATATCCTTACTATCCTGCGAACAATTCCGTGCCCCGTGAGTCACGCAGATGACATGAATCAGCTTTCTGTCTTTCTGTCTTATTATCTTTCCAGCCGATCTGCTCTCAGGTCTAATTTGTACCAACCATCGCGAAAGAATCGACACTTGCCCAGTAAAGGGACGGCAAAGCAAACCTTATGTGTAATTTTGCTTCTTGTGTCCCTGTAAAAAATCGTAACTTGAGTAGGATTGAACGCCGCCTTTCTCACCGTGGGCTTTTAAAAAAAGAATTTCCACCATGCCTAGTTCACTTAATTAAACACAGAAACACATAAAATGTTTCAAAGAGAGTGAATCAAGCAAGCTAAGATTGGGCACTTTTCCAAAGACACTCACACGTTACCCAAACTCTTTCTGATGACTTTTGTAGAGTTACAAACCCTAATGTGCTCTCTTTTCCCTAAAAAGGTCCTTGATGTAGATGTTTGATCCTTTGTAAGAAGCTTCAGAATCCCCAGTCCCATAGTCAATTATAGCTTAAATGATTTAAATCTACCATTCGCCAGAAAAATAAAAAAATAAATGAAAAACAAACCTAATGGTCTTCAGTTCTTCTTCGTCTCAGATCCTAATCGGAGATTCAGTCATAAGATATTCAAAGTCGTCTTTTTTTAGTTATAACCTTTTCAGTTGTAAAGGTAGAAATAATTAAATGCATGGTGCTCAATTATAAGGACTTTCCTCAATTTTTTAAGTGGGACTAACTAAGTAGCTAAATTAAACATTGATTTTTAGGAAGGGAAAAAATGTTTTAGGTAGCTGGCTCAGGTAATGGTGCAAATTTTTCACACAAAAATCCTGCTACGACAACAGACATCCAAGAATTATATAGATCATACGCCGCCCACTGCATGAATTTTTTTCTAGTTGAGTGTATATATTATGTATATATACCATACATCTACCCATCCATTTTTTTAAAACTGCTTTTCCTGTTTGGGGGGGGGGGGGTCTGGAGCCTATCCCAGAGGCTACAGGCAGGGAATAACCCAGGGTGGGGGTGCCAAACCATAGCAGGGCACACTCACAGCTAAGGGCAATTTGGCAGCTCCAATTATGTTTGTGGACTGTGGGGAGGGGTAACCGGAGTACCCAGAGGAAACCCCAGGAGAACACGGGGAGAACATGCAAGCTCCACACACGGAACCATGGCAGAGACTCAAACCCAGGTCCCAAAACTGGGAGGTCTGGATATACCTTCGACTCATAATGTAGTAATACAGCTAATTTTAATCCATGTAATTCATATTTTATAAGTCGGCATGCTGACAGACTGCGATTATGTAAAAGTTGCTCAAACGCTTTCAGTGCTTTTGTAGTGCTGTGCTATTATTTTACTCATTTTTTTTTGTTTGGTCGCTGATTCAAATGGCAGCAACGAAATGCAATATATCTATGGTAGATGTATAGGAAAATACCTTATAATGAAGTCTGTCCATATATATGTCTTTTCTTTATTGGTGTAGCAGGCCGTGCAGTTCATCTGGAATGTAGTTTCTCTGCCCAGTGCTTTCAAGTTAAACATTTATTAAGGGACCTTTCATAGCCAAAGTCATTACAAACAGTTTCCTTTCCTAGGCAGTGCTGATGAATTGCACTATAAATCAGCATTACTTATTTGAATTACTTTTATATATTAATTAAAATTATTCATGTACTGGTGTGAGTTTCGTTTTTGTCAATAAAACAAAATGAACTGCATAATAAAGCAAATAAAGTGCTTAATGAAGCAAAATAGAGAACATTCTACTCAACTACCATCGCTGCATTTTTATATAACGTTCCCAGTTAATCGGTCACTTAAAATATATAATTATTATTTTTGTGGTTAGAGATCCACCATTTAATTAACAATGTGTAATGTAAGATGAACAGAGGGACACACTCATAAGTGGAAGGAAATTAAAACATTCAGTGGAACAATGACTCATAAGACTGGGAGAACAAAATGTAGGTTTTGGCATTGGCCATGATTGGCAGGTCAAAGGTCAGTATATGTTTAAGATATTTATTGCACCACGGCATGGTCATGTGGTTCTTTCCATGAAACCTGGACACATTTAAAATGCGTGTGGCAAAGGATGAATAAAAACACTGTATAACTCACACGCATGTGCTTTTTATTAACAGAATTTAAGAGCAATGAAGCAGTGGTTGGATTCTGCAGTGACACTGGCTCATATCTGTCTGTTATCCTGCATTGTCTGTCTCTCTAGCCCATTTCATTTGACATCTTCCCTTTCCAGCAGACACCTAGGAATCTCCGACGCCTTTTGCTCCACAGATAATTCCCTGTGAAAAAGGTTTGCATTGCGGGCTACTTGTATGCTGATTCCACATGGATACTCTTCCCAACAAAAGCGGGGTTCACAGGACAGGAGATTGGGACTGATAAATGTGAAATGTCAGGGTACATTTCGCTGGGAGCTCAGGACACTCGTGTTTAGAGCATAGCAAAGACACTGATCTTTGAACAAATCCTCAAAATGGCATGGAGCCAAAGTGGCCCTTCATATCTCAGTTCAATATCTTTACAAAAAAGTAAACAGTTATTGCCACTACTAATTTGGCATATTATGCAAATAATAGTAATACAGACGCTCCTCTACTTACAAACGAGTTGCGCGCCGAACGGCCGTTCGTAACTTGAAATGTTCGTAAGTCGTTATTCAACGTCATATGCAAGGACAAAGAACTAGGATGCTGGGAGTACGCAGGTTACGCTGCTGCGCGGCGGGAGTAGCGGACAGAAGGTGTAATTGGCGGAACTGACATGCAGAAAAAAAAATTGATGTTGCGGACAGGAAACGGGAGCCTGAGGAACACAATTTGGACTTAGTCCTCTTCGTTCGTTCGTCTGAAAGTGCGTAAGTAGAGGAGCATCTGTAATAGCAATAATAATAATAAGTGAGCAAACAAACAAATAAAAACATTGTAACAACCTGACTTAGATTACAGGGTTTAACCGTTGCGAGACCTTTGGATTCCACATTACGGACCAAAAAGAAAAACAAAAAACGTGAATTTTATGATTCTTCTGCGAACTGAAACAAGTCGCCCCTTCATCTTGTGGTTTGACAGGCACACTTTTCAAATTCCCCTTTAGAAAACATGAAGAGGTTTTTGAAACAGCATTTGTAGTTATGACCGAACAGAGACGCATCGATTTCCTTGGCAGATGGACCAGTCTGTCTGTACACAGACTGAGATAAATCAAGGGATTTGATTGCATTCCTGAGCAAATCGGACATCCTTAGTTGTGTTACAATCCAGGGATGTAACTTTGGATTGAACATTGGGGGGATTGAGATCCCCACCCATCATATTCAATATGATTATTTGGAAGGGGGGGGTTGTATTGCCTGATTCTGATAATTTACACCCATGCCGCAATCTCAATTAGCCTCTTGTTCTGTGACAGAGCTGTGGGAATTCCTCTGTAACCTGCGGTATGTCTTCGACAGTTCAGCATTTCCATTTCAATATATTGTCTGTCCACTGCACTAATTGAGAATTGTATTTAAGAACTGCTGAAATACGGCAGACTTAATTAAGTGTGTGTTCATTTTAATCTTTTGGCAATTTATCACATTTGCAAAATGAAGAAAAAAACCCACCTAAACTGTACTGCATTTTGGTGTCAGTATACATGTTTTTCAATGTCCCTGCCCATTTCACTATTAAATATCTCTACAGCTTAATCTCAAATTTAAGGTGATACGAAATTTAATATAACATTGATCGGCTTTTAAAGGGGTATTTTCAGTTCTAAGCATTTTATGTCCCCAGGCAGAGACAGGAATTTTATTTACATATCACAATCTCGAACAGAGTCAATCACATTCAATGGAGGCTGCTGTTGCTTATCAAACAACCCTTTCACCATGTAAAATAGCACTGATTAAATATTCATTGCGGTGAGAAAGGGCTGATATGTTGATTTCACATTGATTTCACCCTGCACGGAAATGACTCTCTCCTCCATGGACAACTTTCTTGGAATTTATATTTTGCTGGCATGGTAATACAACCTCATAATCAAACGCTGCAACATTCTCTGACGCTTAATTCCTGTAACTGTTCTGAAAAACTGGCGAAGCACTTCAATAACATTTGAATGTAAACGTTTTTTTTTTTTTTTTTCGTAATCTTGCGAGGAAATGCTCCTGTAAATCGTTCACTCTGATAGGGTGTCATGTGGCCTTTGAAAGCAGTTCCGACCTTCTCCGTTCCCAAGCATAAATCATAGCCAAGGTGGTCTTAAAATAAGCAATTTCTCAGGATTCTGAATAAATGACACAATTTACATAAATATTGTCTGCTCCCCGACCTTCTACCTAAGGATGCCCCATAAAACTACTCTTTACCTTCGGCCTGCTTGTTTCTATTTCAGTACCAAAAGGACCATTGAAAACCATGAGGGCTTTGGCCCTCAGACCAGGAACCCTGAACCCATTTTGCAAAATAACTGTGATCTACTACATGCCAGACACAAAAAGTGTCCAGTTCATGAAATACAAACTAATTATGCGGTTTGATATAAACTCATTAAAACTCGTCAGGGCGCTCACTTTATTCCCGAGAAAGAATCAGCATGATTTATTGAAAAGGGAATTTAAAATCTTTAAAGTTGGTCTGAAATCCAAAAGGCAGCACATCAAATGTCACCAGCCCGTGTGACACGGTTTCTCCAGCCTTGTAGCTCACCTTGGTATAATGTGAATGTTATAAGTGTCAAACTGCACATATAAGTTATGATAATCTGCACTTTGATCTGTGTCCTGTTTACCCAGTGTTCCCTGCAACTGGAATCAGAGAGAGAGAAAAAAATAATGCTTATTATACATAATTCATGTATTGGTTTGGCTTTTAAACGAGGCACTGAAAACCTGATTTCTTAACACTTTTCCAAGACATTCAGGTCACCCCTTGCTTTATATGGGCACTAAAAAAAAAATCCCGTGATTCGACTTCTCCCCACAGCAAAATAAGACACAAACAAACGATTGCCTTCAAATACCATTCTTTTCAAACATTCTGTTCTTCTGTGTCAGGGCATAACCCTTAATTACACAGGGAATTTACTTTTTTCGAGTTTGGGTCTGTAAATTTGGTTTAAACCATATAATGTGTATTTGCGTTTAGTTTATGTTCCGCAGTTTGAATTGATAACAGCGAACACATAATCCCTGAACAAACAGGATAAATGTACAATGTTCAGTGTACTTAACAAACAGTCTGCGTGGTGATATGTGATTGTCAGAATATGCAGTGAGTTTGCTTTGCTGCAGATTGGCAGGAATAATAAAAAAAAAGTCAAACATGAGGATATGCTGGGCGTGTGTGTCTGTAAATGCGTCCGTAAATCAGACGCCCCGATCCGAACTCTTTTGTCTCCTTCCACAGGCAAAAAATGTGGTCTGCGGACTGGCTGTCATAGATCATAATGATAAGAGAAAAGGTGGACATCTCTCACACCGTGAAACCGATTCTAACGGCAGTGCACACCCATCTTATTCTATCAGCCATGATGAAAAGAGAAGACATCTCAGGAACCAAGATGGGCATTCAGACAAATTTCCCAGATTCCGACATGACACGACCACGAGAAAAACGTGCCTCTTTACGCTTTGATTCATTCTCATTCAAAGACACAGGCACTTCCTGCCATCATAGAGAGGGTCTGAATTTATATCCAGAAGGGAAAACAATGTTACATGATAAATAAACATAATGCAAATGTTCCATTGCTATCAGTATGACAAAACAAATCACAATGGTAATGCCTTTGCACATAAATCTCCCTTTAATATTGCTCACAGATTGTTTCTTCCATTTTTAAAGGTTTCCAATACAGCCCCCTCCTTCCACTGATTCTGTAACATAAATATTTTGTCTAAGCAAACAAAGGTTAGCATCCTGTTAAATAAACATCATCACCGACACCGTGAATATTGATTACATAACGCATTACCTTTAGGAGAGACGGTAACAGTCTTTTCCAATTTGAAATCTGTTTAATATAAATTAGAAGGTAATAAAAATCACACAAGTCAAATCCGGCATTTCTGAGTGCCGCTATCAAACGGATGTTTATTTCTTAAAAATAAGTTGTCTCCTGTCAACCACCTCCAGGAATCGGGGCCATAGTCTAATGATCTGATTTCCATTCAAAAATATGCTTTGATCTTGTGCCTACTAATGTCTTGGCAGCTGCAGCCTCAGCCAGTTACCATTTATTTCATCAACTTTATCGCAAATGACCGGGACGGATCCAAAGGCAAAAGTGCAGGGATTCGTTTTCAGATCACACGGCGATCTAATTATCATTCCGAGAATTACGCGAAACTTCATTGGATGCCCATCCATCTTCAGGTCTGTCCGTTTGCAATAATTCCTTTTCAATTAGGGTCACGCTGGCTGTAAGCTAATTGCGGGATTTATAATGTGGTAAGCAGGGTTCCTCCTGTGAGTGGCGCTGTTGCTCAGCTCGCCTCTTATATCATTTAGATGGAGGCTGTATATCCATAACATAACTCTCCAGAACAAATTTTAAAGTCATTACTGGGCTGGGAAGGTAAGATGGGGATTAAGGGTTATTACAGTGTTCTATAATACCTCCATAATACTCCTGTAAGGATTGCTGCATGAATATGCAGATGCTCCTGAGGTTATGATGGGGTTATGCTCCAATAAACTAACGTACGGTGATAATATCGTTAGTTGAAAATGCATTTTAGTACAGTACATCTAACCTAACAAACATCATAATTATTTGTTTTTTTTAATGTATTATTAGGTGTGTTTGTATGTCTTAAGTGTTGCTTTGCTCTGTGATATTTATGGCTCCTAATTGCAAGACAAATTCCCCTTTGGGGCGATAAAGGTTTTATTCGTAGCGTAGTCCAGCTTTAACATGCTTACATTAGCCTACAGTTGGGCAAAATGATTAATACAAAGCTTATTTTAGAATATCTCATGTAATCTATTGAATAATCATACCCATCGTAAAGTCAAAATACCGTCGTAACCCGGGGAGTGTCTGCACGTCTTTGTACCTGTGTCTTTGCTAACTTTAAACAGTCAAAACCTTTGGTCAACCCAGTGGGCATCCAGAAATAAGTATCCTTTGATTAAATATGCACAGTGTGGATGACTGCTCCCCTGGTAGATGTATAGGATTATAAAATACTCATCTCGTCAATTGGTGACTCATTAGGTAATATTCTCTTAGCGGGGAACAGTCATGACTGTTCGGTGGCCAATCTTCTGAAAGACAGAAGCTATTTGAGTAGAGTTGACTTTGACAGCTTTTCCTTTTGAATTTTAATTCCAGAACACTGATAAGTCTTTAGCAGTGACTGGGGACCAGCATGACAAATTGAAAGGAATCCTCACATAAAACATGTATGCAGAATTAAAATTATCATTAAATTCAGTGTTTGATGATTTGTCATGACTCTGTTAACAGTTTAAGCATAATCAGCCAAAGGAATGACTTTCTAAAATAATTTACTCGTGTCATTAGTTAACAGACAGCACTATTACAACAATCGGCTAATCACATTAGCAAAGGTTAGTTTACTATATGTTCGCCTGGACAGTCATTTGGGGTTGGAAATTGCTACAAATGCAATCAATGATGTAATGTTGACAGTTCTGTAAGGTAATTCTATATGTCAAACCTCAAAAGGAATATATTCTGGAGGCAATTGTTACAGAAGGATTTTGCTGGTCAAAATATATTGTGAAATCATATGTCTTTTCCTCTGTTGTCGGCCATTTTGTCCTGCAAAAAAAAAATAAAATCCCGTTTAAAGCAAAGTGTGTCAACCCAATATAAATATCCCCCACGTATCCTGAATAATCACAATAAATGTTCCAAATCAGAAACCAGACAGTCTATTGTCTATCTCTATCACTGCATCTAAATTGACTCTGTCCAATCATGATTCTGTTCCCAGAAGATGAGGGCGTCTGTGTCAATCTTCTGGAAGATGACTGTGGACACCTTGGACAGCATCCTGGCTCTGAATGTAGCTTTACACTACTGGCATTATGAGCGTTGCAGTTCAACACAGTGCCAGGATAAACGCTGTAGCTTTCCCGAGGTTGCATTTAGAGACAAGATAATCAGACATTCTACAAGATAACGCAGACATAGATGCATAGGGGTATCCCCGCTGCCTATGCTCTTTCATAGTTGTTATTGTTACAAGTGATCGAATGAATTCAATGTTACCGGTGAGAAAATTTAAAGAAAAATATCACAGCTTCTATTGTAGTTACATGAGTTCGATGTACAGCCAGCTGTGATGAGTGGGCTCAGAGTTCACAAGTGCAATACGGCAACTGATGATTTGCAATTATTGATTTAACTAGTAGGTCAATGTCCAAATTGCTAAAAAAAAACACTTATCAATGTGAGCATCAAAATAACAACCATCATGTTCCTTTGAAATTATATGTTTGCTTTAAATACAAAATGAATGTGTCAATAAGGTAATTCAACAGCAAATTGTCTAAAAAAATTACCTATTACACTTTGTGTTGGCTCCTGTCTGTCTCATAACTGCAAAATCATTACTCTTCTAAGATTACAGCATCGCCTTGAAAAAAAAGACTGCAAATTTATTTGTCTGAATTTATGACTTCTTCACCGAAGCTCCTAAACTTTATTAATATAAATACTTTACAGCATAGTGCAGTTGCTGAGCTCAACAAACTGCAATTTCACCGGCAGTAGGGATCCAGTAAAAAAAGCAGAAACTACTCATCCAAATATTCCAGGCTAGTCACTGGACAGAAGGCCCACAAAATAAATATCCTGCTATTTGTCAAATGTAAGTTCAGCTGGCAGATATGAGAGCATATTCTCAATTCCTTTTCTTGCCAAAGCTCTCTTGATCTAATCAACTTCCTGTGTGCGGCAAGAAGGACAAGAGTGGCTTTCTGTGTCTAGTCGCGGTGGCCTTGCCCGTTTCGTGTATTTTGGCGGGCGTGTGCCATGCTTCCCCCCCGAGCCGAATCGGCCATTGGGCACCATCTTACACTAAGCACAGTTCAGAGAGATGAGTTTCAGCATGCATCCCCAAACTGCTGAGTACTACAGTTGTCACGTTTGAAAAATGGAGGTGCAGGGGAGAGCGGACGGAAATAGCCGACTGGGTGGAGCAGGAGGTGCTGTGGTGGTGCTGGTGGTGGTTATGGGGAGAGGGGGGGGGTTCCGGGAAGTCCTGGGGGGGACGCGGAAAACGGATGGGGGAGCTTAGCAGACGGCGTTCCACATGTGGGCGGTCTTCGGGGGCGTCCTGGCGATGCCACCTATTTCGGTGACATACAGTCACCTTCCCGGCTCCTTGCAAAGATACCGTCCTTGGCTATTAATCCCCAGGAAGATCATAGGTGTGAGGAGGGACGTTAGTGGTCAACAGGTGGGAGTGACCAGCAGAAAGGCCACAGCACATTTATACCACCTGCAAGGCACCCAAAAACGCCCCGTCTGTCTCAAAGCCTCAGTCTTCACACGTGACTTAACATGACTGCTGCTGTCGTTGGTACTCAACAGCCATATGGCGTGATTCAGCAGCAGTGATCTGTCAGGAGTCTCGTACGACCTGCGGGTCAGTAAAGACCAGGGCTTTCAAATCACGGTCCTTGTGGTCTGAGCGCTGCTGATTTCCCAGCCTTCCTTTACCTGTGAGCCAGGTGTGAAGCCTCTGTGGCCAATCGGAATCAGTAATTATGAAACTAAGTACCTGGGAGAACTGAAAACAAGGCCTGGATTTGGAATCGAGGGCCAGATTTGCAAAGCACTGGTATAGACTGTGGGCTGGACATTTTGTCTCAGGAGTCTGGTGTCCCGGTGCTTGGATCGGAGAGTGGTCGAATCAATTTTGCGTTTGTTGCTCTGTTTCCTGAGCTGCTGAATAATTTTGGGGCTTGCAAACAGTCACTTCAGGCAAGGAAGAAAGAATAGGAAACCAAAAAAAGAACACATCTTTGGATTTTCTGACAAAAGATAAACGGCATGGGAAATTAGACGAAAAGGAAAGGAAGTGTGCGTGTTATTAATTTATCTTTCCTACCTTTAGTAACTGTTCAATAATATATAATAACGTGTGCCCTTATATTTTAACTTCCATTGTCTAAAAATACCCCGCTCACCTTTATCTGCGTGCAGAACGGAAGCGGAGGAAAGTGAAATGTCTTGATTTCAGTGATGCACGAGATTTACCCCATGGAGAGATGCGGAATGGAGGATATGCATCCTCCGCATCCATAATTCATGAGTATAAATTAACCCTGAGTGGTGCTCCTCCATCAATCAGAGAGGTTTCCATATAAAACAGTGTGGCTTGGGGGAGGGGGGGGGAATTGGGGGGGCGGAGGCGGGTTGGGGTTGGGCCATGAAAGAGGTGCTCGCCAACTGGAGTGCAATTCATGGTCATGTGTCCTAACCTCCCTCCAAAATTAACCACCCGCCATTTCAACAGGTGGCCCGACACCATAACGTTCAGCATGGGAGGTGGCGTGGGTGCAGGGTCTGATGGAGCTCCAGATGTCATGCTTTCTTAGCGTTTAGAAGTAATCAGCAGTCCTCCCTGGCAGAGAATACTGCCTTCCAGAAATGACTAAGAGTATCAACAAAAAGAGTATAGTTACTATTCCGATATAAACACCGTATTATACTCTTGCAGTAAACTAACTAAAAGCTCCACTCACTTTACTGCAATAATTGTAATACATATACTGTACATCCCCATTTACCATATACTGTGCAGGTGAAAAACCTTGAAAATATCCTTCAGCTCTATCCTGAAAATTACCATCTCGTTGAGAAAGCAGAAAGAGCACTCTGAATTCTAGGAAAAACACTTAATTTTAGTACTTAATTTTGATGTGATTCTGAATCCCAGTTGACTTTATACCATGACAAATCATAAAGAAAACGAACTGAATGCCATCCAACATTCACTTGAAATAACAGATTTGTTTCACCAGCCGCCAACCAATCAGATTTCAGACACAGAAGTAAGACAGATGATGGTGGCTCTATAATCCACGAGTTCATTTCACTATGAACAGCGCTAACATTTCATTAAGAGGTTGATTCATTTCCATGGGGCAGCTGTTACTCTAATTGCTTATTTTTTAGTACTGTACCACTGTTTCAAAGGAGTCGTGACTGGTGTGTGAAAATGTGATGTCCACAATAGATGTATTGAATTTAACACCTGAATGTGCACTTTGACTATTCACCTCTCAGAGAAGAATACTGTACAATGCATGAATGACCTTGGTGAAATGAAACTGACATTTCCTTTTATATTTAATTTTTACTTTCTGGAAATACAGCTGCATGTTTTATTGATTGCATAACAGCAATGATGGGCATCTCCAGGAAACCTTTTTGCACCCACATGAAATTTAGTATAAATTTTCAAGAGACATTTTTTAATATATATGAAAAATTGTGCAGAGTATCCATATAAGTCTTCCATTATACCTTTAGGGTCTTACTGTTAGATTAAAATTTGTGTGACTCTGGAATCTTTTAGATCACTGATTAGACTCGAAACTGTTCGCAGTTCTCCCACAATGCAATTTTGTCTAAGATCGACTAACAAGGTAATCTTGCCCTTTGTAAGGCAAGGCAGAGTCTCAGGGAGATATTACGGGTTGCTTTGCTGAGACCACTCTTCTCTCAGTCTTACCTCAGCAAATGCATTACTGCAGTTCTTAGAGGCATTGTGCTATCGGAAATAAAGTCTTTTCAAAGACACACTAAACTACCGTCCTGCATGCAAGCCACATTAGAGATTCAAAGCATTATTCAATGGAGAGAAAGGCTATTAGCTCTGCCTTCTGGGACATGCTCCGGCTCCGATCGGAATTCTGGTGTGGGTAAATCCTCACAAGAGTTCCTCAAACAAGCCTGCCGGTTTTCTTCCGACAGACCAGCGACGCACAGTGAGATAATGACATTAGCTATGGTGCCCTTATATTAGGATCGCTGTTTGTCTAACTGCATATTCATTGGCTTTGTGCTGATAAAACCAGAGAACCTCCCCAGACCATCACTGATGAATTGCGACGGAGCCTTGCAGAACTGCATTGTTTCCATATTGGTGTGTAAAATGATCTCTGGCAAACTGACTTTTAAAATAGGACGTGTCTGCTATCACCAAATTCTCTACAGATTTCTTTTTACTTCCAGAACTACTATGGGCAAAATCATACAATGAATAAAAATACAACTACGTTTAAATGAAATTCGCATTCAGATTTTTTTTTGGGAGGGAAACATAGCTTTGAATCAATGATAATTCAGCAAGACATGAACACGATACCTGCCTCACGTACATTTTAATTATGACATGTCCTCCACGCTTTGCCAGTATAGTTTGAATGTGACACGATTTTGTCTAACAAAAAGATATAAATGGCTTTATTTATTGTCTGTATCATTGCCCACATTGTCTCAGAAAACTGCCCTTTGATGAAGTATTGGCCCATATCTGTCTCTCTCTGATTTATCCTTTCGCCTCCTGTGCTAAAGGAGAAAGCGTAAGGAAAATAAATGGGCTGGATTTACACAGGTGCTTCGGAGCGCCAATGAGGGACGAGTCTTTAATGGATTCAGTGATTATTCATATGCATTAATAATGACATCCATCGGCACACCTTTCGTACAGGATTTATCCCCTTACTATGCCCCCCGGTCGTATTTTAAAGTGCATGCCGACAGGCAGGCCTCTGTAAATACTCGCTAAAATTGGTTTCCTGTAAGCCACGGCTGACAGAAATGTGCTTCAGAAATGACGCAGCTTGTTTCCTGCCTCGAGAACAAAAGGAGCATGTCAGAGTCTCCTCAAAGGGACCATGGCAGCTCAAATGGCAAGTAATGCTTGTCAAGCTTCACACGTGTGCACCTACATGCGAATGCAGCTGCATGCGAGTGGACCTGCAGCTACATGCGTGTGCACCTACATGTGAGTGCAGCTACATGCGTGTGCACCTACATGCGAGTGCAGCTACATGCTAGGCCGCCTACATCCGAGTGCAGCGACATGCGAGTGCAGCTACATGCGAGTGCAGCTACATGCTAGGCCGCCTACATACGAGTGCAGCGACATGCGAGTGCAGCTACATGCGAGTGCAGCTACATGCGAGTGCAGCTACATGCGAGTGCAGCTACATGTTAGGCCGCCCATATACGAGTGCAGCGACATGCGAGTGCACCTACATGTGAGTGCAGCTACATGCGTGTGCACCTACATGTGAGTGCAGCTACATGCATGTGCACCTACATGCGAGTGCAGCTACATGCGAGTGCAGCTACATGCTAGGCCGCCTACATACGAGTTCAGCGATATGCGAGTACAACTACATGCGAGTGCAACTACATGCGAGTGCAGCTACATGCGAGTGCAACTACATGCGAGTGCAGCTACATGCTAGGCCGCCTACATGCGAGTGCAGCCCTCTGTTTCCATGTGGGTACCTGTGCTTGTGTACTTCTGTGCACATGTAGAGTTGCAGCAGTTTTGTATTAATGTTTTATTATCCTTTCTACATTATATGTATAAAATAAAATTGAAACAAATGCTTCCCCTTTGTGTATATTGCAGTATAAACCTAGTTTACATACAATAAAATAATACTAGAGTAAATGCTGATGAGTTCCGCTTTAGTTAAGATACAGCATGGAAACAGTAGCTATATCTGTTCACATATAATAAGATTCCCTCCTATTTTCGCTCTTGTATCATCATTGCTTACGGAATCGGTGAACCATGAGATTCTTAAGTCATTTAATAACCTTTGCCCCCATAAATATGTGGGTAATATTGAGTATGATGCATTAATTTACTGTCTGGGCCGACTCCCTGGCATCTATCTGCATAACAAACGGGCACAGGGTTCAACCCGTGGTCTAATTACCCCGCAACCAGCTGGTGAGTGCGGCCCGATAGCACCGTCGTGCTACCGCCATGCCAAGTGTCCTGCTTTTTGCAGCCCTAATGAGGAATCCTTGAATGCTATTTTTTATTTAATTTCCACACTGAGCCGCTCATGCCAACGTGCCATACACCAAGTCCAGATGGTACACTGTATGTCAACATCTTGAGGACCATTCATAGTGTGGTCTTATTTATATCCCAGACTGAAGTCTCCTTGCCAGTCAGAAAAGCCAACATCTGTTAATTCGCCAACTCAAACAAAAAATGACATACGCTGGTGTAATGAGGGTTGCGATATGTGCAATGAGCTTTCGGGTTTCATTTTTCTTTGTGTATAAAGCTAATGGCACAATAATTTACATTTGTTGTTTCATTTTAACAGCTTATATACCCAGTGTACACTGCACACACACTAGTGCTTCTGGCAGTGCTATACTGTGCCACATCTCCAACACAATGGTAACACCAGAGTTTAAAAATAGATGGAGCCCAGAGGAGCCAAACTCCGCCTCCTTGTGTCCAAATCGCACCTTGGCAGAGCGCAGCTTTTTGATCAAAATGCAATTTTGATCGCAGATACAGTAATTAAAAATATAAGATATACAGTTTTTTTTCTCAATGAAAAATTTTTGCCAAGAGCACAGACAAGTTTTGCCACGGACATGTTTACAGATACAGTGTATGGACAGATGGACAATCCCTGTTCCTGTTTGTTTATGGACAGATGTACAATCCCTGTTCCTGCTTGGTTATGGACAGATGGACAATCCCTGTTCCTGCTTGTTTATGGACAGATGGACAATTCCTGTTCCTGTTTGTTTATGGACAGATGGACAATCCCTGTTCCTGCTTGTTTATGGACAGATGCACAATCCCTGTTCCTGCTTGTTTATGGACAGATGGACAATCCCTGTTCCTGCTTGGTTATGGACAGATGGACAATCCCTGTTCCTGTTTGTTTATGGACAGATGGACAATCCCTGTTCCTGCTTGTTTATGGACAGATGGACAATCCCTGTTCCTGCTTGGTTATGGACAGATGGACAATCCCTGTTCCTGCTTGTTTATAGACAGATGGACAATCCCTGTTCCTGCTTGTTTATAGACAGATGGACAATCCCTGTTCCTGCTTGTTTATGGACAGATGGACAATCCCTGTTCCTGCTTGTTTATGGACAGTTGCACAGTCCCTCTTATTCCCTGTCATGTGCCCATAGCTTAAGGGATAAACCCCGGATTCCTGTGACCCTGCATAGAACAAACGGGTACAGAAGATGGATGGATGGTTGGTGGATGGATTGATTTCTAAAAAAATATGACCTTTGAAATTTCTGGACATTGTCACTGTTACATGTGTTGGCGTCCTTCGTTCGTGTTGGGATGCTAATGTTGTTTTATGCCAGAGGATACTTGGCTTGGTTTGTGAGCCCAGAACCTACCTGATTCACTACCCATATTAGAATTGAAAGGAGGACGTCTGGTCGATGGTGTCGAAGTTTAAGGTTAACTGGGAACACGGAGCCCGTGTTGTTGTGGAGACACTGTGTTAATCAGTAAGCAGACATGACAGAAGCCCTTTGGCTACAGCGTGATCCATACGGCACCCTTGGGCCTCTCTGTCCAGAGGAGCCACGCAGTGTCACCTCAGCGGCAGATAAGGCAGCTCGGAAAGAAGAAGCACTTTCAGAAAACCTTGACATTGCAAACGAAAGAACTTGACAGGATAATCGCATTGTTTGCACGACAGCACTGACATCGAACATCTCTGACGGGCTGGAGGGTCCTGATTCAGATAATGACGCCTTCAAAGAAGTTTGTTTTCTTTTTCTTTCTTTTAACTCAACACACATTGGAAAAAACGAATTGGGGGGGGGGGGGGCTTAAAAAGATTCATGCTCACTCGCAGGGTGTGAGTTCGATCTCTTTTAATGTACTGAAAAGTCACTGTGAAAGCAATGCCGTCTGAAACGTGGTAGGTGATCTATCAATAAGCCGAAGGGGGAAAATGGGGGAAGATTAATGAGCGATTGAATTCCCTGGAATATAAAAAGGATGTTCCGGGTTTCCATTGTTCTTTAAGGTTTATTTAAATGAGCATATATTCACATGAAAGACAGGACTTCTGGAGGGAACAGCGCATCAGTCAGCCATGACTGCCACGGAGACCACAGGAGACCTGCTCTCGCAGGACACTCTTTTGGGTCTCGTTCACTGAGAAGGAAGGTGGCCGCACTATGCATTTCTGAAAAACTTTTTTTTTTTTTTTGCAAGGGCTGCTTTCTGGAACCGACCAATTGTCCTCCGCATCAATCACAGCGCGTCTGTCTGGCCGTCAGTCAGCAAGCTGGCGGAGAAGCTCGCCATCAATAACCCGGCCCTGACAGGCAGCCGCTGAGCCCCGAGACATGTCTCCTGCCTCTCCTGCTCCTCCTGCTCCTCCTGCTCCTCCTCCCAGCTCCCAGCCTAAGCTGCTCACGGTGCCAAAGAAGCCTGCACTTTGGCACTTATTTAAATGGAGTCATGGAGCCCAGCGTGAGCCCGGCGGAGGACAAAAGCAGAGGGGCCCACACCATGAAAAGCGATTAACATTTTCACAGATTGCAATTCCTAGCAGCGCGGTCTCCCTCATTGTCTTAAACGAAACGGATGAAGTGTTTGTTTACTGAGTTATTTCAATACCAATTAGAATAATAAAACAGGCTTGATCGGAGCAGGAAACACGAGTGCATCCGAGGGTTATTGTCACTTATGTACTCAGAATCAAGGATTTGTTAAATCAAACAAACACAAACACACTACTTCCATTTTTAATCATTTTGTAAAGGCTGTAATGTCTCAGAGATTTGGGATCCTCTTAAGTATGAAGTGTAGTAGCGATGGCCTTATGTGATTTAAAAAAAAACCCTTTATAACCTTTTATATCTGAAAAAGAAAAAGAAAACAATTACAAACATTTTGTCCCAATATAAATTAAATCTTAAAGCAATTGTTCCTAAATAAAAACACCAGTAATGTATGTGGGATTTCTTACATTTTTTATTATTTCTCAAACACAGCCTTAAAATAAATCCATAAACTGAGACAAAGATCACGAAGATGGTGAATGCTGATTTATAATGGCAAAGTGTTGGGTCAATCACAATTCACAATGCAGTAATTCATCCTCTCTGAGAATTTTAGGGGCTTGCACGCTGGAGGAGATTGATGCCAAAATGCTGCTAGACTCGCATCTAGAAATTTTAAGCTTTAAGATTTAAATTATAAATCCATTCATAACTCGTTTTATCTCGTCTTTATACTTTGTTTTTCATTGTTGAGAATAACGTCCCCATAACTCTATACTGGTTAAAGGGATCAAAGTCAGATCAACAGAGAAATAACTGTCTGGGATCTATTAAGTATAGTATGTCTGCAAAGTTTATTTTGTACAAGATTATCTAATGACCAAAAAGCATACAAAGTACAGAAGACTGTCCTTGAAGGAAAAGCAGGAATTGGCTGACAGTCTGGCCGGTCGGGCTGCCCTCCCTCTGCATCCCGCATTAGGATTTTAGCAACCCGACCCTGGAAAATAACAAGGCGAAAGAACAAGCTGTAAGCAAATAGGCTGTACTGCTGTGAGTTCACAGAAAACATTGTGGATTCCAGGCTTTAGCAGAGTATGAGTCTGTCTCTGTGCTTTTTTTCCTCCTGCAGAATCCCTGGATACGAGGATTTTTAAAGCGAATTTGAGCAGTGAAGCTGGATGCCAGAGCTGATTTTACGAACTTCACGTTCACATGCTCAGCTGTTTTTCCACTAATTTTTCGCCAAATTCATTATCTATAAAAAACTCACAGACAAACTAATTCATTCTCTAATTTCTTCTGCTCCAGTGAAGAGAGAAATCTAATAATTGCAGTTAATTTGTTTGACTTTTGTAGACTTTTGTCATTATGAAGTTTACAGCCACGATAAATTTCTGCCTGATTTGTGTTGAATAAATGAAGTAAACAGTAGCTATTATCAATATACTTTAACACAATGAGTGCTTTATAAATGAATATTGTATGTAAAAATAATACCATGTTATTTGGCTGAAGATGTCTTTTATTTTCATTTCATTTGTGCACGTAAACACTGGGCCCCAAAAGTGAGTTAAAACTCAGTAAGACGGTGAATGTTCTCGGCCCCCGTCAGTGGAGAGAGTAGCCGTGTTCTGGGGACAGACGTTGATTAAGTGGCCTCAGGTCTGTTCAGGGGCATCAGGGCTGTTTGTCCTGGTCTCCATGCTGTGAGGATGACACCTGTGCCTTCTCATCCATGTCATCCCTCCCTTCCTCCAGCCCCCCCCAAGTGGAAGGAGGCACGGAGCCACACCCCCCCCGCCCCCCCAGGTGTACCGCCAAACTCGTTTTGTTTTCTCTGACCTCTACCAAAAAGAGGAGGAAAAAAAGGAGTCTAACACCTTCAATTTAATTATACAGAGGGTCCCTCGCTCTCTGCATACAGAGGGCAGCGTGCGCTGTGTTAGACAGAAATGAATTCTGATACTATGTGACATTACATAAGAACTGCTACTACTTATATAGTTCTTAAAATTTTATTTTCAACTTTATTTTATTTAGCCTTCTAGTAGTCCTGTTAAGAATTTGCCAACCTAAATGGCCAATGTAGTTGGAGAGCATATAAAAAAAGATTTCATTAATTCTCTTGATTTTCTTCTACCTTGAGTAATCAAAATGGTCTTTCTTCTTGCCTAAGTGTAATTTTAAACTAAATTCGCATAACTGCCCGCATTCAGGGAGGTGTCTTTGTTCCCCCCGCCACGGACGTCACAGACAGAGCATTGTCCCCCATCCCTGCAAATCACGCCGACACAAAACGAGACTGTCCTGTTCGGAAAGCTCACACCGTGGTTTTCTTACACACCCGTTAATTTGAGACAGGATTACGAGGATTAGGAGTGAATTTACATTGTGTTAAATTTTCAGGGCTGTTCTGTCCATTCACTTTGAGGTCGCCTCACACCAGCAGATTGCAAGGGGCTGCAATTTCCATCCTCTAATTGCAGAAGCAACAACAGAAGAGATGGAAAGACTGTTTATTTCAAAGGCATGAATTCATATTTTGTTATATGATACCTCTTGGGGAAAAGTAAGTAAGCATTAGACCTAACATTAAACTTTCCCTGAAAGTTAATTGTAATATCTCTAATTCACTGATTCACAGCAGAAATTGGTCTTTTTAAATTACATACTTTCTGCCAGCCTGTATTTCATTAGACCTTGTTTATGATGAGAGTATGATAGTAAGTTGCACAGGGTTTTCTCCCCACTTATGCCCTGTCTTCCCATTGGCTACTTCCTCGATTGTCCCTTTGACTTAGCAGTTACCTGCTGATTGAACGATCCTGAATTAATAGCTCTGCCTCTGCCAGAATTACAAAGAACTACAATGAAAATCCAATAATGGGCTTCAGGAATAAGCATGTGTTGGGTTATCAAAAGCACAGTGCTGTCACACAAAGAGAGGCAACGAGGGAGATACTAATTAATAACATTAATAAATTATGCACAAAATCATTCTTTATAATGGACCTTTCAAACAATGAAGTTCTTCCCGACCTTCAAGGTATTCCCCTTTTGTTTTGAATACTTCCATGTGTTTTTGGGAAATCCCCCCCCCCCCCCCCCCCGAGCCTGCTAACCATCTCTGCACCTCCTCTGAAGTCCCCTGAAGCAGTGCTTCATCAGCACCCCCACGGCTTTTAACCCCCGGGAGCCACACCCCCGAGTGCTGCCTGGCTTTCCTGAGGTCTGCATTGGCTACGTTCTTTCTTAGCTTTCTTATGGCCTGTTAGAAGCTCAGAATTCACTCCCCATTTCCACTTGCGATGTCTGCGGGAAGCTCAGAGTGAAGTGCAGCTCCGCCCGTCTGTGCCGCTTCTCCCCCCGTGTGCCTAGCGACCGGACGTCCAGGCGTACTTATCTGCGAGCTGCACCGTGCCGTTTTGGTGCTCTGCCTGCAAAGGGCTAATTCCCATCACAACTGTGTATCTTTATCTTTGTCTTTTAATAACCGTGCTAAATTGTCGTTAATTACGAGTTTACGATGCATTGTACTCCTAATGCATGCTTCTGTTAATTGGCTGTGAATCTGGAATCACTGTTACCAAATGTCTTTTTCACTCTCGAATGGATGAGGACATGCCTGAATGATATGCAGTCCCTATGAAAGCGATGCCTCTCTCTCTCTCTCTCTCTCTCTCTCTCTCACCATCTCACTCTTTTTTTATTTATCCTTCCTGATGAAGCGGTGCTTTGCTCCTTTGATCAGTGCGCCCATAAGCGTGCGGCACACATGAAGCCGATCTCTCACACGGAACCGCAGACGCAGCCCACGGGTAGATCTGAACTCGGCGAGAACATATGGGGTCAATTAGGCCGAGTTTGCTCCTGGAAGAATTTCAATTGATCTACAATAGAGACCTGCAGAATAGGTGGTCTCAGGCCATTTGGCAAAGAAATTGCAGACGGCTTCCCCCAAGCTCACGACATGATGGTATCAGGTGTTAGCCAGCAAATGATCCGGGAAAGGTGAAACCTGGAGAACAGATTGACTGACTAGAACCGAGTACCACCGGCAATTACAAGCAGCGCGGTTCTGCGGAAATCCTGCCATTGCTGAACAAACACATTATTCCCACACTGACGACGTTTCTGTTTGAAGAGTTAATGTGCTCCGACCTCCGCTTACTCTCTTAACGTGTTAAATGTGCAGCCTGCTTGACACCTCTTGTATTTTTTTAGCCGTGCGGTTTGTCACGAACCCCTTTCGCCACCATAGGCCTTTCTGTGAAGGCTGTCCCACGTATGCCATAGCACACAGCAACGACGGTGCCTCTGCAATCGCATGCAGTAACATGAGTGTGTGGATTAAGTTTATATTTCATTATGGGGACCAAATCTCCCCCAAAATGTGATTAAAAACCTGCTATTTTGATGCTGCGGTTTTTCAGGTCCCCACAAAAATCTGTGACTGCAATCATAAAACTAAAAATTCCAAATGTCTTGTATTTTGTTTGGTTACTTATGGTTAAGGTTAAGGCTGGGTAGGGGTTAACCCTAATCTCACCAATGGCAACCTACAAAACCCTAAGTAACCAAACAAAATACAGTAAGTAACCAAACGAAATACAAGACGTTTGACATTTTTGTTGTTTTTTCCCCTTCAAAAGGAAGGACGTTTAAGGTTTACTAAGGTTTTTGGGACACACACAACTACACTCAGGTTTGTAATTATATCTTTGTGGGGACTCTCAATTCATTTCTATAGGGAAAACGCTAATCCCAACATGACGACCTTAAGCCTATAGAAATGAATGGATGGTGCCCACCAACATAGGAGTACAAACTTGTATGTGTTTTTTTTTTTTTTTATTGTGTTTTAAATGTAGCGTGGGCCAAAACGAAGTCATGTATTTCAATTTACGCCACATTCCAGAAGGTTCCAACTAATGTTGACACCTTCACTGGATCAGAATCGTTTCACGTTATTTCAGGCATAAAATACAGTATAAACGCATATAAATATTGTGTTGACAGAAACTTTAACCTTCCTTGAAAAACGATACGCAGCTATCGTACTGTTATCGCTTGCCATAAATTTCCCACTCAAGGACAAAGTTTATTTAAAGTTTTCTGGGTGCTTGCTCTGGTATTCAAATGGGAAAGTGTTTTGATTAACTGGGTGCTTGACAAGTACAGCTCTTAGAAAGGAGGCAGTTAGATAAACATGTTTCTCAGGAGTTACTTATACAAACAACAAAATACATTCATTATACATTAATACATTCCACAGCTCTGAGACAGCACTTGTGGAAGATTAAATGGTAACAAATCCTGATGTGGTTTTGCAATTTTTTCACCGAGTAAAAACACAAATACCAATAGTTTATAAAGGCATCGCAAAAAAATAATTTTTCTGTAATAAAAGCAACTTCGGCTTTGTTGAGTCCGAGAAATCTGCAAGGGCAAGAAGGTAACGACATGGGCCCTTTCCTGGGGGGGTGAGTATGAAAGGCTTCTCTCTCTCCGTTGCAGGGAGATGAGAGATGGAGGAAAACGCATCCAAATGGTTCAGGTTCAAGGGATAATTCAGCCTTTCGTTCAGTTCAGTCTATTTCAGACCTTACAGCCATCATAGCAGTCAGATGAAGATGAGAAGTATTGTCATGTGAAGAAATTGAAATGAAATTCCTGCTGGACCCAGCGGGATGCGGGTTTTATCTGGACTCAATGGTGTTTCCCCAGGACGGTATCTCATTCCGGGGGGAGAGGTTCTCCGTGTGGCCACCTGCCGTGCCAGCTTTGTCCTGGGATCACAAGTTGTTCTGGGTGAGCGGGCTCGGGACACGGCGAGAGGAATGCACTCAGCTCCCTGCTGACATTTAGATCTCTTTATTTTCTTAGTGCTTTCATTCAGCCAAGAACAACTGGCTGGAATGGGGGGGGGGGGCGTGAGGGTGGAGCACCAACGCACCAGTGAGGAGGGGAAGTGGGAGACAAGGGGGCAGGGGAAACCGTGGGCTGGCAGTGGGATTGCCTATGGAACCCTCAAATTATCACTATGGGGGGGGGGGGGGTCCCAACTGGGCGGGCGACCAACGGCCGCAATTTCAGTTACTCCGCCTGGCCCCCGTTGTTGCTCCTCTCATAAATCGGTGGTTTGAAATGGAAAAATTAGGATAAAAATTGGCAAAATAATAAAGCACCGACAACAAGGTCAAGCAGCAGTTTTCTGCATTGCATGCAGAAAATGTTGTTTACAGAAAGGGAATTATGCAGTAGGGCTGTTTAATGCTCGCAAATGGATGGAACGGTTACTGTGACACGTCGAGGGGAGACGTTCAGCCGACTGCGATTTCCACTGTGCCCCGAAAGGAAATGTGAGCATCACTTCACGGACGATAAACACTATTTACTGCGAATATCTGCATTAAGAGAAGGCGAGGGCTGGTCTGAGGAGGCAGTAAGACCCCTATTTCTATGTTTGGTAAAACAATGCGGATGTGTTGTACAGCGAAAGGGCGGAATCACTGCACTGGCTTTGCTGACTCAAACCCTCCACGCTTATAAACTACAGCCAGGCAATGGGTGGGTGTGATTCTTGAAAGACCCCCCCCCCCCCCCCATGCAGTCAAACAAAAACAATAGACTCTAGAACAAGGGCCAACGTTGAAGAAAGAAACCTCAACCAAGCAGCAATCGCTATGGAGACACCTTTTATCCTGCTCGCCCTAATCCTGCTCATCTGCTGCAGGTAATTAATAGCCGGCTGCATTTTTCATTCCTGCCCTCACTTCGGCAAAATGGAAACTTCTCCCATGTAAGAAGTGATTCACATTTCCTGTTGTTCATTAATAATAGTTTTGTCTGTAATGTTTGTTGAACTAGGATGTTAGGGGATTCAGAACACAAACAGATATGGTGCGAAGCAAAATTCTCGATTGTTATCAAATATGCGAGTGTTTCGAAAAAAAAGACACTGTGAGGAATGTTGTGTAACAAACACAAAAATAAACCTCTGAGCTGGAAATGCATCTAAAAATTGCCTTTATTATGATTAACTGTAGCTAGTGCCAAACATAAGGTTATTTATACTCTATACTGTATACTGTGCTACTTGTCCCATAACATGTAGAGAAATGTTGCAATGTGACAGCAGGGGTCAGACTCTCAGTTTAATCCATCTATCTTCTATACCCTCTTTCTCCATCCAGGGTCAAAATGAGCTTGGAGCTTATTTCTGGAAGCAGAGGGCACAAGACAGGGGGCACCCTCCATCAATGGGCACAGGGCGGGGGACACCCTGGACAGGATGGCAGTCCATCAATGGGCACAGGGCAGGGGACACCCTGGACAGGATGGCAGTCCATCAATGGGCACAGGGCAGGGGACACCCTGGACAGGATGGCAGTCCATCAATGGGCACAGGGCAGGGGACACCCTGGACAGGATGGCAGTCCGTCAATGGGCACAGGGCAGGGGACCCCTGGACAGGATGGCAGTCCGTCAATGGGCACAGGGCAGGAGACACCCTGGACAGAATGGCAGTCCATCAATGGGCACAGGGCAGGGGACACCCTGGACAGGATGGCAGTCCGTCAATGGGCACTGGGCAGGAGACACCCTGGACAGGATGGCAGTCTGTCAATGGGCACAGGGCAGGGGACACCCTGGACAGGATGGCAGTCCGTCAATGGGCACAGGGCAGGGGACACCCTGGACAGGATGGCAGTCCGTCAATGGGCACAGGGCAGGGGACCCCTGGACAGGATGGCAGTCCGTCAATGGGCACAGGGCAGGGGACACCCTGGACAGGATGGCAGTCCGTCAATGGGCACAGGGCAGGGGACACCCTGGACAGGATGCCAGTCTTTTACTGGGCACAGACTCATACACACAAATGGCAGCTTGGAAACATCAATTTGGCCAACTGCAAGTTCTCAGACTGTATCAGGCACCCAGCATGTTCAGAATAAATGGACACTCGCACACACTTATACACACAGACCTGGAATCATATCTTTGTGGGGACTTCCCACTCATTTCTATGGGGAAAACTCTAATCCCAACATAACGACCATAACCCTAACCCAGCACTAACATTAACCACAAGTTACCAAACTAAATACGAGGCTTTTTGGAATTTTCATTTTTTCTTATTGCATTCATAGATTATTGTAAAGTTGAGGTTGTCCTTGTGGCAAACACCATTCCTCTGTTCATTGATCAGACTGTCCCAGTAACAGCCTGTAAGTGTGATCAGCCCGAAACATATTGCTTTTCTTTGTACATGAGCCCTGATCCATACTCATGGCCCTGTGATTGGATAATGTGAGCCCTGGTCCATATTCACTGCTCAGTGATTGAATAGTGTAAGCCCTGGTCCATACTCAGTGTCCTGTGATTGGATAGCATGAGCTCTGGTCTATATTCACTGCCCTGCGATTGGATAGCGTGATACCCTGGTCCATACTTACTGCCCTGTGATTGGATAGCATGAGCCCTGGTCTATATTCAGTGCCCTGCGATTGGATAGCATGAGCCCTGGTCTATATTCACTCTCCTGCGATTGGATAGCATGAGCAAAGGTCCATAATCACTGCCCTGGGATTGGATAGCAGGGAATCAAAACAACTGGACTTTGGCATTCGATCATTATAGCTCAAGGATACAAAGCATCATCCAACCAATTAATTTGTACAAGTAACCCGATCATGGCAATTACTGACTTTTATAAACATCTACACCCTTCATCTCACAGCAATGCCAGCAGAAACCTGCAGATGGTATTGTGAGCAGAAAAACACACACTCCCAGTATAACACACACTCCCAGTATAACACACACTCCCAGTATAACACACACTCTCAGTATAACACACACACCTGCTACAGTGTTTCATTTATTGTACAGGGGGGCATTTGAATGCATAAATCCACATATGCACTAAGCGGATTTGTTAAATTACTAGTTTACATAGAAACACTTTTTCTGCAGTTTGCTTTAAGTGGAATCTGATACCTGTGGACATCTACGGCCAAACTTGTTCTGGCAGTTCAGCTATACAACTGTGATCCCCCCCCCCCCCCCACTTCCTGTCCCACCCCCACTCTCCGCTCCCATCTCCTCTACCGTCTCTATCTCGAATATTCCGAGTTCATTACAGTGGAAAAAAAGGCTGCAGGGTTTAATGATTGAGATGTGTGCTAATTCTCAGCCTGGTTAGCACTCGTTATGAAAGAGGATTCATCAGGTCCATCGAGACGGGTTCACTCAGTCAGACTGGCAGAGTGCACCAGCTGGGATTCACAGTATATCTAATCAGTTGATGGAAGTATGCAATCGGATATAATGTCTCCCTTTCTGTGATTTTGGGACGGCAGCGGCCAACCTTGTGCAAGCCTGCTCCCGGGCCATAAATGACTCCAGAGATTGGCTGGGTGGGGGCCGGGGGTTAATGATGAGACTGGTCATTTTAAAATAGTGGGCAGCCTTGGTGGTTTTGAACAGTCACCTTGTAATTAAAGATACGTCAGAGATACAGTACCAGTCAAAAGTTTGGACACACCTGCTTGCGATGCATTTTCTCTACTTCTGCTGCGCTAATCACGTTATAATAAACGCTCTCGAGGCAATGAAGCACCGGCGAATTCTGCAAATCCCAGCATGCGTCGCAAGCGCTCGTGTATATAGCCCTGTGTCTGTGTCACTGTAAATATCCCTTGTACTGTTGTTGTTGTGGTTATAGTTCCTGATCACGGCGTTTACCCGTGTCCTGCGTGTATCCTCTCCGATCCTCGCATGTTCCTCGCTTGCGTAAATCCCCCACCATGTGTGCACCTTACAGTTTGGCGACTGACCTCCCTGTGTTTCCGTTGTGTGTATTTGGGGTTCGATGCTCCTTCAGTGCCTGTTACAGTCCTGTTCAGAACTACAATAACGAGCGTGTTCTGTTCTTGCAAGCAACTCTCCTCGTCCTTCACTGCACTCGCTCTGCCCAGCACTGTATTGGTGTCAGAAGTGTGATGCCAGAAACAATGTAACTGGTGCTGCTGGAGCGGGAGCTTTACAACATCATCCGGTAAGCCTGCTCCAGCCTGGCGGACCTCAAGGTGGCGCGCGAGGAGGAGGACGAGGACAAGGGACGTAAAGCTCGTCTACTGGTGCTACCGGAGAGAAGGCCCCAATGCCCAGGATGGCACTGGAAGGCTGACCAGATAATCCACGTCAGGAAAGATGCTTTAAGCTACTTCAGGTCTTACAAACTACTATAGAACTGAAAGGCTCCTGTGCTTGACTAAATACTTCAATTCTGGTACTATGATTGATCCTTTTCTTGATTTAAAGACTCATCTAGTTGTTTCACATTAACATTAGTGACACATGCATGATTATAAGACACTGACCAATCAGCACACAGAAAGAACTCAGTGCTTAAGTGAAATCCGGGTCCTGCTCATTGAAATGGCAGTTTATAAATCCGGTCCGACCTCAAAGTGCCTCCCTGACATAGATTATCTGGTTACTCTACCCCCTGGTGCTCAGTCAGCGGCAGAACGAGAGAGTAACCTTGGCCAGCGGTGTGGTCAGCCGCACGGACCACCTCACCTCGTGCGATACCTCAGACCTCCATCTCCTCCATTGTTCAGGGAGGTGAGGATCACGCAAGCTCTGCTAGAACCACGGCCAATAGCTGCTAAACACAAATAAAGCAATAGATAGATAAAATGGGTTTTCTCACTCAGGCATAAGCAGACGATTTAGAGGAAATCAGCGGGAGGGGGAGGGGCAGGGGTCCTTTCCTGGGCTCTGAAAAATGCATTATTCCCACGTAATGTATATAAAATGTTCTGGAAAGAAAAGGCTAGTATAAAACTTTCCAGATGGGAGAAGACGTGGTGGCAGGCAGACAATTTGCCGTTAAAAAACACAGAGGGAGAAGGAAAACAACTCGGAGGCGTTTTCTAACAAAGTGGGTAAAATGCGAGACAGTAGCAACGGCTGGGCAAAGAGCAGGAATGTCGAAAGGGAGGCAGAATCGATCACGTGGCCCCTACCTGATTATCAAGTGAAGCAGACCATCACGACAGCACAGAGTGTCTTTCTGTCCGCTCTGCGGCCGCATTAATCTTCTGGGCTTGTGCCAAGCCAAACACGAGCATACAAAATGCCTGCAAATTGGACCATTTTGTTTCCAACTTCCATATCCGTTTCTGCGCCTTTATGTAAACCATTGATAGGATTTCGCCGTCCTGAGTAAGACTATAAACATCATATGAGTCCCTTGCCTAGTAATTTGCTTAATGTATTTGATCTCCTTGGATGTTATTAATCAATATAACTTTAATGAGACACAGTGTCCGCAGAGACTTTACACCGGGGCATGCACCGCAAACCATAAATATTCACCGTATTGTGTTACATGACAGATTTTTCCGTCCTACCTCCTCTAACACGCTCTCATTTTTATCCATTGCTTAAATCTTGCATATGCAAAACTGCTCAGTTAAACAGATGATAATGCATTTCCCAGAAGCATGCAGGCAGCCACAAAACAGTCGCACCGCATCGTCCTCATTTCCACCCTTCTTGGATTATTATAGCTTTGCTGCTGACGACGTCGCCTCACGTGGGGCTGTGTTCGCGGACGTGAAGCGGCTGGCCACTGACGGCAGTTGACTTTTGGCTCCGTGGGTTTCGAGAGCACGCCGCTATACCGGGCACTAATGCGACATTAATACCTTGTTTCTGTTTTGAAGGGTACATGTGTATTCCAGTGGGGGGAAGCTGGGCCCCCGATATATCAAAGAAGTTCAAAGAAAGTGTTCTTTGGTGTCGACGACACAGCTGTGTTTGCACGGGCGGCTGGAACAGGGTCAGCGAGGGGGCGCAGCAACGGCGCACTGGAGGCGCACTGGAGGCGCACTGGAGGCGCACTGGAGGCGCAGGGAGCCTGGATGGTGACCTCTCACTGTCACCCTGAAAAGTTTGAGATGTCTTTTGGGGGTGTGGGGGGGGTCTTGTGGGGTCCCCAGCAGCTACATTCCCTTCTGTTTTATTGTATTTTACTAATTTGTCGTTAATTTACCGTTTATTTACGTTCCCTCATTGTTTTTACTTACATTTATTCCATCACTGGCCTGTTTGTTAGTCACTTCTCTGTCTGTGGTTTTATTTTAGCCCCCATATGTGAAGCGCTTAGATCTGTATGAAAAATGATATTAAATAAAGATTATTATTAGTATTATTGTTACATGAGCCAATGCTATGTGCTGCCCATTTAGCTGATTCGGTTTCAAATCCAGCATGGCCTGTTCATATCTCCCGGTCTCATTTCACGCTGCATATCACGTGGAGTAAAAATGACAGTCACCATATCCTCAGTCGCTTCCATTATTCTCTTTTTGACATTTATGTTGTCATAATTTTCCCGTGCAGAAACAAAGTAAATCACCCATTAATAACTGACGCCCAGTCTGGAATGTTCCCCAGCCTCTGGGATAGATGCCAGAGTCACCCTGACCTGATACTCGATAAGCGCTTACGGAAAATGAATGGACGGCCCGACCAATATCTATATATACACCTTAAAATGCAAGCTAAAGGCAAAGTACTACCATGGCAACCATGAAACCACCCCTGAAAAGGTGCTCATTCTGGTGTTGGATTATAGGGCTTTGCGTCTCCTGTAGGTTACATAGAACAAAAACAGGCTTTTCAATCAGAGATTTATAGCTCGATATGGTCTAAGGTGTGGCGAAGTCCTGGGGTCCTTTTTGGGGGCTTTTTCTGGATTTCACCCCATGATGTAAAATGAATTACACTGATTATAGTTTGATGCAGTAGCTCAGCGGAGTGCAGTCGCTCCGAACGAATGTAAACGCCCGACAGCCGGCGAGGTTATAGGAGCCAGTGGATTGTCCTGGAACCCAGTGGAACCCACCCAGAGAGCTCCTTTGATCGACGGGGCAATTTGTAGGACCTGATGGGGTAACGGAAATCTGCAGAGGTGTGTTTTATGTAGCCGACCAAATGTTTAAGCATCCCCCACGGCGAGCTGCTGCATTCTGAGTTTGGCTGGGAGGTGCGTGCACAAGATTTTAACCACATTTCCAATTCAATGCACAGTTTTTGTTTTGGAGAGCGATAAACGGCATGATTAGCACTTCAGCTTTAGTAATTCCTCCTCCGTTCCGTTCACATTTTCAAATAGACTTATTGTTCCCAAATCCTGTTAAAATAAAACATCAAAAAAAAATATTTAAACAATCATTTTGAAATGTAGGGGAATTAATATGTGTTATTTTAATATATGATGCTAATTCATAACATTACATGTTATTATATATATGAAATGCAGACGGGAATTTTCATTAATACTGGGCATTGAACTGTAGTGTTTTCTTACAAAAACTAAGGGTCATGATCTCAGTGCACTGCGGTTGAACCAAGTCCGCCAAGAGGCAGGATGCAAACAAACAAACTTATTTTGTCCGCCAAAGCCAGCTGAGGGCTATTCAGCCCCGGGGGGCTTTTAGGGGCCGCGGTGATTTAGGGATAAGTACGGGGAGTGGGGGTTTAAATACCAGGGCACATAAATGCGAGCCAAGAGAAGGACCCGTCCTAATGACACAGCCCGCGGCCTCGTTAGAACCAGTGAAAGAGGACAGAATGTAGACGGGCTGGAGTGTGTGCCCAGTGCAGGCCGGGGGACCGGAGACCCCGGGGAATGTGTGGGAACGAGACCTGCTCCCACAAACTCTGCGGCGGAACAGAAAATGGGAGAGAGGCAATTGACCCGTGAACCAGCCTGAAAGAGAAATGACAGGTTCGTGTAATGATGCTGCCTTTCAGCGCGCCGCACATCCCAGAAATGCGGTCCATGGACAAGCGGGACACAACTCCTGTCCCAGACCGGGCCGGAGTCCCCCCAGAGAGACAAGCCAGTGCTCGCTGCTCGCATGATAAGTGGTGGAAATGACCGTCAGATTATCCACTTCGGATACTTCCCTTAGCACTTAATGCACAACACGTCACTGTAAACAACTAATCTTAAATTAAACCCTTAAAAAATAATCTATGGTATTATCATCGAGGTATTAGCATGGAAATACCACTATGGTAAAACCACTGCAATCTAGCCAGCTATTTACCATGGTATATGACATAGTATTGCAATGTAACATCACTTGATATATGAAGGTAATCCGTTAAGCTTTTTTGAATTGTACCGTGGTAATAACATGTTTTAGAATAAATCTCCCTTTTGCCACATATAAATGCTAGTGCCTCATTAATAAAAAGCAAATATTTGCTTATAACTTGCTTATTATTGTCTATTAATGAAATACAAAATGTTACAGTACAACCTAATTACTAACCTGGTTATAAACCAATTATAAACCCTTTATAAGGGTGGTCTTATTACAAAGTGGTACCCAGGTTTTTATATATGCTATGTTATGGTAATGTCAAGCTTATTTCCGATTGCATTTTACGTAATGTTTACCATAGCATTGTAATGGTACAGCACTGAAATAAGACATAATAATTACATTGAATGAACTATGTACACAATAGAAAAACACTGAAGTACAATCCAGTACAAACACATTCTGACATGATGATACCATGGTAACGTTCTGTGAGGGAACCCTAGTGCACCCCAGTGATAACACGTCCTCACCTGTGAGACAGGTAATTGTGTATATGAGTGTGATTATTAAAAGTTCATCTTGGGAATGGTGTCATGCAGCATTTTATTTGCAATCCATCCATCCACTTTCTGTAGCCGCTTATCCTATTCAGGGCTGTGGGGGCCGGAGCCTGTCCCGGGGGCTACGGCCGCAAGGCTGGGAATAACCCAGCAAGGGGTGGCAATTCATCACAGGGCTATTTTAATTTAGAGGGGAAACACCCATATTCTGTAGCGAGTCGCTCTTTAAAAGGACTTTAACCATATACTGTATATATTCCCGAACCAAATTTTTCAGCAAAAGTTACCGAAGTTGGCAATAATAGCCGAAAGGGCTTCACACTCATCATTAAACCACAGATCCAGGCCGGAGTGTCTCGCCATGTGTTAAGCTGGCCCTGCCCCCCCCCTCCCCCCCCCAAATCTCTCTGTGATCCCGATAAGCGGTTTAAGTCTCCCTCGTCACCCTCCCCCTCTGTCTCACCCCCAACAGCCCCCCTGCCTCCGATCACCCCCCCCCGTCCACTCCCTACCCACTCGGCTTCTAGTCACGTATTAATTGTCCCTCATTTTCCATTTGAGTGAACACCCCCCCCCCCCCACCCTGCTCCCCCGCCTCTGAATAACCGTCTGCAGTGACAGTCCCTGGCAGGGAGACGCTCTGCCAAGAGAACCTAATAGCTGCGATTCTCCCAGCCCGACCCCTCTGCCATGTGACCTTTCTCCCGCCTGGCGCTCGACCGCTCGTTCTGAAAACCTCTCTAATGTTTTTTTTTGTGTGTTTTTGCGGGGCTCCCCGCATGCTGCATGTACGCCTAAGCCGAAGAGCGCAGCATCAAATGGCCCTGGAATATTTTTAGAGGCCCGGGGATTGTAACGCAGGGAGAGCTCAGTGTGGGGAATGGCTCTGGACTGACAGGACCGATGTGCAGCCCGGCCGGCGGAGATGTTTACCGCATCCTCTCCTGCAAATTGGCGAGGCTGACAGGACTCGAGCAAAGCCGCAAGTCGAAATAAATAAAGAAATAGCCCATCACGAAGGTATAACACTGTGTCCGGAAATGCACAGAGATTTTAACGCCGCACGCGTCGGCATCTCACTCTGAGAGCAGCCCAGATTAATAATGCATATCCAACCAGGTGAAATGGACTTTCCATGTAAATCATACCATCCCAGAAGAAAAAAGGACATTTCCTTAGTCAGCGGAAAAGGAAAAATATTGAACTTATTTTCACATTGCATACTAACCAGAAAGATAGCATGGAAATATAATATTTTTGTCTTAATAGATATATGCAGAGTGACGTTAAGTGTGTGTTGTACTGAAATCCCGTCACATTAGTTTGATTTAACATTTTCAGCTCGTTCAAAATTAATTCCCTTATAGTGAGTGATGGGTATCAAATCGGCCATCGTGATTAATTTGTCTTCCTTCTTGCTTTGCTTCTTTTCTTCTCCGATACCTAAGAGGCGTCTTTCTGGCAGTCGGACAGGTGCCGTAGAAACAGAGCATCTGAGGGGAATTTACATGTTCTGAATTCTCAGAACCGTAGGTGGAATGCAGGCCCTTCGGCTCCTCATCTGCGGTTCTAACGGATTTATGCGCAAGTAACCCGTCCTATAAGTTTTATGACATCCGCCGATTTTTTCGAATTAAAATTCTAAAAAACATCACGGCCGACTGCATAGGCTGGACATTATATCCACCCGTGTTCCCGCCCGCTTGAAAATTTACAGCTGCAATCTCTTACCCGGGGGAAAAAGGCAAAAAGAGTCAAGCTTCTTGGGGGGGTACTCTACAGGATAATGTGGGTGGAAGGTTAGATTTCACTTAAGGCAAGAGAAGAAAGTGGTCAGGAGGTCACCGAGAGAACAATAATCAATTAAAGTGGAATTAGTGACATGAGTTATGTTGGCTTATTATACGGTGTTACTTACACAAAACAACCAGCCAAACATGGGATAACAATATGGCTATCCAATACTTTTGGGAAAGTGATATAATTGTGTGCAAAGATTCGTCATTCTGCCAGAATTGTTCACCAGCAGAAAAGTTGTTTCCTTTCTGTTTCAAAGCACTGGGAATAGCACATTGTGTCTGATTTTAAACGGCACAAAGCGTAGCAAACAGTCATATAGTCTCCATTTCCGAAATTAAATGACTTCTATTAATGCTATTCCTTACTTACTTAGGAACCTGTCACCTCAGTATATCAAATGAAGTATTAATTCGTTGTTTTGGGTAGATCACTTATCAAGGAAATTAAATACTGTATTCAGACATTTTAGGGACAAAAGAATATTTGGTTTCCTCTTTTATTCTATAAAATCTTTACCATAATCAGGTGACTAGGTGTGTATATTTAGTCAAAGGGCACTTTTAATGTATCTGATTTATATACGTGGAATATTTTTAACAATGGAAAAGAGACAACATGAAAAACCAAGAAATCAATGCATCTAGCAAACGGCAATATAATTGAATGTTGTTAACGTTGAATGTTGTTAGCAGGGAGATGTAAACTGGCTTGTTTTCTGTTACACGTCTGTTGGCCCGAATAGCAAGCAAGAGCTGCAGGTTTCTAATGAGGCATTAATTTACCAAAAAGCCAAAAAACACATAATACCCCTCTGGATTTGCCAGACCATCTGTTTCATACTTTTAAGGACAGACAGTTATGCGTAGAGTGAAACATCGCTGGCTTAAACTGTGCAACCAAAATTTTAAAAATTCTAGAATCTCCAATTCCTGCATTATTTTTTTACGGGATGATGACTAAATTATGCTGAAGCAGACAGGCTGTTAAAGCCCAGTAGCTGCCTGTCTGGGACAGGGCCGGTCGGAGGACATCGGTAAAGGCAGGGCACGCTAGTCTGGGTCCATTGATCTCCCGAGGTTTGTGTCACTTAGTCACCTGACCTGTTTTAGCGGCCACGGTGTGGACCACGACCCAAATGTTCTGCCCCGATCTCATATTGATGGTCGACCAGCTCGCCTTTGCAGGTGCATTAATTGCCATGTCAGTACCTTGCTGCCTGGTGGCTTTGTGATCATTCCCAGAGGCAAACCGTTTCTAAGCGAGACTGACCGGATCGCGGCATCCATTGAGCCGGAAACTTCAAGCAAAAGCCAGTATGAGAGAGTCGAGTACATCGAGGAATGATATTCCTGGTTTCGTCGGATGCCTGTCATAGATTTTCTCTTTCAAAGTAGAAATCAGTTCAGACACCTATAATAAGAACTATGATCTCAGCTGTGACGCATCTTCAGATTCAGAAGCAGAAAACATCGATCTGTTTGGAGGGGGGGCGGGGCCTTGCTCAGTGGGTCAGGACCCTGTGCCTTTGATCAGATGGTCGCCGTTTTGAATCCCAGGGTTGGCAGAGTGATTGCACTCTTGGGTAATTGAGGCAGACACTTAAGCCATTTGCTCCAGGGACAGTCTGTACCCCATGAAATGTACCCCTCTTCGGATAAAAGCTGACGTTACATAAAGTGATTGTAATCTGTCCATTTGAAACGACGTGGCAATTACCTCCAAATGGACATTAGTATCCGGGTCTGTGGGCTCTATCAAACGACTTCCATAGCTTTTCCATAAGGCACTTCACCACCTCACATTAAATACAAACACACCATCTATGTTTTGTCGTTAGAAGAACTTTTGTTCGGGGGATGAATACACGACATCGTCTACTGCGGCGTGTGAAGCCAGCGGGGCTCCCCCGCTCGCGCGCGGCACGGCGTGAGGACAAAGTGGATTTCCATCGATCCGCGAAGCGCCACGCCGCACAAACAACAGCGTAAACATTTATAGGACGGAACAGGAAGGCTTCCTCGCGAGCAAATCAATCTATCGCACGCTGGGTGCCGATGTGAAGCAGCCAGGCCCAGTCACACCCACAATGCCCCCCCACCAACATGGCCATGTGTACACCGGCCTGCTAATTAGGGCACCTATGTAAGTCACAAGCCGAGGTATTTTTTAAGCCTTTCGGAGAACCACTCGTTTTTGGCGGCGCTAGGAGAATGAATGATGCCCCACATAGGGCTCGACTGCAGCAAGCACTCCATCACTTTTCATTTCATTTCATATGTGCACCACTCGACTACTGGAGAAGCCAATGAGTGGCGATTAAGCCATGCATTCACTGTGGGCATCAGAGATTCTAGGTGGCTCTAGACTCCATTTAGGGGGGGCTTCAGTCCCCCCACATTTTTTGTCTCAACCCCCCTCCCCCCGAAAAATATTTTTCCTGAAATCATTTAGCATCTAAAATCACACTCCACTGTGGTTTGCGTCAAGTCAGTGGCTGCTGGTTAAACGTGCATTAGCTGTGGGCATAGACGGTTCTAGGTGGCTCTAGCCCCTTTTAAGAACTTTTTTGTCCCCCCCCGTCTGAGACTGTGTCCCTCACTTGTCACATTCCGCTTCTGGCTGCTGCTGTGACGGTTTTATTCCTCGCTTTGCTTTGATTGCGCCTCTCAGGCGAGATAAATCACTGAACGGTCTCCTTTCAAATACCTCAGCTTATCGTTAATTAAATAAAACCGAACATCTCTGATGTTATTTACTGGGCGCCGCTCCTTTCGCTTGGTTTCTTCTCTGTCTCTAGGACAAATCCAGTACTTTAATATTCAAAGTTAAACACCAAAGCCATGAAAACAGAGAAATCATCGCTAACGTTCAAAATAACACGGCAAAGCTGATTCTCTTTTAATTGCTGTAAACTGTTGATTCGCTAATTGTTATTCACAAAATATTTAGCTAATTTGTTTATCTTCCAATGAAATTAACATCTTTATAAAAGATTTCAGAAACAGCTCCAGTGGATATCCGCCGCTTTTTCTCAGCTTACGAACGTGCGGAGGCTGCTGGGATCTTTAAGCGAGAGCATGATGGAGAGAGACGAGCAGGAAGTCTGGAAAGTTATAATTCTGAGTTCCCGCGAGAGGAACAGCACGACTCGCCCCCCGTCGGGCGCTTGGCTGCAGCGGAGGGGGCCATCGCAGGATGCACCGGGGAGATCAGGGGCGTGTTTACGTCCCCCGCCCCAGCCGGCCCACGCCGAACGCTCATCTCATGCCACAGACGCTCAATCCAAAAATGGAAAATGAAGAACAGCTAAAGAAAATGTGTTCGAGCGTGACGGGGGCTTAACTTCACACAGTCCCTGGGCTATGAAAGTAGTGGACAGGTCATGGCGGCCGGCAAGCTGGCCATCGGCGGATGAGTCACCAGACACAAATAATTTATGCATTTTTGAGAGGATCCTGCCTATTCCACTGTAAACCATCATTTCTCATATGAATATGTATTTCTAATATATATATATATAACCTATATACACACAATACACACACACACTACAGTTGTTATTCTGCTGTTAACATTGTCTTCCAAGGCAGCAGTTATCAATGACACGTCAAACTAATTTATTTTGCAACCGCCGCCCCCCCCCCCCCCCCCCCAGCTGTGCAGTGAATCATTCGACGGCCAGCAGCTGAACATGCCCACACCATGGCTCGGAGATGCCGGCCCGCACTGTCGCCCTGCCTCACGTTTTCCCTCTCGCCGCCGGCTCGGTGCGCAGAGGTGACTCGTGCGCTGTGTCACAGTGCCCGGCCGTGGCAGAGAGTCGTCCCCGCGGCGGGGGAGGTGGGGGTGGAGTGGCGGGGGGGGTGTCTGGCGCCCTCTCCCTGACTCACAGAACAGATGCTGTACGCTAACAAACCCGGCACTGGGGGAGTCCTCGCTGTCACTCCGGTGACAGGAAGCCAGAGACACACAGCTAGTTCAGAGGTGGCGGGAGGGGGCACAGGAAGAATATAAATAATTAAGGGACAGCAGGTGACATGCAAATCCGATCAGGATGCATTCAGTACCAATATGCTAACAATTAAGGAATCCCCTTTCTTGTTCAGGGTTTCTGGAGAATTTTATTTACTGACTTTAACGGAAAACAGACACAAGGACTTTGTCATCTTTAGTAATCATTACACACATATGCATAAATGTTTATGTCGTAACGCAGAAACTGCAGCTGCATTTGCAAGCTCCTCGTCACGTCGCACTTTGGAAGGACGCATCCCGGATAGACTGTGTATATTTACGCGAGCAGTTTTTTCTGCTTCTCAGTCTGTAGCTCCTTGACAGCCTCAAAGTGCTCGGCGCTGACAGGACTCGGGTCGCCGGCTGCGCGGCACACAGCCGAAGCCGCCGGATAGGACCCAAGCTCCGGGGAGAGGTGGGTCAGGACGAGGGAAACGGTGGGACGATGGACAGGGATGCGAAGCAACGCGTGGAATCAGAGAGAGAACCAAAAGTCTCAACCAGAACGGATCAGACAAATCCAAAAGTGCAGAACCGTACAAAACCAGAGAAATGAGAAATCTGAAACAGATTTACGCAAAAAAAAAAGAATAAGAATTCCAGACGGAGAGAGCAGGACCACCAACACTCACCAGAAAGAAACAACAAACCTCACGACTGAGAAAGGAGACAGCACACAGAATGAGCCTGAATACAGTGATTGCAGGTGTGGGTGGTTCTCTGTTCGGACCGTGCGGAGGTGTGCATGGTCACGGGGAATCACACTTGTGGCAGGGAGCTAATTAACCAGATTCGTTAGTGGATGTTGCAGTGTTACCGTAACACTCTTGTTTAAAGACTTGAATGACACGTAAATGAATGTTAGTTCTCTGACTGATATAATGTGCAGACTGACTGGCGTAACATTCAAAAGATACATTTATATCATTATATCCATTTGAAAGGTTTACTGAGACAACTGAAATGACATTACACATTATTGTGGGTTACAAGCACAGTGCATTGTTTGATTGCATTACTCATGCATTGTAACGTGCTGCGATGTCCCTTTATTGAGTTGGTATGGAGTGTAGCCTTGTACTTCTCAAAAAAAATGACAAAACATGATTTTATTGTTATCTTGTACTTGCCTGTGTTTTCTGAGCAACGTTAGGGATATTTAGCGTACGGGAATGGGGGGGTTGCTGTGCTCCCGAATGTGTCGGGTCACGCTCATAGTGCACAAAGAGAGAAAGGACACAGGGAACCGAGCCGCTGTTATCTGCCCAAAGGTGTTTCCTGCTCATTCTGCACACATACAGCAGCTCCTCAACAAAATGTTATTAAAATTAAGTATGTTAACAGCTGAGAGGGGAAAAAAAACTATGTATTCCAAGAAGTTAATGTTTTATTTATGATACATGTGCACCTTTTTTAGTCTATTTAAATGAGCTTTCCACATATTGGATGAGCATATTACACTATAGCGCATGTGCAGGCACGCGCACACATACACACACACACACACACACACTTTACAGATTCTTGTTCCTTTAGTCGCCCATCGTACAAACTCCTGGTGAAAGTGCTTGTGCATACAGAGTTCGGCCAAAGTGCACAACAGTGCCAAAGGCTTATAGGATAAGACACAAACATGCGTTTAATTAATCCACCATGAATAATTCAAAGTTACATCCCTTTAAAGCCAAATTATTATTTACTATCTAAAGTTATGGATAAATTATGAAGAGAAACGAGCACAGCTTGCATGCATTTTAATTACTTTGTACTGCGGGGAAGTAAAACTGGCTTTTCATCCGACGCCAAATGATCTACCACCTAGTGGAGCTGGTCTTCCACATTACTGGGCGCCACTCATGCGAACGCCACGCCTGAGCCCGCGTCTTACGACGTGATGTGCAGCAGTGTCGCATGTCTCCTGGGCGCCGCTCTGCAGGCCGACAGGCTGCACTGGCTACTCGGGACAGGTGCATCAGACTGGAATATTTGTGCATTCAAAATAACATACTGCATTATCACTGCAGGTTGTGCAGTGACATTTTTGTGTTTGCGTATGTGTGAACCTATATTGGATTTCATTAGATTAAAAAATATTCACTGATATTTATCTGTGGGGTGGCACAGCAGTCGGCACTGTGGACTCACACCTCCAAGAATTTGGGCTTCATTCCCATCATGCACCTGTGTATGTACCCGTCTTACATACTTCACTCCTCGTTGGTGACTTGCAGAACAAGGAAATATAAGGGTCACTGCAAGGCAGTTTAGCCGCTAATCCTATACAGAAGCAACTTAATCCCCACAAAACGGAACTCCTGAATGCCTATTTAGTAACCAATTAGAGTTTGAGAATGATTCCTTTCATACAATGATCACTCCATAATTAAACCTAATTTAGTATTATTTGGTTTGCTTAACATAATTTACCCTGTAGCCCACCCTCATTCTGTACAGTTTTTTAGAATTATAGGTATCACAGATAATTTGCTGCTTGGCAAATGTTCAAGCACTTCATAACGAATGATATGTTTAGCAGTTTCTCACTAGTGGGGGTCTTACTGACCATAATCCCAGTGGTGATATGTGAAGATATAAAAACCGGCCGACAGCATACTCAGCATACCTAAGAGAAGCTCAGAGGAATACAAACGCCTACTATCGGAATAAATCACAGAACATTTTTGAGGCCACACCTTGTGCAGTGGATATTTTCTACAGTTGGTTCCTCACTGCGAATAGTGTGCTTTTTCTGTCTCGTAAACCCAGATAAAGGTACGAGGGCTCGAGGAACAGAATCTATAATTCCACTGGACAGGAGTCTAGCAGCAGCACAGCTTTTCACTAACGTGAACCGGCATCATCGATGACAGGGATGAGAATGTGAAGGAATACACAACAGGCGTCAGAATCGAACAGCTCCTGTCGCGTCACTGCGCACCCCGCACACGCATACACAGTTCGAATTATTGGATCTGTAGCTGCACAGCTCTATGGGATACAGCTGTTTTGCTTTTAATCGATGGCGTTTCATAACCAGCTGTTGTTCTGGGCTGTTACAGTGTGCGATTGGCCACTGCAATAAGTTTGTTGATGCCCAGATTCAGGGTGAAACACTCTGGGGGTTTGGCTGTTCAAAGATGTATGTGTCGCGGTTCCTTCCGTTCGGCATCATCACTGATTGTCTTTTAGGCTGCGAGGAGCGAGAGGCTGCACCTGCTGGCCGCTGATGAGATCTTTGATAAGTTACTGTACTACAGAAGAAAAAAAAACAGAGTAACTCCAAACACATATTCGTGTCTGATCCCGCTCCTGAGTCGCTGTTGTTGCTTTAGTTGTTGGTCTTTTTTTTTTTTTTTTTGAGCCACTCTACTGCAGTGATTAATTTTATGTCGTGACAGAAGGTTATCGATTGCTCTATCTTCTCCACTACCCATAAGCATCGGACTCGGCTCACCTCGGCGGGCGTGTCTGGCCGCACGGGGTCTGCACGCTAAGACCATCGTGGAGATGGAGGAGGCCCGGCTGCACGGTGACCATCCTTGCCCCTGTGCTTGATGCAGTGTCAACCTTGGTGACACGGCGGCTTTATGCCCGTGCCGTCCGCAGACAGGGCCGAAGCGGCCCCTGACAGCCCCTGTCTTCGGGGAGCCGCCCGGCCAGACGCACCGCTAACCTCGATGCCCTTCTGCGCATTGTTTACCGTCAGAATTTGGCACCTAGAAGAAAAAAAGGTTTGCGTCTCCTTACTAAACCAAGATCGCACCTTGACAACTGCGGGATTCCAGCTCCTTGAGCACCAGTGGCTCCTTGGGGGCCTTCAGAGTTTGGCTTGTGCACTTCCTCCACCCGACTGCCTGATAAAAACCCTTTAGCATGACCAGATGAACTTCTGCTCCCGTACCCTGAACATAACAAATTCGTTACATAGGAAATATAATCACCTCTGCATCTATTCTTACAACACTTTGCAGAGGAATTGCCTCGTTTCTTTGTCTTTCTGCATATTTTGTTCAGTAATTTAATAAATAAATTGGAATAAGACAAAGCAATAAATTAGGCTTTGGATACATTTAACCCCCCAAGTCAGAGGTTACAAAAATGGACAACAATTACAGACCAACCTACTTAGCATCCTTGCCTAAATGAATAGTGTTTTATTCTTGGTGAGCATTAATGCATGAGTAATTATGCAGAATTATTCAATAGGAGTATAATTATGCAAAGTCGTTTAAATGACAGCCAAATCTGGTGCATTATGTTCATTGTTTTGCAAATGTGGTTGATGATTCAGTTATCGGTCTCTGGCTTAGCAACACCTGTTTGGTATAATTAAAACAAACTTTGACATGGAATTTTGACTAAGGCAATCATCATAAAGGCAAATGCTGTTCAGCTCCGGATAATGCTGGGTAACGTCTACAGTGCGACCGATCCCAGTATGAACTTCCTGGATTTATTTAAAAAATATTTTTAAAGTAGAGGTGAAGCTGTATTGCTAATTTGATCCTGCGAATAAAAGCCAGCAGCCATTTTGTCCAAGGTGATGTGCTGTTGTGATTATTTTGGGTTTGCCTTTTAACAGATATATTCAGTGCCGACGCCTGTCTTCCTGCATGCAATCACAGAATTTAACTGGAGGAATGTCACAGTTGTTCCCAGTTTATGGGCTGTTATTTTAGGCTTCGAAACCCAAACAATTTACTCTTTGTCTGTTTGGTTATTAAGGGTTATCGGTTATCACTGTAGCCTCACACTTCCAGGGCTGTGGATTCGATTCCCAATCTCAGCACTGTGGCTGTGGAGCTCGCATGATCTCCCTGCGATCGAGTGCGATCTCCCTGTGATCGAGTGTGATCTCCCTGTGATCAAATGAGATTTGCGCGATCAAATGCGATCTCCCTGTGATCAAGTGTGATCTCCCTGTGATCGAGTGTGATCTCCCTGTGATCAAATGCGATTTCCCTGTGATCAAACGCAATCTCCCTGTGACCCAGTGTGATCTCCCTGTGATCGAGTGTGATCTCCCTGTGATCAAACGCGATCTCCCTGTGATCAAGCGGAATCACACAGATACAGTAGAGGTACAGCCCAACGACATGCTGTTAATTGGTGCCCTTAAATTGTCCATAGATTATAATGCAGTGTGTCTCTCTCTAATGCACTCAATGAAAATATTCACATATATTAAGGCACTCTGAGCAATATTTATCCCTGAGGTGACATGTTGGCTCAGCGGGGGCACAGGTGCCTCTCACCATTGGGATGTTTCGGTTTGATTACCCCCCCCTGCTGTGGCAGAGTGTAGGTTGCATATCCTCTTTTTGTGGGTTTCCTCCCTCAGTCGAAAAACATGAACTTTAGATGAACTGGCTTTAGATGAAATTGCCCAAAGTGTGTTACTGACTACATGGATGCACACCTCGCGATGAACTCACACCCCATTCACAACGCCTCCGGTCTTGAGCCGTCTGCTTCCTCGGTTGCCCTCTATACTCTGGACTAGATCACTGCTCCTGGAGGAAGGATGAGTGTGTGTGTAATGTAGGGTTGGCAGCGCGTGTCTCACCTCCAGGGTAAGTGCTTCGAATCCTGGCTCGGTTCCTGTGACTGCAGAGCTTGTATGTTCTCCCGATGTCATGCAGGTCTCCTGCTGCAGCAGAAAAACGTGCATTTAAACTGGTCTGCATTACCAGGTTGTCTGTGGTGCATGTGTTCCGGATGCATGCCTGCGAAGGGAAAGGCTCCCTCTTTAACCCATAACCCAGGCCAGGAGAAGGAAGTTTAATGTATTTTTTTTCATTTGTAATGGGCAGTATAATGAAACAAGTATATGAGTGAACTAAAACCATTTAAATGAAAAGTTAGAAATTCGTACAGAACCACACAGCACTTTCACTTAGCTGGATATTACATAAAGTACAGCAGACCTTGGGATTAAATTATTTAAACCTTTTGTTCTGCCTCATTGCTATATATATTGCACATTTTTAGCAGAGGTATCAAAAGCCAGATAACTGAAATAAATTGAAGTATTTAAAATGTCCCAGAGGTTGAACTGTGGTGTAAGTAAAATAGGTTCACTGACATCTTCAGACCCAGTTCCCGGGAGGTCAAAGTCAATAACCTATTACATGGATTAAAAGAACCTTCCCGTCTCCTGACTGTTCTGAACTGGGCAACAAATGACTTCTGATTTTTATTCATTGGTTTTTAATACAAAGAAATAGTTGGTAAAGAATGTGTCAGAATCAATTTGGAATCAGCTGCACACAGCCAAGCAAAGAAGGAGCCGCGCTGTTACGTTTGGACTTGCTCTGTAGAAGCACACATACATAAAAAAGCAAATGTCTTGTTTTCTGGTGCAAATGTTAAAAGTCTGGCACAAAATCTCCCATGATCCACAACTGTGGTGCAAAACCCCATCCTGGTCAGGAGCTAATAGCATACTGGTTTTATTAACCATGGGTTTAATCTGTGACGGATCTTTCAAGAGGTTTCTGGGAGCCACCATGAGTCGCATCTAACCTCAGCTCTGAGTCCTTTTCGCTTTGGCTGTTTAAAACATTTAAAGTGATCCGGCGTGAAATGCCGCGTGTGGCATGTCTGTAATCGTGCCCCGACGGTTTCCAGTCGAGACCGGCTGCACGGCTCTAACCCTGATAGCTGTCTGCTGAAACCAATGCACTGAAATGCAAGACCTCATTCCAGCATTGCTGTAGCCCGCAACGTACATCTGACATTCCGGCATTCGGGAAATGTTCCGCAAAATAAATCAGGAATGAACAAAAAATAAACGTATCTATTCATAATAACATTGTCTATAAAGCTTGGCTGCAAAGAAAATATCGAATAGCTAAGAAAGATAGTACCAACAGCCTAATCAAGTGAATTGTGTCCAAAAGCAGTGATGCAAACCAAATCCCTGGTCACACAAATCCCTTACAGAATATATCTCTCTGCTTGTAAAAACAGCTTACATTAGATAAGGCTTTTTTTAAATTTTTCGTTATCTAATGGCTTTTTAACTTTAAACGCTTTTTCCCCTGAACTATTTACAGTTTTCTGTACTTCGAGACATACATTATGTTCAAGGCAATCAGAGCTAAAACAATAATAATAATAATTATTATTACTATTGTTATTGTGATCAGAAGATTTTTGGATGCATGACATCTCTCAGCCGGTTTAAGAACAGAACAGACCTTAAAGACAAACATCTGGGGCGACCTGTTGGCATTCTGCCACCATAGCTCTCACCAAATAATGATGATGACGATGATGGTGATGATGGAGCTTTATCATGCAGCAGTTCATTTTCTTTCAGAAACAGGACTGCAAATTCACCCAGGGCATCAGCGTATCACGACCATTGTGAGTTAAGAGTTCGGACATGTGTGCCATCTGTGTAGTATTATCATACCATCAAGGCGCTGCGAAGGCCCACAATGGAGGGTCAAACTGGCTACGAGTTGAAGTCCGCTACACAATTTACCTGTCAGGATTTTTAAATACATAAAGGCAGATGTTTGATCTGAGTCGATAGCCCTAGTTCTGTCTTTACTGTGCGCCCACTATCAGTGCTCCCGCTCGGTCTTTAGTATCTCTTATCTCTGACAGCTCCACAATTCTTATGCCAAGAGTTAAATTATTTTGGAATAATGCTGATCCTCTTAAGTGCCTTTACACCTTCTGTTTGGTTTAAAAGGGATCTGTTAGATAAAAAAAAAATGTCAGTATTTATCTCTGCGGCTCACATGTGCGATCACACATGCTTATGTGTGTCCGAACGAATGAATTCTTTCTAATGAGCTCATAGGACAGCAGCAAAGCTGCACCTAAAAGCTGGAAATCATTTAACGTTTAATTTAAAAAGGTAGTGCAGGGCGGGGGGGGGGGGGGGGGTAGTTTGAAGGCATCTGAGTCATGTGAAGATTTGAAAGTAAATTACATTTATGTGCCGTGGTCTCAGTTGTGCCCAAAATGAAAATTACGGCTTTACTGGAGAACCATCATCACAAAGCATAAACAGATGGTTTGGAATTTAAGAAAAGATTAATGAAGAATTTCAGACACCGTGTGAACAATAGTACAATATAGAAGAGAACTATTAACAATAGCAGATCTAGGATGCTGTTTATTAAAGTTTATGTTTGTTTGTTTCTCTTTCTGCTGCAGAAAGAAATGTCTCAAGTGAAAAGCTGCGACCTCTGTATCTGCCTGCTACCTGTTATTAGCCTCGTGTAGATCTGCGCTAACGGCCCCTTTCTGGTAACTGTGGTGTCCCCATTTTGTGGAACAAGCAGACAGACGCGAGACCCTGAAGCGTTGAATGCTGCAGCGTGGAGCCGATGTTGGGCGTCACCCCCGTTTAGGCGAGCAAAAGCAGGAGCGACACTCAGCCAAACAAGGGCAACAGGAGTGGTGAGTTTACCTGCTCACAGCTACTGGGAAGACTGGTCAGGGAGGACCTGTCAGCCAGTGTTATAGACAGTCTTGCTCCATTCTGATGGGTGTTTCCGGACTGAAACGAGAAGCAGATTATCGAAAAGCCCCCCGGGGCAGCGGGCTGCCTCTTCTTTGTCGGCTTTAGGCCCCGATAAGCGGGGAGGTGTTGAAAAGCAGCCCGAGACTGACCGGTGACTGCAGAAGCCTCACACTTTGTTCATATCACATGCCAGGGTCCTCACTTGTATACTTGTCACCTGGGCCTTTGTGTTCACAGCCCTGCACAGATCCACACCCTTCTTCTGTTTATAACAACAGACAAACATCACGAGATGGAAGATTTTCTGGGATTTTGATTAAAATGTCAAACAGTCATCCATCCTGCAATATTATTAAAATCTGCTCAATATTGCGACTCGAAAGATTAATTTTCCCAGAGGAATAATTGACATATGAGCGATTATCATTCACAATACGGTATAAGTCAGAGACGCGATTACATCAGGATATTTTTAATTAACCTGGGGCAGCATTAATTGTATCGATGTTAAGTGCAGCTCCGGTGGGACTTAAAGCTCAGGGTTGTCTCAGAGTCCACTGAAAATGAAGGGATTTATATAGAAACCACTCCAGCTGCCTTTGGCATGTAACACTTGCCTCTTCCATATGCATATGATCTCGTTCCAAAAAAAATGACGGAAAAGCAGAATTATTTCAGATGTAAAAAGGTCATCCAGCTGTGTTGAAACCTACTGACAAGGAGAGATTGTAATTGTTTACAAACGTACTCTTGAGTGAGATTACACATAAATTTCCCCCTGAAACCATTTTTATATGATATATAATGAAATCACTTTCCAACAGATGGTGCCCTTGCAGGTTCAGCTCCGGATCTGATCTCATCTTAACTTCGAGTAATCCTTTAGTCAGTGTGAAATAGGTTTCTGTTGCCAAAAATTAAAAATGTTAACTGTACATAAACACCTGATATCCTTTTTTCAGAAATTACAGTCATATATAAAAAAATTTCACAGTTATGATTTCAAAATGACAAGAGGTTTGAGAGAATAATTGTAATTTTGATTGTGGGGGGTTTTGTATTTATTTTGTTTTTTTTTTTCAAGCCACATATTTACTTGTCTGCCTTCCAAACATAACAAGAAGCCAAAGAGCTTCATGGCATTAGACTCACTGCACAAGGTCACCACCTGGTATGTGGCCTGTGTCGCCCTGTGCAGGCAGGGGCCTGTGCTGTCATCACTGCCATGCGCACAGGGCTCACCGCCTGGCTGGTATGTGGCCTGTGTCAGCCTGTGCTGGCATCACTGCCATGCGCACAGGGCTCACCGCCTGGCTGGTATGTGGCCTGTGTCGGCCTGTGCAGGCAGGGGCCTGTGCTGGCGTCACTGCCACGCGCACAGGGCTCAACGCCTGGTGAGTGCACAGTGGGTGCACAGAACCATCTCTGTGCACTAATTTTTGAACCCAGATTGTGCAAGTAGTAGGACACCTGGCATTGACACTCACAGGAACTTTTATGACATATACATACCATGACATTTTGGACAATTCTATGCTTCCAACTTTGTGGGAACAGTTTGGAGAAGGAAGGCCCTTTTCTGTTCCAGCATAACTGTGCCCCAATGCACATGGTTGGGCGAGTTTGGTGTGGAAGAACTTGACTGGCCTGCACAGAGCCCTGACCTCAACCCGATAGAACACCTTTGGGATGAATTAGAGCGGAGACTGCGAGCCAGGCCTTCATGTCCAACATCAGTGCCTGACCTCACAAATGCTCTCCTGGATGAATGGGCAAAAAACTCCACAGACACACTCCAACATAATGTGGAAAGCCTCCCCAGAAGAGTGGCAGCTGTTATAGCTGCAAAGGGGGGACCATCTCCATATGGATTTAGAATGGGATGCCATAAAAGTTCCTGCGGATGTAATGGAGGACAAACCACTGCCTCATGGCACCTGGATTAGGTTCCTGGCCCTGTCATGAGTATGAACATGGATGGATGGATGGATGGATGGATGGATGGATAATACAAAGAAATAAGAACCAGGAAGTAGATGTATATGCATTTATGTGGCAGCCTGAGTCACCAACCTGCATAGGTATGAATTTACAAGCTTGCTGTGTGGTGTTTCATGTGGAAGGGGGTCTATGTACTTAAGGGGAGAAGCTCAGGTGAAAAGCCTTTCTGTTCACCTCAAATTGATTATTTTTTATGAGGGAGCCAGGAAACTAGGTCATGGCTTTCATAGTTTTTCTCTCTTTTTTTTGGTTAAATCCTGTTATAAGGTCTCACTAATAAGATCCCCTTCCATCCTCCAGACTCTGTGTAACTGTGATCTGTGTCCCTCCACAGACAAAAAACATATACTTTGTTTTCATAACTTTCAGATGTGAGACCTACAGAATTGACATGCACCAATAAATATTTTGTCCTCGTGTTCCCTTATGGAGATCGGGAAGGCTGAGAGATAGAAATGCAGAGATGTAGAGTTTGCCCTTGCATGCTTCCATGGGCAAGAAAAGCTGGAAGGTGTCTGTCTTCGTATCACTTCCTGAGACAGGGTGACTGGTGACGGAGAGAGATTAATATATCAACCTGAAATCAGAGGAAAGACAACCAGTTGCAAGATGAGGAGAAGATAACATGCTGTTCCTTCTTGCGGCAGGAAGTGTATAATGTCCGGGAACGGTGATGTGTTTAGTGCTTTTCAGCTGGCGTCTGGTCTTATTTTGCTGGTCCGATGCCAGCACTGGGCTCCATGCTCACGTACGCTGCAGAGGACTGTGGCACCTGAGAAGCCTGACCTAGATAGAGACTCATTCTGAGCATGTTCACAGCTTTGCAGCTCGAGGACGGACACTTTGATGGGCGTGCTGATGCTGCACTGCGGGGCTGTCTGCCCAGTCCTCTAGAATAACAGCTGAAACTCACAGAGCCATTTAAGGAATCTGACAGCATTATAACTTTGTGTGGCGGCATGTTCACTGTTTACCAGTCTGGCAGTGCTATTACCATTTAGTATTCTGGGCTACTGTGTCACATTATTCTGTATATGAACATTGTTTTTTTTAGGCCCAGGTTAGTAATATATATGCAAAATCGAATAAACCTGTTGCTGAAAACATGTGTGATTTGTAAACATAACTGATTATAACAAAAGAATTCAACGATACTATAGAAATTCCCTTATCTGATACTGATTCATGCGGCGACCACCACGAGCAGAAAAGTGTAGCACACTTAATAAATACTGCTGTAATCATACATATCCAGTACTAGTCTTACATACATCACAAACCGAGGACAAAGTGTGCAGTATTCTAGGTAGTGTATTCTACGTAGTATATACTAAAAGTGCACACTACGGAGTTATAATATATATATATATATATATATATATATATATATATATATATATATATATATATATATATAGTATATACACTACGGGGTGTACTTCTGAGTGTACTATATATAGCAACCTCATCACTTACCATAGTTGTAACCCTACTGGCAACCTTAAGCTAACCTTAACAGGTGTCTTCAGTAATCTGGGGAGTGTGGTCTGTCTGGGTCAGCGCCCGCCCCACCCCACCCCACCCCACCCCAGCCTGTCCTTTGTGTCTCCTCCCCGTTTGGCCAGCAGGCGTTGCTGACCATCCTGTCCTCCTCCCTCTTTCTTCCTTTTCAGTCCCGTTGTCTCTGATCCCTAGTGTGTTTTGTTGGCTTCCCGACCTGATGCGTAGTTCAGTGGGCCGAGCGTGCGGTATACAGACCGCGACCCTCTGGCCGTGGGATCGAGGCTGATTAGGCGCCAGTCTCCCCTGTTCGTTTCCATTTATTATTTAGTTCCCCAGTGTTTCTTATTTTCTGTTTTGTGTTCTTGGTTGTAGGTTTGCGCTGCTTGTTTCTTTTTCACTTCTGGTCTTGTTTATATTATTTGGTTCTGTTAATTATCCTGCTATATTCCCAGAGTGTTGCTTAGTGTTTTCTAGTTTTGGTGTTTGTACTGTTCCCTAGTTCTGTGCTTGTTTATTGTTTCCACCTGTTGCTCATTGTCCTGCTCCTTATGTGATTGTTTTTTTTTTTGGTTACGATTTGCACCTGTTCCTTGTTTGCCCTGGTGCTCCTCTGTATTTAAGTGCCTGCCTGCGTTTAGTTCCTTAGTGAGTTGTTGAGTTGTGTGCTGTTACTGTATGATGGAAGCGCTGGCCCCTTGTATGGTCCTGGCCCTTTGCTTTTTGTTAGTTTGATCTGTTTTATGTTAATAAATCCTCATTGCCTTTTTGATCGATCTTCTTTTCCTGCCTTCATCATGCCCCATCGCCGTGACGATGATCAGCCAGGATAACTGCTTGTTTGGAAGATCCGGGCTGGCACCCTGATGACTGAATAATTTCAACCTCAACCTTTTTGTAAAGTCGGATGCCAACCCCTGCCCTAATCCTGGCGCTAACTCTGACCACAACCTGTCCACCCCTATGCTTTTAACCCTACCCCCTCTCCTTACCTTAATGACAATGCTGAACTTCAGCAGAGTTTCCCAGTCCAGTCAGCCCATGTTTTTGCTCCCTCCCAGCTCCCTGCCAGACAGGCCACATTTTTCCTCCCTTTCGCTACCGGGATCCGGATTGGGAAACACTGGTCTTAAGTGTTCATCGAGCAATTTCCATGTTATTGGGTGAAGCTGATGAGCTGTTTACCGCATCTATTATGTCAAGGGGAAAGGATTTCACTCTAATGGCAAAATATAGCTCTGTATGCATTTCAAGTCATAAGGGGCTCTTGAGGCTTCTCTGTTATTCCTTAGCTATCATACATCGAGGCACCTGGAATGAGGGATAAATGGATAATCGTGTTTTCTGCAGCATCCTAAAGCAGGGCCGTGCCTGAGAATGAAAAGTGTCTGAGTTCATGTGCTTTATGTCACCAAGTGCCGGTTTGGATTTCATACGTTCATTCGTAAATTTAAGAAGATGTAAAGAACAATTGTTTCTAGATTTAATTATCTGATAGCATTGTACAAGGTGTGCTTTTCCAATTAAATTCTTGTCTCTAAGCCGGTCTTGTCAATCCTAAACCCAACCTGCTTTCCTTCTCCTTTTCAGAAGTCTTCAGTATTATACAGTTCGGCAGATATGAATCTTCACGGTGCCTGCCATCTTTGGTGCTTAGTGCTTTTTTCTCCTTGTTAAATACAATCGTTCTTTTTTTCCCTCTGCTGCTTTTGTTCATAGCATTTGATGTTTCAGATTACTGGAAGGTGATTCACCGAGCGATGAGGATGTCCTTCCTCACTTAATATCTAAAAAACACATAAAATCTTCCTATGACGACGGAAGTAGAAGCATAAAGTATATTCACAAAGTAAATAACAATTCTTATTAAATGGATGTGTTCTGTAGGTGTTTGTTTGAACCACACAATCCCAACCACTGTTGATCTTCTAGTTTCATAAATCTTTCAGTTAAAAAATTGTTCTGGAGGATTCAAATGTGTAACATTTTGTAGAGCATTTTTATATAAAGCAAATGACCGCGTCTAGTTGTCTCTCATGCAATACGGTACAGTTATTCCTTTTATTGCATGTATGGTTTTATTAATCCATTTGATTTCGAGCATGCATGCGCAGACAGAAGAGCATCACGCAGGATGGCCAGCCACCCGGAACGCAGTGTGAGTGTGTCTGAAATGTACTCCGGCTGCCGGTGTGAGCCATGTAAACTGACACCTCAGGTGGCCCCGAGGGCCACACCAGCGCAGCACTGCTCCGGGGGACCGCGCTGACGTTAATCACAAACACACAAATTCACTTCAGTTGGAATTCATAATTAATATGAAGCGCTTCAATTTTTTTTTTTTTTTTAGATTACTAAATTCTTTCATTATTTAATTTCTAAAAGAGGATAAAATTGGCAGGTGTCTGCATATCTGGAGCTGTTGATAATTAACTGCATCGGTAATGAACTGGATTTTGTCCGGCTAAAGACGCAGAGGGAAATAACATGAAGTCAAATGTGTGCCTGGACATAATGAAAGTGCAGCCGCTCGCCGGCCCCTCCCACCGCGGAGTGCGTCTCCCCGGTATTAATATTCCAGCAGCATACGTTCACTCAGGGAGAGGTCGCTGTTGCCTGCTTCTGCTTCCCAGGGATCCCGAATTAGCATGTGAAAATATACCACTTGTTAACTTGTGTGTGACTTTGGGGTCTGCATGGCTGTTGGCCACGGCGAGGGCTCCCCTGGGCCCCTGCTCCATCCTCCGACCCAGGGCTCAGAGCGCCGCCCTCCCCCGCCCTCCCTCCCTACACCTCCCTGCCCCTCCTCACCCTTCCCACCCCCTCAAAGCTAACCGGTGCGGGGGGGAAGGAGGGGGGCCTTCAAAGACGCAAACAGCTCAGCACTTCTTCCTGTCCCCATTACTCCGGCGCAGAGTTAAAGGAATCAGGACATAAAAGAGGGGGAGGAATTGGGGTGTATGTGTGGATCTCTTTAAAGCTTACATAATCCCCCATGTTTCCCTTAAGGAAAAATTAACTAAACCTGCAGTAGGGGGGGGGGTCCAGGAGGAAAACTAATGACAGCAATGAATGGAAACTTCGGGGTCAGCAGCAGCATCCAATCGATGGCCACGGATGTTACAGATGACGACTTAAAAATCTCGGTTAGCGGCCCGTTTGCCAAACAACCCAAATTTAAGTCGGAGTATTTATGGCAGAAGGATGGATAGAAACGTTTTGAGGAAACAGGTGCGAAGCAAAATTAGGAGCAGAGACAGAGGGAGAGACTCACACTGTAACGCTGACAAGTGATGATTTAATGATGGCAGCGTATTTCCAAGGCTGCTCATTAATTATCAGGGAATGAGGGGTTCCGCTAAATCAGGAGAGGATAGCATCATTTCACAGCATCAAACATGCCAGCAAATGAAATTCTACTTTCATCCCCGGCGTAGATTGTTCAATCAATGGATACTAATGTAAGATACGGTGCAACTACGAATAGGCCGCAGACTCTGTCAAACAAATCCAGTAAATCAGATTCGTAGCACCGGGAGCCAAACCACCACAATTCCTGTGCCGCGATCTGTGCCGCTCTCACCTGACTGCCTCTGTTTCGGCGGCGTCTCCCGGCAGCCGTCACATCAGCAATCCCAGCAGCCTTTGTCACGGGATGGCCTGCCAAACCTGCGGCCATGATTCTACGCTCCTTACCGTCGAGGTCTTCTTCTGTGGTCTCGCTGGCCCATTAAACAACACAACCTGCTTACATGCAAACAACAAGGGGATGGATGGCAGGAGATTTGCATATTTCAAATGCCAGGCCTGTATGTATGGAAACCGCATAGTGTTTGACCATTTTGTATTTACACCACTTTTATGCAGTACCTGAAGTCACCTATAGTAGGGGCTGTTGTTCTGTCAGACCACTAATGAATACAGCACTGAAAGTTTTGCATACAATAACAATAGCAGCTGCAGCCCTTTTTAAAATAATAACTAAACATAGATAGAGGTATAATGTGCATATACCCTGTGAAGCACTGGCATCATATCCAGGGTGAGCCCCTGCCTTATGGTTCCTGGGAGAGGCTCCAGGCCCCACAAGACCTTGTACATAAAATATCTAAATATAAATCTTTTAAGCTATACATATAAGTAGTCAGGGACATATGATGCAATTAACAGTCAAGCAAGCCACTTGGCCAGAGAACCTGCAGGTGATTTGTGCAAAGAACTGGAAGAGAAGTGGGGGGGGGGGGGGGGCTGTTACCATGGAATGCAGAGGGGTGTTCAGTCTGGGCCGGGTCCTTGTTATGCACGGGGCGCGCAGTGAAAATCGCCACGTTAGGTGCACTCAGCATTTTTGGGCAGGCAGCTGAAGAAACAGTGGAACTCCATACTGTTGCTCCGGACGCCAATCCAATGTCAGGGTACGGTTCTACCCTTTCACGCAACGGAAATCCTACCCAGTTGGCAGACTCATCCTCGGCCCATTGATTTATAAGGACGCTGCAGTAACAGAATACCAGCGGCACATTTGGACATACTGTAAGTCAGAAAAGTCACGGCTAAAAGTCGCCGTACCTGAGTGGAAGGCTGTTATTTTCGATATGTGAGCCTCTTGTATTTTTGGCAGGATTGCAGAGCATTAAACCTCAACAACAGGATTGGAACCTAATGAAGAGCAAAGCTTTCATAACTTCCACTTGCAAAACAAGTACGGTCTATGAGTTTTACATGGGCTAAGAATAAACCCCTAAAGCGATAGCTGATGAAGAAGATACACGATCGCTGTGATTCGCCACCAGAGATGAAATATCCTGTTTTAATCTACAGCAGAAAAGCAGTGGCAATTAAAAATACCTCGGTTTCCTTTTGAGTGAAAAAAAAATAAATCCCCCCCACTTCTCGCTCCGCTTGCACTTTGATTGAACTCTTCTCGAAAGCGAGCGGTTTCATCACATGGCATGTTCTGAATACATTCCTTGCGAATTTCGACAGTCTGCCTGCTGCCAATTGCATGATCTGTTTGATTCATTCATTTTCATCTTTAGTTCAGAGGCAGCAAGAGCCACACTGGAAATTGAATATAAGGATACAAATCCCATAATGCCCAGAATATACTGGCATTTTCCAGTTAATCCCCATTAACATATTTGCATTTGAATATTAAAGCTTTCATAATAATAAAAAAAAAACCAAATTCCGAAGTCGTTTCACCTCATATTAGTTCTGCACGACCTGGTGTAACACTGAAAGTGGCAAAGCGTATATGTGAATGAATTTCAGACGGAAGACCTCAGGCCATGACCTACCAAAAATACAGGAGGTCATCGTGCTGACAGGTGACACTCTGCTGCCGGGTCACGCGAAACCTGCCCAGGAAACCAACACCTCGCCCTCCTGTGCTCCTGCATGTCTGGTTGTCTTCACCATCACTCTGGGAACCTACTACTTTCACGGAAATCGTGGAAGACAAATGACCCTTGGAAAGGCCCGATCATCGGGGATGATACGCCGACACTCGCAGCTGCCCCTGCTTCTCCTTTTAGTTTGTTTACAGTTGGTCGTTGAGGGCTTAGTGTGACCAGATAGGCGTCTCCCAGAAATGCCTGCTCCCAAATCCCATCGCGAATCGTCTAACATCCTCTTAATGTAGCAAAAACCTTACACCGTGATTAGCTTCCTAGCATGCAGTTGTTGCAAAAGACGGTAACACTATACTTGGCGGCCCACAAAAAATATAGCATTATGCTATTATTTATGTATCAATTAACCACAAACTAAGTCTTAGTTACACACTGATCGCATGATAATTCATCATTAACGAATCGTGATGCATGTTTTATCTGAAGCGGTTACGGTATTCGTTACTATATCTGTTAATTCTGTAAACCTTTGTGAACAAGTCATGAATAACATGAAATGCTGATCTCATATGTGTTAAGTGAATCGTGATCCATTTGTTATCTGACGTAGCAAGTATATATTTGTTCATGATTTGTACTTGAGTAGTAACTGAGTTATTGCTACGTATTTGTGCCCCATCAAATGAAGCGTTACCCAAAATAGGCATTTTTTCTTAATAATTATAAAAGATATACCGATGTATAAGATGCTTGAACTCTTAAGTACTGTGAGCGAGATTTCTTGTCTGAAAACCAGTCATTATATATCCTCAATAGGTAACGTTTTTTACTGCCAATGTACATTAATGAAACGTCTCCCTTAGTTTAGCTTGTCAGACCTTGGCAGTAATGTACTGTAAATCGCACACCACATGAAAAAATCCATTTCTTCTTTCGCAATGGCAAGAGCTCCATCTCCAATTCTTTGATGCTCATTGTTTATCAGGCGATATTTCAATAAAAGAGCAAGTCGGTTAATGCTACTCTCAATAAATCTGAAACACGCATCACAAAATTAAAACATTTTAAGGGAAAAAATGTGTGTGTGTGTGTGTGAGTGATGGAGAGAGAGCGAGAGTGAGAGGGAGAGAGAGTGTAATGTAGGTGTAAAACTGATGATATCGATCATGTCTGTCAAAGAGCATTAGCTCAACCATTTGAAAACCAATCCTAAGCCACCTCAGTATTTGCACCAACCATGCAATTTACCCAGTGTTTGTTGACTCAATTACTAGCATACCATGTTTGGTTAATCAATACCTCATCAAATCATTTAACTAATTAATCAATTAAGTGAGCTGAAGGTGAAATCTCATAGATTAACACAACGGTTGCTGTGTACCTTGGGGGAGGTTTGCGAGGGAAAGTGATAATCCTCTAGCCGTCCAACAAGATACCAGTAACTTTTTAGAGAACAAATGAAATCCCTATCATTTTTACGGCATTATGGTTCAGTTGGAAATATTATAATAGTAAATTGCATTTTTTACTATCCATATATTTTTTTTATATTCTCCTTGGCTGCCTAAGACTTTTGCACAGTACGAGGTATTTTTAAGGTTATTTTTACAAGCATACAAAATTTGGTTTTATGTGCTTTTATAGAAATATGTATCTATAATTACTTTTTAGAAAAAGAAAATCAGTGGCTCATCATGTATCCAATAAACACGTCAGATGCCTTTGACACACAGCTGCGGCACACAAATGACGATGTTATTTTCATTTGTTTCTTATTTCTGTTTCAGTGTTCATACATTTTTATGTCTTTAAACAAAACCTAAAACACTCCAAAACAAGCCTGATAGGAAACCATTAAGAACTTGTAAAATCACTCTCTACTAGCTCAATAATTGAATAACACTTATTAAATTTCTCACGATTCTATGTCTTGGCCATACTTTTATTTTTGCTAAATTAATTAAATTAATTATGACCCAAGGCTTGAATCTGAACTGTATAGCACCTAAATTAGCATCGAGAGAGCTCGCGTCTTCATTTTCCACTCAGCCGGAATGTGCTTGATGTTCCTGGGAAATTCTAATTGTGGTGATAAAAAGGTCGCCCCGAGCAGACTGGTGTGGGTTGGTACTTTGCTTCCTACAGCGCCGCCCTACTGTCTCGCAGTGGGCGATGCTCCACGTGCTTTAGGTTCCTTTTCTCGATTGCTGTTTGAAATCCTAGGCCGGAACTGGGCCTGGGCCTGGGCCCGGGCCTGGGCCTGGGCTTGGGCCTGGGCCTGGACGCTTACCCCGTGTTGAACCTTCCACTTAGGCTCTGACTTTCTGACACTCAGGTGGGCTTCATAGAGAGAAGGGCTTCCTTTTTGTCCTCTGTACATATGCATTTTATTGACCACCAGGATGAAAGCAGATTGATTCAGTCCTCGGGGAATCGGCTGACACCAGAGGCACAGGGAAGAGGTGCAGTAGGTTGTGCTGACGAGGAAAGTCTGGCCGGTGTAGGCCGGGCCTCATCTGACTGGAAGGGGCCCAGAAGATAAATGAGCGTATGATCTGATAAAATAAGCCAGGGAAGGTGCCATGTAACCTCAGTGCATTACTGATGGAAAGGGCTTCTCCGCCATCACAATCTCCACTTTGATTTCAATTTCTGATATTTGAATTTAATAACAAATAAAATGATTGACATGTTGTTTAAATATATATATATATATATATATAGACACACAGACACACACACACATTTTGGGTAAACATATCTTTATGGGGACCGCTCATTCATTTCTATTGGAAAAATGCTAACGCTAACTATGACAACCTTAACCCCTACCCAACCATAACCAAGCAAAATATTTTTACATTTTTACTTGCAGTCACAGATTTTTATTAAATTGAGTTTAATAAAAATAAATGGGTATTCATCATGTTGTGGGGACAAGGTGTCCCCATAAGGTAAGGTATACCCGCTCACACACACACACACACACACACATGCACACACAATCCATCAGCAATTTGGATTTTTCCACTGCAGCATCACACAGAAACCTACAGGAATGTATAAGCTCACTGTTTTTTCATCAGTATTTTACAGTATTTTCCCATAAATAAATATTAGATGACAGAGCATGTTACTTTACTTACTATGAAGGACTTAAGAGACGGAGATCATATTTAAAAAAAAATAAAATAAAAATAAGGCATTTTCTTTATAAGCGCCGTTTAATTGTGTAAATCGCGCTCATCAGTTGGCAAACATACCCGTGATGTCAACCATATCTAGCCAATCATGAGCTGCATATGATCTAAATATACAAATCCGATTTCAGGGGGGATTGATGGTGAGTAATAACATTGCACCTGTGTGCGGTGGGACATAAATTGCATCTCCGGCCTAGATTATGACAAATATGAATGTGGATTTTTTTTGAGGATGCTAACTAAGGCAAACTATGAAGTGGAGAAAAACTCAGAAATGAGCTATGATATACACCCACTAATCTAATGTGCTGTACTTGTGATTTCCGCTACGATAACTTCACTGACAAGTGTGTGTGTGTGTGTGTGTGTCCCTGTGTATCTCTGCAGCTGCAGTGAGGATCCAATTCTTTATTTAACGCACATCAGCAGTACATAGGAAGAGCAAATTAATTCAAATCTTACATTACATGGGCAGTTATTTCTGCTTTACAGTTCGCTGTGTCACTTATGGTTTACATTCTAAAAAGCACTTTTAATATACGTATACACAAATCAAGCTTTGAGGTTCCGCCATACAATTACCAGATGCAAACTTCAGTGGGCTATTATGCATCCTACACTGCGACGCAAAGCGCCTGGCGTCACCTGCATTTCCCTGCATGCGTCAATAAACACGGCACACAACCAACATTTAACGAGAGCAAAAATCTGAGAAGGGAAAACGAAAAGCTTGTCCCTGACTGAATCCGCTGCTACCTGAAAACTTTGCAAACTGTCTTTAAACGGACTCGCATATGCAAGCTCCCTGAAGCCTAGTTTGTGTCATTCACACCATCTGATGTTTCATCCGTCAAGGAGCGCCATCACGGGGCAGCTGATAGCCAATCTGAAATATTGGGAAAGCCTGTTCCACTGCACAGTGTCAATTTTACGTAACTGCAGTGTGATTATAGCATGCGATTCAAAGGCAGCCAACAAAAGAAGGTGACAGACACAGTAATCTGTATGTCACACCAACAAATGTTTAGTGGCAGGTTATTATGTTCTGGGAGCTCTTAATAAAGGCTTTCATTTAATGATTTCATGAGAAAATACATAATGCCATTATCATTTACATGCATCGTATTTCTCGTACGTATAAGTAAAACTTCCAAACAGTTTTTTGGCCTAAGTAACATTATATCGCACTTATATTTTGCTATATGACGACACATATGCCTTTCATAATAGAAGGGAATAGAAGTACAATGCCTGACCTTGTCACAAAGCATTATGACAAATTTAGGCAGAATATCTCTAAATTAAATGGTCTATTAAGTTGAATAAAATAAAAAAAAAAGAAAAAATTAAGTTGTGAACATGGGAACAAAAACCAAGCGGATTTCACTGTGTGTAATATTCTGTAATATGTAATATTCTGTTACGATATTTAAATCTAATGAATCTGCTAATACATACCTTATTGAGCAGTAACTACAAATTGTTTAAAATATTATATAATAAAGGAAGATCTCAACCAGTTCATTTATGTATATAATGCAGTTTAATATTGTAATAATTCAACGGTTTGAAGCGTAAAGAGGATTAACATTGATTTGCATAAAGAACAAGGAAGGCAACAAGAAATCTGAGGAAAATAAACCTAAAAGCAAAGACCTTCTACTCATCCGTCCATTTGTGATGTAGACAGTTTATTAATCAATATTTGTGGCCTATAATTACAGTCGTTCTACTTCTATGAAGTAATGGAGATTAATTAGTGACCTGGAATAAATGCGACGTACGTAAAGACGTAATGAGTCCTCCTTTGGGTTTTAATTTATCAGTGATTTACCAAGTCATCTGAACAACTGGAAATTAACTTTAAAATCTTTAGTCGTGTTGCGTGTTCATCTTGATTTTTTCCACATGAAGCACAGTCATAGCAGGTCAATGGCTTACGATGCGAAACCATCACAACGCACACAGAACACACAGAAAAATGGGTTAAACGTGGGGTCTTGAGTTACACTCTCTCTTTGATTGATATAAATCTTAAGGGCACCTTCTGAAGGAGGCAGGAGCAGATGCCTTTTGAAAACTAATTTAAATGGGTGAGCAGCTGAGAACCAAGGTCCGACTGATTTACAGCCGGCTTCGCATGAAATAAATAGTCCAGCTGACTTTTCAATTTTTTTGTTTTAATTATGTGCACAAAAAGGTTGTTAATCTTGATATTAACCCAGCATTGCACTGTGTCAGTAGTTTTCAGGATACAGACCTTTTTCACATTGTGGCAGAAAATTGCTGAATTTTATTACATTGCCTGTTTTCTGAAAAAGGAAAAAGAGAGAAATTTAAACCAGACTCCACTGAAATATACCGAAAAAGTAATGGACATTCCAAAATTGTCCTAATTAGATAATAATAGTTTAATATATATATATATATATATATATATATATATATTATACCTAAATTGTCAATTATCTAAAAATAAAAGACTTTCAATAAACTCATTCAGTTGAAAAAGTTCATTCATATGTATTTATACCTACATTTATTCATTTTGCAACAATATTCGCCTCTTAAGAGGAGATTGTTGTGATTTCAAAATCAGTTTCTCACATAACAGAGCAAGAACTTTAGAGATGTGAATAATTGAAATATATTTATTTAGATAGACCTCACCTATGTAGAATGTAAAGAAATACTTCAACTACTGCCAACACAAACACAAACACGAATATAAATAATAATAATAATAATGACAATAATAATAATAATAATAAACAATAATAATAATATAGATAGATAGATAGATAGATAGATAGATAGATAGATAGAATATAATACAGTATAATATACAATGACTAGTTGAATCGTTCCAAAACAATACAGTTTAACTTATCTGTGGCGAATCTTCTTATAACACGCCAACGCGATTATTTCAAATTTGATACGTGTCCATAACAGCACACCGTTGTTTTTTAATTTTGCCCACGCAATAGCACCCTAACCTAACAATACGGACTCCTAACTTAAGAAATACCTCCATGCACATCCTTCGCGAGCCACAATGCGAGGCCCGCCCTAAAGTGCAAGATCATTGGTCGGACGGATTGTATCGTGCTGGCGTCCTCGCACATTTTGTGGCTGGCCTTACCGTCAATCAAACTGAATGGCACGCTTTCTATCGCAGGCCCCGCCCCGCAGCTGCCGATGCTATTTGAGTGAGAGACTGTAAAAAAGCACATTCAGAGCTGGTCTAGCATCGTCAATGGAAATCGGGCGTTGTGGAGGCAAAGCGCGCACACCGACTAGCTAACTTCCAGTCGCACCATGGTTTCCACTACGATTCGTTTTCCGTGGATTACCCTTTGCCTTCATTTATGCTATTTTACGAACACTGGAGTAGCACAAAATGCGAAAGAAGGTAAGCGCTAAAGTTTACTCTGCGCTTCTGGCGTCCTGTCATTCTGGGCATTGTCGCGGCCCCGTGGTAAAGTGATATACAAACAGGAGCTGGAAGTACCTATATGCGCAGCGACGCTAAAATCAAGTGCTTTCCTGCGAACCGCTGGATGAAACGTTCTGTAAACTTTAATGGTTAATTACTGTATCATTCTACGCGACAGCAGAATGTTATAATGTTACAATGCATTTTTATAATGTATTAGTAAGTAATCCGTTACATTTTGATACTGTTTTACTGATGACAGCAGTTCTAAAACACAATATGTAACAATGAAAACCAAGCCGAATATTGGAAAGTTTACATGGTTTTAAGGTATATTTATATGTCTAATTATGAGCATATACTGATAATCATGTAACAGAATAGCTACATGTTAACAAGAGCCATAATCAGCCTGTAATTAACTGGAAATGCTTCATCACCATCACTAAAGGTGGTCGCAAAAATACAAGCTCGGTTTTTTCAAAACAATTAAATAACTGGTTTAAAAAACATATAAAGAGAAAGTGTGAATAAGAAAGTGTGTCACACAGGCAATAAGGTATTAAGCACACAGACAGTCGTTCAGTGTTTCACCTTAAGAAGACTCGCTGTATTTCATGTAAAATATTCGACAGTTTCAGGGCCGCCTTATGTATAAATCGACATTGTTTGCATTCAGCTTACTTCCAAATATCTTTCCTATCTAAATTTAATTGGCTAGCGTTGCAAATGTAAGGCTTTTGCCAGTTGTTTTATTGGTTTTTTTCCTTCCTATTGTAGACTTCGGAAGAATCAGATTTTTTTGCCCCTTTATCTTATATACAGATAACACAACGAACAATATATAGGCTATCATATATTATGTCTAGTAGCCGTAATATTTATGCCACGGTGTTCCAAGAATACAAAGGTGAATCGGAGCACTGAAATGCACACCGAGGCATCGGAGGCTCAAAAACTATTGAGCGTCGAGGGTTTTCGGGTATGAATTTGCCAGATAAATCTCGGCCGCTCGGGATGAGACGAACAGTTCCGTCCGTAGCCCAAATTCAGATTCCGTCTCCGAAGATACGCAGGAACAGACATTAGATCACTTGTTAACTTCTTCACTTGTTTGTGTTTTGCTAAGACCGTAAAATGTCACACTGCCGCTGCGGAGAGGTCAAAGTTACCGTGCTTTAGCAAATGACCACCCATAAGAAAACTACAATATATTAAGAAAATCACCTAGGAATAGTCCTTAGGCTATGCTTCATTGGGTAGCAGGTGCTTTCTCCCGTGAAAGGTTCTGGGTTTAAAAAGGGGGGGTTTGACAAAACTGGGAAGCGATTATGGCGGTTTCTGTTCTCTGTAATCGCGCTTATCGTAATTTCTCAGATGTTCACGGAGATAAACGTGGAAAGAAATAATTCAGCGGTAGGGTGAAGGGATATTATAAATATTATGACATCTCGTAGTGAAAGGTCGCCAGGGGAAGTGAAAAAAAGGAAAGAAAAAGAGGAAAGACATAGCGAGATCCGCGCGGTGGTCGCGCTCTGCCGCGTACCCGTAAGTGCACGTGCGCCGCCGGAGCCGCGGCGGCCCCTTTATTAAGTAGCAGGTGTGAGGCCGCTGCAAAAGTGCGTCCTTTTATATTCATCTGCGCTTCTGTTCCCATTCGCCTACATGCGTCAGATTTATTTTAATTAAAAAAAACCCTTTCGTATGCTGTGTTTATTTCACCTTACAGCTTACATGCAGCATTGATGTCAGAATGTCGTACGGGAAGTGTTTAAGTCAATACGCTTTTCTTTTTTATTTTTATGTATTTTTGTTTTTCGCCGTCAGTGATCCTGTTGGATTCTAAAGCGCAGCAAACCGAGCTGGAGTGGATTTCCTCACCTCCTAGCGGGGTAAGTACTAAATTACCGCACCTTATATTTGTGAGCCAGATCATTTAGCCCCACTCACATTTTTATTTTGCTTTGTCGTCACGAGCTCACCCGGATTATTCCGTTGACTGGAAACCCTGGCGTCGATTCGTTATTTTCCAGGTGCAGTCTAACAGGACAATTATTTAATTTTAATATTTTATGAGAAATGTTCATTGACTCATTCGTATAATTGTGTTGGCTGTAAAACCTGTTTATAATACCACTGTAGCTACACTAATGAAATATGTCAAACCACAAACCGCGCGCAGGGCTCCAGGGGTCCCAACAGTGTTTGGTAGTTGAACAAAGATGTGGTTGTAGCTATTTGCTTGAGTGTATATAATCGTAGTATTTCTAGGTCTCAGTGGTCTAATTTGGTTTCATTATAAAAAATTAAATCCAATGGTGAACTGACAGGTAAGAAATAGCTGTTGTCTTGTTAATGCGTGGTGTTTCTTTCATTTGGAACATTTCATAGCCACCTTGGGGAAAATGTTGAATAGGAATAGGAATAAAAATTAGGAATGCACACTAGCATCCTAACTGAAATATGCAAAGAACGTTGTTAATGTAGTGAACATAAATCTTCTCGAATTTATGGGGTTCAGAATATTAAAAATAGAGGCAAGTAAAAAGAATAGAAAATGGACCATGCCGTTATATCGTCAGTTTGTTTAAAGAGTTTAATGTGGTTATTACCCTCTCAACTATATGTCTCCTTCACTCATTTAATAGGCAAGGCTTTCTTCAGATTCAGGATTGTGACTTAGCTGGCACCTAGACAGCATTTGGCAGCTCAGCGCAATAAATGCAGGCACTTGGACTGCAGGTCTGAGAAAGCCATTTGTGTTAGAATGTTTGTTTATGCAAATGAAATCAAAGGGGGCTGACATTCCGAATGTGCAAGCGGTGGGTGGCATTTTGTCTGCTTGGTTGATACTACTTTTGTGTTTCCGACTTGACTTCGGCCCTGAACCAGTTTGGCAGCATAGCACTCCGCGGCGCACACATTATATAGCTTTACTTGATGTTATTGCAGTCCCAGTCTTACAAGAAATGTTTCATAAAGGAAAAAATAATTCTTAATAAATAACATACAATTTATTGGGGATTTCCAGTTAGTTTTTATTGTCCAGCATAAAAGAAAAAGAAAAAACGTTTGCACAGCGCACAGATCGTGTATTATTTTAAAACTTTGGTCTCAGTTTATTTCAAGACAAATGCCAAATGGCCTGTAAATGGTGCTAGTTTCCAAATAAGCATATTTCAATGCTTTCATTTATAGTATTCATTCCATAAACATAGATTTGTGTGTAGATAGATAATTAAATATAATATAACATTACATATACTATCTATTATTTATTAAAGCAGATATATTTAGTAGGATCCAATAACTGCTGACTGAAGGTTAGTTATTTGTAGTCGTCCTTGTATTATAATCAACTGAAGTGAAAGCAAAAAAGTTCCTTTTAGTGAAACCTACTTTACTTGCCTTTATTCTGAGTTTGATATTCTTATGGGCTTGCCAGGGACAAATAAACAAAACCATTGTATGGTTAGTTAGCCCTATTGATGTTCTCAAATCAAGAGCTGAATTGCTTTAAAAGGATGGCTTTCGCATCGACGACTGAGCTACGCCGCACTTAGTGCCGACGCTAACCGGCAAATTGGATATCGCCATTAAATATCATTGAGATAAGCTGCAACCGTGCTCATGCATATTCATGAACCAGGATGGGCAATCTGATAAGTGGAATACCTGTATTTGTTGAAGAACGCGGTCAAATGTCAAAGCTGTGTCCTTGTCTTGCAGTGGGAGGAGATCAGCGGCCTGGATGAAAACTATACCCCCATCCGCACATACCAAGTCTGCCAGGTGATGGAGCCCAATCAGAACAACTGGCTACGGACTAACTGGATAGAGAAGGGCGATGCCCAGAGGATTTTTGTGGAACTGAAGTTCACATTGAGGGATTGTAACAGCTTACCGGGCGTGGTGGGCACATGCAAGGAGACGTTCAACTTGTATTACCAGGAGACCGATTCGGAGGTTGGAAGGAATATACGGGAGAGCCAGTACGTGAAAATTGACACTATTGCCGCTGATGAAAGCTTCACCCAAGGGGATCTGGGCGAAAGGAAGATGAAGCTGAATACCGAAGTGCGCATTATCGGCCCCCTATCCAGACGCGGGTTCTACCTGGCCTTCCAGGATGTGGGAGCGTGCATTGCACTGGTGTCCGTCAAAGTGTATTACAAGAAGTGCTGGTCGATCATTGAGAATTTGGCCACTTTCCCCGACACTGTGACCGGATCTGAGTTCTCGTCTCTTGTCGAAGTGGAAGGGATGTGCGTGAGCGACGCAGAGGAGGAGGCCGACAACTCTCCCAAGATGCACTGCAGTGCCGAGGGGGAGTGGCTTGTTCCCATTGGGAAGTGTATCTGCAAGGCGGGATTCCACCAGAAGGGTGACGCTTGTGAACGTAAGTACATCCATATGGAAGGTTCCGCTTTTTAAACTTAAATTATATTATGTGTGCTGAAGACCTGAAGGTCCTTAATGGACTGAAACCACTTAGGAGTTTTTATAGAAAGCCTTAGACTCAACAGGGAATAAGGGAAAGGTAAAGCTGAAATATATTACAATGGTAATGAAGTTCTGTAAATATCTCATTTCTCGTCCTGGTTTGTTTGAGTTTTATCTGAAAATTGGATCACGCATAATAGTTCTGATGTCGTTCTTCAGTGCATTATTTCCCGCGCATGCTGGCCATGTTAATTCCCATCGATTTAATGCACCCGGAAAAAATGCAGATGACAAATAAGGTCACCTCCGAAAACTGCGATAAGCATCGCAGGGGTAGTTTGCTTTGCGTGCTCGACAGCCATGTAATAAACAGCAAATTACGCAGGTGAAGAAAATCTGCAGTGTTATAATTGGGATCCGTGGTAATTGTTTGATTACAAGCCTCTTAATTTATTGCCGTAGTGCTGCTGACGCTGGGATTAAATGATAACTAGCACCTTGGTCCCCCCCCCCCCCCATGTCCCCCAGTAAGAGCAGTTCCTTTGCTGGCTCGTGGCCAAGGCAATCACTTTCCGAATACACAAGTCTGGAAAAAATCCAAATAATCTTTCAGTATTCCTTTGCTTCCCCCCCCCCCCCCAAAAAAATACAAAAAATTCTAGTGCACCATAGTGGTTCAGTCCCAGGACATTACAGCCATAGCTGGGAGCCCACAGTCTGTGCCTGAGTGTGCCATATTGCGAAATTAGGCCCCCTTGATTAGCGTGGTTTTCAGGTCCCTCGTGTGGCACCCAGTGTTATTTCTTGATGAAATTTCCCGTGGATTAGAAGAGGAGTAGTCGGTTATGTCAGTTTAAAATACCTTATCCTGTCAGTCCGACCTTTTGTGTACAAAATATGCAGCCAGCACAAAAACGTGTATGATGTGTAGACGCGGCAGTAATTGAGCACTTTTTCCTCTCAGGACAAATTAGCTGCCAGCTTTTATGCCGCAAATATACACAAGTTACTGTGTGAAGGGTGCTTGTGAAATGTATGACAGCGTCGGGAACCGTAATGGGCCTCATCCAGTCCGAGGCGCCTAATGTGGGGAAACATAATTTAACGACAAAGGGGCGATTCTACAACCTGGAGCCTGTAATGGTCCAAAAAAAAAAATCATAAAAAAAGCTTTGGGGTTATTTGGATTATTCCCAAATAAATATGCGTGTAACGCGGTGTGTGTGGAAAAATGAAATGCGAGCAGCTCGGACATTTTTGTCACCGTCTAAGTAGACAAATTGCACGGGGCTTTGCTAAAAGCAGTGAGCCACGCGCTCGGAGTACAAGGAAAGGGGCGCCGGCCATTCCGGCCAATTAAACAATGTTCCTGGCAGGCCAGAGATGATCGTCGGAGCCGTCGGTCTCCATCGCTCCAAGGACGGCGCCAGTATCTCCCGCGCCGAGTGAAATCCCGCCATGAAAAGCGACGTGTCGACCCACGCAGGTTGCGTCAGCGCGACTCGGCAATGGCGTGGTCCCGAGACAAAGGCTGCTGCTGCACGGAAGTCATTCCCTCTCTCACCAGAACAGGACTCACCTTCCATGGAGGCCACGTTGCCCCTCGCTCACAGGCCAGAGCTTTTCCCTCTCTCACCAGAACAGGGCTCACCTTCCATGGAGGCCACGTTGCCCCTCGCTCACAGGCCAGAGCTTTTCCCTCTCTCACCAGAACAGGGCTCACCTTCCATGGAGGCCACGTTGCCCCTCGCTCACGGGCCAGAGCTTTTCCCTCTCTCGCCCCTTTTCCTTTATTTCCCGCCATGTCTCGTAACCACACTATCCCTCCCCAGCGATCTGAATACAAGTCGAAAATGGCCTATATAAAATATTAAGCAGGAGAGAGCTCGGCTGTGGGGGGGGGGGGGGAGCTGTCAGCGGTGTCATCGTAGAAGCCCCTTCCATGTTTGCATGAGGTTGCTGCGAAACCTGTTGTGATCAAGTCATTCATCACCGCCAGCGGAGAGGGACAGCTTGTCTTTCGCCTCTCGCTACGTCTCTCTTTGTGCAGCCGTCAGTGCCGTTTTTCTTCTTCTTCCCATGCTCCCCCCTCCTCCCTGTTCCCCCCCCGCACCCCCACTCCTTCCCCAAAAGAGTCGAATCAATGTTATGGGTGTTGAAAAAAGGACATCTGAAGTGTCCGGCTGCAAGCAACAGGGTTTATTTGCATAGAGATACGTTGTGTAAAAATAGCGGGCAATCGTTTTTTCTACGTTTTTTTTTTTCCCTCGTTCTTTTTCTTCTGCTCCTTCTCTCTCCACCGGTGCCCACTTGCTGAAATGGAGTCATTGAGTCTATCGAGGGCAAACAAAAAATGGAGGCCCGTCTCCAGACATTGGCGTCTTTGTTTCTGAAGTCGTTGCGCGCTCCGAGGAATGCAGATTGTGTAATTGAACACATCGCGAAATTACGCCTTAATTAGTGACCTGCGGTGCGTGATTGACCGCTGGCCTTGCTCCGATGTACGCAGACAGTGGATGGGCTGCTTACTCATTTCACTCATTTATCTATTCGCTCTGTATGAAGAGCAGTAAATGTAAGTGCAGGCACTCCTCAGGTTACGATGGAGTTACGTTCCAATAAACCTGTCGTTAAGCGAAAATATCGGAGGGCAAAAATGCATTTTAATACAGTGCACCTAACCTGACAAATGTCATGGCCTAGCCTAGCTTAAACATGCTTATAACTATTTATAATAGTTATGTAGTTATTTTACAATAAAGTGTTGAATATCTCATGTAATTTATTGAATAGTGTACTGAAAAACATTTACCCATCGTAAAGTCGAAATATCGCAACCTGGAGAGCATCTGTAGTCTTGTATGGATCTTGTTTTGTTGGTAGATGTTGTGTAGCTCCTGCTCCAGTCCTGCTTACACTCATACCTGAATGTTCATTGGAAGCTCAGCCTAGCTGCAGTTAGGCCGAGTCGCCTCCTCAACAGCATGTATGTTTGCAATGTGCTGTTTGCCTCACTTGTACTTTGCTTTGAACAAATGCGTCTGTTAAAAAAAAAAAAAATGTAAATGCAATGGGTGGTTATGACTCGCCGCATGGCGACGGGGGTAACGTCAGGCAAACGGAGAAGCCATCCGTCTCGGGACCGTCAGAGAGTCTGACAGGAGTTTGCTGGAGAGTGATCAATGGCAGGAGCCCCCCAGGGGATGGACCGCCTATTCAGGTCGGGCCACAAAAGCCAAGGTGCGTCACGGCAGTGGGGGGGGCAGGTCCAGGCGCAGGTAGGGCTGCACTTCGCATTTTAAATGTGGCTCAGGGCTGGGGAGTTGCATCGCATCCTGACAGCTTCCTGATGGATACGGTGAGGGCTCACGCTACGAACGGCCCTCTGTAACAAGTGCTAATGAGCTCGTTTGTGTAAATGAGGTGGGGGGGGCAGGAAAACACCAGGGTGGGGGGGGGAGCTCAGGACTCGAGCGAGTCAGGATGAAAACAATTTGGACGCTGGATTGAGGTCTTGTCACTGTCGCTGCAGCAGCATGCACACGCCCTGCGCAGAGTCAAACACAGGAATATGTGCTTGTTTTACACAAGAGGAGCAAGCGAGCGGGAAGAAAAGGAGGGTTTTCACGCTACAGGGCACTTCTGAGCACGTTTAAAAAGTCCTTTCTTGGTGCTCTCGGTGTTGGGGGGGTGGGCAGGGTTACGTAATAAGTTATCGATTTTTCTCCTAAGAGAAGATTGAAGTGCAGAAGCCCCCTTGTGGGACACCCCCGGCAGCGGGGACACTGACCCGCCAGCGTCTCCCTCCCTCTTAAATGCCGTGGGGGGGGCACCACGCTAAACGGCCAGATGCTGTCCCCGCTGACACCGCGTCCGCCCGTCCCATCGCATCGCTCCCAGCAGACGGCGGCGAGCAATTACGAAATAGACATCTGTGCCAAGGTTTGGATAGCAGGGGGAGAGTCGGCTTAGGCGGATCAAGGGGATGGAACCGGGGATCGATGGAAACGTCGGGACCTGTTAGCGCCGGTGGAGATGAGGCCCGAGAAGCGGCCCAGGCTTTTGTTCCTTGCTGGGGGGGGGGTGACTCCTCAGGAAGCGGGGGTCAGCCCGCGCGATCATCCATCTTCGGCCGTGACAGCGCCCTGTCAGGCCTGCGCCCACGTCACCACAGCTCAGGGCAGGACCTCCGCGGCACACAGCAGCCGGGTGTAAATGAAGTTAATATTCGCTGACCCTGTGCGTGGCCAATGAGGGGGGCGGGGAGTCACACGGCCGCTAATGCCACCTGACGCCGAACGCGGGCGCTGCTCCTCTACAGCTTCACGCTCCGTGCCAGTGTGTGCGTGAGGAAGGGTGCGTGTGTGTGTGTGTGTGTGTGTGTGTGAGAGAGCTGCTTTCTGCCGCAATACAGTGCATATCTTATCTGAGCTGCATCTGTGTGTGTGCTGACTGACAATCGCGGCACAGAGAGTACCGCACATGTGGATGCGCGTCGCCCGCGATGCGTCCAGGCAGGTTTATCAGCATATATTATTCTATGAATCGTTTTTTCCGGAGCAGCGCTCGTGTTCGGGGGGCCAAAGACCCCGTGGGGCCCCGTCCCCCGAAAACAGCCTCAGCCATCAGATGGATTATTTTTATTACCCGCTGATTTATATTCATATATACATGAGTTATTTCCGACAGCTTGTGGACGCCTGTCGTCACTCACGGCTCCGCAGATGCCCGGGGCCCAGGTCGTGTTTGGTGTTTGTTGTCACTTTAAGGTGGTTCATACCTCCCTTTTCTGCTACCTTGAAACTCCATGCATCAGATCGAAGGCCCTGTGTGAAAATGCTGCTTGCAGATGAGGAGACGGGAAAGAATAAAATGATTTTAAGAGAGGTCTCTTCATCTCCCTCCTCCAACCTGACCCTTCGTGACACGTGATTGGTGTATGTGACAGCCAATAAGAATGCTGCACAGCTCGCAGGTTTCGACAATAACTCTTAATTACTATAGCTTTTTAATGGGAGACCCCCACTGCAGACAAAGTTTTAAACGAGCGTTGAAAATATTTATACACATGAAGAGCCATGCACGTCATCGCCGATCACACACACACGCACGCACACACACACACACACACGCACGCGCTTCCGCACATTGTGTTGGCGCTCAATGGGAAACATCGGCTTTGTATCCAAGGTAACCTCTTATTTTTCGTGATTTCCAATTTAGAAGCAGGGTACATATTTATAAGGCATGAGGGGTCAACCTTAAAATGGGTGGCTTATTTGCTGTGGCTCTCAAAGTTACAACAGAATTGGCTCTCTTAGGTATTTCTTGTTCGTGGAGTGAGATGCAGTTGTCTAATGAGCAACAGAAAAAAATAACGTTGTTTCTCATAAAAAAAAAAAAAAAAAACAGGAATTTGGAGAAAGCAGTAGGAAAGCCTTAATTTAGTGACCTCTCTTTGTCAGTACCTTGCCTTTTCAGAAAATAAAGCTGCTTTGTTCCGGCCTGATCCAGCATATCCTGGGTGACTGTCGCAAATTGAGTTAGGAGTTAGAACTCGGCGGTGAAATTCCAGCACAAGCTGTCTTAATGATCGTAATCCGTAGCATATAATTATCGTTAATGTAAACAGCCCGCTGTCATTTGCGAAGATTGATTGCCTGGCTTGACCTGCTGGGGGCTGCTTGCGGATGCACCGGCACTGTCTTTGTGCATCACCCTGGGGCCAGGGGCCACGCAGTTAGGTCAGGTGGCCCCTTTGACATCTGAAGAGGCTGGTAGGTCAATCTGAAATCCTGATTTGTGTGTCAGAGAGAGAGACAGAAAGACAGTGAGGCCCTGAGTGCTGAGATTTTGGGATGTTTTTTGCCTTCGATTAGTGGTGGTGGGGGCCTCCAGACGAGGCAGACCTTTAGGCTGCCTGCTTTCATGTCTGATAAAAGCTGGTTTCCTTTTGTCTTCTCGTGCCTGAAGAACTTCACTGGGAGTGGACCATGACCACGAGCAGAAGTGACCGCTTTGAAATGTTTTTTTTTTTCCCTTAAATGCACCACACTAAATGCGATTTCGCACGCATAAAATGCAGAAAATAAAAGTACGGGGTTCACTGGGAGCTGAAGGTAAATTCGAAAATAGTGGATGGCGTTTGTGGACAGCTTTGCAGAGAGTTGTTGCATGTTGCAGCGTCGGTGTTTGTAACTAGATGATTCAGTGCATAAATCAGTCTGACAACATGGCTGGGGGAATGAGCCTGTGCAGGTGTTGGGGGCTGTTTTTCTGTGATCGTTTTGTCCGGGCTGTTTTTCTGTGATCGGTTTGTCCGGGCTGTTTTTCTGTGATCGTTTTGTCCGGGCTGTACTTCTGTGATCATTTTGTCCAAGCTGTTTTTCTGTGATCGTTTTGTCCAAGCTGTTTTTCTGTGATCGTTTTGTCTGGGCTGTACTTCTGTGATCATTTTGTCCAAGCTGTTGTTCTGTGATTGTTTTGTCTGGGTTGTTTTTCCGTGATCATTTTGTTCGAGCAGTTTCTTTGTGATTGTTTTGTCCGGGTTGTTTTTCTGCGATCATTTAACTATCATCATTAGGACTGTCCTGTTGGCCAAGGGCCTTGCAGTATCTGTGACATTATTTTGTAAAAATTTTAATCAAAGCATGGTGATAATTTAAAAGCTTCCTGTCCTTTGGAAAAAAAAGTTTACGGTTTCATAACAATAACAACAGTTAAATGAGTGTAATTAAAGCTTACATTTCGTTCACAAATTTGTAACATTCAGCTGTAAATTTGTAGTAGGACATGATATATATTTACACTGTAACTGAGATCAATTAAATTTTTGAGTCTAGTGTAAGATTTCAAACAATAACAAAATATAATCCAGATGAAAGTATTATCTGTTTTTGATATACCTATCAAATTATTTTCAATATAGTATTATTTAGTGTAAATACCTACAATAAATGGAAAGTCTTTAAACATACATATTTTTAAGCAAAAACGTGCATTTCAATGGCAATTGCAATTGTTTCTTGGCTGTCAAATCATTTTATGTCAATTTTTTTATTTATTATTATAATTTTTTTTATGTTAAAGAGATCCACTGGACACGAATTCCTCCAAGTCCGTGTTAATCTAGCCACACAAAAAGGAATCACACATTATTGTGCTGATATTATACAGCACCGAGTGAGGTGGGCGGACGCCCTGCTATAACCATCTATGAATATCAGGCATTAGTTATTCTCTGTTAAATCTCAGAAGCGGGACAGAACATCAGTCTACTGTATCCTGACGCTCTGCTCGTGCTGATACACAAAGACTTTACAGCCTAAATGTGTGACACGGGCAGCAGCCAATGTCCACATCCTTCCAAATGTAGGCCCCTAGCATATTAATCACATCATTTTTTTCATTAAATTCAGCTGCTTCCTTAATTGACAGCTTGTTTAGGCTCTTTTTCGCGAAATAAGTCTGGAAAGGGCACTGCTGGTGAATTCAGAATAGTGGCTTTCTGGCGGCCTAATTGCATTTTCATTTACATCCCTGTCATGGACACACCGTGGACATAATTAGGAAATCTGTCTGATGTCCAATCAAACACTTTCTTCAGGATTAACCCCCCCTTTTTTGGAGAATAACCCTTTAATACGGTGTAAGGAAACACTAATCTTCTCTTTGTTTCTTATGGAAAGCTACTTATCCCCATCCAGGCACAGGTACCAGCGATGAATAGAGTGGTTGTCTGCCAGTTTTGTCCCTATAACGTGTGGGGTTATGTGTGAGCTGGGGTGAGTATGTGATTTCCCCCCCCCCCATCCAATCTTTTATTTCTGATCTGCTTTTTTGCCGTCCTTTGTTACCCTCCAGCAGCCTCTTCCACTAGGATGTTGGTGTTTGCAATGAGCTGCGTTTGGAAGCGCGGTCTCTGAAACTCAATCCACAGCGGCTTCGCAGCTCCAGCCGGGCCCTGCTGCCGGGCTCCGCTCCCCTTTGTGTGCTGTGCGCGCCGCCCCCGTCGCCCCACACCGGATACAGACGCCTTTTTCTCTCTAAGGCAGAAGATTAAAACATCTGAGGGTGAAGCCCAGATGTTCAGCATATAGAATCTGCTTCTGTTTCTTTTATCCCCACTATGTGGGTTTTAGGGAGAGCGTTTTTTTTTTTTTTTTTTTTTTTTTGTACATTTTTATACATTTAATTAGAGCTGCAGGTTTTCAGTCTGGCGAAAAGATCTCGGGGCACCTGTTGGCCCCAAGTGTCCGTATGAAAAGGAAAAAAATCACAACGACATGTCAGAACAAGGAAGTATTATCTAAATATAATAAATGGCTGTATAAGAAAGACAATATATAAATGCATAATAAATACATTTAAAAACAAGTTCATAAAACAAAGTTATGAAGGATTAGTAAATTATCAGAGATTTGCAGTGGGATAAGGTAAAGCAGGTCACTAATTCCTTACTAATGTTCAAGGAAAACAAAGCAGAAATCGTGGGAACCCCGTTAATCACGAATGAAAAGTTCGCTGTCTCGGGATAGCAAATGGGTATTTAAGCTGCGATGGTAAAAATAGATTTTTATTTTTTTCATTTCCTTGCACCATGAATTAACATTCATATCACTGGCAAGGTACAGTTTGTCTGGAGCCAGGCTTGGTTCTTAGCAGTCAACAAATTCAGAAATGGCCTGTGTCAGGCGGGAGCGGAGCACGGTTTTGACATCAGGCTCCGCAGCCTCATTTTCGCTTCTTAAATATTACGTTGAGACTTTCTGAGGAAAATAACAACTGGAAACGAGGAGCTGAAGTGCAGGCAGTTGAATTTCAATGAAATGTTCAATTTCCTGTGTATTCCGGACTGGTGTCGCGCCTTAAATGAAACCAAGATGGAGAAAGGAAAGAGAACAGCAAACCAACAAGAAGCGGAGCAGATTAGGGAAACAGGAGGGTGCGATTTGCGAGCGGGGCGTGCTTGTCGTCTCGTGGCCTTGTGTTTCTGTGTCGGTGTTTAAATAGAATCTCACCGTCAGTCAGTGCAGCGGCGGCCGAAATAAGAAAACAAACCGGGCCTTTTATCACGCTTGACCCGCTCCACCTGGCATTCATCAGCAGCAGGGGTTGCCTGTTGCTGCTGTCGTCCGCTCGTTTCCTCTACCTCCTTTATCACTCTAATGGGGTGCTATCTGCAGGCCGCTCTCCGCGTCCGCCGCCCCGTCGCTGTGCATTCTTTCCACATCCGTCCCGGCAGCCGGGCAGATTCAACACATAACCGGACCTGGGCAGGGAGGGAAGTCGGTGTTGGGGATGGAGACTGTCTGCCACGTGCCAGTCGCTGTCCACTCCGAGCCACGGGAAAACAGGAAGTGAGACACTCGGGGTTGCCCTTCATTTCCTGGTGGAGCCGACCTCGCCGCCATTCTCGATGGGAGACGGAGATAACCGCCCCGGCTTAATTTGGGTGTTACGCTAAGCGGCTGTTTTGCAGAAAAGACGTGATTACCGAGCACATGACTGGACGCACCATGACATTTAATAATGCTGCTCGGAATCTATTTAGTCATTTTTAGCAGAAGCTTTAGCCCAGCATGCCAAACAAGTAAGGCAAATGGCACATAGCAAACATACTTACTTTCAAGTCGGCTAGGTGTAAGTGTGGCTAGACTGAGCTTCCAGTGTAAGCAGGACTGGAAACAAAGTAAGAACATCATTATACTATTAGTCAATGAAAATAAAGTGCAGCATTAACAACATTCCGAGAACACTAACAGACGCCAGCAAAAGAAAAAGAGTCTCATACATTAATAATCGGCGGTGATTAGTAGCTGAAAATGAGTCTGGTACATTAGTAACTGCTGGTGACTAGTATCTGAAAATGAATCGTTAATACACCGGCGGTGAATAGTAGGTGAAAGTAATTCTGTTACATTAATACACTGGTAGTGACTAGAATCTGAAAATGAGTCTGGTATATTAATAAATTGGCAGTAAGTAGTAGCTGAAAATGAGTCTGATGCATTAATAACTGGTGGTGAATAGTAACTGAAAATGAGTCTAGTACATTAATACATCGGCGGATACTAGTAACTGAAAAGGATTCTGGTACGTTAATACACTGACAGTGACTAGTAACCGAAAATGAGTCTGGTATATTAATACACTGGCGGATACTAGTAACTGAAAACGAGCCTGGTATGTTAATACACCGGCGGATACTAGTAACTGAAAACGAGCCTGGTACGTTAATACACCGGCGGTGACCAGTAACTGAAAATGAGTCTGGTACGTTAATACACCGGCGGTGACCAGTAACTGAAAATGAGTCTGGTACGTTAATACACCGGCGGTGACCAGTAACTTAAAATGAGTCTGGTACGTTAATACACCGGCGGTGACTAGTAGCTGGTGTGAATGAAAGAATGTAGATCTGTTGCATTAAAATGTCATCCCTGAGTTTGACGTCTCATCCATCCATGGCCGCCTTGTCACAGCTGTCCTGGTTGTTTTCATGTAACCAGCAGGATGTTTGAAGCACGTTAACCTGACCAGCTTTAGCTGCCCTTTGCTGTGTTTTAACGTGTCCATGTCGGACGCCGATGTCTGGCTTGTGGGACGGCAGCCTGTGATTGAGACATCCCCCCCCCCCCCCCGCAGAATGCGCCGGTTCTTATTCCCCCTCCGGAGCCACCTCGGCCATATATAAAGAAATGCTGAGTGTGGCGGTTTGTCTCCTGCTCTGAATGCGACAGCTTGACCACTGGAAGGCAAAATTACAGATGCAGGCTATGTGTAGTTTGCCAAGGAGCTCGCTAGAATGTCAGATGGTTTTAATCTAAACCCCCCCCCACCGTTCTTTTTTTCGTTGCTTAACCTCAGCCTTATTCTTAAGGGCGTGCCTAATTTCCCCGTGTAGTAATCGAGCGCTGTGTTTTTCCCGGCCCTCCTCTAGTTTGTGTCAACCTGCCGCTGTGTTGAGCTACAGCGGGGGCCTGACAGAATAGGGTCACAAATCCGCTAATATGTTATTCGTCCTACCTTTGTTTGTTTAATTTCCTTCCCTTGTTTGCTGTATGTCTTCATCGCCAATGAGGACAGTCAGTCAGTCAAACCTAGTCTAAAAAAAGCCTCCCTTTCTTTTTTCTCCCCCAGACGCTTGAATAATATTTGTGGAATATTCTCTGCATGCTAAAGCCCTATTGCTGTGTGAGATGCAGGAAGTGTTGCCTGCTTATAGTCATCAGGTTAAATTGATAGGGGAAAAAAAAACCAAATAGATTTATTCTATCCGTTCAGAATAGGCCTGTATTATAATGGTTCCATTACATTATGAAAAAAAAAACACAGAACAAGAGAATTATGACCCAATAGAATTTTTTTCCCATCCTCGAGTCGTGATGGAGGAAGCGTCACGTAAAATTAATCCCGAACGTACAGTTATGTGCTCATGAAAGAAGATTCTGGCACAGGGTTTGCCGAGCAGAGGAAGTTTGCCAGCCCACAGCACTCGCTGCCAGGCTAAGAATGCACGCCCGGACCGTCGTGTTTATGCATGTCACTGAAAGTGAGGCGGAGGCAGAAGCCGTGCGAGGGCGTGCACACGGCCACTCATGTCCCAGCACTGTTTGATTCCAGGCCCAATTTGCAGGCCTTTTACTTGCTCTGGATTACACAAACATTTCGGCTGTTCGGAGACATCGATAAACAGAGAGCGATCGTGGGGAAAAAAACGTTAAATAAACACGATAGCGCAAAATCTGTAACTTTTGAGGGCTGTTTACTTTCAGGGCCTCCGTTTACGTCGCACTGGTGCAGATAACTGCTAATTTCTGGCCAGTAGACATTATGGCCCTTTTAGGCATATGGTCGGTGCATATCCTGGCTACGCCACGGACCTGCTGGCCCGTCGGCTTACGGCTCTCAGATAAGAAACGGCAAACAGACGGGGCGACTTATCAGAATGTTTAAACAGCCGTATAGTTGGAAACATTTAAACAAGGGACACAGTATGTCTGTGATTATCCCAGTGTAACGGGCCTATCGTTTTACCATTAACACGGGTGAAACTGAAAGACACAAAAGCAATGAGTTAATCTCGTAATGCAATACAGATTTATTCTGTTATATATTTATGACCTAGTTAAAAAAAAATAAACAGTATAGCATAGAAAATTAGTTTAACAGTATTGTTAATGGGGCTGTGTTTCCTGTTAGGAAGTTAACCACAAAGTATTGAAACCACAAAGCACTGGAATTCCTATTTTCATTCCCAGTCCTACGGGTAAGGAAACAATACCGATGAAATCGGATCTTTTACATACTTTGCCAGTTGTCGTATTTTGTGAAGTCTGAAACGCAAAGTAACGGCTTCTGCGTATGCCGAGCGGATATAGCGGAGTAATTATGGCCCAGACGTGTTAAAATGTTGAACTCGGGCATTATCCATCGGCTGATTGTTTTAATTGCCCACCCACGACGTCATCCCCACCAAAATAACCTTTATATGAGGTAACACCTTATTTGGGATGTGTCAGAGAAAGGACTGAATTTAGCAACATTAAGTTGCCGCAGTCTGTTTCTCCTTTGACAAGAAGTGGACAAAACAGATTGTCTCTGCAAGGTTTATATAAGCTCCATGCTGTTAATGAATTTCCTACATATCTACGCTCTGGTATTTAATTTTTAGCAAAATTTAATTCCTGGAAGTTTATATTGACCTCTTATTTCCCAGAGAGTGAAGCAAGCACTTTGTGTATGTTTAGCATGTTGAAAATCGGGCATAAATCCACATTTTCTGAAGGATTTCTTTCTGGTTTGTCTGTCCATTGGCAAATGAAGTGAATGAGCTCATTCCGACACACATCGCTTACTTCCTGTTTCTAAATATCACCTTTCATGGTTCTTCACTAGAACATTGTGACCATATGGTGAGATAAAATAAGTGCCTACATTATTTATGAACGCAGAGTTCGGATAAATCTAACCATCCATGCCTGTAGCCACCGGCGATTTCGAAATAATTTATGAATTGTCTTTGATCCTAAGCTGACAAGTCATTTCATGTTACCTTTAACTTTGAAGGTGAAATGCTGGAAAACTCTGCTTCTATTATGGTGACCAGACCTGGATGGCAATGCCTCTGACACACAGTCGCCAATTTTCTTGTTAATCTAAGTACACCGAATTTTTTGCTTAGTACGATGTAATGCGTAGCATAGCAACAGATGATGTCATGCCTAGGTGTCTTCTCTGTCGAGGAATGTGTTCCTTAGCTGAGCTGTGCACTCACAGAGGGGCTGTTTGGTCGCGTACATGGGCGCCTACGCCCTTCTCCTTGCCCGGGGCCACGCGGCTTTCTTTCCTGCTCAACATGGACTCCTCTGTGTACACGGCCCTCTTGACCCGCCCCTCTCTCCCTCCCCCTCTCTATTCCTGCAGCCTGTGGTCGTGGCTTCTACAAGGCATCGTCGCAGGACCTGCAGTGCTCACGCTGTCCGGCACGCAGCTACAACGACCGCGAAGGCTCCTGGCGCTGTGACTGCGAGGACGGCTACTACCGCGCGCTGTCCGACCCGCCGTCCGCGGCCTGCACGCGTAAGTCCCTCGGCGTCTGGAGAGCACGTGGTGCTCCCTATGGCCAGGGCTCGTTAAACCCCCACCCCCCTACTCCTGCATTGTCTTTTTATAATTATGTCTCAGCGTCTGCTTTTCATTTTTTCATTGTGTTTTTTGTAATGATCAGAAGAGCAATTTGCCACTTGCTGTCGGAAAGATCGCAATTACAACCGGACGCCCCTCGTGTCTCCATTTGTCCCGGTGAAGGTTACCCTTATGGGATGAACGTCTCTGGAGTGTTTGCGTGGGCGCTGGGAGCCCGCAGTGGGGGCAGGCTTTCCTCCCCCTTGCCAGGGCTCCTCCAGGAGCCAGGCCGTACTGCCTTTGTACCATCTCTCCCCCAGGGAGCCGGCGGCCAGCTCGACGGAGTCAGACGGGGGGGAGGGGGGGCTGAAAATTAAATTTAACGAACAGCGTTCCAGGGCGGAGAAGGACTCCATTAACGACGGATCAGGGAAAATGAGGGTCCTCCTCTGACATGCTGATTTATACTTTACACATTAGCTGAAAATTGAATCAAATTGGGTACCTCTCTTCCCGGTCTTAATTCCACTACCCAATCAGTGGCAGAGCGGGTGCAGATGGCCGGGTCGACCCAATCGCCACGTAGAGCCTCCCCATTGGTAAACCGGGCAAAAAGAGTCACACCTCCCCCCCCCCACCCCCCAACCGCTCAGTCCATTTTATGAATGACAGATCCATAACCCTCCTCTCGTGTCTCAGCTCTGCTTTTACCGTGTGCGAGCGAATTGCTTAACTTTCCTGTTCTACATTTGTGTTCCACATGCACAGAGGGTAAAATACTTAAGCAGGAAAGGAGTTAAAAAAGTGCTTTGTGTTTGTCCCTGTCTCTGAGCAGTTCTCCTCATACCTAATGGGCCTCTTGTATGAATTTTTTCCCGCATTTTAAACCTCTTCTCTAAAATAACATGAAAGGAAAAAAAAAGTCGTACAGCATGACCATCCGCCATGGTTAACGATGCTTTTCGTCCGTCTGTTTTATCTCAATTATATCTGGATTAAGTTATTTTGGCCAGACAAATTGACAAGGAGGGAGATTTACTTGCTGGGATTTAGAATGTCATTAAATTGAAAGGTAATTGGATGTGAATTTACATGCTTTGAATAAAGCGCTTGATTGGCAGGTTTTTAAATGAGCGCTCGGACATAATCGTAGGCTCAAGACAAACAATGTGACATATCACTATAGAGCATGGATTAGGAACATCTTCTTGAAATTCCAGTTACGGAAATTACATATATAAAGGGAAATCATACTCTTAATAGTCAATGAATGAAGATATATTTTTTTAAAAGGACATTAAGCTAAAATTCATATTACGGGGTGCCATGTTGTAGTGTACGTGCCCAGTGGCACCCAGGATACAGGAGTATAAAAGGAGCCGTCTCATTCAGATGCAAACTGATGCGATAATGAGATACGCTGAAGGGCCTCTGCTGAGGATATTTCTGTTAGCACAGAGGGGAGACATGAGATGGTGACAGATTTTGGATTCCCCATCAATCAGGCGACAGCTGTGAGCAGCGCCAGGGCTAGTGGGGTCTGAAAAGGGCAGCACTGAGTGCCCCCCCCCTCCCCCCCTCGTGTCCGCCACCTCTCTGGGCTGACATCTCTCAAAGCTTCCATCCTGTCAGCAGTTGCTAGGGGACGAGGCGGGGGCTGTAGGACAGAGAGTCGTAAGGGCCTCACGTCCATCCGCCTGTCATGTGCGCTCTGCGCTCGGCTGCCATTTTCTGCCAAGAATGTGCCGGCCCCCTCCATGTTGGCTCAGGGGTCAAAGGTCAGGGCACACGTTTGCCGATTAGGATTTAGAGCTGGTGGGTGATGTAATTACCATGCTTGGGCGACCCCCCCCCCCCCCAGCCTGACTCTCCATTGAGTCCCTAGATCCATAATAGGCAGCGGTATGTCCGTACCGCCCGAGAGTCGTTTTCTAAGCAGCTAAGCTTCAGATTCGCTTGTCCTAAGCCCCGACTCACGAAGGTCTTTAAAACTCTGTGCAGGATAATAAAAACAAGCTTAAGGGAAGAGCTTTATTTAAGGACATTTAGTAGTTCAATAAAGAGGCGTCAACACTGTTTTATGAAGACAGCCGACAAATTAGTTTAATTTATTAAAGACCTTTACCGTGCTCTGTCGTTTCTCCCGGCGTCCTTCCCAGCAGCTCGGGCTGGCCACGGAAAAGTCATTTCAAAGGCCAAGTGGAAGCGAGAGATTTTGGCAGCAGCGCCGGGGTTCGGGGGAGAGCAGCGGGTCTGGAGTCCGCCAGAGAGGGGGGGCAGGCGGCGCGGCGTGAGAATTAGTCACCGGGGGGTGCTTATTCAAAAGCGGAACGGAAGGACAGCAGTGTCGGCGGACGAGAGTTTCTGTGGCATTGTGCCGTCAGAAGTGGCTGACGGGGCAGACAGACAAAGGCGCGCGGGGAGCGGAGGCCGGTCCCGCCACCGCCGCTGCTCAATTGAGACGTCCCAATCTGTGCAAATCCATGAAATGAAGCTTCAGTCGAAGGCAGAGAGCGAGCGGGGAAGGAACACAGCCCGATACGACGGACAGAGGCGCAAACCCCTGAGCTGAGAGGATCAGCAGGCAGGCAGCGGCAGCTCAGGATGTCGGTGCTGTGCGCTGCAGGTACAGCGGGCCGGAAAGGAAGCCGTCCGGGGGTGTGGGAGCCGGGCACGCGCGGGGGGGGTGCAGACAGCGAGTGCTGTGTTCAGGGCGCCTCCCCAGCATGTATTTATATTGCTCAGCGTGTGATGCTTTTAGTAAAAATTATTTTTAAAATGGTGCCGGAGTGGCTCAGTGGGTAGCCGCATACCTCCAGGGTTGGGGGTTCGAGTCTCATTCATGTTCTGTGGGGGGGGGGAGCTTGCAGGTCCTCTCTGCATCACGCTGATGTCCTCTGGGGGCCAGAGGCATGCATTTAGGAACACTGGCTTTGCTCCCATGGTGTGTGACCGCGAGTGTGTGACTTGCACGCCCCAGGGTCGATACGCATCCCCTTCAGGGTGCGCTTGTGCCTTGTCCTGCCTGGGACAGACACAAGGTCACAGTGACCCCATACCGGATATGCCATTAGAACAGTGTTTCCCAATCCAGTCCAGGAGAATCATGGATCCTAGCTCTGAGGAAGCAAAAATGTGGACAGTCTGACAAGGAGCAGGGGGGGAGCGGAAATGTGGAATGACTGTGGGTCCCTGAGGACCGGACTGAGAAACACTGGCTCAGAAGATGGATGGATAGAATATATGAAATATTTGTAAATGGCTTTTTAAATAAAACCAACAAAAATTACATTTCATTGGACATTATTAAGACAACATTCACAAGTTCATATTACCGTTATATATTTTTTTAGTTGCTGGCAAAATGCGTTGTTTTTTTCAGCAATTATTCTCTAATGCCTTTGGGAAACGGCTGCCCTTCACTCAAACCTTTAGCCCGCCTCTGTGGTTTCTGTTGCAATTTTGGTCCGTAATGTGTTATTGATTACAGTCTGCTGAGCAGGGCTGAGGTGGGAGGTCGGGGCTGAGGGTTAGGGCAGTCTCCCCCAGTCTGTCCACAGGTGTGCAGTTAAGTGATTTATAAGAATATGGGCCCACATCTGAAACAGCCGTATCCATGATGACAATTTGCGTTATAACGTTGTTTCTACGTTAGTCGGACGTGAGTCGCGACCCCCTTGTGCCGTGTGTTACATTTTTCACAATGGAGGAAAACGCTTTGATTTGAATTTTTTTTTTTCTTTGCTTCTCAAATTGCGGTTGAAAGTAATTTCAGGATCTTTGGGCTAATTAATAGTAAATGTTGCCAAGGTGATTGTGGGCAAACAAAAGGAGGAACTGAGATATCTCATTTGTCTGAGCCGTACATGTGTCGCTGAGAGGCTCGTGGGCGGGATTAGCATCAGCCAGTGGGATTGCAGACACACTTATTTACATCACTTCCTGTCCTGGGGCTGTCAGCTCCACTAGCTAGCCACCGTACCGTCCAGCAAGTGGTATATACGTGCCAGAAAAAGGTATATGTTCTATACCTGATGCATGCATTGTATTTGTAGGGAGGGTGAGATCTTTTAGAAATTCAGGATAAGACAGAGTGACATTTTACTGTCTGAATTTAATCAGATGGCTACATATGCATTGGCCGTGTCATTCAGTATCTTTATACTCACAACATATTTGCCCCAGAGCGCTTAACGCATCTAACAAGAATAACAGCATAGATTTACATAACTGTTAATATTGCACTGGTGTAAAAAATCATAGGAGGAAATAACAAATCTGTGGAATGGAATCAAAAACCTTTACAATACTTACTGGAGAATGAAAAACCTCGGAAGGTCAGAACTGCCTGCCCCCCCCGACACTGGGACATTGCATGTGCTTGTATTTCACTTTGCATTTGTACTAATTCCACATAGTATTAAATAATTCTTTCTCCTCTTCTGCCCCTCCTTAATTCCGGGAAATAAAAAAAAGGTGTTTTAAAGGTTTAAATAAACTGCTCGGCACAAAGTGCATAGCTGCCTCCGCTGTGGTGTGGAGTCCAGGCTAAATCCATTAGCAACTCCTGACCATTAGCAGTCCCTGTGTTCACCTTTGGAAAGGCTAGCGCCCCCGCCTGGAGGGGAGGAATAAAAGCGCATGCTCATACTGAGCCCCGACAGACACTCGCAAAGACAAACCTCAGCATGGCTCTCCATGCTGTCCCACCTATGACCAGACTGCTGTCCCAGGCTTTGTCGTTTCATAACATTCCAGACCGTCTTCAGCATAGTAGCTACTTGCTGTTTTCATGAACCTCCCCTGGCCTGTTAGGCTAAACTCCGACTTGCATGTGCTTGTATTTTGCTTTGCAGTTGTACTAATTCCAGATAGTATTGAGTAATTCTTTCTCCTCGTCTGCCCCTCCTTAGTTCCTGGGAATAAAAATGGTGTTTTAAAGGTTGCATTTCTCCAATTGCCAGGTTACGTCACTTCAAAACTTTCCGCATTGTTTTAGAAGAACCTTTATGTGAAATTTTTTTACATCTGGCTCATAAAAAATGCAGTTTAATTGAGGTAGAGATTGTTACTGTCAGATTAGGCCTGGACTTCGTAATATTTAAAGCCCAAATGCTGTTTATGAATCAGAGCTTTATGGGGTAATGACACCATCCTTTAGCGGTGCCACACTGTGTCTGCACTCCATGCTTAGCTAAATAAGGCCTTATCACAACACTGCGTTCTGTCTGCAGTACAAAATGGGCCAATAACATGAGTTTAAATCTGACCCATAAATCGCTGGAGTGTGCATTCTGGCCCGGAATCGTGAAGTCGGACCATCTCCACGATCAGCTGTATCGAGGAAGCCTCTGCGGTCATCTTTGCAGTCCATAGGTTCTGATATGTTTTTTTTTACATATGCGTAATGAAATGCGAACGGCATGCCTCATTATGCACGAAGAGCCGCGAGGCTCTTCACAGTCATCACCATCATCACCATCGTCTTCACGAGCGCCATGCCAGTACACGGCTAACGTCCCGCAGCACGCGGAACAGCACTTTGCTTTTGGGCCTTAACATTAGCCTCACAGTCCTGCTGGTTCCCCTCTCGCGTTGCCAAACCTCTGACTCACCTCCCCTCTATTTTGTGCCCCCCCCCCCCCGCCCCCCATTCGCAGGGCCCCCTTCAGCGCCGCAGAATCTGGTCTTTAACATCAACCAGACCACGGTGACCCTGGAGTGGACCCCCCCAGCAGACACGGGGGGCCGCAGTGACGTCACCTACCGGGTGGTGTGCCGCCGCTGTACCTGGGACCCTGAGGAGTGCGTGCCGTGCGGCAGCAATGCGGTGTACGTCCCCCAGCAGGCTGGCCTAGCCGACACCTATGTCACCATCTCCGAGCTGTTGGCGCACGCCAACTACACCTTTGAGGTGGAGGCGGTGAACGGCGTCTCGGACCTCAGCCGCACACAGCGGCTCTTTGCCGCCGTCAGCATCGCCACCAGCCAGGCAGGTAAGAGATGCCGGTGACCACCAGCAGAGGGCGACGGCGGCCGACTTCACGGCATCTGTCATCTGAGAAACGCTGAGTGATGACCCCCGCGTCGTATAAGCACGCGCCGCTTGTTTGCCATCCATTATTCCTGCTTGCATTTAGCCGCGTCTTAAACCCGTTAAGCGATTTGCGATGTTTGTGTTTCGCAGCACAGAACCACGTTGCCGTAGCGACAACGTCAGCGGTTACATCTCGGAAACGTGTACGCAGTTTGCCAGTGTGGGTCTGATGCTTCGGCAATTAAATACGCTCCAGTAGTCGCAGATCTGTAGTATTTATGATAACATGCATCGTTAAGCCTCTCTGCCAGCACTAGCACAGGGAACGATGTCATATATTCTTCTGGTAATCTACAGTAATTAAAACGCTCGGCCTTTGACAGCCTGAGAACGTACACCGAACTGCACTGAACTCTGTAATTATTTCCACGGATCCAGCAAATGGGGCTCTAGTTTTCTGGTTAGGTGTGCGCGGTGCACGCATCCTGTGCTAAAGAGGGCTCACTGTCACCGTTTTAGTGCCTTAGAAGGGAGCGGGGGGGGTAGGCCGAGGGTGGGCTGATACGATTGGCGTTATTGGCATCCCAGTCTGCTGTGGTGGAAGCTTGTAGACTCTCCTGTCGTGGACTGTGTTTACTGTAAAGCGGCCAAACGCTGTTAATCGAGGATCAAAAAATATATATATTTCAACAAGCTGAAGCATCCAATCAGCAGAAGAAGCAAAAATCTTTGTTGGTGATGACGGTGCTTGGAGTTTGGTCCCACTGTACTGCACATGGATACTGCTAGCGGTCGGCTGTTGTATTTCTGCATGTAATAGGACTGTGTGTGTCTGTGTATATAACCTGAGAATAGAGTATAAAACACACACACAGAAGACAAGGAGACAGAATGGGTCTTATGAGAGCCATCTCCTTCTCAGTGTTCCAGGAGGTCAGACGGAAAAGAAATGGTAATTGTTGCCAGGCAGCAGAATGAATGTGTGATGTGGAGAAGGGGTATGATGTATGTTGGGTGACAGGGCCCGTGGCAGAGGCGCACGCAGGCATGTGCCGTGGGTAGCCTTGGCAGGGACGCAAGGTCGAAGGAAGGAGACCTGCGAAAAACAATTAACACAGCCTCAGCGTGAGCCTTTCATCATTACGCTCAGCACGCCGACAGCTAACAATTACCGCGCCAACCAACCAGCTCCGCCGCGTCCCTGCCGCTGCCATCGAGTGGTACCGGGTGTTAATTGATAAAAAAATGAGTTTGCTTATGCAACACGAAGGGTATGTATTACATTTAAGTAGCGCCACTTTAAATCAGAGTTTGCCTAATAGATGATTACGTCGCGCTTCTGTCCATAGGGATCCCCACGTTAGTGATGTATGTTAGCGCGCACACAAGGCAGTCTCACTTTCTCGCACGCAGGATATTAACCTGTCTCCGTGAGCATGTGGGCGCCAGCCGTTTTCCTGCCGCATGCGGTGCACGCCTGAGCGACTCGGCTCCTGGAATCGGTGGCCAGCGCTGGCCCGGCTCAGGAGGGCGACTTTATTACCGAGAATTCTGGAAGCGGTTAACCTTTGCCGGACCAACGCAGGAATCCTATCGCGGGAAAAGTGCTAAAGAGGGCATCGGCCTTCTCGGGAAACCTTCCTCTAATCCGCGCGGTCATTTTTTTCCACAGCCAACGGCAAAACAGGCATGGGGAGGATGTGATTGCGTGAGGGCAGGTGGCAGTGCTGATGAGGATGGCACATCTCCCCTAATTATACTGAAGACACTGTCTGGGGTAACACATCTATCGTTGAAGGTGTTGAGTGCTTATTGCTCCTTGAAGTCTAATTGCGATCCAGGTTTGTCTTTCCCGAACTTAAATAACGACGCTTCACTGAAGTATATGCGAATTTGTTGTGATATTTGGAGTAGTTTACAGGAGATAGAAGTTTTGCGGTGTAAATATCAGCTGCTTCTCAGCTACTAGCTACAAAAGACCTTTCTCCCAGGCCCCGGTTCCAGTGTCACAACAGGCTTGTAAACGGGACGCATTGGTCAAACGTGTCGCTGTAGTTTCTTGGATAGCCATTAACATGCACTTTGAGGGACATCGCATCTCAGAAGAAAAATGTGCTGTGGAAAATAGCATAGAGGACGGATCAGAATCCGACTCAGCAGTAGGAAATGCGCAGAAACAAGTGCGCAGGCGGCAAGGGGCGTAGACAGCGTGATCGGTGGGTGGGGGGAGCCGTTTAAATTGATTTTAATGCAGGTGTCAGCTAGAATCCATTGTACATTTATACGCATTCAGATGCAGTGTGTGCTGCAGAGTCGAGCGGCCTTTTGCAGTGAGGCATGCTGGGGCAGACAAATACGGGAGGGGGGGGGGGGGGTAGGGCTTATCTCATCAGTGTTTAAGCTGCTATTCATTGACTTATTGACTTATTGTTATTGCCCGAATACATACACAAGCCTTAACAGTGTCTTATTTTTCTCTTCACTCCTTCATTTTTGGAATCTTTGGAAGCACACATGCATACATTTCAGCCACATATCCAGTACACCAGTGTGGTCCCACAGACGGTCCATAGTTGCGAGGGAGCAAAAACACGGACCGTCTGGCATGGAACTGAGAGGAAGTGAAAACATGGAGCGACGTTGAGTCCTCAAGGACCGGATTGGGAAACACCGCAGTACACTATTCCCGGTACCCCTGGCAACGTAGCAGGGAATGCCCAGCCCGGGATGCCAGTCCCTCGCAGGGCACACACACATGCAAGCACCGGGCAATTTAGAGATGCCCGTTTGCCAAGTGCATTTCGTGGGGCTGTGGCAGGAAACCAGAGAGCATGCAGGAAACCCACACAACATGGGGAGCGCATGCGGACTCCACACGCACGGACCGGGACGCAATTCAAACCTGCGAATCCGGGGACATCAGGCAGCAGGCCTGCCCACTGGGTCCCCACTGCCTGGAAGCAGTTCAGGATAATTACTAGATATAAACCTGAGCCTCTTAAGGAAACCGAATAAATAAATCTTTATTGCTCAAGCAGAGAATCTTCATGGGCTGTACTGCAGCTTTCAGGACTGGGATGGAGAATCTTTAGGACAGATCCGTTTTAATCACAAAGATGAGGTAGTAACTCACCAGGATGAGACGTCTTATTTTTTTTTCAGCAAACATGCAGTTGTTTATCCCACTGCATCTCCCACTGGTAAGGAGAAGAGCAGAGCCAGACACGTAAGCCTTTCTGTGGGAAATCGGCAGCTCGGCGGCTCACTGCCGGGGCCCCAGATTAGTCATAAGCTATGTTTGTGATGCTAATCTCCCCCCAGAAGACTTGCCCATAGTCTGCGCTTCGCCCGGTCATTAAGAATAACTTATATAACCGCTCTCCTCAGTCTTGACGGCAAAGACGGGCGTTGCAAGAGAACAAATGGCCGTCGGGCGGAGTGACATGCTCGGGTGCCTGCATGCGCTAGCCGCGGAGGTGCTAATTCTATCGCTGTCGCCGGCTAACTTTGTAAGCAATGCGGCTCAGTGTATTTGTAAACAGCGGCCGGTGGGAGTGATAAGGCCATCGACGCAGTGCCTGCGTCTGAGCTCCGGCAGAGCGCCGCTGCAGGGTGAAGGTGGATTGATCCGCGCCCGTCCCGTATAACCAGACTCAGCCGGTGTCATTTTCTAGTTAAGTGGAACCCGCTGCTGTGGCGTTTGTCTGCAGTTTTTCATTACCTGGCAACCCATCGTCCCACCCCTTTCCCTCTCTCACTCTCTTTCTCCTTCTCTATCTCTCTCTCTTTCTGTCTCTCTCTCTTTCTCACCCTCTCTCTCTCACCCTCTTACCCTCCCTCTCTCTCTCTCTCTCTCTCTCTCTCTCTCTCTCTCTCTCTAACACACATACATCCTTTTCTTTACCTCCTTCCGCACAGTAATTCGATGAGCCCTGGGCAGAGCGGTGGGGTTCGACAGCTGTAGCAGAGCGGCGGTGGTCTCTCAGGGCAGGGGCTCCCGGCACTTAACCCCCGGCTTCCCGCAAAAGCCTCCCGATTCGTCTGCCACCCAATCCGTCAGCAATGAATAATTTTCATGGAAGGTGCACTTTAATTACTTTCCCATTTAAATGGCATTATCGTGCCCTATCTAGGTAATTAATCTCCCCAAGTATCCTGTTTCAGCCTTTTATTGCGGGCAGACGAGCCCCCTAAATCCCCCCCCCCCACCCAGAATCCCGTGTGGTTGAATGAGCGCCCCTGCTCACAGTGAGGCCCCCTCTGCCTTCGCCCTCCAGTCGGCCCTATGCTGGCCTCGGACCCTGGGAACCGCAAGGTGCTGTGTGTCTCTGGGAAGGATACTGGTGGGTGGCGGGGGAGAGGGGCTGTGCCAGATCTCTTAGTGCTGCTGCTGTGCGGCCATTTCCCCCGCACTGTCTCACTGTCAGGGGCCATCATCATCATCACCATTATCATATTAATATTATTATTATTATTAATAATAATAATAATAATAATATTCATAATAACAATCCCTGCCTCATGCCCATAGCTTCCGGGATAGGCTCCGGACTCCCCGCGACCCAGAAGGATAAGCGGTTTGGAAAATGGATGGATAATAATAATATTAATAAGCCACTGTGCTCTGTTCTTCCTCAGGTACGCTTGATGCTGACTGTGCCTGTACTATATAAACATGGGGGCTTGTAATTAGGACCCCAAGAGCCCCTCAGTGACAGGGGTCCTAAGAATCTGGATCATAATTGGATTGGCCTGGGTTGGGGCCCAAAATCTCGAACCTCACCCGTGCGTATAAGCTCTTCTTTCTTTGCTGAGAATGGATGGATTACATCGGCATAGTTTCTTTTACATTGTATTTCTCTGCATACATATAACAGTGTAATGTGCATTTTCCAGAACGGGTGTTATTTATGTGGCAGATTAAGAATATGCTTTTAAGAAGCGTGCAGCTCTGCACGATGGCAGGGGGTCTCCCATGGCCTCGTCTTCTCCGAAGGTGTGCAGATCAAGGTGCACTTTAAATAGTCGGATTCCAGTGAGCCAGCGGAGTTTTGAGTGTATGTCTGTGCCAGTCTGGCTATTGTTTACAGTGACAAAAAGCCAAAGTGAACTTTAATATGGAAACCTCACCTTTGGAGTGTGTTTAAGGCATTCGGCACTTAGCAGGGGTAGAAAAAAAAAAACATTTTGGGATTCCATTATACTTACATGAAAAAAAAAAAGTCAGAGTTGTGCCCTGCGGAGAAGCTTCCTGCCTTGCGAAAAGCTTTTAAGCTGCGACAGCTGTGAGAACATAGTGGATGGCATTGCACTGCAACGTGAAGGCCCTCTGGAGAAAGTGTCGTGGAGAATGAAAATGAAACACTATTTTTAAACCATAAATTAATAGTCTTAATGTTAATTTCAGATTCACTAAACTTGTATTAATGAGTTTCTTTTTGAATGACAGGTACTAATTGAAGTGGTCTCTAAGGATAGCGGTCTCATCTCTCAGACGAGACTGATGATAAATACGGGTGTTATAAACTCGGAACAATGAGCCGGCGCTAAGAATTATTTAGAATTTGAGTGCGGTGTTGCAGCATAATGGCTAAAGCGCTGTTGGTCAGGATGGAAGGGTGTTGTTCTGTGAGGGGATTGGAAAGCAAACGAAGCCAAAATCTTGCTCCTCTTTAATCTAATTATGCCGTCATCTCTTTAAATTTTGTTTACTGAAAACAACATTCATATATTGGAAAAAAATATAGTGGAGGCCTGGTTTTACTAAGATTCTCCAAAGACGGGCAAGGATGTGGTCAGGGGATAAGCAGCAATAATAATAATAATGTATATAATGATTATATGTAATATATATAATAATAAAATTGGGTTTGTTGACTTCAATAGCACTAAGAAGGTTACCATTCAGTCTCACCTCAGTTCCATGTGGATCCGGCCACTGTCCCAGCCGAATTTCATCTTCCACATGGTCCGGAAAGACCTTTGCATTCTTATCGGTGTGATTTGGGGACACCTGACCAGAGCTGAGTATTCAGAACCATCGTGGCGCTGGTGTGCGTTTACATCTCCTTATGTGATGACAGCGGTCACCGCGCGGACAGCGGGGGAGTCCTCTTGGCCCCAATCTCCCTTTACTGCCCTTGCGTGGCCCCGGGGCCCTTGCAGTCCCCTGGTGCCCCGTTTATGAGTAGCAAATGCTCGCGGGCCAGTCCTGGTCGAGGTGGTAAAGTGTTTCATTTCCTGTCGTAGAACCAGAGGGAAAAGAGAGAGAGAGAGAGAGGCAGTAACTCTGAATATAGGTGCATGTCACAGGTGTCCAATAAATGCAGCAGGATTTCAGACACCTGCATGTGGCCGTCGGGATTGAGACGTCCCCCTGCACCCCCGCTGGGTCGCGATCCGCCGATCGCCTGGCGCCGTTCAAAGGGAGCATCTCCACGCGACAGCACAGGGCCGTCTTCACCGCAGGCTGACAGTACAGAAGCAGCCTGACAGGTCAGATCAAGCCATCAGTTACCGGGAAGCGAAGACACAACCTGGCCCCCACCCCCCAGCTAAAAAAAAAAAAGGCTCGCTGACAGATTTGGAGGGATTCGGATACCGAGGTCCGGTGTAGTGTGTGGGAGGCTTTAAATGCGTTTTTATTTATTAACAGGGCCATTTTGAAATGGGCCGGTGTTAGCGGTGCCGTTAGCTTAGCCCCGGTGACGTTAGAGCACGAGCTTCAGCTACCGAGGCATCTCAGTACACAAGCGAAGACAAAAGACTGACAGGCTGCTTTGTGCCTGTCATTGTCTCACTGGCAAGCCGTCTCCTGTAGTGAGAAGAACTAATTATGTGTTGAACGTCCCCCCTCCCCCACCGCCGCCACCTTATTCAGACCATCACATTTGGAAACCATAATGACTTTCACTCAGACTATTTCTGCTATGGAAAAAAGCAAGTCTTGCTGGAAAATTCACAGTTGACACCTCTGTGAACGAAAGCGAGTAATTACACATGACCCTGTGACTCCCTCCCCCGGGCCCCACCCTGCCACAGAAAGCTCCACAGCCCAGTGTAAACTCAGGTCTGTCCTGTGCACCTGCTGAGTCCCTCATTCGCTCTCCCCTCCCCCCAAGTACATAAGCTCCGTGCTAATACCTTTTACCAAAGTGGGGCGGGTATATGACACACATCTGCGATGACTCTTTTAATGGTTCGGCGTAAAAGAACAGTGAAAAGATTACAGCTGCTGCAGTGGGATTGTGAGAATTTGCACTGGAACAGATGGGAGATCCAGCTGGCCTGGGGGTGTCAGTAAGGGCAGTAGGAGGCCGCAAGGTCGCGCACAGACGTGTCCGTCTCCCGCTCGCGCCGCGCACCGGCCGTCCGCAGTCCTCGCCGTCTTTAGCAGTAACTCATTATTATTTTGGTGCCCTCCCTGACAAAAGCCCACGGATGGACCACCTGATGAGGATGCTTCTACCCCCCGCCCCCTATTCTCCAACCACACACTCCCTGAGGTGTGTTGGGGAGGGTGTGGGGGGGGGGGTTGAGTAGCGGCAGGTTTAATTGATTTTTTTTCCTGTTAATTCTCATCACTGAAACCTGAAAGCGCTGAAGCCTGCCAAAGTGTTTCCATGTGGACACGTGCATAACTGCAAACCTGTACTGTGTTTGCAGTGATCTGCCAACAGGAAAGGCTGTTTTTATTTTGCAATTGTGTCTTTTTCTTTATTTGGCAGGGGCATTTATCCAGAGCAACATGTACTTTTGAGAGTAGTCAGGGTCAGACAGTCCCTGGAGCTATTGCGGGGGGGTTAAGACCCAGTGATGACATCATTCCACCGATGCTGGGATTTGAACTGGCGACCTTCCGATCACAGACAGAGCGTCCTGACCTGATGAGCCCCACACTGCTTCCAGTGAAATGCGCTGCGGTCTTCAGCCGTGACTTTACGGCAGAGACATGAAAAGTGAATGTGAAATGTGTGAATGACATGACAGTGTGACGCCAGGTCAGTCCGAGGGGGCGCAGGGCGAGCGCTTTGTGATGCGTTCCAGCCCTTTAAGAGCGGGTGCTCCACGCGTGTCGTCCTGCCATCACGATCCGATTCAACACACGGCCGTCGAATTTCAACCGTCACGTTTCACAGCGTGTTTATTTGCGTGGACTCGTCAGACGTTGTACCTGTAGCGGAATCCTGTCACTTACATACCAGATAATTCTCTGATGCCAAACAAAAAAATGACATTAAAATTAAACCTGGACACACTTATGTCCTCGGAGACCGCCATAATTTAATTTTTAGATTCCGCTAAAATCGCTGTTTTACACGGCATCACCGTCAAATAGGGTAACGCTGCCAAAAATTGTGGTGAATGCAGTGTGGTAGGAGCCCAGGATGCCTCTGTTTACTATTTTTTTCCCTGGCTTTGATTAATTTGCACGGGGGGATATTTAAGCTTTGGATCCAAGTGCCTTTATCAGTAGAAACACTCGCTTTTGCGGCTCCTGCTTCTAAACCATGAATCCTGATCCCCTGTTGGCCGTCTTTGGGTGAAACGCTTCTCTTTGACGGGTATTGGCGTTGCCAGGTTTTTAGTCCATATTTGTTTTGATACCGTTACACACAGAGTGACTTGCGTATCTCAGCATGGTTACGATGAAGCTGAACTTCTGACCTCAGTCTGACTTGCCGAACTCATGGAAAAAAATGGTCTTCTGCTAAATCTGCATGGAGATTAGCTTTATTTGGAGTGATGAACAGTTATTCAGTTGTAAGTCTTAATTTCAGTCCATAATAATAATAATAATAATAGTACTAATGGTAACACTTTACTTGACGGTGCACAAATAATTAATAGCTCATTTACTGCAGAAGTACAAATTATAAAGAAATCATGAACGAATAGTTGCTACTTAGATAAAAGATGCATCGCAATTCATTAGTGAGTAACAAACAGGAGATCAGCATTTCACTCGTGTCATTCATTGCTTGTTCCTTCAATCTAGCCTTCAGTAGCTCACAAAGGTTTACAGAATTAACAGACATCGTAACAAATGCAGTGACCACTTGAGATAAAACATGCATCAAGATTCATTAATTATGAAGTAACAAGAAGTCAGTATGCAACTTAGACTTAGTTTGTGGTTATTTAATACGTAAGTAATAGTATAATACTATGCTATTTGTGCCACATCAAGTATATATATATCAAAATATATTGGAGGTCTGGTTTTCCTAAGATTCTCCAAAGAAGGACAGGGATGTGATCAGGTGATAAGCAGCTGCATTCACCTGAAGTTATGTAAATAATAATAATAGTAATAATAATAATAGTGATAATAGTGATAATAGTAATAATAATGGAGATGGCACCAATCTGATACCCACTACCAGTATCGGTAGCAAAAATTGCTGGATCGGATATCGGCGGGGGAGTCATAACCCAATCCGATTTTCCATCAGAGATTCAGTCTAGCCTGAAAAACTGGGAAAATGTTGTAGCCTCAGCGCAACATACCGTGAACAGAAGTGGATAACTGCTTCTTAAAAGTTCTGTCTGTGCTCCAATCGCATGTATTGTACTGGAGACTTATGAGTACTTTTTGACTAGAAATGGTTAGTTTGGGTATACAGTTTTATTTCTATGATTGATTTTTGTATTATATTTCATTTGGGGACAGATTGCACAATTTGCACTTTAAGAAACATTTCTGTTCGGTTTTGTGAACATTGTTACTGAAGCAGGATTGACACTCCAGCCCACCGTAAAAAAAAAAAAAAAAAAAAAAACTCACTGGTCCATTCAGACTAGTGTGGTGCTGAGGTGTCACCCGTCACGTGACTGCAGTCAGGCTCTCATCTCTGAGGTGGTTTGTCATGTGGTGGGTGCTGGAACACGCTGTAATCAGTGCACACTCCTTTCCTCTCTGCTGAGTAAAACAAAGAAGCAGACTTGTGTAAATCATGTCGGCCATGGATTTCCTCCCGTAGCGTAACATAGCTTGGAGCAACGTGACCATTTCCCTGTTCTTAGCTTACATTTCCCTTAGCGTACACTACATGCAAAGAGCTTGCCATGTTAATTGAAATGTATTAATACAAATATCTTATTTCATGCTTAGTAGTTGATAAAGGTGAATAAATATGGGGTTGGTATCGGTATTGGCAGGTATTCAAAACTTTAATATCGGCATCAGACCAAAAAAATTATATTGTGTCATCTCTAATAATAATGATAATAACAATAACAATATCAGCATGCTGCAGCATTGTAATTAGAATCATTATCTGAGATCATTAAAGGTAAAATCAGTTGCAGTAGTAACATTGTCTGGCAGGTGATATGGAGGTGTTTGCTGGAGTAACATCGAGGAACCATAAAAGAATGGTGGGAAATATGATGATATATTCGTGCTTTAGCAGTGCACACCATAGTTACAAGATATCAAAATGAAGTTGAGGTCAGGGACGAACAGGTAGACAAAACCTCAAAAAAAAAAATTAAAGATTAAATGGGCCTACGTAAATGGGAGGCGAGTGTCGACATGACGACAGCAATTGGTAATTATGGAAAACGATTCTTGCGGTTTCCCTGTTTGTAAAATGATAGCAATTAAGCAATTAAGTATTTCTGGACAATCTTCTGATTACACCCCAGTCCTAACCTGTGTTCAGAGTGTGCATTAGGCAGAACGTCTCAGGACACACACTTACGCACGATCGGCAATTTGGAGAGACGTTTTTGGATGGCAGACAGAAACTGGAGAACGTGCAGCTCACCGGCACAAACTCTACACCCACTGGGTGCTGACGGGACTCGAACCCAACCCCCCCCGGTGGTGTGGCGTGACAGAGCCACCCGCCGTGCCACCTCGAAATAAGAATCTTAAAATAAACACATAAACCATCTCAGTTAACTCACCGAAAACAGCTGTGCTGATGCAGCGGCCGGGTCGCCTCTCCTGGTGAAGCCTGACTGCCCAGTCAGCAGAGCTGTTTCCAGTAAGCGGTAACTTGCCATTTGCGCAGTTTAGGTGCCAGGCGCCACGTTAGTCACTCTCGCCACCGTGTGATGGTCGCCCGCCGGGTCACGCTAAACTCAACATCCCGTACGTTTGCATGACAATAAGGCAGCGTTCCCCAATTAAGGGGTGACAGAGCGGTCTGGGGATTTCCGGAGAAAACACTGCGGCCAAACAAAGACGGCGGCAAGGCTCTCCACTCTCACTGCACGGCTCTGTTAATTGGGAGCAGGCTTTGGGGACGAACACGGCCAGCCATGAGCTGCGTTGTCTGTTAGGCCACTTCACAGGATGCTCGTGGGAGTTTGACTTACACAAAAATGTTCTAGAGCAACTAGAAGGAGTGGGACCAACCAATCCTCTAGTTGCTTAGACCCACCTCCTCTACAGTCTGATCGGTTATCTCTCTAAACCAATCACTTTTCATTCTGGCCTCAGACAAAATTTGTGTAAGTACAATTCCTATTAGCTCACAGGATGCGCCAACCCATGCATGTGAGCATGCAAGCACACATGCACGCACACGTGCACGCACACATTCCCACACTGCCGTTCCTTAATTATCGACTTACAGGATTCTCCTGTGCTCCGCATTAGCTTGACCTCTGCTCTATGCCTGTATTTCCATACACAATCACACAGATCGCGGGTTAAAGGTTAGCGGATGGCTTTCTCCCGTCTCCACCCCGTCGTCGCGGACGCTCGCTGGTCGCACGGGCAGCCAGCCCCAGACTTGCTTCTCACGCCGAAATAGGAGGGTGTTATGGGTATGAATGCTGAGGCTGACCGTGCTTCGCTGTAATGGCGCGGATTAAGGCAGTTCAGCCAGATAAACAAAACACAGGCCGGGGAAGCTTGTTAATTGTGCTGTTTGATTAACGGCGCTTACGTTGGGACGGGCGTTTTAAGAGACACCACAATTACATGCAACTCGGGGGCCTGTCTACTGATTAGTTCCACATGGAGACGGAGATTTGTGTTTCGGTGGGAGCCTGGCTTCTGCAGGTTCTTCATGCACACGAAGGGAAGTTCTGCATCTTTTTTTTTTATAATGTACCTGCTTATTATGTTGGAAGAGCCAGAAAACTCGAATTACTGAGCAAGCGAAAAATCGGTGTTGTTTTAATCGGTATTCTGCCGATGTGCATTTCAATACGTCCCCTTAAGCCATTCTCCTTTCATTGTTTAACAGAAGACTTTGGTCCGACCGGCATTTTTACGACTGAGTCACCTGTCTCCTAGTTACGCTTCTGGAATAACCTCCTCATCTATTTTCCATAATTGCTCATCCAGTGCAGCTTCCCAGCATGTCTGGAGCGCGTCCCAGGAACCAGCAGGCACAAAGCAGGATACACTCACCTCGCACACAAAATCACACACTGAGGCCAATTTAGAGACTCCAATCCACAGAAACTGCATGTGTCTGAGGTGGTCTACAGGAGGAGAACTGTAGGGTTTTGTGCAGATCCTCAAGATTGCGGGGAGAACATGAAAGCACATACACACACACACATAGACACGCTCACACATACAATCCTGTACTCATATCTTTGTGGGGACCATCCATTCATTTCTATGGGCAACACCCTAATCCTAACAATGAGAACCTTAAAGCTATCCAGCCCTAACCTTAACCATAAGTAGCCAAACAAAATAGAAGACTTTCAGCATTTTTAGTTTTCTGATTGCAGTCACAGTTTTTTAAAAATTTGATGTTCCCCTTGTGGTCCCCACAATGTCAAAATTACTGATTTTTATCACATTGTGGGGACATTTGGTCACACACACACTCCCAGTGTAACATTACACCTCCAGCGTGCTGCTGTCTGCCATTTTCCCATAACCACTCTAATTTTTTTAAGACTCTATATCCAATTTGCTTTGCAGTTACAAAAGTTAATTGGTTAGGTATTAACAGTGACAGACAGCTTATAAGTTATGTATGACATACAAATAGATAATCTCCATTGTTCATTAAGCACCTATTAAGTGTTAATATGGTCAGTTCAGCAGTTCACCTAAACCTTAATGTGTTCTTACTGAGACCAAAGTCCATTTCGATTGGTTTCTGCTTTGATGTGGTGGGTATGTCATATTTTTAATATTCTTAGTTTGCTCGCACACGTGGCCATGTTTTCGCTGTTGTGGAGGGAAAAAATGATGTACTGTGCAAGCTGCCAAATCCCTTTGAAGTGTAATAATTATCATAAGATAATGATAACATTGTCATTTGTCATAATAGACAATCTGCGCTTTTGCAGTGAATCAGAATATTCGAAAAGGCCCCGCATCTCGCATGCTTTAGCTCTCCCTGCGCAGAGAAGCATTTCAATGTGAAGCCGAAGCTCCTAAACTAACTACATCCATTATTTTGTCACTTACCATAATAAACAGTTAGAACTCTTTTGTTGACAGATGACAGTTACCCCAAATAATCTGTGCTGGGCAGACAGGGAGGATGGGTCTGCCTTTCAGCAGCTCAGGAGATTTGTGCAAGAATGTACCTATTAGGTGGTGAAAATTCGGAGGTCGCAGGTCAAACGTGACGAGTGGCAGAACCTGCTGTCAATTAGAAGCATTCCTCTGCATTATTATGCACATTATTTTGTTTTAAGAGGAGGATTAAGACTGGTCTTGTAGCAAAATGATGGAGGCCTTTTTAAAAAGCTGATAATTATTAGTGGAGCAGCTAAGGATTGCTAACAGGCAGACTGGGGCTGAACGTGGTTCAGCACGCCTGCCAGAGGCGGCCAATCCAAGGCTCAGAGCTGTCGCGGGCCATCAGCTACCCCACCCACCCCCCAGCCCGGTGAAGTCTCTGTGGCTTTGGGTTTGGCCGAAATGATCTGTGAGGGACCATTGTCTTAGCAGGTAGCAAATCGCTCAGCGGAGTCTTGGAGATGGATCAAATCGCCAACTGACTCCCTGGCAGGGTTAAGAGCAGCGTCGCCTGGTTCAGGGATAATCGGGGCTTTTCGCAGCCTGCTAGGTTCAGTCTCCGGGCCCCAGGTGGAATCAGACAATATCAAAGGAATTGTGACTTAAACAAGTTTTTACCTGATCGTTGTTACTAACAGCTTCCTCGGGGGTCAGTAGAACAGGTTCATGCTGGGTCGGGGGTAGGGATCAGATTTGGGTTGGAAAGCTTAATGTAATTGTTCAGTGGATTGACCCAGGAAAGACCAACTTTAAAGCAAACTTGGGGCGTTCTGTACCTAAGTTAGGGACTCATTGCCCTGACATACAGCAGTGACGGTATGTAATTAATGGCCGTCAAGGGGTGTGCAAAGCAAAATAACACTGAGCTTAATAGATTTAACTATAACTGCAGCCTTTGAGACTCCTAAATCACAGTGGCCCAGAGGTTAGAAATCCCAGTTGGAGCACATGGGCAAGTCCAACCAGCGTCAGTGAAGTAATGGTAGTTTGCAGACAGTCTTAAACAATGTAATGTGTAAATCTGTTTTCCTCGAGGCTGCATTCATTTGGTTTTGAGAATCTAAACAGTAGCAAATCCATGACACTCACCGATGACAGATGAGCAGGAAAACAAAGACGCGGGTGTAAGGCCTGCTTGTGCAAGCTCACAGTGTGCTCGGGGGAGGACTGAGCTCCTCTGGGTGTCTGGGATGGTCTTAGTCACCACGACCTCTGGTAGCAATTCTGCCATTGCGGCGGTTGGCTGCTGATGAGTAATGGGAGCGTTGTGTCTCGTCTGTGGTGATGCAACGAGCAAGTTAGGTCTTCCAGGGCTCAGCACAAACAAGCTGCTGCTTTTATGTGTGGTTAAGCATGGTCTGCTGTCATACTGGAATGTGGCTCTGACCCCTTGCCCCCCACCCCCGTGAATCCCCCCACCCCCAAGCACTGAACTCCGGGCTGAGAACATAATCGCTGAACCAGGAGTCCCCATGTTTGGTGTGTCGTCGCTGGACACAAACGGACCCTAATTATAGGACCTAAGTTTGGACTGGAGTCATGGTGGCTGGACAATCGTGGGATGTGTTTGATACAATCGTGCTGCGCCGTATCGCTCAGTGACGACCGTGGTTGCTGTAGGAACACAGGAACATAGGCTGGGCCTCCCCTAGGACATACCAAGGAGATATTTGAACCGAGAGGTCACAGCCCCAAAAGAAACAACGCACTTTTCCCTATCAAAGGAAACTCCATATTTGTTTTTTTTTTTTTTTTTTTTTTTTTTTTTTTTTTGGGGGGGGGGGGGGGTGTTATTAAGCTGTTTTTCATTTCTTGTTTTGTCTGGCGCTGACTGAATCTCGTGTTTTGCTGAAGTATCCCGGGTCACGCTTCCGTTAGTCTCCTCCCCTCCTCGTCTTTTCTTCCACTTTGAAGTTCTGCTAGTTTGGCTACAGTGAACCATGTCCGCAGTGAGGTCGACTCGGCCCCCTCCCTCCGCACACACCAAAGGAAATAGGTGCACCGAGGCGTGCGCCATGTGCCCGTACACTCAGAGAGTCAGCCCCGAGACTCTGGAATCCCATAACGATCTCCAAATGTTGAAGGTGACTCTGGGATCCTGGACTGGGCGTCCAGCAGCCTGGAAACATCTGAGTCAACGGAGGGTCAGCGTCCACTGGCCCACGGGGATCCAGTGCATGTTCAGGACCAAGGTGCGCGGGCAAGGAGGAAGCTACTGCACGTTTGCTGTTACGGGCTGCTTCGGTCGCAAACGAGCAGGATGATCTGCACAGACAGGCAACTGGAACTGCGGTGCCCCTGTAAGTCCCTTTCCTGTGGTGGACTTCATCCGGCGTTGTGATGGAAGAGCACATGCACAGTGATTTATATGATCATCCCCCTGATGACAGAGATATTTCTCTAATAGGCGGCTGTTAGCTATTCCAAGTCTCAGCCATTTGCACGTTCCCCCTCTTACAGTGAAACAGCTGTGGAGTATTCATTTGAAATTATGATACTCCCCGGAGTAGCCAAACGCACAATTTATTGGCTGCTGATAAGAAATCGGGGGCTCTCGCCGGGTGAACTGGCTTAGCAGATAAGTGGCCCCAAGTGCTAAAAAGTGCTCTTTTCACCAGACTGCTCCGTGATTGCAGAGCGCACCTCACTGCGTGAAAGATCCGGATTTTCAGTACCTCTGCCATAGAGATAGCCATCCAGTGCTTTAAATGCGGCACGCCAGCTGTACTTGCTGGAAATTAGACGGTTGTTGTCCTCTGGGCTGGTTAGCATTCCCGATAACCCGCGACGTTTCTGGCTAAGCTGCTCCTCTATTCAAACAGACATGCCTCATAGCTACTCGGTACCGGAAGGGCTGTTTCAACAGGCTAATAAGCGACTGGCTATTTATGGAAAATGTCTTTATTCATCGTCTGGACACTGTTTCTTTTCAGGAGGGTGTATTTTCAGTGACATTAACCGTGTCAAGAGGTAGTTAAAACCATCTTTATTAAACGGCTTACAAGAAAGGGTCTTGGACAGGGAACATATTTCAAGGATGAGTCATGTTTGCCGTCCGCTTGACTTTTGGATCTCGGGAACTCTGCAATTAAGAGCTCAAGAGCTGCAAGGCACGCCTACGAGACAGACAGGTCCCCGGGATTATCTTGGTGAAGTGTGTCCTGGCAAATGCAGGCTGGGCAGGTCTGCTGGCCTTATTTGCCAACCCAGAAAGATCTGGCCCCATTTCTAACGACCACCCCGAAGCTCTACTTAGATCTTTTCAAACCCTGTATAGTATAGTAGCTGTTTAAGGATATAGACCCTTGTTATGTGTTGGCTCTGATAACAACAAAGGACACAATCTGTGGTCTGCACTGATAAATACTGTGTCATTTGTTTGTTTGTTGTTGTCTGTTGTTGTTGTTATATTAAGCTAGAAAATGGTAATACTGCGGGTACAAGCTGAGCATGACACCACATTCTGCTGAAAACGAAGCTTATACAGTATATTCCGTGGTCCTGACTGGCGTTCCAGCACATTGGGGGCTTTCCGTGCACCATGTCCGCGCTTCTCTGCAGACCCTTTCTGTGGGCCAGCGTTACTGTTTATCAGCAAAGCAGATAATTGCGATCCCTCAGTTTGACAGGACAGCGTGATGAATAAAGGGAATCCTTGATATAGTGTGGCGACGTCACTTACTGATCCAGACTTAGATGCCTGATCCAATTTGCTTGGCAACAAGTTGAATGTTATGGTCAAAGAGCATCTTACAGATTATTTTGGACAGGTAAAAACGGTAAGAAAAAGACAAAAAAGTTAGAACAATCACTATGTATAAAGAAGTCATCGGATCCGTTCTAAGCTGTTGTTTTGCTGACTGCCATACTGGTGTTGCTTTATTGTGTTAAAGAGATATAGCTGTAAATACAGTATGGGCATCACAGGCTTCCTGGGTAACAGGGCAAGCATGGCATGCGGAGAGTGCATCATGTGACCTGGTGAACTGCACGTGTCGCACGGTGCCCAGTGTGGGTACAGAGCCACTCATGGATGATGGCTTTCCGCCCAGGGGGGGGGCCCAGATCTGGACACCAACTCAGAGCAGTCAAGCGATCAGTCATTCATGGGAACCTACTGATGGGGGAATTACGTAATGGAGTCTCTCGGCACTTGGGGGACGCCATAAGCAGATCGCTGAGGGTTCAAATCAAATTGCCATGTCTGGATGCGATAAAGATGCGCACAGTGTATGACCCCCGTGAGATGTGTAGTTGCCCCCCCCCCCCCCCCCCCAAGTGAACGGCAGATACCGGCATCTGCTCGAAGCTCCACTGGATTACATTGTCTGTGTTTTTTCTTTGTGTTTTTTCAAAATATGGATATTTCTCAGGCAGGGGTGAAATGAGGGAGAAAAAATAAATGTAGACCTTTTTTTGGAAATTGAATACATTTCAATGTGATATTTTTTATTTAGTTCCTAAGGTTACACCAGTGATAGCACGTTCAAGGCACAGGAAATTGGTTTTGATATCATGGTGTTGATTCAGAGAATTGGAGCTCATGCATGATGTGGAGTTTTTACGGGGTCTTTGAGAGGCGAGACAATGATATGAAATTGTCGTTTTGGGCACAGAGACGAGCTGCCAGTCCCTGGCTGTCAGGCGGTTATTAGTATTCCTGCTGTCAGCGCAGACGCCGCCGGCCTGCAGCTGGAACATGAAAGGCCCGTCGTCCCTCCAAACAATTCCCAGCTAATTGCTTTCAAGTCTTGACTTTCTGACCCCTTTTTGCACCGTGTGAAGCTTTTCACAGCCCTGCATTGCAGGTCGCTGTTCTTACTCTTTTTTATTAATCCTTTTCCTGTTTCCTTCTGTAGCGGAACCACAAATATATATGATATATATGATAATCGCATGTTTGTATACCTGAGTTAGGTATTTGCCTTTGTTTGGTATTCTTGTTCGAAGGAGATACTGGTGAGACACTCTTGCCGAGGTGCAGACACATCCACCATCCTGTGCGGGATCGCGGCAGGGAGCTGGACACCGGCTCCACGAAAGATAACTTTCTGAGCAAAAACCTCACGGCCGCTTCATCCATATTAAATCAGCGGCTTTGATCCTCTTGAAGATAAAGGCATTATTTATCTGCCTGGGCCATTTACGCCTTGCGCGGCTGCTTTCGGACTCGCTCCGGCTGATTTTAACCGGAGGTGCCAAAGCTGTCGGGGGGGAAGCACATCTCGGTAGTTCCACCGAGGCCGTCATGGAATGAGCAAGGCCCCTGTCACAACCGAACACCCCCCTTCTCTCCACCCACCTCCACCCGTCCCTGAGAGTCCGGAGCCATCATCGATCGCTCTGTTATTTTCTGAGTCACTTGGCCCCCGCCTGAGGCACGCAGACACAGAGGGGAATTTTTCTCCTCTTTTTTTATGTCTCTCAGGCTTCCCGTTTGCCAGCGAGGTGATTGAATAAACCTTCTCCTCCAAGCAGGGCCTGAACTGGCCCCCCCCGGACCATACTGGGAATCAACAGCTACGCCAACAGAGCTCGGCGTGATCGGCGGCATCCGAACCCGCCGCTGATGACACCTCACCCCTCTGCGACGGAGCGGGGCTTTTTAACGTGATGTCTCATCTGGGAATTTCCGTTACGCAATGAGTCATCAGCGCTCCGCCGGATGTTTTCTTTATTGTGCTGGAAAAGCCGTTAAGAATACATATTAAAAACCGGCAGTCCCAGAGTAATCGATCGTAAATTCGGGTCCTGGTTGCAACACAAGAAGAAACGGAAAATCTGTCGGGAGGAAATAATAAGTAAAGCTGTTGTCTTCAAGAGATCCAGTTGTATTGTTCTAGTGAAATATCACTTTCCAGTTTGTTTGTTTTTTTCAGAATTTAGCACGACTTTCCAGACCATCTTGTCTCAAAATATCATAAAGAAGTTATTAATATATCTTGTGTTTCTGAGCCATACACACATTCTATTTCTAAATGACAAACAAAGTCAACGTACAGTAAGGGCCCCCCTTAAAGATGGTCCTGCATTTTTTTTTTTTCAGATCAGGTCAGTGTAGAGTTGAAGTTACTCAAATAAGCAAGGAGGACAATGGTTTAAGAATCCCTGTATCCATTATGGATTCATAATGCTTTCACATGTTGGCGTTGATCGAGAGAGGCTTCGGAAGGAATTAACTTTGCGGGAGATGGCATTAAGGTCACTAATACGCTCTTTAATATTGTGCAATGATTGTTAAATGTGTTCCCCAAACAGTCACTTTGAGAAAGCCATAACAATTACGCAATTTTCTGGTACGCTAAGCCCCTCAGGTATGCTAAAAGTCTTTAAGTGGCTGGCCGGGGCTGGCCTTCGCGTTGTTAAGTGCGTCATTAATGGCTGTTACCAGCCGCTCGCTAAACAATCCACAGGGGAGGCAGGGGGGCCGAGATGGAGCCGGAGAGGCGGTGCTTGGGAGGCGGAGTCAAAGCATACGGCGCTGTCGCCGTGGTCGGGTCGCCCAGCGTGCTCAGGGAGAGGCGTCAGGCGGACATGAGCGAGAGAGGGAGCGGGAGGCAGATGAGGAGGCGTCACGGGGCGGACAGGCGGCTGGCACGAGTCACGGGGGGGGCCCGCAGGCGGCAAGGCGGGGGGAACGTCCTGCAAACAGAGGCGGGTAATTGCACGGCAGAGCAGCTCGTGTGAGGCATTTCCAGCCCGCCTGTGTCATTCTTCCCCCTTATTTTTATTCCTGTGGGGGGGGGGGGGTCCCACACACATTATTGTTCTTCTTCCCTCCGAAGGCTTTGATACCTTCAGGGAGACATTTGACTCCACAAACAAACTGCCAATGTGGCCGAGTGACTGACAGCGAGGCCGCAAACTGATCCAATTACCGTCCTACAAGTGTTTTCATATGTACAAACGCCACTTTAAATTGCGACTCGGCACATGCATCGCAGGAATCTCCGGCGGGTAATTGGCACTCGCCGCACGGCCCAGCCCAGCTGCAGCAGGCTTAAGCAAACGCCAGACGAGGACTGGGAAGAGGAAGCCGGCCCAGAGCCGGTCCGATGGCCTGGCTGTTTACCACCTGGTGCTCCAGGCATTTAACTTGATATCTGCATTTATGTAAGGGAGTGACACTTGACAAATTCCGGAAAATGAGCAATGGCTTCGGAGTAATAAAAAAAAAAAGGTGACACTCAGCTCATTAGCATTGGTTCGGTGACAGTTTTGTGACAGTTTTATTGAGTCACAATTCACTGTCAGGTGCCCCTCCCCCCACTGGTCTCTAAACTGTTGGCAGCGCTGGAGAGATACAGCTGTGGCACAGCGGCCAAGGACCCGAGGCTGTGTGGCCCTTAAAGCAGGGAGGGAGGTTCGGGGCTGATTGAGTTACCTGGTGGGATCAGCGCGCTGGACCGAAGTGTGACCAAAGGGGTATCGGGCCACTGGAGCCAGGGACGCTTCCCTTTGCGGCCCTTTTAGCTGGATCATCGCCACGCTTTAAAAAGCCCTGGTTTGTCTTGTGCCCGCCGCGGTGGCCAGACACTCGTGTTAGCGCGGGGCACCGGGGATAGCCGTTAGCATCGCGCTAATCCACGGCGACTCGTTAGTGTGGGGTCAGCATTTGGAGCGATTCAGCATCAAATTCGGGGGGGGTTCTGTTTCCCATGTTCCAGGAGAATGCACTTCTTCATTTTCCAGTTTTTTGCAGGATTACAGCGTGGGGGGTTTGTGGGGGAATTTTAGGGGGGGGGGGAGGGTGTTGAATTATATACTTTGAGAGAGAGGCCCTTGGAGCCGGTCAGATGGGCGTTCTTGTGGGGGCCGGTGACCCATTTCCCTGTACCGCTCCTTTGGATGTGTGTAGCTAAAGCCAGTATCTGCTGGAAGGATAGAGACACACACACTACCGGTCAAAAAGTTTTGCACACTATGGGTTTTCGCGATTTTTCCATTTATTTCATAAACTGCAGATTTTTATTCTTGTTAAGCTTCGGAAAGTTGAGTGAACAAATATAAATGAAAATGTAAGTCGAATTAAGCAAGTGTCCTTTATAAGATGGAAAGAGTGTGTAGCAGTGCGTGTCTGACACCCTATTAACTGGGTGTGTGGTGATGGCAGAGTCACATCCTAGGCTGTCCTTTAGCTTTAAATGCGCCAGTTATCTGTTTCATCCCCTGAAACACAGCAGTGTTTAATGTCCCTTGCAGAAAGAATGCATCGCATTTTCTCTGCTGTTATAACTGCTAGAGGAGGTTACTTTGATGAATGAAGGATATGACATTTCCTTGCTAATAAAAGAACTCAAAACGGTGAACACGCTGTAAATGTATTTGTTGACAAAGAATATGGAGTGTATTTTTAGTAAACGGTGAGTAACAGGGAACTAGAAAATGGCAATGTGTGCAAAAACTTTTGACATTGGTGTAAATAAATTCTCCGTGTGTCTTTATTGTAAATGTTAATCATTTAATCAACGTTCGGTTTAATGAAATGCCTTCGCGTTTTTGGCTACATGCATTTTGGCATATATGAATATTTTATTTCCCCAAACAACACATGTTTAATATTCATATGCCCCCCCCCCCATTCCACTCAAAAAAAATATTTCCTGAGTAATATTGTTCTCCCTGGGGTGGGATCTCCCGGTTTGCTTTCACACAGTGATTACATCCCATACGCTGGGAAAAGGCTTCCTTTGCCATCAAAGTGCTTTTAATATTCATTTCAAACTCCTCTAATGAGACAGAACAGAAACATTTAGAGTTGGAGGCAGTGGCAAACACCTTGATTACTCGTTGCATTCCTCAGGAATGCGTGAGGCTCCTCAATGAATTCTCCATTCATATCATGCACATTCCACTGCGAGCGTACGCTTTCTCAGACTGGAATGCGTCGCTTATTTTAGAAGAGCGAGCGCGTGACGGCGTGCTGTGAAACTCCGCTCGGGCGCTTACAGCGGCGTGGATGTTTAACTTAGCAATGAAAGCCGCGAGATTAATTGCCGTTCCTGCCGTCGGCCTGCTAGGGAGAAGCAGTTTTCTCTACACCATACACATGCGATTTTAATAGCGCGATGCCAGAAGTACGTAGAGTGCAGCAGAGTTTTTTAATGCTACATTAAGGGTGAAGGCTAATTGGTGTATGCTAAGCTAATGTTATAGTTACATGTACTCCTTCATAAAAGCATTCTGGCTGGCTTTGTCGCCAGGAGTATAAGTGCTGTTGGTTCCACTGACTTCATTTAAATTAATTTGCCTAATTGTCATTCATAAGCCAGCCATTCTGGTGTTACACTGAGTTGGATAATGCCATCTTCCGCTGTTTGCTCTGTAATTGAAATTTCCATTATGGAGAACAAACATGTAGGAGGCTGCGTGTGATTATTCATAGGGATGTTTTGTGTGGGCGGAGCCTGTCCCGCTTCTATCATCCGTCCGCTTATTTCGCTACTCGTCCTGCTCCACAGCACCCTCACAGGTCAGCGAGGTCATCAAGGAGTGGGTCCAGCAGCGCAGCGTGCAGCTGTCGTGGCAGGAGCCCGAGCAGCCCAACGGCGTCATCACCGAGTACGAGATCAAGTACTATGAGAAGGTGAGGGGCTGCTCTTCCTGGAATTCTCATCTCACTGACCTACGGCCACATCACACTAAGCGCATTCTCAGCGCTCAGCATGCTCGTTCTATTTCCTCACGCAATTATATTATATCGATTGTCTTGATTGCCTAATTGAGTGCTTTTTGCATGAAACATATGTAAGTTCTTGCCGATAAATAAAAGATTCCGATACCTTGTATTAGTCCAACAGCATGCAGGCGTGAGAGAGAGGCTGAAAATTAACTTATATGAAATCTTGGCAAAATGTGCTTCTCTGATAGGTTCTATGCCACTCCCCTTCTGATTAAGCCCAATAGCGTAAGACCTGCAGCACCTCAGCAGCTTAGCAGGCTCATGCCCCCCCCACCCCACGGCCCCTCGGCCGTAACCCCTCTGAGGTCCTCTGTGTTTCCCTGCGGTAGCTCCCCGGGTTGTACACGGAGGCGGGAAAGTGGATTAGCCCACAAGATTGAGCCTTGCACCGTGGGGGCCCATGCACAGATTCTTATCAGATACAAGTTCCGAGAAACCCCCCCCCCCCCCCCCCCCCCCCCAGGTAGTTCCCGGCTGTACGTCACATTCCGGGTCCTGTCAAGCCGTAAAATTGGGAATGAACCTGACTTCCCCTCAAACAAGCTTTGGCATTCCATTAGAGATCGGCAACACGAGGCGAGGCACGTGGGGCCCAAACTCATTCGGAGACGCCCGCAGTGGTCGCATCTTTGCCGCTGTCACTGTGCAGCATTCTCCTTCACAAGCAGCACGTGCATTTGACGGTCCGCTGTCGAGCCCGGCGACCATTCTTCTTTACTGGACAAAAAATGACCTTAAGATTTGACATTTCTCTCCATTTGTACAGACTTGATGATGTGTTAACGTTTTTTGTATGTTTTCGCAGGATCAGAAGGATCGCATTTACTCAACGGTGAAATCGAAGTCGACGTCCGCCACAGTTAACAACCTGAAGCCCAGCACGGCGTACGTGTTTCAGATCCGGGCCTTCACGGCTGCGGGCTACGGCACGTACGGCCCGAGGCTGGAGGTCACCACAAAGGAGGAGGCCTCAGGTACCATCAGCAGGGAGGGGGATGGCTCTTTTTAGTCTTTTACCTGGTGATCAATGAGCCTCGATGAGGCCGTTTAACCACTCTGTAAAGCTAAGGTAGCCACCGTGGACCAAAGGTAACAAGCAGTCGTATCGAAATTGGTTGTCGGCAGTTTTATTTTCGTGAAAACAATAACTCCGGTAAGGAAGTGGTGACGGTAATGCCGTAACGCCAACCACTCTTTGACATTCTAGTAGTTAAAACGGCATCAAGGGACCGAGCTTGTGCTAATACAACAGCCGTTCCTTTATTGACTTAAGAAAGCGGACATTTTTATTGCTGCAGCTCCAGAAGTTGTGCCAAGGCTAATAATTTTCACTGCTAAATAAGCATAAAATGAGCAGGAAAAGAGACTAACCTAAATGTGTCATTGTTTCAAATGAAGGGCACCGGCATTTTCACCTGGGACTATTAAGCCTACATTTTAACACTGCGGAACGATACACGTAGAGGTCCTTACCATAAAAATAGACCACCCGTCCTCGCTGGAAGGACAAAAAAACGAGTTATTGCTCCGTAGTCAAGTGCAGCATCACTTATTTTTCATCCGCACGTAGCCTCCATATTGGCGCTAGCTGGACGGATCTGGTGGGAGGAGCTAGTCTAGCCGAGCCAATCAGAATCACGGCGTATCCTCTGCTGTGTCCCTCCCTGCAGCCACTGTTGTCTCCAGCGAACAGAACCCGGTCATCATCATTGCCGTGGTGGCCGTGGCCGGGACTATCATCCTGGTTTTCATGGTCTTTGGCTTCATCATTGGGAGAAGGTACGCTCTCGCGGGCCCTGTTGACTCTCCGCTCCTGTGAGTCGCTGTTTGTCAATTAGCCTTTATTGTCACCCACAGGCTTCCATAGCCGTGGAGTCCACACGCACACCATTCGTCTGTGGCATGCCGCCATGATGCATCACACTTCTTTCACACCTAGGGGTCAGACTCACTTTTGCATGTGCACTTTTGAGAGCATTTTGCGCATCACAGGTTTACTTATGTGTGGATTTTGTGCTACCTGAGAGCCTATAAAGCTCTAAAAGGCTCACATTTGGATTAAAAAAAAAAAATCTTTTTTCTTTATGGACCATAATATCCATATCTTTCATCTGCCATGGACTATTTCCTCAAGAATTGTCCTTCCAAGGGTAGCTATTAGCATAAACGACACAGAGGGTGTGACCACAGGGGTACTGGCCCCAGCTGAAAGCTGATTGGCCACCGGAGTGCCACTACCCTGTCACTCACAGATTCAAAGCATATCACTGGGCAATGATAAGGTTGGCACTTCCGTATGAATTATTGCCCCCTGTTATGCCCCCCACCTTAAAAAATTCTAGAATCGTCCTAGAAACAGCATGGTTCCAACAAAGTCTTCATGAAAGGGGATCCCAGCATGTTGATGTATGTCCATGCGTGCAATTCATCTGCCGGAACGAGCTGCTTCACCCCCCCATGCCGCATCTGCACGCCTGCACCTCACTTTCTCCTTCTCCCTGCCCGCTATTCCCCCCCCCCAAAGATGGCATCTGGGGTCACTAAGTAGTAACCAGGAACAGCTGTGCGTAGTAAATGGTTTGCCCCGGGGCCCAGAACATTTCTGACTTCTGAGCGATTTCGGATGAACCGTCGTTTAAAAAGAACGAAAACAAACAAACAAAAAAAGACAAAAAGAGGCGACAGTGGTTTTGCTGGCAGAGCTGTAGTGGTGGATGTATGCAGGTATACAGAATATCCCCACCTCTAAAGAAGGGATTTACTGAATACCAGCCAACCTAAGAATTGCCAGAAATGCATATTATGTGGTATAACGGTATACCCGCCCACCAAGACACCACTACATCACTGCTTGCTAGTGGACCTATGTGAACAGGCCCCTTAGTGGCTGTTTTACTGAGCACGCTCCCCTGATAACTATCGTCTTTTGTAATTAGAGACAACCCTGTGCCAAACATCTCCTTCCGCTTACTTTCTAATTCATGCTGCTCTTCTTCCTGTCAAAAAACTGTGCATGGCTGAGTGGCCGCCTGTGTCTCCCTGTGCAGGCACTGCGGATACAGCAAGGCCGACCAGGAAGGGGACGAGGAGCTTTACTTCCAGTGTGAGTGCCGCTGTGCCCCCCCCCCCCCCCCCCATTGAGAAGCCATTCGCCTCTTAAGCAGGAAGGGCAAAGACACAGCCAGACAGATCGATAAAAAATCAAATAAATAGGAAATATCCCTCGGAGGAAATCATCTATTTAGGTTAAAAAGGAGGGGTATTTATTTTTTCTTAAAATAGCAGTGTCCCTGGAGGGCAGGTTTACTTTGGGGGCTGCCGGGCCCCTCCGGAGGCTCTGGGTGGAGGTGACGTGGGATCTCTAGCCTTGTGGCCTTCTCTGCCTCTGCGCCGTCACCAGTAAGTGTCGCAGGTCGGCCTTAATGATGCCCCCTGAGATGCCCCGGTGGGCACCTTCGCCGCAAGCCCTTAGCGATCCATGCCACGGGCACAGTGCCACTATGGAAGGGCGGGGTCATCGGCCACACTAGGCCTGGAAGCGGTGCTTGGAGACAAGACCAGATGACGGGCGAGAGAGGGGCCCAGCAGGGGGAATTGCACAGCACCCCCCTGAGACAGCACTTAAATGCCACTCGTAGGACCGGTGAAAGAGCCAATAAGCCAGCGGTTGTCGGATCCGGTGACGGCTCAGATGGACGAGGTGGTTATGGAGACGGGGAAAGGAAACATCCAGGCATCTCGCTCCTCCGCATTTGTGTTCCTACTGCCAGATGAGCCTCAACCAGGCCTCATCTGGGCCAAATCCGGGCCTCATCCAGGCCCCAACCTGGCCTCATTCGGGCCCAAAGCAGGCCTCACCCAGGCCCCAACCAGACCTCATCCGGGCCCAAAGCAGGCCTCATTCGGGCCCAAAGCAGGCCTCACCCATGGCCCCAACCAGGCCTCATCCGGGCCCAAAGCAGGCCTCATTCAGGCCCAAAGCAGGCCTCACCCAGGCCCCAACCAGACCTCATCCGGGCCCAAAGCAGGCCTCATTCGGGCCCAAAGCAGGCCTTATCCAGGTCCCAACCAGGTCTCATCCAGGCCCCAGTTGGGCCTCGATGCAGCTCCATCAGCACCATTTGCCCTGGGGCAGATTGTTTAAAGTCATTATTACCACATATATGATTTTCACTCGTTTTATAATTAGGAAAATGTGATATAGACAGATTTGGTCACTAGAATTCCAAAGCATGATGTAAAATAGTGGTGATTTAAGTGCAAATACATCTGGCTAGAGGATTATCTTTGTTAGTTACAGAGGGAAAAAAAAACAATGAACGGTTCTGAAATGATATATTTGCATATAATTCTGTCCAATTTTTATTACAATAATTGTAGTTTCAAGCTTTGTTAGTGGTTTAAAAAGCTGTCCGTATTCAGAGGTGAACATTCCGTCACGGCGCTGTCTGCTGTAACTGAAGGACCGTGTGACGGCGACATGGCCTGACGTCACACCCGCAAACGCAGATGGGAGGGATGAATAAGCCGCGCGCGTGACTCACCGCGCAAACGTGCAATCCCCATTTCGCGACAGGAGACCTCCGACAGCCTCTGTTTTCTCATGGCCCTGATTCACTCGCGTGTGGAGAGCGTTCCTTTATTTGTTAAGTGGTCTTCATGAAAGCTGTATTCTGTGGCTGCCGATACGAGCCGCTTCAAGCTGACTGTAACTCTATCAACCCACTTATAAGGCCCTTTAAAAGGAAAATGGTATCGTACGTTCGTCTCTTTTTTTTTTAAAGAAGTGTCTCTTTCTTTTTTCTTCCCCGCGCTTGGGTGCCGTTTTATCGCTCCTGCTGTTTAGTAATGCCTTCCCAGTAGCCAGTGTCGGTAATCCTGCCTGACCCTCTAGCTCCCCCTGCTTTGTGTGCATACCTAATCGCAACAGTAATCCTCTTACCCTTCTACAGTTAAATTTCCAGGCACCAAAACTTACATCGACCCTGAGACCTACGAGGACCCGAACCGAGCCGTCCATCAATTCGCCAAGGAGCTGGATGCTTCCTGCATCAAGATCGAGCGGGTGATCGGAGCAGGTAAAGGCCCAAGTCTGCTATATATTCTGTATATACAAATATAAATATAAATATATACACAATATATCACGACGAAAGACAGAAATGCAGACTTTGCATCCTTGTTTATTTATGTATGATTCAATTGGATCCCTACAATGGGTTGGCGCCCCATCCTGGGTTATTCCCTGCGTTGTGCCTGTAGGATAGACTCCACCCCCTACAACCCTGATTAAGATAAGCAGTTACAGAAAATGGATGGATGGATGGATGTTCCAGTGGCTCTGTCACATGGAGGGTGGGGTTTTCAGTTGATATGTTCTAAAAGAAAAAAAAGCTGTCTGGTAAATGACTGTTGCATAGTCATAGGTAGTGAAAGAGCTTGTCGTTGTATCTGTAAACTCGGAGGGAAACCTATTGCGGGGTGCTGCCCACTGTGTAAGCCTGTCAGCCGCACGCCAACCCGTATCCTCTTACGAATCACGGCTGAAACATCATGCTAGACAGTATGCTGTTAGTAAGCGGCAGTGCAGCGGCTATGCTCTGGGTCACGAGGACACCTTTTCTTCCAGGGGAGTTCGGAGAGGTCTGCAGCGGCCGGCTGAAGCTGCCGGGGAAGCGCGATACAGCCGTGGCCATTAAGACCTTGAAAGTGGGCTACACAGAGAAGCAGAGGCGGGACTTCCTGTGCGAGGCTAGCATCATGGGCCAGTTTGACCACCCCAACGTAGTGCACCTGGAGGGCGTCGTGACCCGTGGTGAGCATCGACCACCTCCGCCGGGGAATAACAAAGACGCGATCGATTTCCACAGGACCCCTAGCCGAGAGCCAAAAGGTCTCCTTCCTAATTTTTTACCCCTCCCTGTTCTTCACTTATTTAAGAGCACGGCGCAAAGCTCACATGCATCAGGGCTTCGGGAAATGCATGAGCCGTCTGAGGTCACGCAGCCGCAGGGGGCAAAGTAGAAACTTTGGTCTGATTTTTAAAACTTGGATTAGAAAAGGGTAAATCATGAAAGAGCCTCGATGCAGCTTTTTTATAATCGTTTTTGTTAAGAGCCCATTGTTTCTCAGCGCCACAGGACATATGAGGGGCCGCATGCATAGCAGCATAACAGCATTAAGTTTGCTCTTTTCTGGCACTGTGGTGCAGGTTGCACGCGTGTGCCCATGCATATGGCAGATAGACATGCGATGCAGGGAAATGATGCAACATTCCGACAAACATAAAAATCTGGCTTATGAATATGTATGTGCCCTTTCATAAAATCCGTCGTCTCTCTCTCTTTTTGCCAGGAAAGCCCGTGATGATTGTGATTGAATATATGGAGAATGGTTCATTAGACGCATTTCTTAGGGTGAGTGTCGCTTCCTTTCTTCCTTTTCTTCGTACGAGTGATTCCGTGAATAATATCGTCGGACTGGAGCGGCTCGCGTAGCTAAAGGACATGTTTCCTGGCCACACGTGCCGGGGAACGTGGCGGCCGATTTGGCCAAGCTCCCCTCCCCCCCCCCCGGGCACCCCCCCATGACGTCAACCTGCCTGAACTGTCATGCCCCACCCCACAGAAACACGACGGCCAGTTCACGGTCATCCAGCTGGTGGGCATGCTGCGGGGCATCGCTGCCGGCATGCGCTACCTCTCCGACATGGGATACGTTCACCGCGATCTGGCAGCGCGCAACATTCTCGTCAACAGTAATCTTGTATGCAAAGTGTCTGACTTCGGACTGTCAAGAGTGATCGACGATGACCCTGAAGCCGTGTACACGACTACGGTGAGCGAGATACATCCAGACAAGGTATTTCAGAAGCCACAAATAAAAGTACAGCTACTGGATTCGATGCAAAATGGACCTTTAGTTCTGCAGACATCTGTACCCAGTCGATGCAGTTTCAATTAATACTCCTGTTTCTTATTTAAAATTGATTATTGTGTTTTTAATATTTGAAGTCTTTCTAATTATAGAAATCTAGTTATTTTAAGGGACGATTCAGGATATAATGAAGGTACTTCAGAGACTGACCTGAATTTTACTGAACAGGGTGGAAAAATACCAGTGCGGTGGACAGCGACAGAAGCTATCCAGTACCGCAAATTCACATCTGCTAGTGATGTCTGGAGTTATGGGATTGTCATGTGGGAAGTCATGTCCTATGGGGAGAGACCTTACTGGGACATGTCCAATCAAGATGTGAGTAGCTGATTTGTGTTTTTTTGCTTTGCTTTTTGTTTCGGTTTTGGTCTGGTTATTTTTTTTGCACAAAGTACAACATATGAAAGTAATACGTAGGATTTGAATCATTTAGAACAGCAGGGAATTGTTATTCTGGGAATAAATAATTATTTAACTGAAGAATAGTTTTAAGGCAGTGAGTTATGAAAAAGTTGACCAAATTTATCTTCACTTGAGTCCGAAATTTTCACTCAATCAAATATAACCTGGCAGAGGAGTAGGAGTCATAGTTTTTTGTTTTGGCTAAATTGGAACAGATGAGCGTGACAAAGCTGTTCATCGTGTTGATAATAAAAGTGGAATTTCACCGGTGGAATGGCGAGCTGGGAGGGGAACCAGCTCTCTGCATCCGCACGTTGTTACAGTGGCGCAGACACATGCATACAGATGGCCGTACATAGACTTGGATTTATGATTAGTGCCTCTGCGAGACACACTTACATGATTGCATGTGCTAAATGCAAAAAACTCGAGACCATGTGACTTCTTGACAGGCGTCAAAGTCAGACATTTTTTTGCCCTCTGTGACGGTGGGCAGTCATTTTCCTTTGGGGCTGCGGGAAAGGAAATATTTACACTTCCTGAATAGTTGTGTTTTGGCTGTCCCTCCTCACTGCGATGCGTGTTTGTTGTCGCTTCGACCTGACAGGAATATACAATGAGCTCGTAGAGAAAGAAGGAGGTGCTCTGTAATCCGTGGGATGTTGGAAGAGTTACTAACATCTCCTATGTAAAACCAACCCTCCTTAGAACCTTAATACATATATTAAGGTTGGCATTGGTGGGATTAGGGTTTTGCCCATAGAAATGAATGGACGGTCCCCACAAAGATATGAGTACAGATCTGTGCATGTACCCATGTGTGTGTTTTGCCATTGAAATTGCAAAAAAAAAAAAAAAGCATATTAAATGTCTGAGAATCAAAGGTGTGAGTTTGCCGGTGGATCCTGCATAGAATCGCACACGGTGGTGAACTGTGAACCTGCCTTAGGGGTGGCGAGGTGGGAGGGGAGGGATGAAACGAAGGGCTAAAGAGAGCCAGGGGTGATTTATACTGACTGGTGCTCCTTCGCCTCCCGGCCCCCCCAGGTAATAAAGGCAATTGAGGAAGGCTATCGCCTGCCCGCCCCTATGGACTGCCCCTCGGGGCTACACCAGCTGATGCTGGACTGCTGGCAGAAAGACCGCAACGAGCGGCCCAAGTTTGACCAGATAGTGGGCATCCTGGATAAAATGATCCGGAACCCCAACACACTAAAAACCCCTGTAGGAACCTGTACAAGGTAAGAGCTGCTCAGGCTGTGACCTCCAGCCGGAGAGCGGGGGCCCACAATTGCTCCTGTACTTTCGTCCACGGCAGCCGCTCATCATTTATGCATCTTTATACATATTTAAACATCTTCCACAGTTTTATAGTCAATTTCTAGGCTTAAAAATCAATCTATATAATGAGTTCCCATGACTTCAAAGTTCTGGAGGAACTCGGAACTCTACTGTGACATCCATCAGAGGAATTCTGAGTGGATCACAGTACAATGCGTGCGAGAGATTTCGGGCATCACCCAAAAGCCGTCCGGTCACTCTAACAGTTCGATAAAGCCGTGCATTATCACACATGCATGTATAGAACAGAAAATACTGTATTATTTTTTGCATTACATTTGGTTCAACTAGGTATCGGCACTGTGATTGTTGAGTTGCACCATTGTTTCACACAAATTGACAGTGTGACTGACCTTTTAAATAGACAGACTAACTTGCAATCTTTTTATTTTGAGCTCAATTTGCTTTAGCACGCACATTTTTCCTGGTCATATCTTTCACGGCAATGACACCCCCGCCCCCCTCCGTCTTCCAGACCGATTAGTCCCCTTTTAGATCAGAGCACACCAGACTTCACCACTTTCCGCTCGGTGGGGGATTGGCTCGAGGCCATCAAGATGGAGAGATACAAAGACAGCTTCACAGCAGCCGGCTACAGCTCACTGGAGTCCGTAGCGAGGATGAGTATCGAGTAAGAACACCGGCCGAGTCGCCGCCCTCGCCGCCATGCGGAGGTCGGGCTCTTGGTAACAACAGCAGACATTCCGCTAATTAGTGCTAATTAGCGGCTCCCCTTTGATTCGACAAAGGTGCTATTTAAGCATCATATCGAAATGCCATGTCAGAGGTTTTGTTGATGCAATTTACTGTGTCAAACCATCGCAATACTTTAGTCTGACGATTCGTTTCAGTAGTTTTAATTCAGTAATTTTTACGGGGGAAAAAAAACAGCTTTTCCCTTCAGCATAGCTGTCTGTTACTTCATATTGCATAACGATAGTTACTTTCACTTGCTAGCAGTGAATTTAATTAATAAGTATTTGCTACTGGTTTTTATTTTCCTTCCTTTTTTCATTTAATGAAAATGCCCTAGGCTATAAATCCTCGTTGTTTTGGCTCTCCATGGTCCAGTGCCGTGATTTATGACTGGTTTCTGTCTCTGCTAGGGATGTGATGAGCTTGGGAATCACCTTAGTGGGTCATCAAAAGAAGATCATGAGCAGCATACAGACTATGCGGGCGCAGATGCTGCACCTCCATGGCACCGGGGTCCAGGTGTGACATAGACCCCCCTCCCCCCATCCAGAACAATGCCTGGGTCTACCTGCGGACAGTCATCCAAAACATGTCATTTCCTGTCGCTCTTGGATTTGCGGAATAACACGGTCATGCCTCTGGGCTGTCCGCACGAAGGGTATGACTTTCTGTCGGTCACGGGCCGGAGAAGATGCTACCTGGACGCTTAATTTTTTTCAGGGCTCTGAAGAACTCTTCCTTGTATTTGAGAAAAGAGGCAGAGCAATGGAAATGATTTTATGGATTTTACATTGTTCATTTATTAACTTTGTAATTTTATTTTTTTTCTGGTTGCCATCAGTATGGATTCCACTAAACCCTCATTTTTCCCTCCACGAAGAAACACTAGTTTTCCCCACAGTGGTGATTTCACTGTTATATTCACTCTTGTTTTCTTCCTATTTCCACCGCGGTGACATGGTATGAAACCATAACATCTTGTCTTTTTTCCTTCTTCCCCTCGAGTCTTTCTTTTTTTCCTCTTAATTTGGAACTGACGACAGGGTAAAGTCGGAACCGGGCTAAACGTGGCGTTCGAGGGGCCTAGTGATAGGTTCCTAGGTACTATGGACGGTGTGTAGGGATGCCCCCCCCCCCAGTCGTGGGGGTGCACATGAGGTGCGGCATGGTGCTGCTGCCCGGTATTCACTTAAGGGTGATATTTTTGCACCACAGTTCAGCTGTGTTTAGGAATAAAGTTCACAGAGCCGTTTGCTGCTTTACGGAAGTGTTTTATAGTGGGTTTATTTGATGGTCATAATTTTGTTGAAATCATCTTTTTTTTTTTTAATGTTCACGTGCCAAGAGCAAAACAATGATTATACCTAACGACTGAAAAAAAAGAAAGAAAACATGCCGAAAACGACAAATTTGATTTATGAATATCAAGCATAGAGATTAAGACATTCGTAAAACTTCATTTACTACTTATATTTATTTTGTCTGCAGGATATTTTGCATCCTGAATTTTAATAAATGATAAGGATCCTCAGATAGCACTATGGAAAGATTGTACTAAGGCAAATAGGGGTGATTCAATCTAACGCAAAGGCTTTAGAGATGGTGATACCCTTAAAAAGGCAAGGTGAACAGTAAATAAAGCAGTCATACCTTTTGTTATTTCCTTCATGACATTTTTCCATTCTGTCTCAGTTCTGATACGTGGAAAGTGTTGTGTTGGTTTTGTCGGAAGCTGTAACGCCTTAAATGATATTTTTTCGGTATCACTATAAGTAAACTCTTTGCGGTTGAATGTGCCTGATGTCTTTGACGGACTGATACGACAGTATGCTGGGTTTCTCCTCTGTTATTGTGGTATCCTTCCTAGAACTTGAATCAAATAATAAAAATAAATATGTACTTTCATCTAGAGGTTGTAGTGATAAACATTGTTTGTATACTAGCGGGTCACTCGACCAAACAGAGCAATAATATCTCCCGATAAAATATGTCATCTTTGAAATGTCAAGGTTCTAGGTTCTAGGTTTTATAGCAACGTTGCTGGTGTTTGGGTGAAAAGTCTCAGCTACTGATGAGAGAGAGAATGCACGATGACCTTTCTCAAGCAGCGGACCGCCTGGAGAGATACTTTTGATTGTTTATTTAAGTGTATCTGCTCAATCTACCCAGGCATTTGCATTTTACAACATACATAAATATTTTAAGCCCCCCCCCCCCCCCCCCCTCGTATTTATGCATAACGGGGCAACGTGAAAAACAGACTCTGCAACCAGGTGTTCACCAATAATCCTTTGGTGCCGCCATCCTCTGGTTTCCTGCAACCAATGAATGTGTTACAGTGTGGAACCTGTCTCCAGCTTTTTTTTATTTTCTTTGCTTTGCTCTTCATTATTAAAAAAAAGGTCTTTCCAGTTGGAGTGGTTTAAGGGGGTTATGATGACGTGAGACATTCCTCTCCAATTGCAGAAGACACCAACACTGTTAGGGCAGTGGTGCATTGCTACGTGCGTGTTGTATGGAACTGTGAGACTGGCATCCAGCAGTCTGAATGGCGAGAAGCTCAGAATAGAGAGGTAGTCTGCCCTGAAGTAATCCAACTGACTACCTCATAAATCTATCGCGGCTTCATGCTAACAAATATCTGCTTCCCGAGTCGACCTCCAGAATCTCCCAAAATGTCTTTGCGTGAGATCCCTCCCTTCCGCTTTGTATCAGTGCGTTAGACTGTCGCTGGCTTTGAGGAAGCTGAAGCCAGCGTGTTTGTTTGCATTCGCCCCGTGTGACGATGAGCTCCGAATGTGACCCATGGCCGGGCATAATCTCTGAACCACAGCAGCCCGCACACGCTGCATGTGGGGCCGCCGGTCCACCGGCCAGCTGGGTGCCGGCGTGTGCCGCCCTGCTCTGGAACGTGGAGCGGGCTGTAGATCCTCTCCTTCTGCCCTTGCCTTAAACCTTACCATCTGGTGCTCTGCCAGCCTTCTAAATTGAATACCAGCATGAACACCCCGGTCAGCACAAACGTTACGGACGAGGTGCTGCAGTCAGTCATCTCCATCCCTCTGCACCTCAAAAAGGGACGGATCCTTAAACAGGCCCAGGTGGGACGCCAACTACCCTCCAGGGTTGGGGTTTTGACAGAAGGTAGAGACAGGCCACAAAAATTTAAGGTGAACCCCCTCCCCCCCCCAAGACAAGTAAAATGACTAAAAATGAGACGTGGACATCCCCTTACAATAGTGGCTGGTGATTCCAAAGAGTAAAGCACTGTTGATTGTGTGAGAAAGATCCTTGCGATCAGAGAAATACTTTGTATATGTTCCATTGTAAAACTTGTACATTTTATTTATATTGTCTGTTTTTTACACACATTACTCTGTAGTGAGCTCTGAATACATTGAAAATGCACTATATTTTTCTATCTCACTTGCAGAAGATAATATCACCCCACTGATTTCAGTTGTACATAATTTCTCATTTAGGACCAAAGATGGCTTATAGGTTTTCCATTCAAATATGTATTTCAATTCATTGTCTCATTTAGTTTATGTACAGTAATATGAATTGTCAATTTATTATTTATTTTTACTGTGACGAGAGTATTGAGATATTCATTGGTCAAAAGTATTTTCCCCAACAGCTGAACTGTAAAATCCTTTACCTAGACATCTTCGTGTTACATAGACATTTTTTTTTCCTTTTTTGCTTTGTAATCTTTGTAATAGACTGTACATATATTTTTGAAAATATAATACAAACTCTACAGAAACATTGTTTTTTCACTGGAGTCTGTCACTCAAATAATGCTATAAATGTATGATTTGGGAAGTGGTGACGATGCCTTTCGCTTCTTATTGGAATCTTGCAAACGTGAGACGGAGTTTTGCCGATTTGAATCATTAAAGTCTAATTCCGGTAAAGACGGTCGGAATGCCGTCAGGATTATCGGAGTGGCACACTGGTTTGATCGCTGGTGAATCACTCAATAGCATGTCGCGAAAATAGCAGTTATTCTGGGGAGAAAAAAAAATCATCCGTAGTACAGTTGTGTGTGAAGTGAGAAAATAAGTGGGACAGGATGGGTGTCATTAAAAAGACATCATCAGATATTATCAACTTAAATGTATCTAATTAAGTTACATCATCTGGGAATTAGACAAGAAACTTGGATAGATTTAATGGATTTATATGGAGAGGCTATAACTCTCCATATATTCTAATATTTATGTTATTAATCTCAACAGTCTCATTCCAGTGCCAATAAAATTAAATGGGAATAATAATAATATATATGAGACTAAAATGGCAGCCCGTCTCTCTGCTCCGCAGAGGGGCTGAGTAGCATCCCACGCCTAGAATGAAACAGTTTGCTTGTCACCTTCTCTTTTAATCCGAGGTGATTGAGGTTCCACAAAGAGCTTATCGCAGGTGGGAAGAAGGTAACACATGGGGGATTAGGAGGAAAAGCAGCTGTAGTAGGTGGCACAGGGACAGGATGTCAGAGAAGGAGAGAGGTGACCCTTTCCGAGCGGGTCCTCACGGCGCCAGCACTTCCGTTCATGCAGAAATGGAGGAGGGAGGAAGCTGATCGGCTGCGGCGCAGTTCGACGTGAGGAACGCTGCGCTAAAAATACGCCGATGGACACAATAGTCGGTACGGACCCGGACTGACCTGTACAACCAAAACCAGCCTGTGGATTTGCTCATAAGTAAGTAACTTAAAACATTATTATTATTATTATTATTATTATTCATTATATAATTGTCAGTCTTCAGTGTAACCTTATCTGGAATTATGTCTTTACATTGTCAAGTATTTTGTATGACGTATTTCAATAATCACCAGTTTTTTTCCTGCTACACAAATTACACTCCATTTTGCCATTTAATTGTAATACTTCATATATATATATATATTATTAGTATTAGTATTATAATGCACAATTATATATGACCACACGCCCCCCACACTCAGGGAAAAGGGAGGCAGTGTTTAAAAATACCTCCAATTAGAGCACTTTGCTCATAATCACACTCCAATAGCGCAGTTCTACTCACTGGAGCAAGTTAAGAGCAGCTGCTTTTGACATGTACTGCCTTACGTTTCCCGTGCTGCGCTGGCGAAAGAGGAGATCCGGAGAGGTGATTATGTGGTAATCGTATAGTAATTCTGTGCTGGATTCCCTTCTCATTATCCTAACCTCTACATCTTAAAAAAAAACAGAAGGATGATGGAGAATAGCGGAATAACAGGCATAGTGAATTTGTAATGACATCATATTACACTTACTGTACAGGGCAGCCAAGTGTGCGTCGCAGGTAAATAAGAGTCTGTAACTTGTGAGATTCAGTTTGTATCAATTTATGCAGGATAGAATTAATAATAAGAGGAAGGGGAAGCAGGACAATAATAATGATCTACACCAATCCGATAAAGCCTGTTATTTCCAAAAATAAGGCTGCAGTTCTCACCCCTGAAGGAGAGCATGGTGTGTGGAAGCTCACAAAGCTCATTGCGCTGGCCTGGACTAAATCAAAGGCAGGCGTAGGAAAGTAAACATTTGTGTTGCGTACCATGTGTTGCAACTGATTCCAAGAGTAATGACAGAGACCAGTGTGTGTGCGTGCGTGTGCGTTTGTGTGCCCGAGTCTGTGGGAGCCACACACCGAGAAGATGTAGGACTTTGTTGGAGAAAAGCGTTACGGCACGTCGCAGGCTAATGCCTGTGGATGCCGGTATTATTAGGCACACCTACAATGTCAGCAGCATTACTGCAGGTGGCAGAGAACACTGGTCAAAATATCCCCTCTCGTTTCATGCATTTGTCAAAAGAGGCAGCTTGAAAACATCTGCTTTCTGTCTATGTTAGGCACCGGCTCTATAAATGTCCAAAGCAGATGTGTTAATGTGCTGCCTCTGTCAAGTCTGCTTTTGGTCCAGCTTTCCACTTATACCTGTTTTTCTCTGGTTATTACCTTATTCTTGAATCAAATATATGCAAAGATTTATATTTTAATCCAGCAGTTAAATACAATGTTTGCAGGAGTAAAAATTAATTTTATTCATCCATAAAAAAAATCCATGCAATAAAACACAGCTGATGACAAAGATTATAAATGTCGAAGGTATGCGTTTTATGTGAAAAATAAATTTGTAGACTTCAGATTTATATTCTTTGCTTAATGGATTTCAATAAATGGTTTTCAGTAACTCCAAACTGCCTTAGAAAAGGACTGTTCATAGTTTTCAAAGGTGATGTCATGTTTCTGGACTGGGAACAAATAAATAGCTAAGGCAACTGTTATTGGTTTACAATTTTAGAGATTCTGCCAGCTCAGTGAAAATACAGAAAGTTTTTTTTTTTCTTTTTTGTTCCAATTATTTCTGGTTTAGCAAAGGTTTTAAATAAGAACCATTGGTTTATCTCGGAAAAGGGGAAATAACCCTTTTAACAGAATAACTGAGCTCGTTTGCACAAGGGAAATTCATAAATAACGAAGGCTCACATTTGTCGTTCAAATCTATATTGACACCTTGCGCAATATTTCATTTTTCCTCCTTCGACTTCTTCATTTTAAAAAATCTCTTTTTGATGAAAGGCACACAGGATCTAAGTCAGATGTTTGACGTCTGAATTATTAAAGCTAAGCCGCTCAGCTGGTTAAGGGGCGGCTACGTTGAGCGATGCGGCATACGGAAAGCAAAACCGCCGAGAAGCCTGGCTGGAATGTTCCAGCATCGCCCAAAAATGCCGTCCAGCTCCCGAAATCCATTTCGCAGGGACCTTCCTGCCTCTCAGCTTGGCGAATGATCTGCAAGTCGGCGTGAAAAGGTGAGAAGAGTTAGAAACGTCACGGTTTGCAACCCACAGGGTGACAAGATGGCGCCCAGGAGACTCCTGTGATCGTACGCTGGACGTCACGCTCTCTGCACGGAGAAATCGCCTTACCGTACAGATTAGTGGTCTTGCTGATAATGTGAAAGCACCCAGACAGGAAGTTCACCTATATAAAGGAGTGGGGGGTGAAGTCAGACATGCCGGGGACGCACATCATAATTACAGAACCACTAGCTGTGGATTTACATTGAGGATACTGTGACTTGGGAGCAATTTCCCAACATTACGTTATACATGACCTGCAATGGCTACTGAACAGCAGTCCCCAGTCCACTTATCGGAACCAGTTTCCACACATGTACATGTGGCCCATGTGATAAGACTTTAAATGGGGAAGAATTTCCATATCCAACCTGCCAGTCACATGTGTGTGGGCTGTATGTCACATAGTACATGTCACACAAGATCACAGTCTGCTATATCATAGTAGTTCAACATATATCTTCTTTATCATACTTGACACTTTTGGATATTGGCTTAGTTTTTATTTTCGTAGAGTGACATTGAGCCATTTTACGGCCAAAGTACTGGTGCCTCCCGACATTAAGCATCAAGGCGGCTGTAACGCATGTGTCCTCCTCTGCAGAGTCCCCTCCCCCGGACAGCTGATCATTTTCACAGCCTGGAAAATGTCTCTTCGGGGGACGCTGATGGTTTTCGGCGAAGACACATTGCGGTGAGCTGAATCTCGGCCTCCCTGCCCCCAGAGAACCAGCGATAGGTCGGTGTAACGGGAGCCCAGCCAAATTCCGCGGCAAATTGTCCATGTGTCGCACTGCTAATGGAACGCCCACAGGCTACCTGCCGCTAAAAATGGCCACCATCATCCACGCTTATAGAAAGACATCGGTAATCGCGCCGTTATTTCACAGACGAATGCAGAAAACAAAGGGAGTAACACCAAGCATTTGTCGTGTTCATGTTCTCGTCAGCTCTTGTAGCAGTTACCGAATTGCGCTATACCTTTAAGGAATGTCGCCAAGCTCGCGCCCGACTGAGCTGCAGCGTTGCACGCTCGACCGTACGGGAAGCGGGCGTACATGTTCCCGCCTTCAGGCGTCTGCATTCCAGCTCTTTAACTGTAACACAACCCCGTGTTTAAATAGCAGAAAACCAGTCGCTGTGCACATGTGGGTCTTTGAAAACCGGTGTAACAAAATTGAATTTTGGTTATTGATATAATTCACCGGCACCTACTGGGTCAGGTCAGGTTTATATAAGCATTTATATCAGGCCATTTTCCTCATTCGAACACAGATACTAAACTGAGCTTAGTGCGCATGAAATACCCAGAAGGGGTTTCTGGGAATGAAAATGCACTGTGCTTTCAACTTTGAGCTTGGGAGGATATGTTAAACTCCGAATTAAAGTTTTGAAGACAACATGAATAATGAGCTGCAGGCTGTATCTTGGCCAGTCCATTGTATTTTTCTCAGTTCCTCCAAGTTTGAATATTGACTAGAATATCAATATCTACACACACTAAGCCATTAACTCAGCGATATGTATCAGTGTATCATTTCTCTACACCAGCATGCTGGTATTTTCTGAGACCTGATGGTGTAACATGAAACGCTGTATGGATTGCAGTGCTTTGATGAAAATGTTTCAGTGTGAAGTATGATGGTTGTGTGGGTAGCGTTATTGATGCACACTTCCTGGGTTAGGGCTTTGGATCCTGGTGCTCCTGGTAGTTTTGCTTGCACAAAAAGTTTCTGAGGGCAAAAGGAAAAGTAATGATTGGTTCAGAGAGATAACCAATCTGATTGTAGAGGAGGTGGGTTCAGTCAACTAGAGGAGGCGGGACCAACCAATAAGATGTCCTCTACTTGCTTGGACCCACCTCCTCTACAATCTGATTGGTTATCTCTCTGAACCAATCATTATTTTTCCTTCTGCCCTCAGAAAATTTTTGTGGAATTCCCCCACTATCCTCCCCATGTCCCAGGGGTTCCTTCAGGTTTTCTGTCTGTAGTCAAATGACAGTTGTAATTGGGCAAAGTGGTGTCTCCAAATCCCCTGTGAGTGGACATGTATGACCTGTGAGGCTCCGCCCCCTGCCACCACCCAGCCACACCATTGACCTGGAAGAGTGATTGAAAAAATGGATGGAAATGCTTTTCTGCTGATTTTCTTCAAAGTCAAAGATACAGTACATTTTGATTTGTCTCAGATTTGGTTTTGCAGTTTAGTATAGCATTTTGTAAGAGCATTTACAGTTACGGAACAAGAACAATCCCACAGTGCACATGGAGACCAAGGCAATCAAACAGTAGGCGACTTTCGATATGGATTTAACGTTATTTGCTGATTTAATTAGAATGTTCTCATTTTGTAAAGAAGGTCCATTGAGGAAAAATAAACAGCAAGCATGTTTTGGGAAACCTGAGATACAAACAGATGTCTGAAACAGCTTGTCTGCTTACAAGATGACTCACTTCCAAAGAAAATGGGAGAAAATGACACAAAACATTAAATCCTGTCCAGACCTGTCCCTGCAATGTACTGAAGGCTGGAGTATTTAAGTTTGAGTGGGTTGCCAGGGCACCGAAGGTGAGAGCGGAGAGCAGGCTTGAAGCATTTCAGAGGAGCCTTAAGTCTCTGACCACAGGTGGGTTTGGAGGTGGGGGGGGGATGCACCACAGTGCAGTGTGCATGAGGAGGAAATATGTGCAGGCCTCACAACACTGTTATCTGTGACTCTCGCCATTGACGTGGGGCATTCGTCATGAAAATGAACAGCTGGAAGATGGGGGAGGCTTGGGGGCATGCGTCCGCACAAACACACATGCACCTGTTTTACTTCATGAAAAGCAGACGAATCCCGCCCTTGGTGGAAGGCATTTTGGGCACTTTAGCTCAGTCGTTTTATTACAAATTGTTCCAGCGTAGCACTAAACACTGTTACAAAATGTCATGTCTCCTGATTTCACTGGAAGTCCCCCCTTCATTGATTACCTGGGATAATATGATTATGTTTTATGAACGTATCGACTCCCTAAATTAAAAGCCAAGGCAGACGGCGGCCACCATGAAAAACACGTTAAATTAAATTGCAGTTCGGTGAGCCAGAATCATTGCGGTCTTCTTGTACTGACGACGGTTTAATTGCCCTCTTACCAAACGCGCGACTCCAGCAAAGCTGGCGATCCTGACCTCTCCTAGCGTCAGCGAGACCCACGCCTGCAGAAGCTCCCGCCTGCTGAAATAAACGAGGGACCCGCGGGCGGGGGGGGCACAGGGGGGCACAGGGGGGCACACCTTGCGGGTCCCCGCGGCTCTGGAGCTGATGAATTAGCATCGCTGCGCCCGGGATCGCTGCCACCAGACGGGATGAGCGAATGGCGGCCCAGAGCCCACCCTGTGAGGACGCCTCTAATGGAGCCGTATCGATTTCGGCACAGCACTCCGCTGATGGATCTGTAATGGCAGCGTCGCTGCATCATGGGGACAAAAAAAGGAAACAAGAAAAGTCCCAGGAGAGATAGAAAATGAAACACAGCGTTCTGATAATTCAGACGGCAGGTTCGCTCTGTACTTCCTTCCGTTACGGCTCTGGTGATTTTCTTACGAGCAAATTAGCAAGGACGCCTGGTGACTCGGGTTTTATCCGGTCATGGTGTTGCGAAAGCTCTCGATCTTCCCCTAGTGAACCATCGATTGTTGTAGTGCATTGTTTTATGCGAATTGTCGCTGTAGCCCTGGCGTTTCTGCCTGCGAGGAAGCAGCACAGCTGCCGTGATGTATGGGGCACGTGTTCCCTCTCAACCTTGAGGTGTATTCACAGCTAACTGGGTTACCTAACCATGACCTTCAGAGTATTACATGGTGGTAAGGGGCTAGGGCTGTACCACAGGTCAGGGTAAATCTTCCACTGGGGGGACATTCATCATGGTCTTAAAAGAAAGGCTCGAATGGGCAGAAGCTAAGCTGACCAGACCCAGGACAGGACACGGCACGCGCTACGCTGTACGGGGATCCTGGCGTGGCACCCCCCCCCAGCGAAAGTTCTTCGGTTCTGCTGAGCTTACGCTTGTTAGGGGGTAGGACCGTAACTGAAAATCCCAACGGGGGTGGCTCGCTATTGGGCCCAAGGGAAAGGCACTAAACTGGATCGTCTGAAAATAAGGCCGTGCGAAATGGTAAAGCATGATGCAGTGTCCCGAGCTGTCTGCCTCGAAGGGTTCACTGCGTAAACAAAGAATGCCAACTGTAAAATGAAATAGTAAAAGACTTCCAATTTCTCATAAATGTGCCTTTTAATGTCTAATAACATTCCTGTTTAATTCTATTCAATGCAGATGTGGCCAAGATTTATGCACGTTTTAGTCTGCTCTGTGAGCCTCGAAATGACAGTTTCTGCTTAATATGCTTTAAATGTTTGTTCTGTTTCTTTTCCGATTTTGTTCTATATATAAATATATGAATTAATTTTCCATTTTCAAACGTGACCATGATTAGTTTTGCGAATATATGTAGCTGCCAAGAAAAGCTGATTATTAAATTAGTCTCCGGAATTAATTCATCGTGTAATTGTTTACTAGATATGTAGCCGTCTTCGTAAGCGCCTGCTTTATTTTAACGACTAATGCAGCTGTCAGCTGTAGGCCACATCTGTTGATAAACTGTGTGTGTGTGCTTGTGTGTGAATGAGCGGTCCCCAAAAAGACATGATTACACGACTGTGTGTGTGTGAGGGTGTGTGTGTGTGTGTGTGTGTGTGGGCAGAGAGTACAAGATGCATTTTAGCCATCAAAATGTATCCAGTTGTCTTGTAAAATATCTTTATCCGCCAGTTAACACGACTGGAAGCACCGTACTGAGAGGAATTTGAATAAAGGGAACAGACTTTTAATTTCAAGCTGTTTCATACTATTTGGACTGGAGTCTGGGTTAGAATGGGAGCACTGGTTAATGACAATTTTCACGGCGACGCTTCAGATCTGTAAGATGAATTGATATGTATTATAAAGCGAAAAAGATTACAGGCATGAAATATTAACACGATGCCCAACAATAAAGGCGTGAGCACAGCTCAATGACCAGCCGTTATTGGCCTGGATAATCAGCATAAAAATTGTAAATATTAAACCTGCCTAAGCGTCCCAGCAGCTTGTTCTACAGTCACAGGATGCTGAACGAGAAGCACCTCCACCCCAGCCATTAACAAAACCTTAGCACATCACATAATACCCCAATATCAATATTAAACCATTATGCAATTCATAGCGACTCTTGAAATATAGCTAACAGCTTTCCAGAACATGCAGATCTCTCTGGAAGCTGTCAGGTATGTTTACGCAGAGGGTTGTCTTAAAAAATGTATGGACCCAAGTCTGGTTGCTCACTTTAGTGGATGTAAACATTCAGTGTTTTTTTTTTTTTTGTTCCAACCCTTTTAATTTGTTCAAACAGACTTAAACTGTTTAAAACACGTTTTAAATTGTGGCTTGAGAGTTTCAAACACTTCTTTATAAAGAGCTGACAGCCAGCACAGCTTATTAGTAAGCTTACATCATAAGGGTAGACCAGTTAGTTTACTTTCAAGCGTCTGAGGGTCCTATAGAAGATGTTCGGACGTATTAGCACATGACATAAAGCGTACCCTCTCCATGGGAGAGGAAGGCGGTCTGGCATGATTTATGTGTGACACTAACGTAAAAGGTAAACACTCCGCACTGATCCTCAGTGGCATTTTGCATGAAGTGGAGCAGGTCGCGAGCAACTCTGTCATATACATCATCAGGCAAGAGGCAATTTGTGTAACTGATGAGTGGGTTTTGTAATGGCAAGATGTTTCTCATGATATTATCGCGGGAGCTTAATGTTATCGGCGGAGTGAAGAGAGCACACATTTACATAGACTATTGTCACATATTAATAACAAGCAGCTTGGAAATTCCTAAATGAACCATAAAGAGTGGCACAAACAAATTAAACAGCGGAGAAAAAAAACCAACAGAGTGCTTTTCCTATAACTCGTCTTTTTCAAAAAGTAGTTTAAACTGCAGAAAGTCTCTCTGATTTAATTGCTGAAAACGGTACCGAAGGAACAAGCGTTTCTGGAGATGAGCTTCTGCCTTTGCTAGTACGACGTCCTCCACGCAGAACCTAATTTGTTTGTCTCCCTCGATGGTGCCAATGTGCGCGAAAGAAGGTTCCCCTCTTAGCTGATTTTTAGGTCATTCTCTTCGTGGATCATTAAAATATTCATGGGGGGGGCGGGCAGTACCCTTTGGTTTTTTTTGTTGTTTTGCGAACAGTGCAAACTCCACAGCTGGAATAATGTCCCTCCTTGTATGTTACGAAGGCTTGGCAGCTCTGTGACATGGTCCAGACAAATTGCATCATGCTGAAATATATCTCCGAAATTTGCATGCATCGTTGTATTCTCGGGCACTCATACGCTCAACCTGTGTTAATTGGTTTATGGTGCCGAAGGAATCGATAGAAACTCCAGAAAGCAAATTGATTATCAATGGAATGTTTCCTGGCTTCACGAGCGCATCCTCTGATGTGAAGTGACCCCCCCCCCGCCCACCACCAACCATGTTCCTGACTCAAGCAGCAAATCATTGGGCGTGACGCTCCAGACGGAAGACACCGGTGACCTTTTGTCAAGTTCCATGAGGGAGATCACAGTGGCCGCGGGAGTGAGATCAATTGCCTCCCGCGTGTCACTTCAGCTGATGCCGCCGTCCCGTAGCGGATCGTTCTGTGCAGCCAGACAGTCGCTGTGGACGGGTCCAGTGCTTCGACTTTGATACCCTCATTCTTCCGGATCTGTATCCCATCGCTACTTTTGATTTGCGATGCGTCACCGTTGCACCTCATACATTCAGCATTTCCCACAGGACAGAAGCATGCACAAGCTGAGTATCGTAGCACAGTACCAAGCTGGAGACCAATGCAGTGGGCCTCATGATCTTAGAACCGGCTGGGTAAATGTTAGCTCTTTAGCAATAAAATGTATATGGACAATTAAGTACTGAATTCACGGTACTTCTTTGCAAGGTCACGCCTCAGATCTAGAATTTATTATCTCTTTTTGTGAAAAGGCGCCCATATGAATCATGTTTACATTTTCACTTTCAGTCATTGTAGAATGTTTTTGCTGCTTCCAATACAAAGGCTTAATTGCTGACCATGTAATTGTCACTGATCAGCTGTGGTGTTAATTGGTTGAACGCAGGTGTTGACAGCAGGTATTCCTTGTGTGGGCTGCACTGCCGGGGTGTTTGCTGGATGTGTTGCTGGACGTTGTGTTCAGTCGGCCTCCACAAATGTTCCCTTGAGTTTTACAGGAGTTGCTGATATCTTACATTTTCCAATATATGACATCTACAGCATTTCCAAAAGCTCTAAAGGAATGTCAAAATGTTACAGCACAAAGTGCAGATTATGGTGTACAATGGGATTCTCTATATGGATCAACTAGCATTTTTGTTCACAAGGAAGCTATTTACTATAAACATAATATTGAGTATAATATAATATTGAATATACTTATATGTTTTAAAATATTAATTTGCAAACTAAAATTTACTAGTTCCAGATTATTTCCTAGTCTTATAAATGCAAAAGACTGAAACGGTATATCGTCTAATTTATAGCGAACGTTCCCCCCGTCGTCTGAACTGTTTCTGGTGTAATCATTCCTTTAATCAGGACACCATCCCCCACAGTGAATCAGAGCGCAGGCCAATCAATCTGGTCACGCATTCATTCATTCCTAGGCTAGACGTGTACTGATGAGTGACCAAAGACTAATCAGTCCTTCTGTCCCATTGACTGCGCCATCTGATGACACAAACCCAGCCCCTCTGAAAAGATCGTGAGACCGGAAATCGCCTGATCACTGGATGGCACCAAGGCTAAATGGCCTGACAATGAGGCCTCACGCCGGTATTATGGGATGGCATTGCATGTTTGTATGTGGCTCAGCGGGCTAAGCTCGTGTGCCTCTGATTGGAAGGTTGCCTTGGGAAAATAGTCACGTGTCTGTGGACCCTTGCGCGAGACCCTTAACCCCCAACTCCAGGGGTACTGCATGCTGGCTGTAACCCCCTAAGCTTGCTCGCATATGTGTGTCATGGAGAGTAAGGTGTATGAAAAGAAAATTTCCCTAAGAGAATTGATTTAAACATCACTAGTCTATTCCTAACTGTCCCCAACACTGTCTGCGTGGAATTTGCATGCTCACTCTGTGTTTTGTGTGGGTCTCCTTCCAGAATCCAAAGACATGCAGATAGAATTTGCTAATTTGCCCTTGACGTGTGCCTCTGTGTGCTGTGCTTCCTGGGATGGCTTCCATGCTCTCCAGGACTGGCCCTCTGCTGGAAAAGCCGTCGTCTCTGATAGGCGGATGGATTTTTCTGCCGTCTTCTAAGAACTGTTAAACTCCGCCGCAGGACCCTGAATTAGCAAGCACGCACGTGCCCTAGATGTAGCTGAATCGCCAGGCTGTTAAAAGAAAATAAGCTCAGTTTACAGCGGCCCTTAATTAGTATGCGGAACGGCATCTCGCCGTGCAGGCTGAGCGAGGTCACTGTGCTATTACTGTATTCCCAGTGTGTGGAGATTACAATCATTTTTAAGGGAAGGAATCTTTTGTTTGCTGACTACAGGTCAGTTGTGGATATCGTTTTAATACACAGCTTGTTTTTACCTCTGTGTATGTTATGGACGTGAAATGGAAACACAAATGCTTCAAAAACAAACAGGGTAAAAGAAGTGTTTTTTTGTTTTATTTGTGTGTTATATAAGAAATTAATGTATAACATATTTTTTAGAGATTTTTTGCTTAGTTTATTTTAAGCACAATTGAATGCATGTAAATATGCATTAAATTTATGCTTGTTTCACTAAGCTGTGTCGTCACCAGGTACCGGTTATGAGAGGGAAGCCTGTCATTTGTACTGGGCGAACCTTTCAGGGATGGGCAGAGTTTGTTCTGGATACAGATGCTAATTGCATTTTAATGTGTCATTAAATATAAAGCCATAAATCAACTGGTAGCAGTGTAATTGGGGTTTAGAGATTTAAAGGCCCCCTAGGCTTATAATCCGGGTCTCGGAAAAGTCGAGAGCTCTCTCTGCAGTGCGGTATCGCGGGACAACACGGGTAAACAGCAGGGCTGTCATCAACTGGAATACCCCAAAGACAGCACACAAACACCCACACAAACAAGGAGGAATACCCCAAATACAGCACGCAGACACCCGCACAAACAAGGAGGAATACCCCAAATACAGCACGCAAACACCCGCACAAACAAGGAGGGATACCCCAAATACAGCACGCAGACACCCGCACAAATAAGGAGGAATAACCCAGACACAGCATACAGACATCTACACAAATAAGGAGGAATACCCCAAAGACAGCACGCAAACACCCGCACAAATAAGGAGGAATAACCCAAACACAGCACGCAGACACCCGCACAAACAAGGAGGAATACCCCAAATACAGCACGCAAACACCCGCACAAACAAGGAAGAATACCCCAAATACAGCACGCAGACACCCGCACAAATAAGGAAGAATACCCCAAAGACAGCATGCAGACATCCACACAAATAAGGAGGAATACCCCAAAGACAGCACGCAAACACCCGCACAAATAAGGAGGAATAACCCAAAGACAGCACGCAGACACCCGCACAAATAAGGAAGAAAACCCCAAAGACAGCACGCAAACACCCACACAAACAAGGAAGAATACCCCAAATACAGCACGCAGACACCCGCACAAATAAGGAGGAATAACCCAAACACAGCACGCAGACACCCGCACAAATAAGGAAGAATACCCCAAATACAGCACACAGACACCCGCACAAATAAGCAAGAATACCCCAAACACAGCACGCAGACATCCGCACAAATAAGGAAGAATACCCCAAACACAGCACGCAGACACCCGCACAAATAAGGAAGAATACCCCAAACACAGCACGCAGACACCCGCACAAATAAGGAGGAATACCCCAAACACAGCACGCAGACACCCGCACAAATAAGGAAGAATACCCCAAACACAGCACGCAGACACCCGCACAAATAAGGAAGAATACCCCAAACACAGCACGCAGACACCCGCACAAATAATGAGGAATAACCCAAACACAGCATGCAGACATCCACACAAATAAGGAAGAATACCCCAAATACAGCACGCAGACAGTCGCACAAAGAAGGAGGAATACCCCAAACATACCACACAGACACCCGCACACATGAGGAGGAATACCCCAAACATACCACACAGACACCCGCACAAGTAAGGTGGAATACCCCAAACACAGCATGCAGACACCCGCACAAAGAAGGGGGAATACCCCAAACATACCACGCAGACACCTGCACAAATAAGGAGGAATACCCCAAACAATACGCAGATATCCACACAAATAAGGTGGAATACCCCAAACACAGTACGCAGATATCCGCACAAAGAAGGGGGAATACCCCAAACATACCACGCAGACACCTGCACAAATAAGGAGGAATACCCCAAACAGTACGCAGATATCCGCACAAATAAGGTGGAATACCCCAAACACAGTACGCAGATATCCGCACAAAGAAGGAGGAATACCCCAAACAGTACGCAGATATCCGCACAAATAAGGTGGAATACCCCAAACACAGTACGCAGACACCCGCACAAATAAGGAAGAATACACCAAAGACAGCACGCAGACACCCGCACAAATAAGGAGGAATACCCCAAATACAGCACGCAGACACCCGCACAAATAAGGAGGAATACCCCAAATACAGCACGCAGACACCCGCACAAATAAGGAAGAATACCCCAAACACAGCACGCAGACACCCGCACAAATAAGGAGGAATATCCCAAAGACAGCACGCAAACACCCGCACAAATAAGGAGGAATAACCCAAACACAGCACGCAGACACCCGCACAAATAAGGAGGAATACCCCAAAGACAGCACGCAGACACCCGCACAAATAAGGAGGAATACCCCAAATACAGCACGCAGACACCCGCACAAATAAGGAGGAATACCCCAAACACAGCATGCAGACACCCGCACAAAGAAGGGGGAATACCCCAAACATACCACGCAGACACCTGCACAAATAAGGAGGAATAACCCAAACACAGCATGCAGACATCCACACAAATAAGGAGGAATACCCCAAACATACCACACAGACACCCGCACAAGTAAGGTGGAATAACCCAAACACAGCATGCAGACATCCACACAAATAAGGAGGAATACCCCAAACAGTACGCAGATATCCGCACAAATAAGGTGGAATACCCCAAACATACCACGCAGACACCTGCACAAATAAGGAGGAATAACCCAAACACAGCATGCAGACATCCACACAAATAAGGAGGAATACCCCAAACAGTACGCAGATATCCGCACAAATAAGGTGGAATACCCCAAACACAGTACGCAGATATCCGCACAAAGAAGGGGGAATACCCCAAACAGTACGCAGATATCCGCACAAATAAGGTGGAATACCCCAAACACAGTACGCAGACACCCGCACAAATAAGGAGGAATAACCCAAACACAGCATGCAGACATCCACACAAATAAGGAGGAATACCCCAAACAGTACGCAGATATCCGCACAAAGAAGGGGGAATACCCCAAACATACCACACAGACACCCGCACAAGTAAGGTGGAATACCCCAAACATACCACGCAGACACCTGCACAAATAAGGAGGAATACCCCAAACAGTACGCAGATATCCGCACAAATAAGGTGGAATACCCCAAACACAGTACGCAGATATCCGCACAAAGAAGGGGGAATACCCCAAACATACCACGCAGACACCTGCACAAATAAGGAGGAATACCCCAAACAGTACGCAGATATCCGCACAAATAAGGTGGAATACCCAAAACATACCACACAGCCGCACAAAGAAGGAGGAATACCCCAAATGTACTACACAGACACTCACACAAATAAGGAGGAATACCCCAAACACAGCATGCAGACACCCACACAAAGAAGGACGAATACCCCAAACACAGCACGCAGACACCCGCACAAAGAAGGAGGAATAACCCAAACACAGCACGCAGACAGCCGCACAAATAAGGAAGAATACCCCAAACATACCACACAGACACCCGCACAAAGAAGGAGGAATAACCCAAACACAGCACGCAGACAGCCGCACAAAGAAGGACGAATACCCCAAACATACCACACAGACACCCGCACAAAGAAGGAGGAATAACCCAAACACAGCACGCAGACAGCCGCACAAATAAGGAAGAATACCCCAAATACAGCACGCAGACAGCCGCACAAAGAAGGAGGAATACCCCAAACATACCACACAGACACCCGCACACATGAGGAGGAATACCCCAAACATACCACACAGACACCCACACAAAGAAGGAAGAATACTCCAAACATACCACACAGACACCTGCACAAGTAAGGTGGAATAACCCAAACACAGCACGCAGACACCCGCACAAAGAAGGGGGAATAACGCAAACACAGCATGCAGACAGCCGCACAAATAAGGAGGAATACCCCAAACATACCACGTAGACACCCACACAAAGAAGGAAGAATACCCCAAATATGCCACGTAGACACCCACACAAATAAGGAGGAATCCCGCAAATACAGCATGCAGACACCCACACAAAGAAGGAGGAATCTGACAAACACAGCACGCAGACACCCACACAAATAAAGAAGAATACCCCAAATATGCCACGTAGACACCCGCACAAAGAAGGAGGAATAACCCAAACATACTACGTAGACACCCACACAGAGAATGAGGAATACCCCAAACATACCACACAGACACCCACACAAAGGAAGAATACCCCAAACACAGCACGCAGATACCTGCATAGATACCCCTAACAGAACCATATAGCAATACCCTGAACACACCCAAAGAAAGATACAGCAATACCCCAAAAAACACCATGCAGACACCTACACAAATACTCTAAAAACACCATGCAGACACCTGCACAAATACTCTAAAAACACCATGCAGACACCTGCACAAATACTCTAAAAACACCATGCAGACACCTGCACAAATACTCTAAACACACCATGAACACACCTGCACAAACATACAATTCCCCAAACACACCATATATACACACATACAAAAATACCTCAAACATGAGACACATGTATTCACTGACACAGAAATACATTGTACAGCTGCACTCAAAGGCACACAGCAGCGCCTTGAATATATCATACACATACAAACACGTTATATATACCACACACAAAGAAACACACATACCCAGTTGTGCTACGGTGCACCAAACGTCTGGTTTTCTAAGTAGGTGTGCATATACATATATAATATATACTTTTAATTAAAGAAATCTGCAAAGGCCACAAACTACATCATCATCTTTGCGTTGAGCAAATTTAAATAAACGAGCAAAACATTACTTAAGGTGGACCCCAAAGTTAGACAGTGGGCTGTGCCTCGCATTCTCATCAATGAGCAAATTACATTGTGTATTTTTAGATCACGTCTTGGTAGCTATTTTAGAATCTGCATGATGTATGTTCTTCCCATATGAAATTTCTGTTTATTGTTGAAAAGCAAACAGTCGTCAAATGGGGGCGGCTGCCACTTGTTCGAGGCGGAGCAGATGTGTCAGTGTCGGCCAATAACAGGGCTCATGAAGAGAAAATATGGATTTTCCAGAAACATATAATGCAGTTCAATAGCTTCCATGCCAGCCTACTTAAGCAAGTCAGCCAGCATGACTGGGAAATCAAATTAAGTCGTTGCACAAATCATATTCAGAGCTAGAGTTTACAACACTGGGGTGCACCAAGCCAAATGGAAACCCAGATTAAAAAAACACCAACCCAAAACCAAAAACTCTTCGAGTCAAGATAATGTATTGAATTTTTCGTTTTTAAATCTACCTCTTTAGCTGTCGATTTTCGAGGCGTCCATTTTTTAACAGAATTAAAGTATCACAGCTCAAGCCGCTCACATTCCCAAATGCTCAATTAGCCTTAAATATTCTGTGCGTTCACGTCCTCCGTGATGTGCGGCAAATGGAAAGATTTGCAGAGCACACATATTAAGCCGGCAAAGTGGAACAATGTGCGTCGCTATCTCTGCTTCAGTCACAATAATTATGCAAGTTGACATTTCTGCTCACAGTGTGAGTCTGGGATTACATAAATTCCAAATTGATTACTTCTTTGAAGAATGAAATAAAAAGAGTTATATATATATATATATATATATATATATATATATATATATATATATATCAACATTAAACAGACAAGAAGGTTGAAATACACTTAAAATGCCCCGTCAAATTGAGTTTTTATTCCCTTATGTATCTTGCAACATTTAAATTATGATTTACTTAAATAAGCTGCCTGAAATTTAAAGGACAATTAAGAATAAAGGTTTTTTTTTAATTGGTTCTTTATTTTCAAGTGCGACAGGGAAGTGAAGAAAACTTCTTCTTAGGAACAACATCGTACTTTTGAGAAAGAGACACAGTGGATCGACCTTTGGTTGCGTGGTGGATCCTTGCGGATGATTCCTGGATCCCAGCGGATGATTCCTGGATCCCAGCGGATGACTCCTGGATCCCAGCGGATGATTCCTGGATCCCAGCGGATGACTCCGGGTAGATCCCATCCAGTGGAGGCCATGAAGAATGTGAAGTAAGGCAGTGTGCTTGTGACCAGCCGTGACATTTCCGGGGGAGGGGTCAGGCCAGGTCCCGGGATCCATAACAAACGGGATTACTGCTTCTCCGCATTAAAAACAAAAACAACACCATGAGAATAATGCCCAGGTTGTCTCTCTGACTCTCCCTGCATCGCACCAGCTCTCCCTCTCAGGCTCTTATGTAAAATTCAAGAGTGAGGAACAAGTGAGAAAGAGTGAGGAAGGGAGAGATTATGCTTTAAAATTCTAGTCATTTTTTATTGTTGTCCCACAGCGATGTGTCATTGTCAGAAGCTTTATCTGTCAGCACACTCTTGCCCACGGACAGCCCCGGACCCTCTGGGAGATTTTCACAGGGGCCTTTTCACCCCCCCCCCCCCTCCCCCGCCCGACTGCGGCAGGTGTGCCATCATCACAGCTCTATTAGCTGCACCATGGCAATAAAAGCGTGTTAATGTGAGAGAAAGGGATCCCAGCTCATTATGGGGGGGGGATGTTACAGGCCCGAGAGCAGGGACTGCACCCCATCCTAAGGACCGACTGAGCACGCCCCTTTGTGTGCAGTAGGGTGTTGGGTTGGGACCTTCGGGGAGGGGGGGGGGGTTCAATGAACACATCAAAGGCTTAGGCTGGATTGCAGCCACATTGCGGGCCTGGCCCTCCTCCCTCCCCACCCCTCTAGATAAAAGACGGGGACAATAGGTGCCTGCTGACAAGCCCCCCCCCTCGCCGTGCTCCCCATCCCAGACCTCTTCATTCACATGCGGATAAAGCGCCACCCCCCCACGCAGGTTTTCTCTGCCAGCCCTCGCTGACATCAGGTGAGGTCACCAAAGGAGCGGAGGAGCCGGCAGCCAGTGGGGGGGCCGTGCGAAGCACCTGGACCCAGCATAACAAGCCTGCTCACTTTTTAGTGAAGCACACCTTCACCTGACCCAGCATAACAAGCCTGCTCGCTTTTTAGTGAAGCACACCTTCACCTGACCCAGCATAACAAGCCTGCTCGCTTTTTAGTGAAGCACACCTTCACCTGACCCAGCATAACAAGCCTGTTCGCTTTTTAGTGAAGCACACCTTCACCTCTCTCAGAAAGTTGATATTGACTGGATCTGAATGGGCTCCTGGAGGTGCGGACTGGCGCAGGCGGACGTTTTGGCTCTTCAAGGAGCTGGTAATTGTGCCGCTTCACTTCCCCTGTGGGGCTCCTGCTCACGGTGGAGACTTTGGCATGATTAAAATCAGCATGTTAGGCCACAGTGAACTAGATCCATCCCTCCTCTGCTTTCTCTATTGCCATTCTAGGGCTGTTTTTTTCTATGTTTTTTGCTCTGCTACTCATTACTTCACTAAGGCCAAATTCAAAATGATGATTTAATAAAGAAAATCACACCTCTAAATAGTGCTAAATACACACTCACACACAGGTTTGTAATTATATCTTTGTGGGGACTCTATATCTATATTAATTTCTATGCAGAAAAATGTAATCCCAACTTGACAACCTTAACCCCTACCCAGCTCTAACCTTAACCATAAGTAAATATGAGAATTTTTGCATTTTTACTTTTTTGATCGCATTCACAGATCTTTGTGGGGACCTGAAAAATGGTCGTCACAATGTCAGAATAACAGGTTTTTATCACATTGTGAGGGTCATTTGGTCCCCACAACGTAATAAAAACACACACACACACACACACATATTTCCATTTTCCGTGTACTCAGAGACTAATGGGACCCATGCATCCTCACGAAGCAGTGATTCATTTCTCATGCTGTATATTTATTACGCTGGACTGTTTTATTTACGCGTCCCATTCTCCTCCAGCGGCGGTGGCAGGCAGACCCACCGCTGCGTGTTTCTCAGACACGGCTTGGGACACGCTCTGTGTGCGCGTGTGGGGGGGGGCTCTCTGCGTCACTCGAGGCCTTTCTTCTCAGGGGCGGGGCTTCTGTCATTTCTTAACGAGCAAAATAGCCATTAGGATAACATGACGCTTCCTTATTGCTTTTAGATTTTCAATTAGGCAGTTTTGTTTTCCGCCATATCTGTTGAATTAGAATTTAAATGAGAAACATGTAGTATCATTAATTATCACTTTTCTCTGGCTGGACCCAGAGGCGCCTCACGCAGGAGTGAAAGGCTCTGTGAATTCGATAGCGTCCGTCCGCCCACGCAGCCGGGCCTCACCACGCAGCCGGGCCTCACCACGCAGCCGGGCCTCACCACGCAGCCGGGCCTCACCACGCTGCTGGGCCTCACCACGCAGCCGGGCCTCACCACGCAGCCGGGCCTCACCACGCTGCTGGGCCTCACCACGCAGCCGGGCCTCACCACGCAGCCGGGCCTCACCACGCTGCTGGGCCTCACCACGCAGCCGGGCCTCACCACGCTGCCGGGCCTCACCACGCTGCTGGGTCTCACCACGCAGCCGGGCCTCACCACGCTGCTGGGCCTCACCACGCAGCCGGGCCTCACCACGCAGCTGGGTCTCACCACGCAGCCGGGCCTCACCACGCAGCCGGGCCTCACCACGCTGCCGGGCCTCACCACGCTGCTGGGTCTCACCACGCAGCCGGGCCTCACCACGCAGCCGGGCCTCACCACGCTGCTGGGCCTCACCACGCAGCCGGGCCTCACCACACAGTCGGGCCTCACCACGCTGCTGGGCCTCACCACGCAGCCGGGCCTCACCACACAGTCGGGCCTCACCACGCTGCTGGGCCTCACCACGCAGCCGGGCCTCACCACACAGCCGGGCCTCACCACGCAGCCGGGCCTCACCACACAGCCGGGCCTCACCACGCAGCCGGGCCTCACCACGCTGCCGGGCCTCACCACGCAGCCGGGCCTCACCACGCTGCTGGCTGCCATGGCTGCACTGACTCCACTAGCATCCAGCTGTGGGTGGAGACAGCATCCTCCGGCGGCTTCCGGAAGGTTCCAGGTGCCGTGTCTATCGTCTACCTGACATCTCTGCTGTGCGTCTCTCTCTCTCTCTCTCTCTCTCTCTATCACTGGTGCGGAGGGGGGGGGGCTCTCTCAGCAGGGTGCTGGGCTTAGGGGGGGGGGGAGGGTCGAGGAAAGTGTCACCAGTTCCACTGCCACGCAGAAAAAGTGGGTCAGCCAGCAACTCCCACGGCCGCCGCCGCCGCTGCCGGTTCCGCTAGAAGCCGCCGAGGCCCCCGGGGGGGGGGTGCCCGCATCTCCCACTGCCACCCATGTCCCGCTACCAGGCCGCTCCTCCACAAAAAGCATCGCGTACTTATCGCAGAATAACAGCCGTATCGCTGACTCCGGGTCGGGCCGTGTCCCAGTGGGGGTGGGCGCTTGCCAACGTGTGTCTGTGTGCGAGACCCGTATCTCCGAAAGGAAAGCCGACCCTCAGTGACGAGCACGTCCCCTGAATAAAACAAAGGCTGCCTATCTTATATCCGGCTCCTGCTTTTTATAAAGCGACCCTCCGGTGGTGCTGAGGTAGGACCTTTTAACACTAGAACTGCCAAATCTACGCAAATTTGCGTAAATTCCCTGGGCCTAACACCTACTAGCATCCCTGCTGAGAGTTTCTTGGGCCATTGTCCTCCTGCTTTTGTTGTGCAAACACACCCATTACCTGTGAGGCCTGGCACATTTGCATTTTTTTACTCAGAGCAGCTAAAATCCAAGGCAGGCTAAACCTCTGTGTGTGACATGGAAACCTTCACAAAAGTCTGCCATATCTATACCAAATATCCCACATGCTGACTGACCTGCAAATATGAAAGACACACATTCACAAAATATATGGAAGCACAAGTCTGTTTTATTTATAAAAAAAATTTAGTGTTTCAAACTTTGCAGTGTTTGCAGACCCAGTGACCATCATCCCTGCATTTGGCGCAAGTGAATTTGTAACACTTTGCACTGGTAAACCTGCTGCGGTTTCTGTTGCAGTTCTCCTGTACCTGACACTGAGTTGTCCATACAAGTCCTGGCACAGCAGCAGCCTTCCTCTGTCCCCATAGCCTTTTGTGGCATAAATTGGCAATGGAGTTCCTTGGCTAGATGACTCAAAAATAATCTTCTTTTGCCTTCCCACCCTGTACATGCCTTGTACAGAACGTAGGAATTTGCCACCACCAGGTCCAGCATGTTGTAAAATACAGCTACTGGCCACCTGCATGTTGCTGCTCTTACGGAATACATGCGCGCCATTTGGTCCAACACATTTACACCACACTATAACAGCAGAGAGAGAGAGAGTCATGAGTGTATTTGCTTTTTTTCTACCTTCTTTCTATATAGGCCTGTATAGTACATATCAGAAAACATTGTAGCACTGATGTAAAATTATACACACATTCACATACCTTCATGTGGTTATAGTCTGTTATCGTGTTGGGTTTCCTCTTTCTGCCTTCACAGATCGCCACATCTTGGTCCAAGGAACTCAGAACACACACAATCTTGTTTTTTTAGGTGCATAAATTGTCAAGGAGACACTGCCACTTCTAAGCACTGACGCGGAGAATTCCTCTTGCTGTGCAGTGTCCTTTGAAATTGGAGGAAGTTCATACCAAACTTTATTCCCTGTGCTCAGTAGTGTTGTTTTGCGCTGAAGCAGTCTGTGTGACAGTGCCAGTGAGGTGAAGAAATTGTCCGTTGTGACATTTCTCCCGTCATCCAGAAATGGCTCCATCAGACTCATGACCATGTTCTCTGCCAGCCTCTCCCTTTTCTGGTGACTGGGGTCCTTTCCCAAGTTAGGGGACACGTTGCAGACGTATTTGGTCTCCAAATCCGTGGCCATCCAGAACTTGATCCCAAATTTGTCCGGCTTGGATGCGATATACCAAGTGACATGGAATGGATCCACCTCTACTCCACGTTGTCTTTCCACCGGTGTCCCTCAGGGCTCGGTTCTTGGCCCTCTCCTATTCTCCCTCTACACTAAATCTCTTGGCGAAGTTATATCCTCACATGGCTTCTCCTACCACTGCTATGCCGATGACACTCAACTCATCCTCTCCTTCCCTCCCTCAGACACTCATGTCTCCACTAAGATCTCTACATGCTTGGCAGACATCTCATCTTGGATGACCACTCACCAGCTAAAACTCAAAACTAGTAAAACTGAGTTGCTTTACATCCCGGCTGACTCATCCCCCCTCCAGGACCTTGCGATCTCCTTTGACAACTCCCTGATCCGTCCTTCGGTTTCTGCTAGAAACCTTGGAGTTACCATAGATGATCGGTTGTCATTTTCCTCACATATCGCCAGTCTTTCTCGCTCTTGTCGGTTTCTCCTCTTTAACATCAGGAGGATACGCCCATTTCTTTCCACCCAGGCTACCCAGATACTCGTCCAGTCCCTCGTCATCTCACGCCTTGACTACTGCAACTCGCTTCTAGCGGGTTTACCACTGAGCGCCATCCGTCCCCTCCAACTGATTCAGAATGCAGCTGCTCGTCTTGTTTTCATCCTTCCCAAGTTCTCCCACACCACTCCTTTGCTGCGCTCCCTCCACTGGCTTCCTGTAGCTGCACGCATCAGATTCAAAACACTGATGCTCGCATACAAAGCCAAAAATTCTCTGGCACCATCCTACCTAAAGGACCTCATCACACCCCGCTCTGCACCATGATCTCTCCGATCCTCCAGCACTGCTCGACTGGTCCCACCTCCCCTCAAGGCACAAGGAAGACACGCATCTCGGCTCTTCTCTGTCCTGGCACCTAATTGATGGAATGAACTCCCCCTAGATGTCCGAACAGCTGAATCCTTGAGTGTCTTCAAGCGACGACTCAAAACTTTTCTTTTTCAGAAATACCTGACGTAGAACTTCTATATTCTTACTCGACTCTTTTTCTGGTGTGTGTTTTAAAAAAATTAAATAAAATAAAAATTCTGCACTACTCAATGGCGTTCTCAGAGATAGTATTTGTAGCTGGGGTCCTTATTGAGCTAGCATCGGAAATTCATTGCAGAGTCTCAAAGCACTTATGTAAGTCGCTCTGGCTAAGGGCGTCTGCCAAATCCTGTAAATGTAAATGTAAATATACTGCATGGACAATGAACCTTGGTCGAGAACAGCTGTACATCTATGTTCATGTGTTCTCCTGGAGTGAAACTTTCAGCACAGTTCTTGGTGAAGGCTGGCAGAGAACGTGGTCATGAGTCTGATGGAGTCATTTCTGGATGACGGGAGAAATGTCACAATGGACAATTTCTTCACGTCACTGTCACACAGACTGCTTCACTTTACTGGGCATGGTGAATAACGTTTGCCGTGAACTTCCTCCATTGGCAAAGGACACTGCACAGGGAGAGGAATTCTCCACGTCAGTGTTTAGAATGGCGCGCATGTATTCAGTACGAGCAGCAACAAGCAAGTGGCCAGTAGCTGTGTTTTACAACATGCTGGACTTGGTGGCGGTGAATGCCTACGTTCTGTACAAAGCATCTACAGGGTGGAAAGGAAAAAGAAGATTGTTTCCGATTCTTCTAGCCAAGGAACTCCATTGCCAAATACAGGGATGATGGTCACTGGGTTTTCAAACGCTGCAAACACAGACTTTGAAAGATAGACAGACTGTGTGGGACAGTAACCACTGAGACAAAAGGCAGAAAGATGACGAAGAGATGAACCTGGAACTGAGGCACGGATACATCAATTTTTACATGAACAGCCAAACATGCAAAGCTGGAGAGATCACACAAAAACAAAATTCACTTTTGGTGTTATAATTCAGTGATGGCCAATGAAAATGAAATGACATTTTATTCTGTATGTGTATGAGCATGTCAAAAACCATGGACCATGACTTCACTCAGCTTATGACATTTATATACAAACATGCATTGGAGACTGAAGTGTTAGCATGTTTTCATTTTATTCATTTCATTCTATTAGCAACTTTTCATTCTATTTTCACTCAATTTGTTTTATAAATAACACAGACTTGTGTTTCCATATATTTTGTGAATGTGCGTCTTTCATATTTGCAGGTCAGTCAGCGTGTGGGATATTTGGTATAGATATGGCAGACTTTTGTGAAGGTTTCCATGTCACACACAGAGGTTTAGCCTGCCTTGGATTTGAGCTACTCTGAGTAAAAAATGCAAATGCGCCAGGCCTCACAGGTAATGGGTGTGTTTGCACAACAAAAGCAGGAGGAGGATGGGGCTGAAGACCTGCGAAAATCACAGCAGGGGTGACAAACACCTTGGGACTCTCAGCAGAGAATAAAAACTCGGTAAATCTAGTGTTAAAGGGCTGCCCTGGATTTACCTGTTTCCTTTCCCAGACGGGCGAGTGCGGGGGCCTTCGGAATCGGAGGAAAGCGGGGCACTCAAGGATACGCAGGGCGGGGGCAGGTGTCTGCAGGCCCAGCGGCCGTGCTGCGTCATAAGAGGCAAGGATGGCCCGGCAGACTTGCAGCACTGCATGTGTGGGATTTTGATCAGTAAAACAACATATTTCTTCCTTCGAAGAAGCAGCAAAGCATTATGAGCGAGCAGCAGTCGCCGTTTAGCCGAGCTAAAGAACAACGCGAAGACTATCGACCACTGATCTGCGTGTCGCAAAAATGCGCTAATCAATGCGGATCTCCGTTCTGAAAAATATTTCAATGGGATGCCTGATCTCACCTGCAAGGCATTGGCTCGTGTTGATGCGCAGGTGATGTCATCTATTTTCATGGAGAGAAACCAATGGAACAGTATTATATGCTTGAAGATCCTAAGCCAGCACAGATGTTAGACATTAGAAAGGAGCTGAAATATTATCCACGTACTGTGATTAATGCCTTTCACTTCACACTTGCCCTCTGGCTATGGTCGTTTGACGTGCTATGCTTCCCTCCTCAGATCTGATTCCCTGACCTCTGCCTGTCTCCACGGTAACGCACGGTAACACGCATGACCCCTGCTTCAGGAAATTAGTGAAAATAAACCTCCAATCTGCTTTCGTTTCTGGGGGCGGAACCGGCATGTTCCTCTGGCATATGTGACACAGCATAACAAGAATGTCACTTGTCTCAGTTCCATACGTCTTGTTAGACATTATTTGTTTGTACAGGTTACCTGCAAATATTTTTGCTCTTTCAGGTTTTTAAGGTATTCTGAGCATGGATGTCACAACCAGAAAGAGGAGTTTTACACCAGACTCGGCTCTTGGTCCAGGCACTTGTCATCTCGCTACTAGACTACAGGAACCACTCTCATGTTGCAGCCCTTCGTCTCCCTTCATTGGCCTCCTATAGGTACTTACTCCAAGTCCTTGATGCCCGCTAATAGAATAGCACCTACATACACCGAGTGAGTCACCGAGGCCGAAATTCCGTCTCTCATGATCCCCCATGTGAAAGTACGTCCCACTGCAGACATTACTTGTGTGTGGTTCCTCCATGGTGGAAGGAGATACAGATCCACGGGGGGGTCAGCAGAGTCTGTCTCACTCCTTCAAGAAATGTCTCAAGGTCCATCTTTCCTGGGAACACCTCAGGCAACTCATCCAACCACTGAGCTCCTCCATCGTCACTGGTTGTGGTCTCTTAGCAACACTGGATGCTCTTGTCGTTTGCACTTGTCTTGTAAGTACCCGGAAACCATGTGACCTTGATCTGAGCTGCTCTTACCATGTTTTCTAACATATCGAATAGCTCTTGCCCCGATGTCGACTCCCACTTGTTACTGGTCATTTGCTGGAGTGCAGCCCAGCTGCTCTTACACCTAAGTTGGCTCCTTGACAGCTGCGTGCTCGCGATGCACAATCAGCCCCACTGGCACGTCGCTTTGGATAAAAGCATCTGCTAAATAAGTGAATGGAATCGTGAATATAATCTGAATCACTGTCGGGCACCACGTGACTATAAGATACTGAGGTTTTGCCACATACTATCTAAAATTTAAAGTGATGGGTATGTCTTTCACCTGGAAAGGGCACGTCAGTGCTGCCCGTCAGTGCTCTCCTCAGCAATGGAAGCCAGGTGCTGTTAATACTGTTTTTCAGAAGCTCCAACAGGAAATGGATCCTTCCAGGGCAGATTTACATTTTTTTCCCCTTCTCTTTACAAATTTCTGCAATTAAAACTGTCCTAATTATCACAGAAGATATACTGGAATTCTTTGAAGGTGACTGTTTTCAGTTGGCATGCCTGCATAGCTCGCTGCGGGAAACTACCCTGACACCTCCACGGGAACTTTGTACATAAACTCCTTTTGCAAATATAGTTGCAGCTTAAATACAAGTGCGCTTCGTACAGTGTCAGATACGCGGTGCCTCGTCACTTGTTGTCCCAGCGTCATTACACGAATTAAATATTATAGTTGCCTACTTAGATCATAATTAAGCCCTTAATCACACCTGAAAACTCAAGAGCAGGCAGGAAAACAGCAAATCGGCGCAGCATTTCTCACTGATATGCGCCGTGCCTCAACACGTAGCAAGGCTGTTTGCCCACAACATACATCCGCTTCACTGATTTCTAATAGGTTGCACTACTGCTCCCTAACTCCTTCCCATGGAGCTACTCGAATGAATGTGCGTCGAAGCACGGCGGGTAAGTGCTGTTACTGGACCCCTCCCCCAAATGCTCTACGGGGTTCGGCTCCTGTGACTGGAAAGGCCAAGGAAGAGGGATAACTTTATCTCTGCACTCCAGACCTGTGCCCCATGGGCCAGCACATTGTCGCGGTGACGGACACGCCTCCCGGCAGGGGGGAGCAGTGCATGATGGGATGCAGATGATTGCACAGGATGCGAGTGTGGATCGTGGTACAGGGCGCAGTGTGCAGCAAGCTCCGGAAAAACTCCTGACCATTTCTGAGGATACAGACTTATCAGGCACAGCCTCATACATATTTTCTCAGCTGTTATTCAACTGATTCCATTTGTAATTAAGACTAATGCCGCTGCATCAAATGCACAATATACAATAAATTTATTTTGCAGGCCCCAAGGTCACTTTCTTCAGCCATGCTAACCCTGCCGTGGACTGAACACCAATCCTGATTATATCCCGGAATGAAGAAATGCCTTTGCACTCGGATAAATCCTGCTATAGTCATTCCTTAAACTATTACACCTTGTCTGTTTTTGGAATAGAAATGCAAATTGCATTAGAAAAAATGTCATGAAATGCAATGCAATCTGTCTGTAAACATGGAACTAACATGTTAAGGGAAAAAAGTAGAATCCAAGAAAACAACAACTGAAGCTGTTTTCTTGTCACCGTTAGTCGAACAGGAAATGTCTTGTAGCCAAGAATCCAGCGTCTTCATATTGGCAACATTGAATATCCACACTGAGACCCTCTCCCTTAACAGGGATCCCAAAAAGCCCAGCTTAGTGTATTTACCGCGACTGCTAAAAGTAAACACTTCTTAATCACGCTAATAAATAACCGACCCGACATCAGACTTCATCCCCTGCGTCAGACTCTCTGCTATCGAGCGACAGTGATGCAGAGTCGAAACGACAGCGAATGCTGGTCGCATTTAAACCTTTGTAGCGTTGAAATGGAAGATGCCACCCCGTGAGGAGCCCGAGAGGGCCGCTTATGCCCCCTGTCACGCTGCCGCAATTAACTTTTGTACCGGGCGACGGCAATTAATTCGCTGGCGTGCTGCTGACGGCTCGGCTAACGTTCCACTGCTGCTGCCCCAGAGGTGCGCGGCGGCGAGCGAGGCAGCCCCCGTCTCTCTCTGTCAGCTGCTGAGGCGCCGCCCTCCTGCTGTCAGTTCCCAGCACTGCCTCACGGTGAAGCAACGCTGCTCCTGACAGGCCTGCTGCACGCGCTCAGCTGAAATCTCTCTTTGGCGGAGGCCCGGAGTGAGCTAAGGGCACACCTTTGAAGCCGTAAGAGGCGCCGTTCTGCGTCCTCAGCTAATGAGAGCGAGTAAATATAAATCTCCCATTGTGTTGTCGTGGCCATTTTACAGGAAAAAGCTTAGTTTTCGCTTCTCGCAGTCTGAAGTTCGCTCGAAAATGTCATTAAGCCGCTGCCAGGCGCAGATGTGCAAGGCAAGTCTCCTCCTTTATTTTCTTTTTTTTTTCCGAACGAGGCCCTGGCGTTTCTCCACCTGGATGGGTACCCCCGCCACAGCAGCAAGGACAGGCAGGCGGCGGACCTGTGGCCGACAGGCAAGGGGGCCGGCGCCTTGCCCAGCCGCCACGTAGCCCGTGCCAGGCCTGTCTCCCAGGTTACGCGCGGCTGTGCAAACAGAGGCTGGAATCGGCTGAAGGGGTCGGGGTAGGGCCGCCCGCTCTGCCTGTTTGTTTGCTCTTGCCTGCTGTCACCACCCGCAGCCGCGGTGGTCGCTCGGCATCTCGGCACGGCAGCCCAGGGATCCGGTCAGACGGGCGAAGGCACACTACAGCAAGCTTGGCACGGGCGGCCAGCTCCTCTGCCGGCCCTGGGCTGTGCCCCACCATGGGAAGAGCTGATTATTCTTCTGATCTACCTCATTATGTAGAATATCAATTGCTACTAATTACCGGTACAGATGTCTCTCTCCGAGTCAGCGATTGGCGTCCACCGCTGGCTATGATAGCAATGGCACTTAGTGTTTATCGTTTTTTTTTTTTTTTTAATTCTTCTGGGTTAGCTTCAAAGAGTCAGACAGATTTCTTTACTTTTCATATCCAGTTCATGCCCCTGGGGAGTTGATGTTTTCATTTTACGCTCCTATGAGTGAGATATTAATCCTAATTAGGCAGTACTTATGTTGCCATTGACCGGGGCAGTGCAGACCTTGAGACTGCCTCTGTTTCTGCCGCATCGATGGTGTCTCCATCCGAGAATCTTCTTGAGCCCAATTATATCTGCAGGGAGTGTCCTCCACATGAATGAATGTAGTTGTTGGGGAAGTGAAATTGCAGAGCTCAATGCATGGCTCAAGGTATCGCTGTTAAAGCTCAGATAGTCACTTGTTACTCCACCAGAACAATTATGGGGTGTTTTTATGTTTCTTCGTAATGTTTTGTTTTTTTTTAACGATCAAATGATGCACAGAGTCGCAAACTAACTTGCAGATTTGCAAATGAGTTGAATATGTAATGGTAAATCTATCAGATCAACTGAATGTTCACTGTTCCTTCTCGATCTTCTGGGCCGAACGTAGACATCAGATAAGAGCACGAAACGTCACCTTGCAGTATGACCTATTTAAGCAGATTGTTTTACTTTGTGAGTCACACAAACAATTTTCCATGCAGTGTGGCAAAAGTCTTGACGGAATATCGGTGTGACGGGTGAGATGTCAATTAAATCAGTTTTATTATAATTATTATTTTATTTTTTTCAAGATAATCAAAGCAGAAACCCAACTGTGCAAGAATGGGCTCCAGCTCTCAGATATATTACCTCAGAAAAATTATTTATGACTCGGGGTTTTCAAAGTCTTTGATTCACTCTGAATAATATGTGATAATTAGCGCAGCCCTTTAAGTGTTGCTTTTTTAAAATGAGTGGGACTCAACGGTCGCTTTATTTCAATATAATGTTGTGTGGCACCAAATGGTGGCTTTCACATCTTTGTCATGGAAACACGGAGGCTTTCGGAGTCGCTGTTAGTATTGGGTGAAAACAATGAGCTGAACAATGGCAAATACAATAGGGCTGCTTTGCATGGCGATGCCACAGTCGATGGTGAGCTACATCAAAAGAAGGTGCTACATCCACTTAAAATCAAACTAAAAACACCGCCATTTATTTTCTAACCTCTACGATTTGAGCCTGTAAAATAAATGGAAACATAAATATCAATAAAAACACACATTAATCAGTAAATCTAATGAGCTACAGATGCTTCATTTAACAGTTCCCAATATGTTATTTGCAATCGTAAGATATCAAAAAAAAAAAAAAAAATATATATATATATATATATATATATATATATATATATATATATATATATATATATATATATATAAAATTGGAAAATTGCTTATAATTTCATGGCTAAATTTTCTATGATATGAGCGCAACTGATATGCATGGCTTGCTGATGTAATTGTCTTGGACCCAAGAATGGACCCGAATCACTTTGCAGATCCAGCAATGCACACTCTAAAACGGGTCATAAAAGTGAATTATCACTTCAGGCCCGATCTGGCCCCGGAAGGTGAGAATCACAGCCCAGTAGATGCCCGTGCGCCGGCTTCATGAGAGCAAGACTCTTCACTGTCACGAGCATCTTCTGGGCAGATAGTGAGTAGCGTACCCGGATGGGTACCGTTTTTTGTAAACCAGTTCTAGCACAGAAGAACCTTAGATATAATTTGCATTCATTGTTAAGTGGAAATTTACTAAATGTAGTCTGAAGTTTCATGTTTTAAATGTTGAATTACTCTTCATCAGTATTCCGTTTGGTTTCAGTGACGACCCTCACAAATTCAACTCTATTAATGCACTGGAGGCTGGAACATTCCGTTGCAGAGTTCCTACATAAGTTAGGAGTTTTAGCTGCTCAATCAAGATGAGCAAATCGTGAATCACTTTGAAAAAGTGTAGCTATAACTATAGTTGCATACATCTGTTATTACTTCATTTTAGCATATTGCAAATCATTTTCAAGTTGCCCAATCTTGTACTGACAAACACTACTTTCAGCATCGGTAAATAAATCCGGTTGTTTGTTATTTGAGACTACCAGTTGCACAAGATACCCTGCCAACTGAATCAGGACTGGCTGAGATTCTCAGGCCATGAAAAGGTTAGCCAACTGCTTAGGCATCACCGGATGCCATATCTGCGGATTATAAGCTGGCTGGAAGTGAAAATAATCAGCCGTAAAATGAAAGCTAGTGGTCAGATACCAAGAACCTCTTGAATATGTCATTTAAGTCTTTCACTGCTAATCCACACTATATATATATATATATATATATATATATATATATATATATATATATATATATATATATATATATATATATATATGCTGATTTATATTCTGTATGTACATTTTCTATATTTATTGTTTCTTGGCACATTTCAATCTAATCTACAGTAGTTTATGGTACCATGGTCTGAAAAGTTGAGCATTAATACATTTCAGCTACATTAATCCTATTATCGCACCAGTCAGTTTCCAAATGTGCTTTAATAAATGTTTATTAGTTTTATGGATTAACATAAAGTGTAATGGTTGCATTTTCAGCTAATTTGTATGTCAGGGGCAGATTTCTGATGTTAAGTATAATACCTTAATTATTTTACCAATTATGTGTTTTGCAAAGCTGTGCTTTGGTGCTGCTAAACATGAATGTCTGGGTATAAATATTACACTAGTCTGAATAATTAATTCTCTGTGGGTTCAAATGCTGATGGAAGTAGAAAGTTACAAAGTTTTATTGCCAGGTCTACAGAATACGGTGCAATTCTTAATCGTACACTTTCTTCAGACTACAATACCGATAAATGACTATAAAGAATAACTATAATATACAGACGCTCCTCTACTTACGAATGAGATACGTTCTGAATGGCCGTTCGTAACTTGAAATGTTCGTAAGTCATTATTCAACATCATTTAAGGATATATGCAAGTACAATGAACTAAGATGCCGGGAGTTCGCACGCTAGGCTGCTGCACGGCGGGAGTAGCGGGAAGAAGTCATACGAGGCGGTATTGGCGTGCAGAAAAAAAAATGATGTTGCGGACAGGAAACGGGAGCCCAATGAACACAATTTGGACTTACGGTATTCTTTATTTGTATGTCTGAAAGTTCGTAAGGTGAAAGTTCGTAAGTAGAGGAGCGTCTGTATTTGAAATATAACAATGCATGCAGATAAATAAAATAGCATTATGGTGCTACAAGCTAATGGCTGCTCATGGTGTTGCTCTTCAGGTTAGTGCCTGTGATCGGAAGGTTGCTGGTTTGGGCCCCAGCCTCGACGGAACACTCACATCTCAGTTGGGCCATTGAACACGACCCTTACCTTGGTCCGGGAGGTGTCGCATCCCTATGTTCGGACTCTCGTGGTCATAAACTTTGAAATGGTAGCGGTGGTAGCTGTAAAAGTGGGGGGGGTCGGCCCCCTCAGAAGATGCCACCGACTTTGTCCTTGCCTGGAGCCGCCACTGCACTCACCTGCATGTGCACGTCTCAAAGGAGAGCATGATGGGATATGTGAAAAGAAGCATTCCAATGGAAAATAAAGGACCATTTCATTTACACTGATTAAAGTCAGACTCATCCAAAGAGTAGTTACATTAAATGTATCCATCTAAGAAACATTACCATGTGACCAGTCCATATGGCCAAGCCGTTGTTCAAACGTACATCGGAACTGGAGTTTGTGATCCTTCTACCTCACGTCCCATTCACTTATCACATGCACTGAATTGACTTGTACCTGCCATAATAGCAGATGTGAAGTCCATTCTAACATCTTTAGTGATGGAGGATGAGAAAAGAAAGTGGATGATCCTGGTGAGGTCATGTACACACTCAATGTCGCTCTGTCGCCAGGCTCCATGCCTTCATAGCCCGAGACAATGCCTCGTATTTTTTAGGAAAGTCAATCATTTATGGTGGGGATGTCAAAGTGGCAGGCAGGAGTGGTGCCGGTCCGCATGGGGCCCGTGACAGCGGCCGCTCGGAGATGCCGTTTGGCATTTGGGTTGCCTGCCTACAGCGTCAGCGCTGGCAGCCTCAATGATCTCACTCCCTGTCGGGTCCCGGCGAAGGCATGGTCATTTAGGAACACACTCGCCATCACTAGTCACATGACAAGAAGCTCGCGCTGCTCCCAGACACACCTGCTGGAACGGAAGGGGTCGGCTGAGTGGAATGCCACATATCGTTAAATGCTACGCAGCGTCCCCGAGGGGCCACTGGTGTCCTAAAGCCAAGCTATTTATTTTTCCCGAAAAAAATAGATAAAACCAGCAATTCTTTTCAAAACACCTGTGATTAATCTGGACAACAAGAAGCCCCAGTATAATACAGAAATACAGCAACAATAATGGATTCACAATGCCTTTATTAATGCTCCCGCAGCCCATGTTTTGCTTGAAAAATATTATTGTGTAATTCACAAAGTGAAGAGCATAAAGGTGCACATGGAATAATTTCAGGGAAGATTACAATTAATTTCTTTCTTCACCTTCTGCTTGTACCAGCTGGATTCCCAGAGGAGAGCTCAGGTTCTATTCATCCAGCCCAGAGACTGTGTACGCTTTCCATCTGATAAGTGAATCAGAGGGCTATTTTGTATTAATTATTAATTTCACAATATGACACAAACACAGCCCCAGATCAAGAAGCTAAAATGAATCAGAATGAGTTTTTGTGTGCAACAAAGGCGAAGAGTGAGGGCCTGAATGTCAATGGTGTGTATTTGGGGCTTTGCAGTAAGTCACGGTAATGTGCAGGCGACAGACCCTGTGGACAAGGCTGTTAATGACCTACTGTATCAGCTTGAAAATTGCCATTGGGATTGCCGGGGGATATCAGACTGTCTCTACGATTATGCCCATACCAGCTGCGAAATGCGGAAAAATCATGCATTTGTGGAAAATATAGCAGCAGTTCTGGCACGCTATTGCATTGCGTTCTGAACAGTACCATCACCTCAGACGCTGGACTGTGGCCAGTCTTTAAAAGACACACCTTTCGCTTCATGTCGAGCACCAGCTATGTGTCAGTCATCCACAAGCATCTTCAGAAAGGACACTGGGGCACTTCCATTCTGACTGCTCGCGTTTGACACCACGGTTAGCTTTCTTCGCGGGACGAACGCAGGCGCTCATCGGGGTCGTCCGAAACAGCAACTGAAATCTCGAAAGCAAGTCCATCAGCACATACCTCAGGCTGATTTCACAAGCCCTTTGGAGCTCATGTAGAAAACACGCCAGTTAATAGCGGGGTGCGATCACAGGACAGTGATGAGGTTGGCAGGATCGGGTTAGATGCATTTAAAGTCTGTTCCAGAAACAATTTGGGTAAAAGGACCATAAGTAGAAGATTGTTAGTGACTCACAGCATAAATTCTGTAATCATTAGAGAAATCCTGCATCTCTCATCTGTCTCATCCAGAAATATGTACCCACGCCGTTTCCCTGGCTTAACATCTGACTGATGCAGGGCTGCATTACTGCCTTCTGTTCTGCTCACAAGAGTTCAGTGTTGTTTGGTTGTTGCCGCATGTCTGAAATAGTAGTAATGACTGAAGGAAAACACTGGCTTGTTATAGTACGACTGGATGGCAGACCTTACATATGTCAGATGACAAGCATTACTTTTGTGCAGCTGAAATCACATGATTTAGCAGAAATAGGGGTTATGTCACATGTTGCCATTGCTCAGAGGGGGGATAATAATCCTGCGTTCGATTATCTCTCTCCGAGTCGGAACTCGGATAAAAACGTCACGAAAAACGTCACTTCCCGTTGGAGACATGCCTCCTTTCTGACGTTGATGTTGGACAGAAATTTGTTGTTCAACGTTCTCTTTTGACGTCATTTCAACATGGCGTTTTACACAGTCAACAGTAATTGCATTTTATAAATATTTTAAAATGCTTATTTTGTTAAATGTATTAATAGCTATAAATGTATTTGCACGTTGTCGATTTAGAGAATACCACACCATGACCGTCAAGAGTATCCTAACATGCAGTATCAGATTTTTACCAGACTTGTTAGTGTCTTTTGTTTGTAGTTTGTTTGCCTTTTCGAAAAAAGAAAATTTCTATGTATCTACTAAAATATTTTATAAAGCTTTTAATGTGGTTTGACTAGTTCATGCTTCTGGTTTGTTTGTCTCTCGGAAAAAGAATCTCACTCCAAATCTGCTAAGATATAAAGCAACAACACACAACAGCATGTTCATGGAGGCAGCCATGTTTGTTCCAAGATGCTGGTAGCTCGAACGGGAGATTGTCGGACGTGATGTCACTCAACTCGGAATTTCAGACTTTCGAGACATAATCGAATGCAGGATTAATCAATTCTTGCTGGCTATGAATTTCACAGAAGTTGGTGAAGGGATCTTTAATAGCGTGAGTCGGCCCAGAGGATTTGGAGATGGCTGCTCGCATCGACACTGACCAGAATGCCTTTAATATCATTGTACAAAGCAAGTACAGCAAAAGAAATGAATGCTGTGAAATGCTCTCAATGACAAAAAAAAAAGTTAAGCACCCAGAAGTAGGATGTAATTTGGTACACGTGCAGACCAGTTAGCACTTCTAATCGCCAGACACAGCAGACGCCTCGTAGATGCATTAGACAGCATTACTGGCACTTGACGGAGTTTGATAGGGGTCACATTGTGAGTTTGCATGAGGCCGGTGGTCGTATCATGCGATTGGCCGGCATGTGGGGCGTCCAGATGTCACAGTCGCCCAATGTTGGAACCAATGGGCACATGAGGGCAACCACAGACATTGCGAAGGATTCGGTCGCTCAGGACTGACCACACCAAGGGAGGATCGTCGTATAGCGTGCCAAGCATTACAGAGCCGCATGACAACTGCACCTGCCATCCGTACACAGGTATTGGACTCTCTACAACGCAGCATTATGGACTGATGACGAGTGGCGTCGTACCATATTCAGCGATGACTCTCGGCTCTGTTCTGCATTACCACAGATGACCGTTGTGTGTGCATGTAGTGGTGCCAAGGGGAGAGGACCAATCCTGCCAGTGTTGTGGAGAGACACACTGGCATTACTCCTGGCATCATGGTGTGGGGAGCCATAGGGTATGACATCAGGCCATCTCTGGTAGAGATTCGGGGGACCCTGACAGCACAGCACTACATCAGTGACATCCTGCGTCCGCATATCTTACCCCTCCTGAGACAGCACCCTGGTACAGTCTTTCAACAAGACTGCGCCCATCCACACACAGCACATGTGTCTATGAATCATCTGCATGTTGAGGTCCTTCCGTGGTCAGCCAAGTCTCCCAATCTTTCTCCAATCAAACATGTGTGGGATGAATGCAGACGTCAACTCCACCCGGTGCCAGGATGCAGGATCTCCAGGGTCAGTTACAACAGCTGTATGACTCCCTTCTGCACTGTATCGCCGCATGTATCCAGGCCCGGGGAGGTGCCACGCCCTACTGACCTGGGACCAGCAGTGTGCCCATACTGCCAACTCTGTTGTGCGTTTGATCTGATATTATAATCACTGTAATACAGTCCAATGACCTTTGACCACATGCAGATTTCGTTTTCACCACTCCGTCTAGGTGCGTAACGTTTTTTGAGTCAGTATCCATCCAACGGCTTATACTGGTCATGGCTTGGAGTCCATCGCAGGCAGACACAACAGGGACGGCGTGCCAGTCTGTAGCACGGTACTTACACGCACAAACACACTGAATAGGGAATTCATAGACCCCAATTAGAGTAGAGGAGGAAATCCACACATTTCAGCGGGGGGGACATGCAGACTCCACGTTCAGAGAAGAGAGGTGGGGTCCAAACCCTCTCCCCCTCCAGCAGAAACGCGGCAGCATTGCTACCCACTCCATGCCATTACAGGGTGATACAGTATGAATAATATACCTCCAAGCCTGTTTGTAGAACCACTAATGCAGCAGGGTTAGCGGTTTGGTGTGTACAATCTGAATAAATCAGGCATCTGTATTTTAATGTGCACCAGCTCACCCAAAGTCCAAGGAGACAGTTATGAGTAAAAATGTATTGTATGTTGGCCTACACTTGGCCTTGCTTCAAAGTGTCACATGAGCCAGCCGGCTCATTCCAGAAAGCTGCCGGCATTGTATTCCACTTCCCCTTTAAAGCATTATCGAGCTCCACTGCTGATGGAGCCGTCTTGGCCTTGCCCTAATTCTGCATTCTACTTCATCTCGGAGATGTTGAGGCCAGGGATCTGTGCTGGCAACTGAAACGTTCTGATGTTTCTCGGTAAAAAACGAAATTATTTGCATATGTCACCGTCACACCCATTTTCCTGGAGCTGGAGCCCAGTGCTCTGATCATTATTCCACCCCATGCTTGAATTGCAAAATTTATAACGCTACCGGAGCATTCTGATCCTCCTGCACGAGGTATGTCTTAACTCTGAATGCCAGCAATGCTTAATATCAGTCTTTTATTCCTTACTGTACTGCAGGTAAATCCACAGTCATCAGCTTTTACAAAAACAATTAAGAGGAATTTGAGGAGCTAATTTGAAACAGTGTCCTTGCATCAGTTAATTCATTTCACCTGGACTTGTTCCTAATAGCTATATAATAGATATAAGTGTGTAGGTTTTTCATTTTAGTAGTTTAGCTGAACCTGTGACACGGTTAGCAAAGTGTTTCTTTTGATTTTGATCAGTCACCAAATTTTCTGTCTATTTATCGGTGATTTGTTTGGCTACTAAATGTACGTAGTACAAACTAATGAGGTACAGCTTACAAATATGCAGTTGTATATAACCTGTAACCTCAAGATGCATTACTTCTGGGTTTTTTGTTACTTTTGCTGAAAGTAAGCTAGAATATATTCTGTGGCTCTAGGGAATATAGTTTAAGGTCTTCCGATCTTTTTTTATATAATGTGGTGATATCTTACTATCCTATCAGACTGGGGACAAAATATGTACCGTTTTTATTAAAATTTCACTCTGAAAGTCATTTCACTCTGATGTGGTTAATGTTTGCTTTTCCGAGACTTAGTTTTTACGCAGTATTTTCATAATGGTGTAGACCTGTGTGCGCTTTACTACAGGTATACAGATGATGCACTGCACTTCGACTTCAGTCTGTCTCACAGATCTAGCCTTACTGCACTTTATGAAGCCATAGCTTCCAGCGATGTGATTATTCCCCTGCGAAAAGAAAGGTGTTGATATTCAATCTGACTTTATTATTACACAGCATCATCAAAAACAGAAGAGCCATTGAGTCAGGAGAAAATAAAGCAAATATCCCAGAGACAAAGCTTTTCAGTGCTGTGATCCTGAACAATTAGACAACACCTATCACTTCACGAGTTGACTCAGGACCTGAAGCTTGCCGCAAGGAACGACTCTTGTTTCCTTTAAAATCCTTTTTGGAGCTATTTCAAAAATGTTCTTAAGAGGGTACACTTCCATAAATGAGGAGAAGGAATTTGCTCTTGAGCTCGATTACATCTTCTGTCTACTATCAAGTGCATCTAATTCAGTAGACCCAACAATCATCAATTGTAACTTTGATTGGTTCAAGTGCATGAGATAAAGTGTACTTAAAATGAATATCACATGTTGTGCAGGAGGTTAATTTCACAGTTTATGAATTAAGTGTGTCGCAATCTACATGTGTAATTAGGTGATGAAAACCTCACCATGTATTGCGTTGCACCTAACTGACAAATATTGAAAAATGTTAGAACAAAAGCATTTAGAATGTAGGTCACCATGTGACATAAATACTGCTGAGTGAACAGCAAAGCTAACGCAGATTATGTTTCGCAGAGAATTTCACGCTGCTTTCTATGAGCTGCCAGGACAGAGGACATGCACCTTCTCGAAATTGATTGAGAAAGACATCCTGACTTGTGGCTACAATTTTTAACTGAATTTTATTAACACTTCTTGAGTTCAACCCTGTTCCACCTAATCACAACAGCTGATTTTAGTGCAAACTGTTGTGTTGGATTTTTATTTTTCTATAGCTAAACTGATAATGAGTAATATAATAAATAAGAATCATAATTTAGTAGAATAGTATTTATTGTTTTTGCATATATACATTTTTGTTACCTCGTGACCCTGACCAGGATTAGTGAAGAGAAGACTGATATATGTAATAAAATTTATCTTTTGTGTAAGACTGCGTGCAGGGCGAGCGGGCAGGAAGCAGGGAATCAGGGTCAAGCAGACGGTAATCCAAAACGCAGGGTTTATTGCAGGCAGACAAGACAAAACATGGTGTAGACTTCAATGACAGGACTGGGGAAACATAGGCGAACGTGGACTGAAATGCACAAGATTCAATGGGAATAACAAGAAATAGCTGATAACAATCGGGATTGCAGGTGAGGTTAATGAGGAGGCGTGGCCCACAAGAGGACCGGACAGGAAACCTGGAAAACAAAACAAGACCATTAACGGGGTACCGGAAACACACACACACACAGAACAGGCAAAGGGACAAGAAACAGGACAACCACTGACAGACTACAGAGATCACAGACAGGCATAAGGGCACCAAAAAAGGTGATAGAGGGGGAACAGCAATAAGAGGAACAAAAGGACCAGGAGTGGACACAGACACAGAAGGACGAGGAGCAGACATAGGAGGCCAGGAGGGAAAGTATGGGGGATAATGGGGAGCCTGAAGGAACCCCATAAGGTGAGAGGCGGCAGCTGCAGGGGTGGCAGGCAACTGCAAGGTCGGAGCCAGAGAGACCCTTGGCAACCGCGAGGCCGGAGCAGGAAGGGACCTCATAAGGGGCGAGGAGGCAGGCGGAGGAGGCGAGGAGTTAGTCGGATTGGGCACTAGGGAAGGCAAGGAGGCAGTCGAAGCTGTGGAAGGCAATGGCGTAGCCACAGCCGTTGAAGGTGCAGCTGACCGACGAGGTGGAGTGGGGGGACCCGCAAGCAACCAACGAGTCAAGGCGGGAGAACCTGCAGGTGACTGACTAGTTGCCGGAGGCTGGGCCGAAGTTGGCCGACGAAGCGCCGGAGGGGGACTCGCAGGCGACCGCCGAGCAGGAGCTTGGGGGACTGCAGGCGATCGCTGAGCAGGAGCTGGAGGACCCACAAGCACCCCTTGAGCCACCGTCAAGGAGACCAAGGGCGAGCCAGGGGGCACGTTGTGCAGGACATGACCCCGGCGCAGGTGTCCACTACCCTTTACGGGAGACTGAGAGGTGGGGAACCGGCCGGGATCTGTCCTGTTGTGGTGGCAGAGGAGGTACTGCCCTGGAGGGGTCCAATGGGGCCATCAGGGAAATCCCAGAGGGGACCCATTCAAGCTCCTCCTTTTCTTCCATCAAGGGAGGAGGAGCGATGGTCTGGCAATTAGGGACCTCCTCGGGGACAGGGACTTGTGTCACAAGAGCTGGTGTGGCGGGAGCTGGGTCAGGAACCGGGGGGACTGGAGCCGGAGCCTCTGTGGGCGGAGCAGGGATGGCGGAGCCAGAACATCAGGTATGGGTGGAGTTGGGACATCAGGTATGGGCGGAGCCAGAACATCAAGTATGGGCAGGTCAGGCACATCAGGTACAGGCAGGTTAGGAACAGTGGGGAGTGGAGCATCGTCCGCCGGCACAGGAACCTCCGGGGCCGCAACTGGAACGGGCAGCACAGGAACCTCCGGGGCCGCAACTGGAACGGGCAGCACAGGAACCTCCGAGAGCACAGCTGGAACCTCGGGCGGCGGCTCAGGAACCTTAGCTGGTGGCAGAGGCGCAGGAATCTCGGGCAGAGCAGGAACCCCCGTTGCAGGGGAAGACGCTTCAGCCTGCTCTGTCCTCAACCGGAGCAGCCTCCGCAGGTTCTCTGCCAATTTGTCCAGCTCGCGTGGTGAGGAAGTCGGGGTGAAGGCTGCAAGCTCCCCTTGAAGCTATGTACACAGCTGGGCAGCCTCTGGGGAGTCCTGCACTGTTGCAAGTCCCTGGAGGATGAAGAACTGCCAAGCCAGGGATGTAGAGGCAAGCAGACGGCTTCCTCTCGGGGGCATTGGCAGCAATACAAGCTTCGTAGAAACTCACGGAGGTAGTGCCAGCAAAACGGGCTTCGGGCGATCACTCCGATGAAGCTGCGGTGATGATGTCATTCGCGAACACTGCCGGATTCAGAATTGGGAGGGGTTCCTCCTGACATGGAGCAGGGCAGGCAGTGGAGATAGAGATGGCCCCAAGGAAGATCTCTGGTATCTATTACCGTCCTTTGCTCCTCTGCTTTTTTTCCCCTTTCTGGCAAAGCCTGGGAAATCGCTGGCAAATCCGGCCAAGGATCATACGTGAAGCCACAGTCTGAGGCTACTTGACTCAGGTTTGCTTCGGCCGCCCAGCCTCTCAGACGCCGCAGGTTGTCGCTCACCTCTTCCATGAAGTGAGAGTCTTCGGACGGGGACATCTCTTCCAACATGTTCCTGGTCCGGAAGGCGAGAGCTTGCAGCATGGGGTCGTCCTTAATCTCGGGCTGAGCAAGCCAATATAGGGCCTCGTTAGCCAGATCGAGGTATCGCGTCTCGATCCAAGCAGACGTCTTTTTGGAGAATCCTGTCATTCTGTCAGACCGCATGCAGGGCGAACGGGCAGGGAGCAGGGAATCAGGGTCAAGCAGACGGAAATCCAAAACACAGGGTTTATTGCAGGCAGAGAAGGCACAACACTGTGTAGACTTCAATGATAGGACTGGGGAAACGTACTCGAACACGGACTGAAATAGGCAGGACTCATCGGGAATAACAAGAAACAGCTGATAACAATCGGGATTTTATGTGAGGTTAATGAGGGGGCGTGGCACACGAGAAGGCCGGACGAACAGGTCATGACAATTTGTTTACAAGACATTACATTCATTAAGTGATTTTTAAGCTATTTTCACATAAAGTGTCATTAGCTAATCGTATGTTTTGAATCGGTGAGTGACAGGGAGGAGGGACTCCAGTGGCCAATCAGATTTCAAATTGCCTCTGCCTCGGTGTCCCTTGCCTTGGATATCCCCCAGGTAACGGGGGTGATTCGGTGGGGTGTGACTGTTCCATTGTTCTAACTTCTCTGTGACCTAAGCAGAATGATGCATGTGAAGTGAAAGAGCAACAGACAACTGAATTTAGAGGTTTTCTTTTCTCATGGTACCCAGACAGGATGCAATATCTAAGCAATTAGATATGATAGACAAGTAGTGTGATTTTGCTAAATTCTCCTTCACAGGATCTGACATGTGAGTTGGGAGTAATAATATTAAATATAGTCTGCAATTCCTGCTGCCATCTGCAGCTGGGCTACAGAACTGGCTTTTGTCAGAACATGGGGTTTGTGATGCACGTTCTTCCACTCCAGATAACCAGAAGGACACTCCTAGGTTACGTGCCTGAAAGTTGTAAAAATGGCAACCAACGTAACTGCTACAGCTGAAAATGTAAATATGGAGGTGATAGGGGCAGAGCCTCTTTGATTTCAGGGTGAGATCCTAATCAACCAACACCCCGCATTGACATTACAGCAAAAAAACGAGAAAATAGGTGTGGGATTTCCGTTATATGTCAGTGAGATCTGGGTCATAAAAGGCATGAGACGTAGAGGTAAAACAGCAAATATTTTCGTTTTTATATACAGCGTTTTTAGTTAAGAACATCTTACAATGGTCCTTCAAACAATATGCGTATATGTCAAAAAGATCCTAGATACGATCATTCGTGTCTCCCGGCAATTTCTTAAATAAACAGAACTGAGACTTCAAAAAGGCTGTGATTGGTTATGATTTTATAGGCGTGTAAATGATATTAATCCGTAACCATTGAGATCTGCACTCAAAGTATCTGGCTCTAAATGAACAAAGACAAAAGAGTCGGCAGCTAAGTGCACTTTGTAGCATGTTTTTATAATCATGTGTTCAGATGACAAAAGCAGCAGTCTAACATGAAGATGTTGATATCCTCCTTCATGGTCCCTTCTTGGGAGAAACAAAGTGTTTTCTTCTTGGTTTTAAATTAGTTTATATGTCTGTTATCAACGAGACAATGCAATTGCTGCTATTCCAAACCATAACACTGAGATCTACACGTCCAGCCTGTTCTCCCCCCTATAGCTATACCTTTGCATATTATAAGTATTGCAATTGTGCGTTTTTAGCTTTGCAGAAGAGGAACTGAAGCTCAGACCTGATATTGAGGCCTGTGTACCTCGAGGGACACCATCGCATGGGATGCTGATGGTATCAATGTAAACGGGCCACCGTTAGAATTTTGCCGGACATTCGAGTGCATTCAAGTAGGTCAGCCTGGTAGCAGGTTGAAGAGGAAATCCAAGCCACCCCCCCCAAACCACCAGGGAATACAGTAGGCCACAAACCAGGTCAGAATATGGATCATAATGTTATGTTTGTGTCCGCTAAATGATTGATTAGATAGTGATTTGGGATTTGGGTCAATGACGGAAGAACGCATTCAGATAGTATAAATATATTTATTTTGGTTTTAGTTATTTGTCTCCTTTGTGTCTCTGTCAATATATGGAATTTTACTAATAAATACATTTCATCTGAGTATATTTGTACATCAGTTAATACAACAGCAAGATGTCACTCAGACCAGTAGAGCAAATGCTGCACAAATTTTTGATGACTCACTAGATGTTACTCAGAAATAATGATAGTAGAGCTTACATTCAATAGCAGCAACAGCTTCTGGGAATTTTACTACAGCACAAGCCATGAGTATAAGTCCAGGCCTTCACACATCGGCGCTGAGCTGCTCTTGTGGCCAGTTAAAGCTCTCGCCACATGATAGCGAGGACCAATGTACGAGTGTGGCGTGAAACTCTACGAATCGGAAGCTTTTGCAGCCATGTTACGGCCAGGTTGTGTTAACTGGGCGAACTGGAGGTGGAATAGTGCTGAATTCAAGAATTAGTGCAGTTCCCTGTGAAGCGCGGGGCCCCACGATGGCAGTGGCAGTGCTGGCAGGTAAAGGGAGAGCAGCGATGCCGAACTAGTAATAGTAATAGCAGTAGTAGAAGTGGTAGTGGTAGCAGTAGTAGTATTAATAATGCTGTTTTGATGTCATTATTATTGTTGTTGTCGTTGTTGTTGATGCTATTATTATTACTATTATAATTATTATTAAATGTCGTAGTTATAGCATGTTGGGAGAAGACAGCACACAGAAACGTGACCTGGGGGGGCAGCAGGTTTGCTGCGATTTATCAGGGACGCAATTAATGCCGCCTAAAAATAAATCTGCAGTTTCAGTGGAGGTGGAGAAAAGTCAACTTGGGTGTGTGACACGGAGACAAAAACCCGGCACTTTTCTGCCGCAGGTTCTTGGATAGACATCCGGATTTAGACCTGGGGCCTGTTTCACAGAGCAGGATTTCTTGCTTAGGCGAATAAATTGTGGGATTTAAGTTAGTCTGGCTAGATAGATTTTATCTTTGTTCACTTACATTTAACACAGACCACCTTAAATCCAACAAGTTCAGAGTTTGCCAGCTCTCATGCATCGAGCATAACACTCACGCCTTCAGACTTTCACGCTCACGCTCAAGAAATCTTACAGCAAATCTATATTACTCCATTAGAAACCTAAAATTAGCTACATAAAAAGCACTGAGGTAGTTCCCTAACCCTACAGGCTATTTACAAGGTAATAAAATTCTTACATGTAAATGAATGTGCATGTGAATGCAGTAGGGCTGTCGTGACTAATCGACAATGCCGATGCTGAAAATGGGTTGGCATCGATATTTTAAATCAATGCATTGATTTTTTAAATTATTATTTTAATATAATTAACTTGATAAATGATAAATGATTTCTAAAAAGCTTCAGTTCATTTAATATCAAAGCATTATCGCTATGCGTGAGCACCGGAGCAGGAAAGACTCTGAATAATGGACCTGGATAAAGGTTTTCAAATATTTTTTTGTCCTTTAGCTGTCAAATGCAGTCATTGCTGAAGCCATAAAGTTGTCTGCCTCCTACTTTAGAATTTCCATTGAGTGACGTTCGTGTCGAAAAGCTGTCTTCTGTTATCTAAAGTGCTGCAATGACAATTTGTTGTCATCAAAATTAAATTATCTCAAACAGTCAAAATCGTTTAACCAATCAGTTAATAGTCAGTTGATTAATCCATAGAAAAATAATCATTGCAGCTCTAGTGTGCAGACTTGACTCAACTTGAAAATCTCATGCCAGCCAGCTGATCAAAGTTGACAAACCAACAAGTTATCTGGCTCAGCAAGAAATCCTGCTTCATTAAACTGGACCCTGGGCTTACATGAGGCACGACAATGTGACTCTGCCTCCCAAATAGGGATTACACCCCCCTCCTTCCTCTATTATACTATATGACTGGATATTTATCAGGCAAGAGACATGAGAACCATGTCAAACGGTCTGGCATGACTCCAAGGACCTTAACTTTCCAGCCACAGAGGCAACTCGCATAGCACAACCCTAAACTAGCCTGTTGGTCGCAGTTATAGGATCCCCTTCCTAAGCTGTGATGTGGTCATGGAGGATGGAAAATCCCAAGGGGTGGGAATGACGAGATCCACCCATGACCCACCTCCCACCCGCAACATTGAAAAATTGCATTTTCAGGGCAAACACACACACAGGCAGATGCGCTAATTCGATTCGCCATGCGAAGGTAATGTAATCTTAATTAATTTTACTCTGTTATTTGATTAAAACGTGAGTGAAAACAAAATCCACCAATGGTAATTATTTGCAAATGATCTGACAACTGGATTTGATGGTTCCCAGATGTTATTAATACTGCCAAATGTATGTTTCGTGTTTCGTCTCCTCATACTGGTAAACATCATATTGTCTTTCATCCTCGTCATTCTCAGACTCGCTTTCGTTGTTTTTGGAACATTCAGCTTTAGTGCTCAGGCCTGCCTTCGTAATTCTAATGGTGCCCCAGACTGTGTGTTATGACAGTGGTTAGTCAGTCAGTTACCATTTCATATTACTCTCCTTTGGAACAATTGGTATCCTACTTTTCAAAGGTGATCTGTTTGGCGAAGTCCTGGCCAGATTTCCATGTTAGTCTTCTGTCCCTTTTATGACAAACAGCCATCTAGCTCAATGTTTCATCCTTCTGACTGTCCAAGGGATCTTCTCATGCTACCACCATCGCTGACCTGCTGTATATCCACCTGAAACAGGGGAACAATGTATGGTAACTTGGATTTTTTTAAAAAGAGCAAGGAATACTGTTTTTTACCATTACACTTTTTACCTTAAATTCAATAGGTATATTACTGCAGCAATTTCTTTGTGTCTTATTTTAATACTGAGTACTGAAATATTAGTGGAATAAAACTAATGGCAATAGAAAACAGAATTCAATTTTTAAATCTTTGTTAGAATACTGAGCCCCCAATGAAACACGTCATTCAAATGGAAACTGTGCCACTGATTATTATTTTATCAGTTTGTTGTTTCCTTTAAGGCACAAATCATGAGACGTGTTCCGGAATCTAGAAACACGCTTCCACAGTGCATGTAACCCCCCCAGAATCTGCGTGCATGAAAAGCACTGCAAGCTGGAAGCCTCACTGTCTGCTGCGCGCATTCAGCGGACGGACAGGAGGCTGGTGAGCTCTCTGGAAGCTCTTGGGGCTCGGTGGTCACACCCGCTAAGGAAGTAAAGAGCACATTCCCAGAGACCTACACGGCTAAGGTTAAGCAATTCCGAGATGCCGCCCTTGCCTGACCCCTGCGTACAGGCTAGCCAGGTATCACAGCCGACCGCAAACCAGGCTGATTGCAATAACCGTATGTCTGACCTTGAATCCTGTCACTGCTGGGGGGTGGGGGGGGGCGACCTTCAGGGTCTCTTAACATCAAATCTCACAGTTCATTTTGTATGCATTTCTACCACTTCGAAAGGGAGTAAATATAGATGTAAAATTAACTTATTTGTCTTCTGATCCTGTTTCTCTGGTTCCATCCAGGTCTACCTCTCTGTTCCATACAGATTAGTAGGTCAGTAACCCTATTCTTCAAAAGCAATTTCTATCATTAGTGTTTTGATTTATATAATCACTCAGTCAAAGTGTATTCCTCTACAATAGCTGTATGCTCAATAACACAGGCCTCTCTCTTCTACATTTGTTTGTATGGACATATTCCACTGTCCTGTCAGCCACTAGTATTTCAACAGGCACCAGCTTCCTCAATATTAGCTGCAAGCGCAATTGATTTTATCTATATAGCTTAAGCCCAAATAAATCCAAAGTGCTGCATTGTTCTAGGCTGGGACGCTGTCACCTTTCCCACTTACTTACCTGCAAACGGACGTAAGCAGAGCAGTCAGACTGCATCCATTTATATCTTGCAGCAGTGTGACAATGTGGCAGTACGATTAGCATCACCTTGATTAAATCGCTCATTTGTTTTGCTATGACTTTGCAGAATTGTGGATTCAGCAAAGGGGGGTGCGGGGGGCTTCATTGTGAGCAGGGGGTGGGGCGATCCTCATCAAGCAGTAGAAAAAGCACAGAGCATCCTTTGGTATCTTTTAAGGATGCTGTTGTTTGTAATTCCCCCTCCTCCTAATGATACTCGTCTAATTGTAATTTATTACATCAACACTAAAGCCTCTTTGTGGAGAATGAGGAAATAGCAAAGAACATTTATCACACTCATGCTGATGTTCGTCTTTACACTGGGGGGGGGGACACCTTCTCACTCAGAGTCCATCATTAGCCCCCATCCACCCTCTGAACCAGTGAAATGCCCTTTCTTATTTCCTTGGATCGCTCACAGAGCTGAGATAGGTATGATTTCCTTTCGTCGTTTTCATGCTCACTTAAAGATTCATCCGGCCTTTTTTCGTCCATGGGGGAAGTCACAGAGTCCCTCCATCACCTTAGCAGGTAGGCAATGTTTAAGAACACAGATTTGTAACCTGAAGGTTGTCGGCTGAAATCCCAGAAGGAACCCTACTGTTGTACCCTTAAGCAAAACACTTAACCTGAATTGCTCCAGTAAAATATACAGCTGTATAACTGGATAACCTTGCAAGTCGCTTTGGATAAAACTATCACCAAAGTCAAGAAAAAACAAAAAGTATCTGCTTTCCATTGGGGATATTGGTAGCGTGACCACATTAGGTTATCGAGTATTTTTCATATTTCAATTTTATATGACAACGCATGATGCGTTTTTAATGTTCACTACAAGTCAGTGTTTTTTCTTGTTATGATTATGGCCGCATTCGTACCAAAACACACACTTGACACTCGAGGCACTCGAGGGACACGCCGATTGGAAAATATAAAATATTTATTTGAACTTTACATTTTGCCATACGTGATAACATATGTAGAACTTGACAAAACATGAATTTAATATGTGTTTGCATTAATAAAGAACGTATATGACTAATGACATATTAAGTTAATTGTATATGCACAAGAGTCGTGTTATTTTTAAAAAACTTTTCCATATGGATAGTTATTTGTTACATTGAAACACTGCATATAGTCCTCATTTCACTGGGCAAATGGTCACCTTGGCGACGAGGGACCTTTGCCTCTCACAAACACACGGTCTGTCTTTGCCGCCTGCTTCTCCATGGCTGCTTCACTTCCATACACCAGTGCTGCCATTTCGGAAACACGACTGGACCTCATTATGAAGCTGGCTACGGATTCCAGGCCACATGAAATCCGAAAACGGGATCGGCAAACATCATCCTGGATTCCGGCAGCTGGATGTGGTTAATTCTTATTAATTTTTGGCTGCCTCCGTGCAATTTTTGGAAGATTTCTCAAAAACCCAGCCGGCCGCAATGAACATGCTGATGCGTATTGCTGAAATTGATGCGGAGGCCATATCCAATGTCATTATATATAGCTGCCAGGAGCTAATCCAGGCCCATACTGAGTAGTAAACCCTGGTACACGTAGCACAGCAACTCCTTAGATGTGGTGATATCCCGCACATGCATGCACAGACGCATAAAACTAACAAAACCATACCATATATCTATAACTAAGGCATTGGTAATTATTTACATATCAGGAAAAGTCATAAGAAACAGTCCCTGTTCTCCCTATGTGACGCCGGCGTGATTATCCTACTTTTCATTCCCCTCCCTCTCCTACCATTTTCTTTGAAATAGGAAGCATTTTCGATGCTTTTTGGGCAAATCAGAAGCTACTGTCGAAAATCTGGATCTCGTGGAGGGCAGGGAAGCCGGAGCGGCCACTACAAACGCGTTTACAGCTTGGGAGGCTGCACATGAAAGCAGGGAATAGTTCCGTGTCTGTTTCTGTGTTGCTCGCCCTCAGACACACATTTCACAGGCTGCTGGGAAAGTTCTGGGCTTGTAGGGTGCTTCTGTCCCCTTTTGCTGGGGAGGGGGGCACGGGTAATTGGATTACCGGGAGGGGTCTCCCTCTTCAAGGTTTATGCCGTTGGGCAAACGGGTGGGATCAATTTAGTGTAGAAGTGACAAATAAAAAGGTCATTTTGGAGAGACGGTGAACTATACTGCAGCCCATATGTCATTAAATAATACATACTAATAGGCCTCAGAATTGGTGTCAGAACATATAAGTGTATACATCTTATAAATGACGGACAGGTGCAATGTATCAACAACAGTCACCCCAGTCACAGGACCAATTTTTGCAGTGAATATCCAGCTCACTGCATGCTATGAACCAATACATGGGGAAAATGATATACAGTGACACTAGACTATTTACTATATTATTGTGCCTGATTTATCTGTGAGCAAACAGCTAGCTGAGTCTCTTTACGAGTCTGTTCAGTCTTTCTGTCAGGCAAATGTCTCCCGCGTTCACGCTCTGCTTGGATGAGATCTGCAGTGTGATCCGACGTTGGGCTCTTTTCACGGGAGGACAAAGGCGGCCTGATTAGCGAGTTTGTTTGCTCGCCCTTCGTGCGTCTGTGATTCCGGGGAACCCGTTCGGCTCCCGTTCTCCGTCGCTCCTGCCCAGACAATGCCGCTGGCACGCCAGCCTCCTTTGTTCGGCCGGGCGTGAGGAATCGCAGGAAGTCGTGCGAAGCCGGGCATCTGCGGCGGGCGGGCAGGCGAGCGGGCAGGCGGGCGGCGGCGCTGATGGATGTGGGCGCTGCTAATGATCTCCTCCACATTGCAGACGACCCGGGCACAGCTGTGGCACGGGGGGAGCAGGCAGCCCAGCCAGTGCCCACACCGGCACAGGTGACTGCTCTCTCCTTTCTGGGAGGGGCATTTCTCCGACTCGTCCTCCCAGCTGAGATTGATAACTCTGTCCTCCCCTGAGACTCTTGCCCGTTCATGCGTATAGGTTTCAAGAGTCTATTCAGAGGGGGAAACATGGGCCGGGGGTGGGGGAGGGGGGCATGCCCTCCCCAGCTCCCTCTATATCTGTGTCCACGCTCACATTATACAGGTCAGTATAAAACAGTGTGAAAGATAAATAAAAGTATCTGCTGCGGATAAATAAAAGAGAAAATTTTGGTGCATGAAAATTTACAGAATTGGAAATCCATTTATCTGTGTAGCTCATTTAAAAACAACCGGAGTTGATCCAAAGTGCTTTCCAGTCTAGGGAGAATGGATTAACAAATACTATGTACATAGTAAAATATATAAATAAAATAACAGGAAAAGTTGCGTATAAGAAATAAGAAAATAAAACTTAAAAATGAAAAATTAAAGGAAGTGTAATATAATAAGCAACAGATTAAAAAAGAACCAAGAGGGTAATTAAATTTAATGAGAATAAATAAATGTTATTAAAGTGAATAAAAAGTAAGAGTGCACTTCAGGAAAACCACAAGAGAACCTCAAACTGAGTTGAAAGCAAGAGGGAAAAAAAGGTGGGTCTTTAATCTAGCTTTAAACTCGTCAGTAGTAGAGAAGGACTTAATGTCGAATGGGGGGGAAATTCCAAGGGCTGAGGGCAGCTGCAGAGAAAACCAGGGTCCCCATGAGTGAGTAACTGAGACGAGTTGTGAGGGTGACCTGAGTGGCCAGAGGGCAGAATTCAGAAATAATAGGTCTGCAATGAATTGTGGGGCTAATCCGTTAAGTGCTTTAGAAACAAATAGCTAAATTTCTAAATATCACAGGTAAACAATGCAGGAGTGATGCGCTGCCTTTGTTTTCCCAAGGGGATGTTCCGTTAAGTACTTCGGATATATCCGTGCTCACATTATACCGGTCAGTAATCACCTGCGTGAAAGATGCAGATGAATAAAAGCCTCTTTCTCAACTTTTAGTACCAGAATATTTCCAGGATTGTGGCCCAGATCTTCCAGAACATTCTGATTGACTTTTCCTTTTTTTTTTTGTTTTGGATTCTTGACTTCTCAGGTTCTGAGTCCTGTGGATCGTGGGGTGAAGGCCGGGTCAAGGTTCCAATTCGGCATCTCAGACGGGCCGGCTTTCAAAGGGGACTTGGGTAACCCCGTCGTCCCGATCAGACCCTCCCCTCACCCCCGATCGAGGCCCACACCTCATGATCTACGCGACATTAAGATAACTTTGATGTGCGCCTTCCCCCAGGGCCCGGCCTTCCCGGGACCGGGCCGGTGTGTAAGCGATACCCCCACAGAAGCTACTGAGCTCCACTAAAAGCCCATTAGCACTGTTTTGAAGTACCACCCAAAACATGTAAAATTATACAGGCTTTTAGAATATGGCTACGGGGTGGAGAGCCATGTAAATGGGGCTTCTGAGGACGTGGTTTGCCCATCTGCAGTGCGGTCTACGGGGGGGGGGGCGACCACAGGGGCGATGAATCTGCCCCAGGAGATGATAAGAATATTCTCAGCCTGCTCGTTCCCCGGCCTACCTGGCCACGAGAGGCCTATATCTTTTGCTAACCCCTGACCCCCCCCCCCCCCCCCCACACTAGGCAGAAATCAGAGGGGCAGTTAAACACAGCATCTCTCTTAACATCTATATCTGCTGCTAAGTTAAGTATGACTCCTTTTCCCTGATAATCCTGCACTACTAAGGATAAAGCTATCTAAGCTACCACAACTACGGATACTGTGACAAATACTGCTGCCACTACTAGATTCAAGATGCAGGAGCTAATCTGTCACATGGACAGTAGAGAGTGAGTTAAACTACGCCTTTCTGAAATGCCTTTCTGGTAAACACAAATCACACACAGAAAAACACAAAAATAAACACATGAGACAGATGACAAGGTGCGTCCAGTAGCACAGTAAATACAATAACAATTTTAACATAATACATAGACACTGTGCAATATATACTAACAGAACTACTACTTCAATTATTCATAATAATACAAAATAATAATACAGTGAAATATGATGTAGCTCTGCTCGTTGCAATGTTTTTTAAAAATGACAGAACAGAAGGATGTCCAGTTAAGTATTTAGGATGTGGTTTAATGCCAGAGCCATTACAAAGTTCTCTGCGGGTCACACTCGCAACATGAGAACACTGAAGGTCCCTAAGGGGCTATTCTGACGGGCACTTCGTCACCTGATAAGCCATGAAAACAGCAGGACAGCAGAGCTGTATCAGGGTACGTACCATGTGCCTGGGGCAGCGATACCAGCAGTAATAATGGAATTCACTTTTTGCTTTATTTATTCTTTGACTGCTGGAGTACAGCACATTAATTAGGCTGAAAGTCCCATATTTCGAGATTTGTTTTTTACAGTGATGCTCCAAAGGAAATATTTGTGTTTCAGTTTCATTTAGTTCCATTTAGCATATTTTCCAGTCAACAGCATGACCAGTAATGCATGGGGGTAGCATTATGACTGATCCATGGCTGATCCTTCATGACTGATCCATGGCTGATCCTTCATGACTGATCCATGGAATGTGGAGAAGCTTTTTTGGATGGAAGGTGAAGCAGAGAATGAAATATTATGAATGCGACCACTTTCAATCTGCTAAGGAGTCAAAGCTGGGGTCTAGAGGCCTCTTTGAGTAGTATGATCATGTAACGCATGGAGTCAAATCCAAATGCGTGGATGTCCTTGGGTATCCCGGTAAAAGTCCAGTCCGATCATCTGTGGACAATAGGTCAAATGCGAAGTCAGTATACGTGTCAAAATGTATTTATAGCTGCCACAGTTTACGGGCGTGTTTCACAGAATTCGGCCATGCGGTCAGGCAGTCAACACCGAACATGCACGGAAACGTGCCCTGCTTCAGTTTGAGCGTTGAGGTTCTCAACAAAAAAAGGTGGACGTCACGTTCTGTAGGCTCGACATTGTTGGAAGGATCTGAATGCGTTTGCGATGCGTTTTTCAACACCCTGCATTGCATTATACCACAGGCGCTGATGAAAAACATGTCCCCCCCCACGGAGTCACTCCCTTCTGCCTAGAGAATCACACGCCATAGTGAACCCTGCACTGCTACAGATCAGCTTCATAGTTATTGACTATGGACCAGAGAACAATTAATTGTTTGCTTTCCTTGGAACAGATTTGCAATAGATAAGAGCCATTCAAATTCCAAACAATAAACACAGGTCAGACAATAACATCAGAGGTGTATAACCCACATAACAAACCATATTAAAAACAGGAAAACGTTGTTTTTCTGAGATAAGCACCAGCTGGTTAAGCGCTCTTCAGCGGGCATGCAATGCGTCTGGCAGTATTCTCCGTTCTTTGAGTATCGATGAGGGCTTTGGACGCTGTTCATACTTGGAAGCATTTCAATTAATGAGGCAAAAACGGACTTAGGGGGGCCAACACTCATCGAGGGCAGAACAAACGCTCGCACTCCATAGGCTGCTCACGGCATTTCCTGCCAGGCCGGGCCCCACATTTCATGCCCAGCTCTCGGAAAAAAAGACGACACATTGAAATAGCTGCAGTGACCGTAGCCGCGTCCGCGAGCAAAACTGTCTAAATGTATTTTAATATCTGATGCAAATTTTTCTGAGCCAACCACAAGGTCTATGAAACTCATTCTGGATGCCCTATTTTTTTTTTTTTGTTTAATATCTATAAAAGGATTCAGACATGTCCTACGGGACTCAAATTGTATTTAGTTCTATATATATTATATAGCCAATAAAGGAGAATAGATAAATGATGAAAGCGCGGGAATCCACTGCAAAACTAGACCTCTGTCCAGACTGTATCCTCTTTCCGGGAGAAGGGAAACCAAAGCAAGCATTATAGGACACTAATCTGATAACTGCCTTATCAGGATTCATCTTCTGGGAAAACATAATAAATGTACTGTGTGTGTGTGTGTGTGTGTGTGTCTGTGTGTGTATGCGTGTGTGTGTGTTTATTTTTTGCCACGCAGCTGTAAATACACCCAGGCACACCCTCATGCAGAATCACGGTCCAAATCAAAACCTCCAGTGAGTATTTAAACGGGTTCGCTTGCCTTTGGCTACAGTGACTGAATTATGTAAATTGTCACACCTCCTACTGAAATACACACGGAGAAACACAGTAAGCATTTTTTTCTGTAGGCCCTACGTTTACCAAGCCAAGAGCTGAGCGTGTTGTCGTCGCGATAGCACCGTGCCCCTCCTTCTGTATATCTGTCACTCTCTGTGTCTGTTCGTCATCCTGCGGGGTCTACCTGCAACCTTCGACACTGTGAGCCTTCAGATCTTCCCGCCCGTCCTCCCTCGCCTAAGGGGGGCGCTGCTATCTGCTTCGAGAGACATTCTGAATTTTCCAAGTTCGACGTGTCCCTCAGCCAACAAGAGAGCGGCTTGCGTTTCAATTCTTTAGTCAATCACACTCTTCATTGTATGACATCACCACATTGGCCTGTTTTTTTTCTCATTTTTAAACTCAAGGCTTCCTGTTATCAGTCTGGCGGGATGTGGCTCAATGGGCTAAGCGTCTGTGCCTGTGGAAGGTTGTGGGTTCAAGCCTTAATAATATTATTATTATTATTGTTATGAAATAAATACACACCCTTAAATTGCGCTGTACAACCTTTGTACAGTAGGTGAGCATGTTCCCATGACATGCATGAGAGTAGACATGCACGATAAAGCAAGAACACATCTGTGCACCTTGCCCCTTAACAGAAAGCGGTGATGTCATACAATGAAGACCGTGATTGGTTAATGACATGCCGAACTCGGCAAAATCAGGATGCGCCGTTCGACGTTCTCAGAGTTATAGCTATTCTGATATCAGGTTTGACGATGATTTGTTTGCATAAGTATTACACTGTTGGCGGTCACTCGCTGCAAATTTAACCTCCTTACTTTTACATTCACGTATTTATCAGCTCTGCTGCACTTGGGGCTTCTGCTGCCTGACAGCTATATGTTTGTGATGCATTATCTGCCGTGCTTGTATGTCACTTAGGGCCAAAGCGTCGGACAAATAAATGCATGTAAATATAAATGTCACAAGCAACAAATTGCATCATCCGCTTTATGTAGTACTAACTTAGTATAAATGTCATGTTTCATGATACAATGAGCTTATGTGATTTTTTTTTTAAGTGAAATGCATTTGAGAAGGATTTATATGTAAGTTTGTGTATGTGTCAAATAAAATGTGTACATCAAATACAAACGCACGCACACACACACACACACACACACACACATATATATACACACACACACATGTACACAAACAGAGCTCACAGAAAGTATTGGGACATTAGCTTAATTCATCAAAATATTGCAAATTTATTGGTTTTATGACAAAACTCATTATTTCATTCATTTGCTAAAATTTCTAAAATCAGATTATAAACAACTGGAAGTTTTAGTAGAACATTCATTTCAAGTAGTTATAAACCCAAACTTCTTAAATAGCCATTTCATTGATAAGCAGACTCATTGGGGGGGGGGGGGGGCTTTTAAATTCATAACACCTTTGCAGTAACATAAAATCCCAAACATTTGTGTTAATGTCCCTTTGGGAGTCAATGGCTACAATTCGCAATTAATAGCAAAATGGCAAGAACTCTGTGGAAGATGCAGTATGAGCAGATACGTTAAACATTGTTTGTCAGTGGACTTTAGCTATGGAACCAGTACATTTTCAAACGTATTGCAGAATTGAGCAAGAATCCGCAGACTTTCTGTTAGCACTGTGTTTGTGTGTATATAGATCTGCATACATATAATCAGTTTTTCCTGACTGCCTGTTCCGTGTCGGGGGCGACGATAAGCCATGGCATCCATCCCTGGAAGCAGAGGCCACGAGGCAGCAGGAAGCCTGGATTGGATGCCAGCCCATCGCAGGACACACTCTCACACACCATTACACACTGTGGACAAGTTGGAGAGACTGCTGAACCCGGAGTACCTGGATCAAACCTACATTGGGTTTTATAAGTACAAACACATATAGGATGCAAGTGAAACCTGAAAACGGATTCATTTTTGATTTATATCCTTGAGGTATGAGTTTGTTGAAGTGGATATATGCAGACAGAAGCTGTCACAGGCTGAGACATGGTGTCTAGGTGTTTTATGGTGCTACACATGCAAGATGGCGCCTAGCATGTAATCCCAGATGCAGGGCACTTCTGGTCGCTATGACAGATCTATGTTTGATCTCTTTAGAATAAAATTCTAAAAAAGGAAGCATTAATGCTTTTGAAATGTAACATGAGGGACAATGGCACCTGTGGGCGGGGGGGCAGGGGGATAATAATTGTAAATGTGAAGTTGAAACAAAATCATTTATTTCAGTGTTTTTTTAAACGCAAATGACATTGATATGTAAATACGTGCTAAATTATGTAACCCCTTTAGTATTTGCCTTCTCCATAGCCAACAGATGATAAGTTATGAATATCATTGTTTTTGATAATGGGAACGATGAATTGCAAAGTGATATGAACATTATATGAGCGCAGTGACATTTCAGGTGTATAAATGTCAGATTCGTAAAGATGCAGAGAAGCGCAGGATTGCAATGGCTACAGATCTGTATAAGAAGAGCAACCGCAGTAATAATAACAATAATAATAATCGAAATATTCATGCATAGCTACATAAAACCGTCCATCAATAGCAGAAAACTCACCTTTTCAGCGCAATGTGACAAATTGTAAAATGCAATTATTCGTGACATCAATTTAATCTAAAGAGGTATTTGATGGGTTTGAGGGGAAAAGCTGGGACTATGGCATGAAAAAATGGATATTGGAAAAATAATAATGAAAAAGTCAGACTACAATTACATCAGATGGATTTCTGGAAGATATTGCAGTATTGTATAATTATGCCACTTGTATGGACTCAAAAGAATATCCTGAATACCAGTATTTATTCTTTTCTTTTCAAAAGAACATTTTCCAGTTATTGGAACTAATTTGGTTTTATCTAGGCCTATGGCACTGAGAGCAGCTTGTCTCAATATCGCCTGTGCGTATTCAGAGAAGTAAGCTGTAGGAAAACTCAAACATCCATCTGTCCAAGGAAGGCAAGCCTTTGAAATCGACCGAATCAATGGGTGTTAACGTGGCTGATCAGCTAAGTGAAAGGCCATTTCATTCCAGCAGCTGTAACATTATTTATTAATGGAAGCGTTCGTCTAAAGCAGGGACACCAACCTCTGGTCCCTGGGGTCAGTCACTTATCTGCAGCTCGCAAAAAAAACAACCTAGAGCAGCAGCGGCAGTGTCCCGGTCGGTGCTCGGGCGGCACTGCAGGCGAGCTCTACAGCCCAGTTTCACTTTTGCAACCTAGCTGCAGTGAAAACAGTCAGATGGGTAGCAAAAAAAATGTTGACTGGGGGGGCAAGAGTAAAATGTTGCCTTGGTAGGTTCTCCCCCAACATTGCTGAATCACAAAGACTTAGGTCCTACAGAACCATATGTTCAATAACTCCCACCTCTTCTCTGGTGCTGCATCCCCCCCCCAGTCCAAAGGACCTATGCATGGACCCTACATATGGCGCTTATTCGTCAGCATTCGAAAGAGTAATTTGGAGGCAACTCAGTCTAATCAGGAATCCTCCTTTTTTTGACCCTCTCTACATGATCTGCACTCGTTCCTCATTTGCGTCTCTGTGGCTCACTTCAAACAGAAGCTGCAGTGCGTGTCTGATCTCGCAGTGCCCAGCTTGCAGTGCCCAGCTTGCGGTGCCCAGCTCGCAGGCATTTCCGAAGGCGCAGCTGTTATCCTTTATCTTTGCGTTCCTGTACAAGTCATCACGTCTAGTGCGCACGTAGCCCGTGTATTTTTTTTTTCACTCCGATGATGGTGATGTCAGAGAAAGGTTTAGGATGGCTGTCGCTGACGGTGTGACTGAAACGACCATGCGCAAGTCCAGCTGTTCCTTGAGTGACGACTCCCTGAAGACCTCAGAGAAGCTCCATTCTTAGGAGGCATCTTCCTTGAATCAGCCCTTTCCTGTCAGTTACAGCTCTATGCCATTCAGTGACAGTCATGCGGCGCAAGCACACTCCCTTTAAACCGTCTCCCTGCGACGCCCGGCCAAGACAGGCTGCAACACATAGACACAACATCCTTCATGTCCTGTTTCGCTTCCCAAAATCTGAATGAGCAGCTTTGTTTGTTAAGTCAGCCGATGCGAGGGAGTAACTACTATATTCCTGCTATTCCAGGGTCACATTTCTCTGCTAAATTTACTTAAAACTTCGTCCTTGAACCAGAGAGTGGCTTTAAAAGCCTAAGCGAAGTAGCCAGCTTCGGATCAAAGTCTGAGCTCCGCCAATCCTTAAATCACTACATTATTCATTATCCTGCACCACACATTTTTGAATCATTGCGTTAAAAAAAAAGATAAATCTCCTGCTGCATAGTTGAGGAGAAGTGAGTCCAAAACAAAGTAAAAGTAGAGTAAAGCACGGTGGTTTTAGTGCACTCCCCCACTCTCTGTGCATTCCCAGAGTGTCTCCTCCCCCCAGCTTCTCTGGGGCTTTCAGACTTACTCCCGACTGACTGAGAACAACAGCCTTTTCTCCTACATGACTAATGGACTCCTACATCGCTGCTCTTCACATGTCAAGATTACATTTCTTACCTCCTGTTTTATTTAAGAGCACACGCGACCTCTAATAACGCGCATTGTCTTCTCGGGGGGTGCATGCCAACAGAATAGCAGCCCCACCCAACCCCCGGCCTGCAAAGGCACCGACCCGTCGCCTTCTGCAAAACCCATCTGAACCTTCGCGGTCAGAACCATAAGCCTGAAACGCTGCCAAAACACCCACATTGAACCCAGAATGTCACAGGCTTGGCTGCGGACTATAAGTGACCGTGCAAGTAGGAACCAGAGAACATATATTGCTCTCTTAAAATGTAAGAAAAGAAAACAGCGCCGTGGTAATTTGAAGAGCGTTGTTGGAAAAACCATTTACTTGGCAAGTGGTTTTATTTTTTGGTTTAACTACACAACCCTTAAAACAACAAATTATGAACGTATAACTCAGCCCCGTCCCCTGAGACTTCAATGATTTCTCTACTCTGGTAAACTGAGCTATTTAAAGCCTTGATTGATTCACAGCTTTTTTAGGTTTCCGTTGTAGGATTCTTTTCTTTATAAGTCCAGAAACATTTGTGGCCAAGCTACAGTGACACTGTATTTCAGAAGTGGAAAGGTCAGGTTCAGAAAGTACAAATCCAGACCAAGATTGTGTGTCAACCAACCAGTTGAATATAAAGTGTCACAGTCACAGAAAACTCAGCTGGTTGGTTTTGGATTTATATTGTCTGAACCTGAACTTTCCACCTCTGCTGTATCTTTGTTTACTGCTTTACGTCTCCTTTACGCTCCTTCTCTTTACCATGGCCTCCCCCGTTTTCTTTAAAGGTCTTCTGAGAATTTGCTTTCACTCGGCATTTCATTACCTTGATGGCTGGTGTTCCATCTGCCTACCTGCAACTACCATGTGAGTGTGGTCCCCTTCTTGGCCTTCCCTGGTCTTCCTTTGTGCAAGTTGTGCAAGCCAGACGTTCCCATCAAGGATTCCGTCTGTGTGCGATTGTACCCTCACATCCCTCCCATCCTTTAACCCTTCTGCTTTGGGTTCAGTGCCTGTGAAGAGCTGCACGCCTAGTGGTGGCTGCTTATCGATCGAAATATCATGGAACGCAGCAACAGCAGCAACGGCTGCTAATTTATTTGTGCGTGACTTTTTTTTCTTTCCCGTAATTTATTTCTCTGTTCAGGAACTGCTTAATCTCATTAGAGTTTAAGGGATTAGATATTTAACTGCACCCATTCCAGAAAACTATTTTGTTTGTGGGTATTCATATGTGTCGCTAGCTTAGCTGACATGGAATCCTGACTGACATGAATATGCATCCTGTAACAGACATATAACGTAAAAATGTAATGAATGACAAATAAAGAAATATGATGCTGCCTTGGCTTTTTAATTGAATAGAAGCTTGTTATATTCTACATATAAGATTATTACCAAAAACCAATATATTCAGATGTAATCCCTTTGTAATCACTAGGATTTTTTTGATTAGTAACTATAATTTAATTGCATACTTTTTCTTGGTAACTGCAGCAGATTACAGTTACGTTTGTTTTGTTAATTAAATATGTAACATTGTTACATGTAACCAACTACTTCCCAACACTGTACTTCAGTATATTCAATATAAGGCAAAGAAGTGGCTGATGTGCATCTGGGCTTTCAGAAAGAAATGTATAATATTTTCTATTAATATAATTCTGCTTCATGTAACTCTAAAATGATACAATTGCATTATAAAATAAGAGAATGCCTCAGTATTCCCTATTGTATTGATTTGAATTACAACTACAGCATATCACATCATTGCTTATTTGTTGATAATCATTGTTGATTTGCATTGTATTGAATTTAAGTCTGATTTATTAATGCTGTGCCATGGAAGAAGAGCTAAGTAAAAGGGTCTGTTTAGAGTACAATCAAACTTCGGATTGCAAGTAACTTGGTTTGCGAGTGTTTTGCAAGACGAGCAAAATTTTTTAATAAATTGTAACTTGATAAACACGCGAGGTCTTGCAATACGAGTATTACGTATACGTTTTGTCTGCCGAGTGTCATGTGATCACAACTAAGCCGATGGCTCTCTCTCGCTGCGGGATTGTGGGTAATCGTATGGCTGCGGGATTGTGGGTAATCGTCTCGCTGCGGGATTGTGGGTAATCGTCTCCATTCTCGGACTCAGTCAGCGTTCCTCGCTCGTATAGTCAAACTTTAGTAGAAAAGCACCACCCGAATAAGGGTGTAGCAGTGCGAGCAATGAATTTGTTTAACGACAATGCAATGTCAGCATTTCCGCGAAATCGAAAAGGAAGCAAAAGAAACCGTCATTGGATAGGTTCCTTGTTAAAGTCGCACAAAAAGAAAAAAATTCCAGCGACTTAATAAGTAGTAGTGGTTTTGCTAGTCGTCCTACAAAACAACTCACTTCTTCTCTCTCTCGTCTCCTTCACACCATCCACGATTCTTTTCAAAGGTAAAGTGCAAGTTATTTTTTTATGTATTTTTACTTTATCTTTTGTATTAATCATTTTTATATGAATATTATTGGGTTGTGGAACGACTCGTATGAGTTTCCATTATGTCCAATGGGAAAATTTGCTTTGATATACCAGTGCTTTGGATTACAAGCACGTTTCCGGAACGAATTATGCTCGCAATCCGAGGTTTTACTGTAGGAATATAGAGGTGCAGTGAAGACATTATTCTTGCAACATAAATTACAGTACATGTAGAGGGAGAAATGCATCCCATCAAAATAGTCACATTATTATAAATATAAAATAATTCTTAATGCTTAAGTTGGTGTTGTGCCATCTTCAGTGGAATCAGTCATTTTTCTATTAAAAAATAGTACGTAATATGCTTGGAATTTGCTTGCTGTCATATCCAGATAACCTGTGACCCTGACCAGAGACATTGGCTGGAGGACAGACAGATCACACACAGATAAACAGATAGCGCCATGCTGGGGTCACTTACTGTTCCTTTTGGTATGACCAGTGAGATGCTTATTTGAATTAGAATGATATTTCTGTGATATTATTTTTTAGAAATGTTCAATATTTTGCCAAGTCTAAAGGAACATCCATCCATAAACAAAACATCCATCCATCCATTTTCCAAACCGCTTATCCCACTGGGTCACGGGGGGTCCGGAGCCTATCCCGGAAGCAATGGGCACGAGGCAGGGAACAACCACACTCACACAAGCACTCCTAAAGTCCAATTAGCCTCAGCATGTCTTTGGACCGTGGGGGGAAACCTGAGTACCCAGAGGAAACCCCACGACGACATGGGGAGAACATGCAAACTCCGCACACATGTGACCCAGGCGGAGACTCGAACCCGGGTCCCAGAGGTGTGAGGCAACAGTGCTAAGCACTGCACCACCATGCCGCCCCCCATACAAAACATGCTAAATGAAAATTCTCTGTTAATATTATTTATCATTGTCTTCTTGTCTTCTGATGTGGCTAAAATACTAAAAGGAAATCTGTCATTTTCACTCAACCTGTTTTTATCGACATGCAGGGGCGCCGCTAGCAATTTTGGGCGCTATGACAAAATATGAGGTTGGGCCCCCTTACCACACCCATTCAGATCTCTGGGGGCCCCTAAAGGGCGTGGGCCCTTAGAATTGTCCCAACTTTCCCCCCCTTAGCGGCGCCCCTGTCGACATGTACAATCTGTGTACCTAGTTAGCTTTTTTTAAAGTCTATTAGGGAAAAAGAAAGAAAAAGGCTGCCGACGTAAAAACGGAATAATGTCATGTGGCATCTTTGTGCCATGGGCACCCCCTCCCTCTCCGAGGCGAATGACGATGACGTGCCTGAAAGGGACGAGATGAGGAGAGGTCGCTCCAGGTGGCTGAGCTCTTCTCTATAATCATCTTATGTTAGACAGACAAGAATGCGATTTGACAGAATTGCTCGCTTCTAACCAAGTGCTTGGTGTTTGCTGATATAAACTTTGATGCACCGCAAACTGAACTTCCTCTGCGAGAATCTGGAGACGCTAATGCTATTTCTCTGCATTGAGATGGCATGCTCAGGCTTCAGTTCCTGCATCCTATCACTTATTGTATATTTTTGAAATTAGTATAAAGCCAGCTATCATCTATTTTCCAACTGCTCATCCCAGACAGAGTTATGGGGGGGCAGAGATGGGAATAAAAAGAGAAACATATGCATGGCATATGCGAAAATCACACACTTCACGCTGAAGAGTATCCTACCCCAGGCCCGAAATACCTCTAATAGATTCAACCAGTAAATCTGAAATTAAATAAGATACATGTAACTAGAGGAAGCCCACTGAACACTGGGATAACGTGCAAACGACAGACACACAGAGCCAAGAGTGGGATTTAAATCCCTCTTCGTAAAGTTTTTAGGCTGCACTGCTGCCCACTGTGCCACTGTGATGGCCCTAAGCTAAATGTAACCTTCAGTTTTCATTTTAATACTTGCTTTTGGCATTACATCATTAAGTTAACGATATCGCACCTTTTACTTTTAATGTTTTCAAAGCATGACGGAAAAGAAGAGCCGGCCCAGACCCAGAAGGTTATTAAACAGCGGGTTCCCTGTGGGTTCAGGTCAATTATCGAAACTTTCATTTACTTTAATCACAGCAAGCACAAATGACAGTATGAAGCTGACTGTCATTTGCCGCTCAGCAATTAAACATTCCCTGAATTAAACTCTAAGACAAACAACAGACTGTACTGAAATCCAATAATTTGTTTGTTTTTTTTTTTGAGGCACAATTACGTGAGAGTATTTGACTGAAAATGTCTGAAATATCTCAGTGACATATGGTCCACTGACAAATGGAGTATTTCCTTATAATAATTTTGCCTACTAAAGTGAAAAAATACATAAATATTTTTAAACATTAGCTATACAGGATGACTAAATATAGGATAAACATGACCTTAATCCATGTCTGTGCATCTCCCATCTTTCTCTGGTGTCATAAAAAACAGCAAAGAGTGCATTGGAATGGGTAGCCATGTCTTGTGATGCGTGTGGGGGGGGGGGACACAGTTGAAGACGTAGTTGAGGTCAGAGGAACGTGCCGTTGGAACAGGAGCGCCTCATTACCGGCGATTGGCAGAGACGAGCAGAGCAATCGGGGGAAACAGTCCCACATGGGCCTCGTGTGCTGGAGCTACAGCGTGGAAAGATCGGAGTCTGAAGCCTGGGGCTTCCGGGATCACTGCGGAGGAGAATATGATGGGTTGTAATGAGGAGGGCTTTCGGATGCCTGGGAAGGGATCGTTCGTCAGCCGCAGAGGAAGCGGCACGGGGGGATCCCGGTGACGCCTCATGATCTCCGGTTTCGATCGGCTGGACTGCTGCTCGTTTCATAACCGGTGGGCGGACGTCGGCCAAAGAGTCCTTCAGGCTTACAATGAAAACAATCTTCCTTTGTATTTCGTTTGCTAAAAGGCATTTTATATCCTTGCCTCATGGATTTACGGCCCAACGTTAGACATCCATCACTGTGAGAACGCAAGTATATCTAGTTTCAGAATTTCATAGCGTGGAAAGCTCTTAAGCCGGCCTTCCAAGGTCTGTAATGAGGGGGGAGGCCTGTTTTTATTGTATGGGCATGCCTTCTTAAGCTTGGGGGAATTCACTGATCTAATGTAAATAGTTCTAAAGATCTTTCGTAAAACGTTTTGCCCATTAAATTGCTGTCATCAAAGGCTTTTGCTGCAGCATCCCGTGTTGTTTGTTTGGCACAACCGTGTATTCAGTAGCGTAGCATGGTGGGCTGTCTAATGAAGAACAGGTCAGTGCCATCTCAGCTAATGATGTGAGGCATATTGCACTGGCCCAAGACCGCGAGGGTAATAGCGGGGATTTTTGGGGCATAACCGCGATACCTGGGGTTTTTACATTTCCCAGTTTTAATTGCATAGCCCTCGACCTGCATTTAGGTATAAGAACCGTATTGCCCCTTCTGTTTAAATGCCTACTGTGCCCAAAAGCATTAGCATTGCAATCCACGTACTTTAGAAAATAGCAGGAATGCTGTTTTTTTATTGCCTGAACTTAAGTTACTTCACTTGGCATGTTTTCACTTAGTGGCTTTTCGCGGGCATCCTGCTGGTCGCCGAAATGAAACATCAAGCTGATGACAAAGCGGTGCTGATCTCTATCGTGCACCGCAAAGCGAAGTGCCGATGCTACGGTGGAAAACTAGAATGATCAGACTGATCTGTTTACCCTACTCATGAACTTCCAACAAACTGCAGGTCGGGCTGAGCCTCTGAAAATGGACCCTGATCCTGTCATCCAAGGCATCATAATTAACGTCAGATAATTTGGGTCAAATCACCGAACTTTCCTTGGAGTAGTAGAAATAAATAAAGGACTTCAGCTCATTTGGTGATGAATTGAAGTTGATAACTATATTCATATTCATTATATTAAATAAGTGGTACTTTTTTTAGCTAGCAGAAACAACTTTACAAATCTTTTTGTCAACTAATCCACGCCAGTTGTGCAGGACCTCGAACAAAAACCAAGTCAGAAGAGTCTCTGGAGGTCAGAGACAAGCCCAGTGACTGACTTCAGGATGAACATTTGTACATAAATTTTTACAGCGCAGCACGCTCCAATATAAATATGCAACAGAACAGCTGGTATGGAACTGATTCCCTGTTACTGAAAGCGAACCAATTATTTTGTACATTATAACTGACAGGCATAATGCAAACCTTAGCTAATCAACAGAATGGAGGGAAAATCCGATTAATTGCATCACTCATACCCATAAGGGCAGCTAAAAGATTGTGTTTATCTCTTTATCTCATTCAGACCTCGGTGAAATGTCAACGTGGCTTGATGCAGTACGGAATTGGGGAGTCGGGCGAATTTAAAAGAAAAATCAGTAACTTTCATACAAGATCATAGATAGGATTATATTTTCCATTGAAACACAAATTGATGTATGCATCCCACTGGGCATGCCAGTCAGGTAGCTGGTGTCTACACCTGGAGATTTGGCTTTACAGCATTTATTTATCGGATGGGGTGAGTTGGGCTGCTTTTCGGGTCGTCTACAGCGAGGTAAGGAAATGTAGACTCAGCTGATTGATGTCCATGTAAACAGAAAGTCTTCCGTTCCCTCTTGCCCCAAAACACTCACAACAACATCACTCCCTACCGAAAAAACGGTAACTAAAAATAGCTCCTGCTCTTGATATCCCCACAACCGCGTCTTCGGGTTGGTTCAATAAAGCCCTCATCACTAATGTATCAAGCGACTGCATGCTGATTACAGTATCTTCTAGACAAAAGTTGCGAGGAGGGTAGATGGGAAGCAGAGAAGAAAGGCAGGCCATCCCGGGATCTTCCCAGTGTACAGCTGCCAAACGGGGAAGATGGACATGTTTAACTCCAGATCTTGACAGGCGGGATACAGGCTGAACTCAGGCTGAAAATGTGTGAGTGAAGCCGGCACTGCTGGGATTTGTGTGATGATGGAGTGAGCGTCTTCAGCAGGCTGAGATGAACCCAGGTCAGGCATTCCTGAGGAAACGCAGAGTTCCCTCCCTCGGCACGAAACATCACAGAAAGATGCTTTTGTTGTTGCAGAAAAAAAGTGAAACTCCAAAGCATGAGCAGCCACTTTTCAGCACATTCTTCTATAATTTAAATACAGATGGAAACGGTTTCCCTGCAGGATGTGTATTCTTGATGTTGCTATTAACAATAATAATAAATGTGTGGCACGGTGACTCTGTGGGTAGCGCTGCTGCCTCACATCGCCGTCATTGTGCGTGTAAAGTCTGCATGTTCTCCCTGCATCATGCCGCTTTCTTCTGGCAGTTCAAGGACCTGCAGTTCGACTAAGTGGCATCTCTGATTTGCCTGCAGTGTATGACTGTGTATGTCTGCTTGCCCCGTCATGGACTGGCATCCCGTCCAGGGTGTTCTCCAGCCCCGCGACGGACTGGCATCCCGTCCAGGGTGTTCTCCAGCCCCGCGACGGACTGGCATCCCGTCCAGGGTGTTCTCCGGCCCCGCGATGGATGTTACAAGCTCAGACAGATAAAATATTAATAATCTATGAAGCCTTAGTCACGTCATCGTCATATAATGCTGGATCCGACACTGCATGACAAATAAAACACGATGCCTCGCTAACTTTTATTTTGTTCACTTATCATGAATTACATTATTTTATTTTTTTTGTAGAAATACTTCATCGAGTCACAAAACTACATCTTTTAACTGCTGCTTCTTCCTGGATGAGTCCTGATGAAGTCAGACTCAATTTACTTCAAGACACTGCTCAGTGCTACAAAGCTCTGTGTCTGGGTACTATAATCGGAACCTCTGTCAATCCCTGTAGTGCATCTTAAATGATCTTTCTTACATCAAGGCAGAAGCTATTATGAAGTGACATGGACTTCAGAAGCTCCCATCACGCTTTATTAAAACTCATAGAACAACTGCCAGTGATTGGGAGGCTCTAAACGGCCATTATTGGTGCCTGAGAAAGGCCTTCATCTCGTCCAGCCCCTTATTAAGCCATTATGCATTCCAGGTTCACTGATGGATCGCAAACAGGTGGCTGCCAGAGATCTGTCGCCTCCCCCATGTGCACAAACAGGTATGTGTGTGGCAGTTTTACAGCGTAAAAATCATTTTTATAACACTCCCCAAAGTGCAACACCCGCCAAATAATTGCTTAAGCAGTGCTATTTCCGAAATACCAGAATATTTATAATATATATACAGTGCTGAATAAATTTTCATGAACATTTTTTCCAGACATACATAATGTTTATTTTCTATGCTCAGCAACCCGTGAACAAAAGGGCCCATGAAAACGAAAGGAATCTATAGCAAATGCAAATGTGCGAGAGACTTAAACCAATGAGAGAACTGGTTACCAGTCTGGCCAAAAAGATCACGTTTAACGACCAATCGAGTGGAACAGGATCCATGGAGAGCTGATGAGTTATGGGGCAGTGATGTGGGGAAACGCTACACTGTCACCATCAGTGTCATCGCCTGATATACGGTGCTGGAAGGGCTTTGTCACGCTGGTACTGATCCAATCGATACATTATGGCAGTTTAATGATGTGAGAATAGATTGCAAATATTCCCTATAATACACTCTATAATTTTTATTAGAGTACAAAGGATGAGATAGATGTTAAGACATTAAAAGTACGTGGAACTAGAGGTCAGCTTTTAATCCAATTTAGAATATTTCATTAATTACATGCAGTCATCCTTCTCTTATATGGTGCAATTATGTGGTGCAATTTAGAATAATTTCTGCAGCATTACACAGATATTTTGCGGTAAACAATGACTCAGCTAAAAAGAATGCAGAAATGAAGCCGGCATAAGGGCATATATAGCGGTTTTGAAGCGATGTCCTTGTTGTTCGGGTGAGATGCAGTGATAAATTTCCACGTTCCGCTCCCACGGTTTCGCCGAGGCGCATCGTGTCTCAGAGGCGGCGCTGCGTCTCCGAAGACCGCCCTCGGCGTTCGGGGCGACAGACTGGACGTAATGCGCTGGGCTTAAGGGAAACAGACGGGATGGTATGTCGGCACAAAGACGGGGCCTATAACGGCATCACTGGCGCTGCCCAGCCTCACTGTGCCCAGCTGTCTGCGGAGCCCGGCTCAGGCCGGCGTAGGGTGCAGGAGAAGCAGCTCTCAGGCCGGGCTTCCGCTGTCATTGCATCTCCGTGCTCAGCGCCCTTCTGGAAAAGACAGCCCAGTGAGGTTCTGGCAGATTGCCGCCTTATGCTACGCTACCCAAGTCGGCCGCTGCCTTTACGGAACCACGAGGAAGCATCTCCATCCTCTGCATCAATGGCGAGTATGTGCATCAAGAACTTTTCTTATCGGTGAAGGATTCAGATCAAACAGCAACAATATTTGCCATTATCTACCACCACTTTGTTACTCTAAGCAAGGAGAACCACCAAGATACTGAGCTGGGCAGTCAGTTGCCATGGTCCTTTTGAAGTGCTGAAGCATTTAAAATTCCTGTTTCAATCCCACTGATCAGAAATCGGAAATTGCTGCCTGCTGTCTATACCACATCTTTTCGGTCTCTTTTGACACCGTGTAATGTTGCAACCACCAATAAAACAATCCCATTTATTTGGCGAATGCTCCACCCACAAGAAATAAAATACTATAAAAACAAACAAATACAAAAATAATAAAAAATGTCTATTAAAATAAACTGAAAATGTGCCAATAAATGGTCTTTTGACATTATATAGCAAGAAGCACACACATCCAGTTGTGTGCGTGGGACATTTCATCAAAGATTTTGTTTATGATGGATAAGATAAATAAGCATGAGAAATAAGTGTCGAAAAGCGTGAGTAATAATAGATTCTTTGCCCTGCGACCGGTCGCCAGTCTCATATAACTGATGAAACGTGATGAAACAAACACACGAGTCATTGTGTTTATTACACTCCCACAGATCCATCCATTCATCCGTTTTCAATAAGCACTCACACAATTACAGCCCTAATGAGACTGCAAGGCAGGATTCCTCTGGTTACCTGCAGGACAGCCACATGCACATGCGGTGATGCTGTATCCACACGCGGATGCGGCCATATTTGGACCCATAGGCCAGAGCCATATCAATATAAAGGAGCTTTGAGGTTTTCCATAAGTGACAGTTACATTCTTTGAGGTGTTTACACTGCACACACTATATGTGTATACGCACTGTTTGTATACTCTATATATACAGTACTGTCAAATGTTGGGACGCACCTACCCAAAGAAACGTTTATTTGAACTATTCTCCGTACTTACATACCAAATAATTATAAAGATATCAAAAGAATTAAAATAACATGTATGGAATAGTGCACTGACCAAAAAAACATTTGTTGGGGGAGCTCAGAAGGACTCAGAAGGTCGCTAGTTCAAATCCCTGGGTCAGCAGAGTGATCCCGTCACTGGGTCCTTGAGCGAGGCCCTTAACCCCAATTGCTCTAGGGACTGGCTGCTCTGCAACGGTTTCATGAGGTGGCCTCCTGGGATGCCCACATGCGCTGATCACTGATTGGCCGCTTTTCCTTCATTCTCTGTTCAGAATCCTCCAAAATCATTTCTACTGTGTTTAGGTCAGGTGACCTGGTCATGTGATGTGTCCAAAAGAGTCGAGGATCAGATTATATCACAGGCTGTGGAGACGCATGGGTCTAGCGACGTGGGACTCCATCCACCGTAGGCCAAGCCTGACTGACTCAAGGCCATAATCATGATATTCTCCGTGACGTTTTTCCACGGCAACATGGGAGCGAACGTGATCCTAGCCGAAGCCCTCGAGTTGGATGCGTTTCTTGCTGCCAAAGTGCTGAGGTTCTACTCAGCTAGGAAGCCAAGTGATTAAAAAAAGACAGTTGTGCGACCTTCACTGGCCACACTTCCCAAAGTGCTTCACGATCAGGAACATGGAAGCTGGCTAATGGACACTGTAGAGCAGAGACACCTCCGTGTCACACTTCATCTAGGCTGATGTATCACAGCGGTTTGCGCCGATCGGGCCGGACAATTACTGTCCAATTCCAATCTACTCGGCACCGGCGGTGTAATGAAAAATAATTAAGAGGCTGAAAATGAGTTTTCGCATGAAATGGTCTCGGTGGTTGAACACAAACGGGCCTTGGCAGGTGGCTGTGAGCCAACTTTAATATAACAAAGATAGTTAATCATTGCCAAGGCACATTCTGCAACATAAATTTTTAGCACTTCTTCTGACCGCGGTATAGAGAAAAACGGATAAGTAAATATTTATTGGTAAATCCCCAGCCATGGCAGATTTTATGACGACAAAATAGGTAAATATAAAAAAGTATTTAAGGTTGCCGTATCATATATGAAAAGCCGAGAATATTATTTTTGGAGTTCTATTTCGAAATAAAGAAACACATTAAGAATAAATTCCGTTTTAAATTGCTGAGGAACCATGAAATGGAATCTTGGGGTTTGTTCCCAATGACGAAAAATTTATTTTCTTTGAAGCTAAATACTGCAGGGTTGTTTTTTTTGGTGCTGCTGCAGTGTTTAGCAATGTAGAAAATTTATTGCGTGTTACAGAGTTAAAGAATGTGATTCTTGAGTTACACCGTGCTGTAAAATGCAGAGCCGTACTGACAGCCTTGTAATAAACTAATATAACATCTTTGGTCATACAATAAATCAAAGCAAAGAGAGTTACTTTATACCAGGGGTGAAAATCACCCATAATCCATTGTGACATTGTTATTTTGTTAAGAAAAGGCTGGTTATACAACAACAGCATTGCTGCTTGCTGATTATCTCCGTGGAAATACTCCATTCTTTAGCATCGTGTCACACAACAGACTGGCAAGTTTATGGGGTTGATTTTGTTGTTGATGCTGGTGTTGTTGCTTGGCTGCTATTTTTTGCCTCTTTGCCAGCTGCAATACCACTGGATCCACCAGAACCTGCTGGGCCCTCAATCAATAGGAGTGACTCTGGCCCCCTGACAGAATCGATTGCTTCTGCCTGCACAGTGCAGCACCTCGCGCAGAGAGCCCCGCTTCTGAGTGCGAATGGCATTCCTTGCAGTCCGTGGGAGTGCAGCTCAAATAAAGATGACTTCCCTCACACACCAGGCGCCTCAATCTGAGACTGCAGTCATGCTTCACTCTCTGCTCCTTCTCCTCACATCCCTCCCTGCTTCCTGTTGCTGCTGTGATACCGATGCATTCTAATGCAGCCAATTATAAGCTTATAAGCCGCCACTGGAATGCAGATGCTGGAAACTCACGCTGCTCCTCGCATTGCACAGACCGAATTTATGCACCCTACTGCGCGACTGCAGACTTCAAACTTCAAAAGCTGCTTTAAATCAAATTTTATTTCTTTGTCTTTAAGGCTACAGTTTTTTAATTACATGCTCCTTTTTATATCATCCACTCCAGAAGAATGTTTTCAACATCCGTAAACAATGCAAAATAATGTACCGGCGCTTTTGCTAAAGTCCATAAAGACACTATGTTTAAGAAAAGCCGATGGAAGTCTATGCACAAAAGACCAAGGGATGAAATGCAGTGTTAACACTGCTCTTCATTGTTGTTAACACTGAGTTTCTGCAATGACCTCTATTTTGTCCGCATCCGTCTTCATTTTTCACATCTGCCAGGCTACCACGAGATAAAACATTATCCAGAGACTAGGCAGAGTCCTGTTACTTGCTCTTCATATGCTGCTATCTCAATATAAACACAGGGAACAGAAATGTTCATCAATAATCATAAAACCACTGCTGGGTAGCTGTTCAAAACTTTTAACAGCTGTTTAGTCTTTGTAATATAAACACAGCTGAATAATTAATTGCTCTCTCTTCACTTAGTTTGTGCCACCCTAATGGTATAATGAACAAATGTAGATGTATTTACATCTTCTATCCCACAAATGGTTCCTACATAGGGGGTGTTTCAGATCTCCTGCACTGTTCCGCCACAAACAAAGGCTGAGACCCTCAGGTTCAAGCGAGAGCAAAGACCATGACACCCACCTCGGGGCAGGGTGCCAACCAGGATGCGCGGTGCAAGACAATGACACACCTCTCAGTCACATGAAAAGTAAAGAGAGCGTGACAGATTTTGCTGAAAATTACCATGGACCGGCGAGACTGAAATGATCTTACGAAAACCGATGTAAATCACAAAAGGCACTCATTGTGAATAATTTCTTCAATTTTTACCTTTCAGGGGCGCACAGCCATTGGCCACTATGAAAACTAATGAGGTTTAATATAGAGGAAATTCCCCTTGTAATTTACAAGTAATATTGCTTGGGTGCATGGAAGATAAAGGTGCAGGTTACCGTTTCCCTTCCGTAACGATGTGAGTGGTTCCACTTGTTAATGAGGACTGACCTCGGCCAAAACATTACAGTGAGGGGCAGAGGAATCGGGAGATATCAGTAATTGCTACAGTCCAGGAGCGGAAAGAAAAAGCACACAGGCACACAACTGAACTTAAATCAGTACAGAACGTTTAAAAAGTTATGACTCATATGTCTGGCGAGTCTCCGTGCTGCTTTGGGTGACAACAAACGCACCTTAGAAATGACTGAGAGGATGCAGTGAGAGAGAGACATATCCGTGAACAGATCTGCACTCCCGGGTAAGGAGGCGTCCTCTCTTCTGAACAGTTGTCATGTCTGTGACGGATCTCCCCGAGATAAATGGACGTCTGACAGTGGGGAAGAAGGGCCCTACCGACTCCACTGCGGTCGTTCGGAGACTCAGGGCCGGACACAAACACAAGCCGTTGCTCACGGATAGACATGACAGTCTCCTGCTTCCAGAATGGCCGCCACACGTCGCCTACAGGTAAGAAAGCAATATCGGCCGTTTGTCTAAGTGATCCATGAAAAACCCATTCCGGCGAGAGGGTGCTGCTCGTTCTTCCGAGAGCTTTTCCGACAAATGCTTTTAAAGAGTTTGTCATTTCGACGACCGCTTATCGCACATGAACCCGCCACGTGCACCAGACATAAATACCATAAGCAAGCCGAAGATAGCGGCAGTGCAAAGCGACTCGGGGTGCAAAGAATGTGCGTCTGTGTGCAAGACAGATCTGCACCATATGTGTTTATATTGGTAGGAACGCCTGGTCTGCTCGGCTTCGGAAGGGAACAATCAGTTAGGAAGCTTGGATTGGCTGCAACACCGGCTGTATAGATCTAAGAAGGTCTCAACTCCAGGTCCATATTAGGGAAGAAAAAGCTGCACGTCCAGAAGTCTTGGCAGTGGCACTATCGTTAAGGTCACAGTAGCCGTGACACAGCGGCCACTCCACCACCCTCTGCCCACAGAGAAAATCTGCGGCTGACTTCACCTTTTTCAAACCTCTTTTTGATCCTTTACATTTTCCTGAACAAACTCTCAGAATTCTCAGCCCGACGGACCCAACAAAGGACCCCTTCACAGTCATTCCCAAATGAAAACCAGCTCCGTATAAATATGCTCACCGTGTCATGCGTTTAAGTAGCCTGTGCGACATACAGTATGAGAGCTGTTTTAACAGATCAAAGCACGCGTGGGCGAGATATCTTTGGCTTGGTATGTCTGAGGGCACTTTCTAACATGCCCACATGGTTTTCTCATGGCAAAAACAGTGATGAGGTCAGGGTTCTCGGTCATTTCTGTGCCAATTTTGCACCAGTTGAATTTTAGATGTAGCATGAATAATACACAGAGCACTTTTGTAATGGTCTGTCCTGCCTGCGCACAAGTCCAAGTGTGGGGATTATACTGCAAGTAGTTTAAACAGTAACAATGTTTGATGATGTTTTCTTCTGTGTTTGGAAGGAACCTTTTCAACCACCCACATACTGTTTACAAAAACCGTGAAATGATGTCGAATATAAATAATCTGCGTACACGGGACTGAGAGACAGATGTGAAATCTCCATTTGTGTCACAACATAAAGAATCTACTAGAGATCACCAATGAAATTGTTCTGACAGTGCAATATGTTCTGGGTCACGTTGGTGCCGCCCTCAATTGACAGCTGTTCAATGTTTCACAGAACAGCCATGTGACACCCCCACTTTGAGCATACCTTATTGCATGCCACCATACTTCTTAGCTGTTTGAGTGAGCTGGATAATGACCTATGATTTCCCTGTTTTATTTTAGGCCGTATACTGGTCAGTGCAGAAGAAGAGAAGTTACAGTGTTGTCTTTTCACTTCCTGTCAAGTCTTCAGTCTGCTCGTATGTCCGAATATTGAGGGTAATGATTTTTATTTCAATCTCCCACATCATTCATTCCACGAAAGGGTTTTTATTTCTGCCCGACGCATCCATCATCCTAAAATGTTTTTGCTGTTTGACGTCTGGAGGAGTTAACTTCCCCCTGCAATTCATAGTATACAAAGATGCAGTATTCTCTGAAAGTCATTGAAGGCACTCAGCCAGAATAAGGGGTGACCTCTGCACGCACATCTCAGAAAGGGATAGGCTGCACCACCCATCCGATGCTACGAGTCGCAGAACTTTAGGAAGGTAGGAGGACTAATGAGTCAGACTCTCCAAAACTTCTCTCCTTCTTCACTTTCTAGAAAGATTCATATCGGCACCAGGCTATAGGCATTTTTCTGCAAATGGAAAATCTATGAGCTCGGAGACCAGATTGCTTGAGAGAAACTGAAGAAACTCCTTTTTTTTGTGTCCATTTCAGGGAGGGACTCAGTTAAAGGACAGAAGGAAACTCCTCCGTTGTTTATGTGAATAAAGTCTCCCGATTCAGCGTCATTAATTATGAGCTGATCGCCCACAGCTTCAAGGAGGCTGTTTTCCAAAGAGCCAAGGTGTGCCTGTCCAGTAATTAATAAAGGGCTTTTCTTTTAGCCTGCTGTGCCATCACTCGCCTTGATTTATCTGTCCAGCGCCAGCGAAACACAGCACCCTCTTCCACACCCACTCAGCGCTCATACCTTGTGTTTTTCTATAGGGACACGTAACAGGCCATTAGACCACGTATTTTCACACAATATTATCAAATGATGCATTGCACACTGAAATGTTTTCGTGTGACACGCTATCACACAGGGAAAAAAATGCAGGCGTAGCCAAAACATAACAAAACAGAAACAGCACTAGAAAAAGAAACGACCATTTCACTTTTTTTTTTTGTCTTGGGCAAATTAGACGACATGCTGCACTGTAAAGCAAACAAAACCTGAATTAGAAAATCAAGGTGATTTGCCTGCCAAAGAACAAAACTGCAGACATATTCATGACCTCTGCAATCAGCACTATGTACATCCGCTTTGTCAGTGATCGCACTGCTCCCTGTAGGGTTGTGGCTTGTCGCCTCAGGGATTCTGGCTGTTCCTGTAGAATCACTCTATCTGAACTAGATTTCGTGTTTTTCTTCGGTTAACTGCTTTCTTGACTTTAAACCACAGGTCTTTGGATTAAGTCCCAGAAACTGCAAGGTCCAGTCAAGAATATCAATTTAGCAAATCCAGGCCCACTTCTTTCTAAACAACATTACATGTTTATGGTGGTTGTCATGCTGGAATATCCCGTTTACCCACAACTTTAGCCTCCCAACAAGTATTTGACCAGAATACGCCAGTATAGCTCACTCTAGGTGAGTCTAAGTGGACCTCTTTTCACTATGTTATTGAACATCTGACTGTCTGCCATTTATTTATTCTTTATTTATTTGCGTACCAGTGCTCTTTGTACCAAACATAACTGAACCAGTAAGCATTCCAATGCACATCACCAATAAAATGTCTTGAATCGTGAAAAGAATTCTTGAAGATCTTTAAGCTAAATTGTTTTCTAAATTGTCACGTATGACTCCAAAGCGAGGTGTGACTAGCTGTGTATCACCACAATGACCATGACGCATTTCTCCAATCATGAATCCTTTTCTAGGTGTCTGTCGCTCCGTAAAGCACACACATTTTTTGTGGAAGGCCTGCCTTTTTTTGCGGAAGGCCTGCCTTTTTTGCAGAAGGCCTGCCTTTTTTTGCGGAAGGCCTTCCTTTTTTGCGGAAGGCCTGCCTTTTCTCAGTAGCTTTCACATAGCATGTATAAATCAATTAACCACCCTCTGTACTTCCATTTCACTTGACCTTCGTCATGATGTTTCTTATTTTTATACACCACAGAAGCATGGACCCAATGAAAACTTTTAGAAAATTCTAGAAACTATATATCAATCCATATTAATCCATCCATCCATCCTTCTGGTCAGGATTTTTCGGTTGCTCCGTACCCTATCCCAGGCTGCACACGGTAAAAGGATCAATCTATATACAATAGAAATTATTATTTTTTTTAAGCTGAGTTTGCTTATGTGTGTCTGAACTGTTTTTTTTTTTTTTTTTTTTTTAACGCTCTAAGACTTCAGCTGCGAATGACGAAATATGCTTGCACTTGCTTATTTTAAAGTGAACCGGGCCCAAATAATGAAAAAGAATAAATAAATGAAAAGAAGCTATGATGATGGAGACAGACCACAGCGAGGGGGGAGCCGGAGAAGCCAGAGGTTGTTTGATTTACTCGCTCCGGCTGTCTTGTTATTTTGTGATTGCTAACATTTCCGATAAAGAATGCAGGCTTTGATTGCAGATTGCTGTCGACTCCCCCCACTAGGGCCTGCGCTGCCAAACGCAGACAGACAGGAGAGGTGAGTCATACAGCTTCGTCAATCACGAGTTCAAACCCCAAACTATAGGTCTCAGAGCCCCGATCTGATATCACGGGTCTTCTTCCCTGCCAAGGTCTTTGTTTTCTTTCATCTGCCATCATGGCCAAACAGGTGCGGCTGCCATCTTGCCAGCCATGAGATTATTACTGTGTAAAGGCAGCAACGGAATGAATCAGCTACCTGCAATTCCTCAGTTGCAACGGCAGAGATACCATGAAAGGTCATATTCAGGTTAGCTTCGTGGTTTTAAAGAAGAAAAAAAACATGCCATGTCAGTCTGGAAAGAAATGCAAGAATATATGCACATTTTTTTCCATTTTTCAGGTTTATTGAGTGACTGCAGTGATTCATCGCAGTGGGCTAACGGGCCTCCTAATGCGAATCACCCTGCATGTTTTCTCTGCGAATTCAACTGCCAGGTGGAAATGCAGATACATTTCTTCCGATATGAGGCCAATTTCAATTACAGCTGTGATGCGGCGAATCAAAGACCTGTCATTTGGAATATTTTAATAGACACTGATTCACCTCCAGTCAGATGCAGAAAAACACATGGTGTCTTTCAGCAAATCATTTATTTATTTATTTGGCTCTTCTCGAATTCCTGCAAATTTGAATTTAAATGGTGCTTCTAATCCTAACATTTTCAGTTGCCTTCCAAAAATGCCGTGCATGTGACTGCGAGATCCCATGCATCTATGGAAAAATAATTTGCCTGCGGTTTTTTAGGGAGCGAGAGGATAGTGTATCGCTTTGAAATTAGTTTTTTTTTTTTAGCTTGTGTGTAAAGAAAAAAACAGAAAGATTGTCCCTTTCTCACCTCAGCAGCCAAAGCTGAGCAGGTGGTTCTGCGTATCGCCCTGCTGGCGAGATACGCTGATTCTCTGATGAAGAGGTATTGACTCACTCACTCCGCCTTCGTCGGCTCGGCTCCGCGGGAGGCGCCGTGGACGGGACACAGTCTGACACGGGCTGCCGCGTGATTCGCTGGCATGTGAGCCTTGCCTCCGCGTCCAGGTTCTGACTGCTCATGCTCGCGACGCCGCTGGGGCCGGTGAAACGCTGAATTGTGAGGGATGTTGTTTTCTATGCTTATGCTGTTATGATGCTCACTGTAGGCTCTTTGTGTGTGTGTGTGTGTGTGTGTGTGTGTGTGTGTGTGTGGATTATCTTTATATTACATTGCAGGGACCAAGGGTTCCCCACAACGTAATAAAAATCTGTTATTTTGATGTTGTGGGGACCATTTTTCAGGTCCCCATAAAGATCAGAGAATTCAACCAAAAAACTACACATGCAGAAGAAAACCAGAAGGTTTGTATTTTGTTTGGTTACTTATGATTAATGTGTGTGTGTGTGTGTGTGTGTGTGTTTGTGTGTAAATATAGTGTCAGTGACCCCATCCTCTACCAGTACATTAGTGGATTATATAAGACCCTGACACATCACGTCAGCTAGTCCATTGAGTGGCAACATGTCACTCTGCAGGCAGAATGACGGTGTCGTTACATAAGAACATAAACACATACTGCGAGCAGAGGGTTCCTCTAAAGGTGGATTGAGTGTCTTTAAAGGAGTTAGGCCTGGATGATGGCGGAGTCCTTCTTCATTCCTTTACTGATGATTTCAAATGGCTTTTCAAACCATAACTTAAAAAAAACGACTTGCTTCCTGGTTGGCTGCTTTTTATCCAATCAGCATCCTCTAACCTCAAATAGGTGAACTAATACATCCCATAACTCCCAATCATCATGTTCTGAACAATATTAACATTTAAGCAGGAAGATAACTTAGTACATTCAACAATTTCTACTAAAATAATCTTTCAACCTTGACACACATACATAAATATATATCGACAAATAACAGAACTCATAAATACACTACAGAATCAATGCTGATCCAGACAAGGAAATAATACTGTTTTAATTCACCATGCAATTTAAATTAATAATTCATATTAAGAAGCTTTTTGGGCTGGGTGTGAATTGATGATGTAATAATGTTACCTAGCTGACAAAAAAAACTGTTTGTTTGATGTAAAATGTTGCACAACCATATAAACATGCCAAAACAGTAATATACTACTTCAAATATATATTGATTTTAAGAAGATGCAAAGCTAATTCTCGCTGTATGCTTTCCCATAACCGCTTCGAATGTGTTGCAAGCATCATGCACAGATCCCCTGACTGGAACACTGAGATCTCCTCTGTGACTGAGACTTTTATTCATGCATTTTTGGCCCAGTTAAATTGACATTAAGTGGAAGTTAAACATCTTGCGTCTGGGACTTGACTTCCAAAAGCAAATAACCAATCAATGAAGCCACCCAGAGCCAGTGACAGACACAGACGGACTGCCTTAGCATACGGCTTCATTTGGAAGCTGTATGTCGCTGTTTGGGGGGGGCAGGATGGCACGTCGGCTGGCATGGCCCCCTCTCACACAGGGTTCAAATCTCTGCCCCTAACTCCACACGTGTGGAGAGTGCATGTTCACCCCCATGTCGTCATGACGTTTCCTCTGGGTAATCCGTTATCCCCCTACAGACCAAAAACAAGGTGACCTGGAGTTACCAAATTGTCTGTAGGTGTGAATGGTGTGTGAGCGCGCCCTGCGATGGGTTGGCGCCCCATCCTGGGTTGTTCCCTGCCTTGTGCCATGCGATGGGTTGGCGCCCCATCCTGGGTTGTTCCCTGCCTTGTGCCCTGCGATGGGTTGGCGCCACATCCTGGGTTGTTCCCTGCCTTGTGCCCTGCGATGGGTTGGCGCCCCATCCTGGGTTGTTCCCTGCCTTGTGCCCTGCGATGGGTTGGCGCCACATCCTGGGTTGTTCCCTGCCTTGTGCCCTGCGATGGGTTGGCGCCACATCCTGGGTTGTTCCCTGCCTTGCCCCGGCCCTCCTGTATGGGACAGTAATACAGAATGGATGAATGTTACTGAAAAATACTGCTAGCTTAGATTCTTAGAAGGTACCACTGATAATGGGGGTGGGTGCGTAACGTTGCCCCCTGAGAGAGCAGCTTCGAGGCCCTGCCAGCCTGTTTATATTCGCATCTGGTCTCCCTCCATCTCATTTCTCCGAATCTCTGATCTGACTGCCAAAAGTCCTTACTTTGTTGTTTTCCATCTCCGTTATTTTTTTCTTGCCGAGCCGTAACTGGCTCCTTTGTTGGACATTTTGATGTGTTTATTTACCTCATGGACGCCTTTGATCTGTGGCAGCTGAGAGGGGGCGTGTTTACCTGGGCAGGGACATGTAAGGGCAGCGTGCCGTGTCGCTCCCGGTGAAGAGAGGCAGCTGGGGCGAGCCTGGCAGCGTGCCCAATGGCCACCGGCGTGCCACCCATGTCACGGGTACCTGGGGACCTGGTGACAGACGTGGCGAGGCAGCCCGGGCTGCCGCGTGTGGGGTGGGGGCCTGCGGAACGAAGGTGAGAGTCAAGGTCTCGGCCACACTGAGACGCGGCGTTTTATCCTGGGAAATCTGCGGGACGAAGGAACGCGGCGACCTCATTGTGTCGCGCCGCACGTGAAATATCAAGGAGCAAGTGTTAGGCTTTGCTGCTAGACTGCTAAAGTGCCCTGGAGAGAGTGAGCAGTGTGGAGAAATGGCATAATAATGTAAGGTTCAATTCCGCCGTCGCCGATAAACACAAAACCCAGAATAAATGATTTCATTTCACGACCAATTTTAGTTATCAGAGAGCATACAATTTACATTTACATTTTTTTAGAATCTTGTCTTTGTTAGTGCACATTAATATTAGCTATATTTTTTTTTTTTTCCGGGCAACCAAACAAATAAATCTAAAATGATCCAATTACTAAATGTAGGCTTTTTTTTTTAAATACGCTCTCACTTATACCAGTAACCTGGCACACTCCCTCTAAACATTTGAAAAAAAACAAAAGACTTTATTGTTTTTTGGACTGTGTATTAGTTCTCATTGATCTGTGTTGTTGCAATAATTAAAATATGTCTCTGCATTGATTCACAGTATGCATGTTCAGTATTACAGCGGCTAACGCTGTAATCAAACTTATAATGGATGTTCGTTTTATTTCACGACGAGTTCCATTGTGCTTTTGCTCTTTCGTTTCATTGCGACTTTTGTGCAACGTGTTACATTTTTCTCAGGGGACAAGGGGTCGCATTTTTCCAGCTTTGTTCCAGAATTATAAACATCACATATGTTCATACATATTATCAGCAGTAGAATTGGCACATCTGACTCCACAAACAGTCTAGTGGACAATTAAATATCGATGGGCTTTTAACTGAAAGGTTGAGCAGGAGAGTGTGTCTGTTTGTGTAACAGAAGAAGGATCAGCCACGCCTGGACCTTAATTGCTATTGATTGAGGAGATCCTTTGCACTGGTAGACCCAGGACCTTTGAGAGCTCTGGGATGAAAGCGTTGTGTGTGATGCGCACCATCCTTATCAGCCTCTCCAAGTAAGCCTTCCTTCTCTCTTGATAACCTGTGACAGCATACAGCCTTCAGAAATGTGTTTTGTGCCAAGCAAGTAGTAGCACCAGTAGGGTTTTCATACGAATGCTGTTTTCCCTGGGTAGCTGGATAGCTAGATAGAGGTAGACGCAGTTATTCATCAGAAATAGCCGCAGAAATAGGCCCTATGTGATGACAGTCAGTCGGCAAAGTAAATTCACCCCTGACATACCAAGGTACACGTTAAAGAAGACGTCGGCTAAGAAAGGGAAACGGGTCGCTTCATGATTTGAAAATATGCCCGAAGGTCTATGTTTGTTCCTCTCCACTGAATCGCTGAGTGAGACAAAAACAATCGAGGACAATTTTAGCTCACAATGCCAGGCTACAGCTGGCGGTTACCAGTGGAAGTGTGTTCTGTGTTTGTCATATAGTCCATTTAATTTAATCCGCAAGTTATTTAGGCAAAATCCCATTTTCAAACGTATAAATAAATAAGAACAGGAGTGTGTCCCTAGCACTAGTCTCAGCTCACACTTCCTTACAAATTACTTAAAGCTAAAAGTGGTGAATATCTTTTGTCATAAAAAAAATAAACGTGTATGTGACTATTATTGCACATTTTCTGATTTTAATTACACTCCAGCGCAACAAAAATTAAATAAAGAAATGTATGTTTTGGGGGATAAAATGCCATGAAATACATACTGTATATAGTACATACTGTATACACACAATAATTGGCCACATTATTTGGTACACTTCCATGCTAAGACTAGCCGCCAGTTGTGTGGCTGCTGCCGAATACATACAGTACTTCACACAGACAGGGTCAAGTGGCTCTGGTCTGTTAGACTAAGCACTAGCAGGTAACACGCATGACCTAAGCGATATTGGATGTGAGGTGATTGCCGGTGCCAGACGTGCTGCTTCCAGCATCTGAGAAACAGTCGCCCTGCTGGGATTTTCACACACTGCAGCACCTTCAGTTTACAGAGAATGGTGTGATGAATAAAGAACATCCAGTCAGTGGCATTTTTGAGGCCAGAAGCAGTTTAAGGCTTTTTGCCACAAGTGCAAAAATAACAGCTCGGTACAACAGCAGTTTGGCTTCTCTCAACATACAACTTGTTCACTCTTGAACTGGTTCTGGAGCCAAACTGGGTCCTACCCGGTATTACCTAGGTGTACCTAATAAAGTGGGTCCTACCTGGTACTAGCTAGGTGTACCTAATAAAGTGGGCCCTACCCGGTACTAGCTAGCTGCACCTAATAAAGTGGGTCCTACCCGGTACTAGCTAGCTGCACCTAATAAAGTGGGCCCTACCCGGTACTAGCTAACTGCACCTAATAAAGTGGGCCCTACCTGGTACTAGATAGCTGTACCTAATAAAGTGGGTCCTACCTGGTACTAACTAGCTGTACCTAATAAAGTGGGTCCTACCTGGTACTAGCTAGCTGTACCTAATAAAGTGGGCCCTACCCGGTACTAGCTAGCTGTACCTAATAAAGTGGGCCCTACCCGGTACTAACTAGCTATACCTAATAAAGTGGGTCCTATCCGGTACTAGCTAGCTGTACCTAATAAAATGGGTCCTACCCGGTATTTGGTGGGTGCACATCCATAAGTGGCCACTGAGTGAATATAATAAAATTACCAGCAAGTAATTGAATATCTGAATACTTAAAATGTATCAATTCAAAATGTTCTATTTTGATAGAATGAAGACAAAATAATGCAACACATTATCTTATTGGGATTTTTGTAAGCTTCTTTGAGAAAACTGAAGGTGAACATGACCAAAATGTTTGGTCGAACCACTGAAAAATTGTGATAAAGTGTAGTTTTTGTACAAAATGATGGCGAGGTATACTTTGGCAAAAAAATTGTAAGAAATATCCATTATTTTCACTCATACTATTAAAAAAGAATTAAATGTGACCTTTCTGGACAGAGAAATGAATATGACATTGAATCGGAAGTGTTTCTGGCCTACCACTAACTCGCCAGGGCTACCTCTAACTCGCCAGACCTACCACTAACTCGCCAGGGCTACCTCTAACTCGCAAGGGCTACCACTAACTCGCCAGGGCTACCACTAACTCGCCAGGGCTACCTCTAACTCGCCAGGCCTACCACTAACTCGCCAGGGCTACCTCTAACTCGCAAGGCCTACCCCTAACTCACCAGGGCTACCTCTAACTCACCAGGGCTACCTCTAACTCGCAAGGCCTACCCCTAACTCTCCAGGGCTACCTCTAACTCGCCAGGCCTACCGCTAACTCGCCAGGCCTACCACTAGCTCACCAGGCCTACCACTAACTCACCAGGCCTACCTCTAACTCGCCAGTCAATGTGCTTAGCTGCTGATAACAAAGAGAAACATATTTTTTAAAGCAGTATGTGTCATTTTGCATAATTTCTATATTTTACTTAGGTATTAATGACATGTAGTCATAACTGGCTAATATGTAAAAATACGACTTTGTAGATGTTTTCAGTAATGAATTTCCCGGGCTGAAGGCCTTTGTACAGTATCAGGCAAAAAGAAGATCAATGAAATAAGTATCACACAACAACCATGACACTCCTCCCAGCTGCTCACTGACCCTGGAGTTCCGGAGTGCCTGTTGAATGCTGATAAACAGAAAGTCATGTTCATTCTTTACATGTTTACTTACAGTATAAGGAGAAAAAGAGCGTGAGCAGCAGCTCAGGTGAATGTAATCGCTTATGATACAGGCATTCTGAAAGTGGGTCATATGCTCGCCTCGCAACACCGGTCAAGTGGCGAGAGGCACCTACCTCTCAGTTTGCTCACGCAGGCTACTCTTGTGATCTTTCAGCCGCAAAGTAAAGAAAAGAGAATAAGCCTCTCCATTTTGGATCCAGGTAATTAGATAATTGAAAGATCTACTGAGGTTTAGGCCAACGAACACTGGGATGTAACTGGGTAGGAGGGTTAGAGCTGGTAGCTGAAGTCAAGTTATAATTTCTGTCTCTATAAACCAGGCCACGGATCAAAAGAATCTTGTATCATAAATAATAACGTTTGACTGCAGTTCTACTCTTTTTTTATGATAAGAACATACAGTCCCACTGTCTGTCTAAAACATCTATATCTTAGATGTTCTGCAGACTTCCATCTCATCCCGTCAAACATAAATGAACAAGACGATAATTATCACTCTGATTATTTGGATTTAACGTAAAGCCTGTTATCAGTGTATAGTTGTGTGATTAAAATATTAAATTATGCAGTGCTATTTTAATCTGTTTTCTGTTCGTTTGGGTATGTGATTTTTTTTTTGGAACATAAATAATATCTTAGTCGTCACAAAAACGATAACTAGATACTGCTCTGTTTCGTGTCATGTATCTCGTTACTGCATCTATAAAAGTTTAGCATTTTGAGTTTTTGCCATGTGCATTTCCAGTACAATTCAGAACATTTGCTCTTTAACAACCCCATTCCTGGAATCACGCATACCGGTAGCATGACGACACAACGTACCCGATATAAGCGATTACGTAACGGGAATTTATCTCCAGGAATGCGTGCTCATTCTCCTGGTGCAGGTCCTCCATGGCAACTACAGGGACCTCTTTAAAATCCAAAAACAATTTTGAATAATCCAAAAGAGAGCCCTATTCATTTTCCTCTGACAGGGATTGTATTTTACAGTGAGATTGATATGAGGGCATACACCAGGAAGATAGCAAATCATTAGTACCTAAAGCATTAAACTTTTTCCAGGCACATAAAAATGACATAGCAGTTAAGGAAACGAATTTGCAACCTGAAGGCTGCTGGTTAAAATTTAGTGTGCAGGTGGGGACTGCTGATCCCCTTCAGCAAATGGGTTTATTCTGAAGCGACCAGAAAAGACGCACTTCTATACGTAAGCTTTAATTGTCGGATAAGTGTGGGGCGCTGTCTGTTAAGCAACCAGAAATTATTAAAAGAATCGTAAAAATAGCTATAATAGTGTGGTGCAGTGGTTAGCATTGTTAACACACATCTCTGGGACCCGGGTTCGAGTCTCCACCGCGGGTCCATGTGTGTGGAGTTCGCCTGTTCTCCCAGTGTCATCGTAAGGCTTTCCTCCAGTACTCCGGCTTCCCCCCCCAGTTCAAAAACATGCAGGGGTTAATTGGACTTACCAAATTGCCCCTAGCTGTGCTTCTTTGTGAATGGTGTGTGAGTGTGCCCTGTGATGGGTTGGTGCCCCACCCTGGGTTGTTCCCTGCCTTGTGCCCATAGGCTCTGGACCCCCTGCGAGTCTTAAGAGGACAAGCAGTTACAGAAAGTGGATGGATGGATGATTACAATAACAACAGCAGCGGCCATCTATATCAAACAGAATAATAATGGATTGGGTTGCATCTTTCTTATATTTGGCTGAAGAAATATGCATCTGGCTTCAGGTGGAATAATACACATAATTCACATAGATGTACACCAGTGTGTGGAGATGGTTGTGTTCGACATTATTCCCGCATTCGTAATACTGCAGAGTGCGAGCGGATTGCAGGTCGGGGCAGCAGGCAATGGCAGGTTTAGTGTATCAGATATTTCCCCTTTGAGATACAAGCGGGCGCAGGGCAAGACTGAGGCCCCGAAAAACAAAAGGCAGGAACAAGGGTGGAGAAAATGATGCCACATAAGCAGGTTTAGCAGTGAGATTTGAAGAGCACCCAGCCAGATTACTGGTCTTAAGAAAGTTACCACTGGGGACTTCAGCTTTCCACTCAGAACAGAATACAGTGCACCAGTTTATACATTTTGCAGAGGTTGAGGGTCAGGTAGAACCAATCAATACCAATAAATGCAGTCACCTGACTGTCCATCCCAAGCCAGTTGGAGGCAACGCCCCCTCCCACCCACACATACACAGTTTTCTCAACAACTGAAGGGACCAGATATTGATTTTTATACTTTGTCTTACCATGAAACCAGGGATGGATGTATTAATTTTTTCTCTGTACTTGACTGTATCATTTTTCAGATTTAGATGCCTTTAGATCCAGTGAGTTCAGATGAAATGGAGACTAGCGTCTCATTTGGTCAGCACGGACATCCATGCAGCTGAAGCTCATACTCAACAGTCTCAGGTTCTGTGTGCATATACACGTATATATCTGCTTCTCCAGACCGTGAATCGTGTGCTGCAGCAGCAGCTGAATACATACAGAGTCACACGGTCATGGCGACAATGTTCAGTCACTGAACGGCTCAGACGCCTCAGCTGACTGACTGTAAATGTGGTGTGATTGTTGGTCCCTTACGTGATGGTTCCAGTGTCTCAGAAAGATCCGTCCTCTCGGGATTTTCACACAATGCAGTTTACTGAGAATGGAGTGGTGAGCAAAGTACAGCCAGTCAATGGCATTTCAGTGGCCAAAAATACCTTGTTAATGAGAGAGGTCAGGGGAGAATGGCCAGACTTGTTAAAGCTAACAGGAAGGCCACAAGTGCAAAAATAACAGGTTAGTTTGACAGTGCTGCCCAGGATGGCTTCCTTGAAAGCACAACTTGTCAACCCTGCAAGTAGATCTTGAGCCAAAAGTGGGTTCTTCCAATTATTAGCTAGGTGTACCTAATAGTGACCACTCAACATATATATGTGTATATATTAAGTGTGTGTGTTTATATAAATACTCTCGTATTTTGTTTGGTTAAGGAGTTATGGTTAAGGTTAGGGCTGGGTAGGGGTTCAGGTCGTCATGTTGTGATAAGAGTTTTCCCCATAGAAATGAATGGCGAGTCCCCAGAAATATAATATAAATAAAATATATATATTTATATAAATATAAATAATATAACTTAAGAAACACGCAAGCAAACTGAAAACCGAGGACAAATTTTTCAAAATATTCTTCATGCCATGTGGCAAATCTTTCCATTTGTGATACTCGACCTATTCTCAGCAAGTTCATCTTCTGCATATGGCACAGCCGTTTCTTGGCTATCGTCGTCTTCTTGATTGCATTTTGGAAGCAGTCTCACGCCTCCCTCTTAGACACCATTCTTCTTCCATCATGCTGCTTTTGAACTGGGCTTTTTATTGACTTTTTTTTTTCTGTGAGATTTACATGAATTATCCTCCATCCAAAACTTAAAAAAAAAAATTTGATTTAAACTAACCATATTTCCAGATTTTCAATTCCCGATGCAAGCACATCTGTTGTCTCTGGGTTTCTCTGTCATGTATCCGTCAGTTTATACCACGAGAGACGCATTGGCCAAGATGCACTGTTCTCAGAGGATTATTTTTGACTTAATGTAAAGAAAGGAAAGAAAACGATACCTTAGGAAAACATACAGGGGAGGGACAGTCTGTGAATCGTTCCCCTCAACGCTGAGAGCCGTGCAGCTTCAACACAATCTACTTGATCCTTCCAGGGAAGGTCTCCAATCCAATTATATGTCACTGGGCTTTGTGGCAAGATGAGGCTCCACAGTGACCTGAAATGCTCCTTAAGATGGTACCACCGGCCAAACAGTTTTGTAGAACCAGCCCCAGTCTTTCTCCCAGCAGCCTTTAACCAAAGCCGTGCTATTGATTCCCAGCGGGACCACAGTTACCAACCGCAGCTGATGATCATCTCCATCTCTGTTCCCCTCTGCAGAAGACGTGCACCCAGTGGATTTCGAATACAATTATACAGACTAAAGACAACAAAGAAACCTGTTTACATCTTTTAATTTTACGCTAAAAGTCATTAGACCTTGGTACACTCATTTAGAGTCACATTTTGATGTCAGACTCTAAGTATATATACATATGAGTAGCATTCAGTAATTCAGTGCCAGATAAGATGAGATTGATTTACTTTATTGACCCCAAGGGCAAGTTCTTGTCCTGCTAATGCTAATTCTTGAACCACTAATTGTGCGTGAGAAGGCAATATTTGTTTGTAGTTGGGGTATTATTTGGATTTTTTGTACTTTACTCAAAGCTGGACATGACTGGCCATGTGTCTTTCTTCTTCTGGCACGCCCATCACTCGTTACTTTGAAGGGAGCGTCACCTCCCTCTCCAGCCCCGTTCCGCAACGCTGCCCTCTTGTAGACAGATGTATCGTGGTCACGAACATGCCACGCAGCACCGAGCCCAACAGCACCGAGCCCCTCAGCCCCGAGCCCCTCAGCACCGAGCCCCTCAGCGGTGCCGGCGAGCTTTTGATCTTCGTTTCAAAGGGAATTCCTGTCTGTGTCATTGCCAGGGACTTTTCTACGGCTCACTGTACGTTAGCTGTCGAAACCTGTTTGTTTGTAGCTTGAAGTAACAGAACAGTCATGGGAGCATCGATTTTGACGGTCGCCCCCATCGCGGCTTTTGTTTCACTAACAGTAAGGAGCTACTGTACGCTCTCACAGAGGGCAAACCTCACCACTTGCTATTTGTTAACATAACCATCCAATAAGCTGGAACACTGGACTTAATGACAGGTTTTCTCTTCCACTTGCACACACTCCCTCTGATCTTTTTCTCAAGTGCGTCATTCTGAATAAATGTATATCTCACTTCCTAAAAATCTATGAACATGCCCGGCTGTGTTAACCTGGCAAGGAAATGAGCCAATTATTAGCGATATTTCTGTGTCTTGATGTAAAGCTGCGTTAAATATTAATATACTGGTGCGTGAGTTTCATCTGTGGCAGGAATTTGGTTGTGTTGGGTATCTCTCTCTTTGAGGGTGCCACTGTCTGGGTTAAAGGGTTAGGTATGCTTAAGAAAGCAGGCTAGTGTGTAAAGTTGTCATGATACCGAATATGAATCAATGAAAGCAAATTGGAAAGGGGATTGGATTACCTAACAGCAATGCTGATTTTTTTCCAGACGGCAGCCTTGTAAACGACAAAAGCAGCGTTCCGATTTTTTGACCCTGTTAAGCTAAAAAAAAAAAAGAGATGCAGCTCCTGTTTCGAGGACATGTAAGCAGCCATGGCTGCAGCACATCCTCATTCCCGAAACCCGGTCAGCTTCTGGGGCCCAGCTTATCTTTCCAGTGTGCTGACTGTTCTGTAGCGTCTGTAATGATATCGGTTTCTCTCAACATGACTCGCGAGCAATCCCCCGTGTTAGGACCCCCTTGTTCGGTCCACTGGATGGAGGAATATCCCCTTCCAGTCCCCCTGGCCTGCAGAATCCTTTAATGCATCACTCTACGGAGATCCCTTCTCCACCGCCTACTTCGTTTTGTCAGGGCGCTGGACACAAACCATGGCTTAGCTTGACAAGGTCATTCACATCAGTTAAAAAAACACACACACACACACACATCGCAATCCACTATTTAATGTGACACACGCAAACACATGCAGAGGATCCGCATGCAAATCGCAGAGACCCGGCACGAATTCACAGAGCCTCCTGAAATCTCTTTCTATATTTACATGATTAATGACGACGTGTCGGCGCAGTTTGTTTACATATAGCCAGGCGGCAACGCCTTCCGTTCTGTATGTATTTGTGTCTTTCTGACTTCTCCTGATGGATTGGGTACACAAAACCAGATGGTGCATATATTTTCTCGACGTGGACGCATGTGTCGTGTGCCTGAGTGGACTCGCTTGACGCAGCCCGGCGCTTCCCTTCACCCGCAGTGGATTGTCGAGCACCATGCTACACCCACGCAGAAACGCCAAGTGAACCAGTCAACATCATCATTAATCTTGCAATCCTAAATGAGAAGCCATCTCCAAGGCTGGCCGCAAATCGCAACAATAGCCGACGTAACTGGTGCCATGCATAATACCGAACTAAAGGGCTGAGAATTGTTCATTAAGGCTGAAAAAAAATCCCCGAGAGGACAATAATAACGAAAAAGGACTGTATATCTGACAAATAATGCTACACATGCTGTATTTGTCTAGGTGATACCTCATACTGGCACCAAAAAATATTATCCTGGAAAACAAACAGACCTGTCATGTCTAATAACCTGTCCCTATTAGCTTTCATGTTCATTATTGTCATGTTTACTGTTTTATGTTGAATTTTATTACTTTTCATTTTTTTTCAGTGTATGCTACACATTTTCAAATTATATTACAGTGTGTACAAATGTTATATTAAGGTTATGAAATCTGAACATAAGCAGCATATAGAGCTGTATTAAAATATGAGCCAAAACATCATTTATTTGACGGAATGAGTACGTGTCATGCTGTTCTACGCTATTTTTATTACTATTATTATTATTACTATTATTATTATTAGTAGTAGTATTATTACTATTATTATTACTACTATTATTATTATTAGTATTATTATTAGTATTATTACTATTAGTATTATTACTATTATTATTACACTGTCATTGATGTTCATTTTGTTGTTGGTGTTGTACGTGTTATTTTTTATCTTTGAATGTCTTTGCTTTGACTTTTTATCTTAGACTGTAGAAGTTAAACAGAACTCTGTTGAGCCTTAATAAACAAAATATTACTCCTGAAACAAATGACTGTACCACCCTTTATGAATTCATAAGAAATACATATCAAGATAACAAAATGCCACTTAGTGGCTGCTGTGTGCCGTTCAGATGCAAATTAACGCTTTTCGCAACTGTAATATAAAGTAACCTTCAGTCGTACCTGTGCAAACATTATCTCTTAGCACGGATGGGATCCGAAAGCCCCACATGTCAGGCTGAGCTTCAACATGCAAATCCCAGCTTGTTTATCTCTGGTACGGCCAGACTGTAACGGAGGCGGAGGCCAGGCGGAGGAGGGCGAGCAGGTCTGCAGCAGTCGAGGCGTAGAAACCAAAACAAGAAAGTGTAGAAATAAAAATCAACATTTATTTTGACAAATATGAAGGGCAACTTGTGAATCCCCCTTAATGAAATGGGGGGGGGGTGTATTAACTTACTTTTTTATGATACTTCAGATGTACAGATAAAAATCCAGATGCTTCATATTTCCTGCAATGATCAAATTAACAGCCGACTTCATTAATATGCAGCATGTTGCCTGCACCCCCACCCCCACTGCCAGAAACCAAGAATTACATTGTGTTTGTTTTCAAGCAGGAACCTTGCCAAAGTACGGGGGCCAGGCTCTGGCCAACGGGTAAATCATCCCTGCTTTGCAGTGGAAAGCTGCTTTTCTTCAGTGTCCAGGCGAATGTTCAGAGATACAGTTTGAAATAAAGTGTGTGTAAGATTCAGAGGTATATTTGTGTGTGTGTGTGTGTGTGTGTGTGTGTGTGTGTGTGTGTGTGTGTGTGTGTGCATGTGTGTGTGTGTGTGCATGTGTGTATCGATCTGTCCATCCTTCGACAACTTATCCTGGCCTGGGTTGCAGGGGCCTGGAGCCTATCCCAGTAAGTGCATCCCAGTAAGCAGAGGGCATGAGGCAGGGGCACACCCAGGACAGGATGCCAGTCTGTCACAGGGCACACGCTCGCACACACGATTACACACTATGGTCAGTTTAGGGACAGCAATTCAGCTCACGGCAGGTTTCTGGATCGCAGAAGTACCTGAGGGAAAACCCCCAGGAACAAAGAGAGAGCGTGTATGTTCGGGGACAAGACTTTAACAAAGTCATTTATTATGCTGAATATAGATCCATCACAAGCAAGTCGCGCCAAATGATCTGCCTGCTTGAAGATGAATGGAATGAACTGAGCAAAAAAGTATAATTTACAAAACAGAGCTTCTTAGGAGAAGATATCTGCGCCAGAGAACATGTTGCAGCATCCGTGTGCTGACTGGTGTCTGTTGTTCAAACGCAGTTCTTCTGGTTATCAAGAGCTCTTTCATATTCAAGTTTGTTAATCGTAATCACCAGCCCTTTGCTTAATCAAGTTTTACGCGTTTTTATTAAGAGCAAACTCGGCAACTTGGAAGTGAACACATACATGCATATTTTCCCCCGGTGAATAAAGTTAGCAAACATACTTATGCAGTTTTCAGACTTTGTGTTTCAGCCGTTCTGTTGCATTACAGCATTATTCCTTATCGTAGAAATCAGTTACTATTGTATTTGGAATTTCATACCCTGGAAACGCTTTATCAGTTTAGCTAAGGCTCCGACTACAGATTTTGACTCCAAGACATAACGTAAGACTGAAAAGTGAGATCTTCTGACACATATCCAAAAGCAGCTCGAATGCTTGCGGTTCCTTTGTCAAAACTGTGGCCTATTCTTTGTCCAACAGATTTATTTCCAATTTTCCACAGAATTTCGTCAATAAACAATAAAATGATTTTTTTTTTTCTTGAAGCTGACATCAGACTTCATAATGAGTTTATGTCCTCTGTTGACATGTCACAGTCTATGGGTCCATTTGTTTGTTTATTCTGAGGACAAGTCTCTCAAGAACTGGATGTAAAAGGGATAGTACTGAGAGTAAAAAGCTGAACAAATACTCTTACCCTGACCCTAAACACAGAAGCCTCTAACTGGGGCTGGCAAAAACACACAAGGCCGTAATTGCTAACAACGTCGACCAATTTAGCGAGAGTGTTTCCGCCGGCATGACTCGGCCCATCCGTGCCAGGAGAGGAAGACAGATGCTTGGCGGAGAACGATGGAGTGCTGACATTTCTGCTGCTGCTCTGAGGGGAGCACGTCTCATTGTCAAAAACCGCACACACTCGCACAAACAAACATGGCCATAGAAATTGACACACACACCCAAGCACGTATACACAATTATGATATATAAACTGTCACTCCCACGATCTCACGGATATACATAAATTCACACCTATGTTCCAATGCGCGCTCTCACAAAAATAAAGGAAAAACACCTGACATGATTATTCTGCTACCGCAAACGGTGAAATCCCCGTGTGTTCCCGAATCGAACCGGTATCTGAAACCTCAATCAACAGCACCCCCTAGGCACGCAATGATCCACTGAATAATCTTCACCTGACTATATTCACTGCAAAATTAAATAAATAAATGAGAAATACACACACTGGAATATCTCGCGTTGGATTTCTCATCTATTGATTTATGCAGGTTTTCCTGACTGTCTTGAATAATATATTTTCAGCTTGCAGTTCATTGTGAAGTTGCAGGTCTTTTTCCTTCATGTGTTTTGCCAATTTTTTATGTAGGACAGTTGCCATTTTTATATTATTATTATTATTATTATTATTATTATTATTATTATTACTGCATGCTTTCAGAAAATGAAGCTACAATCCAGGCTATGCAAATTGGATGTTAAATTTAGAGCGAGGACTTGTGCCTTTATTTTACCGAAGACAGTCGACAGTCAGAAGTTCCCGCGGCTGTCTGCGCTGCCGGCTGTTTCGCGGCTGCCCGGGGGGCTGCTTTTGAATGCGGTAATGAAGATCTTCTGCTGACACGATCCGTTACCGGGTGACATCTGCACCGTTGAGTGCACACATGCGCATTTTAATAATTGCATTAGCAAATAATAAATCATATTGTCTCGCATTCCAGCACGGAACTTCCTGTAACGTGGGAGCCGGTATATTCACATTAACTCTTTCCAGGCGTGAAGCGGATGAGCACCGCCACTGTAAAGGTATCAGCGCGAGCATCGATAGCTGTTGTAATCGTTTTGATTAGTTTTTAATGATGACTTCCAGCTGTGTATCTGCTCAAGGCTGCTCAGCAGGGGGCTGTGCTGATAAACTGTGTAGCACTATTTTCGTAGAAGAGTTATGCACCTTAGGAGGTGCTCCACGCGGGAGGTAAAATGTGCAGTTTAATGTTTAATTGTTCAAAAAGTACGGAAAGTATACCGTACTTAAAAGCACATAGCCTTCTCCAAAAACTCCCTGCGGGCACATTCAGCAGTAAATAAATAATGGTCGGCACATTTCCTCCCACAGTCCAAAGACATGTAGCCCCGGTGAACTGGTATCTCTGAATTGCCCAGTATGTGCTTTGTGGTGGACTGGCACGTTATCAAGGAAGCTCCCTGCTATGGGCTGCAGGCAAACCTGACCAGGATAAGAGGTTTGGAGATGGATGGTTAAATGTTATGCTCAGTTAATGCTTTAACAATTATTTTGATTTGTTATTAATACTGTACTGTTTGGTCCAGTGGTTTATTATTGAAATGAATGCCACATTATTCCCGTTCCAGGCCTTTGCGGTGCATTTAGCAAACAGCATTTTGGAGCTCTGGCCAAATTAGCAATTCATAAATTAAAGGGGTGTTTTTAAATTTAATTAACTTGTATGCATTGGGAATATTTAATTTTAATTACATATCTGTGGTGCATTTTCTCCTGATGCCTGAGATTTCTGAGTAACGTCAGTCAGCCTGCGGGTCTATGGAGCAGCTGATGCGGTGTTTTGGGGGCCTTTGGGGAGTGAGGACTCCAGCGTGGGGGTCAAAGCCACGTATACAGCGGGGACTCTGCTGATTAAAAGCACAATGCATTTATCACTTTGATTATCTGTTATTCCGCAGTAATTGTAAAAAATTTCCTCCTGCAATCCAGAAGCCAGCAGCGTGTGTTAATGTTAAATACTGATCTGCTGTGTGGTTTCTTTCATGCAATCACGGTAAAATGTCCTTATTAAACATTTCAGCGCACCAAGTAGACTTTGGCTGTGCTGTATTATTCATGCATGAGCTTTTTATCATTGAAAGTGAACACATGCAAGCGTGTCCTACGGGTAATGGGGAGCCGTAAGAGGTGAATATACAAAGGATGTTTTTTTAATACGAAATACTCTCTAATTAGTACCTGAAACAACTGTCGGTATAATATCACTTCCAGGCAAATTTGTCATTAACCACAGCCAAAGACACACAGTGTGTGTTTTTTTTTTACCACTGGCACTCCGGCATGTACATGGGACCCTCAGAGAAAACACTGACAAACTTTAAATGTCTATGTCCTGCAAGCGGACCGACTGCATCTCTGGGCGGCAGATGAACGGCTCGGTTATCCGAACTAAAGGAAGTGAGAGATGGGTGGTTTCCCGGTGGAAGAGGTTCGAGGAAGGATCTGCGGCGGGTGGCAGAGAGGGAAACCGCCGACTGATCCTGATTATGTTGTCTGGCAGCTGAATACGGAATACTCCCCCCCCCAGCTTTGCACCCTCCGCACCCCAAGCCCCGTACACCCCCACCTTCTTGTGTGGTGCACTGCGTAGGGGTGGGGGGAGCAGGCCGGATCTTCAGCCTCGCTCCATTTCACTGCAGACTCACAACACAAAGAGAACAGAAAGACCACTTTCCCATTTTCAGACCGCAATTACCGTAGCGAGTCTTACTCGTAGGGACCCAGCCGCCGAAATGGTTTATTATTTATAGATCAGCTCTGCGCACAACTGCGGCTGAGCGTGTTAGAGGCGCTGTGTGGTCGGGGTTACGCCACCCCCCAGTAAACCTTGAAGCGACTTGTGGGACAGCGTTAACTCCCCATCGGGCGATTCTTTTACCGCACAGTACTTCGACTTTTATTTTTTTATGCTTTAATTTTTTTTACCGGATTTCATTAATCTGTTACGTGCGGACTCCACTCCAAATCCATTTGGTCCCCACAGACCTAATTTGTTGGGCATTTTAAAAATAAGTGAAACAGGTATCAGTTTTTAAATGATTGCATCTGATTTGTGCTGAAGGCTTTTGTATGTCTCTGTGTGTGTGGGTACAGGTAAAATTTTAATTCTTTCCGCCAAAACAACTTATTTTGCATGGGACTTCCGGCTGTCATTGATGCTGCTTTTGTTTTTCCAAACCCAAGCCCAAATGATACCCCTGAAACATGAATATTTAATTGTATATTATGATATACTTTTATATCAGTTACTGCTATAGCGTCCAGTTTCCCTAACGAGTCAGCTGGAAAGAGGGAGGCACTTAAATAATTTAACATGCGCTGCTTTGCCTCCATGCTTTCTAAACGGAACTTTATTTTAAACAGAAATGACGCAGAAACAAAACCATGTTCTGATTTCATATATTCATCCCGTTTATAACACATCTGACACAATGACCGCGACTCAATTAGTAACTGACTTTCTTATTACTAATTATGACTTATTAGTAATACGTTATTGTGTTAGTTTGTGAGTGGATTGGGTTAATAACATTTGCTTTCTTGCGTGTAACATTAAAAAAAACAACGAGGAAGAGGATGTATTGCATGTATGTCTGCTTGGGTGGTCATATATGTAGCAGTGGAAAAACTACACTTATTAACATGTGATGATAGAGAGAATTGTGAAAAAGATGTAAAATAAGTAAATACATACACAGTACAAGTGGGATACAGAGTTTTGCTTATAAATAAATCGGGCTTTGGTTTACTTGTAGAATTTCTCCCAAGTCAAAGTTTGTTGACTTAGAACAAAAAACTGGCTATTTTCAGCAAAATGTGGTCTTATTTTACAGATATAATATATAATCAGTGTGCATAAAATGCACCCTTAATAATTTATACATTCTTCAAATTGCCTAGTCTGATCTCAGATGATTTTCCATGTTAAAACTGCATTTTTCTAAAATAATATGTCCATTTCATCTGAGCCTTTCCAATTTGTAAATCTTTATTTCCCATAAATCCCTGCTGTCATTAAACAGTGAAAATTAATTTTAACGGGGCACTATTGTAATGCACTTTCTCAAAAACAATGCTTGAAAAGTGAAAAGATGATAAATAATGAATAAAACATTCAGAAAATAGCAAATTCCAAGTTATGTCCTTTTTCTAGAAGCGCGTCGCGGTTCTACGGACCCTGATTGGACAACAAAAGCTTGTAGTTTTTTTTTTTTTGGGGGGGGGGTTGTTTTTGTTTTGTTGGTAGTCATTTAAGCCAGTTCTGCAGTCAGCATGATGCATAGGCAGGCAAACTGTGGCCAGCAGTCCGGGAGCATCTCCCTGTCCATTGCATTTCCACGGCTATCAGTCTGTTTTTAGTAATATTTCATCAGGCAAGATGGCAGAACTTTGAATTGATACATTCGGAGGGAATCTCCATATATATGCTTCCCGCGTGAAGTACAGGGTGGTCACACTCCGCCTGGGACACTGCAGGCATACCAACTGAAATTTATCACCACTATCCAAAGGAGAATAACGTTACCCTGCCCCATCACAGCCTCGCGTTCAGTCTGTTCCTTTGCGTTAGTAACATAGTACTTTTTATCTTTTAATTCAGCCATGTAAACTGCATTTTAAATAGACGACAATACAATATGTAATAACACACCTAGACATAGACAGACACACGCAATAAAAGATATGTGATATGACATGTGGATTAGGCACACGCAGCCACAGGTATATTTACCACGGGCACGAGGAAGCACATTTCCTGAAAGATGTCTTCGAAAACGATTCCCGTGGCATTAATGCAGTAATTCATTAGGAATTTTATGCCATTACGCTCAGCCAAGTTGAATAAGGATCAGGATTAGTGGGAGGATGTCATGAAAAGAGCAATTGTTAGGATTTTAATGGGTGTCACAGCTTATGTAAGTCATATTGAGGAATGAGGTTAAGCAGAGGTCAGCTCCGCTAACCAGCACCCGCCAATGATTAAAGAACAAGCAGAAACGATAAGTTTTTGTCTGATTATGGACCAAAGCGGGCTCTGCCCATGGACGGAGGCTTCTAGAAAGACCTATGGTGTGTGAAGTCGTCCACATGGCAGGCAGATAGACTCAAGCTAGGCCTCTTATCCTTCCCCTTCAGAGCTACCAGTAAGACTTAATAACATCCCGGAGGTATACATGAAACACATCTTCCACAGTGGCTGTTTACTGAAGAGCGTGTTTGAAGTTGAGCTCAAGATGTCTTCATTTCTCAACCGAGAGAACGTACCGCGGGGGAAAACTGTAATTCAGGGGCTCCGGCACGAAGAAATAATACAATATAAAAATCCGTGCAGTGTTTTCTTCACGCATGCTATTTTTAACATAATACAGGATATTGCTGGTAGGCTGTTTTTTAGTTTGGAATATATTTTCATGAGGGGATCGGCGAGTGCATACTGCTTGCATTTCAATGAATGCAGCTGAGCAATATAGAAATTAAGAGCTTTTCCCTGCCAGAGTTCCAGCAGATTCATCATTTATTCATCTCACATGGGCTTGTTCTCAGAAGGTTCAATTCAAATATCCCCACTTTTTGATGTCAAAATAAAAGGTTAAGTGTCAGATCATTTTCACTTTATTCAGGTGATGAAACTGAACAATACACCCATGGGCGGGTCGAGGCTGCGTGCTCCTTAACACGACATTATTAGGGCTGAACATCTGATGGTGTGCAAATTTAACGCCAAGTTGACTCTCTGAAAATGTACGCCGTTATCGAAATAAACGGGTTAAATATTGGCTCGGGTAGCTGTAGTTAACGGGGCGACAACATATCCTACGTATCCGAATCAGCTCGGTATTTAGCAGAAATAAAAATTTTAAAGAATTTGGGCCCTTGGCGTGCTTCATCCCAGCATCGGCAGCTCGCCGTGATTGGTTAGTCGCCAGGCGCCCTGTGAGGTCGTCTCGAGCGGGAAATAGGACAAAGCGTCCCTTCGTTCTGGCTCAGTTTGCCCGCGGACTATTATTATTGGGCTGCATAAAACGAGCATTGATTCCCATTATGGTTTGTTACTGTTGGCATGCCGGCATAGCTGAAGGCAGATGTCACTGTCCACCTCTTCATCACCACAGTCGCTTTTAATGCTCTTGCATAGTTTATTTAATTTAGCCCAAAACCATATAATCAGTCTTTGGTCACATATTCATTTAAGTAATGCTTTGCATTCATAGCTCTGAAGATATAAATATTCATAAACACCAGCTTAGAATAGCATTCTAGCAAAATGAAGCATTCATATAATATCCGTTACATGTCATGCAGTAGTTATATTCTGTTGACTGCCAGATAGTGCATTTATAAACTCGGCACAATTGTGTTGTCATACCCCACAAAGCATTTGCATCTGCATTGAGACCATTTTATGCTCGGCATTAATTTATTTGTCATGTCACTAACAAAGGGAGTCATCTCTTTAAAAGCATTTAAATGCTCCTTTTTTATGGGAGAGTAAAATTAACAGTGGTAATGGACTTCTAACCATAGTGTTTCTGGTTCAGATCCCTGTAGGACCACTGCATGTGTACCTTTGTGGGAATTACTGTTCCGAAGAATAATTGCTTTGGTAAATATTCATTGTATTCATGTGGGGGGAAAATTATTAATCTTATTTTGTGCTTCAGATAAAATCACCTCCAGTAGTAGTAGTACAATAGTAGTACAGTAGTAGTACTACCACTATGGCACTGTGGCTAGCAAAGTCACCCCGTGCCTCTGGGACCCGGGTTTGAGTCCCCACCATGTCTCTGTGTGTGTGGAGTTTGCATGCTCTCCCTTTGTCATCACTGGGTTTCCTCTAGGTGCTCTGGTTTCCCCCCGCAGTCCAGGAACAAGCCAAGGTAAATGAAAGTAACCAGATACATCTTAAGCTTTGAAAATCGGCATACACTTATTATATACACATATAAACTCTGTCACATATATATGTTTGTGAATATATACAGTATATATGCACTCAGCCTTGTTTCCTGTGCTTCCTGGGAAATGCCCCCGGTCTCTTTGCCCAGGACAGCAGTTAGAAGATGAATGGAGAGATAATCTCATTGTCCAGATCATAGCAATTGTGTAAAAGTCTCATATAGTAATGGAGCACAGTCTTACTCCACTCAAACAGAAGCGGGATCATTTTATTTACGTCTGTTAAGTTAGATCAGTATCCTTGATGGTGAAATAATGACACTCGTGAACTATAACTAACATGTTCTGCCTTTCGTCTAAACTTAAACCGCACGTGCTGGAAGTGCCTCTAGCAGACAGAAAAGCGCGGACGCTCTCCTTAACCGGAGAAACGCCGCATTTAATCTCACACTGAGGGATGAGACTTGTATGAGGAAAATGAAAGGTAGCCACTCCCCAAGAGAACAACAGGCAGGGGTCATCGGCGAGGCTGCTTTCCACACTCTGGCCTGAAGTCAGACATACATTGACGGCCCCTCTGACTGAAAGGGGGGCTGATTAAAGACGTGCGGGAGGGGGGGAGGTGATATGGTGGGAGGAATGAAAGAGGCAGTCAAACTGTCAACCGAGTCATAAAACAGCATCCGCGATGCCAAAGGACACTGCTCACTAGTGCTGACAGCTCTCCCTCTCTCTCTCCCTCTCTCTCTCCCTCTCTCTCTCCCTCTCTCTCTCCCTCTCTCTCTCCCTCTCAGTCGTTATACATGTTCATTAAGGATCATCTTCAGTACCTAAACCGTTATTGGTGTCAGCTGACGAATTACAGTTCTCACCCCGATTATGTGTCAGGGAGGTGCGTGTTCCTGTCCACTGCTAAGGCCTTCAGTAATTGTTCTGTCATGTTAATCATCGTCTGTCATGTACGTTCTTCCGTGAGATTCTCCAATCTTTGAAAAGATGCCCATTGCCACAGCAGTTTTATTTACATATTTATTTGTGTTTTAATGAGAATAAAGTATGAGGAAATGAGAAACACCATGATTTGACTTATGTTCTGAATTATATGATTACGTGTAAAAATAAATGAATTACCCTAATGCACTCGATAAATTCTTATGCTGCCAATGAAAATACATAATTGGTTCTCTATTGTATTTGGCTTGAGGACACTGGCTTTTGTCTGTACTTCTTTTGTTTTCCTTCAGGACCAAAGGTTTTGTCTAGTTTTTTTTAATTTTCTTCCATTAAGTTAGATGTTCAACCTCGTATTTACCCATTTGCTATGGTGACCTGGGGGCCATGCTGGAAATCCAAGAAGGCAGAGTGCGCGCGGTAATGCGACTGTGGGAAAGCAATCACATGTAGACCCCCCCCCCCCCCCCAAAAAAAAAAAACAAAAAAAACACACTATATAAGCTGCACGAAACTTTGGGTAACATCCCAATGTAAAAAACGACGCAAATCAGCCTGTGAGGTGCACAGATATGAACACGTCCCCATCGTTCACGCTGACTGGTCTGGTGTCAGATTTCCCGTTGGGCTCCGTGGCTCCCAGAGATTACGTGAGAAAATAAGGCTTTTAAGCGAGTAAACAGTGTCAGAGTCACAATGGCAAACTTATTCAGCGCTGACTTGTGCACTGTATTCAAAGGCGGGAACGCTTCTCAAGTTGGAAGCGGGGATAAGAGGAACGACAAGGCACTCGGGGAGAAACACCAGCTGCATTTCAGACTGAGGAAACACTGGGATCGGGATGTGGAACAGCAACAAAATGCTGTTTGTTTATAATGTCTCTCTCTGCTGTTTGTGGTAGCAATAGGTTAGCATTGTAGGAAATTAATTACTGATTACTAATAGTAATTGTTGTTTTCTGTTGCTATTGCCAATTATTCTTTTCTCTTACCTGCCTATTATTGTATATGCAGCCTCAATTAAAATTGCACGAGTGTTCCCACTAAATTCTGCCATTCTTTAATTGCAGACGTACACATTTATTTAATGATGAGTGTAATGACTTCTTTTAGATCGCAGTGATTTACACAAAAAAAGAAAAAAATCTATTGAGAGGACACCTGGAAGGCGTGCTTTGTGGATTGGAAATTGATGTAGCAGTCTGCAGACAGGCTGCTCACACTTAGCAGCTTGCCTGCTTCTCCACACTGACGGGTTTCAATAAATATTTTGCGCCCGCCTCATTCGTAGATCCTTCCCATTCGGCGTTTTCGAGTCGTACATTTCTGAGGGCTTGCTTTTAAGTGCTTCACTAATGCTCTGCATAGCATAAGGCACATTTGCAAAGGGCCGTTCCGAATCATTCTGAGGGAACAAATGCCCTGAGCATATTCAGTGGTGATGTGCAGCGTGTATAATTACCCCAGAGGTGCAGGATGACTAAGACCAGAAGGGACGCAACGGCAGCACCTGCGATTCTGTGAGTTGAAAAGGAAATTAAATATTCCAACATAATGAACACTTTGATTTTTGCCATATTCGAAAATAGTACATACCAGAATATTATTCAAACACCAACAGCTAATTTCCTCCGTTGGGCAGGTGGGCATTCTGAATTAGTCTTATGAATAATCGTGTCGTGTTATTTTAAGCACTTCCCTCATTTATTGTATGGCTCCGATGTTGTCAATTCATGAGATGCGAAATGATCTCCTGCGCTCTAAATTAATTAGCTTTTGATCACATATATTTAGCGAAATTGTCTACTATCAAAGTCTAATATTTGAACTGAGGACTGTAAGTGTGGATGCCTCAGGAAATGTTTTTTTTTCCACCAGACTCATTAGAGAAACCCAGGGTCTTTCCAAATGACCTAAAACTGACCAAGAAGATGTTTCAAAATGCAGGGAATATGAATTTGGCACAGGTAAAAAGTAAAAACACAGATTCTGAGAATTATTTTATTTACATGATTGTGTTTCAGTAGCATTAGAATCAGTAAAACGGGAAACCTGGGTCAGTATATACTTACACTGATTGTTACAAATATACATAAATAAACCTAAGACAATTATCCAAGACTGCATGGTGACACGGTGCAGTATCTCATGTTTGGCATAGTTGCCTATTACAGTAGCACTGTAGGGGGCGCTAGCTGGCTAACGGGTTTCTGTCTGTATGTGCATCTCCACATACACACATGGTGAGGCAATCGAAGACTGTGCTCCACTAGACAATTTAACGCAAAGTATATACAGATGCTTCTCACATTACAATAGTTCAATTAGCGATGCACATTCAGCAGTCACCGATCTTAGAGCCGAGTTTTTATTTATTTATCAGATCATAATTATATTCCATTTGCTATATATTACAGTGGGTTACAATCGGAAAGCAACCCGAAGTTGAGAAGCATCTGTATATATTAAAAATACATGTAAAGACTCCCATGAAGGAATGATTTATTGGTTCCTGAGGAGATCGATTGGTTTGGGTTGGAGGGGCGTAAACGTGGGACTCTGATCCTTTCTCTGCTCAGAAGACGCAGCCTGTTTACTTTCATGGTCGCCGGCCGGTTGTGGAAACTCACAAACAGCACAGCATTCTTCTGCGGCCCACTGAGGCCTCCCTGTTTGACCCTGGGCGGGGCGGCATTACTCTTGAAGGATCTGACACCTCATAAACAGGCTGGCAGATATCCGAAGAGGAAAGGGGGCAAATGAACTGGGTTTCATTGAATCAGACGGAGGTGGATGACTGAGGGTACTGACACAGGACATAAACCCCTCAGCTTAGTTACACCGACCTGGGAGTCTAAGCAAGTCTCCTGTTCTGACCACCACAAATATGTGTAGAAATGTTTTATCATACTATATATATATATATATAAATGGCACCGCTGTCCATTATTTCTGGATAAGACTGTCCATGAGAAGCATGAAAGAAAACTGGGCTGTCATCTCCCTGCCCGTCTCCTCCCTGTCACTGCTCTAACAAGCCACTCCTTTCCCTATACCTTCGTGTGGAAATCGCTTACAGCTGCCTCTCATTAGTTCCCTTGTTAGTCCCGTATATACCTGCTTCCCAGACCTGTGTTCCCCAGTCCAGACATTAATGTTGAGCCTTCCTGTTGCCTGTGTCTTTCCTTGTTTGTTTTGGATCTCTCCCGGTCCAGTTTGTTTCCAGACTTTGTTCATTTAGTTCATCCATCCATCCATTTTCCAAACCGCTTATCCTATTGGGTCGCGGGGGGTCCGGAGCCTATCCCGGAATCAATGGGCACGAGGCAGGGAACAACCCAGGATGGGGGGCCAGCCCATCGCAGGGCACACTCACACACCATTCACTCACACGTGCACACCTACGGGCAATTCAGCAACTCCAATTAGCCTCAGCATGTTTTTGGACTGTGGGGGGAAACCGGAGTACCCGGAGGAAACCCCACGACGACACGGGGAGAACATGCAAACTCCGCACACATGTGACCCAGGCGGAGACTCGAACCTGGGTCCCAGAGGTGTGAGGCGACAGTGCTAACCACTGCACCACCATGCCGCCTCATTTAGTTCAATAAACCCCTTTTATTTTACCACAATGCTTGCTCTGGAGTAATTTGTCCCCAAAGTTGTGACACGGGGAAGAGCTCCAAGAGGTCTGTCTGAACAAAGTCAGACCTCAAATATACTTTAGAAAAAAAAAAGGCTGTTGAAACATTTCCAATTGTATTGCGTCTGATTACTGCTCTTGAAAATGGGAAGAAATAGGTCATGCATATTAAAAATAAATTATGTTCATTAGTATAAACTTTTAATGGAAATGCTTATATCTTAATATGTTGTTAGTACTTTAGTTTTGAAGTGACCCACTTAAACACGGATGAATTTTTACTTAGAATGTTTTAGCATACTTTATGATTAAATAAGTTATCCAAACAAGCGGCCATTTCTACAGTTCAGAACACACGACATTCGTGCCGTGGCTGAAATGTGACGCTTAGCGTTTATGGAGTACCGTGATCAGCCACTAGGCTTAGGGCGCAGCAAAAATGTGCTGATTTACCTGCAGGGGGTGCACTGCAGGTACCCCCGGTAGCATTCGGTCAGCCCTCGTGCCACACTCTGTCTCACCCCAAACGACGACCCCCCCCCGCTGAGGCACCAGCAAGGCAGACAGCCAGCCCACACACGGTGCGACTATAAATTTAAGGCTGCCTTTTAATTATCCTATGATTCACATGCAACCAGTGAAAGGTGTCCACTCTCTGCCCCCAAAATTAACGTCGGGGTCAGCTGAGATACAGGTGGGGGCCAGTCAATATCTTATAAAAGCTCCATTTAGCACTACCGCATCTCCAAGATGGAGCCCCACCCCCCCAGGGCAGGCGGTGACTGCGGGGGGCCTGCAGATGTTGGGCACTGACAGAGACTGATGGGGCGGCACTAGGCAGCCGGGCAAGGACGAAGGGACGGTCGATCCAGAGCGCGGCAGGGATCCCCACTCACCGTGGCTTGGCCGCCACCATCGGAAGAGGCTTAATTCCTAGTTAAAGGGCTTAAGCAGGAGCTCTGCGTTCCGTGTGCTGCGCATGCTCCCGCTCCCAGAATGCCGTGCCACTCAGAATGGTGGAATTATCCAGGGCGACGGAGCGCGGCACTGCCGCCGTGACGCTCCTTGCAGCAAAATGAAAGTGCTGTAGAAATTACAGTAAATTGTACAGCTACAATTCCAGGCCGCATTTGAGCTGCACCCGGCCGCAGTCTGGGCCGGACGGATAGCAGCACCACCCTGGAAAAAGAAGGAATGACCTAGTAAATGCCAGACGCTACATAAAATGTGTTTTATAACTGGACTGCACTTAAAAGGAGGTTATAGGAGGATGGCAAGACACGTATTTACTGTCCTTTGGATGGAATTTACAAAAATAAATCCTGATACAGTTCCATTTGGCAACGCAGGAAAACAAAAGAATCTCATTGGCTCAATATCACTGCGCATTTCGCTCTTGCAGTTTTCAAGGCTACACAACCCTCGCATCTAAATTCCATAAATCTGCTATCAAATTAATGTGTCGGGGTCGGCTGCTGTCGTCTCAGTCTTGTGTCCCTTCCCTGTCTGGCCAGCAGACACCGCTGTCCCTCCTGTCCCTCCTATCACACTTTGTGTTTTTACTGCTTCCTGTGCTTTCATTTCTATGAGCTTTTCTAGTTCCCGTGTGATTTCTGTATTCTGTTTCCGTTTCTTGCTTACAGCCTTAGTTACGTTTTTGGTTTTGTTACTCCCAGTGTTTTTCCTGTGTTCTTGGTTAGTTCTTAGTTTCCCTGTTTAGCTCCTTTGAGTTAATTAGTTTCACCTGTTTTCCCAACCCTTGTTAGTGAAGGGGGGCTAGGCCGCGTGCTAACCTTTGTCACACTGAGAATGGGGAACTAACTGGAACTGGAACATAGGCAGGACAAAAAGGGGGGCTCCGGCCCTCCTCGAAGTGCAAGTAAATTTAGAAAAGCAGAAGGTACATTGACAGGGTCGCGGTGACATTAAGCTTACGCTTGACATGCGGGGACATAACAAGGGAGGGGGTCGCTGACGCTGCTTAATTGCAACATAATAAGATAAGATAAAAGGGAACGGGTGTGGGGACTAACACTAGCAGTTACAAAACAATAGTTGCATGTTACGCTAACTGGAGAGTCAACAACAAGAACGGCAAACGCCCTGTTTGGGTTATAAAAACCAGACCCTGACAAAAGATATTGAGCTACTCTTGGTATGTACTGTTTTGTGCATCGAAGTGTGCTCCCTGATTGCAATCTGTGACGTCATTAAAGAGAGCTGACTTGCAACCAACCTTCGCCTCAGACTGCATCCTTCCCTCATCAACGGACTCGGTGGAGTCTAACTCCAACATTAGCCAATCTCACCTGCCCCTCGTTGGTCTTTGTTACCCCTCTGTATTTAAGTCCCTGCCTCTGTGCAGCTCACGAGTGGTTCGTTGAATGTCTGATGTTTGTTCGATGTCTCAGTAATAATTAGTCTTTGTTTATTCCTGTTTCCTTTTGACCCCATGTGGTCCTTTTGTTTTTTAAGCCTTTCTTGTCTTTTTCTTTTTCTGTTAATCCTCTGGAGTCTGAGGCCTTGACATTTTAAAATATTTCACCTCTAAAAAAACATTTATCCCGAAGTGTTACATCTGCTTTTATTCAGCACAAACTCGGCACCAATAATCTGAGACCACTTAGAATGTTATTCTATTTTTTCTTAAAATCAACTTTAAACATATACTTCTCAAAAACCTATTTCGGACCAAATTTCTCCACACTGACGGGTTTCAATAAATGTGTGTTGAGAAATTGTAAAAAAATCACATTATGAACATTTCTAGCCAAGACGCTGGAGCCCTGAAGCTTATAGACACAGGGGTTGGCCACACGTAGGTGAATGAGACATTCTGAAATTTTATGCGGTTTGATTGTTAAAGTGTTAAAACTTTGGAGTGACTCTCTTTTTCTCAAAGTCAGTGACCTACACGACGACTATTCATAAGATAGGTGTCCCCACACCTGTAGGTGTTTGCATACTGTCAATGGCCCATCAGTCTGGAATGTCACTGCCCCCCCCCCCCCCCGATCACTTTGGAAAGGCAGTTTGAAACATAACAAGAGTAGCAACAATAAAATCATTTTCACAGTTTATAAGTAGATGGAATAAACAATGAAAAACTGTGCTATAGAAAACGATAAATATGATGCCGCGCCTAATGCAGAATTAACGGAAATAAAATAATTCACTATTATTAATAAACCCCTGTTTCCCTGCAAGCCGCAAGTGGGTCGTCCACCTTCCCTTCCTGCCTGCGCCGCGCCTCGTCTCCGTGCCCGAGCCACCCAGGTCCATGACGTATACATCTGAAGTATTTGATAGGCATGCATTCCCCAGGCTTGCCTGCGTTTATTTCCAGCCACCTCCTCAAGGAAGCTGAAGGAGGCAAGTGCACTTAGAATTAAATTGTGTAGCTCCATTAGATGCAGGTTATTGTGGCACAATCGACAGAGGAAGAAGCTAATGATATGTTGCTGACCGATGTCAATTTCGGCCAAGTGAATGGCCTGTTTAGCACAATGCATGGTTCTTCAGAGAACCTGACTCGCTTTAGCCAATCGAGCCCAAACTTCAGTCAAAATGTGCACAGATAACTGAATGCTAGATGGAAGTTTGCTGAAGTCACAGTACCTGCTGTGATTTGGACTAGTTTGGATAACTTAGTTTGTAATATTCTTACTCATAATGGAGCTTGTCCTCTGCAAAGTGTGAATAATGATTCTCGCAAGATAATGCAGCATGTCTGTTACGACTTGAGACCAAATTCGGCCACCAATCTGGAGGCTTCCCTTCTCAAGTGCGGATTCTGGCTCTGAAGTTCGTGCACTTCCTGCCAGCGAGACCTGCTGTCTTCCTTACCGTCGCCTAACGCCTCTGATCACAGCATACAATAGGTAAATGTTCTATTCTTTTCCCAGTGTCCAGGTATTGAAATTCTCAAGTGTTCAACATTCACATTTTTTTAATTTAGCAGACACATTTGTCCGAAGTGACGTACATTTCCTTAAGGGCCTGACTCAAAGGCCCAACAATGAAACCATTCTGCCGACCCCAGGATCTGAACTGGCAACCTTCCGATCACAGACCCAATGCCCTAACCCGCAGATCAACAGAAACACATAAACAAAACAAAGCACCCTGCCAAATTGTTCATCTGTAATGGTTAGACTTGTACACAAAGATCTTCCTGTTTTTATAGCTGGATGCACTGATCCTCAAAGCTCTGTGAGAAATTTGCTGTCTTGCTGTATAATGATTGCTATATAGATCGTTTTTCTTTTTTGTTATCAGGTGAGTTGGATTAGCTTTAAACAGAAACACTATCAAACCTTGACACTGGCCCTGCGGCGCGGCTGAAGAGTGAGATCATGGAGCAGAACAGCAAACACGTTACACGCTAAGCTATGCACTGAAAACGAAAAGCATCAGCGAGACTCATGACCAGGTTAAGGTGGAGTGTGTTCGTGCCTGTGTATCTGTCAGGACTCCATCCCACCACTTAGCTCCCAAAGCTAACCTTTTATGTTTTCCTCCAAAAGATTAAAAATGTCAGGAATGAAAAGTAGAGTAACCCTCTTCTGGCGATAGCGAGTCCGTCAGCTGTGAGCCCCCTGCTGAAAAAACCAGCTTATGCTAGTAGCTGGGTTTGACTGGTCAAAAATGGTCTCAGATGGTCTTAGTCAGTCATGCTGGTGTGGCTAGCCTATCAAGCCAGTCATGCTGGTATGACCAGCTAAACCATCACACCATCATGCAAAAACATACCTTAAGCTGGTCAACTATCATAAATTGGTCAACCAGCAGGACATGACTTACGCTTGGAAATCATTCCAAATTCACGAGTTTAAGAGGCTGGAGATGAATGAGGATTTTCTCAGAAGTGAAAAGCCACCAGTGGTGGAGATCATGCATGTTCCTGCGCAGGAAAAGCAGTAATTCTTTACAACACAGGTCTACCTGGCTATAAAAGTGGTCGTAAAATGGATTTTACACTGTTAAACACACTAACAGAGATGTAATTTATTGCAGTTAGTCAACCGACTTTCGGAGGGATAAAAAGAAAAAGCATAAAAAAGTATTTTAAGAAATCTGGTTAAAAGAAAAATGCACCATAGCCACTCTCATGGGCAGTAAGACACGGCTGGGGGGAAACGGTGCTGGTCGTGAGGGGAACGCCTACCCAGGGCAGCTGGGAGAGCCCGCGATCGCTGGGAAATCGACAGAGAAGCTGCTGGAAGAAACAAAGAGAGTCAGCGAGGCTGAGTTTGACGGGCACTGAGGTATCCGACCCTGACACTTATCTGCAGCCTCACGGACGAGTGTCAGGACTGTCACTCCCAGGCACCGTGAAATCCTCGCACGGTGTGCTTTTTATACAATGCCGGCATGCCAGAAATATTGTATGGTGCAGAAAGTAATATGTTTATAGGGTTTTGCTCTGATTTATAGCCTGAACTAGTCAGTAGTGAACTAGTTGTGTTTTTTTTTGTCTTTCTTTCGATTGGCCTTTGAATGGGAAGACGTCGCTCATCTCCACAGTGAAACGACACCGTGCGATGGAGAGAACATTGTCAGCGGCCCGAGGTTTATTTATCTTGGCCTGTTCCTGCTTTTTCCCCCCCCTTTGCTCCTTTGTATGACCGTGTTCATTGCCAGTTTCTGCACATGGCGGCCAAACCCATTTCCTGCGAACATGAACTTCTAAGGGAGCAGTAAAAGTCCATCTGAGCAGCGGCCTGCGTGACCCTCACCTCCTGCCATGAGCCCGACATTATGTCAGACGGATGTGAAAGGGATACACAAAGGCACGCAAAATACATTAAAGTTAATTAAAGAACAAATCAAATTAAATAACGTAAGTAAATTAAAGAGTGTTATATAAAAAAATACAAGAAGGTGGATAGGAATATACATTCTGAAAATGTGAAATCTAATTCAGGATTGCCAGCTCACAGGCATCTGGGGTGACGTTCACGCTTTCAGTCTCTCTCGCTCACAGCAAATGTATATTATTCCATTATAAACCTAAAATTAGCTACATCAAAAGCGTCAGGCAGTTTGCAAACCCTACAGAGAGGTTGACTCGTCTCAAACTGAAAATCTTACGCCAGCCAGCTGACCGAAGTTGGCGGCCCTGGTAATGTTTTTGACGGCAGGGAGGTTATAGTGCCACCCTGGGTTGTGGTCATATCTTAGCCAAAAACAATAGGTCTCTGTTGTCAGTTTGCTGTTTACTTTGCTGTTTGGAGGCCGTTGCGATGAAACCCGGCTGGAATGACCTGAGTACGTTCCTGCAAAGGGAACATTTTCCCAGCTGACCCTGGGTCGCCGTCCGTCATCACGAGCAGCGTTTCTGTGAGCGTGCAGCCGGGCACACTGGGCTGCCGTAGCGGAAATGTGGAACGCCCCGCGACGTAGCCCCCTCCCCCCAGCCACGGCGTGAGCGCGGTTTCTCCCCGGGTCACACGGGCGATCAAAGCCTCGCCGGCAGAGCCTGCTGGGCACTTCTGCTGCCCCCCGGCTGGAGCCTTGGTGACGGCAAACAGGTGGGTAGCGGGCAGAGCTCGGATGAAAGGGGCTTTGTACCAAAAAGTACGGCGCTAGCACCCGAAAAGACTCAGGAGAGGGAAGAAAGCGACCGGGGGAGAGTGAAACCTTGAAGCTAGGGGGGGTCTGGGAACCCTTTAAGCAGAAGAGCAAAGGTAAACAAGCACGACTACGAAAGGACAGTGTAACATGAGAGGCAATAAACAACAGCGGCTCCATTCAGCATTTAAACAGCATTAAACAGCAACGCAGGCTAAAGGGAAAAGGGAACATCGCTTCTGAATGTTAATAGCATCCCAGTAACTATTCAGGATAAGCTATCTTACTGTTGCCAGGCATAATAAATCATACTGAAAGATGAGTCAGGCAATAACAAAAAAAGTCATCTTCTCACATTCTGTTTACTGTACTTTATGCAGCCCGGTTCCTTCTGTACCCTGAGTGCCGTATTATTTCATTATCATATTTAACTGAGTATCAGGCAAGTTAGAATTATATTATGCTGCATTTTTCGCAAATACATGCTGTATATTTCAAGCCCTTAAGAATTTATGAAACTTGCACTATATCATGGTATCATTATTCTACATTGTTATGCCAAGAGAGCACGAGCAAAATGTAATTCTGTGTTAAACAAGCTTGTGCTCTTTGACTTGTGAGCGCACATTCATTTGTATGAATTGTTCTATTTGGCTAGAGGACGATAAGCATCCATAGCACGTTAAAATGGGGCTGAATTACTCATGCTTTCTGCTTTGCTTTATAAAATGTGACAGAAATGCTCCTTGAGGGAGAATCCATGGTGCAAAAGAAGGGCATTAGATTTAAATGATTGTACAATATAGATTATCCCATGTCATGTTGGGCAGTTAAAATTAGTGATGTTGGCTCAGAAACAGATTTAATGTCTATACACTAAAACAAATCTTCCTGATCTTGCAATAATATTAATAAATGTATTCAAACTGCCATGGATGAAGCTTTGTTGCAATTCGCTGACATAAAATGAATAAATCAGTCACATAACAAGTGAGCAGCCCAAAATAACGAAACTTCGTAAACCCGACAGTAATTTTAATTCATTTTTAGTTTTCACTTCACTTAAATGCGAGGGAGTGCACGACCCCATTAATGTTACTGATGTGCGGCAAAAGAGCAGTGGAATGATCTCAGAGACCCATGGCGTGAGGGAAGGGTTCCTCTGCTACCTGGGAATAGTTATTAATTACTGTTAGAAAATAGGTGAATGTGTGTGTGTGTGTATTTCTTTTTTATTTTGTCTCCTCTGACGGTGGCTTTTTCCATATCCAGTGACAGTGGCAGAGCTGCCAGTCATTTCATTTGGGTTGTGACGGTCCCATAAATTACCATAAATGACCAGAACGCACCGCATAATTATGCTCTCACACTTATTAGCACGGTGACTCTCGGGGAGCCTCACCAGCACTGCAGCTTCACACCTACAGGAATGGGGGCTTGACTCTCGTTCTCACTCCCTCTGCAAGCTTGCATGGTCTCCGTGTGCCGTGTAGAGCTTGCATGTTCTCCCTGTGCCGTGTATAGCTTGCATGTTCTCCATGTGCCGTGTGGAGCTTGCATGTTCTCCATGTGCCGTGTAGAGCTTGCATGTTCTCCATGTGCCGTGTGGAGCTTGCATGTTCTCCCTGTGCCGTGTGGAGCTTGCATGTTCTCCCTGTGCCGTGTGGAGCTTGCATGTTCTCCCTGTGCCGTGTGGAGCCTGCATGGTCTCCCTGTGCTGTGTAGAGCCTGCATGATCTCCCTGTGTCGTGTAGAGCCTGCATGTTCTCCCTGTGCCGTGTATAGCTTGCATGTTCTCCCTGTGCCGTGTATAGCTTGCATGTTCTCCCTGTGCCGTGTAGAGCCTGCATGGTCTCCCTGTGCCATGTGGAGCTTGCATGTTCTCCCTGTGCCGTGTAGAGCCTGCATGGTCTCCCTGTGCCGTGTGGAGCTTGCATGGTCTCCCTGTGCCGTGTGGAGCTTGCATGGTCTCCCTGTGCCGTGTGGAGCCTGCATGTTCTCCCTGTGCCGTGTAGAGCCTGCATGGTCTCCCTGTGCCATGTGGAGCTTGCATGTTCTCCCTGTGCCGTGTGGAGCCTGCATGGTCTCCCTGTGCCGTGTAGAGCCTGCATGGTCTCCCTGTGCCGTGTAGAGCCTGCATGGTCTCCCTGTGCCGTGTAGAGCCTGCATGGTCTCCCTGTGCCGTGTAGAGCCTGCATGGTCTCCCTGTGCCGTGTAGAGCTTGCATGTTCTCCCTGTGCCGTGTGGAGCCTGCATGGTCTCCCTGTGCCGTGTAGAGCCTGCATGTTCTCCCTGTGCCGTGTGGATTACTGCTAGCCACACAGATGTCCTCCTGGAGACCAAAGGCCAGTTAGGCAAATTGGCATCTCTAAATTGCTCGTTGTCCCCCTGCCTTGTTCTCCATGCCGCCTGTCAAAGGCCCCAGGATCCCTGTGTCCTGTACTGGATAAGCTGCTGAAACATGTATTTAAAAAAAGTTCATAAATTTCTAGCTAAGAACTCCAGCAAAAATGTCCAAATATGGTGAACAGCAACATTTTTATTTAAAATATGCCTGCATGCATTCCTCACACAGAATGACGGTGGCCCCATTGATTACCAGGGCTCATTAAGTGTACAGTTAAAGCCATTCAAGTTTCTCATCGCCTGGATAAATCGTAAGACTGATTTCTAACAGAATAAAAGAAAGGCCATATCTGGTCATATTTTAGCGTCTTGAATCTTTCAGTTTGTACCGTCATTTTAGGAATGAAGGAATCTCCTCTTAGGTCCTACCATTCCTGGAGGACGTTCATGAGGGGGATTTGATGGACCAGGAGAAGCAGAATTAACTTATTAAAGCGAAATTGGAGATAAATCAATCACTTAAAAAAAACACATGATGACATTGGAGTTCAGTGGGATCAGTGAACATGTGGTTCCGTTACTGTACTGCTCACTATCCTCTATTTTCCAATATAATGAACCAAGCTCACTTTGGAGTGAAGAGACCAAGTCACTTGGATTGACAGGAATGTATATATTTTCCACATCTCCTATTGCACTGTGAGCTACAAGGGCTTAAATTAACAAGCAGGCACTGCTCAGCTCTTAAGAGAAATGATGTAATTATTCGAAGTTCTGCTCAGACATGTCTGACGATGCCGTCGATGATGGATGCCCAACAAGCGCAGAAGCAGGAGTCTCTAATACAGCGCAGAGTATACACTCAGGCTGCTATCACTCATGGACTCTCACGCTGACCGCTTCCTTTAAAGCTCAGACTCTTGAAATTACCCAGATATGTGGTCAGACCAGCCGAGTAAATGAGAGGCCGATTGCAGCCGTTTGCAAAAAAAGGTCAGCCTTTGGTGTGACTAATGGCCTGTATCTTTAAAATCAATAGATGTAAATCAAAAGTCTAAAATCCTTCCAAAGTGTTCAGTTGGTGCCCGAAATATCAAACCTCTACCCGAAGCCAAGAGAACTGCACCATTTTTAGCTACAGGCAAAAAGAGGCACAAATGGCAGGCCTTAGCAAAGCTAACACTCACTGCAGTCGGATGACAGCTTGTTTACCGTGTTTCCAGGGTTTCTGTGCGAGCTTTGATGGGGGGGACCCACTTTGTAAACGTCGTGCGTTTTTGTAAATGTAACTTTGAATGTTTTGAAAGTGCCCTTCACAGTTATTGGTCTCCTTCGTTTTGTGTGTCCAGTGCTAGCTTGCCGCGCGATCCCAGCTAATTTAGCTAGCTGAATAGCGCCGCGATCACGGGGCGAGCTAAAATGTTTCAGCTGCCTCCAGCGGCAATGCTGCAAGTTCCATAACCTACAAACAGCCCTCGCATTTGGACTGACTTCCCATGCAGAGCGACGTTGATTCTACATGAGTGCTGCCAGGTCCTCTGGCTGGCCGACTTGGAGGAGACGGGTGATGGGGCGGTGTGGGAGGAGGGGGCGCCGAGGGCCGTGGAGGAGGGGGCGCCGAGGGCCATGGAGGAGGGGGAGGGGGCGCCGAGGGCCGTGGAGGAGAAGACACCGTGCAGGGTGCCTAACAAGCCAGTTACATGCTATGTTATATGTTTGCACTACAACATCAGGGCAAATCACACAGACCTTTGCTTCTTAAACATACACAGGCGTTGGCTCATGCATTATGGGATTTACTATGACACTTAATCCACTATTTATTTCTAGACCTTTGATGACAAAGGTAAATTTCGCTATAAAATTTAATCTTCCTTCCTTCTCAGTAACAGTTAATCAAACTGAAGCAGCTGCGTCTTGTATTTTCCTTGAACCTGACTGATACCCAAATGCGAGCCAAATCATATACCACCCAATTCAAATGGAAGAATAAGAGTCAGGATTATACTGAACGAATTTCAGTTACTGAAGCAGCGCTAGATTATAAATTTTTTTTCAGTTTTTTATAAAATAATACAATTTTTAAGATTCTTAAAATTTTGAGCAGAAATACTGTATATTACTAATATTTTGCGTCAAATACACCGAGTCAAAATACTAATTAAAAGACGCCATCTTGTCATGGGCACAGAATCAATAGCCCAGACCCCCCCCTGCAGATGATCCTTTATTCATATTATCCTTTTTTAGCACAATTTTTTAGTTTTATTTTTGTAAGGAGCGAAGCTTCCGAGGATTTTTAGCCTGGAGAAACATCTACAGACAAAAGCACGGGGTCACTCGGTATTCGCCTCCCTGTCCCACGGCAGAGCAGCCATGCTGGGTTTTTGTGGGGTAACAGTTGTGCGTGGGAGGCGATCACTGGCTGTGACTCCGGATCGTCAAGGTCTGTCTCTTGTCTCCTTAGTAACAATGGAAAGTGTTCCACTGTACTAGCTAAAATTGTTTAGTTAAAAAAAAATAAAAAAATCCAAGTGCAGAGAACATGAAATCAATATACTGCTCGGCAGAGAACTTTATCCAGGTTTCTGTATTCCGCGGTTCAGTGGCCACGGGGTGACTCCTCTGAGCATCCATCATCTCCGACTGAGGCCGGGTGGAGAACCAAACTGCGTCGGAGACAAACTCCAGCAGAGAGGGTCAACACAGGGAAGCGGCGAAGGAGACGGCAAATGAGTCAACCTGACAGATGGGTCTCCTGTGTTAAATAATCACTTTTACGCCACTGAGCTGGACGGGCACGTAGCCATCCCACAATCCCTTTTGAATGAATCACTTAATATGGCTCCAAAGGACGTTACTTACTTTCTCAATAGGAACTTTTATTTCTGTTTGTTTTCATTTTTAGCATATCTTACGAGAAATTCACATTCTGCATTATTCTGGAGCCACTGGAGGCTAAGCAAAAAGAGCTGAAAGAAGACTAGGTTTTCATTATGACTCATACAGTCATTTTCAACCCATTTGTTTACGGATATGACATAAGGTTTTCATTGAATTATTATGTGGCAATGACTTATTAATTAACTGTGTTCGGCGATTCTTCAAAATGGAATGTATGACTTGATCCTCACAAAACCTTTGCAGAACATCGCAAATGGGCAATTTGTCTCATGGTTCTTTGGCACACACAACCTGAATCACAATTTGCGATGTTTCAATGGAACTTTTTTCCCGTAACAGCATTAAATCAGCACGCACCTTGTAATGGAATTGCGGGCTGTTTTTAGTCTGTGCTTTTCCCCTGTACAGAGAAACTGTTCTTAGTTTAGCAAAACCATTAGACTCGGTGACCACGTCATACACAAGCTGCTTCATCATTTTAAGATGTGTGCAGTGATTGTTCAGTAGCTAATTTCATTCTTTGCAGATGGTGATTAATGTATGGACTTGGAGGTCACTGGAGATAAGGAATTATGTTCCTGCATGGTGTCTTTAGAATATAATGCAAACCGTACTGTCCCAGAGTATAAAGGCATTTTATGATGTGCTGAAGACTCTCGACATGTGTGTAAGATATCATCGTCCATCAGTGGCACCATCGGTTGCATCATCCTTTTGGTATTTGTCCATGTTCTGCTGGAATTCCTCTAACAAGATCTCCAATTGTCTCAACAGAAATCCCCTGAGCTGTTAATAACAGAACATTTTCAACATTAGATCTAAATCACAGGGAGACAGCAGAGTAACTGTTCAAGGAAATGCCAGCACCAGAACCTTACTTGTTTATGCACCGGAACCTTACTTGTTTATGCACCGGAACCTTACTTGTTTATGCACCGGAACCTTACTTGTTTATGCACCGGAACCTTACTTGTTTATGCACAAAACCGTTCTGATGGAGGCCCAGCACAACTGAAAGATCCGTGATAGAGTGCTAGGTTTTTCTACAATGCTTTGCCTATTTTTCCCTCACAGTTACCTCCACTGTTGCCAGGAAGCCCCCCCACCCTCCCTCTTCCATACATAACTTACTCAGGACTGCTGGCTCCCTCTGGCTAGATACTGACATCTGATGGTTAAATGGAGAACATTAATTTGCCAGACTCTCCCTAGACTGTCTGCACTTGATAGATGTCCTTTGACCGAAGAGACACTTCTTAATTCTTGGGTTTGCAACATATATTATCCCTGTGACATTCTATGAATATTCCCTTGTTCTCGGGTATAGTGGAGCATCATGAAACAGGACACAGTGTTTCCTTTGGTTATTCCAAAGGCTTTATATTAAACTACGGTGCTGCTGACAGAAAATACCATCAATGATATAAAAAGAATATGTGCGGGAAAAGCTTGTAAAAAGATTTCATTGGATGCTACATTTGTCTGCTGTAAATGACATCCTGGTGCACCATTGTGTTGAATTATGTCAACATGTATGTCATTTGCTGTCGTGCCTTGAAAATGAGCAGACGGTCGGTCTGTCATGTAGGGCTCATTTAACCTGTGTATTCCGCTATTGGGAACCCCTGCCCTTTATGTTATGGGAATCGTGATAATAACCATGACAATACCACTGAATGATGATAATGTTCGATAAGGAATGAGATCAAAGGTATCACTTAACATCCATTGTGTACTCCGACGATCCTCTGCTCGAGGTATCAGGTTTAACCACCGGATATTGAGAGCTTTGTTCAAGTTCATCACTAAATATGTGAAGTCGATGCTATTTTCCATCATTCGTGTCAGACTGAAGGATTTAAGCGCTGTATGCATACAGCTCAACAATGTTGTGGAAAATTACAGGAGTAAATGGGCAGTCAGGCGCGAGAGCCGTACATTACTGTCACCTTATCGAGGCTGTAGGCTCCCCTTGTGGCACATTCGTAGTCTAGCGTGAGTTGTGGCAGCTTGTCTGAGATGCATACAGTATGTATGCATTGTGCTCATAATATGAATAATCTTTTGTTCTTCTTGGGATAGTCGTAATTTCAGAGTAAATCCCAGAATTACCTTGCATTTTCAGAAGCTGATTAAGCAGCTTATTTGTACTCGCTGTTATCTTTCCTCTTTTCGTAGCTAAGCTCCAAGCTTGGTTGGATGTCAAGTGGCATTTGTCGCATTGTGTCACGCATCCCATAGCTCATGTCCAACGCCACTCACAGCTGCTGGCTCTTCTGCTCCGGGATAGTTTTCCAGTGAAGCCTCAAACATCCGACGCATAGCTGTGCATCACATCATACGATGGCGAAACGTTGACGCCATGCAGGCTCGTTCGCCACATACAGCCCGAAGGGAGAGAGTCTTCTCTGAAAGCAATAAGACATTCATCCACCCTAACGTGAGGGGCAGGATTGAGGGATCTCCATACATTTAGCCCACAAATCAGAGACCATTGCTGCCCCCTTTAAATGTCGAGCAGGTCTGGCATCACAGTCATCAAAACAATTCGCCCTGGAGCTGATGTCGAGTACTTCCAGATACTCAGTGGCGGGGATAAGTCCCCCTCCATTCTATGGTTTCATTCACTAACAGCTCTGTTCTCCTTTTCATTTGTAAACTCCAGTTAAAATCAACAACATGTACACAGGCAAGTTGATTCAATCAATGGAAACAGCTCCATCACATCCAATACCATGTCCTCAAGCGCTTGAAGTATAAAAGTTTATATACTGATTTGTGTATATGTGTGATCTGCGGTGGATTTAAGTAGCTGCAGTTTTTGTAAGGCATGATGCCATTTTGATCCCGCTGGAAGCTCACAGTCCATCTTGTTTTTGTTGTGCTGATGCAGACCAGCCTGTGTTTTCATCCTTGGATTTCCGCTTCCCGTCTCCTGGGGACGGCTATGCTGTTCCGTGTTTTTTTTTAAATTTGATAAAGGCACAGCCACAGCAGATTCCAGAAAACACACAGTCGGGATCGTCAGGATAATCAATGGCGCATGTCCCTGGAAATTCTTGTCTGGGAAATCTCCTCTATCACTACCCAGAACTGGGGAAGGTTCTCCATCGGCTATCAGGTGCTCATTTTAAGGATCTCTGTTAGACAGACGCTGACGCAGCACTGAGTTCTGAAAGAACGTCGTCTCTGTACCTTTGCGCATTTTTAGACATGTGATTAGAACTTCTGAAAATCCAAATCGAGTTCATAACACCAAAAAAGGTGTTTACTGTGAATCTATTTACACACACACACACAAACAGGTGGTGAGTTGCGGGGACTCACCATTCATTTCTATGGGGAAAACTCTAATCCCAAAATGACGATCTTAACCCCTACCCAGCCCTAACCATAACTAAACAAACTAAATATGAGATTTTTGGCATTTTTAGTTATTTGATTGCATTCACAGATCTTTTTATTGACCAAAAAAATTGGTCCTCATAATGTCGAAGTAACAGGTTTTTACCACCTTCTGGGGGACATTGGGTCCCCACAATGTAATATAAACCTAATCCACACACACACACACATACATAGATTTACATACACATATATATGAGACTGCAAGTCAAATACTGCTCTGACTCTTTCCAAAGAGTCCAAACTGTGCCCATATTTCTATGACGAAAAATCCAGAATGGCAATGTTGAACAACAGGAAACTACATGCACAGATTCTGTTCACACGGACTCCAATGAGCACATGACCCAGACGCCCGACTTACTTGTAAATTAAGTCATCAGCATTGACTCATGCATGGTCTTAGGCATGAAATCATCAAAGGGGAACACGGAGCGTTTCTCTCAGTTACTGGGAATAAAAATGGTTCCTTCCCCCCCATCTGAAAACCTCTCTGGCTGCTTTGCAATAATCATGTTTAAAGCTCTTTATTTTTTAAGGCTACTGTAAAATAGCAACAGCGGTAACACTCCGCACAGGGGCGTCTGTTTGTTGTGTCTTGGGACTGAATGAACTGGGGGGCAAGCCTGAGTCACTGGGATTTGCCCGCATTTAATCTTCGTTAGGACTCAAAGCTGAATCCCACGAGTCGATTTTAATTACTTTAGCAGAACTTTTACAGCAAAAGCGAATCGTCCCTGAGTTTCACCGAATGGCATGTCTCACGCTGGAGATCATTCCAGACAGGCATCAAATTAATGACAATTAACAAGGATCATGTGGTCTCACGTTTACACACCGCGTGTGCCTGTTGGCGTTGGCACCGCTGTCTGGAGATGAATGGCGACTCTCGCCCAGTGTCTCCTAATTAGACTCAGCACGCCCTGCCTTCTGTCATGCGGCGTACTGTTGAGCTGTACGTCCAATTATTTTAATCCTTTGATTGGTCCCTTAGATCTGGTTTGAACTGCATATATGCACTGCTAATGGATATCTTGACCATGTCGAGATGTCTGGCGCCTTTGGCCATTGCTCAGGCCCTGTTGTCCAACGTAGCCTCAGGCTTTGATGCTTCGGACTGCGGGACTCTCGATGTGGAGCATGGCACTAAAATGAGGCCGCGGGTGATTTCAGGCACCGCTGTCAGCACCCATGTCGACTCGACTGCTAACACGCATTCAGTGGATTAGGGAGGCCAGAAATCATTATCGGTGAACAGGCTAGCTGAAGGTGTTACATTCCACGCGGGACTGTAATGTTCCTCAAATCCCCACACTGTCCTTCAAATGTCAAAAGGACAATAAACTTTTAATAGTTATTTATAGTGTTCTTGGCAGTCCACGGTGCATGAATGAAAATACAATGATAATAACACGATAAAATTTGTTGTATTACATTGTACTTGATGTGCTATAGTAATACTACACTGAAGAATTAAAGTACATTTTAGTACATATTTTTAGTACCTTTTTCTTAAACGTAGCTATCAGATAATATGATCGATATTTTTTCACATAGCACTTTCAAAAAACTGCAAAACAATCAGAGGCATGAGTGACATGTGGCTGTGGACATGTGGCTGTGTGACATGTACCTGTGTGACATGTACCCGTGTGACATGTGGCTGTGTGACATGTGGCTGTGTGACATGTTTCTGTGTGACATGTGGCTGTGTGACATGTACCTGTGTGACGTACCTGTGTGACATGTACCTGTGTGACATGTGGCTGTGTGACATGTGGTTGTGTGATCATTCAAAAGTGAAATAAACTGCCAAAGCAGACAGCTGTTTTTAAGGCCTCACATCACCCCCTTTTGTGCTGATAGATGGCGTCAGTCCCTGCTTATTTAAGCGTTTTTGCCATTCCACTTTTATTGCCGTCCATATTACATATCATGAAATGTGGCCTTTTATTCATAAATCATCGCCACGGTCTCTGTGTCGTTTTTAATTTCCTTTCGGTATGAGTAAAGCGACACGCTTCTCGTCACTTTGGTTTGGCAGGCGGCGTGTTTGGGGAATGCCGGCGAGGTGCCGGCGATTCTGGAACATGGCTGCTGCTTTGTAAGCTGCCGTCTAAACAGACACCATATACGGCAAGCTGAATGACATGTCGTAAGGAAATGTCTCGCCGCTATCAACATTGGTGAATGAAATTCTGCGTTAATGGCACACAAATCTAGCCTAAATGCTAATCCACCTAGCCACCCAACCTGGAGATCTCATACATGGGGGAGAGAGAAATCAGCCCCCCTAAAAACAAAGTCCACTGTAGTACCTTCTCTTTTCAGAAGAGAAAGGAACTTCAGTTTTACTTGTAGCAGCTGTGTTGTCCATAGGAAGTCTACCTTCTGATTGATGTTTTCATAAACTGTCAGTACGTTTACATGCACAGCTAAGTCAAGCTACGGTTATAGCGTGACTACGGGATTTAATTGGCCTACCGTCCTTGTTCCAGTATACATGCATGGGAGGGGAATCGATTTAATGACCGGAGTTTGTCCTACTCTGCCGCAAGAGGTGGCGATATGGCTCCTTTCGACTTCTTAGTATTGGACTTTTTCCGGTTCACCTATTACGCCACGGGCATAAAAAATTATAATAAAATTGAGAATAATGGATGTGTGGAGAAATGAGACCTTCTTGAAGTACCAGAAGTATGGTACCTGGTGCTGTAGAAAGCGCCCTGTAATTGAGAGATGAATTGGACAGCTTTACCTCGCTGTACATTTCGTATACGATATACGTTGTAGATGCACGCTATTCCTTGTGGCTATGGTGTTATCCAAAGGCAGACAGGATGCAGCAACAACACCACCTCTGCTATGCTCCGTGCTTCTTCTGTGTCTGGACTCCTTCTGTTACTTCCAGGTTAAAGCCACGGGGGGGGCTAGGCCAGTTTGAGTCAGATTGAACATATTCATGCAGGATTAAATCAACTCCCAATCTCATTATCTGGGTGTCTTAAAGAAATCTGATTTTCTACGATTTCAGTCGGACTAACATGTTTACAAGTACTTAACAAGTCCAGTTATAGTCAGGCTAACACAATAATTTGATTTTCTAATGTCATGTAAACGTACTGTGTGATTGATCGCAGGATTCTTAAGAATCAATAGATCTGATAAAGAAAGTTTGCAGAGAAACTAACTAATAAGCGTGTGCTTTGGAAAAATTCTTTAAAATGAAAGATAATTTAATGTTTGGAGGGACTGCCTTTTATAAATTCCTCAGGTTCCACAAGTGTTGCTCCCTAATGCCACATAGCTACACGAAATGCATAATTACATGACATTAAATGCATAACTACATGAAGATTATGTGATTATACAGCCACAGAATACAGTTCACATCATGACTGGGACAATTTGCTAAATAAACCTCTTGTTACATTAAATTCACAGGAGGGGCCGTTTTCGCAAGGGAACTGGTGCTGAAAGCAATGAAATACAGAGAAGCCACCCGAGTTGTTTTAAATTAATCACCTTAGTCAGACCTAGAAAAACAGAGGCAGCATTTTGGGTAGATATGATGTATTCCTTTGGTCTGCCCTGCCTTCATCGTTGACCGTGTTAATTACAGAAAATCAATGCCTGTCCTCCTAAATCTTTCATTTTTCTCGTGCCACCAGTGATCACTCATCGTGCAGCTTGTTCTCTGCATGCATGTCTCTTTAAAGAATCTATCTTTGATTTAAACTTCAGTCAGATTCTATGAAGTTGCTTTCTATTACAGAACAATTTAGCTGGGTTTAAATGCGGAGCCTAAGCGTGCACGCAGCTCGCTCTGATTCCACAATCTAAACGCCCTTTAATTTTTAGCTGGTTGTTTTTGCCCCCCGAATCTCATACTTTGCCTGATGCAATGAGCTTCAAAAGGCTTAAAAGATTAATCATCGCTCCTTCAACATTGTACTTTCAAAGAGAAGTTGCTATTAGCTTAGTGTATCTCTTGCTGCTGTCATGTCTCCACATCCGTTCTTGTTATTACAACTGTCTCTTCCCCTTTCATTTTCCAGTTTCCTTCCTTTACATGTTTAACGCCGAGGACCCGAAGGTGAAGTAGAGGTGTCAGGTAAAGTAATTTTGAAGTAATAATTTCACTCTCTTAGAAGCCTGAATTTCCAGGTGGATTTGGAAGTGTGCCCGTGGGCCAGAGCCTCAGAGAACCACTTGCCTAGTTTGCTAGTCCAGGCAACCCACTTCAATTATTTAGAGCTCATCCTGGAGGAACATGACCCCTCCGTGACCCCCCTCCTAGGGATACGACCCAGCGACCCCTCCGTGACCCCCCTCCTAGGCATACAACCCAGCATTTGGCTCTGGAGCTAAACGATTTGAGTTGATAAGCATTAATACCCCCCCCCCCCCACCATGCGTGATGTACAGTGTTAAATAGTGGGGGGGGAAATCAGAGGTTAGACTAAAACGTTGCTTCTGAAACTCGTCACTGGCATTTTCCTGCTGCCTCTTCCAGTCCGACTTCAGTGACCCCCGCTTAATATTACAGGTTTGAGCAGGAGTGCCCTACAATTTTAGTGACACCTAAATATTTATACAGGTAGCTTCACCAATGTCTGTGTCGTAGGGGAGCAACACCGATCTGATTCTCACGAGTTTTATGGGTTTTCCCATTGATACAGAGGAGAAGCAGTCAGTTATTCTGAAAATGCGGCCATGGTCTCCACAGGGAAGTGTCTGGCAGATTGGCAGGAAGCATCATTTTTACACCACTCTTGTGTCCTAGGCTCAAGTCAGGTCTTGGTGCTGCGCTGGTGCATCTCATGCAGGTTTCCATCCTGACGCGCTCCTGCGACTGGGAGACTACATTTATTGCGATGTGATGGACCTGCACCCCGCCCGTCCAGACACCCCCAGCCACAACTGAAAAGCATCACATTTTATTTCTTTTTTTTTCCACGCCGAAAGTTAAAATGAGTTGTCAGAATCTTCTGTCCTTCCTGTTTAAAGTTCAGTGGGTCTGGGCTCCAGCGGACTGAAGCCTGGGGAGAGTCAGTAAGGAGAGGCTGACAGAAGGGAGACACGTCGTGTTTGTTTACTGACGTTACGAGCTCAGCGATGTCACTCCTCAGCGGGCTGCGGGATGAGAGCGGGGGGGGGGTCACAACACTGAGCTGACTCAGCCACTCGGGGGTCTTGTGACGGCAGCAAGTGAGCGAGTCTTTGACATTGTAATACCTTCAAGTTGCGTCCCTGTAGTCTTATAAGATGCTGCAGGCAAAATAAAATAGCAGATACAGGAGGAAGGAATATGGCTAAGATGGGCCGGGGGGGGGGGGGCTCCGTAAGTTGGGGCGCTCCGCTTGTGGTCAGAAGGTCACCGGCTTAAATCCCAGGGTCAGCGGGGTGAGTTCAGGACCCTAACCCCCAATTGGTGCAGGGACTCTCTGATCTTGTTTGTTTGCATAAAAGCATCTGCTAAATAAATAAAAAGTAAAATTCACTAAAATACACAACATTCATGAATTACAATCCGGATGCAAATGTGTGAATTTAGCAGATATTTTCCATATAATGATGTGAGGGAAGTTATGACATTAAAATTATTTTATTTTTTAATGTTTTTATCCTCAGTCCTGAATAAAAATCGTGAAAAATTTTACAGACGGAGTTTTCAGACCGTTTGTCCTCTGACATCCAGCATAAACACACACAAGCCCATTCGCTCTAACAGTTTTGACGGCCAGCCTACCTCCCTCCCATGGAAATATCCTAACAGTGGGACAGACTGTGGGTTACAAATGTGGCCACTCTCTCGCCAAACAGACTGACAGGATCCCAGGAAGTACATTACCGTGGTATGGAAACATCCACTTTTTATCTTCAGCACTGAAATTATATATACAGCATGTGGGTTAGCTGCCCTAAGCCTTATTATAAGTTACATGCCTAAAAGCTTTACCAGGGCCAGAGTTTATCTAACAATCTTAAGATACATCTCATGTCCTTATTTACACAGGAATGAAATGCATTTTTTAATTTACTTTTTTAAGCTCAGTCCAGCTATCGATTTACCATAAATTCCCGAGTCCCCATGATGTAAACAGTGCACCATGTCCTGGGAGACCGAGATGCTTAGTGCACATACACTGTTCTTATACAGCAGTCAGTGTGCATGAAGCAGGTGAAGCATCTGTTTCATACTGAAGCAGCTCTTCCACATTAGGCCCAATTTTCTTTCCTATGTAAAATGATTGCAAATCCAAGGAGATGCTGTCAGTCAGAAGCACTTTTGAGTCTGATAGCATTACTTGTATCCCTACAAAAAAAAAATCAATTTTTAATGCATTGTTTTGATTTTGCTGAGCTAAAGTAGATCTCTCCGGTCTTTCTCATGACCTGGTGAAGTAATCCCCTCACAGGGTTCAATGACTAACTGAAGACCTGCTCAGCTGAAGTGTAATTCCTGTAGACAGCACTGCGCACGGAGTGTCACGTCATTAAATGTCGAACAGCAGTAATGGCTAAATCCTGACTGTCATCTAGCGTAATAGATAAATACTCTGTCATCTGTATACACAGCTGAAACTTTAGGATTATCATCAGTTTTATGTTTCTCCTTGATTTACTCTAAGGTCTGATGTCATTGGGATGTTGATGGTAATTATATTATCCAATTACTTCAAAAATCTGGTTCCAAAATCTTCACATTGATGTAATGGGTTATTCTGTGGTTTTAATCATTATCGCTTTCCCCTGTGACATTACATTTCTTTCATAATGCTGAGGCAATGCACCGTTTGACCATGTGATCTCAACAGCGATAAATAAAATATCCAAAGTCATGAAGTCGTAATTAGTGAGCATGTTACGGCTTTATTAAAGTTCTGAAACTACTGTACCTGTACGGATCGGTGGAGATATTATGTGCTGTTTAGTATGTGAAGCGAAGGGCCATTGTTCATTCTGTATGAAGTTTTGCTGAATTATTTATATAAAGAGTTAGCTCCGATTGCTCTGGATAATGCCTTTGACAAGCACTACGGTTAATTTTTTCCCCCTCATTTTCTGTATTAAACATTTAAAGAGGCTTTCCTTGGGGCGGAGTGGAGACGTCGGTGGCAGGCAGCGAACGCGCCTCCGTGCAGGGAGAGGGAGAATCCGAAGGAAGCTGGAAGTGCAATTTAAGCCTGACGTCTCATTTGCTCTCCCTCCAACTTGCCCTGAAGGACACTGGGGGTGATGATCTGTGCTTAATCCCCAGCGAGGATCCGCCTTCAGGTGCGGGCTGAGAAGCGACAGAGCGGATAGCGAGATGCCCTCGTGCCTTAAAGCCACGGTGGCGGGAGAACGTTGGCTTGTAATCAGCCCCGAGCTTTGGCAAAACGTGAGCACAGATGGGACGAACCTGTTGCCCCATTTGCTGATTCCACTGCTAAGGAGGCCGCGTGTGATTATCTGGGGCTTAGAGCTAACGCCAGTCCACACTGAGCACTCATAATGACAGGATCTTCAGTGGGATCCGCACAGCAGGATCTGCCACCACTTAATGAAGGTGATTATGACCGTGGGCTTCCCACATGACTTCCGGCTGCCTCGCAGGGCAGCGCCCCGCTATTACACTCCTAATCATTATTTGTTCTTAGTCTCTATAATTATATTGATATTCAACCCATTGATTGATAAATAATTATGTTGAGAAAGCATGTTTTGCCCTGATTATTTAATTGTTTTTCTTTTTCTTACAGTAAATGAGGAATTTGAAAACCATTAAAACTATTAAAATGCCATCTGTTCATGACTGAATCCCCATTAGTGCAAATTAGTGTCGATGCTCTCGACGCCAAGGTCTTAAACTAAATAAAATAAAAATAGGTCCGGCGTGCAGGTCTATGGTGAGAAGGTGAGAGGGAGGCGTCGGGGCCAGATGACCCAGAGCGATACCCAGAGCATTCCCAGTGTTACCATCAGCGTTACCATCAAAAATCTCTGGAAAATGCAGAAAAACATTTACATGCCAGTACGCCCAGTGCTGCATGCATCAGCAGATCTGTCCTTTTCATTGCTTTTAAACCAGGAATCCCAAGATTAGCAACATCATCAGGGGGGTATTCGACAAAGTAAGCCGGATAACTTAAGCCAAACATGAAAACTGTCCAATAGTAAGAGAAGTAAGCGTCATTCCTATTTGCTGATGTTGTCTGGCTGATGAAGAAATCCTGCTTTGAGGAAGACCCCCTGTACTGTAAATCCTGTAAATAATAAAATATTTACTTCACACTTCTTTCATATATTGTCCAGCCCTGCCAATAATATGCATTTTGCAGTAAGAATACAAAAGTAAACTGTAAACATAAACAGGGACATCTTGCTTCAGTCTTTTTGTTATTAATGAGGGAAGTTGTATGACCGAAACCTCATGTCCACACGAGCCAGATGGACGGTCCCACGCGCCAGTTCCCAGTGAGGGGCGGGGGGGGCACTCTGATGATCACCTGCCAATGCCGCATCTGCCCACGTATGCCTGCGTCTGCCCACGCCTGCCCGCATATGCCCAGTTATGCCTGCGTCTGCCTGCATATGCCTGCATATGCCCACGCCTGCCCGCATATGCCCACTTATGCCCACGTATGCCCGGCGCAGGGTCAGAATGTGTCCCAGTCCTTCTCCATGGCATATCTAAGTTCGTCGGTTAAAAATGGGGGGGGCTGTCAGCTTGTTAATGGGGAGTCGTATCTCTCAGCAGAGCGTCAGGAAGGGCAGCCAGTCTGTGAAGCCAGAACATCCTCTCACCCCAAAAAGCCTTTTATTCTGCATCCAGCTTTGATAACGACGCCCCTTTAAGTCTGTCTCATTAAACCATGGTAAAGCGCATGTAGGGAAATCCGCCTGCGATCTTTCACGCCCCCATGACGCACAAAAAGCTACGCAAAGGCAGCAAGACCAGTTGTTAAACCCCTAGTGATTTGTGATGTGTAACTGTATCTAAAAGACATGTTTGCGTTTTTAGCGACATGTAGTTCTGTGCTAAAACTAAAGTCATTGAACCTATTTAGAATTATTTATATTTCAATATGGTGCAAAAGTAGCTCCTCATTAAGGATTTCTGCCTACACTGTAAAATTGGGCCTGCTGGTGTGATGACTCTTCAGGATGTATCTTTAGTTCATAACCAGCAATAAAAATAATTCATCCCCATTACGAACGACACTAAGGATTACACAGCACAAGCTCTGGGCGCACGGTTACATTTGTCGTGCAAAAGTGAACAAATGCTGCTTTCTGCGGCCCAACAAAATTTATGCTGGGGAAAAAAATTTGGATTCAACACTTTCAAAACAGACATTCAACTCCCTCCAAAGCGTAAGTTGCAGGATTATCAATTTTTGGCTCAACATTCTTTCTCTCGTGTTATTTAATATTTAGGAAATTTAAATGTAGATCTGGGGAGGACTGGCATCCTGTGTGGGGTGTCTCTTGCTATTTAGCCTCCGCTTCATCACAGGGCAGGCAATTAAGCAAGATGGGCGTATGGATGGATGGATGGATGGATGGATGGATGGATGCAAAAAAATGCAGATGACAAACCTCATTGATCCTATTAACAGAAATGCATTCAGTAGTTAGACCCACACATAAACATATAATTAGCCTCATAGCTGTCCATATTGCTAGCAGTTCTCCATCCTCCTCTGACGTAGGCATTGACAAAATGGCCGACCGCGCTTATTGCTAAAACTGGGTCTTCTGTGGGAACTTATAAGCTCAGTCAAATTCATTTAAGTTAACAGCTTGCAGGCTCTGATATCCCTGTTCCGGTGTCGTTCTTGTCACGTTTGGTAAGTCTCACTGCGGTTATGAGGCCAGTGTGCAGTGTGCAGTGTGCAGTGTCAGGTCAGCACCCGGCCTCCCCAACCTTTCATGTCTGCCCCCCATTTGGCCAGCAGGTGGTGTTGGTCTCCCCGTTGGTCTCCCCGTTGGTCTCCCCGTTGGTCTCCCCGTTGGTCTCCCCGTTGGCCTCCCTGTTGTCCTTCCAACCCTTAGTGTGTGTTTACGCTTCTCCACCAAGTGCTGCATGGCTCACTGGGTTGCGCATGTGGCTGAAAAGCAGTAATTCTCCAGTTGTGGGTTCGAAGCTGGTGTGAGACCAGTCTCACCTGCTACATGTTTAATAGGCTTTTTCATTTCCTGGTATTTTTGACTTGGTGTATTTTCCTATTTTTTTGGTTTTCTCTGCTTCTGCCATGTTTCATTATTCCTCTGTATTATGCTCATAGTCTCCCTGTTACCTTAATGTTTACTGTGTATTCTTACTCTTCAGTGTTTGCTAGGTGCCTCAGTTCTGTGCTCATTTAGTGTTACTGCTTCCAGCTGTTACTCATTGTCCCTGCGCCTCCCCTGATTGGTTAATTGATTATGAGTCACACCTGTCCCTTGTTTTCCCTGGTTGTCTGGGTGTATTTAAGTCTCTGCCTTAGTTTGCTTCCTGAGTGGCATGTCATGTTAGGTGTCACTCCTCTGCATTTTGCAGTTATGCTGGACTGTGGTTCCTGGTCATTTATTGTAGTTAGTAGCTATTTTCCCCATTTTGATTTTTGACTCCCGCGGTCCATTCCGTTGTAGTTTTATGCAGAGTATTTATTTATTTTTATTTTAACTCCCTTGTGTCTCAGAGCCCCTAGTGGGTCGTCACCTCCTTTCCCCGCCTGCACCATTCCCTGTGTCTGTCCCAGCACAGCAGGCTTTCACTACTGCTGTATAGCATACTGCATAGCTCCAAATATTAGCCACCAGGAGCTGTGCATTCATATGCATCTTCATCCGTTAGCGGCACGCTCAGATCGATGTGCCCTCTCCCCACTGATGCAGGGATGGGGGGGGTGTTTGATCTCGATGCGCTTTTTGATGGACGCATGTTGTATCCCAGCATTAGAGCAACTTGCCTCGTTAGGGCTCCTTTGTCACAAAGCGCGGATGTGACAATATGGATTTCCAGGTCCGGCAATGGCTGGCTGCAGTCATGTAGATAAAACCAAAGGAAGTTTCTAGAAAGGCAGAACGACGCACTGACTAGAGCTTGGCTGCTGCCATTTAATAGCGATGTAGCGCCAAGGAGGGGCCCAGTTTTCAGTGTTAGACTGAAATTCCGACAAATTTTCTCACAGGTGTTTTCTGTGGCATTCAAGCAAGCAACACGCTCAAGTAACCAGCACAGTCCTAAAATTTCTATATAAAAATTTGAAATTCATAAGTCAAGTAAATACTGTTATTATTGATATTTAGTTAACTAAAACGGTAATGAAAAGCTCTGAGCAGTACACGTCAGTTTTTCTCGCATGCGTGCAGGACGGCCGCTTGATCCATCATTTTTCACCTGCCAATCTCTTGTATTGTATCCAGCAGTAACGTTACAGTGAGTCAAAATAATGGTATGATAAGCATTAGTGTGTGTATCTAAGAACAATTAAGGTACGTGCAAAAAATGTGCTACGATTCACTGTTTTTTCAAGGGTAACATTCAGCTATCTGGGCAATGCAACTATCTGGAAGAGCCTCGATCCTGATGTTACTGGATGGAAGAACTTTTACTGTTCTCTGTGCATCCTTTTTAAAATACCTTCAGCTCCCCAGAGAGCAATGAGCAATTGTACCTCCAAGCACCACACCATGCTCATCCCTTTTTTATCGTATTAACTAATGACTATACAGATAAAACCTCAGAAGACGCTGCGCTCGGCTTGATCAAGCGGAATGGAAATCAAGGCGGCTCCAGATTGAGCACCGAGGGACTCTATAAATCTGCCAGTGCTGCACTGAGTGGCCGGCAATTTATGTATCTATGTATATATGGAGCCCGACAAAATGAAAGTAAATAATATCCACAGTGCCTTAAATTGCACTTTTTTTTCCACTGCCAGTTTTGTTAGAGAGCAGGCAGATTGCGAATGCCCAGACCAGTAGTACCTTCTCATACATTAGGTGGGGGGGCGGCTGTTCATGCTTGCCCCTGGCCCCAGATGGAGCGACGTGGTCCTACACAATCTCCATCTTCTCCTTCTCGCTGTTCTGCCCTCCAGAGGTCCTTGTAAACACGACAGATGCGTCAGTGCAGTGTCTAGTGCCCGAACACCCAGTCAACTGTTCATCTATCTGTTCCTTGGTGGCCCCATCAGCGAAGATCCATTTCCTGGGCTAGTAACTGTCCACCAGCTGACATTCATGAATAAAACATAAATTATATGATAAGCAGAGACTACCTGAGAGTCGTCTGTGCGTTAAGTGAGCTCTAAACCAAGTAGATGATCCCTCTCCGTTTCAGAACTAAAGATTAAAAGTGGCCATAAGTCTTATATTTTGTACTGCGGGTGAGACGGCATGCTGACAAGAAAGAAAATGATGAAACTGCATGAAAATATTTAAGGAACGGTGCTGGGAGTGAGGGAATGCGGTGGAGGTATGGAGGACAGGTCCAGCGCTGAATTGGCTGGAGGCGTAAAGTTGTTTGTTTTAAAAATAATAATTTAAGAAAAGCCGACTCCGTCAGAGGTGGGTGTAGTGTTTGTGTCTGACGGCATCAGCATTCCGGTGGGAGAAATTTGACTGTTGGAGCCATTGTTTTGGGTCACAGTGTCTCCGGAACAGTAAGGGCAGGGTGAGCGGAATGGTATGGGCAGCTCTTGGAACCGCTGCAAATAAAGCATAAAGGAAGAATAATCCATCCATCCATCCATCCATCCAGAATAATTAACATTAAAATGACAGTGACTAAAACCGCATCACCTTGCTACATTCAACACCAACTCTAGAACCTTTATCTTCTTCAGCTCCTTTAGCCCACGGTTAACAGAAAGGAGTTTCTTAACAAGGACAGAAAAATGCAATTATCCATCAGGCTCCTCGCTAATCAATTCCCAGGTGTTTCTGCCGCGCTCCTGTCTCTCAGATCTCGGTCATGACAGGCCAAAATAATATTTATTTTTTAAACGTAAAGATATTTCATAACATGCCTACTGTCGAGCAATTTTTTTTAATGAATTTTATTTGCACATTATTGGAATATTCTGGCAAAAGATTGTATTCATCATTGGGAAATATATGTAGTTCTACTAAATGGAAATAAAATATATATATAGAAATATAAAGACAGGTAGCTTTTCTGCTTCATCAGTTACATTTCCATACCATATTAATGTGTCACCAGCATGTCTGGTCTCTTTTAGACAGAAATAAATATGGTTGTTTATGTTGTTTTGCCATTTCAGCTTCAGTAAAAATCACAAATCTATCCTTATCTCTTAATATGCATATTAAAAGGATTTTTTAAATTAGCTATGACTCACTGATAAAAAAAAACAAAACAAACAAACTTGTAAATAAATTATACAAATGCACTGTTGAAGTTGCTTTAGAGTGTTTGTTGTTACATTAACGTAGGTAATGTGCATCTGAGGATCCTTAACTTGAATCATAAAGTTGGTCTGAAGAGCTACAGTCAAACTGTGACTGGCCAATCAGCATGATCAGTGGGCGGGCTGACATCACTGCTTAAAAATGAAGAAGGAATATTACAAACGAGGCTCCGGGAGTCTTAAGAATACTGTTAAACAGTTAAACGCTGTAGTTGCTCTCCACAGAACCACTGGGCTGTCAGGGGCAGATTACAGACATGTCTCCTACAGCCTTCGGTCCCCGTAACGCTAACCTCGGTCGATCGCTTTTCTTGTGAACTCATTCCACCGGCATGAACGGCTCACGGGGAACCCATTTCATTCTATTAAAACAGCCTTTCCAGTTAGCAAAACAATTTTCTGGAATCACCTCATCTCAGGTATAGTACATGCCGCGGAGTAAGACTTTCCCCGAGTGCCTAAATGTATATTCTGTAGTGTTCTGCTCTCGGATATTACATCTGCTGACTATAAACAAAACCTAAAAGCACATGCATCAAATTCGTTAAAGAAGGAAGCTCCGGCCCTAATAAACTGAGATGATTACCTTAATTAAATTTACGGTATCTCATCCTGTCATCAGAGAGGGGTTATCTACGCAGAAATATCGTCTGCACTACTGCATCAAAAATGAAATGAAAGTCGTTTGAAAATTTTCATTAAAAATTAAAAGTATATACTGAAATGATAACGCTTGCATTCTAGGTATTTTGCGGTGCAATATGTGTAAGAGAATACATTGGCCGTTTATCCTAAAAGGTAGTACTTTGTGTCAGAACAATTCGTTTCAAACGCTAAATTTATCGTCTACAAGAATCTGTAATTAAATCCGGGCCAGAGATGATTGTACTTTTAAGACAACCTTCTCTTTAGGTTCCAGGCTGTTTCAGGGGGTTACAGTGTGCAAGCTGCACTCCAAAAGCACCAATTTTTCATATTTATTATTGGAGAAAAATATATCAAAGTGGTAATGCTCGGATTTCAGACAATTTCAAAAGTACACAGACAATTTCAGAGTTTTTAGTGTGATGCTTCCTACGTCTGCGCCCATCTGAATAAGACAAGTCGCTGGAGCGAATCCCATCTCTGCATCTGCTCAGACCAAGGAAAGCAGAAAAGGTCAGAATTCTCATTTGTATCCCATTTACGATACCGAACCAACAATGCTTTTTACAAAGCAATCCAAAACATATCCAGTGACAGCACTGGACACAGCTCCTTTCGAGGGTTCCTGGGGAATAGCGAATTGCTTCTATAAATACACGTTACCTTTTATTCAAAGGAAATGTGTTATATGAATCATAGCCGCACCTGTCAGAAGTGGAGCGAGTCTAATCTTTAAAAGAAACTGAAGCAAAAACAGAAAACAGGCATTTTATCTACCCACATAAAAAATACCAGACTATCCAAATAGTTCAAGTTATGGTTTTTAATTGACACTTGGATCTGCTGGTTTAATATGCACTTGTTTTTATCTGTGCAGTTTCCTATGTAAGCGCTATATTGACAAAGTACTGGGACACTCCTTTTAATCATTGGTGTTTCATTCAGAGCCGCTGCCACAGGTGTATAAAATCAAGCACCCAGCCATGCAGTCGGGTTTACAAACATTTATGAAAAATTGCCTCGTCCTGAAGAGCTCGGTAAATTCCAGCGTAATACTGTCATAGGATGCCACCTTCACAATAGGTCAGTTCTTATTTCTTCCCTGCTGGATATTCCACAGTCATCTGTAAGTGGTATCATTGCAAAGCATTTAGGAACAACAGAAACTCGGCCACAAAGTGTCAGACCACGTAAGGTAACAGAGCAGGGTGCTGAAACACATAGTGTATAAACATCACCAAGACTTATTTTGACTCGATAACCGCAGAATTCCAGACTTCCTCTGGCATTAACTCCAGCACAAAATCTGTGCACCAGGAGCTTCACGGAATGGGCTTCCATGGCTGAGCAGCTGCATGCAAGCCTCACATCACCAAGTGCAATGCAAAGCATCGGATGAACTGATGTAAAGCACGCTGCCATTGGGCACTGGAGCAATGGAAACGTGTTCTGTGCAGTGAGGAATCCATCTTTCCTGTCAGGTAGTTTGATGGGTGAATCTGGGTTTGGCAGATTCCAGGAGAACGTTACCTGCCTGACTGCATTGTGCCAACTGTAAAGTTTATTGGAGGAGGGGGTACTACCAGTGAAGGGAACTCTTAATGCTTCAGCATACCAAAACATTTTGGACAATTTTATGCTTCCAACTTTGTGGGACCAGTTTGGGGAAGGAAGGCCCTTTTCTGTTCCAGCATGACTGTACCCCAGGGCATAAAGAAAGATCCATGAAGACATGGTTGGTTGGGTTTGGTGTAGAAGAACTTGACTGGCCCACACAGAGCCCTGACGTCAACCCCATCAAACATCTTTGGGATGAACTAGAATAGAGATTGTGAGCCAGGCTGCCATGTCCAATATCAGTGCCTGACCTTCTTGATGAATTGGCAAAAAATCCCACAGACACACTCCAACGTCTTGTGGAAAGCCTCCCCAGAAGAGTGGCAGCTGTTATAGGGGGGACCAGCTCCATGCTGATGCCTGTGGATTTAGGATGGGGTGCCAAAAATGTTCCCGTAGGTGTAATGACCAGGGGTCCCGATACTTTTCTCCATGTCTTGTATGAATAAAAGTATTAGTAGCACTTTGGGATGAATAAGTGAATAATAAGTGAAATATTTAAAAATGCCAAGGCATGTCAGACTACCTCGAAAGTGGGCAAGAGGCCTCTGAGGGTTAAAACTGGAGCATTTAATCTCCAAATTACGCAGAGTTCCCTCCTCAGGAATTCTGATTTCCGGAAGGTGGATTCGGGGCAGCCGGCAGACTGGCTAGACAGGAGTCTCTCAGACTTTCCGGGAGAGGTGGCATGCCTGACTTACACCTATGTTTGGCCACCATGACAAGTGATCAAACTGGTAACGATAGTTACGCATCTTTTGCCTACTTGTTCTTACATCACAGACGACAACTTTATCAGCAGGACCAGGGAAGGCACTGCCCTCCAATAAAACGATTTTCCAGTCAGAAGTTGCCAGATTGAATTGCAAATATCTACTCGCCATTCTCAGCTGGAAGTAGTTCGCCTACCCAGTGATGACTCTCAGGCACAAAATGGTGCAGATGATCGGTTATTTCCGGCAGCTAAGCAAACGCTAAGAAAGCGTTGAGCGAGCACCAAGGCTAACAAAACGATTGTATTCGGTGAAGGGCAAGTCTAAAATGTTCCCCTTAAAAAGAGTGTTTGTCTGACTTTAGGGCAAAAATGGTCCTTTCGACAATCCAGGCAGTCGTTGGTAGTCAGAAGAGGTAACGACGGCAACTGGAACACACAGCAAAGCCTATGTTTACCCATCAGCCCCACGGGGGCGGTAATATTTATGTATAATGTCAGCGCACTTACCTGCACTTTAAAGGTGCTGAACATGCGACCCCCCCCTCGAAACTCAGAACGTGAGACACCCCAGAGTGAGAGTGAGACTCTCAGGGGTGATACTCACCGTCAAATTCTTAAGCTCCTCTGGTGGACCTTTGGCCTTCTGCTGTGTACCACTGCTTCTGTCACGACCATCACACAACCCACCGGTGTCACCGTCCGGTCAAGGACTGGTCTGATATCTTTTTATTAATACGCATATTCATATAATTTTGCTATATAGGTGTGACTTTCTACATATAATTGGTATCTATGCAAATGTTCCCTGAAGTAACTGGAGCATTTACTACACACACTAATATATATATAGGAAGGAACGACGTCGTGGAACCGGGGACGTCCTCTCTGAGAAATGGTGCAACACACTGACCTCTGATGTAATGCCAAAAGTGTATTAAAAGTGCCGTGCAGAGAAGTAAGGCTGTTCATTTGACTCTATGGCCTTTTTTCCATTCATTACTGCAGTAAAAATGATTATACATGTGACACCATAACACCCAAGCGGCATTTTTTACGGAAATAGAAGTACCACATACCGATTAGGAGGTGCAGTTCGGAGCCGAGCTGCACCCCAACATTAATAACCGAACCTCTGCTTCACGTTGCAGTTTAATCAATAAGTCAGACGCTGATTGCAGTGGCCGGCCTCGAAAGGTGAGTGCGATCTGAGTCCGTCTGTCATGGGGGGTGGCGGTGTGGAGCCGGGCACACGGCAAGTGGCGGGGGGCTCTTAGGTGGGGGGCCTGAAATCTCTGACACAAAAATGTACGCCGTTAATGTCTCATTACAGCGCCGTGCTGATTGCTCTGTCAGAGCCCCTCCCTGCACAGCCCCCATCCTGCACTTCATTTGAATACATTTAAATGTCAAAAGGGAGGCACCAGCGGGGGGGACTCACAGACACACACAAGTAAAACGGCAGCTTTAAGATGCTCTTGTCAATCACGGCTTTTACCGCCCGCCGCCCCCAGCCAGACAGTGTCGCCATTTTCGCAGCTAGCATCCGGCCGTACGCCAATTTGCCGATGTAACATCCCTCATTCAGAACCAGAGCCAGAGTCTGCCTCCCCAGCATTTACGGCCCCTCCCCCTGCCCCCCCCCCCCACTACCTAATGTGCGATGGCATCCTGCGATAAAGTTAGGGTACCTCCTCATTTGTTTTTTTTTTTTGTCCCAAAGCTACGTTCTCGATTTGAGTGCAGCGAGCGAACATCTGCCTTATGGTGGTTCACGGATCGCGATTGGCCGATCGGCTGCGGCGGCCGCCTATCAGCTCCCTGCTGATGGCCGTGCGTCTCTTTGGACCGGCGGTTATGGATATGGGCGACGCTGCATGATCTCTCATTTCACAAGCCGATAGGAAATTCAGTGGAATGTGGAAAGCAGTGAATGCTTAGTTAGGGAGTCGCAGGCCACGAGCATTAATGTTCTTCGGCTAAGAACACGCAGCCATGTATGGTTTCTGACGCTTTCGACGAGACCAAAGAGAGCGTAGCTCCTTCAGTGGCCTGAGGATATTTGTTCACACCTAGCATTTAGCATTACAAGAAGTTTCCCTGTAGCCTGCGGCACCTCCTTTGGAATTGCCTGCGCTAATGTACGCCAGTGTACAGAAGGCTAATAAGATAAACCTTGGTGTAGGTCATGTGATTTAGCCTGCCTGTAGGGCGCCCAAGAAGTACACAATTACCACCGGTGGAGAGGCGATGGAAAATCACGGGCACACACAACGCCCCGCACGCGTAATGACCTTGTGGGAGTCTCTCAGTACGTCTTACTGTCTGATGCAATCTGACATGTACTTTATATGCTGATTTGCAATCTAAATGTGCCTTTTATGGACTTCTGAGCAAAATGGAAATAGGGTAGAAGTTGGAAGAACTTCTTAGGCTTCCAGACGCTTCCGGTCTATTCCTCAGATGGTGATGGAGAAGGTGCCAGTGTGCGTTTATATCTGTATATATACAGTGTGCACATGTATACAAATGATCTAGATTTAATAAGGCACCTTTTGTCATTCGTGTTTAATGCCCTATTACACAAATCATCATCCACTTTGTCCTCGTAAATGAAATGCAAGTCTGAACAGTCAAAGTCTTAGAGGAATAATACATTCCTCTTTGAAATTTTTAATAAAGACAATGATTAATATCACTCAACATAACTTCCACAGAAGACCGAGAACTGTCGCGGCAGATCTTCAGAAGCGAACACACATCGCCTAAGATGTGTTTTTATTTTCGAGTGCGTTTTCCCGACTCTCGCTTCACATTTACATTTTCGAATATTAAACACGAAGTGAAATGTGGCAGAATGAAAAGGGGAAACGGAGCTCTTGAAAGGCAAATTGACTGCAAAGTTAAAGGTTACCGTCGGTCTGACGCGCAGAGAGGAAGCCAGGGACACAAAGGGACCCAATGAAAAGGCCTGGCATCACATCAGAGCCCCCCGTGCGCCAGGCGGCAAACGGATTAGCGGAGGGCCGCATATTAGGCAATCAGATCGGATCGCTGTACGCGATGAGCCCCGTGTGCGGGGATCCTGCTCACGGACGGCGGCATCAAGCATATCTGTACGAGTTAAGCAAGGACGCAATGACGTGAAGTACAACAGTATTATTTAGAAGATGCTGCGCAAAATTGCATTCAATCAGATAGATGATTTATTATATATATATAAATGAAATGGCATGTATAATTATTAATCATTTCCCCCATCAGAGGAAAAAAAAATATTGCAGAAGGGATGGCGAGCGCTGGCCAACATCACGTAATCGGGGTATTTTTCCATTACATCCAAGTTTATATGGCACTGGGAAGCGGATGAAGGGGAAAGTTCGTGTGGGCATTGGAAGGCAAAGAGATTCATAAAAAATTAAAGCTTTTTTTTATAAATATAATGGTTTTAATGTGTTTAAAGTGTTCATTCACAAATTCTTTGAAGTATTATTCATGATTATTAAAGGAGCTCAAATATATCAAATTAACATTAAAGGATTCATTATAAGTCACGGAGCCATACGTCTTTGTCAGAAGTTTTACATTTATCAGTATATACTTTTACAAATGAGACAATTTTACGATTTTTATGGAAACTGATGCGCAGATTCGTTGAAAAATAGACACGCCGAGCAGAAAGTACGCAAAACCTCAGCTTTAGCACAGAAAGACAACAAGAATAGCAGCAGACAGGCTTGGAGAAGCAGCTTTTCCGCCACTTTGATCTCAGTCGCTCTATTTATAGCCCCTTTGTTCTGGAGTGAAATAAATCTGAGTGCAGCCATCGCAACGGTCCGAATGCTCTTTATACACATCATATTAAAAATTGTGCACTAATCAATCTGTGTTTGTCTCCGTCAGAAATGCCAGACGTTGCCTTTTTGTTTAATTTCATTAAATCTCTTCAAAGTAAGTAAATTCCCCGCAGAGTAATCAGAAGCCCACGAAAACAGTATGACCTTCGTATACCAGTAGTAAAAAAAACGGCAGTAACTGAATTTGGGGGTGGGGCCCCTTCGCTGTCCCTTGCCGTTTTTTCCTTCATTCCAAAGCAGGACACAGCCGAGACACAGATTAGTGAGGTATATTACCCACACTGTACATAATACGCAGCCCATCTATTGAAAATGATATTTTTGTCCAAGTTTGATCTGCCGTGAATCATTTTTTAAACGTCAATGATGGTTTTACAGGTATTCAGCTATATGGCTATTGACTGGTGACATATGGTGCATGCGAAAGAATATATTAATATCAAATTAATTAACAAATATTAATTATAAATAATTACGAAAAATTACCACATGACCTCCTACACCATAACCTTAACCTTATAATGAAAGGGTTCTCCTCCGGTGCTGTTTAACGTCACGACCTGCTCGTCAGATCCTCCTGTGTGCCACGCCCCCTCATTAACCTCGTGTGAAATCCCGATTGTTACCAGCTGTTTCTTGTTATTTACATTAAGTCCTCTGTATTTAAGTCTGTGTTCAAGTATGTTTCCCCAGTCATGTCATTAAAGTCTACACCGTCTTGTACCTCGGCTGGTTGTTCTCTGTAATAAGCCCCTGATTCCCCGATCCCTGCTTCTGCTTGGTTATGACATTTAAAACCTGTTCGGAAATTTTGGCTTAGTGAAAAAGGAAATTTAATTCATTTAACATAAGCATGTTTGTTCTGCGTTATTAATTTGTCTTGACGTATAAAAGTTTAAAATCATGAAGGACTCCTTGACAAACAATAATTGCTATTCATGATTAGCAGAGGAGTGTAAGATTGCGTGTTATTTGACCAAATGTTTTAGAATATGACTGTCAACAGAACAAGCATGTGCTAATTATTTAGCGCAATTTAGTTTAGGTGCTATTGCAGTCATCTGTAGCCACTGAGCACATATACAGTAAACAGTATAAATAAATTGGCATGTTCTAGGCACTAATTATCAAAAACAGTCTCAAAGACAGAAATATAGTGATGACATCATTAATCCAACCAGCGTCCACAATTTACAATGTGGTGTGTTTGCGAGGTGTCATTCTCAAAATTAATCTGCATCTTTTTCTTTGTGTTATAATTGTGGTTTTGGAGCATTGAAAAGGGATTTAAAATGTGTTAGGGTGTTGATATCATTGTAAAAACCGTGATCTTAATGACTGAATAGTCCTGAAATGCATTCATGTAGGTGTATTCTGCGTATTGTGTTATTTGATTTGGATAAACGACGATTCGAACGTAAAGAGGAAGACTGGCAAATTCCCTTTGAAAAGCCAACTGCGGAACACTGGCTGGGCGACTGCGCGGGAGGCTTTTCACATTCACGGTCATATCGTTATGAAATATATAAAAATGCCTCAGCATCAAATAGAAAAAAAATGTCAATTCACCAACAGGACGGCAGTTCCATTTAGTTTTATCCAACGTGAGATGTACAATAGATATTCTGTGGTCCATGAAACTATTAGTAACTGACCATGAAGAATTAATGACCAGTTCAAGTAGAATAAATCTGACCGATGTTAGTAATTATAACTTGTGTCACTGAGCATTAACTAGTTATAACAATGTATAGAATAATACTACCCACAATCTGACGACCCTACAGCGACAGCGAAAAAATGTGAGAAAAAAAATCTGTGAAATGTTTTTAAAATCTGTAAAAAGTCGCTAGGTGAAACTTTAACAAGTTTTTATTCTCGCGTTTATCGTGCACTTATCACTTTTACAAATCTGTCACAACATCGTGTAACAGTAAACACACCTCAAGAAGAAGCAGAACATGAGCGAGATTCCCCGCTTCTTACCAGCCGTGCAAGGTAAGGTTGCCTGTTTGTTGAAACATAAGCTGGTAGGGAAGATGGATGGGTGGATGATGGATGGATGGATTGTACTATTTAAATTTTTAATTCCATGCCTAATGTACATCTTCTACCTGTGAATAATATTGTGTGTTCTTAAAAAAGGCTAAATGAAAAGAATATACAATAAGGGCTTTGTGGAGAATTAGAATTTTGTCAAAAAGTATTTATGACAATAATGGGCTTGGAAATTCCATAAGTCGGTGATCGTTTGCTAATTATCTGAATGTGGTAATTCCACTGTAGACATTCCTCTCACGTACTGATGGCCACTGTGTTTCCTTTTATGATGAATATTTATCAGGCGATGCAAAGTACGGCACTGCCTCCTCCACTCCAGGCTAGACAATTTGGACTTCATCAGTATGTATTTCCAAAGGCCCCAGTAAAGGCACTTCAAAGGAAATGCATGAGGCAGGCCGGCCTCTCCGTTCTGGATCTCTCCCACCCTCCCTATTTTATGATATGTATCAATAAATTATCTTTCTTATGGCAGGGAGCTTGATATCTTACTCAGAGGGTTTGTTTAGTTTAAGGGGGAAAAAATCTCTTCCGGAAGAAAAAATAAGAAACACGCCCAAATCCTCCAGGAAAAATGCATAATCGACTGGAGTCTCTCGCCAAAACAACATATGAATGAATTACTATCATGTGGACTCACAGTGCAAAAACCAGTGGCGACCATCCTCATAGAAATGTCATATCCGAACTGGTATCAACAGATAACTATCTGGGTTATGGTCCTGTTATGGTGCAACACTTGTGTTATGGACCTTGTATCTGGGATAGTCCTTGCAAATCACAAGTGACTTCGGTCTGAAAGTTTGAAAACTTTGCTAAAGAGTGCAGATTCATCGGCTAGCAGCACTACTGTTGAAAGGCACTATCATTGGCCCGGGAAGCCAGACCTCATTTGGTAGCAGAACTGACTGCCCATGAGCAAAATCTGTTGAAACGGAAACAGATATGTTCAGTGGCTAGCAACTAGCAAACTGTGAAATTATCCCGTCATCATCATAATCATCCAATTAGAGGTTTAATATTAATGAGCGTGAATTCTGGCAGCAACTCTGCAGTCCTACATTAGTACTTGATTATCTGCTATTGAATTTTGCTATTCAAGACTAGAAACCCAAAGTCTCCTAGCAAAAGCTCACCCTAGGCCCCCCACCCCCAGGCGGTTCCAGGGCCTCGGTCCATGTCTGGGCCCCCAGAATCATTCCGGGTTTCCAAAATCCTAGATACTCCAAACCTTCTATATGTCCACAGCAATTTCACTGAAAAGCATTTAAATCAGTAGCATCAACAAGACAGGAATCCCTTTGGCAGAGCTTATGTGCCTTTAGAGTTCTTCATTTGTAGGTAGGTTTCTATTTTGTAACCCAAGGGCTAAAACACGCAGCTACAATCACAATTATCCCGCAATAATTATAGAGTTTAACAAGCACCTTCTGATAATCACATTCAGCGAAGACAAATAGTCTGAATACATTTTTATAATGACATGGAGTAGGTTTGATTCCTGCTTCCCCCACCCCCAACTGCAGGAGATGAAGATGTATTCTCTCCCGAGTTAATAATGTGGGAGGATGCTGTGGTTGTCAGACTGTAGAGCTGTGCAAATGCAGATTTTTTTGAATCCTCAGAGAAAAGACCATTTCGCACACCTTTGAAACGATGGACGGTGTGATAAATCAAAGGTCACTCGCCTTCATTAGGACTTTGGAAATTAATAATGCATCTGGCAGTGGAAGAACTGATTGATTACACAGCAGAGCAGGAAGTGCTCCCACGTTCTCTCAGCTGGGACTCTAGCCTGGGGAAGCTTCCATGAAACACCTGCAGACGCAGCCCGAGAGTCAGGAGACGGCAATCGCAGGGCGACTGGAAGTTCCGTGGACGCGATCCAGGGGCCGAGGGAGGGTCACGCCTTGTTCGTTACGTATAATGTCTCAGAATTCCCGGAATCCAGAAGAAGTGCTCCTTCGGATTCCAGTGCCAGTGATTCCAGTGTTAGGATGTTTCTGTTCCTCTTTTCAAGCAAAACAATTAAAAAGCGCGTAACGTTGCGTTCAGCGGCACTCATGTGCAGAGAAAATTACGTAAAATCTATGCGGCTGATGTTCTCTGGCAAAACCCATGAATAAGTGAGGTGCTTAAATGTTTTATACGGAACCAACATTCAGGCTGAACTCCCTCCGCATCGCACAGATCTCCCCCCCCCCCACCCCCCCGCAGTGTTACTACTGCACACTATCAGACTCCGCCCACAACACATGTTTTTAGATCAACCTGCACTCCGTGTCTTCAGCTGGCAAGGTCACCGTAAGAGCTGCTCCGGGCTGGAGGCGGCGGGCAGCACCGTGTGACGGGGGGGGCAACCGATGAGGAAATGGGGATTTTATTTGGGGATGGGTCTCAGGAAACCACAGGGGAGGCGCAAAAACAAAAGATAGCTATTTCAGAGTCGGCACAAGGGGAAATAAACCCCCACACCCCCCCAAAAAAAATACACCATGCTTCAGATTGCGAAGAGGCCCGCTGGGTGCTGGGCCCAGGATCAAGGTCTGGCCATGTCTGCTGGGAGAAAACAACATTCACAAAATGATTTGAAATGCAGCAAAGGTGAGCAGGAGGCTCCTCAGCCGACCGCGGGCCGTCACCATGTCGGCCCGTGCCTAACAGTTGAGTGACAGTGGGGGTCTCCCCACACGGGGGCCAAGCTCATGTGCAGAAACAGATGTGGGGAGAAGACAAATGAGAACTGGAAGAGGGAGGAGGATGCGGCTTCCGGAAACATTGCCTGGGATGGCTGGCAGCCATTCCCATCTGCAACAGCAGCTACGCTAAGACACATGAAACACGACGCGTTCTGAGGCCATAGCCATCCTTCATGTCGCCTAGAAGGGCTTGTGTATTTGCTCGTACAACACGATGGAAGCAAGTGTGTAATGGGGGAGGGGGGAGAGAGAGAGAGAGAATGACAATGAATATCTTAAAACATGGTGTAATGGTTGGCCTGCATCTTAATGCAAAAACAACACATTGGGAGGGACAGCATTTCACTGTGCGGATAGCAGCAACCCCTGTGACATCACCTGCAGCGGGCGGGTCAGCTGCATTCAGGAGATTGAGCAGCTTGAAAGAGGCTGCTCATTGATAAGGAAATGCATTTCCCGCATTCAATTCACAGCTTTAAATTATATTTCACACGACTTTTCTTTTCTATCATTTAAGGGTAATGTGCTTTGCTTCCGCTGCACGTGGAAACACACAGAGCTCCCAGCCAAGGCAATTTTAGGTGGATTGAGGCGTTGGTGCCCACCATTAGCAGGGCATGGGGAGGGCCGGTGCTATTCGGGGAGCCCTGGAGTCCGTCATTTTCAGGTTGTCATGGCCGTTATTGTATGAACAGAGAGAGCTTAAGCCCTCGGACTGCGACGAGACCTCGCGTTAAGTCTCTGGGTCCCGTCGTCATGGAAAAACGTGACGTTTTATGCAATGCTTAAGAACAGGAAAACGTTCATGGATTTGCCTGCAAATCAAACAGAGGTAGCTGAATTAAATAACATTCTCTGGTTATGGAAAGAGCAAGATAATGAACGGACCTTCCTTATTTTTCAGCAAGTTCACCAAGAAGCAAACTGACCATACTAACAAATGATTCATATTTGGTATTCATATTTTTTTTCAGTTAGAAATTTCAGTTGAAATTTAAAAAAATTATAAGAAAAATCTGAGTGTATAATAGTGTATATATAACACAGAATATATAAACCTCAGTAATTTAATGATGATATAATATTTTAATTATTTTATTTATTTATCTATACATGGGTGGTTTTTTAAAAATCAAACAATGATTTTTTTCAGGCTTTATCTACCAGTCTTTCCCACAACTGATTCAGTGTCCATGTGACCAGAAACTGGCCGCACATTAGATTATATCTATTGCCCTCTTTTCTCTATCAAAGACCCACCATCCGTCATGTCTGAGGTCACATGACCAGACGCATCGCACTCTGAGCATGTGATTCATCACCGTCACTGGGACATCAGAACCAAAATCGCATTTGAGATGAATTTCAGTCTAGTTTCCGAAATTGAATCCTGACTCTGACGGAATCCTGCATTTTTTCGCTTATTAGCCTCTACAATGAATGCCGTGTAAAACCTTTCGTAACGGAACCATACTACCTACAGAAATATGTCAATCAATTAATACGTTTCCCGTGGATTCAGATTAGCTAGCTAATCACGGAGCGCTGGGTATGAATTATATTCCCAAGAGGTCGCCAGTCGCCTCACCGCGTCATGCGCCGTCATTGGCTGCCCTGCTGTTCCTTTTCTCTTTTGTATCAACAAGATACACTTACATCGCTTAAGTGATGTGTTTTCTCTCCAAAGAGACTTACAATTTTACCCATTTATACAGCTGGGTACTTTACTGGAGCAATTCAGGTTACCTTGCTCAAGGGTACTAACAGCTAGATGCCTCCTGGGACAGAGGTTACAAGCCCGTGTCCACCACATCCACCGCTGCCCCTGTAATTCTGCCTGAGCCTTGCTGAAAGACATACCCAATATATTTCATGCTATTCATAACCGTCCCTGTGCGGAGAGTACTCTGTGTCGGCGTAATACTCGGCGATTAGCGCACGCGGCCAAGGACCGCCGAGCCTCCGACGATACGCCTCCGACGAGAGGAAGCCATGGACCGCTTTCCCCGGGGGCTGCGACGAGACGGGCCTCAGCTGCCGACGATTACAAGCATCATCTCGGCTCCCCTATCGCTTCCTGCCGCAGCCAGGCGCGGAAGCTCCTGCCCTGAAATAGCACGCGCAGATGTGCATGCCGCAATACTGCAGGAAAACCAATATAACAGGTTCCCATCCGAGGACGCATCACTGCACAGAATTCTTACCGCAGAATTCCCCACCACGTGATCCTCTGCAGGGTCCACGCGGAACTGAAAGGATTCCCAGAAGCTCTATTACCGTTAACGGCTCCTTCAAGGAGACTTATCCCGGAGACGCCATTTCCTTGCCATGCCAAACTTTTATGGATGTCCCATCAGCAGGTCTAATAAAAGATCTCACCGCTGGTGAAGAGAACAGCCCAGAGGTAGGGCGGGTTTGCAGGAGGTGGAGTGAAACGAAAGTGCAAGAGAGAGGATTGAAAGTATATTAAAGATACGAGATTTTAAGTTCAGAAAGCCAGCTCACTATTTCCAATCTGGACTTCTTATAGGATTTCGCTGTTTGTTTTTGACATTGAGATTTTGATTCAATATATAGCTTTCACAAGTGTTTGCTTTTGCTTACTCTAATTGATGATATTCGCATACACGTTATATGTACATTCGTATTAATAAATATTTAAATATCTATATTTGCTAACTTAAACACATAGAAATCATGTTAATGGAGTTTTATAAATAAATATAAATTTAGTGGCATGGGTTATGAGAGTTAAAATAATCCTTTAACCCTCCTAATCCAAAGAGAATGTGTACATCGCAAATGAGTCCCTCCATTGGGGCAGATGAAAATCCCTTACGATCCCAGGGAAGCTCTCTGACTGGAAAGGTAACACACATTTGCCGTTATCTTTTGCTTAAACTGTCCACATCCCTCACCTGCCATTTTTAAAATATCTAGAACATCAAACCAGGTTGTTTTCGTTTTCTGCAATTCTGGTGCAGTGAAGCCTTTAGGTTACCGATTTCAAAGTGGCCCCGACTTCACCGCCGAGCTCGACGGCTTTTATCCGATAATCACAGACGGCGTTTCGGCTGCCAGACAATAGCTGGCCCGAATAAACCCCGCAAGCCGCTAAGTCGAGTAAGAAAAGCTTCAGCGGGAGCCTCGCAAAGGCCGGAAGCACGTACACTGCACCGTTTCCTCTCCCGCTCTCGAGCTTTTTCGGGACGCGCTCGCACCGGGCCGGCGGGCTCCGGAGACGCACAGCTGCCAGCCCACATCACGGGAGCCTGATCCGGGGAACAGACGGTGGCAGCAACACCGTTTGGCACCTGGAACGCCGCAGCTCTTGTTGTCACCGTAAAAGCACGAGTGTCTCCTGCTTTATCACTCTCCTCACTTCCCAACACTCCTCTGCCCGCTGGTTCTGAACTCCAAAGAAACTGCTGTTTTGCATGCTTTGTTTTCAGCAGTAAGGCATCAGAGGGGGTAACAGATTGGGTTGTGTGTGGGTGGCTGGGGGGGGGGGGGGATCAAGGAGGGGCCGTTTGGTCGTTGCAATTATTCCCGTCCTCGCCCTCAAACAGAGGCAGTCACACTTTGACCCGGATCGATGCACCACTGAATCCTGGCCGGGCCTCCAGCTGAGTGTGTGTACGTGCCGGTGTGTGTGTATGTGTGTGTGTGTGCGCCCCGGGGGGAGGCATGGAGGCCTGGCTGCCGCTGGGGGCTCAGCGGGTAGAAGTCCCCAGGGGCGAGGTCACGGCGCATCTCTTTCCAAAACCTTCAAAACACAGCGGGCTCCCGACCGGGTGGTGACGGATGGTTCAGTGAATGTAAATCAGATAAACGCTGCACGGATGCAACAGATCTCGCACGACTCGCACGTTTGGCCCAGAATAAGAAGACCTGCTGCTGAAAACATAAGAGAAGGAATGTCAATAAAATTTCATATTTACATGAGAGTGTTTCAACCATGTTTTAAATCGGGTGTTGAATAGTTCGTAGGAGTAAGTCTTTCACGAGATTGTTAACGCAAATAGTATCCATTAAAATATGCAATAATTTTGCTGGTTCGGATGCATTTTCAGACACTTAGGTAATATTAACAGGACCTTTTAAAGCTGAAATCCAGACTAGGAGATTTGGGTTGGAATCTCAAGCGACAAGCTGTAATGTGTAAGTTAAAACTGTCGCACAAAAGGGCCTCACCAGTTCAGAAAGGGGGATTTTCACGAGAGGCCGAGTCCCCGATTTCTGCCCCACCGAAGCCTTGTTAAACATTTAGCAGAAGGCCAGGTTAATTATGTATCAAAGTAATTGTTCATCAGTGGAAAATACTGAATACATTATTTCCACTGTGGCAGGAGCCTCATCCGCTCATTGACAGAGAGAGAAGTTTGGAATCCGCACTGTGAAATGAGACTGGAGTGTCTGCGGTTTGGAGAGAAGTTACCAGGGGCTTCCTTACATCATGCTAAGGCGCTACTCGTCAAGCCGGCGACAGCCGTGCCGCATTCGTCAAATTTATTACTGCAGAGGTGGCGGGCCGGCGCATGTTATATAAGCTCTGGGCGCTTACCTCACATGGCACGTACAGCCACATCCTGAGGAGGACCGCCGCCTTTTCACAGGCCTCAGTACTGCGCCCCCTTGGTCAGTCACAGGGCCACACCGAAGCAGCGCATGAGAAGAGAGTGAAATGAATAGCTGCTTTGTTCAGGAATCTTTTCTATGCGGCACAATTTTCCATTCTTAAGACTAGGGCCCGGGGGGGGGGCAGTGTGCGGCTCAGGGGGTCAGGGCTCTGTGCCCAAGACCAAAAGGTCACTGGTTTAAATCCCAAGGTTGGCAGAGTGATGTCACCAGTGAGACCCTGAACGAGGCCCCTAACTGCCAGTCAGTCCAGGGACTGTCTGACAATGATTTCTCTCAAAAAAACAGCGTATCACTTAAAAATGAAAGCATCTGCAAAATAAATTATACATATATATATATATATATGTCTGTTACATGCCCCCCTACTGCAAAATGGGCACCCCCCCCCCCCCCCCCCCGTGTCATCCATGTAGGACGGCTGTCGTTTAATGTTATAACTTCTGAAAGGTCTGTAGGTTTCTTGACTGGCATTTTGCTCAATTTTCCCACAATGTAATAAAACCGGTTATTTTGATGTTGTGGCCCCGTAAGGGGAAATTTTTTTATAAATTTTTATAAACGGTTTTATAAAAATCTGTGACTGCAAACAAAAACCTAAAAATGCCAAAACACTTATTTTACACATATTTTGTTTGGTTACTTACAGTTTGGTTATGGTTAGGGCTGGGGGGGGGTTGTCATAGTTAGCGTTTAGCATTCACATAGAAGTGAGTCCTCCTAAGGACAGATATACCGGACATGTGCTTGCGTGTGCGTGTGCGTGTGTGTGTGCGTGTGTGTGTGTGTGTGTATGTGTGTGTGTGTTTGTGTGTGCGGCAGATGATGCTGATGTTATTCAGCTCTTGCCACCACGGCAGCAGGGGTGTTGCTGGGAGATGTATGCAGAGTTCTCAGTGGTTCTCAGTGGTTCTCAGTGGTTCTCAGTGGTTCTCAGTGGTTCTCAGTGGTTCTCAGGTCTCCTGGTAGCTCCACCCCCCAGAAGTCTCCACACCTAAATCTGCAGCCTGGTCACTCGGCTACGAACAATCTGGAGCACATTCCTTCGGCGCCATTCACGTTCCGGCCGAGAGTCAAGGAAGGTTCCAGAAAGTGTCTGAGTGGAAACCCAGCTGCCTGCTCTTCTACCCCACAAGCACCATCAGCTGTTTGTCACCCTGCCCTCCATTGCAGAGAATGGACACCCCCCCCCCCCCCCCCGCCCACGTGTCACCCAGACGTGGCGTCCTTCAAATCAAATCGGCTTCCCGGTACAGCAGTGATCAGACACCCCGAGCTGCTGCCGACGTCGTGCTCAGCGTCACTGTCCTGCGCAACGAGCAAATGGCGTCAGCTGGAGCAAACGCTGCGGAATCGCTTACGTTTCAAACGGCAAAGTCAGGTTCCAGAATCGCCACAAATAAAAAAACGGAAATAACTCGCCAGCCTGGAGGATGAAAGCGCTAAGCTGGCATGGCACAGATGCAGGGGAGCTGCGGAACGCCAGCGTGATTTTCCCGATGACGGTGTCCGTCTGTTATATACATCAGGAAGTCAGTAAGCAGGCAGGGAGCCTCCTGATCACGTCTCCTTTTCCGGGAATGAACACGCTGCCTATTGCCGAGACGTTTCTCTCTCTCTCTCTTACATATTGCACTCTTCCATCCATTTTTAATAACTGTTTATCCAATCAGGGTCGCATCCTTGACGTTGGCTGCTTGCTTGGGAATCCTCACCCCACTTTTGCATCACATTATATTTAAAATTGATAAACGGGCATTTATCCACAACATGATTCATCCGATAAAAAAATATTATTTGCCTCCGAATTGCCCTCCACTGGCTCATTTTGTCATTCTGATCACAGCAGTCATGTCCTCTCAGGGATTTAAACCTATAGCCTTGTGACTGAGTTATGAATCCAGGCCTTGTATAATAATAGGCCATAGTTGGCAGTTCTCCTTGAAGCCACATCATAAAACTGCAGCCCTTGTTCTCGGTCACAGGGCCTGTTTTCCCCGCTCGCGCCCGATTAGCAGCGTGATACTGAAGTGTCTGGTCTCTCCTGTTTCATTTGTTAGGCCGGGGACAGTTAGAAGCATGCAGAATCCCGCTTACAGAGTAGATTAAGGGGATTAAACGTACAGGGCGGTACCGGGCTAAATGAATCACGAGCATAAACCAAAGAAAAGCACCGACATCCACAGTGAACTCGGCCAGAGAAAAAAGTCCGGCTTTTCAATCGCGGCTGGCAGCTGAATTGCAGGCAGGACGGGCGAAGTTACAGACGACAAGATTTCACATTCCGGGACGGCTCTCGATTTCTGCACACGCTGTCACACGGAGCTATTCCGGGGTCTGAAGAGACCAGGGAAGGTGGGGTTTCTGATCTCCTGTTACACTTCATTAAAGTCTCTGAATGCATTCAATGGATACGTAATTGTTCAGAGGCTGAGGAATAATGGAATCGCTTAGAAATACAATATAAAGTCAGACAATGGTAATTTAATATACCTTTGCGGCTCTGTGACCAAGTGTGTTTGTCTGTGCGTCAATGTCTTTGTTTTTCCCTCCTTGTATTAAGTTACATCTTTAAAAGCAACACTGTGGTTTCCCTGAGATTGACTGACGGGCCTTTTCTGTGCTCCTCACCTGCTGCAATCAGGAAGCGAAACCACGGTAGATCTGCCATTTAAGATTGATTGTGATAGTTTCACCAGAAGTGATGCGATTGAGGTTGAGGGGTCCACGCCCAGCCCCTCCCTGCCTCCACACAGCCAGAAGTTACATGTTACTTAACAACTGGAATATTTCTATAAGTGTAAAGCAAACCTGTAAAAAGAGATATTCCATATATGGTTGGAACAACAGTAAGCTCAATATTTTGAGCTAAGCTGCTCAAACTGCTTTTGCCTGCCTGTCTGATTTGAGGCACAACCTTCTGTCTGTCTGTCTGTCTGTCTGTCTGTCTATTCCCCCTTACAAACCACCATACACGCAAGTCAACAATGAATAAACTCACCACTAACACTTTTCCAGTTCAGCATTTTCCAGAATGCGCACACGAGCATTTCTCTGTGTGTCCTGCAGCAGACGGGCATCCCGTCCAGGGTGCCTCTTACGCCTTATGCCACCTGGAACAAATACCAAGGCCCCCGCCCCCTCCTGGCCCTGAACTGAATAAGCAATTGGCACATGGATGGGTGCATGTTGATCACAATTAATTGCATTAATTAACAGCCCATTGAAAATGACTTAATCTGGAACAATATAGATGTGCCTATAAAACAAAAAACACTCGTCTTATACATTTCAGGCACACAGACCAAGGAAACACTTTGAAGGTCAGGAGCCGAGCTTGGCTTGTATGTCAGTATCAAGTTTGCAGGAATACAAAAGCTCTCTGGACGACTTGTAACTAGTTAAAAAAAAAAATGAGAGAATTAACAACAGTTCAGTTTATCTCGAACACTGCAAGCCGAACCAGCTTCTCGTTCGGCAGACCCTGCACTGCATTTTTGACCGATGGTGCTTCTTGTTAGAAGTGCTGGCAGATGCCGTAAGCAAAAGTTCGCTCACTGTGTTACCAGCGACGAGTGCAAAGAGGCACCAGACGCAGGGGCCCGGAAAGCGTCTGCACTCATTCAGGTATACCTTCTCGTACAGGTAAGACATGAACGGCGACTGGCAAAACCATTTTTCCAACCCTAATCTTTTAACTACCCTGTTGCCTCAGACGCGGAATTAAAATCTAAACAGCATAATCCAGGCATTAGGGCTTCTTTCCACTGAGGGAACTGTAAAGAAAAACAAGAGATAAAAACTTAAGTCTGCGATAAAAAGCCCACTCGACACCCCCGGTTTGAATGTGATGTTTGCGAGCCAATAGCCAAGCAGAATTACGTGTGAGACGCGACTCTGACCGCTGCGGCGTTTTTGGGGGTGTCTTTATCTCGCCTTCTGTCCTTGGCTCTCGGGGGAGGCCGGAGGAGAGAGGAGGAACGCACAGAAAAAGGACGGCACCCAGCATGCAAAGGAGAACTCAATTAGAGAGGAGCAGCCTGCCCACTGAACTGAAAATGAGAAGCTGAAGTTTGCAGACATGAATGACACGTCCCTGTTTCCTGTGCGGGGGGGGGACAGCATGCTGCCATTGTCGCTTCCATCTTGACAGACTCGTCTCTGACTCCCTGTCACTTCCCTGTGTTTTCGAGGACGTTTGTCCCCCCACCCGCCAAATTTCCCAGCCACAGCACAAAGACTTGCGGTTCAGGTGAAGCCAGGCCAGAGTGTGCAGGCAGTAACTATACCAAAGAGTATATCTCTGTCTGCCCCGAAATGGACGGCCCTCGCATCCAGGGCAAACCCTGCCCTGTTCCTCCTTGGCCAAGTCTCAAATCACCCTTATCAGAAAAGCAGTACTGAGCGTGTCAGCTTATGTGACCGTCTGTGTTTCACGATCATCCTTCTGCGTTTTATGTGCTACATTATTAGTGGACAGTTCTCATTAACGAGGGAAGATTTCAGAGAGATTCACAGAATGGTGAAAAACATTTCTGTAAGCCCAGAGATGTACTTCACAGCTTGCTTCTTACATCCTACACACACACCCTTAAGCAAAGCTGATTGTTTCAGAGATTAGTTGACTTTTTCAACTTTCTGGCAAATCTGCTTTCGTTACAAGAAATCTGCATTAATTAGACAGACTTCCTGATTCAACATAGCTGCAGAATTGTGCCGTGGGATGAATATATTTGAATGTATTTTGAAATACACAATAAATACTATGCAACAAATTCCCTATTGAACAAGCAGCAGAGAACGTCTCATTGGTTCTTTATTATATCTAAGGGAAAATTACAGTTTAAAAACTTTATTAACAGTGTATTTTCTGTGGGTTCATTGTACTTCTACTAGAACTGTGGATATTGCCTTTCTTAAAATCAGACTTTAGTTATCTTCTTTAGATGCAAATGAAGCAAAATTTCCTGTGCTATATTTGCATAACGTAATAGGGTAAAGAAGATGTTATTGGCCAGTCATCAGGGATAAACAGATAAATAAGATTGTAAGATTCTTGTTTTGATTTCAATATGTGCTTAAATATGTACTTTAATGCCCAGTTTGATATGAACCAAATAGAATTAATATATGAAAAACAACCGATATTATATTTTCACTGGAAAAATAGCAAATTTCCAAAACTCACTTAAGTTCACGGGATATGTGGACAGGATACGTTCATAAGTAAATATGCATATATGTAGGGAAAGTATGATTCCTTAATTTCATCACACTTCATATATCCTCAATGCTCACCACTTAAGAAGAAGTTTGACACTGTGGCCCAGCCTCTGATCTATCTCTGAGTAGTAGTAGTAGTAGTAGTACTGTAGTAGTAGTACTGTAGTAGCAATAGGAGTCATACTAGTATTGGCAGTCTACTAGTCTACTACCATATTGTGAACGAAACACATATTCAGACTGTGAAATATTAACGTTCAAATATGGCTTAAATTTTTTGCAACTACTTTGAAAGTATTTCTAGAGAAAGTTGTCAAGTGTCTGCTGTCGTTATCCTACAGAATTCCCAGCTCCCCTTTTCCTGAAATCCAACAACACAGAGATGGCCAGGCCCTACTGCCCACCGTGTGCTCCACAGGCCAGCAGACAGAGCCTTTGTTCATGAAGGAAAACCCTCCACTTGCATTTGCACAGCTCGGCTCCTGCTCTCATTGGCGGTTTTTAAGGCCGGGCCTCCCTCTATGTGTGTCTTGGTGTTTGTCAGCCTGATCAAACCCCGTTACGCCGCGGCTTTGGTTACACGAGTGAAGGGGACGATACCTGCTTGCCATCAAAGGTATAAATTTCGCCCGTTTCTCACAGATCGTTATCTTTATGGTGGCCATTGTAAACATCGAGGCATGCGAGAGGCAAACTGTTTTGTTCCCCTCAGTGTAGTGTGTCTTCTCTTAATTTACAGGTATTCAATTATTTATACTCCTCCGGACCATCTACCCTTCCAGCGATAAATTGCACATGGCTGAAGCAATTAAGTACCTGACAGAATGCTGGAGAACATAATTAGGCATTTAGCATTTAAAAAGGAAGCAGGCAAGCTGCATTCAGGCGTTCAGGAAAAGAAAATATGCAGAGACACATTAATTAGACATAGGTCATCAAAATATCAAAATTGCCCTTTTGATGCCATTTGCCCATTTTTGCAGGGACGAGGCTTCAAGGCAGCTTTCAGAGTGAGATGCGTGTCGGCGCTTCTGTTCGCGGATAAAGTGGGAAAGGGACTGGAATCGAGTCAAAGGAGAAAATGATGCATATGGAGTTTCCTTCCAAATGGGCTGCGTCTCATGTTAGTCAGGAAGCCAGCCGGCCGCTTCCTGTCCTCCCAACCACTTGGTGACAGGAAGCGGCCTGCAGGTTCAGGCGCTGCCATCCTGGGAAACCTTCCTCCCGCTGCTTTATGCAGCGTTCGCAACAGTCATGTGTCACCCCACGTCAGACCAACCTTCAAATACATTCTGAAGGACCGGGAACATGTGTCCCGTGTCGTTATATAACCTCTGGAAGGCCTTCCACTCAAGGTCAACAATAGACCTGTCCATACATCAAGCTCTAACAGGGCATTCTTGCACCACTGTGTCTACTCAAAGGTTTCTAGGAAATTGTCAAATATAACTGCCTACTAATATCAGCCACACACTCCACCACTGTTTCTCCACTTCATTCTGATGGAAAGGTATCTATCCAGATGTTTGAGTGAATGTCTTCGTCTTGTGAGGAAAACACGCTATTATATCCAGCTGCTATGCTGCTTTTATATTCCTGCTAATCTGCTAATCCACCTTGTTCAGTGTCATCTCCCGAGGTCTTCTCATGCGTTCCGATTAGCTCTAAAGATTGGGGGCGGGGTAATGATGGGGTCTGTGCAGTATAAGTCACAGTATGTCTGGGGGTCTATCATTTACATACTATAATGGCAGCCCTGCCTGTCCTGTTAGCCAAGCGATGTCGCCATGATTGGGCAAGAGCTGGAACTTGGTTTTCTTTCCACATTTATCTGTATTTTGCTCTTACTCATTCAGTCACTGTCCATTTTAACACCTGGACACCAATCCGTCCTTCAGCGGCTTCTGCCTAAACCAGCATAAATCTGCCTGTGTGTAACACACACCCAGAAATATGTGTGACGTTGTGTAACGTTGCATCACATTAAATGGAAAAAAAGTACATCGAAGTACGAACAAAAATCAACAGCTCAAAGATATGTAACTTATTTTAAATTTAATTTAACATAACTATTGGACCCCATAACTATTAACATAAGTATTGAACCTCGGTTCAATTATGTCGGCGGTAATTGGGTTGTTTAAACATGGACAGGTTTATAGAATTCGTGTTAAGGATAGACTACAGTGGAAATACTGCATGAATTCTGGGAAATCCGGCCGAGCGTGAAGCCTTAAGCAGAGGTTCCCCCCACCCATTAGGCACTTATATAATGCATTGCGATTAGGAAGCCTGCATGCGCAGACACAGGCTGGGAGGGGCATGGAGCACACTGCGTTTAAGCTAATTACAGAGCACAGCACCATTAACAGCTCACACGGGTAACTGCTCTGCTCGTTTTAGTTCATGTAACATAGGCAAAGCTCTGTCTTGAATAGTACCTTCCAGTTCCATATTAATACATGCAGTGATAACGTATTAAATAACAGCACAGAGGTAATATTAACAGTCTATCTATCTATTTATCTATCTATCTATCTATCTATCTATCTATCTAAATATAAAGAGTAAAGCATTACCTACAGTTTGCAATTAGTTTAAAATTGCACATCATTTTATCATAAATATCAAATCAGGCCCCTAACAGTTTTACGATAATTTATTTGTTTATGTTCTTGTCTTGGCAGGAAACACAGCAGAATTGATTGTTAGGATGTCTAAACTCGGAGCTGCGATTTATTAAAAGGCGTATGGGTTTTCTATCCTGAGCGCATTTTCTCCTGCGACCCGGTGTTTTATGCTGCGGCTATCAGTCTCAGCGGCGTGCAGGACGTCAAGCCAGTCTCGCTAGCAACTTTGTAGCACTGCGGCTTTACGTGCTCCCTGGGGACAAGTGGGAAAAAAAAAACGGAGAATCCATATTATGGTGCAATAAATCTCCCAGAGTTTTCTTTATTTCTCTCTCCCCGAGTCTGAAAGGGCTGGATTTATGTTGACATAATTGCTGTAGCACTTCTGAATGTGACTAGGCTGCTGGATGCTACAGTACCTTCAGGAAGGATAATGTATGAGCCGCACCAATTTGCTGTCATCGCCAGCACAAGATTCTATTCCAATTGTAATTTTCCTCTGGGAGACGTCTGAAGGGAATTGGACAGCGGCGGGGTTGACTGAGGTTAACTGTGCACACCAAACTCTGGCCATTCACATCGGTTCAAAACAAGCCTAGAGTTTACCCTGTTTGTTTCACTTACCCCCCACTACAGTAATACACCGAAGCCCACTGAACATTAACCTCGTAGCCGCAAAGTGCAAACGGGCTATCCTCCATGCTTTGTCGATCTCTACACATTCAAAGCAAAGAGGAAGTACTCTTTTAATCGGCTTTTTACACACTGTATTACAGAGCTTTGGCTGAATATCATAAATTATTCTTATGCGATGCAGGGTCTCTCCTCTCGCAGCTGTGCAAACCAAGATGGATTAATAAAATATAAATGAAAACAATCTTTTTGGAGATATTTTCGAAATTTCCTTATTTTTGTAATATCCTGTAATGTGATAACTACTTTTGAGTACCTGGTGTGCAGGCGGCCAGTGGAATAGAAAATGGCTATATGAGTGCTGCATGGCACTAAGAGTCTGCAGTGTATATGACTGCTGATAGCCTATTCAGCTTCCTAAGGACCACATCAACGGCGGCTGATTGCACAGGAGTAAATATTGCATGTTAATTTCAGATCCGACCTCATTTGCAGGAAATCACGCGAGGCTATAACTCCTTGTGACAACGGGCATGGCAACGATGTAACGATTTATTCTGTGGCGACTGAGGAATCTGGGGTCTCCCCAAGTGGTTGTGCAGGGGCAGGGAGGTCCCATTGCACACTAGTGGGACAGGGGGTGTTAACTAGGATCTGGTCTGTGGCTGGGGAGCTGGAGACCGTGGGGACTTTTCTGTACATTAGAGCGGAGAAACAAAATGCTGATATTTCCTGTGCTGCGCCATTAGAAGACGTCAGACGTTTGTGGGGTTTCCTGCATGCAGTGGCCGTGAACTGTGACAGGGGCAACACCCAGCGCCTAAGGGAGGGGGATGGAGCCACATGGCATGAATTCAAGCAAAGATCACAGAAATCCCTGAACCTAACACGGGAAAAGGGTCTTTTTCTCTCCTTTACTGTGTCCTCTTTACCAAAGTCAGGCACGTGGAGAAGAATCGCCCATCAAAACTCCCAGATACATTGTCAGGAATGCTAAATATTTCCCCAATCATATTCTGTTTTTTTTAGCCACAGTTTCTGAAGAGGTAAACAAAATGCTAGTCACTTGCTTCAGACTATTTATCCTCTCTATGAATTATGCTAATGAGATGCATTTCCATCTATGTTCATCACATTAAAATAAGGCCTGTCCTCACTTCTCACAAGGGAGGGTGGGGGCTCATATTCCAAAGCTCCCTGATGGATGGGGTTCAGATGTGCATCTGAAGTCTCTAAGGGAATCTGCACGTTTACACACTGCGGGGTTAGGGGGAAATTTTTGTCTCCCGTGGGAATATTGTAGCCAAGGTGCAACTGCTGCTGTTTTCAGTAGATTAGCCAAGCTTCAACTGACAAAGAGGTTTGAACCTTCCATCGCGCACCATCTGGGACATTAACAACAAGTGGGTCACATTTGAAACTTACCGAAAGTTTGCGCGGCAATGAATGCGTGATGCATTTGAAGCACGATCTCAGCCTCTAAAATTAGTCGTACGTACTGAGATGCTTAAAATGGATAAACCATGCACACCTCGTAACACCTCCTACACACATTGCTTAGTCAGTCTGAAGCATGTGTGTCAGGATCTCACGTGTGCATGTAAAACATATTTCAGGCATGCGGAGGATAAACCCTGCTGTGGCCGTATCCAAACACATGCATGAGTGTGTTCGTACATGCACCTGGACACGGGTGCATGCGAGCATTCATGCATGTGTTTCCTTTTAATTTTTTTGTTTTGGTCTGAATAAAGCTCCGGAATATTCTACATACCGTAGCTATTTGTTTATATATGACAAGCGACTAAATAAATGCATTGGAATCACGTGTAATGAATGCAGAAAGGGGACCATGCTGGAAAACAGGAGATGTATGATTCATACTGTAGAGCCTTGCGCTTCATATTCTAAAACAGCTGCTCCTGATTATATCCTATTACACACTGCAAGCAGGACTTGGCTGCGGCGTGTGAGAGTGACAATGTCCTTTCTGCGTTTCTTTCTTCCTCCTTGTCTCTATTTATTCCACAGATGCACATTTTGATTTATGTCATAGTCTGCTGAGCTTTTATGTGACCCGTGCATCTGAAATTCTTTAGCCGGCACGTTTTCTTTCGGGGCGCACAGATATACGGCAACGGATATTTTTGACCACCTTTGTTTAAATCAGGTTCTGGGTTCTCAGGGAAAAAAAAATAATAATGAAATACATACCCCATAAAATTCTTTTTGCAGCTGACTTAATGCACTTTTTTTTTAAATTTTGTATATACACAAAAATTCACAGGAGAAACAGTTCTCATTATTTTGCTGTCTTTGTAGACGGAGCCGTTGCAATTCATTTTCCATGCGCGATAATGTGTAAGTAAATTGCCAAAGACACTATCAAAAGAGCTGAAAGAAATACATTTCTAGTTCAGGGAGCAGTTAACTGGACGGGGCTTTGTAGGGAGGTGAGTATCAGCTTGAAACAGTAATGCCCCATTAACGTGCAGAGAAGGCAAACACTCTTCGGCCTGCCTGGGACGTCACACTCCGTTTAGCTCTGTTTCAGCTGAACCTTGACCCTTTTCAAGAATGGGCACATTTTTCGTCTCCTCAAATGCGAACAAAAAAATGTCTTAATTAGAGGTATCGCTGTTGTTATGAAGGACAACCTTGCCTCTCAAGGACAGCCTGTAGTATAGAAAAAAAATAGTTAATTGTTCATTTCATTAATATTTATTAGAAACACGATCGGCATAAACACGCGCAAGCAGAAAAGTTTGGCAAAGTTCATGCTGTTCATCAGCGCCGAGATGTAATTACTGTGCTGTAACAGCACTTATTTCATTACCCTACCTGGCCAGGTCCCACCAGCACGACACCGAAGTGCTGCTTTCCTGTGTGTCTGGAGACGTGGAGTAATAAGCGATTTGGCCCCGTGTCAGAACTCATGTCTTTGACAATTAAAAAGTGACCTTGGCCAGTATGTGCTAAATCCAGCCATATTTAAGGTGCGCTGAGGTTTCAAGGGAAGGTCGGCCGCGGGAGATCTGACTGGTTTCAAGGCAAAGTGACGCGTGTAGCAGGGGTGGTCTGTAGGGGGCAGCTTCTTGCAAGAAGCATCAGAGGGAGCAGCTCCTGCAAGCGACGTGTTCGCCAGAGGGGGCGTTGGCCACCCTCAGCGTCATCGCTGTCGGCTCGGCTGCCGGATCGATCGCATCGATCAAATCATCAGTGAGGCCCAATTAGCGTGGTGCAACTCAAAGTAGAGAGATGCGTCATTACGGGAAATTGAGAATGAATCTTGGCGGCATTCCCGATAGCCATCCAGCACCACTGCGGAAATAAATCCTGAGTAGGACAATGGAGGACCTACAGTCTGGCGTGACCTACATATACACTTCAGCATTGGAAAATAAGGGAAGGAGCGCGATGTTCCCCGGGAATATGTTCCCATTTCACAGAAATATTGAAAGGCTGCTGCGAATGTCGCAGACAATTTTTCACTTAGCATTTATCTAATCAAGCTATGCTAAGAAAACCATGCTTTGCCTTGCATGCTGTATAATCATATTAATTTTACTATTACCTGCACCTGAGTCGTGCGTCACCCAAAGGCTAGCAGAGAATTTCATTAAGCCGGGGAATTTCACGCTTAAGCAAGTTAGCTACAAAGTTTCTTCAGAATCCTGACAGATGCAGCACAGTAGCTTTTATGACCACTACCTGACAGGGCTACAGCATCGTTTCCGATTCATTATTCATGAGCCTTTTGATTCGTTCTCAGAGAATGCTTTGTTCCTTTCTTTTTAATGGCTTTCTGTACAATATCTGCAGTGTTTTCAGGTCTTGGAAGTACTGAAAATGGGAATTCTGTTTTCTCTCTGCTGAAAGGCGTATTAAATGTTTTATACCACGTTCAATGAAGTGGTCATTCTCAGTATGGGGGGGGGGAGTGTTTCAATTTTAAGCTGCTCAAGAGAATAACGATAAAATATTCCACGGGCGTAGTAAGGTGGGAGTCCAGTTTTGATCGGGAGGGTGTAGATTATCTTTGAATATTTTCCCGGTGTCAGAGGCACGGACTTTTTTGACTCCACTGTTAGAACATTTCGGGATTTCGCCGTTCAGACTGGGTCATGGACCGTGCCATCCGGCGATGGTGGTACCGGCAGCGAGCCCGTCACGCAAACGGAATAGAAAGTGGATCAGGATTGCAGGAAGGGCCGCGATATGCTTGCCAACCCAGGATCCAGGATCAGAGGGCCCTGTTCACTGTGCCTTTTAGCCAGGATTAGACAGCCAGTTCTGGTAGGGTGATTTTAAGGCTTTTCTCCATCCATCCATCCATTTTCTGTAAGCACTCGTCCTATTCAGGGTCACGGGGGGGTCCGAGGCCCATCCCAGAGACTGCGGGTGGAAGGCAGGGAACAATCCAGGATGGGGCGCCAACCCATCACAGGGCACACTCACACAACATTCACTCACAGGCACACACACACCAGTCACTCACACTGAGCTTTTCTCCTAGCAAAAAAAAAGGGCAATATTAAACATGAAGCTATTGTTATATGTAAGTTGACATTTTATTTGATTATTTCCTGCTCATCTATTTGGCCTTGCTTTTAAAACAAATGTGTTTTATGTTGGCAAATATACATACAGCAATTGCCAAGAACGGCAGAAGAAGGTGCTGAAAATACTCTGCAACACTTCAGGACCGGCGAATGTTTTCATTTGTTGTTGCCGAAGTGTAAGAAAGCTACGACTGCCGGTGTTTTTCCCATAAACACTGACGGTAGCCCGTCTGCAGCCGTGCGCAGACATTGCAGGTATGAGACGACCTATAGACACTCGCCGCTCATTAAACCTTTGACACTTGGACAAGCCTGCAGCATATATAGCAATTTGTTTCTGTCGGCTACAAATTTCCTCTCGGTCTGGATCCCCAGGTTACTTCACTGATATTAACAGCTCCTTGTAATTATTTAGCAGAGGGCAGTCAACTGCTACATCTCCTAGGGTTCCCATTCCTTGGCAACAGGCATATTTTTAATAGTTAGCCAAGGACCTAAAGCCATGCAATAATGTGAAACTGTACAAGCGGTATGTTGTCCTCTGACGATTCGCAGAGAGCTGAGATAATGGCTGATTGCCGGATTGTTTGGGTTAAAATGCCCTTTCGCATATTCGCAGCTTTGCATTTCAGCAGTGGGTTTTCGTAGCAGTTTTCACTGACTCTACTGCATGCGACGTCTCGTGTGGTCGTGTGAGAATGTGCAGGATTGTGCAGACGTTCTGTGTTTCGTGTTTAACCCTCCGTAACCTGGAATGATTCGCTTCGTTATTTTTGGACTGCAGATTGTCAGTGTATGTTTAGGCTGTGATATGGGATGTTGCATTGGGTATTGAGTGTGATATACCGTGCATATGAGGTTGTTTAAATTACATGTCAATCAGGTATCCCTTCCTTCCAAACAGATTTAATACAGAGAGCCCACCCCAAACCACAATCGCACCTTTGATAAATACTGACTCAGATTTATGACATTTCATTATCATGGAGTATTATGGGATGCCACTGCCTGGTTGTATGGTTTCTGTGCCCTTTTTACACAAAGGGGGACTGAATGTCAGTCACGTCAGTGAGCCGTGCGACAAGGGAACCCATCTCCGTCTAAGACAGTTATTCCATCAACCCCCCCCCCCCCTCCGCCACCAACGACTGCGGGTGTCGCCCCTGATACGCTTCAGTCACGCCAGCTGACCCGGCCACACATGCAGATCGCAGCTGGGTGGCGTCGCCGTGAGCAGAACGACGACCGAGTGTCAAGAACCAACTGAACTCCTGCATCTGAGTTTATCATTATGCACTGATGTGTGCCGCTGTTGGGTAGTAACGGCTTACATAGCACTGGAGTTTAAGGAATCTCTCTCTTTGTCCTTCTCACTGCCTACATGCAGCATTGCTGTAGATATTGTTTGCATTTATGCATGACCTTCTGATAATACCATACCTTCTGTGGGAAACCAATTAAGGGATTTATGTAGGTGAACTTATTACGCTTTCCTGGTGTTATCGTTAGGTGTTGTCAAGATTATGTCGGCGCCAGGTAGCTGTGTTTACAGGATCCTCCTGTTCGGTCCAGTCCCAGGTTCTCTGTGTCCGTTATTGATCGAGTCCGTCCACCTTCTTGATGGTCTATCCATTTTCTCTAATGCACTGTGTCTTTTCTCTGCCGTTAATTCTTGAACACTTCCAGAAGAATGAGAAATGCCACTTAGCATTTCACGCATCAAGCTCATTCGGAAAGTCAGTATAGCAGAAGGATCTCACAGATTGCTGTCACTCACACCACGCTCCAGTCGATAATGGCAAGGAATCGTATTGTCACATTGTTTCTGCTGTTCATTGTGCTCTTCTTTAATTCTGTTCCGTCGACGAGCAAGGAGACATAGGAGGTGAGTTTCGAGGCGTCGCATGTCGCCGGAGTTCAAAAAACACGCATCACACACAAAGAAAACTGCATCAAAGACTTCCGCATCCGATACTTGTAGGGCTAGTCATCTTTGTTGGGCAATCACCCTTTGTTATGACTGTCATAAATACATCTGACATTTCTGGCAGTATAATAAAAAAACTGTCGAAGTAGAAGACCACTGACATTTATGGTAATGAAAGAAGCGGCAGGTGTGTTTGACCCCATCTCTGGAAGTGTGTTGACTATGCATTGGTTTTTGAAGTGGACACTAAATGAAAGTAGAACTGTCAGACTGGGCAGCCTGTATCTTTGGGTAAGACATAAGGAAGGACATTTCCTTGTAAAGGAAGGAGACTCGAGGAAAACACGCATACATACAATCCTGGGTATATCACAAAATCCCGGGCTTCCTGACAAAACGTCACCTTGGGCCCCAGAACTGACATATACATTATTATTTTTCACGTTCCCTGGCCCCCATGAAGTGCTGGGCTGCCAGGGAATGCGTGTCCCTCTGACGCCCCTTTATACAACACTTGTAAGGTCTTTTTATTCAATAGTTATAAAAGTAATATTCTCTTTGTTCCGAATAATCCCACACGTTTGCTAATGCAGGCTATCCGATCAAATTAGTTCGTCCATTTTGCTTTGAGAGGTCCAGTAGTCAAGGCTGTGTGCGGTTAAGGCAGACACGCCCAAAATGAGGAGCCCGCGATCCTAAATGCCGCCAGCGTGGCTGTAATGATGCGACCTGCCTACAGCTAATGAATCGCCGTCCTCTGCTGCTCCAGTGCTGCATACAGTGGATGGAACCAAACCAGCCTCATTTAGCTCTTCTGGAATTGAATCCAAGAGACCAGCATGGAGGTTTACATCCAGTGAAGTTCCTTGCCAGCTAATAATAGACGATTCACCTTCAAAAGTCAGTTTGCTGTAGGCTTTTCTTTCTGCCATCAGATCGGGGAAAAGTAAACTTTTAAAAAAATAACCTGAAAGGTCTTTTTTTAAATGTTTGATCCAGCATAATTTTGAATGGCCACAAAATCAAATAATCGATAAAAATACTATCTACAAAGGGAGAACACTGTGGTAAACAGTCAATGCTCTTAATTTGTTTTTCATTTTACAGTTTTCTTCAGACCTGCTCCTTTTAGCAGTTCGTTACTCCTTCATTATCAAGTCATCAGATGTTTTGGCGAAAAGCTTTTCGTTTTTCTCGATCGCCTTCAGACGAACGTGCACAGAATCTCTGCTCTCCACTGGTCTGTCTCAGAAATCGGTTCTGGGAGATTTCTCTTTTAAGCCGTGATTGCTGGCATACTTTAAAAGCAGAAACAAACCAGGCGCGCATCCTTACAACAATGAGTCGTGCGCCGACGTCACTGTTTATCACCCGGGCGACGCCCGGCGCTGGTGCGTACGCGGGTCTTTCAGTGACACCACAAGGTCTCCCTCAAGGGGAAACCGCTATCAGCTTGAGCATCAGAAAGCCACCCGCAAGGCATCATGGGAAGCCATTCATCTCGCCGGCGTTCCGGTCACTCCTACTTCGACGGAAACAATCACGGTGATTCCTGCAGACTGTCACCTCCATAATCAAAGCCTGCCACGTTCCAGAGCGAGAGGCCCAATCTGCTAGAACGTTCTGCATTCAGGGTCCATTACCTTCATCCAGTGCAATGTTTTCCTTAGAAAACGTGTCCTTCAAATAAATGGCCATGAGAAAGTTGGGGGGGGGGTTGTAGATATTGGGAGTTCTGCTTTTACTGTAAAGGATTCCATCCATCATGTAAAACTGTCCCAGGAGGAATGTGACGGTGTGATATTCACTGACTGCACTTCTAGTCAGAGAGTCAGCCAGACTCGGCATTAAGCTGTCACCACACTGGCCAGAATCTGCCTCTTTTACACTGATTACCTTGTGATACTACATAACTAGTACCATCTATGTTCCTTAAGAAACGGCAAAAAAAATCTCAGAGCTCCTGGTTCCTGTCCCAGTCACTAATTAGACAAATTTACAGACACAATACTGTATATATAACTGTATTTTAATTTCACTGTTCCTTGAGGCTAGATCACAGCACTACATGATTGCGTATAATGAGGCCGGGTGCCTATGTGTTTGGGGGGAGGGGGACAGTTATTCAATCCAGTTTTCTTTTTATTTAACGTAAAGAAGCAGATCTCTTCAGGCTTATCATCACAGATTGTAATCTGATGTGTGACTGCAGCATCCCTGTGCAGCACATACTCACATCCCTTTGGAGATGTCCCCAGCGATTCCAGGTGGAACATCACGCGTCCACCCCAAGTTGGCCTGACAGGGCGAGTTTATACAAGCTGTAGTGTTAACTGCCCCGACGCAGTTCCCCGGGAGCGGAGACAGGAGGATAACCTTTCGTCTTTTACGTTGTCTTCGACAAAATATTTCAAAGGGCCAAGAGTTTCACCCGACGAAAGCCAGGACTTAACGGTGACCTGGAACTGCCATCTGTATCTAAGAGCTGAAAGCCTGGAGCCTTTTTCCCCTCCCTCTTTAAAGAAATGGAGGTGTTCTTTTTTTCATTAACTTTCCGTGGCATCGTTTAAAAAGACACAGTAGTGAGACAGAGGCAATCAGCTGGCGGTTACAGCTCCCAGTGAGGCGGGGCTCGCCGCGGAGCCAGGGGACGGGCCCCGTGCGCAAACGGAGATCGCCTGGGGGACGGAGGGATGTGGCGGGGGCGGGTCACGCTGCACCCCAGGTAACTCTGCTACACCTAGTCACGCTCTGATTGGCCACAAACCGTGCACCCCAGCCCACCCCACCGCCGGCACCAAGGATTCCTGGAAGAAGAGGGGGGAGGGATCTTCGGGTCCGGCCGGACGTGTGAGGCGCTCGGAGACAAGAAGCCGGTGCCCACCACCTTGGAGGGGGCTTAAGCGCTTACGCCATTAACACGGGGAATGCTGGGAGATCACACACGGCTCTGCCCTCGTTTGTGTTAAATAAGACGATGTCTTGTGTGGAGTGATTCACTCCGCCGTCCTTTCATATATCCTGCAGCAGGGAAGCATGTAAGTAGTTCACGCGGATGCCTGGAATACCAATGAGGCTTTGGCTGATCTTGAACTGCCGCAGAATCATTTGCAGAATAATTTATCATCTTTAAAAGTTGCACTAAGTGCCTCACGTCTCGTACACATGAGAAATGGGGCGCCGCATTCCGGCGGGCCCCAGCATGCCGTCGTCGTGACTCGCCGCCGTGACTCGCCGCCGTGACTCGCCGCCGTGACTCGCCGCCGTGACTCGCCGCCGTGACTCGCCGCCGTGACTCGCCGCCGTGACTCGCCGCCGTGAGTGTCGGGGCTTGACGGAATCCGCGCTCCTCCAGCCGGTTTCCCGGAGAGTCCCGTTGTTACGTCGGACCGGATCTCTGAAATAGGGCCACAGTCGTCCTTACAGGAATCCGCCATCGTGTTCTTACCGTTCTTAATTACGACATTTAGGAAATACGCTGAGAATGAGGCATGTCTAATCGAATGTAATGGAGGTGCCTCTTTAAGGCGCTGCCACCTCACAGCAAACCAACTACACTCTCTCCCTTATTACACCTTCGTACTCCGCCAGGTTGCCGAAGGAGCCCCTCCTCACGCGGCCTCATACGGACACACATAAAACGCTTTCTGTATCCTCACGCTTCCCCAGCTCAGAGAAGTTAATCCCCATAACCCAAAGTCTCCACGTCTCTGTCAGCTCGCCATTAACGATTCCCCCGTGCCGTGTCCCAAAAAGATGAACGAGTCGCTATCTCCAGTCTCGAGTGAGGGCCCTGTTTTCCTGGAGATGCCTCGCTGACAGGAGGATTAGCTATTATTTCCCCTTTTGAGTAAAATGTAGATAAAAATGCATTTATCCTGCGCTATTGAAAATAACTGCAGCACAACTGTAACCTTTTACTGACACATTTATATATCTGTGTGTGGCAGGAGGTATATTTGTTGAGGAACCAGTGTCCTGGTTGGAGATCGTGTGAACCGAAAATATCTAAATTGCTCCAGCAATTGTTCCATTGGTTTATCTGCACAGAATTTTGAAGTATTTCTTGCTGTATTATATACAGCAGTGCTGCCTTCTGAATGAAGCATAATTGGATCTCGAAATTGTCATGAAAATGCATTAAACATTCTTGTCAGCTGCCATTTCTTTTCACTTTTGTTTGCTATTGTAATTCATCAGGATCCATTTAATGAGTGTGAAGACTGGGAAATAGTGCAAATCGAGGAAATAAGCCCCACATCTCAAAGTGCCACTTGTCAGATTGATGTGAATGGCAGAGATGGGCTCAGGATAAGGTTTCAGGCCACAAATTTTCAAGTTGAAATGTTTTGCAAATCTGGCTTAAAGGCATCGAGGCATAAAGAACTGTCATCTTGCCACAGGGAAGTTTACTTTTACTATAAAAAAAAAAAAAACAAAACAACTCGGGGGGAAAAAAACTTTTTTGATTACTGTTCCCATGGAGATCTGTGAACGTGGCTTTTGCTGTGACACATACACGCCCTCTCGTGTGTGTCGCTTTAAGCGGCGGCATCATCGTTTGCAGTTTTAGTTGTTTTTTCCGTTTTCCAAGCCACGTATAAAGCTGTCTGCTCGTAGACGCCCTCTGCAGATGCGGCACCATTTTAACGGCGACGCTGGGAACTGACGCTGAAGACGTCTCCGCCCTCGCAGCCGCCACCAGCTCTGCATTAAGGCTCAGATCGGCGCTGTGCTATTTTCCCTGCCTGCGTGAGGCTTTTCCCGAGGTCTCGCGGTCTCAGGTGCATTTTCAGTTCACCGTCGACAGCCTCGGGCGAAGCCAGCGGATTCAGCACAATGGCCGATAAGCCAGAGATGGCAGGGCCTGGCAGACGCCGCCGTGTGCCGCTAACCGCAGCGGAGATGTAATGCGACCGGGGGTAGAGGTCACCGCATTTGCGGGTGCAGTAAATCCCGTCTTGGAGGGGGCACCTCGCTCCCCGCCTGAGGTAGCAGGCTGCCTGCCGTGACGCACAGACGGCACCACGCTGATCCAAACCCAGGCACTTTTTATTCTTTCAGTGTGAGGTTTTACCCCCAGGACTAGTTACATAACGGGAAATCAGGGTACAGGAGCCTCTGCATCACGCTGAAAGGCTCGTCATTCAATCTCAGCTTCTTCTGCCTCATAAATAGGTAATATTTAAAAAAAACGCTTTGTCTGCATGGTGAGATAGACAGACATACCATGAGTGTTTCTTGCAGGGTATCCTGTCAAAACAAATACTGACAGTGTGCCCCCCCCCCCTTCCGCATTCAACGCCCACTAACTCACTTCAAATCAAAACGAATTTGCCTGGACCCATTTCCATGTGGAAATCAGCAATTTCAACCACCTTCTGGCTACAGCAAAATATACTCACCCCCCACCCCAGAAAGACTTATGTCCCTGTCCATTGCCCTGTATCTGCAAAAACTGCAGAGGGACTCCGCCATACGGCAATTTGACGACACAGACTGTGGAAAGAGGACAGCCGTACTTCTCTCATCTCAGGTCCTCTCTGGTAACATTTCATTTATGTAGCAGAAGCTAATATACTTTTTTTGAGAGAAATCGGGGTCAGCCAGTCCCTGGAGTGATTGGCAGTTAGGGGCCTCGTTCAGGGGCCCAATGGTGACATCACTCTGCAAACCACAGGATTTAAACCAACAACCTTCTGATCACAGACACTGTGTCCTGACCCTCTGAGCCACATACAGAAAGTTTGAAAGAATTTTCTGGGAAGATAGCTAGCTGTCCCTCTTTTTTCACATCCCAAAAACTTCCTTCTAGCAAAAATATCAAGCCGGCAATCTGATTTCCCACTTCCCTGCTAATGCGAATCAATATTAAATCAATACACTGATCTGCTTGGCGATCGCCTCGTTTGCGTGAACAATGCTCCACATGTTTCGTTTATTTTTCAGCTAAAAACATAGCATCCATCAAGTTTTTGTTGTATTTAACCAAATTATGTTATAATAGGTGCAGTAATTGCTCCTACTGGCAACTGACAGATAAAAGTCATGTTACATTCAGCCACTTTTCCTTATATCTTTGTGACAAAAAGGATTAACCTCTTAAACCAGTTTGTCTTTCTTGTAGGGGACTGATTCCAGTAATGAACACAAGGAAATGTAACTTAGACAGAATACGCTTGAGTTAAATCCTAATTAAATAAGTGCGAAGCGACCTAGACAAGAGCAGCCTTCGGCTTCCCGGTCCCCAAGAGCCCTATTCGGAAAATTTTGATTGCCTGAGATGGAGCTCTGAGTGACGTCCGTGTCAAAGCTGAATATGTGATTTACGGCACACACTGTGCTCGTTACGTGGAGCGAAGCTGGGTTCGGTCTCGGCTCCTGGCTTCATACGTTGCGTTTCCCCTGCTTCTCTGGCTCGGTCTGGACCGAAACGGTGCTCGGATGCATAATATCCGCAAGGGACGCACAGAAATGGCTTTCTTATCATGGAAGGTTCCAGATTAGGGTTAAGGGCAGGCATCAGTCATTTAAAGCAAAAGGAGCTCTGAAAATTGGAAAACAATATGAAAGAGACACAACAAGTGAGAAATTAAATTGAATTCAAGAAACTCTTTGAAAAATTATGATAAATAAGTTTCTGTCATCTGTGTGATAATATTGTTTTATTTCTACCTAAAGTATTACCAATGCCTTTGTGGTGAGATTAAAGAGAAAAAGTGGACTATTCCATGAAATCTGCTTTATTTCAGCTGTAGTGCGGCATTGATCCCTTCATTCAGAGAAAGAACATACCAGACTCAGTTGTCAGCTATTGAAGGGTGTCTGAATCGCACCCCAAACAGGCAATTAGGGGGGCTCTCGGGGTCCGTCATCTCCACTGTACATAAGCAGCATAGTGTAAATTACCCCTCGCACCACGTAAAATGAGCAAATGCTTACATCAAAGGATCTGTCATTGCTAAATAGGCTGTGTGTTGTTTGTGCTTTAGGGCGATTCGGAGATGCCAGTTAGCCTGATTCCATGTCTCTGGGCTGAGAGAGGAAGCTCACATGCAAGTCGCACACATACAAGGATTCCCAGAAAAACTGCCGTTTAAAATTTCATTTACAGCAGAGCGGCACAGTGGAGCCTCACGGGTCCTGGGTTAGAAGTTCAGTTCCCACCCTCAGCACTGTGTGTGTGTGTGTGTGTGTGTGTGTGTGTGGGGTCCCCACAGCATGATGAATACCCGTCTTTTTATGGGGACCAGTTTTATTTATTTATTTTATTTTATTTTATTTTATAACTCTATTTTATGAAGATCCGTGACTGCAATGAAAAAATTGCAAAAACTCTTGTATTTTGTTTGGTTACTTATGGTTACGGTTAGGGATGGGCAGGGGTTAAGGTTGTCATAGTTAGCATTAGCATTTTTCCCCTAGAAATGAGCGGTCTCCAAAAAGATATGATTACACGACTGTGTGTGTGTGTGTGTGTGTGTGTGTGTGTGTGTGTGTGTGTGTGTGTGCGTGTGTGTGTGTGTGTGTGTGTGTCCATGCATCATTAAAAACATTATACTACAAACACGGACACGGACAGCAAAGACCCAGGGACATTTGCAGGATAGTTTGCCAAACCCCCCCCTCGAGCGCAGGGTGGTGGGACTGTGCCGGACACAGGTAGCAATTTGCATGATGAGTGAAAACTCCGGAAGGTGCATCTCCAGCATCCACAGTCCGCGCCTTGCCTCCTATACCTCGGCTCAGAAGTCTTCCTGACAAGGTAATCAGTAGTGAGCAAAGCTTCAAATAAGCAGGTCGAGTGCTGGGATTAATACAGCAGGAGACATTTTCAAGGTTACTCTTTCCGGCATATTCCGCTCCGAGCTTCCTGCCAGGACCTCTGTGTTAGACACGGTGCCTGGGAATGACATATTTGAGGAGCCTTTGTTCATCACAGGGATCTCGCTCTGAAATCTAAAAATACCCAGGAATCAACAGCACACCCTGCTAGTCCTGCTTTGGTTTTATAAAAAATATCTAATATATTTCTGCTGTCGTGAAATTCGGTGCCATGACCAGTATTTTCAGTGTTTTGCTCGTGTCGTGTGTTCGGCACGGACTTCAGAGAATCTTTTAACTGCTTATGTGGGCACCTTAGCTTTTGCAACATTTGAGACTTAAGCATCCTCTCATGTAAAATCGGCGCTGCTAGGCTATCACTGACATTTATGCCCTGTGTGGCTTTGTGCTCATACTGTATGATGTGCACACTGTCTGTTTATAACTTCTGCTCTAAAACTATAATTTCCCTTTGTGAGATTTATAAATTTCATCTTATCTTATTGGGTCACCCACCCATCCATCCATCCATCCATCCATCCGCGTGTCTGTCTGTCCACGTTCCAGCCTGCAGGGCCGAGTGGGAGGTAGCAACAGGGCAGCAGGCTGGGAGAGAAGCTGGTCCATTGCACAAACGTACTACCAGCAGGCCACTTACCAGCGAGCCTTTAGATTCGGTGCCGGCACCTTCCGGCGAGATCTACAGACAGACCGGTCGTCACTGCTGCCCGTCGCATAAACGCACGAAGCGGGATCTCTGGGTTTGCATCGCTTTGAGGGTAATTGGCGTGCGGAGGGTCATTACTGGGAGCTGACTGGCTAATTAACAGCGCTGCAGTGGACGAGTGACCTGTTAGCCTCAGCCCTTTCTGCTGGACAACGCGGCCGGCAGCACTCTGCAGCAGCGTGCTGTGTGTTACCATCTTATTGGTAACATCATATTTTGTCTTGTCCTTACGTTATACAGAAGTGGAGCTGCACACTAAAGTACGAAAATGTTCTAACTAATCGCCTGACTAGGCATCTCCCCGACTCTGAGACTTTTTAAAGACACGTGCATCACTGTTACTCTCCTCCTCTGAATATTCCCATAATCCATTCAAGCTAATCACTTGTGATTTAAACAGAAGCCAGCCCGCCGGTCATCAAAAATGAAATAAACTACTTAAATTCCATGTATCCAATCAATTAAGAGCTTGTTCTCACCAGCCCAGAGTGACTGCTTGTATTTATCTGGGTATAACGTAGGTGTCAGGCGGGGGGGCGGGGGAGGGGGGGGAATTAAGTTCTAAAGTGTTCATCAGTATTTCCCAGATTCCCTTTGCAAGCAGCTTAAGTTTCAGTAACAGGAGCCAAAGCAGAAGACGAATAGAAAACACACAGACAGAGAGACACACACACCCATATACACACACTCACACACATCCATATACACACACTCACACACAGCCATATACACACACTCACACACACCCATATACACACACTCACACACATCCATATACACACACTCACACACACCCATATACACACACTCACACACACCCATATACACACACTCACACACACCCATATACACACACTCACACACGCCCATATACACACACTCACACACGCCCATATACGCACACTCACACACGCCCATATACACACACTCACACACGCCCATATACGCACACTCACACACGCCCATATACACACACTCACACACGCATGCACACACATTCTCCAAGGTCTAAGATTGCTTTGGTATAAATTAACTCCAGGCCATTATCAACATATCACGGTCACAGGTCTATTAAAAACTACGGGCCTGTAATATGAGGATGCATAAATGCATGGCGAAGACTATAAGCAACCTGCTGTATTCTGATCCTCCCCTAGATTGCCCCCCTGGGACAGAGGAGCCGCTCTAAACAATGCAGCCCCCCCGGGGGGGCAGACCAGGAAGTAATGAAGACACAGTATCCGAGCGGCAGCAGGTCGGCTGCCTTTTCCCTAATCAGGCTTTTTAGGTTGCATTGCCAGTCTGGTAAGGAACAACCTGCTAGCCGGTTAGCCGGTTAGCTCAATAGCGGCTTCCGGAAAACAGGAAGCGAAGACCAGGGAACAGACATGCGTTTTCGCTCTGATTCAACATCAGGGCAGCATGGCGGAGAGTATTCCCTATTCCCTGGACAATAAATCTGAGGAACGGCCCAGTGATTGAGACATATCGTATGTCTGAGAAATTTTATGAAGGGTTTTATCTGTCAGGTGGCGAGGCTGCGATGTGCCACTATGTGGGCGCCGTCGCCATAGTGAAATCGCGCCTCGTGTATCAGTCAATTAACTGTGACCTGACACTCATCACCCGTTTGAACCCAGTCTGCTCCCGAGCGGGTTACAAACAGGCCGTAAACATGACGACACGCGGTGAATTTCCCTGAGGAAGAGACTGGATTCGACGGTGATGACAGAGAGTTTGTCTCCGATCGGATTTCTGTGGCCTGCCATTAAATCTGTTGTCAATGTGTAGAAAAAGAAAGTCTTCAAAGTTTCGGAAAAAGGCACTGAAACTAAATTGTGGTGCAACCTTTGGTCACAAGAGAGAGGCAGAGGAAGGTCTGAATAGATGCTACAAACGCTTTCATGAATTCCATGTAAGCTCCAATTCCGAATCTCTAAATGTTCATTTAGGTTTTCTTTTGTCGCTACAAAAAGCTATTCTAATCATGGATTGGTCTTAACATTATGTCAGAATCAGATTTATTGACCGAGTATGTTAACTCGCATAAAGAATTTGGTTCCAGTCGATGTAATTTACAGATTCTACATAATATACAAGCAATGTACAGATCGTATGTCTGGCAAGTAAAATAGATAAAGGGCAAACAACGATAATTAGAGTCGCATATAGGAGTGAGATTATTATTATTATAATAATAATAATTATTATTATTATTGTTGTTGTTGTTGTTGATGTCATCCAGCTGATGCTGACTCCCAGAGACCATATACGCCACATTCTGTTCTGTGTGGGTCTTCATGTTCCATCAAACACAAATGTGTTTCATATTTTAACCCTAACCCTTCCATCCAAAGAGATAGTTAGACTCCAATTACCCAGAATCCCTTGGTACTTCTGAAGCGATACTTTACCCTTCGGTTTTCTAACAATTGCATCACATTTGGCCTTATAATAAATATTACATTCTCATACACACTCCATTCACTTTCCCAAAATACTGATTAACTATTCTGTCAAATGTATAAAACTCTCGTCTGTGTGCTATTCTTTCATTTCCATCTGAAATACGTCATTTATATCACATCACAAAGACCCCAAAAACCTGGGTATCGCTCAGTGCTTAGAAATACCCATCATGCTTTATTCACGAAGGACCTGAATGTGCTTTACGATTAAAATGCCTTGTAGCACATCTCCTTCTCAGCTTATACACACAGACACGTATATAATTCACGGCAGCAGTCAGGTCCTATGTACAGTGCTCATTGTTGCAGTTAATTAGCCTGGCCCTGTTACATGACTTCAAACAAATGAGGGTGTAGGGGAGAGTTCCCTTATGTTCTGGAAGACGCATTGTCTTTCTTTAAATGGCCCATTAGAGTTGAGTCAATGGATTATGGGTCTCCTCATTAGCTTCCCCATTTCTCACCCTGACGTATGATCTGTGTCGTAGGGATCCTCCCCGTCACGTCCCTTTGTCAGTCACGTGAACCGCCCGCGGACGGCTGCCACACGCTCGCATGCTTACCTGGCCCGCGAGACCCGAGGCTCCCGTCTGCGTTTGCTGGAATGCCGTGAGATTTCCCTGCATTGCTGTCTTATGCTGCTATCTTTTATTTAAAAGGCAGAAACCTAGGAGGGCAGTAATTATAAGGCCATTCCCGATGGAAGGTGCCACAGATCCACCCCCAGATCCTCTGAAAGACACATGCAGCATCTTGCCACCTCCTCTTCACCTCCTCTTCACCTCCCCCTTCAGTCGTTTCAACATCCTCTTAGCAGGCTTGCCTCCAGGGCATCGGTGACTAGTGTGGCCCTCCCCAGGGGCTCCAAAACAAAGGCGGGTGCTTAAGTATGCACAAGTGACCGTCCGCCATGAAACACTGGAATTTTTTAAAACTTCTACCTCCGGAGTAAATGGCCGCAGCGTGAAAGGGACCCAGCCTTCGGTGTCTATTTCCAGAGGTAGCACACTTGTCTCAATGAAGGCACGAAGCGCTCCTGCAGCATGTGGCATATCGGGCCGCTCCTATTACCCGCAATAAAGCTCACCGGACTCGCTAACATATAGCAGCGCTCTGGGACCCAAACGCTTGTCTCTTGGAGATGCCGGCACTGGAAAACGTATTTGACGGCCCGAGGCAGCTGAGAGTTAACTATTCCTCTATTCTTCTGGATAGAGCCCTTGTTTTAGGCCACTGCACCACTTGCAGGGATGTCGCCGCAGTGCATGCGAGGCAGGATTAGGCGTCGCATGGTAGCTACGGAAGCTTAGCTTCATTTGCAAGGGCGCATTTACAGGGCGAATTCAATGTAACGCTGGCTGCTACTGACCCTGACCCCGAGGTAGGATAAGTAGGCAGAGCTGCCAGGCACGTATTAAATTAATACTTTCACATTTAATATTTAAACTGAAAGCCTTGAAGCACTGCATCGCACATTACTTTCCCTTGACAAAAAAATAAGTTGAATTCCTGCTATTTTACTAATTTACAAAAGCGCATTCGTTATGCACCCCACCGGGCTAATTTCGTCACCATGACGCTAGGCGTCCTTAGTCCAGACAGAAACCATTTACGCCAGTTCATTTGCAGCCGGGGCTCAACATGGCTAAAAGGCGCCGGTATGGTGCTACATCAAATCCCTCCCCCGCCGTACTGCAAAACAGTAACTTCAGCAAAATTTAGCATGAAATATTCCTCCTTTCATGGCTCCCCAAGGACAAGGCAGCCCCAAAGAGAGTCCGGAGCCATGCTGTTATCAAGGCACGGCCTCGCAGGTGACAGTGGTTTAGAGAGAGTCCCGGTGAATCAATCACTGCGCGAGGATAAAGATAGTCTTAGGGCCCAAGATCATCCTCTCATCAATAAGGGGACCGATAAAGACCCCTGAGCCCCAAAGACCAGAGGCGGGCAACTGCAGCACCCTTAGAAGAGTGAAAGTCAGGAGCAGCGATACTGCAGGGTGTGTTTTTGTAATCCATAATGGAGAGGGCGTCACAATTAGGGCCATATACTTACCCCATCGTTTGTGTGTATTCTCCACCCCATAATTTACAGATTTGATGGCGGAATTGAGTGCGTATTCATTTAATGGACCATTGGGGGAGCGGGGGGGGGGGGGGGGTCGGAATGGCACGGCGCTTCCTGGAAGCTGTCGGTTCTTCACAATGAGCTGGAGAACAGCAGCTCCCAGTTTCTCTGTCCCCCTGCTCCCCTACGTGCCACAGTAGAGCAGCATGGAGGCGGACCTCCGGCAGACAGGTGCATGGCAGCTCAAACGTGCGCCACATATTTCACTTATGCTGGAACTGCTGAGAATGGGACTGAGGCGCAATATAAAATAATATCAAAGCCATAAAACCTATCATAATAAAAGACATAAAAGGTATCACATAAAATAATACTATGAAATATAATGTGAAGCGGTATCTCTTACTCGCCCATGGTGTGTGCGGAATCTGTGTGCCCTGTGATAGACTGGCATCCTGCCCAGGGTGTGAGGGTGCCCTCTGCATTGTGCCCTGTCATAGACTGGCATCCTGCCCAGGCTGTGAGGGTGCCCTCTGCATTGTGCCCTGTCATAGACTGGCATCCTGCCCAGGCTGTGAGGGTGCCCTCTGCATTGTGCCCTGTCATAGACTGGCATCCTGCCCAGGGTGTGAGGGTGCCCTCTGCATTGTGCCCTGTCATAGACTGGCATCCTGCCCAGGGTGTGAGGGTGCCCTCTGCATTGTGCCCTGTGATAGACTGGCATCCTGCCCAGGCTGTGAGGGTGCCCTCTGCATTGTGCCCTGTGATAGACTGGCATCCTGCCCAGGGTGTGAGGGTGCCCTCTGCATTGTGCCCTGTCATAGACTGGCATCCTGCCCAGGCTGTGAGGGTGCCCTCTGCATTGTGCCCTGTGATGGACTGGCATCCTACCCAGGCTGTGAGGGTGCCCTCTGCATTGTGCCATGTGATGGACTGGCATCCTTTGTTAGGGCCCCATCACTTAGGGACCCGTCCTAATGATTTGAATTTTCCTCCACTCCCAGTGCACAGAAAGCGTCAGACGCTGCTATACCTGAGCTCATCGCACCCGCCACACTATGAGTGTCCCTACGAGCTTTCGCCAATCCTGCCTCACCTCCCATCATGGGGGCGTCACCCTGCGCTGGTATTTCCGGCGACCACCCTGTCCCGCTTCGATGAAAACATGTTCTCCTTCACCTCGCCGTGTTAAACAGAGGATCCATCCACCGCCAGCGGCCTCCACACGACCGCAACCTGCCCAACAATGCCAGTGCGCTGCCGCAAGAAGCCCGGGTGTAATTAATATGCGTGCTCCGTCGCATGCCTGCTGCACCGATCTCCTCCCATCCTAATGAAGGAGATTTCTACTTCACTGACGATATCTCCCTTTGACAATATATAGCTCTATTATTTTATTGTCATTATGGTCATGCTAAGAAACCAATTAATTAAAGAGATTAAAGTACCGGCTAACTAGATTGAAGTTGAGAAGATTGAGGTCAAAGAGTGTTAATTTATTTTACGATTCTCCGTTTTTGGCTTTTCATATACAAATTATTGGAAAAGCCCCACTGCTTGCAAACTTATTAATTCGGGACCTTAATTGTTGGGTGTAAGACTGTTTTAGGGGGAACGAACAATTAAATCTTCTGATTTTCACATGTTTTTTTTTCCGGTCTTGACTCGGCTGTGCCAAATTAGCAACGATAACAAAAGGCGGGGAAGCCGCAGGAATGACGAACCCGGAGCCTCTCGGCAGAGGCCGTAACGTCGCCAGGCGACGCAGCCAACGTGTGGAGAACAAGTATGCGGGTATCTGGGCCTGAGACGTGTCTCTCCGCAGCGCTTGTGAGATAAACAACTTGTGATGTTCTTAATTGTGAGATTTCATATTCGTTTAACCGCCACGCCATCACAGGGCCTCATAAACAGCTCGTCTCAGAAATGAAACAGGACTTTTCCCCCCCAAACCCAGAGGGCTAATTATAAAATAGCAAAGCTTCTCCTTCACCGCCAACTTCCCATTTTTTTCCCCTCTCTCCCTTCACTAGGCTCATTATCACAGTGCTTATGAAGTGGTTTCAGAATCAAGTGAGGTTTGGAGGGCTGTGAAAACACTGGCCTATTTAGCTGGGCTCACACCCTGGATGAACCCACTCCCATTAATTCTGGATTACCACCGCAAGGCCGCGTCTTTCTTGACGGGGGAATATGACAGCATATTTGAGCTGCGATGCTATCGGCTCTCCCTTTTAATTGCGCCCGTATCTGTGCATGCACTTTTAAGATATGCGGCGCGGGAGGGTGAGTCAGCCACTCGCCCTGGGAAACCTCGCAGAGCTCAACATAAATAGTTCCTGCCACTTGTTTCCAAGCTTTTAAAGCTTTATGAAGCCTCTGTGCTTCCTTCCTGAAGCAAATCCTCCAGATTCACCCGGCGCATGGCTTCCTCTGCCGACGACATCTCGACGTCCCTCTTTCCAGTGACCGCGTCCTGCTTCTCAATTGACTCGGTCATTGCGGTGATTGTGTGCCGAGTCTCACTTGGCTGATTTTTTTTACATTGATTATTGATTTTCAATTGGCTCAGTCATTTCACTCATTGTGAGCTGATTGGTTTTCAGAGATTAATTGTCCACAGATAGATCCATTGACTCAGTCCTTCCAGTGTCTGCGTGCTGTTTTCAAATGGACCCGGTCGATTCGGATGACTCTTTTATGAATTGCTTATCAATCACAATTTATACATTCAGCTAAAAGGTAAATTACAATTAAGAGAGCATTGATAATTGTTTGGCTCTGTGACCTTGGGCAGTTGTAAGATGGATGGATAAATTGCAGAACTTATCCTGGGTTTTTTCTGTAACGTGGGGATAAAACTTACCTCACGTATGATCTTCCAGTGTATCTGCTGTTAATATTTCCTCTGATCTAGTTTTGTTGTCATCAGCATATCAGGACTGAAACCTCGGTAAAGAGTTATATAAAATACAATTTGCCTTTAATTAGTAGACAAACAGGCAGCACATGTCTCCGGAATAGATGTCTCTAATTTGAATCCTGTGTAATGTTTTAAAAATGAAAGTCTTTAAAAATTAATCACACTGCAATTGGAAGGTGTCCCCCCCCCCTTGCTCGTAATGGCCAGTGGCAATAAGAACATTAAATATAAGCCAGGCGATAATGGGGTATCTAATCATTCTTTATCACACCTAATTTTTTGTCAGCCAATAATAAGGTTCCCTACTTCTTCAACTCTACTGACATTTATGAAGGCCCTACTTAAGCAACATAAACGTTTAATACAGGCTATAATTTTTTAATAGGATTTTATTGAATACTATGAATTACAGAGGTTACCAAGACGCATAATTGTCACTTGTTGACCATACTCGATCGCCGCGTTTTTCTGCCGACGTTCATTTGCTTGACCGTGTTCCGTAACGTCGCCGTAAATCACAGCCGGTATATTTACACACTGTGGGTAGCATCACTGAGCTGCTCCCATACTGTGTGCGTGGTGCTTGCATGTTCTCCCCATGTGCGTGGTGTTTGCATGTTCTCCCCGTGTGCGTGGTGCTTGCATGTTCTCCCCGCGTGCGTGGTGCTTGAATGTTCTCCCCGTGTGCGTGGTGTTTGCATGTTCTCCCCATGTGCGTGGTGTTTGTGCGCGTGTCTGCTTGCCCTGTGATGAACTGCAATCCTGTCCAGGGTGTTCCCCTGCCTTGTGCTCCAAGAACTCCGAGTCCCCATCAAAATTGTGCTGGTTTAGACTGAGAGGAGGGAGTCCATGTTCACATTGCCACAGCACTCTTATCGAGCAGATCAGCCATTAGCATGTGCTTTGGTTTCACGGGCAGGTCAGCTGACATTCTCAGCCAATGGCGTGCAGTCGTCCTATGAGCAAGACAAATATTTCCTTTGCTGGGCTGAAGAAGAGCTTATGGAAAGGTCAGGCCCGTCATTGTGTGTGGAGAGGCCATGTAAGAGGGGAAATTCTGGTGGGTGTCATGGCGCGTGCTAGACGTTCATCACTGTAAGCAGTCACAGCATGCTTATGAGAGCAGTCGTCCATTTTGCGCTTTGCGTCGTGTGTGTTCAGATGTGACCTTTGTGGCTCACTGGTGTTGGAGTTTCTTAAAAGAACAAACACATCAGCTTCAGATTTAAATGTGTTTTCAGTTCTGTTTCGGCTGGTCGCTGCCTCGCAGACCTATAGCGTTGTGTTCTGAAGAAAAAACGGGCTGCTCTGTCTGTGCTCCTTACAAATTGTTTTGTTATTAGGTGAAAATGTGCATATTTGAGTGGGGGGGGGGCAGATCTCCAGAGGGATAGGGCAGTCGACTGGAGCTTGGCTTGATGATTAATTCCACCTGTCTCTCATCCCCTGCAATGGGCACAAACTCGGGCATTCTGTTTTCTTGCTTTTTATTGTGATTGTGTACGCCCTGGTAACCTGGACGTCGACCCTGTGACATCACCAGCTCTCCTGCCCCTTTCGTTTGCATTCCGTTTTGGTCTGTGCCAGAATGGCAGCTTGTTTTGCTTACGTCTTGTCGTCTGTCCAAATGCCTCGTAAGGACACCCAAATAAAACGAAGCACGAGGGGAGTGTGTCCCCTGTCCTGACCCCCGTCACACAGCTCTGTGTGCTGCAGCAGGGATGTCTTCACGAACAGGTATAATATGAATCACCCAAACCGGTGATACAATATGGCCTCTGAAAGTGTTCGAAACCAGTCGATAATTGACAGCATATGGCAATTCCTCCCATCCTGGGGTAATGATAATTAACAGGCTCAGTACAGAGAGATTTCAGAGAAAAAAAACATCAAGTCACATTACGTTACATAATTACATTATGACTTTAAAAGCAGCTCATTTGGCCTCAAACACGGCGGAACCTTTTCAAAAAGACCTTTTTTTGAAGCGTAAATTACAGGGAAAGTGGAGAATATTCAGCTGATATCATATGATGGAAACAAACGCTCTCCTCTGCTGCTGTGGATCTCCTGAAGGCAGACAGCAGACAGCTCTGACATTCTAACTGCCCCAAACTCCACTCTTATCCCTGTGGGCTGATGTATTCCCCTCCAGCCGAGGGCTGGTACTGAGGCGCGGGTGAGCGATGTGAAGCCGTATCGAAAAAGCGGAAATTCGCAGAGTGTGTGGAGCGTTTGGGTGGAGTCTCGCACGAGCTGATAGCAGCAGCTGAAGCCCTGATTCTCTCTGACAGTGTTTCCCAATGCGGTCCTAGGGCACCCACAGAGAGTTCACATTTTTGCTCCGTCCCAGCTCCCTGCCAGACAGTCCACATTTTTGCTCCCTCCCAGTTCCCTGCCAGACAGTCCACATTTTTGCTCCCTCCCAGATCCCTGCCAGACAGTCCACATTTTTGCTCCCTCCCAGATCCCTGCCAGACAGTCCACATTTTTGCTCCCTCCCAGATCCCTGCCAGACAGTCCACATTTTTTCTCCCTCCCAGATCCCTGCCAGACAGTCCACATTTTTGCTCCCTCCCAGATCCCTGCCAGACAGTCCACATTTTTGCTCCCTCCCAGATCCCTGCCAGACAGTCCACATTTTTGTTCCTTCCCAGATCCCAGAATTGCAGCCTGTCTGGCAGGGAGCTGGGAGGGAGCAAAAACTTGGACCAACTGTGGGTTGCTGAGGACCGGACTGGGGAACACTGCTCTGGGACGCACTGTACATGTCTGGTGCTCTTACCAGGTTATTTTGTTATTGTGCTGTAAAGGAAGATTTGCAGTCAGCTATTGCTTTTAAAAGCAAAGCTGCTCGACAGCTGCACAAAATTGCTTTATTTCATACCAGGGGATTATATATGTACTGATAATAAAATATATGAAATAGGTATTGAATAGGACATGACTAACCCTTTTGCTTCACAGCCCGCATGGAGGTTGTTGCAGTTACCAAAATGGGTGTCTGAATGGTATGTGTGAGACTGCAACTTTATCCAGCACCCAGGGGGCAATTTTCAGGGGGTTAGAGGCCATGCTCAGGGGCGCAATGAAGATGGGGCTACTTTGTGAGCACAGGATTCAAACAGGTGACCTTCCAATTACAGACAGAGGGGCCTCACCCACCAAACCACACACTGCCCCCCCCCCAGTAGAAGGCAGAGACGGACATTATAGGTGCAGAAAGTAAAAATCTAAACCGGGATTCAACCAAAAAGTTGATCATAAAGAGTCAGAGTCACAGAGTGCTCAGCTGATTGGTTGGCACAAAATCCAGGTTTGGATTTTAACTTTCTGGACCAGAAATGTCCGCATCTGGTAGAAGGCTGGATGAACGGTATTGCATAGACTAACACCACACACAGAACTGGAAAAATCCCAGGCAGGTCGCACACATTTAAGCTTTTTCAAAGCCCAAACACAGCAAAGAGCGAACCGCGCTGGACCCTCTGGATGTGTTTCCGTTTTGGCAGAGACGGGGTTGTATATAGCATATACTGGATAGTATGCGCACACCACTGGGGTTTAAAAGGAGGTGTGAGGTTTTGACAGCAATGTCAGCATCTTCTGCGATGCTCTTCGCAAACACTGGTGTGTTTTCCGGTTTCCTCCACGACCTCCAACAACACATCGCTCCTAGGAATGAGGGAAAACGTTCGGGATTAGGCCGCCCGTTTAAATAATGACTCTTCCGTTTACAATCATCTACCATATAGATATGCAAGGATTCACTTATGAGGCGTACAACTCCTTTAACTCAACACCACGTCCCCCTGTGCTGGATTGCCAGAGACGAGACCCAGAGAGCTGGTTAATCCCCTGGAGCTTTGAGGCGGGGAGGAATGTGAGCTATTTGTCTCACCGCAGCAGATACAGTGCAGCCTTCGGTGAGGAACCGTACGGCACAGGTGCCACGAGACAGACCATCGCAAACGAGAGGTGCTGTGATTCCGGTGAAACCGGGATCGGGGAGCTGGGTGGACCAGTCTCTTCAAAAGTGGGCCGGATTCCACAGAGGTGCGTCCCAAGAGCAGCGGTATCAAATCTGATTGGAATAAACACAAGTACTCAGAAAGCAAAAGTACTCGAACAACAAAAATGCAGTTTGGCATCTAATCTGAAAGACAAAATAGTGCAAAAGTGGTAGAAACGGCTGCTTCCAGGCTTACTAAGCTATGCCTCTGTGCCTAAGATCAGAAGGGCATTGGTTCGAGCCCCAGCTTTCGGCAGAGTAAGGCCCTTAACACCCAGCTCCATGGGCGCTGCTGCAGGTGGTTTCCCTTCACTGCCAAGCTTCCTCTGACCTATGCTTGTGTCTGTGTGTCATGGAGAGCAAGACACACGCTTTTCAGGTCCCCACAAAGATCTGTGAATGCGATCAAAAAAGTAAAAATATTTGCATGTTCTGGCCCAGAGCGACAATTACTGAGACAAAGGTCTCATATTTAGTTTGGTTACTTATTGCTGGGCGCCTGTGACCCCACATAGGAAAAGCAGTTATGGGAGATGGATGGATGGATGGATGGATGGACGGACATGGACTATACATTTTGTCACCTTGGTTTCCTCCCACAGTCCAAAGACTGTGAGTTGGGTTATCTGGCTTCGCCTAATTGCCCATAATGCGTGACTCTATGTGTGGGGGTCGCATGCCTGCGCCCAGCGACAGACTGGCATCCCATCCAGGGCGCACCTTAGTCCTTAGTCACATGCTGGCTGGCCTCCTCCGCCACCCTGTACTGGATATCTGACCAAAATTAAGCTTTATTTGCCCGAGAAGAGGTACACTGGCATGTCGCAGTGTTTGTTTTCACATATCCTGTCATGCTGTCCTTTTTAAGACACACACACACACACACAGGTGAAAGTGCAACTTAGGGTCAGATTGCAGGGTCATCTGCTTATTCAGCACTCCAGGAGCAATTTTCAGGGGGTTATGGGCCTTGCTCAAGGGTGTGTGTGTGTGTGTGTGTGTGTGTGTGCATGTGTGCGTGTGCGTGTGCGTGTGTGTGTGTGTGTGTGTGTGTGTGTGTGTGCGTGCACACGCACACATGGTTATGGGGCCATTTAGTCTCCACAGTACGATAATAACTTGTTATTTTTGCAGTGTGGGTGGCATTTTTCAGATCTGTGAATGCAATCAAAAAAGTAAAAATGCCAAAAGTCTCGTATTTTGTTTGGTTACTCATGGTTAAGGTTCGGGCTGGGGGGGGCTTACGGTTGTCATGTTGGGATTAAGGTTATGCCCATAGAGATGAATGGAGAGTCACCACACAGATAGAGATGCCTAATCTGTGTGTGTGTGTGTGTGTGTCTGTGTGTCTGTGTGTATGTCTGTGAGGCATAAATATTCAGATTCGCTGCCACAGATTAAAGATAAAACACAAAACCAAGGTACAGCATTTTCTGCACAACATTTCCATAACTTCAACTAAACATCTAAGGTGAAGTCAAAACATTCCTTTTTAAGGGCATATAGGGAGTGATCTACAGCACTATCTCCAGACTCTCCATCACGGTCTCCCCTCTTGCCATCCTTTGGGGACACTGAGACTCAGAAATGTTTAATAATCTCACTTTCCTCCACTAGAGAACCATAATCCTCTAATCTGCATTGGTCATAATCTACAGTGTCTCTCTGGAGCCTGAGCAGTGATTGGAGTGTTACCTTTCCAGCTGCCCAGCAAATCCCCTCACAAAGGCAGAGGAAGGAGGCCCAGCGTCTTAGGGAGCGAATGGAATGGCAGCAGCCGTCTTTGGCTAATGAAGAGATTCGGTGTAAATGCGCTTTTAGCCGAGGGCGGCGCGGGCCGGAGCTTGCTGGACCCGTGGCCTCCTCCTGGAGCCTTCACCTCTTTTGTCCAGGGGCTCCTTTGAAATGTTAAGCCCGGACCAGCGGCGACGGCCCTTCGCTGGCTGTTAGGGATCCATAAACCAGCTCGGCGAGCCGCCCGGGCAGAAAAGAACAAAAATTCTTTTGAAGAAAGAGGTAGATTAACCTTTCCTCCTCGACTCAAAGGGTAATCCATAGAGCTATTTCTGCAGCGTCTGCCAGTGCTGTTACACACCACAATAACTCACCACTGTACCACTAGTTATTATAGCAACAATTACTATAAACGGTAATAATTATCATCAAAGTGAGGCCCCATCAGCTGCCTGAGATATAGTGACGTGTTGCTGGCAAGCTCGTAGCAAATGCATGTGTTTACCGGAGCAGATGAGCACACACCTGTATGAAATTTAGGAAACGGCGTTAAGGATACATCTTATCATAAGAGAGGTTTAATGAGACCACTCTGTTTTTCATTTAGCTTGAGATGCAGCCAAAGAAAAGGGATGAAAAAGCACCAACTAGTTATTCTACAGTCTTGTCATCCGCAGTGACTGCAGCCCGGACTTAATGGCTAGAGTGCCGAGTGATACGGAGATAATTTATCTCGGTGTCAGATAGAGGTTTGACTTTAATGAGGATGCTACAGTTAGGGAAGCTAACTGTTAGGGAAGCTGGCACACAAACAGGTTCAGCCTTCCGTTGGGAGGTCGTGGAACACGCTGTCCCAGTTATAACTTTTATCAATAGCGATACAAAAAGGAAAATCAGATAACTAGCACACATACACATATTCTTTGAGATGGGAGCCATTTTTTATCTCCACCTTCGACTGGATCGGCTTCTTCACACCCTGTGACTCTGGCTTGAGTTATTCCTATTAGTTGATTGGCTGGTTGTCGGTAAACAGATGCCAGGGAGCAGCGATGGGAAGGGCTGTCGGCTCAGTGGCCAACGAGCCCGTGGGATCGTGAAGTAATTGCACTGAGCAGTGAAGTAAAAGCCACCTGCTGATTGGACAGATAATCATTATTAAAAGAGCGCCAGGAATCAGCATGGGGATTGGCTGTCAGCAGACCGGTAGGTCGATCATTCACGGGCAAGTGGGGGAGAACAGAAATGAGGGACAATCGGGTTATTATTTGTGGGAATAATGGCGCGGATCGGCATGGGGAGAAGCCGTCAGCTGATTGGTCAAGTGATTATTCATAAGCAGATGACAAAGCAGTACAGGGAGACGAGCAAAACAGAGGCCAGGAGGGGGTCGGGTGGGGAGGCAGGCTGCGATCCGTCCCCATGACCGATGAGTCTTATTAACGCTCACGGAGAGGAAGCGGGGGACCGCGGTGGCACACGGGACGCAGGAGTGCTCATCGGCAATCACAACAGTAATTGTGTCTCATCTCTGGGTCAGAAGCAGAGCCGGCCTGGTCCAAGATTGACGGCGGCCGTCTGTCGCCGTGGTCCCAGAGCTGGGCACGTGAGACAGTGATCTATGCTTTTTAAGCATCTGACAGGCGTCGTTTTACGAGAGCGAGATGTCGCCGCGATTTTCCACCAAAAATAGCTGCAACCCGCCAGGTCAACAGATCCAAAATTAAAGAAGCTGCCGGCGATTTTTATTTATATGTTTTATGGTCGGCCTGCCCAGCCAGATGGACTTGGGAGAGCCGTCACTTATCAGAGTGCTTGATTACACAGCAAGGAGACATTAAACACGCCCGGCGCCCAGAGTCTCTTAGTCCAGTCTTTGACATTGGAGTCTTCTGGCAATCCTTGTGATTTTTCGCTGAGTTATGTTATTATTATTTTTCACTTGCGATGCGATTGCCCTTCCCCTTACCCTTGAGTCCATTTGAAATGCCTGTAGCGCTACACCCGGTCGTTAGTTATTTATTAATCTGTCGCTCTTAGGCAGCATTTTTAAATGTTTAAACTAGAACTATGCGAAACAAATAGCCTGTCTGAGATGTCATCAGCGACCCTTGGCATGAGTTTTTATTCCATCCATCTTCTAAGCTCTTATCACGGTCAGCATTGGAGGGGGGGGGGGGCTGCATCCTGTCCCATGCAGCACAGGGCGCAAGGCTAGGTATACCCTGGGCACATAAGCACACAGCCACACCCTCTGGGCATCTCAGAGACACCAATTAACATAATTACTGATATTTACATATCCTTTGGGCTGCAGGAGAAAACCAGAGGAAATCTACACAACATGACGAGAGCATGTGAATTCCACACGCAAAGCACAGAGAGGCGGGATTCAAACCTACAGCCCTGGAGGTGCTGTACCCACAGTCTGTTACTGCTATGTCATATTTCTGTATAGAACGCCATCTAAATATGGGCAGGAGTGTCAGCTAGTCATTACGCATAAGCCGAAGCTGGTGACGGACGGGAATTCAGCAGAAACGTAACAAACAAAAAAGCCCTTATAACACTGTATAAACAAAGTACTGTATCCGTGTCCCTGATTGGGCAAGGGTGTGGCCCAGCCTACAGCCATCTCGGGAGGGAGAATCAGGTAATCAAGGGTTTGGTTGATAATTATCCCCACCTGTTTTTATTTATTTGGTCCCCAGTGTCCCTGGTGACAGAAACAGCCTTAGTCTCACCTGCGTCTTTCTTGTCTTTCATGATTGAAGCTGAGAGCTCTCATGTATATCAGGTCAACCCATCCACACCCTGTCTCCATCTAACCTTGAAGGAGGAAGACTTTGTAAATAAATCTGTTCGGTGTTGTCACATAGCTGTGTTCCCCACGCAGATGGAGATATTCCCAGAACGTTGCACAAGCTCTGCGCTCAGTGTGGGAGCTTTGAAACAATTCATGCCGTTTGAAAAGTTACCAAGACCTAGAAAAAAAAACAAGGAACTGAAAAACCAAAAGAGCTGTTTGATAGGTGTCTGTCGTGAGTCTTCCGAGCACCATAAAGGATTAGGAAAAGCTGCATATATTTAAGGATGAAATGTGATTTTGATGCCTTCGGTTAGTGAATAGCTGCTAAATATCGCTAAGAAATTTGTTTAAACTGTTCAGGGTATTTTTTGGGTAGTGTTTTTGCACTGCTGGGCATTGAGCCAATACACAGACCCAGGCTGGCCTTTGAACTAAAGTCTGTTAATTGAATAAGATGGGAGCCGGTGGGGCGGGGCGTTCACAGAACACTCACCCAGCACAGACGCGAGGCTGACCGCTCGGCAGCATCTGCCACGACAAACGATCTGTGTCGACCAGGGATGCGGCACCGGTGTCACTGGCGTCCCCACCTGCGAATGGGCGGAGATATGCACGCGCATCCACAAATTCTATGCCAGACGTTCCGGAAAAACGCAGGCCGCTTGGGTCGCTTATCGCTCCTCTTTTGTACTCCGCCAGGCCCACCATCATAAACACAACAGTATTCATGATGCATTGTTTTCATTCAGGTCCAGCTTATTCTGCCTGAATGATCTTCTCGATAAATTACAGCTTGAAAACAAAGCATTCTTTCTCTTTTTTTTTTCCTCCAGTGAAAAAGCTCAGCTTTGGGATTCTTACCCTCATCCTCCACATCACAAACAGGGTCCCGCTGGCCGTCATACCTCAGCCCAGGTACCAGAAAAAAGGCTGAAAAGGGAACAAGCTGAAAAACAAAGTTGGATAAACAACCAGCCAGGTATAGGAACAATGCGTGTTTACGGAAAGCGGCGCCGAAATTAAAAGTCCACAGTCTCTCGCTGCATCGCCTTTATTACCCTGTGAAACCAAACACAGCCAAGGAGTCTATTTCCAGCTGGGTCCCAAACTTGAGGTTTAATTTGCTTTCAGGACAGTGCACCTGGGATGCAGGTCAGAGGAATGCCCTTCTCATCCCCGGGAGTGTGACAGGCCTGTACCTCCCTTCCAAGGCCGGCCGGCTCTGCGTCCGCCCATTCGGCCCCAAATCTGGGCCTGGAGACGCAGGGCGCCCTTTTGGCTGAAGATGGTCCTTGTCGGAGCTGCCGTCCGATGGTCCTTCACAGAACAGACGTGAAGCGCCATATGTTAGAAGAGCGAGGTTCACAGGCTGTTCCTGCGGGGGTCTGCACTGCTGTCTTTTCAGCCAGCTGGCTTTAAGCAGACCCCTCCCCCCCCGCCACCTCCCCGGTGCCCCCCAGTGCTGTAGAATTAAAATGATGTTTTCAGCAGCCATCTGAAAAAGATCAGGGGAAATGCATATATGATCCTGTCTATTAAACACGCATGTCTCACTTCAGATGAATATATATTTCATATTAGTGCTTTTTTTTTTTCTCAGCAACCCAGACGTCTGCATTTTGCTGCGAATTTTGGGGGTCCAAGACACAGCAGGTTTATATTGAAGGACCAAATCGCAGTGACATAAAAATTTATGAGCTGGGCAGCTAAAGAATTAGCTACCATTGTCTCTGCACTTCTTCATAAAAGAATTGTTTGATTCACAGCTAACCTCTCATTTGCAAAACTCAAATCATATGTGTATACATGTGTATTTTTAGTCATTCTCTGTCATATTGCGCTGCAAAAGCATACAAGCATATTGTAAAGGGGAGAGTTTAAAGTGAACGGCTGATGACTTCAGCTGGAAGTTCCAAAAAAAAAACTGGGCAATTAATGATCACCGATGAAATGGAAAGTGATCGCACTCCTCTACGTGTGGCTCATCTCGATTTCACGCCAAGCTCCAGTCCTGGCGATGATTAACGTCGAAGTCGCTTGCATGCATTTGCTCGCCGCAGAACCGTGGGAAGAAGGGGAGGGGTTCGTGTCGTCCGCTCCACGCAGCGACAGCCGAACATTCCGCGTGAACGGGAACAGAGCAGAGTCCCTCCATAAGCAATTCAGATATGCTAATTTGGTATTCATAGGGGCACGCCTCTGTTTAGTTATTCTCACACCGTAATGTGAATTCCTCATCCCTATTGATGTTCCATGGGCTGCCTAGCTTCTGTACTTCACTGCAGTGGATTTGATTTAGTTTAGTCTCTTTAGGGATTCTGTTCCATCCTATGCAAGCTAATATGTTTGCCATGTTTAATGATGCGCAAAATTTTCCTGAGTAGAAGTTTTATCTTTATCAGGTCGTTCTCTTAGCATGCTGTCAGTTAGTCGAGCAGAATATAGACTTATGTAGAGATATAGGCTTGCCGATAGTATACATGCAAAAGATGCTGGGGGGGGTCATAAAAGTGTTTTCCATTAGTTACACGTTTCTGTGATTCTGAAATAAGTGCATGTTGAAGTGCTGGGATGATTGCATGACGGTAGCAAATTAGCTTCACTGCGGTGTGTGAAATGCTAGAGCCAGGCCACACGGGGCAGGCGGACTTTTTATCTGCTTAATGGAGGATGTGATGTTTATTGTCCCCGCGTTTGTCATCCTTTCCCTTCCTGAACTGATCCTTTACATCTTTCCTCACATCCTCTTCTTTGATCTACAAAGCAATGTTTGTTTCTGCAGAAAACGCGGAATAAGCAACTCTGTTTATCTGGCGATGTGCACTTATTGCCTAACTGCTCCAGCAGTGAGGATCATTCCTCAGGCATGCATGGGAGCCATCAGTCGTCCTCCCAAGGTTTGACCTTTCATCTCGTTCTGGAAAGAAAGCTCTGAATAGGCATGAACACCCAGTCTCTGAGGATCTCCATCACAGCAGAGAAGAGCCGATGGATGCTCAGGCTATGAGCTGTGCACAGTTGCTTTGTGTAAAACTGTCTCGCAAAAAGTAGACATAAACTCCCTGCTCTCTGATATAAAACAGCTTAAATGCAAGAAGGCAGCAGCCCGAAATGGAGACCAGGAACGACAGCACTCCCCTAAACAGTCCTTTAGCAATGGAAAGAAAGAGTAAATACCCCTCCTGACTTTGGCACGCAAATGGAGCTGTTCTTCTGTGTACACGTGTATACATGCGGTACACATGTGGTCAATTCCATAGCTAAACGCGGCTATTGACAGAGATATCGGTTACACGTCTGCGACCATGACCTTCGGAGCTTGAAAGACGTGGCGGAAAGCTCATCTGGAGGAAATGGGCTGGAAGTCTGCGTGATGAAGTGCGGGTGAGAGTCCACAGCTCTCCCCCATCGGTCATGGCTGCCCTCCCATCCACCAGGGGGCAGCCAAGCTGTCGCACACACGTGTTAAATACATACGAGCCGCACCGTCCATTTGCTCTCCGCCACAGCTGGAAGTCGTGAAGAATGCCTTGTGGAGGTTCGAAGTTCCCCCCCTAGGGAGTCAGTACGAAGTTCACACAATTAATACTCCAATTAATTAAATTAATACTTATAAAAACAGGTTTACGGTTGTTTTTAGGACCTAAGGATGCATTTGATTTGTTATCAATTCATGCACAATTTATCAAACACATATTTTATTTATGAATGAATCACTGGAGGCCTCTGTTCTGTATTGTTTCTTCTGTTTTCTCCTTATTCAGCATTTTTCCCCTTTGTTCCGGAAAAAAAAATTAAGTAATGACTGAACTAATCTATTCAGCATTGTGACTAATAGACTTGTAGCAAAGGCTTTCCTTTGAGCCCCATCGCTAATATTTTGGCTGCTTCCTGCAGCCTTCGGAAAACACAAACGACTGAAGCAGGGTTTTATGTTTCCCTCCCTGACTCACTCCTCCACCTGGCCTTGTTGGGGGAATCAGCCGCTGATGAAACGATAAGAAAAATGTAATCCAGCTACACTGTCAGATATCCCTTTAACAAGACTCCCAGACAGACAGTTGGCGTTCAGATAAAGAATTTAGAATCGGTAGTTTACTATATAGACAAGTGTGTGTTATCTGGAGTCTAAAATCACATGGAAGAGACCAAACAGGACGGGCCCATCTTGCCATGCACGGTTATGGAACAACTTTCCTTTTGTTTGGAGATCTGGCTATGAAATCAGAAAGGAAACATAGACTTTGGGATTCCGTGGACCTTATCAGCCTTTATCTTAGTTTGTTCAGCCTTCAAAAAAAGGAAAAAAACAGGAGGAGATTGTTAGGTAAAATGTAACTCGTTGCTGGCAGCGAATGAATGAATGACTGAGTGAGTGAGTGGTTGGCTGGTTGGTTGGTTGGTTGGTTGGTTGGGTACTTGCTTGCTTCCTTGCTTGGGTAGTTGATTGATACGTTGGTTAGTTGATTAATTAGTTGGTTGCTTAGCTGCTTGGTTAGTTGGTTGATTGGTTGGTTGCTTGGTTGGTTGTTTGGTTAGTTGGTTGGTTAGCGATTGATCGATTTAGTTACTTGCTTGCTTGAAATAAAGTGAAGTTTCATTCTGCGTCTTGGTGAGTTCCTGCTGGCTCTGAGGATGATGAACAATGACAGGAAGCCTAAACGAAAAGCAGACAACTCAGGGCACATGACACAAACATCTCAATGTCAAGTGGACGGTAGCTGGGGATTCTGGCTGATGATATCTCCACTGACGGGCCTGTGGCAGGGCCTCGCTTGTTTACCTCGTCACGTCAGCAGCAACATGGCTGAGGACCTCCCTGGGAGCCCAACCCTGCGCTGCCAGCAACAAGTGAAAAAGCCAACGCACTTCCATTAATTCTCACGGCGGGCCCATCCGCAGCCTAGACAGGGAGCGTCCTTGGTGTGGACACACCGTAGCGGGGGACGAGAGGGCGCTGCCCACAGCTGGGATGTGACGCTCCACCGTGTGCACAGAGCTGACCGCACTAAGGGTGCCATGATCGCTGGGGGGGTGCCTGGGGAGACCTCGCGATCCAATTAGTCAGCTGTGCTACTTCCAGACTGCACCTAGCAGACAGGCAGGATTAAGATTGTATTACCTTCGGAAGAGCAGGAACGTGGCAGTTGAAAATCCATTGTTTAATTTTTTTTTGCTGGGAAGTTTGTTGAGAAATATATAAATAAATAAAGCATTAAAAAGTAAGAATATATATATTCTTTCCCAGTGGCCATCTTTGGCCTTGCAGGTAATGGCTGATATAATTATATGAAATCCGAAACACGTGCCGTCTCTTTTTGGGAAGCCGGCCAGTAACGAGATGAGGATGTCTCTCTTGTCGTTTGACAGCCAAGAGCTATAAAAATAATTTCATAAAACCAGATTATCACACTATCTGTGACACTTCAGGTGAGAATAATAGGGATGCAAAAAAAATCCCTTGGCTGGAAACTGGCTTGAATTTGTAATAATAGAGTCCGTTAGGAAAAAAATACATTTCATTGCAAGTTGATCTCCAAAACAGCTTGTTGGAATAAAGAAGGATTTTTAAAAATTTTATGTCCCTCGAAGGAGACAAGCTCTGGTGTATTTTTTTAAATTCATTCTTGGCCTGTTTTTGTTTAGTTTTTTACTGAAAATGCATCCCTTGCTCATTCATGGTTTCTCTGCTCGCGAGTTTATGCTGGAGAAACATTTTTGCCATAAATATGCGTTTACCTCATTTACTTTCTCAGAAATATTGTTTTTATGTTAACTGTTTATCATGCTATTTCAGATAAGGTTTTAGACGCATTTGTCTACACAATTATACATTTTTATGCTGAAGGAAGAGCGATGTCAACAGCATCAATAAAACCTACAGTAGATGCAATTACAGGGGAATTATTTAAAGGCAGGTGGCTCGCAGAAATAAATAATACAGGAGGCTTCTACAGCAGAAAGACACTGCAGTTCAGCGGAGAGTCGGAGTGTGAGCATTAATACTGGCTGTTCATCAGTGCCAGCTTAGGGTGCAGCTCAATCCATCCAAATAATTAGCGTAATTCAATAAAAAGCACAGCAAGCCAAGTCTGATTTTTGTATCTAGCTGGTCGATGAGTAAGAGATGTTCCAGATGGTCAATGTTCTAAATATTGCTACAAAGTCGTCCCAAAACAGTGCACAACAGCAACATGGCAGGAGAGGATGTGACAAGAGGGGGGGCAGAGTGTGCGATTGATCCGCGGAGCATGGGATGACAACCATGGAGAAGCACCAGTCAGAGCCGATGACCAGTCACTCACTCTGCCTTCAGGGGGCGCCCATGAGCGAGCAAGCCACCCATATCACAAAAGCCACCCTTTTGTGAGCTCAGCCTGGGGGAACCACACTGACAGGGAGTGTTTTGGTTCCTGTGGTTTCGGTTTGCCCCCCCACCTGTTTCCAGGATGGTGTGGATCAGCTTCCTGTGACCCCTCTCTACCTCAGCTGGGAGATTTTTTCTAACCTCTTTGATGACCCTCTCCCCAGCGTGAGTGTGTAGGAAAGGTCACGCACCTCCTGGTGCCCCGCAGGCGAGATGCAGTACTGCACTCACATGCGTAAAAGCCATTGAACTGGATCTCTTCCTCTTCTGAAATGCATGAATATGGATGAAGTCTTATCTGTAATCCACTGTTACTTTTCTAAACGAGTGGATGCCATTTCATTTTTAAAAAATGCCCTTTGCCATTTTGTATGTGATTACAGTCAGAATCTAGAGAGGACAGTAACCAGACCGCATTATCGCAGCTTTATTTTACAGCATCTCTATATACATCTTACCCTGAGAAGGGCCTGATCATCAGTTAAACCAGTGTTTCCTGATCTGGTCCTCAGGGGCCTGCAGACAGTTTTTTTTTTTTTTTTTCAAAAATGTGGACTGTCTCGCCGAGAGCTGGGAGGCAGTAAAAACTGTGGACTGTCTGGCAGGGAGCTGGGAAGGAGCAAAAATGTGGACTGTCTGGCAGGGAACTGGGAGGGAGCAGAAATGTGGACCGTCTGTGGGTTCCTGAGGACCGGGTTGGGAAACACTGGTATGAAGCACCTTGCCACCGACATTACCACTTTAATAACTCCCCCGCGCTAAAGTGCGCTTCTTTCCCTCTGAAGCCAATCCTTACATTTCTGCTGTTCGGTGAGTCTGTGTGACGGGGCCATGTCACCTGGAGGGTGTCTAACAAGGTCGTTATGTCCCCCCCCCCCCCCCGTAGCTTTTAAGGTCCACTATGCAAGTGGGAGTCTCTGTACCATTCAGAAGCCGCATTAGCGAAATTACCGTCGCTCTATCACACGTCGGCTTTAACGCGGCACATGGCAATCATTAGTGCCCCCCACCCCCCTAATCACAGCCACCGTGCTCTCCCACCCCCGCATATCCGTCCCGAGCCTGGAGTCTCGCCCGACTCGGTGTCACCGCTCTCCAAGTGTATTAACGTGCAATTCACCGGCAGCAGAGGCAGTTCGTAATTGAACAGCTCTGCTCTCCAACTCTATTTTATTCAAACTGAAATAAGGCGCCACTCCTGGGACGCCTTTGAAAACGCAGGCCACTTTGGGGCCCCTGCTGTGTCTGGGGCGTCATGTGACCGCGGGGGAGGGCAGCGTGAGCGGCAGGAGCCGGCTTTCCACCGGCGCGGGCGGCTTCCAGCGAATTAACAACACATGCACGACGCCGCCAACATATAAAAGATCCATAAATAAACACACGATTATATAACAAGATTGAAATTGAATGTTTTATATTTCTATAAAAATGTTCTCCTTGGAAAAATGGAACATGAAATTCCATATGCAGCATTTTAGCAGCAGGACCTCTCGGTTTTCTCAGACGCTTTTTCTTGCCTAAAACGTGAATCTGATCTCCATTTCCCGTTTGTTATTTTCTCGTTAGTTCTTGCTGCCAGCCCAGCCCTCTGACGACACCCTTTTAAAGGGCCGCCGCGCTGCACAATTCTGCTGCATGAGGCCCCCCCCCCAACCGCCGTCACCCTGGTTCCTGTTCGGAGGGCCTCAGAAATAGGCGGCTGGTTTAAGTGCCTTTCTCCTTCTCATAGGAGGTCTGATACAGTTTTATCCCGACAAAACATTTGTCCTTCCTCTTTCTGCCTCCGTCGATCTGGCAGGCTTTGCCGGGGCTTTCCAGCTACCCAGGAAAAGGTCGCAGAATACAAATGTGCCACAACACCTCGCCACCGATCGAAGTCCGCAGGCTTTGGCAGCAGTTTTATATTGTTTTCCAGATTTAATGAAGTGTTACCCCTCTGCCCTGCCGAATAAAATAATAAAACCTCTTACCATCTACCTGATAGTCCTAACAACGCTGTGTTTACTGCTATGAGCATATAAATGTTAAATCATTACGTTTCCTTGGGGGATGAAAAAGTATTCTTCAGGAAGGCTTACAGTGTTTACCCATTTGGTAAAATGCATTTATGAATGCACTTGAAGCGCACACAGATCTCACTCATAAATCGACAGTCGTATTATGCTGGGTGATTTGCCCATCCAGTATTTTATCTCTCCAGTTTTTTTTTTCTCTGAGGGCTTTCACTGTGGACCTTCTCCAGCTCTTCAGGGTATCCCCATATCAAATCCTGCTCTTTATCTGAATCGTAACGGGGCCCATAACTGATGGATCGCAGCGGGTCAGACTTGCTGTGTGTCCCCCTGGGCTCAACTCCCACACCGTCATCGTCAAGGTCTGTCACCCTTCTCAGGGCTCTCCGTAACTTTTCCAGCGATCATAACAGCCATTGGAATGGCAGACGCTGACCCCTCCCACCAAAATCACATTGCAGACTCCTAGCTCAAAGCCTGTAAGCCACGTGTAGCCAGGAAAAAAATCACAGCAGCGTAAATCCGGACCCGTCGCCTGCCTGCACACGCAGGCGTGTCCACGTCTGTGTCACACAGTCATGCCAGAGCACCCTGGGGGAATCGGTGGCCCCAAGCACACTAATCGTCACAATGGCACATGGATCCGTAACACAAGCAAGGGCGTCGAATTGCTGTAAGGCTTTGTTTGATCAAACCATAATCCAGAAACTCTGCGAAATTCAGGCTGCGTTCCTTATTTTGTTAGTCAGTTAACAGTTTAAGACAACATAATGCTAACGTTGAACAGGAAAAGGAGACACTTGTCTGGCTCGGATTTGTCGGTATGTATTAAAAAATTCAGCGCGGCTCCAAGTAATGAAGACTGTAGAGAACAAAGACGCGGTTAGCCGAGTTACCGCGGGGAGCAGCACGGCAAACGGTTTGTCGGCATCAGCAACCGGCTAATTGCGTTACAATTCGTGACGTAGCTCGGTTATCACACATGAGCTCTAGGACATAAACCCTCGAAGCTAAATGTGGAGCCTGACATTGTTGTCGACTCAGTTCTGAAATAGGCTTCTCAGCAGAAACAGTAATGAGGAAATATTTAGCGGATAGCCGGTGAAAATGCACATGCCGTCCTGCTTAGAGGCGAGCACTCTAAATAATCCATACGTAAGGTCAGGCCCCACAGCGGCATGTGTGGGTCTGGAGTGAATCAGAGGCGTCGACGCTTGGACAGAAAGGAGGAGGCCTTCATGTTTGCCTGATTAAAAAACAAAAAAACATTCTTGCTCCCGTCCCTGCATTATGTGAGACTACGAGGCATGGTGAAGCACCATCTACCCAAATTATTTACCCATTTCTGTATTTATTACCCAGTGCGGCCAGGCTGATCCTTTTACCCGCTGCCCATAATCCCTCCTCCAATATCGCAGTACAGCTGTGCACAGTAGCAGCTCTGAAGTGAATGCAGCAATTAGCACGGTGGCATAACATCCATTTTGTCAGCCCTGACAAATTACTTAATGGGATGTGGTCTGGTTGACAATCCAGGCATTTACACTCTCTTTCCTGGGTGCGTCTGCTGCATGACCTCCGACATGGAAGACAGGTGATTCCATCAAAACAACAACAGAGGAGTACAGGAGCCACAAGGGCCCCTGTTTCCCCCTTTGTGATTTATTCATTTTAATCTATGCACGTACAAACTTTGTTCATCTTGCGCCACCCATGGGGCGGTTGTGGTACTGCAGCGCGATTCCCTCGAAATGGCACGCGGCAGAGCACTCGACAGTTTCAGTCGATTCATCTTTTCGTTTGTGCCTTTGGAATTTCTGGTTTTCGGCAGTAGACAGATTGTTTTCTATCTTAAAATGAAAAAAGTAATAAAGCAAAAGCGTTATGACCAACTACAGTTCACCTGCATTTGTCGTTTTTATACCTCCTGTTCAGTTTCTTTTCGACTGCAACCAGATTTCTGCCCAACTGACAGAGGAAGCCGGATTTATTTCTTTGTTTATGTAGGGAAATTAATTAAACTTAATTGTACCGACAGTCATTTTATCCAGCTGATTTTATGTTCTCACCGGCTCAGAGCCCGCTGTCCTTATCATCTATCAGAGGGCTGCGTGACCCCCGTCCCTGAGCACCAGAGGCTGGCAGCTTTTAAAGAAAACGTTTCATTAGCCCCTGATTAACACCTGCGACACTAGGGGACGAGGCTTCCTAACACAATAAATACTTTATCTTATTAATCAATTAATCAGCGAGGCTGACTGCGGACTGACCGCGGCAGAGCGCCCCTGACTCTGCACCCCCCCCACCTCCAGCCCGTGCTCTTGTCAGCTCGGCTATTTGTCAGACCGGGGAAGCGGAGCGCGTCTCGCCACGGGCGTGCGCCAGCCGGCGCGCCATCCAGCCGCGGTGTCGCCGGGGTCCGGTCCCTCTGCGGAATGATGCCGGGGCACAGAGGGCTGAGCAGCGCGGCGCGGCACCCCCTCCGCCTGCGGCACCCCAAGGCGAGGCGCCTCCATGAAGGTTAGCAGGCAGGGAAACGGTCTCTTAGCGTCCAAGGTCAATGCTTCAAATGCTTATTTACCTACTTATCCGGGACTGTGCACCATGCGGGGGGGTCTGGTGGCGGGCTTGGGCGCGTGACTGCAGCGCGCGATTCAAGTAGGAAAATAAGCGAAACTATTTAAAACACGTAACTAGCCCCAATATAATAAAACCACCGCTATTACTGTGGGACAGCCCAATGTACACAAAAAGTAATTCTTTCGATTAAAATAGGCCTATTACATGTGGAGAACCGTGCTCCATTTTTCCAGTGGCACCATTTTATATGAATATGGAATACTGATTTTATTATTTCATTTATGTCTTGCAAAACACTGAGAACAAGAGAAAAGCTTTAAACCCGGCATAAATAAAAAGAAGAAAATGCGTTTCGGTAGAATATCAGGCTGCGCTTTGCAGCGGCGATGGTCGTTTCCTCGTGGCCAGTGGCATCAGGGAACCCCTCGACACTGGAAGCTTTATTTCACATATTCAAAAATAATGATGAAGTTTCTCCACTTTACCTCCCACAGAAGATTCAGTAAATTTCAACCTCCCAGGAAAATGTCCATCAATTAACGGAAAGCCAAGGAAAATTAAATCGTACTTCTGCTGCATGCATTTTTTTGGCATGCAATAAAAATGACCGTAATTCATCGTCCTCGGCGCAGTTACACCCCGTCCCGCCTGTCCATTCCCCCGTTCTGCGTTTTTGAGGTTGTCACCCACTAATCGCCTTTCTACAAGCGGCTGAGATTTCCCGCGTAACATACCGACCGCAGGGCCCAAGACAGTTTCCTCGGACACCGATAAAGATGTCGAATCCACCTGAGTAAAAGAATGAGACCGACCATCTAATCACCATAAAAAAGTGATGGAAAAACAGTCTTCTTTCCCTGTTTGAGAACATTAAACTCTGTATTTTATAAAATGACGTATTGTAGGCGTGTGAGCATACCGCTCAGTAAATCGGGATGGACGTCTTTCTAACTTAAGCTAAGGAGCTGCAAATCAGCCCTGCTTAGTTGGCATGGATCTCCAGTCACAAGACTTTTTTTTTTTTTTCTAGAAATAACAAGAAATGCCCTGAGAGAAAGATCCCAGCCATGCCAGGTGTAATTGCTGCCTCTGCCTCTTGATCTGTCAGTCACTCGGTGTATGTCTTTACCTGGCCCGGTGAATAAGCTGTCATGGTCCTTCAACCGTCCTGTTATATTTCAATTCCATGCACAAACAATAAGTGTGAGTTCATTTCACTGCTCTCCGTGACACGCTGTAGTCACTAGGTCTATTTTTGTCAATTGTTGCTACCACACTGGAATCAAATGTAAAAAAAAAATCATTTCGGTGAATTCGGAAGTTGTCTTCATTTCCTGTTTGCGAGTAGTCTGCCCGCTGGTGAAAATTTTCAAGTCTGGAGGACTGCGTTTGGGTGCTCTCCGGGTTTCTGTCAGGGCCACTTGAATGCAAATTTGGAACACGGATAAAGCGACAGACTACAGGCAGGGCACTGAACCGAACAGTGCAGTAAGGAACCACTGGATGGACGATTTCTCTGCGCAGCAGCTGGTGTCAGGGATTTCTTTAAATGTACGCAAGAACACTGTAACCGAATAACAGACAGTGCCTCTGCTAAATGAGGTGAACGGGAACACAGAAGAGAATGAGGACAAAGGGTGTGTAAATCACGCCGTGTTGTTTGTGTCCTTCAAAGGAATATATTCTTAAATTTCTTTTGAAACGGCGATCTGTCCATGTGGAGAGCTTCAAAAGTCCTATTGATCTGAATAAGCTTATAGACGAAGCGTTCATAGACCTGTAATTCCACTGGCTTTCAGGAAGCGGGCTGACTTGTTGCCTTCAGGAGTGCAGAGGAAGACGTCTCAACTACACTGTGACAGTTCTTTGAAACCATTTCCCAGCAGGACTGTGTTTGTGTGGAGGATGGACGTTTTTTTCCCTCTGGATGCCCGCACATTCAAATAGTGTTACTGGTAAGACAAGGACCGTGTCAGTTTCCATAAAATTCATGATTATTCTGCAATGCATTCATCAGTTTTCTGTAAAGGCATTCAGTTTAGACTTGCAATTATTGGTCTATTGACCCCAAAAAGGTGCTCTATACCTCCAGTTCAAGAAGATTCCTAAATTTTCTTGTAATTAAAATAGATTCATGAAAAATATAAAACCAGACCTTTGGGAGTAGACAGTAAGTCACAGAGAAGGTCTTCTAACCTCTAACAGAGATACGCCTCACTTCTTTATCTCGGCAAGTCTTTGCTTTTGTTGGTCATTCAGGTTTTTTTCCCCAAAAATAATGCAAACCAGGTGCATGTCTCTATATATTTTTGGAATGCGTAGAATGTTCAGGAAGCAATAACTCATTTTAATGGGCACTAGAAATGAGTTTGGTGCAGCTTTTAAATGCATTTCGTTGATTTGGGGGGGGGGGGGGGGGGGAGCGACCGCTCGCTGCGGAGCGTCAAACACCCATCTGAACTTGAGCACCACACCATGCATACAAGGAATCTCCCAGACAACGGAGGTTCCCTGCTCCTATCTCTTCTACAGATGAGGGGGGCAGCCATCCCAATGTCATGAAAAGTTATTTTTTGTTTCCCATAGATCATTTCAAGTGTTTGGCTGGTGCAACAGGACCTGGGACCGGTCCAGTTCGCTAATCTGTGGCACTCCCTCTGGTGGCCGTCCACTCTGTCATTAATTTGTCCCATGTCAGTGACTTCACAAGGCCCTTTGGCACTGCTCTTCAGAGCAAGCCGATAGTTAGCTGGAAAAACTGAGTAATCCAGGCCCTCACTGCCCATGACTACCAATTGGGTTACTCATGCCAATGAATCTTTTCAAGTGACTCTATGAGCATGAGGTCCCTGGCTCAGATGGACCTCAAACGAGAGATTTCCACAACGGGCAGTGCGGGGCTTCAGCAGGTATTTTGGTTCCCTTGTACACTCGGTGCTGCAGACCCAAATTCCGCCACAGCTCTGGACGTCCTCCCCGTGTTCTCAGGGCTTCCCCCGGGTCCCCCAGCATGCGCATCAGACATAACGGCGAGCCCAGGTTCCCCTTGGTGTGGATGTGTATGACTGCCTCGCAATGGCCCAGCATATTTTCCAGCGTTCCCAGCCTCCTCCTCCACGCTTCCCGGGAAAGGAAAGGCAGTTACCGAAAATGAATGGAAGTTTCCATGGTGGTCGGAAAACCATGTGGTTATTTTTACCCGGAATATGTCTCTTTTTTTTGGCGTTATTCAAAGGGCAGTTATTCTTCTTAAATATGTCCTCAGGATCTCGGAACTGCGAGCTTTCACAAAGTATCGATTTCAGGTTCGCGTTTCAGGCCTTCATCTGATAGGTTAATTCAAGTGCCAGTTCCGTCGCTGCCGATAACTAGGTGCAGGTGGTGCAGTCGCATGGCACGAACACGGGCTCCATCAGAAACTAAGACGCGGGTCTCGCCACCCGCTGAGAGACATCAAAAACCGGCTGCAGCTGAGCCTCATGCAGTGCATGCCCCGCCCCCTATCCCCCCCCCCCCCCCATCACACGGGGCAGACGGACACCTTCTCACATGCTTAGCTGCCTTGTCGCCTTGGTGCACTGCAGAGTCTAATGCTGCAGCCCAGCATCACTGTCGCCTGGGGAGGGGTGGAGCGCATGGTGTTGGGAGGTGGGGGGAGTCTATTATTCAGACTCCTCACTAGTAAACAAATAAGTTCTTGTCAAAGAGGCAGGGTGAGGACAACAAATGGGCGTGGGGCACTTTAAGAGCAGAAGGCATTAATGCGGCTGAGTTCTTGCCTGGTGAATAATGCAGCTGCGGTCGCAGGGGGAGAAATGTGCAGCGTGTGAGTACCGCTTCGGAGGTGGGTGGGGAGCTGCGCTACTGCAGGTGCTGCGGTCCAACAAAAGAGAAGGAGTGACGAAGGCCAGGCTACCCTCTCCGCCGAGGGCCACTCACATGTCCCGCATGGACACGGCGCGAACCCTATTCCGGCGTCCACCAAGAAATCCACTGCGGGCGTAACCTGCGGCTAATCAGCTCAGCGTGCTGTTCCGAAAAAGTTTTGGGTCATGGGTGAAAGTGGACGGAGAGACTCAACCTGTATCTTGGTGCAAAGGTGCTTCACTACGTAGCCATAGGTTTTCACTGTATGGGCGACATGCGCCTGTTATTTTTGTAGAAGATGTGTCACTGGCTCATGGTTGTTACATGAACATTAGTCATATTCTGGCTATTCAGCTAGTAGGTTTTGCACGGTTTCCTGGATAGAAGAAGGAATCAGAATCACATACATACATCGCAAGTGCAAGGAATTTGTTTTGGTGTAACTGGGCACATTAAAGTAAAATAAAGTACATTACAAAAAAACATCACAGAGAGCATTAAAACAGAGGAATAACCAACCAGCAACATAGGGAATATACAAGTAACCAAGTAAGGAAGCAAGTAAACAAATCAAGACATTTGGATAAGCATTTGGACAAACTGCACCGAGAGTCTAGTGCAGAAGAGTAATGCATTGCACCCAGACAAAGACAGATTCTTCAGTCAGAAGTAACAACAATAAAAGAGTGCAACTTTATGACATTTTGAGCATTCCCACGACCCTGTACTGGGGGGTGTCTGGAAGATGGATGGGGCGCAAGCCTCCCTGCATTTTCCTTAATGTTTTCTCAATGCGATTTTTATTGGTGCTACATTAGCCCACATGCGTCCCCTGCCTGGCAGGCACTGCTGTGGCCCTTGGTATGAGCGAGCGTGTCCCCAGCTCGCTGTCCCTGGCTCGCTGTCCCCGGCTCGCTGTCCTCGGCTCTCTGTCTCCGGCTCGCTGTCCTCGGCTCGCTGTCCTCGGCTCACTGTCCTCGGCTCACTGTCCTCGGCTTGCTGTCCCAGGCTCTCTGTCCCTGGCTCGCTGTCCTCGGCTCTCTGTCCCTGGCTCATTTTCCCCGGCTCGCTGTCCTCGGCTCGCTGTCCCCGGCTCTCTGTCCCCGGCTCGCTGTCCCCGGCTCGCTGTCCTTGGCTCGCTGGCCCTGGCTCGCTGTCTTCGGCTCGTTGTCCCCGGCTCGCTGTCCTCGGCTCTCTGTCCCCAGCTCGCTGTCCCCGGCTCGCTATCCCCGGCTCGCTGTCCTTGGCTCGCTGGCCCTGGCTCGCTGTCTCCGGCTCGGCCATGACCACCCTGTACCACATAAGCAGGCACAAGATGGATGATTATAGATTATTCTGCAGCTATGGAAAAAAATGCTTTTGTTTGCCAGATGTAGTCAGGATTCAGATTAAAAAGCACCAGTTAATTGCAACAGATAACAGCTCTATAAATATCAAATCAAATAAATATCAAATCAAATCAAATAAATATCAAATCAAATCAAACAACAGATAAATATCAAATCAAATCAAACAATGCCTTTTATTGTCAATTCACTATATGTCCATAACATACAAGGGAATCAAAATGCTGTTTCTCATTTTCATAGTACAATATACAATATAAAAAAGTATAAACATATAAGATATAAAATAAATACCAATAGTACTAAAAATAGTAAATCTCTGTACAATATGCAATAGTCAATATATGGTCAATATCACCATAATTTCTTTAATAAATAATTCTCCTGGGACGGCATGGTGGCACGGTTGTTATCACTGTTGCCTCACATCTCTGGGACCTGGCTTTGAGAGTTTGTATTCTCTCCCAGTGTCGTCATGGGGTTTCCTCCAGATTCTCTGGTTTCCCCCCACAGTCCAAAACATGCTGAGGCTAATTGGAGTTACCAAATTGCCTGTAGGTGTGCATGTGTGCATGAATGGTGTGTGAGTGTGCCCTGTGATGGGTTGGCGCCCCATCCTGGGTTGTTCCCTGCCTTGTGCCCTGTTATGGGTTGGCGCCCCATCCTGGGTTGTTCCCTGCCTTGTGCCCTGTGATGGGTTGGTGCCCCATCCTGGGTTGTTCCCTGCCTTGTGCCCTGTGATGGGTTGGTGCCCCATCCTGGGTTGTTCCCTGCCTTGTGCCCTGTGATGGGTTGGTGCCCCATCCTGGGTTGTTCCCTGCCTTGTGCCCTGCGATGGGCTGGCCCCCCATACTTGGTTGTTCCCTGCCTCGTGCCCATAGGCTCCAGACCCCTGCAACCCTAAATAGGATAATTGGTTACAGAAACTGGATGGATAATTTCTCCTCCTGGTCCACACAGCGTTTGCTTATCATTTTACTTGTGGAGCAACATTACTGACACTTTTCTTTTCTTTAGTACTTCTGTTAATAACCCTTGCATGACGTTATACAGCATACAGGCTATAATGGTACCGTACTGATCAGTCCACTGAGATGTAAAACGCATGCGATGTGATATTGACAGAATCTTCTTCTGCATTCTGCTTCCAAACACATATAACCTTCATGGAATTCTATATCTTTTTCTCTTAAAATGAGGTTTTAATAATGCCTCTTCTTGAGGCTCGCAGGCGTAAGGTTCGCGTCTTGGCTGTGTTGTCAAAGATGCAGATAAGGAGGGGGGAGACTCATCATGCGAGGGCGGTGTGGCAAGGCTTCCGACCGGACACATTTACACCCCTGCAGAGCTGCTCTGACTGAGAATGAAGCACCTGCCACTTTGGTGCCAACTCTGACAGCTCACCTTGATTTCTTTTCACTTCTTGTTTTGAACAAGTGCAGGACTGTGCTTTGTGGGAAGAATTTATGAAGCAAATTTAAATGCTTTCATTCATTTTAAATAGGCTCCATTTGCACAAAAACATATCAGTCCCGTGTTTGTTTGTTTTTTATGAAAATTGGAAAAAAAAAAGTTTCTTATAAAATAAAGCGCAGAATCATTCTGAGTTAAATTGCTGCCCAGATTGCTGTTCAATATGCTCCCTTTAACGTTAGATCTTTAAAAGTTATTATCTCGGACATGAATCATTAATGGGCGAGGTGTTCACAATTGTATTTGGCGCCTGACAGTTTGCCAGCATCCCGTCCAGGTTGTTCCCCTAGCTCTGTCCTATGCTGCCTAAGATGGGACCCTAAGCAAGCAGAAGATGGATGGATGGATGGATGGATGGATGGATGGATGGGTGGATGCTCTTGACAGTTTATTCTGTTCCCTCCTGTTTCTCTGCACTGGAACACTGTGGACTTTCAGCCGTGTGTAACATGGCAGTGAAACAACTGCAGATTAAAGGAAGCAGACTCCGCCAGTGTCCTATAGGAGGAGAGAGGTGGAGCGGAGCGTGAGAGCTGTACAGTCGTTATGGCTGCTTGCTCATTGATCGCCGCCCTGTTGGCCCTGCCCAGGCTCCGGCTGTGTGATCTGGCACAGACCCAGGTCTCCTCTCTGCTGAACCCCATATCACCTCCAGTGCCTGCTGCTCCTCTTTAGCTCTTTCAAATTTTGCCTTTTTATGCCACTATATATATATCTCTGAAACAATTCATGTGAAGAACCTCACTTGAAGGAATAATAGCAGACGTAGAAGGCTTCATTTTATAAATGCGTGACCTGAACCTCACAAAAACAGCTGTAGGGACAAAACGTGCAGCTACCGCGGTATTACAGGCGACTAACAGGGATTAGAACAAACGGGCTCCGTCTTTGCGTTATTAACATTTAAGTGATAGGAGTTAATATGAGAAGTGCTCTCATTCCAGCCAGGTCCCTGCCAAGCCTGTGGCCCATGTTTAAGGTTCCATCCACGGCGCCGTTAGCTTCTGATTGGCAATCGACGTGCACTTGAGGGATATAATTGCTGAGCAGGTCCTCCAGAGCAGATGGCGGAATGTTGTTCGTTTGTACGCAGCTGTTAAGTCCTGTAGCGTGAACTTTCTTTCGCCAGCTGTGGCGATGAATACGTGTCGCCTTGTGTTTAACAGGAAAAAGGGAACCTTTGGTATTCTCCCTGGCCGGTGGCCTGCCTGCTTTTCTCCCTGGCCGGCGGCCTGCCTGCTTTTCTCCCTGGCTGGCGGCCTGCCTGCTTTTTCCTAAGCTGTTCAGAGTATGACCTGGATGACCTTCACCTGCCACCTAACTGTCAGTCCTACATTGAGATTCGAAACGGGACAGGTGCTAAACTGCACCCCCCCCCCCCCCCCGAACTGCTACATCTCCACCACCACGTCACATGACCATCACTCTCAAGCCATTCAACTCCATCCTATCTGGAAAGGCACAGGAAAGGCCTGTGAAATGCCTTTGGCAGTTTTGGCTGAGGCCTCCTTCTTCTCCTCCTCCTTTTTCTCCTCCTCCTTGTTGTCCTCCCTGCTCTCCACCACCCCCCCCCTCCCCAGTCTCACACTGCTGCACACACCATCAGCCCTACATCATAAATATAGCCACCTACAGCTGTGTCACTGCATTAGTCTGGATGCACCACCGGAAAAATATTCTGACGACTCTTGAGTCTCTCCATCCTGCCTCTGAGGGCAGATGGGGGCCCCCTTTTCATAACACCGTGGCATAGTCTCCTCCCCCATCAACCCCCCCCCACCCCAACTCCGCGACCTGCTGCCAGGGCCCACGAGGTGAAACGCCACTAAAGTCACTGAAGGAACATAACAAACTGCACGCCATTTTCTGAGTTAATACCGGAGGCAAAGGCACGGCGCCCAAAGCACCTCCCCGACAGGCTCCCGCTTTTCAGTTACGCTGAAATATGAAATGTCCTGATGTCAACATTTTTTTTTGTCTTCTCTCCCGCTGTAATAACACAAAAACTCATCTCACTGTTTTCTTTCGATGAAATATTAATGCCTGAATAATCGATGGAATTTATGTGATGTATTATTTACTCGACACGCATTGTCTGCGCGAAGCCACACGATCCTGTACAGTCAGGGTTTTATGAAACTCACTTGCCTGCCGACGAAATTAATCTCAGAAGCGACGTCGTATTGTTTCCCCCTGCCTCTCCCAGTCTTACATCTGTTTTTATCCTGACACATTTTGTGGATCGCGTTCGAGCTCGATCCATACATCAAGGAACGGCAAAGCCGAGGTGGGTCCCGGTAGACCCGGGGTCAGTCCCAGGAGACAGGAGACATCTGACTGCTAGTGAGATAATTCGCCAAGAGAGGCATAGGTTTGTCTGGAAGGTGAAGCCACTGGGTAACGTTTCTCCCACAAGCCAACGAACTTCCCTTCTTGGTGTGCAGGAGGAACTGCCAGTGAACTTTTGCCATCATTCCAAGATTTAATAAACTCCAATACTGGGCTTGAGTCAAATTTAGTTTTTCTTAATGTTCCGATGTATATATTGGACAATGATGAAGTAACTCATCTTTGTGGAACCTACGTTAAGTGATTGAGGTCTTCCTCAGTAAGAAACCCAATTAAAGGCCATCGCAGATTTGCCATTAACCTATGACTCCCCTCTAAAATTGCATGTAATCATAGGTTTTGATTCTGGTCTCACCATTTGCTGTGAAACATGAACCCAGGGAAGTAATGACCGAAATCCATCCCATTAATCTCTGTCATTTTCATTGGTCATTTTAATTCCTAGGGTACATTAGATAAATTTCATATACCTGTGTGTGTCTCATCCATTATTTAAATGGCACCAAATTGCAGGGAAACTCCACCAAGCAGGGTTAGGCCACATGATATATGCGCTACCTGTGTCTGTGCTAAGAATCGCTTCATCTTCCATCATCTTCCATGTTGAGTCATATCTGATCAATTCTGCTCACTTGTATGCAGACCCTATAATACCCAGAATCTCTTAAAATCGTTTGTAATGCACAGTGATCCTACAGAACCAACCATCGACGCATCCATCCACTCATCTTAGAGCACCTAAGCACAGGGTCTGGCTCTGTAGGTTACAATTCTGTGACCCTGATTAGAAGGTTCAGATCCTGCAGCAAGCACAGTGATGTCACTGTCACCACTGAGCATGGTCCTTAACTGCAATTGCTCCAGAAACACTATCTGACGCTGCTCTCTAAACCTGACTTGTACCTCACCTTGGACAAGGTCCATCCATCCATTTTCTGTAACCTCTTAACGGACTCAGGGTTGCGTGGGGGGTCTGGAGCCTATGGGCACAAGGCAGGGAACAGCCCAGGATGGAGTCCCAACCATTCAACCAGACAACGTGATAGCTCCAATTAACCTCAGCATGTTTTTTGGATTGGGGGGGGGGGGACCAGAGTCCCCCGAGGAAACCCCAGGATGTCACAGTGAGAACATGCAAACTCCACGTACACGAAGCCATGGTGGAAACTCAAACCCTGGTCCCACCACTGCACCACCTGTACTTTGGACAAACATCTCTGCTAAATGCCCCTCGAGTGCAATGTCCCGAGAAACACAGAGGGGCACCTGGAAGGGCATGGCAGTCTAACCCCAGGACTCTCCTACTGCACCGCTGGTGGTGATACTGTCTGTGCCTGCTCAGTCCATTGTGGGCCCGGGACACTAGGACCAGACGCAGGTGCCTTTGGGTTTGTGTCAGGCTTTTTACTTCGGCACTGCCTCCAAATATGAAACTAGCGAGTGTGGAGGGCAAAAGAAGCCAGAGGAAGACGAGGGGGCAAAAAGAATGAGGGCATTGAACGTGAAGAGCTTCTCATCCATACCATCTACAGCTATGTCAGTGCAGCCCTTACAGGATTCCACTCAGCTGAAGAGGGTATGTTCAGCCTGCGGTCAGGCGTACGGGTCAAGCGCTTTGCTGACAGCGAAGAACAGCTACAGCTCAGTATATATATTGGATATATAGCGCCGGTATACCAGGCTTTACTGGGATCTACGATCATCTCTGTGAAAGGGGAAAAAAAGCCCATCGTTCCCAAGGTGGACCTAAAATTTTTAATTAACACCGCTTGCAGGTTGGGTCACCAACACAGACATCCATCTGGGGGTACTCAATATTTAATTAAATGGCTCTTACAAGGTACTGTACACAATTCCCAATTACCCTTCTTATCCGAATCTCCATTACTCGTGAATGACATTTAATGAACATTGTATTGTCAAAACAAAGTCTTACCCTTGGAAGGCAGGACCATTAAAAAAAAACGGAAGGAAATTAAAAATGGCACCACGCTGTGAAGGCTCACCGGTGACTTCTAAAAGCCACCGCAGTGAGAGGAAACGGCATTATGGGTAGCCAGAGAGCACATTCGCCTTAAAGCTATCTCATCACATCTGCAGACGTCGGAACGGCTTGCAGTTGCTTTAACAGGTGGTCAGCACGTGTGGAGGAAAAACACCGCGACCTTTCCTCAGATCCACGTCCTTACGTTACATACCATTTCCCGACACCGTATGTGAAAGTTCGCTCAGCCACAGTGGTACCCTTTCTCTGCGCTGTCATCGCGTTTAGACACCATCCATCCCCGTGAAAGATCAATGTCTGTGCATTCCCCACACCATGAGGCAGGCCTTAAAATGCATAATGCCCTTTTTTAAAAAACATTCACTCTTCTTTTGAGATTTTTATATGGCCCTTTACGTAATTTATCTTTGCGGTGTTTAAAAAATGCATTGAATTGCATTGTTGCATCTCGGATTACTACGAAGGCAGCGATCCCAGTCACGGTCCCTATTTTTTCCTCTGTCGCCTCCATTACGTATTTTCAGTAGGAAATAGTACCGCTGATATATACCCAAACTGAGAGTAGCCCTGAAAGTGGCCTTGCTCTGAATCGTTTCCATGTGACACGTGAGCAATTCTGAATAAAACAAAGATGACTATGTATTTATCATATCGCAGGCAGTGGCTTTTCTGTCAAATCACTCTTTACGGCCCCAAAATGGCAGCCCGCACGGTGCTGAAAGAGGGAACGAGGTGGACTAATTTTTAATAAAAATAGGAATTTGATAAAAGCTTGGCTTTGTTTCTCCTTTTGGTAGCACCACAGAGGCTTAGAGGAGCGATGATAACATTTATACTTGGGTCAGATCAATCCTTGACAACAGGAAGGCTTTAGCAGTGCGGCAGTGACGGATCGTGGGAACGTGGCGAATTTATCACGATTGTTCTTTTGTTGCTTAGGCGACGCTGAAGTAAAGTGTAGTTTTGGTGATTTATGCAGCCGATTGCTCCACCACAGTTATTAAGTCGACGGCTTAGAGGAGCTACAGACGAACTCCTTCAGCAAGTCGAGTCGACGTGACCACAGGGCCGCTTCCCAAGCAGCTTAGAAGGAGAGCATTTGTTTTCTCACTGATACCATGCTTTGTCAGCTGTTGATAAGACCAGTTATCAACCTGGTAGAGACACAGGCCCTCCATCTTGCGGCCCGCAGCGAGGTACACTGACCACACGGTCAGTGCTTACCGAGTCGTCTTGTGTTGTAAACTTTTGAACTAGTTTTACTTTGCTGTTTCAGAAAAAGCTGAAAACTTCAAATGAAAAATAGAATCTGAAAACTTTTATGTAACGCCAATAACAATACTTCAGGTTTATGTGGCTGGATGTTAAAAGCTGAAATAAAGGTTGAATGTCAACGGCAGGTGCCGGGTTTAAAGGGACGGCTTTTGCTCATAAACAAAACATTTTGGACCCGATGCCGACAGCCACCTTCTCACCAGTCCAGGCATTCGGAAATATCACTTCATCCTGAGACACTCGGTCCCAAATCATTATGTGCAGCTGTAATATTAAATGAAATGTTCTGGAATTTACACAAACACACCTTTCTTCAATGGAGTGGTAGACCCCTTTCTATTAAACTGAGGCACATATTTCAGTGGAAACAGGTCATGTCCGCGCTTAATGCGGGGGGGGGGGGGGGGGTGGTCACGTGACTCTGGAATAATGCGGCAGATGCATGGAACAAAATGCAAGGTTTAATTGGGTAGGAAAAAAAAATGGAGGTGTGATAAGCAGTGAAGAGCCTCATGGGTAAAAGGTTTTACCCTAAATTATGGCTTTCAGGAGAAACAAAAAGTCTGCGTTTGTATCGCTGTCTCTTTGTTAAGATAAGCCCCTGGGTTAATGTGCCATCAAAGGCCTTTAAAAAAGTGTCTGCAGTCCGCTGATAACAAAGCAGAATGTAAATAAAGTTAAAAAATCACGTAGCAGCATACTGAGAGGTGGAGGGAAAATGCAATCTTAGCCATCTCCTGACTCTTAGTAGACAAACAAGATCAGCTACATTTAAATGACAAACGTATTTATTTCTTGTGCCTTAAAGCTTATTAGATTGTTACCTATTAGCGTATAATCGTGCATTTCACAAAGCGTCAGTTTTATAATGTTGCCGTCTTCTACAGACATTACCTTCACATTCACATTTATTTTTATTTAGCAGGTGATTTTTGCGTGAGGCAACCAGCACATTTCAAACGTATGTGCTGACGGGGAGGCGGCCAGTCGTACGTGCAGGTGGCCGACATTTTCCCCTTTTCTGTCGCCGAGTGCAGATGCAGTCCTGCTCGCCTGGCAGCCCGCAGCCGGCTGCCATCGCTGCATGCGCCCCTTCAGCTACCAGGTGATAAGGAGAGAGAGCAACATGTCCTTAACCATTTGAGGGCAGACGATAGGGGCGCCTCCCGGTTTTGCAGGACGCCGCCTTTTCACCTTTTCATGCAGTTATCAGCAGCTCACACTACCTGCATCCCCCCCCCCCCCCCCCCCCCCCGGGCCCCCGCCACTTACGCTCGACATCCCTGTGCGTCCTGGAAAACCCATCTCCCAGGAGCGTGCTGTCGCCGTGGCAAAGTCGTGCGGGGGCGGTCACTCTCGCCGCTCTCGGCTAATGACCAGCTTGTCTCCAGCGAATTGGATCACGTCTAATGAAAAGCACCAACACCCCCCCCCCCCCCCGGCCAGTTGCTCCATTTCTCCCAACACGGGTGCGACTCGTGTAACAAAAGGTGACCCTGAGGGTGCCCGCGACCCGCTACGGTTGCCACGGCGCGCCGTCGCATCGCAGGGGAATGATGCAAGAATGGGAAAGAAACGTGCCTTATTTGGTATCCTTTCCGAAGCCTGCAGAATTCCTGCCGTACGGGAACGCCACATCTCAGTCAAAATGCTTTTCTGTAACTACCCTTAAGGGACGAACAGTGCCCACCTTTGGTTAACCCCTCCTCCCCCCACCGTAAATTCTGCTCATTATTTCATTCGGAAGAATGAAAAAATAAACACGCAAGAGCCCGACAGCCACGGTGCTCCTCCTCGTTCGGGATCCATCCGGAATGATGCATGCTAAGCTAAAGGTACTTATCCATCGGCGGAGCCCCATTTGCATAACCACGCATTATTACCGGCACTTTCCGATGCGCCGGGGCGCTGTGAGGACACCTCACAGCCCTGCACCGGTGACGCACAGGCAGCCGGGATGCTGCTTGTCCAGGCACGGCCTTGGGTTCAAATTATAATCAGATTCCGGAAGACACCGGCAACATGTCGGGCTGGGCGACGCCATATCGAGCCCGACGGAGGGCTGGCGAGGAGCAAGGATGCAGCACCGCTGCGTGATGCACAATTACGTCCGATTCATCCCGTGATGGATGAGGCGGGCAATGTCTAATCATCCTCCCTGCCTATCTGTCTAAGGCCGACCCGTCTCCTTCTGGAGCCGGAATCGCAGCATCCGCCTCGGCTACCCGGAATGCCGCCGCCTTCCGCATGCCGCTGCTTTTTCCCGTGCAAATGAAACCCTTCTCCGCCTGCCCCCTTCCCATCAAAACAGCGTGTAATTACGCTGAAAGGGAGCGTGCGGGGTGGAAAACAAAGTTGATATTTGTTTCTATCTTTGCAGTCCCAGCTGCACCGCTGATGTTTAATGCAATTTTAGGGCTTTTTTTTCCATCACTGCGGGAAAAGTGCGAGGCGTGATATTAGCCAAGGCCGCAGGGCGGCGGTGCACTTGACGTCTTGAAATTAGCTGAAAGGGTTCGAGGTGCACACTTGAAGCGGCTAATCCGGATTCGTGGAGGGCTTGGAAATGACACGTTTTATGCACTTCAGTGGTTGACCAGATGTTTTTTTTTTTTCTTTTTTTTGTGAGCCATGTGGATAAATGATGAGAGGTAATAGGTTTAGCTAATGCGTGCTGGCTGAAGCCGCACAGCCATACGGTACGACACCAGCTTTTTCAGCATGTGAGACACTGACGATGTTTATTGAGAAACGTTCAAAGCTGCTCATGGAATGCTTTGTGTGTCATGTTTGTTTTTATTTAAATGCTGAGTTTATAAAAGGGACAGGCCCAGTGTACTACTGGATTGCCCAGTAGATAGTGGGTTTGAGTCCTTGGTTCTGTGTGTGATTGAGTCAGTGGGGTCAGTTTGTGTGGGACTCACACCACCAGAAAACAGGCTACATCCCTAGTAAAGTTTGTTTCCCAAGGAACAAACAATAATAATGCACCCGAAATGGTACAAAAATGTACCGCAGAGTCTACGTCTGTACCATAAAAGGTACATTTACCTACATTTAGGGTACAGTTGGCAAACCTTTGAGGGTACAGCCCCAGTGACAACCAATTGTACACTCTTACTGCAGGTTCAAACCGGAGCCAGTGATAGGTGACACCCCACGGTCCTCTTTTGGACACACGCTGAGATAAGATGGGTATGATACATTTTTGAGATTTCATCTTTGAGATAAAGATGATTTTTAATATTCGAAAACAAACATGTTATAATCAGCATAGGATACTATGCATCTTTAATGTTTTATTCATGAGCTGTGCAGTCCTGTACTATACCAGGTACCACGAAGGCATTCATGAAACAAAAAAATAGTAGCGGTCTCACATTTAAACAACACACCTAATTGTCAAAAACATATCAAGGTTTTATTGTTGTGAACCTTAATATAACGTACATACTTACAGTGCCAGTACATACTCACAGTACCAGTACATACTCACAGTATCCGCACATACTCACAGCAGCCTTTCATACTCACAGTGCCCGTAAATGCTCACAGCAGTCTTACATATTCACAGCAACTGTATATGCTCACAGCAGCCTTACATACTCACAGCAGTCTTACATATTCACAGCGCTTGTATATGCTTACAGCACTCGTACACACTCACTTTGCCAGATTATCCACCCCACCGCCCATAAGCCCGTTGGACCACTGACTGGCTAGCAGGTTCTGGAATACCATCTGCAGGAGGAGCACCGATGATGGTGCAGAAGATTGGTGGAGCCAGGGATCAGGAACCCGGACGACGAGACTGCAATGAAAACCAAACAGACAGATTACAAAACAGGACTGCAATCAGAGCACTGAGACTATGCAGTGCGAGGCGGGACTAAGAGACAAGACCAAACAAACAGACTGCTAAACCGAGATATAAACTTGTAACACGAGACTCCAACAAACAAGACCGGAGCACAAATTCTCATGCTCCGGGAACAACTCAGCCCTGATCGTAGCTCAGCGTATATCGAGCGTGTGGGACTTCCTGTTTCTGTCCCAGAACGGCTGGCGTGGGCATACACACCCACCCTATTAGTGCTAGCACACAAGGGCGCCGTAAGGGGGGGGAGGGGGGTGGTTAGAACAATTCCAAGGGCCCCTGACTAACGGCGGATCTAAAAAATTTGGAAAATAACTGGATTGCTCTGGACTGGGGGGCCCAAAATCATATGCTTTCATGGGGCCCAAAATATCTACCAACGCCCCTTGCCAGCACATCCCATAACTAGGTACAAATATGTAGGTGAAGGAGTTATTGGATAGGATAATTAGTCTTTTAAACTGTTGTTAAGCTGTTGCTAAGCTGTTGTAAAAAAATTAAAAATGGTGTGCAAAGCTACAAAAAGTAGATGAACGGGTCCCGGAGCCTAATCTAGCGGGATCCTTTATACTAATTTGTGATGATAATTGTTAATTTATTTTTATGTAGCATCCTACCCAACACACAAAGCACTCCAGCTTCCAGACAATGCTAATGTGTTTCTGCAGGGCTGTCCTGGGACACGGCTCGGCGCAGACTGGCTGAGGAATCCTGTACGCCGCTTTTGATTAATTGTACAGGGGCTACTGGAATCCTCCGCTCCCAAATCTCCATTAAGTGATTCACGCTAATACTTTGAAATATTTATAGGCAACATGTTTGCTGCAGAAGTAGCAATAGGCCGGAATATTTCATTCTGAGCTTAACATTTTTATCACTATTCTCTCAATACTTGTCATTTCACTACAATTCGTTTAAAATTGGGATTATGAACCGGCAGTCAGAAATGCAGGCTTCCCCTGACTACTGATTATCCGAAAGTAAAGATCGGAATCCTAACTAAAAATACAGTGGAAAATCCTGCCTTTATGCCGCAAGCCTTTCCTGGCCTTGTGTAGATTGTGAAGAAGAGCAAACCCTCAAGAGAATAGCCCTCGTTCATCTTCCTCGTGCGTCTCCTGTAAGTCAGCCTTCCTCAGGATTCTCAAAGCTGGCTTCGAAGATTTCCTCTGGAAAACTTTGGCAATTACCTCGTGTGGCTTCATCTTACGCTTCAGGGATGCGGTTTCAATCACCTGGGAAGAAAATTGTATTATTTTCTCTGCAATTGCCAGGCTTGGACCAGATCTGGCAAAGTGACACCCCCAGACTGAACATTTATACCCCCCTTGCCCGTGTCCCCCTCCTTTGAAAAAGACCCCCCCACACACACACACCTTTTACTTTGAGAATTCAGCTCTCAACACCGAATCGTCAGTTCTCACTAAAGAACTCATCACCTGCTGCTTATTTCAGAGGCTCCTTCAGGGTGGGGGGCATCGGCAGGTGTCCTCATGTGGAACTCTTCTGCATCTACATGGTGGTTTAGATCAAGGTCCTTGCGGCTCACCCTCAAAAAACAAAAAGGGCCGACAAGTCTAATCTTTCAAGAGCAGATTGCCAGACAAAACTGTTGCGTTTCTTCATTTTTTATCGTTCCAAGTTCCCATTACAGAGAGTTACCACAAGACAAATGGGCGGAAGGAAAATATGATCTTTTAATGTACCTCAAGGTGACTGAGGATCAGCGATGAAGGGAGATTCAGGGAACGGCTGCGGTGAGCGACACCAGCTGCGTTTCTGGCTAGACAATAAATCTGAGGACTAATGGAGAAAGAGAATAGACCTAGTAGGTTAGCTGTGTCTGGGCCACTAGGAAGGACAAATTCATGTTTGCAGAGCCTTATGGGATTCCAAGGTCTCCACCAGGTCTCCGGTATCATCACATCCTCATTGGTCATGTGCTGTATTCAGCCACCGGCAAGCGACACACACATATTTAAGCTACCTGCTCAAAGTCGATGAAGTGATGATTAAAAAAAGAAATGGATCATACTAAATAGTCCACGCTCGTTGCTTTAAGGTCTGCTGGTATTTTTACTCCTTTATTTTTTATGAAAGAAATATGTTTTTGTCTAGAGGCTAAGGGCGTTTTGTTTAGACCTAAGGTTAATCTTTGATTACATTATGGGGAAATAAATTCATTCATGCCGTTTGACGTAAAGATATTCAGTGCATCACAGGCATTAAGCTTTGCGAAATCAATTTTATTAAGTTCAGATTCAAATTCGTCAGCCACCTCTCACATGTGAAAAGTACGGCGAGAGCGGACAGTGACCCTCAGCGGAGTCGTTCATTGCATCAGGGGAGCCGAAAGGATGGACAGATTGCAGCTGTCATATTCCTGCAGCACACATATGCAAACAATGTGTGTATTTTGACAGTGATGCCCTTCACTCAAAAGCACTTGAAAAGACATGAATAAGAATATAAATTTCAAAATGGGGGTAAAAATCTACTTTAGAAGGTCCTAGAAAATTTATTTCTCTACCTATGTTCATTCTCTTTAAATAACATATTAAAAGCCATAAAACTATAATCACAGAACAAAAGTATACAATTTCACATGATGATTATTGTTAAGTACATGTTGTTAAATTTTCTTATAACTGCCCTTTTAATTTCATTGAAACACACTACACTATTTATTAACAGCTTTGATTGATTATATTCTAAATTACTCATTTATTTGCTGAGGGATGCCTTATAACAGTTCGCAGGCTGCCGTGTAGCACCGACTCCTGACCTCGATTGATCGCCTGTAAGTGTAGGACATTCTATATGTCCACTCCAATTCTAGGCTCAAGTGTCCACTTCAATTCCAGGCTGTAATTTCTCTGCGATATTTTCAGACGAAAGGGTGTCCCCCCCACCCGTCACAACGCCGGCGGCTGGCGATCTTCTTTTGCTCCGCAGTGCCGGAAGCCGGAGACCAGCGTCGGCTTCCATGCATTTGCATAAGCAAACGGAGCCGCTATCAATGGCGCGGCGCACGGAAATGCAGGCGGACGGACCCGGCAGATCGCAGCAAAGCCGATAAGCCCGTTCGCCCCGACTGATATGGCTTTTTAATCATTAATAATTAAAATTTAGGAGACGGATTTAAATCGCATCGGATGCCGGGTCCAAACTCGATATGTTGTATCAAAACAAAAACTGTGTACAAAGGGGCAGAATCAATTGACAGGCAGAGAACAGGAGGTAATCTGATATTCAGAGGTACTGCCGCTCGCCTGCACTGCGCCTTTCTTTTGTAATTTGCGGAACACGGAGGGTTGCTGCGACCATTTTCAAATATCAGATATTTCGGGCAAATATCACACGCCGCCGCCACACCGCATCGCTAATTCCTCCCTTATGATCCGCCGTCCTATCGCCTTATTTGCGTCCCGGGGTAATAATTAGTTACACTTGCCCTTTAGAGAAGTGCCTTTCTGAGAGAAACCCTCTCAGGTTGTGTCAAATTACCGCGACGGCTGGCTTGAAGTCTAAGTGTTAAGATTCAAATTTAGATCTAAAATCAAGTCGCTGTATGTTTAGAATCTAAAGGAAGCTGCCGTATCTTTTTTTGTTCGTTATTTTCAACTCTATTTACAACCCCCTACGGGTGACATAATAGGTATCCAAGATTAGATTCTGGCAATGTGTAAATATGAAATGAATAATTATTGATTTATCAGAAATCCATCCTAGCAATGACTGGAGACCAGCACTTCTGGAGAGTCTGTCCATGGAAACAGGACGGCAATTAAGTCCTAATAAGGGTCAGAAAGCGGGTAATTGCGTCACCTGCCCACCTGCTCTTACGGGGCAGACGGGGACGGCTGTGACAATGATAACCTGCCATTATACCCAGTCTGTGTCCTTTAATTATAAGCAGCGTGCCACATGACGGCCGTCAGTGGTTCTGCGTGCCTCTGTACCATGTACACCTGTACACAGCCTGCGTGTTCCACTCTCACTCTCAGAGGCGGGTTCTAATCGTGCCAGCATCCTCCCCGGGCACTCAAGTTCGCCAGCCTTATTGGCATTCCGGCCTTTAACCCAGAGCCGGAATTAACGCGCGACGCCCGAATTGCAAATTAGGGTAATGAAGTATTAGACTGAGCGACCCAAGTGGAGCCTTGGAGCAATTAAGCAAATCAAGTATTGTGGGATGCGTGTGAGAATGTTTGGATTGCGCTCCCCTCGCAGGTCTGTCAGGCACGGGACTGCAGTGGTGCGGAGGACTGTGGGCTTAAACGAGAGAAAAACAACAGGATAAAGGGGGCAAAGGTGCATGTGACAGGCAGTGGGATTGGCCTGCCTCTGCAGGGGTGTTTGGGGGGGTGTTTAATCCGCTGCTGCCTCCTCTACAGACAGCCGCTTATGAGCAGCGAGGCACAAAGAGCATTTAGCAACATGGCTGCCGCAGTCACTTGGCTCGCCCCGAGCCCCCCCACACACACACACACACACACACACACACACACACACACACACACACACACACACACACACACACACATTGTGTCGATGGCATCCTTGCGGGAATCAAACGTTCCCAGAAGGTGCCGCTCCGAGCTGCACCATCCGTGGTTAGAAAAAGCGGGCGCTCTGCTCAGGCACGATACATCGCGGTGCCCCCACTCTCGGGTGACCGTTTGGTGTAACAAACGAAATAAAACAAAGGGGAGTACGGGCCTGGGGAGGCCGCCAGAGGCCCCCTCGTTAAACACGAACGGGGTCGCAGGTATTTCGGCAGACGTGGCCCGCCCTCCGCCGTTCCCCCAAAGAACACACCGCCAGTGCCCTCCTCCTTTCAAGTCTCCGGCAGGAACGCGGCGCCCGGACTCACCGGCACCAGAGGACCTACTTCTGCTGCCAGTGTCTTTGTGCCGGGTAACGAGAGGCGCTCCTGCCCCGTGAAACTCAAGATGTAACAAACAAAGTGACTGTGTCTCTTCCTCTGCTGGGCCACAGAGGAAATAAAGGGGGCGGATTAACTTTTAAAAGCTTTAAAAGGCCGCCATCCCCTGGACTGTTTGATCTAATCCGCCGTCTGAGTTTCCTCCCTTTCTAAAGGGGTTCGCCGTCCCGAAGTGGAGCCATTCACTGAAAATGGGGCACGCCGAAACGTCCCCTCACCCTGTCGTCTTCTCCTTCCCACACTCATTCTTTCTCTCTCTCCCTCCCTTTCTTTCTCTCTGGGGTCTGAGATTGCGTGCCGTAATGACAAGGCAGGCCGGTCGAAGAACGACAATAACCGTGTGAAAAAAAACCCAAAGTACCCCATTATGGTGATCAGGGGAGTGGATTTGATTGAGGAGGGTAATTTGATTAAAGGGTTTGTAATAAGGCGCCATGAATCCCCCCCCCCCCTTTGAAAACAGAGCTCCTGTAGCAAAGAATGTGACAGTGATAGAACTGGGAAGCAATTCTTATTTCTACAACGCTGAAGCGCAATCCCAGTGCACTGCAGACATCCAGCAGCTAGAAGGCAGCACACACATTTCCGCCGGGTCCCAGCCGTTTGGCGTTAGAATGGGGACACTTGCTAATGTCAAAATAGCTGAATATGAGTAAAGTTGCTACTAAATCTGGATTAAACTGGAGATCAGACTATAATGCAGAGTGGTTTCATCATCCTCAAAGTGGTTACAATTAAGATACATCTTCCTGTATCTATTGGTTACAGAGACTCCGGTATTCCGGTATTCCGTGCCTTGATTTCAGCATGACGGTCCAGTTGTTTCAATAAGACCACTTCATCAGAAAAGTCTCTGCGTTTCCTAATTTTAAGCACATAATTCCGTCTTGTTAGCCTGGCTGACCGGCCAAAATGGAATAACCGCCTGCGATTCCCTGCAATCTGCATTTACTTTACTGGAATTTTGTGGAATTAAATTGTATTCCCCAACACAAACATTCAGTTTGCTTTTTGCGTGTTGAATCTTGGACAACCTGCAATTAGTGGGTGGAAACATCAAGTCAGTTCATTATAAATGTATTGATTACATTGAAGATTATGACAGAATTATTAACCCTTCAGTTTTATTAGCATTTTGACACTGTCTTGAACACAGCACAAAAACTAATATTTCTCAGCAAGGCAGAGACTATGGGCATCGAGGGCAGCTACAAAGTTACACGCCGATGTCAAAAATCCTACGACTGGCTGGGCCATCAGGAACGTATCACTTGTGATACAGGATGCTGACACCATAGAATCAGAATCGTTTTTTTTTTCGCCATGCACCAAAATTACAGGGGACTTGTTTCTCCGGTGGTACGGCTTTGCGATTTAAACCTGCCGTCAAAAATACGCAAAACAAGAAACAGAATAAAGAGAAAACGAGAGAGAGCATAAGAAAATGTGCTATAAATAAAGAAATAAACATGCAGGCATGTAAATTACGGTGAGACGGCATGACGCAGGGTAAAAGCAGTTTGGGGGGGGCGTACAAACAAGCTCAGCGGAGTATAAACGACAGTGGCTGACTATATGTTGAACCTGCCCATAGGGGGCAGTGTGCTGCTCATGGGGCCCAGTTTAGGAGGGCGGCGGCCTGGGAGAAGGAGCGCCCCACGCCCCACGCCCCAGGCAAGTCGTCCTTAACCTGAAGGAGAAGCTCTTTCTGTGGAATCAGACCGAGTCCCGCCGATTTAATCAAAGTGATCAGGAGTGGCCTTCACAGGACATCGCTGGCGGCGGGGGGGGGGGGGGGGGGTGCCCGCGCCACCAGCCACATGTCGCTTTACACTCGCGTGGCGTCCAGGAAATTGCAAGACGCTGATTTACATAGAGTCCATTTCCAAGTCCGCGTTCCTGAAATAATTAGACAGCATGCTTCATGCACTCACCCAAGGCAGGGGGCTCATGCAACGTCTTTAGCTGGATGACAGGAAGGGTATTAAAAACACTCAAGAAGGGCCTGTCAGGGTTTACTGCCCCCCCCTGGAGAAAACAAGCGGAGCCGGTTAGAGGCGAATAGGGGCCCTCACCCGCAAATCGTGACTGACTGCCCCTTGATTGGCTGTGACGCTGCATCCCCCCAAGCCCCCCGGCCTGCCTGCCAAATCCGACGTGACGGACAGCTCCCCCTACGTGGGGCTCGCGGTACATCAGGACGCATGGGCCCGTGCGTCGGCCGGATCAGCTCTCCCTGGGTGCCATTAATTGACAGGCAGAAACAATGTGACATCCTGTGATATTAGCTATCAGCACCTCCATCATTAGACATCCGAGTCTCAGCAGCTCTTCCACAGCAGTAGCACCATAGGTTCATACCTGATGTTAATTAATTAATGAGTCCTTCGCTTTTTCCCGCCGGGTAGATTTCGGCGCGGTTTCCGCCCCTTGGGGGCAAGGCTGCGTGTGAGAAGCACGGATACCAGCACATGGGCAGCTCACGGCACCATCCCTCGCCCATCCAACACGGTCACGTGACCACACCTTCGCCACGGAGCCAAGTCGATATCCACGCCACTTAATCACGATTCATTAAGCACACGCCACGGCTTCGGACATGCAACGGAACTTGGACCTTGGCGAGGATATGTCTATTTTTTTGTAACGTCTTTAAAGGGGGTGATAGCGTACGAGGAGGATGGATTCTATCAGAGATAATTGACGTTTGTCTTATTTGAGGTGTGCGACGTCAGTGATTGCTGATGGAGGGCCGTGCCGCGGTGGCAGACAGTGTAGCTAATCGGGGTGTGTGTGTGTCTGTGTGTCAATGAGAGGATGCACGAGGCCCGGGAGACACGGGGTCCGGGAGACACGGGGTCCGGGAGACACGAGGCCCGGGAGACACGAGGTCCGGGAGACACGAGGCCCGGGAGACACGGGGTCCGGGAGACACGAGGCCCGGGAGACACGAGGTCCGGGAGACACGAGGCCCGGGAGACACGAGGCCCGGGAGACACGAGGCCCGGGAGACACGAGGCCCGGGAGACACGAGACCCGGGAGACACGAGGTCCGGGAGACACGGGATCCGGGAGACACGAGGCCCGGGAGACACGAGGCCCGGGAGACACGAGGCCCGGGAGACACGGGATCCGGGAGACACGAGGCCCGGGAGACACGAGGCCCGGGAGACACGGGGCCCGGGAGACACGAGACCCGGGAGACACGAGGCCCTGGAGACACGGGGTCCGGGAGACACGAGGCCCGGGAGACACGAGGCCCGGGAGACACGAGGCCCGGGAGACACGGGGTCCGGGAGACAGGAGGCCCAGGGTGCCTCTTCTTTCAAATTAGATTCATTGCTCTAACCCTAATGTGAAAACAACTTTTTGAGTAAATTACTTTGTCCTTATTCTCAAGACAATAGAGGATCGGCTTGCGTATCAGCAGTGAGCAAACGGCATTCTGTAAATCAATTAGTTTCCAACCAGGTTCACTAATGTGATTGAACCTGTACATAATGAAACATTTAAGCTAATTGAATTTTTAATGACGAATGAATAAAACAGAAAGTGGAGCTGATTCCTTTATATAACACGCCCCTTTGAGACATGCGCTATTCATACTGTACATGCTCAAGCATAAGCAGTGATTCTGTGTGTTGAAAACAGCAAAAACTGCTAAAGCACGTTGACCATTACAGATGGAAAGCCATCTCTGCCTGACCCTGAGCTGGGCCCTTTAAGTGCACGTGCTAATGATCGATGGTTTATATCAGATCAGGCTCAACACTGGCACAGTGTTTTCAGTGAGATCTAGGATTCCCCCCCCCCTCAGTGAGATTTCCAAGATTTAGATGAAAACGCAGTCAAACATCAAACGCTTTAATAATTTCTTGTATATGTTACAGGGAACCAAACAAAAGCCACAATGAAGGGTCATGACAACGGGGGAAACCTCTGGAAGCACCTCATTACCTCACAGCAAGCAAAGCGGTCCTCCAGCTTCATATCCACTGCAGTTGAAAGGCCACGTCATGTGACACGTTTCCGTGGACCCCATGCCTCAGACACTGTGACGGAAACTGTGCTCAATTGATTTGGCCCTTGCCACCGACGCGGGAGTCTCTTCCGTGTTTTGACAGGGAGCTGTAATTCTATCCTAGGCGTATTGACTTTCTCGCGAAATCCATGAGAGCAGGTCCTGACAGCTCTTCCTGAAACAGCTGATGTATTGCTTTTGCATGGGGAAAAAATTGCTGCGGACCGGTCATATGGAGAATAATGCATCACGGGGAAGTTAGAGAAGAAGCGATGGTGAACTTGGCCGGAGATCCGTGCGCGGGGGCGTTCCAGGCACGACCTCTGCTCGACAGTTTTGCTGATTTGCCCGGCGCTTACACCGGCGTGTATAAATGAATCTCAATTTCCTTTAATAATTTTCCATGTCACTATTAATTTGTTCAGTTGCACACTTCTGCGTCCTCACGCCCCTGAGGGATCTTCAATCCGGTACATTAACAGCAAAATAACATAAACAAACCAACAAGTAAATAATGCTTATTTAGGAATAATTTACAACATAAAAATGTATTTATATATCCTAGATATGTTTGTCCAGTTTCTGAAACACTTATGTGCATATATCACATAGTGCTGTTTTTACTCGTATTACGTTGTTTCCTGTTATGAATTAAAAGTAATAAAAACCTTAGAAATTAGGACACATTTATCATCCCACCATGACCATTGGAGAGAGAATAGGGTAATTATGCCTGGACATACATATATTTATATATATTTTTTGACTCCCAAGTTGTGCTGAAAGCACAAGATCATCGTGCTGTTGGGCTTCACCTCATCAAAAAGTTGCCACTCGAATGCTCCTGATTCAATCACACAGCCCATTGCTTGGACAGGGCCTTTCCTGCACGCTGAGATAAGCCCTACGTCGACAGGCCAGAATTGGAAAGAGCGGCCGTAGATTTAGACCACCCAGTCCCGAGGACCGTCGAATGTCGCAGCCAGATCCATCGAAATGTGTCCCAGCTGACTGATCGTGACGCCACCGGGATGATAATTGTGCTGCTGCCTTCTCTCAAGATGGCTGTCGATTTTATCGTGTGCTTGTCAATTATCAGCATCAAATCCTGCTCATCGGGCTGCATCAGGTGATTTTTTAAAGCAGTTGACACTGAAATATGCCCCTACTGTGATGTGCACATCAGCATATCGCCCATCCACTTTTCGGTGACCAGTTTATTCGGGTAACTGGGGGACTCACCCTGAAAACAGAGCGTGAATGAGGTGCCAGTGAATTATCACACTATAACGGGATATGTCGAGGCCATCGGTAGCCAGGAGACCCAGACAAAACCTGCACCAACCTGCCCAGGAGCATGCAGACCTCGCACACACACATCCGGGGGGCAAAATGTGAACCGTGACATGCCAGAGCCAGAAAGCAGTGGCACGACCAGCAGGTGTGTCAGTTATGACAACCATAGTCATCATGTACTTCCTCGTTAAATACTCTATGCATGATTATCCGAAGAAAGAAATCTGTGAGCTGTGACCCCAGCAACCATTCCTGTTCCATTCCCCTGCTTTTGCGCCAGTGTTCCTGCGAGTGGCGCTGCACTTGACAGCCACTGGCTATGTGAGGTCAGCTGACAGCTGGGTCCCCATCGGGGAGGGGGGGGGGCAAGAGCTTTAGTTGAGATATGATGGTGTTTGTCTGTCGAGCTGCAGGTTCTCATTACGGACACCGTCTTTCACTGCCTCCTCAGACCAGAGCTGTCAAAGTTCATCAGCCCAGCTAAGGTAAAACAGCTGTCATTGAGCTAAACTGTAGCCAGAGCAGTGCAGATAAGCATATATCCTGCTCTAGGCCCGCCAAGATAGGCCTCAGCCACCGTTATCAGCGACTGAACTGAGCAGGCTTCGGCCAGCAGCACAATAAACAGAGCCTGTGATTATCATGCGACAGCAGTAGGAGCAAGCCGGAATGACGGATCCTCTGGGAAAACAATATGAAGTGCACTCTGACCTTATTTTTTTTCCCGGCAAAAAAACAGGAAAGACCATCTGCCATGAGGAAGCATTCTACACAAGTCAATGTCATACGCGTCGTTTTGTGCCTCCCGTGTGGCTGGAATTTTATAACAAAAATAAAAACAATATCCAAGCATCAAAGAGCACCTGATGGGTTTTCAAAGGCCTCTGGCAGATTCTCCCCCGGTAAGAAAGCAGTGTTATTACCGTGAGGCGTTTCATGTCGCGGTGGAGTGTGCTGGCCTGGTCGCTGGCATACTGTGGAATTGTGGGATTGCGTGAGTTTCCTGGCGGTGCTCCAGATTCTGCACACGCTCTGTTGGTCTGGTGTCTCTGCTTTACCATGTAATGTGCCCCGTGTTGAACTAATATCCACTTCAGCATGTCTGGTGCTTCCTGAGAAAGACCAGAGGCGAACCCCAGCCTTGAACCCATTGTGTTTCATACAGCAAGACAACAAATAGACAGAAATATACAGTGTGTGCAGTATCCATCCATCCACTTTCCAGCCATTTATCCAAGTCAAGATCAGGAAAGCGACCTGCAGCCTGTCCCTTAAAAGTCCGGCACTATCTCTTCTAATTCCACATACTGTACACTGTTATCATTCTTATCTTTAAATGTTTATTTATTTTTGCAGTATTACAATATTCTTTTTTCATTTTTGTAATGTGTGCTCTTTAAATTTGCTTGCACTACATTTGCTTGTATAGAAATACTTTGCATATGTACACTTGTCTGTGCGCGATGTTCTTGCTGCTGCATGCACCCGAATTTCCTCCTTTCGCCAATGAAGTCCATCTTCACCTGATCCCAGCCGGTATAAGGGTGCATCCTGGATCAACTGTACATAGACAGTAACATCTATTAAAACATACTGATCCATACACATACAAGTGACCTGAAAATGCATTTCGATAGCGCACACTTAACAATGTAATCTCCAAACACACAGTGTGTCACGCACAGTTAAACTATCGTCTGGATCAGAACATTCCACCTGTCTGTCGAGATGTGATCCTTGCCTACGGATGCTGTTCAGTTTACAGAATGGCAACAATCCCGCTCGCATCACTTCCTGCTCCACCGGGCCATTTTTCTGCACTCTCACAAGCCGCCCTGAATGCTCACACCAGGGCCTGTGCTCACTGCCTCCATCAGAGCCCCCCCACCCCCCCCCCCATAGTGTGTACGGGCTTTGCTGGGATGCCGCCGCTGATCTCGGTGGCCCGGCAGGAAGGAGGCGCCAGAGGGCGGCCATAATCCCCAGAATCCCCTGCTGCCCGTGTGCCCGACCCCGTGACCCTGAGAGAAAATTACATTGGCAGTCTGCAAAGACTTCTCCAGGTATAACCAACTTGGCAGAAAAAGTGTCCTAAGACTCTCACTACTTGCCAAGCTCTCCTTTTATCTCCTTCAGAAGAAAATCTGGCTGACGCTGAGTGGAACTGTCACAAATAACAACATGCGCTTGATCCTGGCCTGATTTCTCCGGAGAGGGAGACACATCAGACCCTGGGTTATTCTGCACAGTGACACCCTGCGCCGGCGAGATGGAGACTGCGGGGGTGAGCGTGTGGCTCTCCTGCCCCCTTTGTCGGACTCCGAAATCTGCGCTTCTGCGGGGACTGACATCACGCCTTAACCGTGTCCCGGATGAACTGCCTTTAACCCAAAAACAGTATCGAAGAGTAACGCCATGCAGTGTCTGTCAGTCTTCTGAAAGAATTTGGAAAATGAGGTCACACAGTCACGCCTGTCTCCGTAAACCATTACTTATTTCTGTTTATGACAGTCACTTAAGCCCTTCTTTCTGCATATTCTACTCCAAACGCCACTTTTCAATTTGAATGGATTTTACCGCTTTGACTTATGTAGCAACTTTATGTCAGTCACACAAAAAAGCGTAATCTTATGTACGTCTTTTATGACATAACTATAGCAGCCTCCCTGTACAAAATAATCCCTTTAAGGCTGACGAGTTCAAATGGACCACACAATTCCAATGTGCGTCAACTTGCATGCCACAGCAAACAGTGAATAATTTGCTTTAGACATGGTATACACAGCCTCCGTAACCTTAGAGACAAACATTTTGACCCCTTGGCTTAAAACGAAATGGGTATTTATCAGGAGACTCCCATGGGAGGCTTTAAGGGAACTAATCCATCGCACTGGACACTGTCCATGTGACATAAATCACTTTAAATATGATTGATTCCCTTTGAAACTAGATACAGGCTCTCTGGCATAAGTGCAGGAAATGTTGGAAAATTATAGGAAAAGGCTTCACAAAGGCAGACGGGAAAGTAGATTTTAAACAGGAATGTTTCCAGAACATTCCTTACAATAGTGACACACTGGGGAATCTGGTCTTGTGCTTTTTGTACAAGACATTTGTAAAAGACTAACAGTTACCAAAGTGCTTTCCTGTTAGCCATCATTACTAAAATGAACACAAGATGTAAAATGTGGCTACATTACATTTGCTTGCATGCCCTTGTGGACAGTGGTGAATCATTGTTTCTCCATCAGCTGCATTTGCAAGCCGTCGGAGGTCTCGTGTGGACATCTCCTGTCATTTTTCTTTTGCTGGAAGTATCACTTAGAAGTTGTGTTATAATAACGGCATATTTTTTTAAAAATAAAAAATTTTAATCACATGTACTCTTAGCAATTTATTCAAGTATGTCTAGGACGGCTGGAGAACAAAGCAGGATGAAATGACAAAAAAAAATCCTAAAAGTGGTCTTTTAATAAATGTTAATAAATGAGACTTTTGCATATATCAGTGTTCAGAGACATAATGTGCATTTCTCATTAGCTCTGAGCGGCTGTGTGGCATTTTAAAAGGAAAGTGATGGTGTTAAATCGCTTCTAGCGACACATAATTTGTTAAAGCTACAGATGTATTCTTTCCCCTTGTCACATGCTGACATTTATGGTGCTAAGAAAATGTTAAATTGTCTTTAATTTGGAATTTCCTGAGCTCAAACTTATCCAGAAATGAGCTGGGGCTCAGCACAGACTGGGTGCTCCAAAGCACGCCGTGGCTGGTTAGCAATTAGCCGCGCGTTCGGCGCCCCCAACGTTCCTGGGAGATTAGAGTGTCTCGCGAATGCCATGCCGTCATCGCGGCACAAAATAAAAAGGTCACCCCCCCACCTCCCCATCCCTTTCGGTTTCATTCTGTATTAGTCCACAGGCACCTGACAATGGGCCTTGTCAATGGTATCAACGGGAGCCGCGTGAAGCTCTCAAAGGGTGCGGCGTCTCTGCATCCAGGGCACACATGTCTGGCAGAAGCTATTTGCAAGGTGATCCGTCCTGCGGCACAACCGAGCTGCACCTTGGAACACCGGCAGCGGGCCCAGAGACCGGCTCGGCCTGCAGCGGATCGGCCGCCGAGGGAAACGCACCCGCATGCGCGGGGCCACCACCGGCCTGCTTTTCAGTCTTACCACAAGCTTTTATTATGAAAGGCAAAGTTTGCATGTTCCTCCTGGGCCAGAAACACCTCACCGGCAACCATTAACCCTGCTGATGAAGAATCACAGAAAGTCACAGGAGCCTTTGCTTCGGAGGAAAGCTCCCTTGTCTGGTCACAGCCTCCAAACTGTAAGCGGTGGGCTGCATACTTCTGCTAATGAGCCTGCTGGGTTATTTTTCAGCTGATTTATTTCGTGTGTCAAGCGCATTTACGTAAATGAATGGAGCATTTAGATAAAGTTAAAATAATTTAACAAAATGACTGCACAGTGGTCCCAAGTGCCTGTGCTGTTTATTTGTCCTGTAACAGCGCTGGGATTCGCCCCACTTAATACAAAATGGCCCCTTTGAACATTTCCTGCGAGTATTTGTTCCTTCCTTCTCCAAGGAGGCGATATTAAATTTATCCAGGTATATAAGGTAGATTTTCATAACGACAAGCACTCCTGAATACGGAGAGCCGTAAAACAAAGACAAATGTTCATCGCCTTCCGAAATGCTAGCAATTAATCATAGACATTAATAGACATAATGGACTATTTCCAGTATATGAGATTCATGACACTGACGTCTTTAAAAATGAAAGTGTTATATATGCAGAAATAAATGTTAATTTAAACCCTCATAAGATCGGCGCAAATGTTGCATGCATCCTGCATATATTAAAATACCTTAAGCATGTATTTACGAATAAAAAACACAGAGATTCCAGGTGATGGCCAATCAGAATGGCTGTTGTTGGAAGAACATCAGCATCCCCATGTGGAAAAGAGGGAGTATTACACATTCAGCTATATACATACCTACATGTTAATAAAGTTGATCTTTTTCCTTTTTACTGATTTGTTATTTACCTTAGAAATTTTGAACGGAAGAAGTGTGTGTGATCAGTACACCAATGAAACGTCAGCTCGCTTTAGCTAACACCGGCTGAACAGCAGCAGATCACACAGCCATTGCAGTCCAACACAAAGGGAAAAATCTACACTATTATTTATTAAATTTTAGACATAACCATAGCAACTCACAGTGTCTAAAATCACACTAGACTATAACATTAAAATGTAATTGCAAGTGGTGAAATTACTTCTGAATAATAATATCAATAATGCTACTGTGTTTCAGTATAAGAGCTACCTATTTTGTGTGTGTGTGTGTGTGTGTGTGTGTGTGTGTGTGTGTGCATATATTACACGCACACATACACATTTGAAGATAAAACAAATTGTGCCAGGCATTTATCGACCGTAGTGTACATAGTGTATATATTATCACTGTCCTATAAAAAAAATAGAGATTTCATATTTTTTGGTAATAAAAAGCAATACATGTTTACAGAGGCCCACCGCTCACAGTGGTGTCAATAGTCACTGTGCTGAATGCAGGGAAAATTATAATGAGACAATCAGCTCAGTGATTAAAATAATAATTGCAAAGGGATTTAGAATGTGCACACACACAATCTATTTTATTACAAGGAGTAATTCTAATCTCATTAGGAAAATCTGTGATGGCGATTTATAAAGGAGCGCAATCACAAAGCTGTATCCATAAATCTAAACAGGGAATTGAGCATTATAGCAGTTAGTTATTGTTTTATGCAGTGTAATTTAAGTTTGTTTTGTGCAAGTGCTAATATTACTTTGCATGGTTGTTGGAAGCAGATTGTAGTTAGCGGTGTTCTGCTTGCGTTAATATTGTTCCCAGTATTAGTCATGTGCGAACGGAATGCGATAAAAATTAACATTTACAATTTTGGAAACGTGCGTTAGATTATAAGCAAAATTTGCAAATAATGCAATCATATGATTTTCACTTTACTTATAAAGTGTAAAAAAAAACCAAATGAATTAACTGCTTCCTCTGAAAGGTGCCACTGTTTACAGGGAGGCTGCCATTATTACTGACTTCAGTGGGTGCACAGTTGCCGTTACACAGCGTGCTGGATCGAGTCCTCAGCACTGAAATCGCAAATAGACGCTGTAGCCAGGGCCTATTACCACATCAGAAACTTGCTCGGAAACCATGTTGTGTTTTCCTGGTATTGTAACTATTTATTCACCTGGCTAGTGTTCCAACTAACAGTTATATTACCCTTAAATATCACACACACTTGTACAGTAGGTAGATCTTTAATGAAAGAGGCTTTTTGGAAAACGTTGCGTCCATGTGTTTATTTAGACGTGATGTCTGCTTTTAATGCCACAGAATTGGCTTGCGTAGGATCACGATTTACAGGTTCTGGTCAGACACTTAATCTCTGATGCAATAACAGTGGGATGTTCACCAAAATACTAGAAGAAGATACCATTTTTCTGGCAGCCCATTACAGATTGCATCCTGCCTGCCAAAGAGCGCACTTACAGACTGACCAGGGAAATGTGTAAATGTCACTCCAACATACAGTCAGGTCATTTAAGCCTATTCTGGCAGCAATTTAGAGCATATTGTTAACTTTACGTCACATTGGGTAGAGACCAAAGAGCCAAAGTATGTTCTTAATACTAAAGATACAACTGTTAGGGTTCAGATTTATATTTATAGGGGTCTTGTATTTGAGGAAAAAAAAGCATTGAAATTTTATCAGTGAAGTGAAGGTTGTTTGTTTAAAGGTGGCCGTGAACAAACGAGGCAGCATGCTCGCTCGATGGGGAGTGCTGTACTTAGGGTTGGGAGTACAATTCCAGCCCTGGCTCTGGGCGAGTTCTATTTGCAGGTTCTCTCCCGTGTTTGAACAGGATTATTTGGATATTCTGGTTTCCTCTCATGGTCCAAAAACATGCGGTTAGGTTAACTGGTATCTCTGAGTTACCTGCAGTATGTGATTGTGTGTGTGCATGTGCCCTGTGGTGAACTGGCAGCCCACCCAGAGTGTCCTCCAGCTTTGTGCACAGTCCTTCCTCGGGTAGACTCCAGACAGAATAAACTCCATACCGAATAAACAACGTGGAAGAAGCAGGGAACAAAAAAAAGCATGTTTAAGGAATAATCATGCAAAACCGTATCGCAATCCATAGCGTGGTGGTTCTGGAAGTTCTGACCTTTGAGTCACGGCTGTCGCCCACAGCACGACAGAACAAGTCTCTCCACTGGACGCCTTTCATTTCTCATTTATTTCCTATTTATGTGGCCTGGATTTGCTTGTTGACTAATAATTGGTATAATAAAAGAGTCCTGGCCAGTATTTCTGTAGGAATAGTACATAACTCTCACATCACGTACTGACATCAGCAGTAACCTTACATTTTTTTTTCCACAGAAGGTCTGTATCTGGAGATGTCAGCATTACAACAAAACACATTCAGTCAGTACAGTGCTGTAGACACTGCAAAACCATAGACATGAGACTGAACTCTTTCTATTCCCCCCTGCACCCGTACTTGACAACTTCTTATAAAGACAAGAGGTGGAATACATGCACTCTCAGCAGATCTGTGATCTGTCATCAGAGTCAGCCCAGAGTACTGTACACGCCTGACACTGACAAATATTGGAAAGAGAGATTCGTTACACTTGGGGTGGAAGCAATAATTTTATGGTTTATAAGGTTTCAACAGAGTTGATTTGCAGGGTCCTGCTGCGGTTCAAATTAACATCAACAGCTCAATATTCTGCTGCACATTTTCGTTCAAACACTGTATGATGCAGCTGTTCAGCTTGTTTAGCCCATTGGATGGACACACTGTCAAGCTGCATCACTGCACATCATCCGCGTCTGATCCACACAGCTTACTGCCTCTCGATTTCTGAAAGATATCGAAGTTCGTCACAGGCTACCTTGGAAAATGCACAACTTTAAAATAATGCATATCTGTGTACAATGCATATTAGATTTCATGTACTGTACATTGTAAATTAGTCTTGGTTAGTGAATTGGTTGACTGTCAGAATGTGCTGTGGTTACAGGCAACCAAGCCCATGCACTAAACATATAATACTACAATAACATACAGTGACTGGGCCTAATTTTTCCCAGTGAAGCTGTTATATGTATATCTACAAATATTTTGTATTATTACAATTCTGTTAATAACTTCATAATAACTAAATAATAAAAGAAAAATAACAGAAAATCAGATTATGAGAAAACCCAATGAAGTGAGGTTGAGGGTAAACGAGGTAAGTAAGAATTAAGTAACAACACTACTACTACTACTACTACTACTACTACTACTAATAATAATAATAATAATAATTATTATTATTATTATTATTATTATTATTATTATTATCGAGCTCTGATTCTTTACTACCTAAAATGTGTCAATATAATGTAAGACGTTACACCGGTACATTTTTTCAATAAGAATTGTTCAGATGATGACTAGAGCTCAGGTTCAGCTGTCACCAAAGCTGACTGGTCTTTGGGTAAATTTAGCAAAGGCTGTCAACTTGTTCAGAAATATTATGTATTGTTCTGATGTGAAAGAACCAATTTGGGGAAGAGTGTGACTTTACAAAACTGGTAATGTTTGGAAAAACAGATACAATAAAAAAATCCAAAGCCATAAACATCATGTTGTATTTTTAATATTTCAAATAAACTACATTTAAAGAAGAGGCACAGTTTCCTAGGATGAGGCACACGGACCCTGCTAACGCCCACTGACATCGCCGGCCAAATGGCGCCTCCACAGGCGAACGTCTCCGTGCAGCCGGGCCACAAAAAAGAACGAGGGGGCCGAAATTGCAGGGACACGCACTTCCTGGAGCTTCTGCAGTGACTGCGGGGGGGGGGGGAGAAAGTGTCGGCGGCGGCTTCGCTCCTCAAAGTTAAAGCGCCCCGGCAAATGGGTGCAAACTCGCGGCGTCGCGAGACGAGCTCGTGCGTCGGCGCGGCTGCGGGGGGCCGCTGATGATCGAAATAGTGCGCCGATGTAGGGAGCGCGGACTGAGGCCAGCGCTGCTACTCCATCCCCAGGCTGTCACCAGGCCGTCGAGCGGCCTAAACGTATCCAATAACCCTTCGCCCGGCAGACGTCTAGCTTAACCAACTAGTAAAACCGAGGTTAAGACAGCACTAGTCTCATCCGGCCTCTGATTAGTTTAACCTGACTACACTGTTTTTCTAACGGTGCGGATCCGTGACGCTAAGGCGCTTAGCTGCCCGGCTGAGTTTCCTCAGTCCTCCGAGGGAGCGCCGTTTCGCAGCCGGTTTATTTATGCTAGCTTCGCCTGCCTTCCTGATGTTTCATTAGCGCGTTTCTCTGTGAAAGTCGGCTTTAATGAGTAGCGATGTCCCTCCCGTCCGCCGAAATGCTGGAAACGCCGCCCGGTTACCCTTTCGAGGAGATAGACTATTCGGACATTGAAGTTGAGGAGGTAAGTAGCTAGTTAGCCAGCCAGCTACATCGTCAGCTGCAGAGAGACACAGGCCGTTTCGCTCATCTAAATTCGTTATTTCATTATAACACCCCGGCTGAGTCCCGTATCTTCACACATTGTTTATAGTGTATAGCGAGCTGTTGGCTGACTGGAGGGTTGAAATAGGGTTGGAATACGACGCATCGGGGTGTCATGGTGCCTAAATACAGATAAACGCATATAATTGCACATAAATGTCGCCGATGTTGCTTTGTGGGGTTGTGAAGCCGGCTGGCGTTTGCGTTTTTCGCTGGATCGCCTCCCGCCCCGCTAATCTGCGGGGGAATGCGGGCAGTGGATTCCTGCATGCTGCGCTTTTTTTCCACTTCGCACACCAGCTAAACATAGTTACTTAAAACCTTAGCTGTAAACTGGCTAAACAGAGTTCGTTCCTTTTAAACTTTTTGGGACGTTTCACGTTGTGTGGCTTCCCTGTCTTATAGGTAGGTACTAAGGTACACCAAAGTGACTGAACGAAGTCAACTACGTTTAATGCGCACTAAAGATTTTACTTGTCAAGCGAAATCTGTAACTTTGTATACATTTATAATTAAAAACTGAGATCATGATGCCATAAAAAGCATGCTGGACACCTAATGAAACACAGACAATAGGAGTATAGTGAGTGGTATCTAAATATAATGTCAGTGAGCATACTCACTGTGATGGTACTTGAAGTACCGTCAGAGTCCAGGCTTGCCACCTCCCATGGGTCCATCTCCGGCAGGAATGTGCAGCTAGATTATTCCCTGAGCCTGGTGTATGCACCGGACTGGCGGAGAGGGCCACCGGGCTGTGTGCGCGCCGGGGGCCACCGGGCTGTGTGCGCGCCGGGGGCCACCGGGCTGCAAACAGTGACATAGGGCTCTTCGGGGTTATGCGTTGTACCACGACTGACTTGCGCTGATTTCTGAACTGCCTTCATACATACATATCACTTCTTCCAGTAGGTACCGGCTGGTGAAAACTGAAAATTGGACCATGAATCTGAATATTTTATTTTAATACCAAATAAACATCTCAAAAATATATTTTTAATGGTTTTTGAGACACGGCTATTGGGGTAACCCCTGACCTGATGAGTAGGGACCTCATTTTCATTTGGAATTTTGCCGTGAATCTCCTGAAAAAATTCATTTTGTAAACTTTATTATGACAGCTTACATAAGAGGTTTCTCTGGGCAAATTGAGTGAAATTGAACAATAATTTTAGTCGAACTGTCAATTTCAGTGTGGATTTGAAAGAACAACAAGGCATATGTTGGCAAAAAACAGTAAGAATCCTAAATTTCTGTGAAAGAAAATTATTTAAATGTATCATTTCCTAACAAAGAAAATGAATCTGAAGCATTTTGAGCCAGTTACTACACTTTCCTCCAGTCAGTGCTTTTACCTGCCAGTACTTTCAGCTGTTTGTATGAAATTGTGTCACATACAGTGGACAGAATCTGAAATAAGAACATAAGAAATTTACAACGAGAGGAGGCCATTCAGCCCATCAAGCTCGTTTGATCTGTAATAGCGTCATTACAGCTAAACCATTTAAATGCTGTAGTTCTCTGGGATGTAAAGGCTTCCTCTTCTGATCGTCTGTGATTGTGGCATGCTAGTCTTATTTGTCAGCAGAAGCAGCATGCTTTAGCATGGATCGTGTGGTGATATTTTGTTCCCAGGTTGTGGGGAGAGGTGCCTTCGGAGTCGTCTGCAAGGCCAAGTGGAAAGGCAAAGATGTGGCCATCAAAACCATCGAGAGTGAATCTGAGAGGAAGGCCTTCATAGTGGAGGTAATGTCCTTCATGACCTTCCGTTGCCCCCCCGTCCTCTTAATTATCTGCTCTGGTTGAAGGGTGAGTCGGGGCCATCGTGCCCCGCCCTCAGGTGGAAGTTAAAATAGCCCCGCCCATCCGTTTCTAACGGTGACAGATCGACACTAATTTCTGCCGCTCCGCATTAACGACGGCATGGCGCTTTTATTAAACTGAGACCCGCGCGCGCTCAGCTAGCCCCGCCATTAACCGTCACCTGGGAGCCAATGCACCAGCAGTGAGACGGGGGAGGGGCGACGGCTGCTTCTTATTTAGTCCCGGTGATTGGCAAGGGGAGCCATTTCCAAGGCGGTTATTAAAAGTAGAGGGAAGAGTGCAAAATGACTTTCAATTAATTTTGTTTATCGGATTAGCTACTCGGCCGAGCTGCAAGATCTCCTTCCCGTCGGTTGACGATCACGAAATGTGGCTCTTTCTCGCCCCCAGCTCCGGCAGCTCTCACGTGTCAGTCACCCCAACATCGTGAAGCTGTATGGCTCTTGCAGTAGCCCAGTAAGTCCACGCCTGGCCCAGGGTTGCACTTGCTGTACCCGTGGGCTAAAACACACGTTTATCCTAGAGGGCATAGTGAACGCCTCAATGTTGCGATGATGATGGCGGTACCATCCCATAATATTCTCTCTTCCATAGGTCTGCCTAGTGATGGAATATGCAGAAGGTGGCTCTTTGTACAATGGTGAGTCTTCTGGTCAGCTTCGCCTTTAGGCTGAAGGGTTATGGAGCTGAGGGTTAGTTCAGTATGGTTGGTGGTTTTTTTTAATGGTTGCTCATTACTGTCCAGTGTCATCGTTAAAAGGTGCTGCAGGGTGGTTGAGTCGCTCAGCACGTGACTTGCATGTCCACATTCTTAATGGAGCTTTTTAATAGGAGTGCACTTGGCTGGGAGGCTTTCTCGTCTTTAAGGGAGTTCCATTGGTGGGTTTGTATCTGTGTTTGCTGTTCCGTTGCTGTAATCGGGTAATATTTGTAAACTGCGCCTGAGTGCTCTAATCTTTTGAGGATCTCCATTGCCTTCTCATCCGAGCCCTGGTTTCATGTAGCTATGCTCTCACCGATAATTTCAGTATCAGTCTGAGCTTTTAGTCTCATTTAGTGTTTCCTGTTGTGGAATTATCACGCATTTCTCAGATTTGATCTGGTCTGTGATGAGGGAGAGTTTGGTTTGGCCTGTGGTGTGTGTGTGTGTGTGTGTGTGTGTGTGTGTGTGTGGCCTCCTAACCAGCAGCCTCCTTTCCCCCCACAGTGTTGCACGGCGCGGAGCCCCTTCCCTGTTACACGGCCTCCCATGCGATGAGCTGGTGTTTCCAGTGCTCTCAAGGCGTCTCCTATCTCCACGGCATGAAACCAAAGGCACTTATTCACAGGGACCTCAAGCCCCCCAAGTATGCCCCTTCTTTCTCTCTGCTCCCTCCCCCACAGTATATGTAAAGGCGCGGCTTCTCTCCATTTATGTTTTAATGGGCCCGTTGAGGTGCCTGGTTGCAGGCACTGCTTGTCATTTTCAGAGATTCCCTGTTATAACCATCGTGGTTTTCACGGTGCCTGTGTCCGTTTCTCCCTCCGGTGCCGTTATGGTTCGGTGGACTGCGGTGTTTAAAACGAGCGGAGTGTGGAGGCTGTGCTCCCCATTTACGAGGTGGCAGTGAGGTCGAGAGAGCCGCTGAATGTCCCCTTGATGGCGGACAGCCCCTAGCTTGGCACTGTGGAATCTGCCAGCTGCTCCTGTTCCTGAGGAGCATCCTGCGCCACGGGGGAAATGCTGTCCAGAGGCTCCCCCCGATGTCAGTGTGCCTAGCCATTGGCCGGGGTGTTTTGTCAGTGATGTGTAAATTATATGCGACATCCAGGTGCAGCATGGTGCATTGACTGATTTGATTGCTGCGTGTCACATCCCCGTCTTCTCGGGATAATCCCGCTGCAGATATTAGACCATCACATGTCTCTGGGCAGCTGTGTCACCCTCCCCATCTCTCACAGCTTGCTGCTTGTGGCCGGAGGGACAGTCCTGAAGATCTGTGACTTTGGGACGGCCTGTGACATCCAGACGCATATGACCAACAACAAAGGCAGCGCGGCGTGGATGGCGCCCGAGGTCTTCGAAGGTGAGGACCGGTCCTGGGTCCCTTCCTGGGCATCTCGCTATCTGGGATATCAGGAATCATCATGCTGTTCTTCAGTTCTTCAGCACTTGCTTGGAGGATTTTATAGACCAACACACACAAAGTCTGTTTACCCAACGTGACTGGCTTTTAATCTCTATTCGCATGAATACCCCACTAATGCATCCCTAATTGATTTATATTACCTGCGCTAAGAATAGCTAAATCTTGCACCATGTTGTATGACACTATAAATCACACTGACGGGATTAAAGGAAGTTCCCTGTATCGTTAAAGAACGAGCTCCGTGGTGGTCAGCTCCGAGAGCCGCCTCGCTTTGCAGGGGTCAGAGCGGCACTTATGAGGTGCTGGTTAGTCATACCATCTGAGATGGGAATAGCACGGCTCGTGTGCAATTAAGCCAGTCATAGGTGTCCTGAAAATGAACTTCTTAAGCTCATTTGCATCACTGTGAAATATTTCTATTATCAGTAGGCTTAGACATAATAACTTTAAAATGAGCAGACATTGAACGCTTTGGCTCTGGTGTAATAAGTGCAGTGATTAACTTTCCTGGGAGCTGTCTTTGGTGGTGAGGAAGAGCCTAATATCTTCACCCTGCGCACTGGTGAGGTGCTGGGCCCGCGGGAAACGCAGTGAGCTCATTCCAGTGGCCCGTGCTTCTCTACAGGCAGCAATTACAGTGAGAAGTGCGACGTGTTCAGCTGGGGCATCATCCTCTGGGAGGTGATCACGCGCAGGAAGCCGTTCGATGAGATCGGCGGCCCCGCCTTCCGCATCATGTGGGCCGTGCACAACGGTGAGACTCCTTCCTTCGCCTTAGGACCCCCCCACAGCTTCAGTTAACACAGTGGTGGGAAGCGCGCACCTCCGGAACACACCAGTGCATAATACCTGCCCTTGTGTTCCTGCTGGTGCTCCTGACACTTGGCCTCCATTTTCCAACCTGCGGTTCTTTCTTTGGTTGTACTGTTGACTCATTAAGCATATTGGCTTCTAATCAGATGGCTTTTGTTTCGGCTCCCAGTTCATTCTTACCTTTTGAGGTGAGTTTTTGCCCTGAGACGCTTCAGTAAAAATCTTTTTATGTAAAAATGTGAGCAGCCGACGTCGGATCCGACTCTCGCAGATCGGCAGGATGGTAACCATGTCGTCTCGACCGCCTTGTCCTCCCTCAGGCACCCGGCCCCCCCTGATTAAAAACCTGCCAAAACCAATCGAAAGCTTGATGACTCGTTGTTGGTCCAAGGACCCCTCCCAGCGCCCCTCCATGGAGGAGATTGTGAAAATAATGACCCACCTGATGCAGGTAATATTAACCCCTCACCCTCCAGCGCTCTAAGTGGCCAGGGAGGCCCACTAGCTAAACTGATGGGGGTTTTTTTCCCCTCCCTATTTCGGAGTATTTGGTTCTTTTTCTGCCCTCCTTTCTTTGTCCTCTGTTTTCCCTGTTTATGTATTCTTACGTCTTAATGAAATTCTAATGTAAAAACGCCTTGGGGCGACACTGTTGTGAAAGGCACTATATAACAATGAAGTGAATCGAGGTGAAGTGAAATTGTTGGGATGTTCTAAAGACATCTCTGCCTTTTCCAGTTCTTCCCAGGATATGAGGAGCCCTTGCAGTACCCCTATCAGTACTCAGAAGAAGGTCAGAGTAACTCTGTCACCAGCACCGGTATATCGTCTCAGCCAGAAGTCTGACCCACAACCATATAGCCTCAGTCCTTGTTATTTTGTTTTATTCAAACCTTTATGCACTTATTTATTATTTTTTTTTATCTTATATTGATACGCTTGAATCCCAGCCATTTGTGAATCCCAGTTTAACGATGCCCTAAGATCTCGTTCTCACAGCTCCTCAGAACATACCGGCCAGGGTTTGACTGGCTGTCTATCTCTATAGTGTCTTTCACCAACACCAGCAACAGGAGTGACGCCAACATGGAGCACGGCGATTCGCAGGGGAGCAACGACACCATCAAGAACATGGAGCCAAAGTTAACTGCTCCGTTCAAGCCAAAGGTTCGTTTCACCTGCTTTTCAGGTTGAGGTGTTCTGAGTGTAAGTAGGCCTGAAAACTCGGTCTCCCTTATTATCCTGTGACAGGTGCTACCATCATTTACTGTTGTCTGTAAACAGCGTTATTTGCGTTTCACACTTGATAGTCAAATAGTCCCCTGATAAATTACACGTGCCCTCTTGGTGTTTCTTGGTGTTTTGTCGCCCTTTGGGGTGTTGCACGGTAGGCTGCTCATACTTCGGGTTGTTTTGGATGCTTGCGATAGATGATGACAGGGTTCCTGGTGTCTTCGCAGGGGGACGGTGTATGGGCAAACCACCCACTGTCCAGCGGGGGCAGTATGGAGAGCCTGTCAGGGCGGCCTCAGTGCCTGGTGCCATCAAATAGCAAGAGGATGAGCACGGACCTCTCGGAGCTAGAGCCCCGGATGCCATTTGGACCTGCAGGTAAGGTGTGAATGTCAGTGGCATGGAGAAAGGTGAAGTGGGAAGAAAGACATGGCTTTGAAGGTGATCGGTCATTAGGCTCCCAACCGGGGGTTCAAAGACAAATTAATGCAGAGCATTGTGCCGGCATAGCTGTGTGAGGGAGACTCGGGCGGGAGGGGGCTCTAGGTGCGGTACGGGCGTAGATGCGTGAGGGAGACTCGGGCGGGAGGGGGTTCTAGGTGCAGTACGGGCGTAGATGCGTGAGGGAGACTCGGGCGGGAGGGGGTTCTAGGTGCGGAACGGGCGTAGATGCGTGAGGGAGACTCGGGCGGGAGGGGGCTCTAGGTGCAGTACGGGCGTAGATGCGTGAGGGAGACTCGGGCGGGAGGGGGCTCTAGGTGCAGTACGGGCGTAGATGCGTGAGGGAGACTCGGGCGGGAGGGGGTTCTAGGTGCGGTACGGGCGTAGATGCGTGAGGGAGACTCGGGCGGGAGGGGGTTCTAGGTGCGGTACGGGCGTAGATGCGTGAGGGAGACTCGGGCGGGAGGGGGCTCTAGGTGCGGTACGGGCGTAGATGCGTGAGGGAGACTCGGGCGGGAGGGGGTTCTAGGTGCGGTACGGGCGTAGATGCGTGAGGGAGACTCGGGCGGGAGGGGGCTCTGGGTGCGGTACGGGCGTAGATGCGTGAGGGAGACTCGGGCGGGAGGGGGCTCTGGGTGCGGTACGGGCGTAGATGCGTGAGGGAGACTCGGGCGGGAGGGGGCTCTAGGTGCGGTACGGGCGTAGATGCGTGAGGGAGACTCGGGCGGGAGGGGGCTCTGGGTGCGGTACGGGCGTAGATGCGTGAGGGAGACTCGGGCGGGAGGGGGCTCTAGGTGCGGTACGGGCGTAGATGCGTGAGGGAGACTCGGGCGGGAGGGGGCTCTAGGTGCGGTACGGGCATAGATGCGTGAGGGAGACTCGGGCGGGAGGGGGCTCTAGGTGCGGTACGGGCGTAGATGCGTGAGGGAGACTCGGGCGGGAGGGGGCTCTAGGTGCGGTACGGGCGTAGATGCGTGAGGGAGACTCGGGCGGGAGGGGGCTCTAGGTGCGGTACGGGCGTAGATGCGTGAGGGAGACTCGGGCGGGAGGGGGCTCTAGGTGCGGTACGGGCGTAGATGCGTGAGGGAGACTCGGGCGGGAGGGGGCTCTAGGTGCGGTACGGGCGTAGATGCGTGAGGGAGACTCGGGCGGGAGGGGGCTCTAGGTGCGGTACGGGCGTAGATGCGTGAGGGAGACTCGGGCGGGAGGGGGCTCTAGGTGCGGTACGGGCGTAGATGCGTGAGGGAGACTCGGGCGGGAGGGGGCTCTAGGTGCGGTACGGGCGTAGATGCCTGAGGGAGACTCGGGCGGGAGGGGGCTCTGGGTGCGGTACGGGCGTAGATGCGTGAGGGAGACTCGGGCGGGAGGGGGCTCTGGGTGCGGTACGGGCGTAGATGCATGAGGGAAATGATGAAATTAAGGAGAGACGTGGACTCGGCACTTATGGTCTCCGCTGAGCTGACGGTTGGGTGCCTTTCCCAGCCTCATTTCACGTGCTTTCATCACTTGGAAAAGGCGCCCTGCTCTAAATACACAGCGTCTATGCGTGGCAGTGCTGCAGTGCCAGCCTAGCTAAATGAAACGGGAACAGGATGACCTATGTATGCCCCCACTCCTCCATCTGCCATCATGAAGGTAATAGGTGTGTGCCCCCCACATCAAGCCTTAAGGTCCACTTTATTTTTGTGCTGCTCTCCATCACCATTTGCATCTGTAATTGTCTGGAGGAATGTGAATTTATACATTTAAAAAGTACCTCATGGCCAGAGCAGTCATTTATGATTTGTCTTTTATTGTGGTGTTTGTGTGAGGGCTTTTTTATTATTTAAATACTTAAGTGGGGTATTACTTTCGGCACTTTGTGGAGTTTGTAACACCACAACTAATAATCTCAATTACAAATAATTGCATTTGTATGGCTGATATTATGCTGGATAATTATGCCCACTCTTGCTGTGGGGCTGGAGGTTTGTCCTTAAAGAATAGAACATTTTAAATGGGGAAAATATACCAAATAAGGGGATAACGTGATTGGGTACGTCTCCGGCAAGGGCACTTAAGCTGCCTTGGGATCACACAAAGCCAGACCGTGAGTATCTCAGCGGGATGACCCATAATTTGAGAACTTGTCTTCATAACTGTGGCATGTAAATAGAGCTGACTTTACCTGCAACACACTGAAAAATCCCTTTTGACTCTACAAAAAGACATCACTTACATCACTGCAAACAAGACTAAACGTTTCTGCTTCCATGAAATACAAAACTCATTGTCATCTAGCTACATTTGTCGCCATTTAAAGTTGATTTGCATCGTATCACCATCGCATTAGAGGCTGAAATCTGCTCGTTTTTCGTAATCAACGCAAGTTCTGCTTCACACACACCACCTTTTCTTTTAGATCTGCTACACAGATATGCGAACGTCTCATTTTGCATGGTTTATGGGGACGTGTGGCATGTGCATTTTTCGTCTTTGTTTTATTACTTTTCTCTGTCGCATGGCCATACGAGGTAAGCGCCTGTAGCCGTGCTCCTGCTTCCTGTTTACATGTGTCATGCCTGGGGATGCGTCGTTTGGCTGCTTCTAACACGCCGGCTTGCAGGTCCCCGTGGGTCCGCGTGCACCGTCGGCACGCTGTGCTCCCCCATGTGCCGAGCATGTGTGTACGCAGCTGTGTGTGTGTGTGTTTTTGCAGCACGTCCCCCGTACAAACGAAGCCACCGTAAAACCGCTTCCTTTGGCACCATTCTGGATGTCCCCGAGATCGTCGTCACAGGTACCGCTGCTGACAGTCGGGCTCCATGGCGCCTCCCGCTGGCTGCACCGTCGCACGCCGCCACTGTGTGTCGCTCCAGGTCATTGCTTATCCAGGTGTCTGCCTGTAGGGGTCTCCGTGAATTCTCGCAGGACTCCCCTTACCTTCGGGGACACGGTTATTTATCATTTCGGGCTCGTTTTCAGCAGACGAGGGGCACTTTCCCCTGTTCCGCTCTAGTTGGCGGTACACCTGGAGTAACACACCTGGCCTGGCTTTCTGCTTTCTGTGTCGCCTCCCTTTAATCGACGTGCTCCATCGATCACCTGGCATGGCTTTGAGGTTCATTCCGTGGACGGCTCCTTCCTCGGGAAGCTCACACGCTGGGCGCCTCTCGAATCCCACGCGGCACGGCATGGCTAACGTTTTTTAACCCAGGAATTCCCAAAAGCCTGGACAAATTTCCTTCTCATTTCAGACTCTCGGCTGGGATTAACAGCCTTTCCGGGTTGGGGTGAAGGTTATTTGTTGGTAGGGGGTCATGGGGTCGATGACACCTTTACTTAGGTGATGGAATGGGTCTGTTAACATTGTTATTAATCAGCTTTGATTTTAATCTCTGCAGTAACACTGATCCTAAATCAATCTCAAAGTAATCTCTAAATTCTGTGGTTCTAAATGGTGCTCGAATCGTGCATGAGTGCGTGTGTGTGTGTGTGTGGGAGTGATTCTCTGTGTCGGCTGCAGAGCCTCTGTTGGTTTGATGGTTAGGGAGCCTGTGTGTGGCCCTGTTCTCCACCCCTAAAGTGGCGTTCTGGCTGCCTGACTGTGTGTAAACGCGTCAGCTAGCATATGTGAATGTAGGGATTGCTCCGTATGCACCTTGGTTTATGTCGGCCTTGGTGCGGCGTCAGTAGATGGCAGTGTTTCGGCAGTTCTCATTTGCGGAAGTTTTGTGGTGGTTTTATCTTTCATTTTAGAAGTTGCAACGTTTTTTTTCTTTTATTTATGCTCGTTCAGCTCAGTCATCTTGGAGGAATTGTGTAGTGTTCTGTGTATTTCTGTATCTGACATATGAATACAGATTTGCATGTAGTGTTGTGTTAATAAAGCACCTAAAAGTGATTATTTTATTATCAATTTTGAGAAAAAATTGCTGCCGTTTGTCTGTGAGTTTCATGTCACGCTGCAGTGGGTGATGCTTGTCATGTACTGATGTGGAAGGAGACGGCATCACTGCCCCCTTCTGGCGGTCTCCGGCAAGTGGTGCGCACTGTACAGCCATGATCGCCAGTGGGGCGTTACTTGTGTAAAGGGTATGTCAGAGGTAGTGGCGAGTTTCTGAGCTAGATTGAATTTCCAGCTTTGTGCAGAAGTCAGATTGGCTTGGTGTTTGACTGCAGATTTACCTTAGTACTAGGCATGGGGGTGGGGGCTGAGATCTCCTGGTGGTCGGCCTCACTGGGAAAGGGCCTGGAACTAGCTGCTAGTGCTAAGCCTCAGGCTAGCTGATCCCCATGGATGTTCTCGACACAGATGTAGTGGACAGTCAGCTACTTGTGTGGTAGGCCTGCTGTGTGTGTGTGTGTGTGTGTGTGTGTGTGTGTGTGTGTGTGTGTGTGGGTGTGTGGGGAGTCTGGCTTGCCATGCAGAGAGGGTCAGCCCTAGCCAGCGCAGCAGCAACTCGATAGTTGAATTAGCGCAGCTGTCTTTGCATCTCTGCAGACCCTCCTCCTGCTGCAGTCTTGCCCGAGGTGCAGCACACGCGTGTCACCATGTCCCTGTTCCCTGTCTCCTTCTCACACGCAGCCACCTGCGAGTCGCAGAGACGCCGCTCCGTGCAGGACCTGCCGGCCATCGGAACGGAGTCCAGCCAGGTACGGCGCTGAGGGGCGGGTCTCCTGCCGCTGCTGCGATCACGCTCTATGTGCATGTGTGCGCGTGACTCCACCTTAACCTGCAGCAGGACCACAACTGACCAGCTGCTCTGATGGAGCTCAGACCGTGGCTTGTTTTTTGACAAAGGCCGGGTCTCATTGCCGACTCTCTTGTATGTTATGCAGTCTGCAGAAACTTTATGGACTTGTTTTGTTTGCTCCTTGCCTTGCGGCCCTCAGCACAGCTGTGTTACCTGCTTGTGATGTGTTTGTCAGTCACACTGATCGTCTCCAACATGCCATGACTTCTGTCAGACACGTTTTTCCATTGGAAGCAACATGTGCTTCAGGACCTTTTTGAGTTTTTTTTTTTTTTTTTTTTTTTTTTTTTTTAAATCACTACTTTTTTTGCTCCTGTTACATCGCTAGTTGTGGGAATCTAATATAGGAGCAGAATCATAAGTGCAAGGGCCCTTCAAATGACTGACATTCCAGAGAGCCTCCGTAATCCCATGGTCTTGGGGTGTGCCTGGGACCCCCCCCCCCAGCACCGGCACGCAGTGCAACTCACCCCGATTGTGGGAGGGGCAGATGCTGCCAGCAGCCTGCTGGGATTTTTGGTGCTTATAGTCATGGGGGGGCAGATGTTGTTTTTTAGCAGTGCAGGTGTGTCACCGGCCATGATTTCTTCATTATGGGTCATAGGTAACATTTTGCCTCTGACGCGCTTCACGTGCAGATTAGCGTTCGTGTAGAAACCTGACTTGTCGGTTGAACATCCTGTTTTGAATACCTTTCGGCAAAATATCTACTGCTGTGCCTACTGTGGGTTTATTACTCTTGCTTTTTCCCCTACATTCCGTGGAGATGAGTATCAGGTCTTCACTCTCAGGTTTTCTTGCATAGTCATTGCCCCTGTTGTTTTGGGTTCTTGCATGTTGTCCATAGACTCACTCCACCAGCTGTTCCATGCTTGGAATTGCGACTGTGTCTGTGGTGATTGGCTGCCATGTGACACCCCAAGATGCTGATTGGCTGTGCCTTTGATTTGGGGCCCTTGCAGGGCAGTAGGAGTAGCAGCAGGTCCTCGAGCCCCAGCGTGAGGATGATCACGTCGGACAAGACCGGCAGAGGCTTCGGCTTCTCCCCCGATGACCCCACAGGTACGGCCGTGTGCTTTCATACGCCCGTGACTTGCCTTTCTTACATGCCTGTCATCTGTGTGCTAAGGGTTTGCTCAGGAAGAAGGCTTGGCTTGATGCCATCTCCTTGTAGAAGTCCGTTTCCTGGTCTGAAGATTACGGTCATTAATCCATCGCCTGCTGTGATGTAATCACACCAGCTGCTGAGTGATAAAGTATATAGTAGCGTTTGACCCTGGTTGCAGACGTTGCCTGAGCTTCACAGATGATTCAGGGCACGCTCATAATGTTCTGAAGAGTTCATTTTGGTTTATAGACCTGTCATGTCTGTCGACATCTTCTAGGAAGTCAGTCTGGACCAGACTGTCTCAAGAAAAATGATTTCTTTGTGCTCCTCAGACACCAACGGCTCAGACAATTCCATCCCCATGGCGTATCTGACTCTCGACCATCAGCTGCAGGTAGGTGCACGAGTTGCTTTTTGTTTACAAATGTCTCCATAGTAACCTAGCACTCTAGCTCAATGTCAGATAAAATGAAAATGCTTAATTAAATTAAGCCTGGATTTCTGCATTTAAATAAAGAAAGTGATTCCATCTGAAAGCAGAATGCCAATATCTTTGAGGGTATATTTATACTGAGATTTAGTCTGTGATTTTTGCTGTATATTTATAAGCTGTGACTGCCCTAATTGCTGTTATAAATACTGTGCCCATGCACCCCGCAACAGGCCTTAAGCGGCTGAATCAATTATTGGGCAAATGCTCGCTTATTTTCAGCCCCTTGCGCCGTGCCCCAACTCCAAAGAGTCCATGGCGGTGTTTGAACAGCACTGCAAAATGGCTCAGGAATATCTGAAGGTCCAGACGGAATTCGCTCTGCTAATCCAGAGAAAGTAAGTGGCTGCTGGCCTGTTCCATCCATCCATCCATCCATCATTCAGAACCGTTTATCCAGACAGGGAGCTCTGCCGGGCTTCTCACCCACCATAAAGCATTAGACTAGCCTCCCTTGGGTGAGGGATCCTGCATCTGTCTCCTGATTTTTATATTTTTTTTTCCAAGGCCACTAGTCCTAGGATGAAGCGACCTGCCTAGATATCAGTGTTCATATGGCACAGAAAGTGCCACAAACAGATTTTAAATGGAGGGCTCAAAGTCCCCAAAGAATGCATTTACTGAGCATAGGCACAAAACGCAACACACACGCCCCCCCCCCCCCCCCCCGAGGAGTGTAGTAGCACAGTTTGCTGGCACAACTGTGTGTGTTCTGCTCAAGTTCTCATCGCGTATTTATAGAGGATGAGGAGAGAGTGCAGTCTGGTCGCCGCTTGGGAAGAATCAGCTCTTTTGTAAGAGCTTTCTGGTTTACCCCGCTCACTGGCATGGACACCTTTTCCCAGGGATAACTTGTCTTGTCACAGGATTTAATTTTGATAGCTTATTTTTGTGCCTTTACTTTCTCATACTGCTAGAGATTTGTGGGAGTTTCCCGTAATTAAAGGATTTCCCTGCCTTTGTGGCTTTACCTAGCTGATGTTTAGGGTTATAACTACTTTTTGCTTTCACTTTCGCTCTCTCTCTCTCTCTCTCTCTCGCTCCACTTGTTTCCTGAAGATCCAGGAGTCCCTCTGTACTCACATGCACTGACATACTACTGGAATCCATGTAAATGTCTGTGTAAACTCACTGGATCCTACATTAAAGTAGCAATGTTTCACTTGGTGCCTTCAGTGGACATTTTCAAAGAACATACTCCAGATGTATTATACTGATGCATCATCACACGCTTAATATTCCGACCGTAATCTCCGCCTTCCTCTTGACATGGTAGTAAAGCTGCACAGTTTGCGCGTGTGACTTCGAGGAAACGTAAAACGTGTGAAACATCACAGAGACATAACTAAACCCGGAAATAGACTGGACTTCACACAAAGCCAGACGGCTGCGTGACAGGTGGTTTCGGCGATGCCCTGCGGCTTGGGGGCCGCCGCGTTGCTGTGAGCGGGTCGGGATCGGCGCAGCGCCGCTCCGTCTCATGAGGCCCCGTCTATTTTTGGGTGTTTGGCGTCTCCTTATTCATTCATTTATTCCTCCCACACAAATTTAGGACGGAGCTAATCGCCGAGCTCGACCAGGACGAGAAGGATCAGCAGAACACCTCCCGCCTGGTCCAGGAGCACAAAAAGCTTCTCGAGGAGAACAAGAGCCTGTCTACCTACTACCAGAAGTGTAAGAAGCAGCTGGAGCTGATCCGGGCCCAGCAGCAGAAGAGGCAGGGCACCTCCTGATGGGTCACATCCATGCCGCCACCCCCCAGACTCATGCACCCCCTCCCCACCCCTACATCTCATACCTGGGACTTTCTTGTAGGGTTTAGCAGTAGTGTGGTCTAAACGTCAGCCCGTCCTCGCATCTCTCTGCCCTCAGCATCCCGCACCACCTCCTGTCCCATGATCAGAGGCTGTGATCTGGGCGCGTCGGCATTCCCGGAACCCCGGAGAGACCCGCGACGCGCCGCCTGCCGGAATGCAGTGCCGGGTTGCCCCGGGGTGGCCTGATGCGGGGAGGGCCGTAAAGCCGTTAGATTTGGGACGCCTCCCCAAACAAGAAAAGTCCCCCAAATTTTTTTCCGTTTAGTTACTTTTAAGACCAAACCTGCGTAGTCCGTCCAAAACAGGTGGTGGTGTAAATGTTCCAGACTAAAGGTAGCTGAGGGCCCCGATCTGCGGTGTGGAGCCTCCAGACCATCAGTGACGGTCGCAGGTTACCGCGCATTGTGAGATGACCCCGACTATCTGAGCCCCCAGGTGGATTACGCTGTCTCAATGACTGTACCGATTTGACTTCGTACTTTATTTAGGAGCGAGAGATTTCTCGGCAGGGTCCTTCATCCTGCCCCGTTTGATGTGAGCATGACCTACCAAGTGATACCTGAACACCTAATGTTTCATTTCGATTTTAAGGGGGGGTTTTTTTGCCTTATTTGTATCGATATTTTAATAATGCTGTGTGATCGTATGCGTCACCGCCAAAAGAAACGAATGCAAAACTCCAACTTCTTGAATGGGAATGCAATATTTCTGTTTTTATTATATTAAACTAACCAACTGCCACGGGCATAATGTACTTTGCTCCTTGGCTGAACCTACTAAAAAAATAGGTATGCATTTCTTGTTCAGTGTCTTTCATGAGTTCAGTATTCATATTCTGTTTTTGTTTTGTCTTTTAAGTTGAAAGTTCGATTATATCTTAAGGACCCTTAATGTGGGGGGGGTGGGGGGGGGGCGACCATCTTTGTCTGCAGTTGGCCTTTTGGGTTTTTGTGTAATTGAAACGCGTCCCCTGTTTGATTTCACCCTCTGCCTTAGAACACGACTGCTTGTGTGTTAAACGATTTCGCCGCACTTCAAACTCGGTCGGTTGCACCTCCAGTGACGCAAAGAAGATGAGAATGTGACTTGGTGCAAGTTTGTAACTGCAGGCCTCCGCATAAGAAGAGAGGGCGATGCGCGGAGAGCGCTGGGCTTTACCGCCGTGTGACTTGGTTTCTGAGAAATGCGCCGCAGGTCAACGCACCTCCAGTGCAGCCGTCGTGCCAGCAGTGAGTTCCATGCAACCCGCTCCGGTTCGGCCGTTTCATTCTCCGCTGGGCGCCTGGCGGACATTCCGCACTGTTTTGCACAATCAAGTCATTTTGCTGAATAGCCTTACCAGCAATGGTAACATTAACGTACGAGACGTCCTCATGGTAACGTATCACTTAGGTTTATGTAATATACGTAGATATTTAAAATATGCTACTCACTTATGGTATGCGGTGAGGTTTCCCCAATTTTTAAGGTTTTTGCATTAACATTATCGACCTGTTTACTATGGAATGTATATAAATATGTCTGGTTTCTTAAGCTATGGGATTGGGAGTTAAGCAGTGAAGAATCCATAATAAAATAAAATCTGCAAAGGCTCCAATGTCTCCTGTTTGCCCAGACGCCTTGACCACTTGGTCTGATCTGAATACCTGTGAAAGTCAGACAGAAACGCTCAGACTTAAATGGTCCTGTTTATTATGTCTCCTGCTCTGAATCTATCCCAGAGCACTGTGTTGTGACATCAAGTTTGTGTTCTTTCTGACTTCTGCATTTTGTGGATGTGACTTGGTTTGACCTCAGGTCAAGGGGAACCAGCGTAATTAAAAGAAGAAGAAAAAACTGCCGTCTAGAAACCATTAAAATTCTCTTTCAGTATTGCGATCTGACGTTAATGTATATATCTTTTTTACATTTTAAATCCCAGGCGGTGTTATATAAAGCCTCGTGTATGACAGCTTCCCGCTTTCTATTACTGTTATGTGTTCGCTTTGTTTCGTCTTTATGATGCAACGCGACCTTCCTCCAATAGGTGGCGACACGCGACCGTTGCGCTTCGCAGCCGAAAGCGCGAGATGCCGCGAGGTGCAGCTTTCGCACACAAAGAAATAAGGCGCCGTGTGCGAGTCCCGTGCGGTGCATGTAAAGATGCGATGCATGTTACATTCCAGGCTGAAATTCTCACGTACCTAGAGCTTACTGTAAGAATGTTCTGCAGGGCCGAGCTGTTTAGGACCTGCTTAATTTTTTTTGGGAACTGAACTTAAGCTTAAGCTTAAACTACTCTCATATTTATGATCATCATGCATCAGCATTTAACAGCACACAGCACTTTAATCTTCAGTTTAATGTTAATCGGAATCAAGGAAAAAAGTCAAGAAATCAATTCGTGTTTCTTTGTCCTCATCTTATGGTGTGAATGAACATTTAGGCAGAACCTTATTTTATTCAGAAATGGACGTGTTTTCGTTACAAGCCGACGAACCCCTTAAACAAAGGGCTTATTTATCCATAAATAACGATGCACTGGTGGGGCATGGCGCCGATATGCACTTTGATTACAGGCAGTTCTCATTATCGGCTGCGTGCATTATGAGCTTGTGTGATACCAAACTGAACTTGTTCTGTATCCTCGCTAAAAGCCGCACTCCTCCTCCCGGATTTTTCTGCTCGTACTGAAATGTGCAAGCGGGTAACGAGGTCATAACGACTGCACGCCTCGACCTCATCTATCGAGGTATAGATGTGAATATCAAACCTGGCTTCTGCTCTCAAGAGTCAAGTTTTTTTTTTTTTAAAATAAGGCGGCACATAATGACCGTACGGCTAATATTGCCAATGCTGGAATCCTAACATTTACAACTGTTTCGCGTGGTGAGGATTTAAAAAAAAAAAAAAAAACCCGAAATGATTATAAATTCTGGGAACATTTTAAGTTTGAAAGCTGGGATTAACAATATGGCATTAGAGTGTGTACTTTTATAAAAGGTCGTAGTATATTGATCATCTCTTCGTCTAATTTCAAAACGTTTTTTTGCAATATTTTGATTACATTAAGCAAATTTTTGCTCGGCTACAAATTACAGAAGTTACACTTCCCTGTTGTAATGTATTTTTGGTTGGGAATCATGTGTCTTTTGTTAGAAAAAGAATTGTTCAAATGTACTTCAAACAACCTGGGTCTTATAGTATCCATGGAAACCGACATAATAGACTAGAAACAGGAGAGCTGTTTCCTTTTTAATAATGGACATAATTTGGGTCACAATATTTGTGTGGTGGTCTATAAATTGCACTGTGTGCCAGATACGTATCCCATTAATCTGTGCGAATCCCGGACTGTCTTGGAAAATGACTGTAGGCTATAATTTAAAGGGTTTGGTGAGATCGGACTCTTCCTATGAGAATCGCGGAAGCTGAGACAAAGAAACAGTATTTCCAGCAGACCGCTTCCCTTGTTAGTTTTCAGGCAGTTACATCATATTTCTTTACACATAGTTCTTTGCTTCTCGAAACGAGATGCTGGTATGTGATGCTGAAGCTGGTAATGGTTTTTACTCTGGCATTCTTGTCACCTAATGCCTGAATTCGCATCTAATTCTCCCCCTTGAATTGTTCCGTCCGAATAATGTTCAGTGAATGTGTCAAGTACATCAACGTTGAGTCCCTTTCTCTCCTTCCAGACCTTGATTTATTGTTTCCCGATTCCCCCAAATGTCAGAAAGAGTGCAAAAGGAAAGCGGGAAAATGTAGAGCTGCTGCGGTGGGGGCGCTCGCATGCACACGGGTCCCGTCAGCACCCCCAGCTGAGCTGCTCTCGTGCTCCAAAGTCTGGGTGTATTTCTGTTTATCCTCCAGCTGCCTGCACGATTTCGTCAACGCCACGTCCGTTCCTCAAAGAGCGCGCAGGTTCCTCCGTTCCGTTCCGAGCCACACGGAGGAACTGCAGCTAAACACAGGTGGCTGCCGGCCGTCACCATTGCTCGCTGCCTGAGTGTTGACGCTGTTCGGCGCCGCAGAAAATGCGAAAGGTGCAGGGTGTGAGCGCGCCTCATTTGTGGTGTGACTGTCGATGTTTCAACTGATTTTTCCGCTTAGATTCAAATCAGGGAGTCGCTGATGTGTGTGAGTTTATTGGTTTCTTCCGCGACGCATCTGTGGACCCCTCCCATCACACTGAAATGTTCTCAAATTAGTACGACGCGAGCATGAAAGCATTCAATTAAAACGGCATTATTATGCTGCCGTTCATGCTGCTCCCATGCCGGTCGCCTTGAACATCGTGTGATGCTTGTGGAGTGTGTCGAGCAGATTGATGCATGAACAATGCAGGCTTCGGCTTTGAGACTTTCCACAAAAGCGGGCCACCCTCAATCGCTGCTGGTCGTTGAGTTTCCTCGTAGTTAACATCATTTTCCATATGATGGAGGGGAAAAATAACAAAGTCATGTGAGAGTGACAATAAATGAGTCCGGATTTCCGTGAAACCACAACAGAACAACAGCAATTGTTTGTCATGTTACAATCGCGATAAATTAATCTGAAAGATAAACCTCACGTTATTTGTGTCGTAGTAAAAGTTACGTGCTTTGACAACTCCAGTTGCTTATTTTTGTCATGAAACAGATTTCTTCTGAACAAACCGTCATTATAGAAAACCGCTCTGTCATGGACAAAGGGATGTTCTTGCGTGTAGGAGAGGAACTTGCTTTGTGGGCAAACAAGAAGAAGCCTGAGAGCATCACCTCAGCCTTCTTCGGGTCACAGTGGGGGTAGGTGGGGAGTCTGCAGGTGAGCTGAAACGACCCCCTGCGTCTGCCGTTCCACACGGCAAACGTCTCCTCATGAGGTGAGACGTCAGTGGAGATTGGCAGCTGACGGAGGCCCTACCCACGTTACTGGGTGGGGAGGGGGGGACCGCTACACCACAGCCGCATCAGCTGTGACGGTTGCAGTTCCAGGAAGCTCTCGATGGCAACCTCCTCCCCCCAGTTCACCCTACCCCGACCTATATGGCCATGAACTCTCATCTGCACACGGAGTCGGCTCCCGCGGTGATGAGTCCGCCGGTATCCCTAAGGCGACGACCCGCCCGATCACCGGCCCCACGGCGCCTCATCTGACTGCATGTGGGCTAGAGGTAACTGCTGAAGCATCTTTGCGGCGATGGGGGCCTTCAGTGAGGCGGAAGTGCGGCAGACGGAGCGCTGAGAGTGCAGATCTGATGACTCATCGCGACACCATCAGTTTGGTTTCTCTGCTCGGATTGCTGCTGTACGGATTTTCGATGACACCATGCAGTCCTCGTCCACGTGTCCTATTCCAGTGACCAGATTAAAGCCGGAATGCATGGATAAATGGGGATGGGGAGAGTCCTGGGCCCCTCTGCTAACTGTTGGGGTGTGAACCACTTTGTGAAACCCCCCCCCCCCCCCTTCCCGTTACAGAAGCCTCCTCTTCACTCTGATTGTCACTCCTGATATGATAGAAAAGTGCAGATACAGTCTGTGGAAACCTTTTGATGACGCAAGCTGCCGCGTTAAAGCTTGAGCTCTCCACTGAGATTATCTGCCTTACTACACTAACCAGCAGCCCTACATTCCTCTCGTTTGCTAATCAAAGCTATGGCTGCTAAACCAGGAGCAGTTCCAGTATCGTTAACACTTATCCTTCCCAGCACGGCGGTTTGTTTAGGCAGCATTTCTCAGATCAGTGCTTACGCTCCTCAAGACCATATTTTTTGTTCTCTCCCTGCTCCCAGTCAATGAAGACCACCGAATACCTGGTAAAGGTCTGCTTTAATTGGCTGGGAGCTGGAAGGTAGCAAAAATGTTAGCTGTCTGGAGGTTCCCAAGGACTGGGCTGGGAAACATTGAGTTAAAGTGGTCATCTGGCTCCTGAGATTAATCTTAGTTTGGGGTATGGATTCTCCCCAGTTGTGAGCTTATTCACAGCCACAAGTGAAGGCAGACAGGAGGCTTGCATAACAAATGTGTCCCAAAAATTTGTCAAGGGAACTGACAGTGAGGTCCATCCATGTTCTGGTAGCCAGAGGTGCTTGCAGAAACTGCAGGCACAGGGCAGGGAATTACCCAGGACGGGGCTCCAACCCATCGCATGGCGGGCTCTCTCTCTCTGACACACACACACACACACACACACACACAATTCACACCTACAGACAATCTGACAACTCTGTCACCTTAGCCTGTTTTTTTTTTGACTGAGGGGGCAAACCTGAGAATCTCATGATGACATGAGGAGAACCAGGCCGGTGACTCAATCCCTAATCCCAGAGGTGCAAGACGACTAACGACTGGTGCTAACCACTGCAGCATGCCCCCCAGTGCTAACCACTGCAGCATGTCCCCCCCCTCCAAGGGGAGGTATTCTCCTTTAAAGTTCTGTTGCCTGGCAGTCCACAGGCGGTGAGGGAGTCCATGCAAATGGCGATACGCCTGAAGTCAGAGGGGGCCCAAAGTTCAGGTTCGACCTCCAGCTGTACATGGCCCTTGTGTCTGTGCTCGTGCCTGCCTGCGTGGAGCTTTACCTGCCGGGGAAGAATTGTGAGAGGAGCTGACTTCGCTGGGGCAGCCCCTGGGGCATCGTTAGCAGCGCCATCGTTGACGTCATCGTGCTTTTCTGCCCTGTTGGCCGCCTTCCAGCAGGAGCCTGATCATTTCGGGGCAGAAGCCCGGACCTGCTCAGTTTCTTCACTGGTGAGCATCTAGGATGGCTTTTCATTTATTTATTTTTTTTGGCACAGGGTCCTATCGCTACGACCGCAAACCCCAGTGATTCACATCGGAATGAGTCATTCTCGAATGCAATGCCTTGACCGGCTTCTGCTTTCGGTTAATACCTCGGTTGTTTTGGTTTTACATAAAACACTCTGGAAATGACTCACTTGCTCTGCAAAAAAGTGGGATTTGAAAATCGTACCCATCTAGTGTGTTACTATATTGATATGTATCCCTTTAATGCGGTTTCGAGCGTGTGCACAAATGGGTTTAATGAATTTAAGTGAAATAAACATTTCAGTTCAGCTCAGTGTGGGAAAAAAACAACCATTTCATAATTAACATTTGTTTTTAATTGAACAGAAAGTGGGGAATATTACATAATAGGTGTAAGGGATTGCTTTAGGATCGACCCCACTATGTACCGCATAAAAACGGACTCTGTACATAACCTTTCCTTTGAAGTATATTCCTGCAGGCGAAGTCCAGAGAAAATTTGCTGCAGTTACATGTAAAGATGACTTTAATTATACTGCAGGAGGAAATTGCTGATATGCAAACCTTAATTCCCTTTATACATTAATCTTTGCTTATAGCATCGAGGACAAATACTCCAATTAGTGAAGCTAAGTTTCTTTGGCCTGTAAATAGGTCTTACAGTTGAACACCACAGACACCAGGCTTCTCGTGAGGCTGCCTGCTAAAGGTCATATGCTCTCTCTAGTCGATCACTTTATGCCTGCAGTGTACAAGCTTCCCACATTCGGTTTGCTTTTTTTGCATATAGCGGGTGATCTTCCTCAGGGTGCTTCTGCCCTCCCCCAGGAATGCAGCCGTGCCTGTGGGTGGGAGTGAGTCTGAGCGGCAGGTGCAGTGCCTGTGGGTGGGAGTGAGTCTGAGCGGCAGGTGGAGTGCCTGTGGGTGGGAGTGAGTCTGAGCGGCAGGTGGAGTGCCCGTGGGTGGGAGTGAGTCTGAGCGGCAGGTGGAGTGCCCGTGGGTGGGAGTGAGTCTGAGCGGCAGGTGGAGTGCCCGTGGGTGGAAGTGAGTCTGAGCGGCAGGTGGAGTGCCCGTGGGTGGGAGTGAGTCTGAGCGGCAGGTGGAGTGCCCGTGGGTGGGAGTGAGTCTGAGCGGCAGGTGGAGTGCCCGTGGGTGGGAGTGAGTCTGAGCGGCAGGTGGAGTGCCCGTGGGTGGGAGTGAGTCTGAGCGGCAGGTGCAGTGCCTGTGGGTGGGAGTGAGTCTGAGCGGCAGGTGCAGTGCCTGTGGGTGGGAGTGAGTCTGAGCGGCAGGTGCAGTGCCTGTGGGTGGGAGTGAGTCTGAGCGGCAGGTGCAGTGCCCGTGGGTGGGAGTGAGTCTGAGCGGCAGGTGGAGTGCCTGTGGGTAGACCTTAGCACTGATGGCGCCAGAACATCCAAGTAGCCTGACTGCTACCTGAACAGTTGCCCACTTCCAGGAAAATTATTTGGAGCAGGGTGTACCCCAGCCCTGTGCCCCGCGACGGACTGGCATCCCTGTCCGGGGTGTACCCCAGCCCCGAGCCCCATGATGAACTGGCGTCCCGTTCGGGGTGTACCCCAGCCCTGAGCCCGGTGCTGCTTGGGACAAGTTCCAACTGGCCCCATCCAGGAGAAATAGTTGGAAGGTGAATACATGCATACATGTGTGTTTTTTTTTTTTTTTACATTCTCATTTTCAGAAAAAGGGCCGGCATGGTGGTGCAGTGGTTAGCACTGTCACCTCACACCTCTGGGACCCGGGTTCGAGTCTCTGCCTGGGTCACATGTGTGCGGAGTTTGCATGTTCTCCCCATGTCGTCGTGGGGTTTCCTCCGGGTACTCTGGTTTCCCCCCACAGTCCAAAAACATGCTGTGGCTAATTGGCGTTGCTAAATTGCCCATGGGAGTGCATGTGTGCGTGAATGGTGTGTGAGTGTGCCCTGTGATGGGCTGCCCCCCCCAGTCCTGGGTTGTTTCCCGCCTCGTGCCCGTAGTTTCCGGGATAGGCTCCAGAAGGATAAGGGGTTTGAGGGATGGATGGATGGATTGAAATGGTTGGATTTTCAGAAATAGTGAATTCAAATTGTGTTACATCACACCTTGTTGCTTTGATGTGATTCGTGTGAAACTCAGCAGAAGATAATGATGTTTTCTCCAAGGCAGCTGTTTGGCTCCTTTTGGACCCTGTAAAGAGCCGCAAAGAGCTTACATACATGCCATCTTTGCTTGAAATATAGCCGCATTGAATTTTAACTGCACCAATTTTTTTTTTTTGTAAAACTATGAACATGGTAATCGGATTGGAATTCTCCGTAATTATCTGATCAGATCACCCACCCACAGCCGAGACCAGCGCAGGGTCCGGTAAGCCTGGTGATGTTGGGCCCCCAAACCACTATGCCACCCCCCCCCCCCACTACATTCCTCGTCAAACAGGATTTCCATTTCCTCCCGCATCCTATAACAGATGAACTCTCCTTTTGAGACCCATTTTCCTGCTGTGACAGATACCTCTTGGAACAGCATGCTTTACTGTCGATTTCCTTATTTTAATCTGACACTGAACGCGTGGCATGTACCAATATCTGTATGAGAAGAGGGTGGGCTGTGGCAGTCTGATAATTTATAATTATATGCATAGTCCCTCAGGGTGCATTTCTGCATTATGTGTTTCAGATTTTTGCAGAATAGAGACCTCTTTCAAAAGCCGTATGTGGGACGATCTGGCTTTGATACGGATACAGTGGCAAGTTGCATTTACATGGAATTTTAACTGAATGATGTAAAAAGTGCCTCTTAAACAAACTGAAATAAAATACATTATAATACAGAAATGCAGTGTGCCGATTTAAGTAACTGTTAATAAACAATAATAGTCCAAGATGCAGAAAATCAAAGGAATAAGGGAAAGTAAACAGGATAGATTAGATTGTGTCCTTTGGTGTCTGCATCACAAGACTTGTGGATTTTTAAAGAGGTACGTTTTGAATCTCCCCTTTAAAAATTAAAGTGACCGAAGTCTTAAGAAGAAGCGAAGGCTGAAATCAGGCCGGATTTTTGTGCTTTTTTAATAGATGGAACAGGCAGACGCACCAATGACCTGTGTAGGTGTTACTCCAAACACAGCCTCCATACCACAACGTTCTTGGATTTAATACAAGAAGCCATATGATAGCTAGTGGAGCAAGATGCACAGATGAGGTGCAGGCATTTGGGGATGTTCTTAATAGTATTAAATGTTTGTGATGGTGAATGATGCTGCTAGCCTGGACCAATTGATTGACTATCATCAAGCACTACCAGGCCCGCTGGATATTCTGCCGCAGGAATCCTCAGTGCCAGGTGCTGGCTGTTACGCATTTGCCCATAGCTGCAACCTGTATTGGTATTCTGGATTTATTCTAGTTGGAGCAACTGACCACGTGCGTCGTTTTTTTAATTCTTTTTTTTTTTGTGATGCAGCCCCGAGAATAAATTCTAAGTTGATCCGTTGTTTGTTCACCTCAACTAGAGATGAACCATATCGCGCTGACTGGCGTTTTGTTCTTCTTGCCGTCTTATAAAATATGTTTGTGTATCACACATACATTGATAATTGTTTCAAAAACTATATTGTCATTTTCTTAATTTACATGTTAAACAACCTACGCATAAATTATTATGTTCGACACCTCGAATTTTTCTTCTGCTTTGAACTTGGCAATTTTTCAACTACAAATCCCATAAATCTTTGCAGCTGCGCCCCCCCCCTTTTTTTGTCCTGAGTGACTATTTCATTAGTCATGGCGTGGAGCGTTTCTGCTCACAGAGAAAACTATCTCTGTGACTGCTGAGTGGATCGGTTGTTGCGCGCAGCGCGCACTCGTTATGGCAATTCACCAACTGCAGCTGCGGACATTTTCTTGAGTAGATGCCTAAGCGCCGCGGGCGCTAACGCAATCTGCACGGCGTAATGTTGTGAATGAGGGATGCGATGACGTCAGTGCTCGAATGTCAACAATGTAGCGATTGAGAGTAGGCGTTCCATTCGAGCGTAACAAACAGCGGAGAGCGAGCCGCACGCCGCGCTGGATAAACACACGTACACGCTGACATTCGCCGAAGAAGAAGCGCGCCGCTACTTATATAAAATCAATTTTTTACACAAAGAAGTACCTGAGCATTACATCGCCGAACAACCTCTCTGCAGCCAAGGAGGCTTTAAGAAACTGCAAGGAAGTCACCATGTGAAAAAATTTTAATTTGCTGAACGGACAAAAGGACGGGACTGCAGGGAAGGAGGAAAGTTGAAAAGGTGAGTCGCATAAATATTTCAATGATTTGACTGACATGCGTTGTAAAATCCAAAAGTGCAGATTGTGTAATGTTAATTTCTCTCGATGTCGTTTTTGAATAGCACTTTGTACGTGACGGCTGGTGCGATGCACAAGTTGAGCGTTAGGAAGGAATTGTATAGTATCAGCACTGTAGTCGGAAGGCGGTGTGGACGCGTGCGTTAGTTTCTGCCGCTGTGTTTGGTTAACCTCGTTCGGTATGTTTGTTTCGAGCGTGAATAGACTTTAGTAATGTAAGGATGCCACATCCTGTTGTGAAACTCGTTGGCGGCGGTGTGTGTGTGCGCGCTCCGTTGTGCGCTTCGCGAGTGATCGGGATGCGGCGCGAAACGAGGAAGAGGGGGCGCCCCGTGCCGTGGGGGTGTCGGGCATGGCTGTGTGGTTTCTCGTGGAGAAAAGGAGCTGTCACTTGCGGAGGCCTTGGCCGATCACAAGGCCATGGCAAACGCGCAGACCGGCGCTCTACATTCCCGCCCTCGTTTCCCGCACGCCTTTGATGAATGGATCTGCAGCTGAAGTGAATTGAACTTCCCACTGAATTCAATATAACGCTTGCATTATGACTCTTTAATACCGGGGCTATCAGTAATACTATATCGGATGTGGTGTGTGCGGGTGATTGTTATTAAAACGGATTTGTAATATAGAATATTTAATGTTGTTCTGCTTTAAAAACGTGCTTTTAAAAATAAATGATGCGGATTATCTTCACAGCATCCCGATGAAGTATACGCGCGGAAATAATTGTGTCAAAGTGCACGATTTTAAGCTTACTTTACACATGCTGCAATATATATATATATATATAATATAATCTATTCCGAATCCCTGGAAACGATAAATAACGGGAAAGCGTGGACTGTCCGGATTTATGCGCTGCCGCAAACCCGAACCCACTGCATTACCGTCTTAATACACCAGATATCAGCAAATAATTTGCTGTGTAAGACACCGTTATATATATTGGTTTCAGTCACCAACACAAACTCCTTCCCAGTTCGACGAATCATATAAAGCTCTTTCATTAAAACTGCCGGAATGTAGGCTGATTTCACCTATTAGGAACAACACGAGTGACTGTTTTCCCAGTATTAATTAATCCAATGAATTGCACATACATTCTGCATCATGCTTACAAATCAAATGTTGAAACCCGATCGTCAGTAAACTGCGATTTGTCCCTTGTTTGCGTGATCTTCACTCGAGCGTCACAACGACAGTTAAAGTGTGATATTAAATCATTTGTATTTGAGGTTGCGTGCTTCGCAAAGCGCTTTAGAAGAGAAAACGGCATGTATTGATGTATAAGCGGAGGCAGTCATAGTATCTGGTTTAAAAATGACTCGGTGGCTTTGTCCCGAAATCAAAACAGTGATGCTGTATGGAGTGAATAACAGCAGCGCGCACACACCCTTTCGGTTAAGATGTAAAAAAGCAAAGCGCTAATGTTAGCCGCTGTACGGTGCAAGCTGAAGAAATTTATTATGAAGCCTTTTCCGCGAAATATCACGTAAGTCGTGTCTTAAAAGTCGCATAAATGTAGATTTAGTATAAAAGCGGCAGATTTAACATAAACAAATAAAGCACATTTAAAGGTATGCCTAAGGAAATAATAATCGCGTAGCCTATTGTCGGGTTGATGTAACCTGTAGAAATCGTGCATGGGAAATGTGACATTACTACGACGTTTTAACAGATGGTGCCACTTATAATTCGGTGATACAGCAGTTTGTGCTCATGGCAGTTGCAGTCAGCACACTGACACATTCCTTTGTCTGCTGTTGATGAAAATGGAGCAAGACCCCTGACCAGACCTCCTCTGTACATATATAAAGTGGAATCTAAGCGAGCGATAGTGATACATCTAAAAAAAGGTTCGGCTGTCATTTAAAAATGCATTAGATGATGTCAGCTACCTAAGCGGCTATTTTTAAATTAAAGCGACACGTCTCTAAAAATACCAGAAGTCGCTCCACTCTTAGCCTGATTTTGAGGGATCGTAAGCACGGCTAGTGCTCCGGTGGCCGTCGGCTTGCAGGCGGTCGCAGCACAATTAACACCCTGATCAATAATGACAAATAGCGCGCGCGGTTACCTCGCGCTGCCCGCACGCAGGCATTGTTTCCGCACGCGGCGAGCCCGAAACGCCCGTGACTCCATTATTCTTTATAGGCTCTTATTATTCGGAAATTTGATTTCCGTTGTCGCCACTAAGCGTTTTTGGCTGTCTAAGGTGTTGCCTGACAGGTAGTGATTTCGATAACATTTGGTTGAAGGTGAAAGCTTTTAGATGCATTAAAACACGTGAATTGTCAAGACAGACTATTATATGTGCAAAAAAACCCTTACCTCACCATACAGAGAAAGGAAATGCATTTGCATTTTTAATGCAGTGTAAGTTTTGACCGAGCCACTCAGTGGCAGGAATGCTGCTTTTGAGCGCGCTTAGGTGATGTTTTTCACGAAAGAGGGAAAAAGCTTTAACTTAAAAATCCCTTTTAAATTGAAAAAAGTAGTTTGTGACCTATTTTAAGATCAGGTATCTTTGATATCATGTCGCATAAGAGATAAATTTGTAGTGGAATGACACAATCCTGGTAGATTTGTTGACTCTCCCAGGATGCAATATTCAGATACTTCATCTCACTAATCTTAAATGATCAGAAGATAAATTATTGCCGTGTAAACATATTATTAAACGTGAATAAGCTCCTTTGCGTTTAATACATACAAATGTGTTGTAGATTAAACTAAAAATCTCCACGAACTTTCATTTTAGTGTCTAGTTTGCAAATGTAAACATTACATAGTTTTGTGAAAACATATTGCTGCCTTCATGGGTGAAGTTACTTGGACGGCTGCCAAAATGCAGGTAAAACTGGTTGCAACAAGTTTCAACATATATACGTGATATACTTTGAAAATGGCACGCATTAATATGGTGTTTATTAAAACAGCCATCTCAGCCTCGGAGAGGTCAGAGTGGCGTTTTTATATGTGTACAGTTTAGCTAAGCTGTGTGGCTTCCCCAACACCCACGCCCAAGTGCAACAACAAGGACTGAAGCTTGTTTGAAACCACATTTCTGTATGTGGTCTTAGTTTGACAGCAACAAAATATTGACACAGTTTTGTTTCATGCTTTAGGCAGAGCCTTCAAATTCCATGTGTCATTGTGGTGTTGCGTAGCCATTTCATGTAGCGATCCACACATTGACCAATGCAGATGGTGCTGGAGGAAGAACCTCTCACCTACATGTGAAAAACACGCGTGACACTCGCTGTCTCTGTCTAAGACCTCAGGGCAGCAATGAAAACTGTAATGATGTGAAGGCGCTCTGTCAAATGGTAAGAGTTTGGGGCAAATGTCGTTCTTCCCGCTTCTGGCAAGACAGCAGATTTGCGGAGACCATTGTGTTGGTTGCATTAGTACCTCTCTTGAAATGCAACAAAAAAAGTTGGTTAAATGCACTGAACTGGGGTAATAATTGAGCAGTCGCATGTAGCAGAGTGCGTTAACTGGGGACGATATCTATGGGATTGTAGTTTAGTAGATTCCATTAAAAAACAACTAATATTGGATATGGAGCACAGTGATTACATTTCTGTATGGATTACAGAGATTCAACGAATAAGAGCCATTGAATTCTTGGCCTCACACCTGGAAGCAGACAAACATTAAGTAAAATACATGAAAGGTCCTTTCGCAGTGAATGCTGAGCATTGCATTTGGGAGAATTCTGTAGTTTAAGACCATTTTTGGTTATAAAAAAATGATGTACATGTTAGATTACGTAAGTCTTTGAAAACTGCGTCTCTGATTTGAACAGGCATTCGAGCGCTCGCTTCCTCATCCTGTTAAATGGCCACTGAGCATATCTGCTGTGGGTGGTTCTGCTCATCTGGTAATTGTGCGTACGAGCAGCCCTGCCATTGTTGGAGCGTTTGTTCTGGGGGCGGGAGGGGGGAGTCCTAACAGAAGGTAACATTACTAACCGAAATCAACAGAGAATTCCACCAGATAATCCTCAAAAGGCCAATCGTAGAAATGCGCTCTAGAGAAATATAGCCGTGAGGCAGTAGCCTTATGCAGCTTATTTGGTCCAGCGGCAGCGATTCTGAAGCCTCGTTTGTGCGTTTTGCGGCTCTTCCTCCGTTGCCCGTGCAGTGGGGGCCGTGCTTAGCCCGGGGCAGTGCTGCTCGGACACAGATGCAGGCCTCTCAGAGCTGGGGGGTGGGATTGCAGCCACAGCAGAAAACGCAGCCTGCCCTCCTGTAATGGCTGTAATGAGGAGGAATCGGTTCCTGTTAGGTCTCACCGTGGAAGGCGTGATCTTTCCAGAAGCTTCTCTCTGCTCGGTGTTAATTAACGTCATCTGGTCTAAACAAGCCGTTTATTCTCTCTAGTCGTCAGACCGATTCGGTGTTATCCGTCATTGCATTTACTTTTGATTCAATATGAGGGGTTTTAGCTCTAAAAATAACCATCACTGCCTTTCCCTTTCAATAATGGCTGTTTCTTGTTATCCGTGTGATTCAGACCACTGTGTCTGAGTTTTAGTGGTGTTCACACAGACCACGCCGTCCTCTGTTTTCTTTAACCAGTAGTTCTCCCAACCGTGTGTTTTAAGGGTTTGCAGTCTTAACTTTTAATTGAGTCATTTCTTCACCCACAACAAATTAGTATCCATCTTTAATCAGTCGTTCATGTACATGATTTTTAGGGGAAGAAAATGATTTCTGGTAAGCAATTTAACTAATTTCATATTCAGTCGTTTCGCACTGAATAATGGTTACATAATTCCAGATGCATATCTTAACATTAGCGGAAGGCTGATTAATTATTTAAGCTTGTTGTGAAGGCTAGACTCTGGTCATCATTGGTGCATTTGTTTGTTTTGGTGTCGCTGTCCAGCTAAGCTGCTGGAAATGCAGAAATGTCAGCAGTTCGCGTTTGTAGTCTTATTTGTCTGGAAAAGGCCCACTGTGATTATCCATGTAGTTATTCATTGCTGGAAAAAAGTGAAATGACTTCAGCGGTTTGAAAATCCTTTCTTTGATAGGGGTTTTAGCAAGTTGAATTTCGGGGGCGTAAAGCACCCTAACCCTGCTTCTCATGCCCCCCCCCCCCCCCCAAGTGAGGCATCTGTGTCCCACAGGGTGGCAGGTGCTAATATCCGGCAGCATGGTGCCGTTACAGCTGCATGCCCTCTTCATAGCACCAGGCGTCGCGTTAAGCCTGTTTGTTTTACCAGCGAGCATCAGCGTAAACAGGGCCCGTGTGGAGGCGGTTCTGTCCCTTCCCACCCGCCCGCCCGCGCGCTCGCCCGCCCGCCGGCCCGCCCGCTCGCCCGCCCGCCACGCGTCGAGCAGGAGTGGGAGCATAAACGCCAGTTTAAATTTAGAGTGGCGCCACCTGTCAGCAGTTTCCTCTCGCAGCTGCTGAGTCACACGTGGGCTGGAGACTGTGGGGGCTGCAGTGACCATCCCTTCGCTCGCATGTCCGCTCATCCTCTCCCTTGCCCATCCTCTTGCTTGCCCGTGCCCTCGCTTACTCGCTTGCCCGCTCTCTCACTCTGCCCGACTACCTCACTTCCTAAGCCGTCCGTCCACTCCCTGTCCGTCCGCTCCCTGTCCGTCCGCTCCCTGCCCGTCCGCTCCCTGTCCGTCCGCTCCCTGCCCGTCCGCTCCCTGCCCGTCCGCTCCCTGCCCGTCCGCTCCCTGCCCGTCCGCTCCCTGTCCGTCCGCTCCCTGCCCGTCCGCTCCCTGCCCGTCCGCTCCCTGCCCGTCCGCTCCCTGCCCGTCCGCTCCCTGCCCGTCCGCTCCCTGCCCGTCCGCTCCCTGCCCGTCCGCTCCCTGCCCGTCCGCTCCCTGCCCGTCCGCTCCCTGCCCGTCCGCTCCCTGCGCGTCCGCTCCCTGCCCGTCCGCTCCCTGCCCGTCCGCTCTGTTGCCACCGCTGGGCCCCCTGTCGCCGCTTGCCTGACCTGCCGTCTATTTACTGGCCAGGCAGCGCCCCGAAGGGCGATTTCATTCGCGTGTCAGTGGGCGTCGGAAGCCTGTTTGAGTCAGCAGTCAGAAGGCTTGAGATCTGGGTACTGGGCTGTGACAGACTCGGTTAACCTCACCCTGGCCCCCATTGCTTCGGACAGCACCCTCAGCTTAACTCTCTGACACCCCCCCCCATCAATTTCTGGTTAAACTTTCACCCCACCCCAATCCCTGTGAGACAGACGGCGTCACGTTCTGACGATTCTGAAAGTTGGAAACTTTCCGAAATTCTGCCCTGTCTTAAATATATTTTTTTTTTTTTGTGAGCCCTCAGTGGCATTCTGAGCTGCTGCCTGCTGTCACCGTCATGGTTGGATGTAAATGGTCGCCCAGGAGTCAAAGCTCATGTGGGGGGTCCAGCTGGGGGCCGATGGTGGGTTAGAGGCCAGCGTCAGGTCACCGCAGAGGCGGCGTGAGGGAGGACGTCGCTGGCACGGATGAATCTCGAGCAAACACTGTCCTCAGTCTAAATATAACCTGCACGCTTTGTGGCTTATCGAAGCAGAAATGAACGAGTGTGGAAAATCTGAAGTGATCTTCTTGTTGTTGTTGTGGTTTCTCTAATTTGTTTAGCCTTTTTTTCACGTGTTTTGCTCAGCCGAAAAAAATAAAAAAAACAACCTTCGCTGGAAAACATGATGCCTGAGGACCGACGAAACTATGCCTGAAGAAAATAGCGTGAAGGAAAAAATGTGCGAAAGTATAAATCAGAGGTGGCCGGAGCGAGGAGGCTACGCCGTACTGCTTCGGGGGGGGGGGGGGCATAGTATCGTCGGCCTCCAGGGCACCGTCATCTCCTCTCCCCCAGATGAACACTCATCAGCGACGGGCTTGGGGTCTGCGCCGCTCTCCATGTTCCCCTAGCACATCGGGCCGTGCTCAGCGGTGGAATGCAAATCCCGGATGGCCGTCCAGTTTGGCGAGCGGTTTTCGTCATCAGATTCCTGAGAGCGCTGCCAAAAACAACTCGTCTGGAGAAAAAAAAATTGGGGGGAGGGAGGGAGGGAAATCTGGATCTCTTTCCTGTGTGCTTTGGGGCTCTTACAGAATGGTGAGTGTTTTGTAGTCATCGCCTGTAATTTGCAGCGATGTTGGTGAGAAGCCTGAATGAATGCTGTCCCAGGCAGAGTGAGGATCTGCGGCTTCCTGCCAAGACCGCCCCCCCCCCCCCCCATTCAGGGGTGTTTTGAAGGGCAGTGAAGCAGCAGCAGCCTGCCTTGGTTCACTGTCATTGTCATAAGTTCACATCACGTTTCTTTGCCATTGTGATCGCGTCACTATATGAATTACAGTTTTAATAAATTGAAAACAAGATATGTAGTTAAGTTTGGATGACAAAGGAGGCTGAGGTCACTATAAGATGTTACATTCTGCGTCTGAACTAGATGATTGGGGCTGCGGATTTCTTTCTGTCGTCTTAGCGTGACGGTGATCACGTGCATTTTTATCCTCTCTTAATATTCTCATCGTACACCGGGGCTGAGCAAATGGCAGCAAATCCTCTGATTGTCAGATCGCTGAGGGTCTCCGAAGCTTCTGGCTTAGAGACGCATGCGATGGAACTGCACCCAGTCTACAGAGGTCCAGGTAAACCTCTGCAATTGCTATTTGTGGTTGTACTTGTTAATCCATTCGTTGATGGTCACGATTCAAGAATTTGAGGGTGGGTGATTTTTTACTGCTGTGTTGCATTAGCATAGAGCCCAAAAATGAAGTGATTGCTTGGGTGGTGAGCTGACTCTCCGCCTGCTACTGTGGGTACTAGTCAGAGGTACTTTTTTCTTCCAAAGACACTCAAGGCACTGGGTCTCTGTGACCATATTTCCGTGAAAGGCGTGAGTCCACTGTGATATAGAGAAATTGAGCGCCCCACAGCCCCACAGCCCCACAGCAAACTTTGGACCGACTTGCAGGGTTCACCAGGGGTAACATCAGCTTGGGACAGGTGCGAATTCCCTGCAGGCTCATTTGCTGGTGCATTGTGCTTTACACATGCTTGCAGAAAGCAGAATGGCCCCAGTGAGATTGTGAAACATGTTCACATGACAGTTCAGAAATATGAATGCATGCTGATGAAATGGCCTTTGTGTACATGGACTGAAAGTAATTAAAAGTGATCACTTTATAGTTTATTAGAGGAAATGATGAATGGTTCTTGTATTTATAGTAGGTATTTTGCCTGCAGTATTATGCTGTCTGGGTGCAGATTTATGACACGATTTGTCATGACGTCATGGAAAGTACCCTTGCAAATTCAAGTTATGATGTATTTTATAAAAATATTTAGGAAAATATTTATTAAAACCTTATTTTAATTGTAATGAAAACTATTTATTTAAACTTTATTTTTATTTGAATGAATGAAATTTGTTTTAATTTTAATAGTAAAATCAACATTATATTTATAAGTTATATTCTTAATACGGTGTTTTCGTGATGGTAATTAAAATATATATGAAATTTTTCATTTAATTTCTTTCTGCCTCATTTCTGGTATCATTCTCATATCCTGATATCAGATAAAATTTCTCTACAGTGATAAAATTTATTCGGCGTCTCTGTGCGTCAAAGCCGCCCGTTGTTATGCGCGGTATTTAACTGTGATTGATTCCGTAATGTCAGTTAATAAATGTCGAGCCTCTCGCTTAGCCGGTGAGTCGCCGGCGGGACTGCGGAGCGCGGCGGTGTTTGACTCGCGTGCAGCTGCAGGGTGTTTGCGCGCGTGTACAGGTGGCTCGTGCGAGAGAAGCGAGGCGACGGGAGGTGGGAGCGCAAGGCGGGCGGTGGTGGCGGGGGCGCGGGCGGGGGCGGTGGCGGGGGGGCCGCTGTGCCCACTTCCCGCTTTCTGTGTCGTCACGTACTGTAACCCGCTGGCCCGTTACCAGACGACGAAATCAACAGGAATTGCTTGCGGCTCTTCGCGAGAGCCGAACACCGGTTAGCCTCCACTGTCACCGCTGCGGTTCCTCGTGCTTGATTCTTTCTTTCTCTTTTTTTTTTCTCTGCTTCATTAACGGCTCATCAACACACCATCATGTGCGCTTCGCACCGGAGCAAACATGCGTATATACCCTGTTATTCTGTGTTATTATTCAGAAGTTTCACAGTATTCGCGAGCTTGTCTTTATTTACTTCTCTGCCTCGTTTTAAAATCGTTTGACCCTGTAACAGGTGTCATTTTAGCACAACAAGTAATATATTATGTGGTATAGATGTTTTAGATGTTTCCCAAGTTAGTCCTCAGAGATTAAAGAAGGTGAGGTGCAGCAGAACACGAAAGTTCAGTTTTCTTAGAAACGACTGTTGTCCACATTTCGACGCTGAATAAGCATGATCACAGACAGCTGTATTTTTTTTAATTAAATTTTTTTTTTTGGGGGGGGGGGGGGGAGGTGCCCTTGACCCCCTGTGGTCAGGTTCTTAATCCCGACCAGTGAGCACAGTTAGAAGACAGAGGCGTGGTGAGGAGCAGAGATCCGGACGGTGGCCCTGGAATTAGGCGTGTCTTCCTCCAGAAGTGCTGACAGGTGTCATCATGTCTGTCGCCTTTATCCACCGCGTGGCACGTTTAATACTGGGACTGGCTGCACCGTATCCAGGAAATTCCATGACTTGCACTTTTGATTCAGCAATACCAAATAATCACATTTAAATATAGCTAGTTTATGGGCTAGATAAAGAATAAATGAACAATTTGTTTTTTTTCCTTCTCACAGAAATTAACTGATAGTTTAAGGCCGTCCTGGGGCTTATCACGAAGCTGCACAAACCGTGAGATTTTTTTTACCTTGGACGAAAAAAAATGTCAGACTATATATTTTATGTTTTGCATAAAGTTTTTTTTTCCCTCTCATGGGGAGGTTTGAGCAGAAATGTGTCCCGTTCACACCGATATTGATATTTGATTTTACAAAGCTTCACAACTGAAAGACTTAACCGTGACCTAACCGTACCTGTCACTTTCATTGTGACGCCTGCTAACGGTGCCTCGCGATTGTCATTGTGATCATCGTTTTTCAGTAGCCTGCAGATCCGTAACGTGGGGAGCTTTTCCTTGCAAAGGGAAACTGCTTTCTCTCACAATTTCAGGTCCTCTTTTTTAGTCATCAGAGTTCCATTTTGTGGTTTTACTCTGCAGTTGTTGATCTGCACTGTAATCCTTTTTTCTATTAAAGGCGTGTTTGGAGATTCTGCAGAACTTGACAAACTACTACGAGTTGGAAACACAATGCTGAAAATATGTGTGACAATATAAGAGAGAGGAGAAGTAAATATAAAATGTTGAAATTTTAACCGATAAACTAAATCAGACTATTTTATCCGTTCACTCACTGCTTTTCATATTTCCATATGTGATAATGTAATGAATATTAGTTTGTCAATTGTTTAGTTGCTCTTCCAGAAAAAATATTTCAATATCAGGATAATTCAGTTTTTGTAGAATAAAGTCCCATGATTCCACAATACATTCAAATCTTTAAAAAAAAAAAAAATCTGACATTGAAGAGTCTTCTGTCATTTTTGCCATAAAAATAGTCATAAATCATAGAATGAGAGGACTTTTTGACAGAGTGAAGGTCAGCAAGTGATGCTTGAAATGCCGCAAATCCTTCGGCCTTGTGTAGTATGGCTGGAGAACCTGGCGCTGACCGTTTCATCCAAAGACAAAGGGACGGTTGGTGGTTGTGTGGTCCTCAGCAAGGCTCGGATTCTGGAGGCTTTTATCTGCTCATTCGAATGGTTCTTATCGCCTGATACTGCAGAGTGAGCAGGAGCTTGCTGCCGGGTCATATTCGCAGTGTCGACCCTCCACGTGCGCTCGGGCTCCACTGCGTGAAACGATAAGAGCAGATGGCCATAAATACGTGCCATTTCCATGCAGTCGCGAGCCTTTCCGCCAGACAATGGCGGGCATATCTCAGATCTCGAAAAAGTAGGTTAAAGCAAAGTAATGCGCTGCTTCGTGCAGACAGACAGCGGCCGTGAATCCATCGGAGCCGTTCCCGAGTCCCTCGCCCGCTTTGATGCTTTAATGGATCCGTGGTGAACGGCGTCGCGGTGGCAGCTGAGAAGAGTCGATTTGTCGTTAAGCAGAAGAGAGGCGTTGATTTATTCCGCAGAACTGGATGTTTACAGGCCATGTTGGCTGGTGTTCGCCTGCGATGATGCAATGTTGCTGGACTGGATGGGAACTGTTTGACTCTTCTCTTCCCAGCAAACACAGCAGGGGTGTGAGCGAGGCTTTGTATGAAATCGGAGACGGGCATTAATAGCACGTTAAATGTTCCTAAATTAACGATGAGATTGTGTGATGTTATTTGATATAATTCCTTCATATAATGTTATTTGCCAAATGAGATGTAGAGCACTTTTTCTAAATCCTCTTTTAATTCTGTAATGGAGATAAATTGTATATCCAAGAAACAAAAACTACTGAATGTCGATTTTGTGGTGAAGCGTGATCTTTTTACTCCAACTGCAGATTTTGGTTTATGCGCGACTGAAATATATCAGCACAAGTAGCTGCCATTTCTTTTGTCTGGCATGATGTCAAATGTCAGACGTGGCTGCAGCTGTGAAACATGTCAGTTGTAAGAATGCAACGGTGTAGTAAACCCATGTAGCTGAAGCGGTACATGCTCTCAGGGAGAATTGTGATTATACAAGCAGTGTGTTCTGAAATTTTTACTGTAAAGTTATTAATGAAGCGGTTTTCGTTGTGAAGCATTACATTCATTGTCCTGCCTGGATTCACTGGATTCATAATAGTGACAATAGTAAAGTAGTAATATTTTTCTTACAGTAAATTGCATACTGCATTTGCTTCCATGCTATAGTACAGAGATGTTCGCTGACTGTACATATCTCTACTGTTATGCATGAAGTAACTTGCATGTTATTTTCTGCATACAGTGTGCAAGTGTGATGCAAAAGTTGCAGATAAGACAGAATGATATGAGAAAAACAATGATGGTAAAGAGCAGTTTGTTCCTTCTGTAAGTCAGTAAGTAGCCTGGAGGAATTCTCTCAGTATGGAGTCCCAGCAATAACTGAACAGCTAAAAAGAGTAATAATATATGAATCATGTGAAAATGTGTGTTTTTGATTTTGTAAATCATGAGCTACTTAGGATAATGTAATTTCATATCGAGCCCTGGTTAGCGTACTGTAGTGCTGATTTACCATACTGGGACACAGACAGCAGCAGCAGAGTCTGGGGGCAGGTGCCCCCCCCCCCCCCACCCCACCCCGATTAACCTCAAGTCAGACCAGGGGATCTCAGACTTTTTGGATCATAGGTCCGTTTCAGACTTTTGTTCAAAGTCAGAGGTCCGGATCAGTTTTCAAAATCAAAACAGCATTTCCATATAAACATGAATACATTGCAATAAAGGGGAGCTTTTTACAGTAACGCTTGATTGGGGGGGTTATGACGAGTTATGAGTGCCAACTTCGATGGCTCTGCTTTGTATTTTTTATTTCAAACCATGTTAAATCATATCGATTCATGATGTGTCTTATTGGCTGGATTAACTTCTGGTTCGGTCCACATTCAGAGCGCGGTTTACACGCAGTAAGTAAACACTGACAGAGGCCGAATGGCCCCTCTTTCCCTCTTGGGGCCTCCACACAGCGATGCCCAGTACATGCGTACTGCTGGTGGCCCTGTGGCATGACATAAGCTTGCAGTGGGCCCAGCGAGATACACGGTGGTAGTGAGTGGAGGGGGGAGTCTGTGCCTATATGCCAACGTTCAGGCAGATTTTACTACCCCAAGTACCATGCCGTACTTTCCACTGGCAGACGCTCCTGTGGACTTGGAGCACCAACGTTTCACTATTGCGATTGCAGGCGTTACTCAGCAATATTACGTAAGCTGGCATTTTAAAGCCTGATAGGTGAGCAAGAGTGTTTTGATTGAGGAGAGCCGAGGGGGGGGGGGGCGTTCTGTTTGTGTCCTCATGCCATCATATTTCACTTCTGACTGTATTTGTGGCCCTGGCACAGAGTGTGCAGGTTCTGCTCGGCAAGACAACCAAATGATATTGAATCAAATATGTGTCTGTGTGTTTTCTCTGCAACAGTTAGAGAGAGCTGTGTTTTAAAGGGCAGCTCTGCCTCGATCATGACAAGCTGAAGTTTTGAAACGTAATTGAAACGATTATTTAAAGTCTGTCGTTTAAAGTTAATTGGAAATACTTTGACGGCTGATGTTTGAGGCGAGTGTAGGCGGGACTGAGCTGGGGGGGGGGGGGCACATGGGAGAGAAGCCACAGTGAGAGTGGGGGAGCGTTTAGCTGGGGGCTGCCTGCGCCTCGCGTGTCGATGCTGTGCAAGGTCCTTCCTGTGCGCCTCCACTCCGCCGGTACGACACGCCAAGCACCACAGCCCGCGTGACACTGCCGCCACCCAGACACTCCCAACGCCCTCGCCGCCTACAGCCTGGTGAGTGTCCGCCGTGCCCCCAGGACACCTGGGGGTTTCACTCCTGCGCTTCTTTTTGTTTTGTTTTTCTACACGTTTCATTCAGAGGCGTGGCATCCGTATGAGCTGTTTCTTAAGTGATAAACGAAAACAAAACCTCGAGTGTGGTATTTTTAACGTCCCCGAGTTCTGTGTGTGTGTCTGTGTGTGTGGGGGGTATCATTTATAGTTAGAGAATTTAGACCCATCGCATGCTGTCTGGAATAGACGACGGCTGTGTGCGGGCTGTCAGTGCAGACGCTGTGCGGACGCTGTCAGGCAGTCGGGGTTTGGGGTCTCTGGTCGGTGGGCTGGGCAGCATTTCCGTTTTCGCCGTGCTGTTCCTCACCCCAGCCCACTGAAAATATGCTGCAGGTTATAAATAACTGCAGGTTTTGCCCAGTCGGTCCATTAATTACTTTTGACCCAGTTGTAGAGGCTTTGGTGCTGCCGGTGATCTGAGCCATACATCATTAACCAGGGGACAGCTGGTAAGAAAGCGGGTCAGTCTTCTAACTGGTCTGGCCCACAATTCCCACGTTTTGGAGCCAGACGGATACGAGGGACGAGTAGGCGAGCAGCACACGGGGCAGAACCGGAGGGACCCGCGGGCACTGTGCCAGGCAGGACTGCATGCTGAGGTGTCGCTTTGACAAAGGTATGCGTGTGTCTGTCAGTCCGTAGCAGAGCGTCGATGCTTTCAGTCACATTCTTGACATCCCTAGATGGATGACTCTGGGAAGAAGGCCATCTCACCGCTCATCAGATGCTGAAATCATTAAATCCATCTTGAAGTTCGGCTTTCTGTTGTTTTTCTGATCTGTAGTTGGGGGGGGGGGGCAGTATATTCGTCATGCACAGGCGCACAATTAAAAAAAAAACATTTTTTAGTTGAAAACTTGCCGTTTATAACAAACTGCCAGAGGAAATAATGCTTCCTTTTCTGACTTCCTCTGCAGGTGCCTAAATATTGAATATAAAAACTAATTAATTCTGTTTTTCAAATGCAAATACATCTTGTTAGACATTGATGTATTAAATCCTGCTATACAAATAATTCTTAATGTATTAGAGCTCGGAGGAAACGCGAGGGTATCTGACAGAGAAGGTGCTCAAAGAAATTTGCATGTTTTTTAATCATTATTTTTTAATTGTTTTAAAAATTATTTTACCTTTTAGGTTTTGAAGTCCATTATGGTTTGGTAGTCATGTATTTGTTTGGGTGTAGTAAGATACTGATGATTATAGGTGTTGTGAAGGTGAACAGTTGTGTAGCTTGTTTTCTGTCTGGAGTCCTTCCGAATGTGTGCTTCGGTAAGACCATTTTAAGAATGATCACTTCCAGGGGTCGAGATTTCAGGTCCAGAGAATACAAATCCAGACCAGGATTTTGTTTCAACCAACCAGTTGAGTCCTCTTTGACTGTGACTCTTTATACTCAACTGGTTGGTTGAAGCAAAATCTTGGTCTGGATTTGTACTCTCTGGACCTGAAATCTCCACCTCTGATCACTCCACTGTGACCAGTGGCTCATGCTGCTGATGGCTGAAGGGGCCCCAGCACAGTGAGCATGTAGCCTGAGCCATGCTGAAGTGCAGCCTGAGGCGTAGATATCGACAGACATCAACATGTGAAGGTTCAAGATTTGAAAAAACTATTGGCTCTGACAAAGTGACAGAAACTACTCATAGACACATTTCATGTATAACACAACAAGTCATAAAAACAACCAGGAGCAGTAACTATACGCATTTTGAAGGGTTTGTGATGCTGTTGGCAGAGGGAATAAATGACTTTTGGAATGTAATCTCCTTGGCCAGAGGAACTCTGTAACGCTGTCCTGATGGTAGTGAAGGGGGTGAAATGAGTCCTGTGTTTGCCGCGAGGCATGTCACGTGACACCTCTCTGACGTGGCCACCTTTGCCCCGCAAGACCACATATCTGACATCTGCAGTGGGGGCCCACTCCCTCGCCCCCTCGACTCCTGCCATCAGTCACTCGGGGGAACGCCCCCAGTTTTGGTGGCGCAGCATGTGGCCCACGGCTGTGGGCGTCCCAGCGAAAGTGGTAGTGCACGTCACGGTGACGTGACTGTCTGCCGTGCTGAACACACTCGCTCTCACCAGTGGGTGATGCTCTACCCTAGAAACATCTGGACTGTCTGAGGCCTCGTTAGTGCGACGGCGAGAAAGTGTCTGTTTATTTGACAGAGCCTTGCTGTTCACCAGAACCGCACACTCGAGTGACTTTCCAGCCACCTATGAGTTACATTCCACAGTCTGAACTAAAACATTTGGGTTGAGGGTTTTTTTTTTTCGTTTTGAACCTTTGAGTAAAGAAGCTTAGCTTTGAAACAAGTTTCTGATACGACAGGAGTGTAAACCTTTCCTGAGACTGATGTGCTTCCAATGCATGGAGACGAAACCGTCCTGAGCGAAACGGGACCCGGCTCGTGTTCAGGGATTCTTGGTTTGTGGGTGAGACTTAAAAGTTATTTTAATCACACCCTCAGTGGGAATCACTAGTCAGAGTCACAGGTTTGGCCCTTTGGCTAATTCCTCAAAGATGGGTTTCTTTGTAGGTCTATCCTGGTCGACCCTGGTCTGTCTTTAAGAGCACTGACTGATGTGCAGAAAACCAGGTGCAGTCATTTTTTATAGTTATCGACTTTTAATGATGTCTGAAAGCAGTTTTTTCCACACACAAACTTCTAAAAAAACATGAAGGAATCCATAGCATTCAAGGAGATCGAAGCCAGCATTTCCCTTATCAGCAGTGTGGTCCTTGCAGGCTGTTTCAAATAATCATAAAATTAACGATTCTTTCAAGCAACGCTAGTGGGATTTTTATTGCGTTTGTTTGCAGCTCAGGAAGTCGCAGTGAGCAGGCTAGGCGAGGAGGTGCCAGACGAAAGCGCTGCTTTTGCTCTCTCCTGGGCACCTTCCAGACGAACCCGCATAGCTCGTTTGCCATTATGATGCCCCGTTCATGTTGTTCATGTTCATCTGCATTCATGCTACTTGCCATAAGATGCCATGTTCTCTTCTGGCTTCATAGAAAGCCAGACATTCTTGTTTAGGTTTTTTTTTTCATTTAAACATGTTTCTGATGTATAAAGCGTCGAGACTTTGACACAAAAATTGAGGCGTTATTTTAAGCGCATCTGCGTCCTGCTTTCAAAGTGTCTTGAAGTTTGAAGCGTCGCCCTGCTATTTTGAGCATGTGGCATCAAATCGTTTAGGGTTCAATTCACGGTGAGAGAAACCCACAAGTCTGGAGCGTGGAAAAGTGGGATGTACCAAGCAAAGGGGTGGCCCTGGAAAAGTGGGATGTACCAAGCAGAGGGGTGGCCCTGGAAAAGTGGGATGTACCAAGCAAAGGGGTGGCCCTGGAAAAGTGGGATGTACCAAGCAAAGGGGTGGCCCTGGAAAAGTGGGATGTACCAAGCAGAGGGGTGGCCCTGGAAAAGTGGGATGTACCAAGCAAAGGGGTGGCCCTGGAAAAGTGGGATGTCCCAAGCAGAGGGGTGGCCCTGGAAAAGTGGGATGTACCAAGCAAAGGGGTGGCCCTGGAAAAGTGGGATGTCCCAAGCAGAGGGGTGGCCCTGGAAAAGTGGGATGTACCAAGCAAAGGGGTGGCCCTGGAAAAGTGGGATGTCCCAAGCCAAAGTGAGACCTTGGAAAAGCCCACCAATCAAAGGGGTGGCCCATTTGAGAGCACACTCTGTAGAAAAGTGAGGCGTACGAAGCAAATGGGTGGCCCGTTTGAAAGCCCACTATTTGGAAAAGTGGGGCGTACCAAGCAAAGGGGTGGCCTGTTTGAGAACCTATTCTGTGGAAAAGCGGGGTATACCAAGCAGAGGGGTAGCCTGTTTGAAAGCCCACTATATAGAAAAACGCGATGTACCTAGCAAAGGGGTGGCCCGTTTTGAAAGCCCATTATGTGGAAAAGCGGGGCGTACCAAGCATAGGGGTGGGACCAGTTTTCCTTGATACAGTAAGACAACATGAGGAGGGTCTGTCTCCACCCCCTGCTTTCAGTCTCCCAAGCCACCCCCCCGCCCACCCAACAAATTCTCTGCTACATTCCTCAATGATTACAGGCCTGCTTGACGCTGAAACCTTCCTCCGATATATTGCTTGGCAGTCCATGGCAGCTTGTGATGGAGCAGCAGTGGGACTGAGGGCGGGGCCATCAGTTGGCGATTAAGCGCTGACCTGCCCGCCGGGGTTAGCGAGTGCTCGTGTGCAGCCACCACCTCGACACTGGGGGCCGAGGTCCCGTCGTACTTATGAGACCAGATAGGGAGCAGATGGCAGACAGGGACACCCATGCAGACCTCTGAGGAACCACACATATGGTGAACAGCTAAGGAGTGTTTTAAAGAAGGCCCTGGCCAAGCCGCCACCTTACAGTTTGCCGAGTGCTGCCAGGCAGGCTGTGTGCCCTGCCAGGCTGAGCCCTCGGCACTCACTGACTGGGGTTTAGGTGCCTGTGCGGAGGGCGCTGTCAGGGAGGCTGTGTGCCCTGCCAGGCTGAGCCCTCGGCACTCACTGACTGGGGTTTAGGTGCCTGTGCGGAGGGCGCTGTCAGGGAGGCTGTGTGCCCTGCCAGGCTGAGCCCTCGGCACTCACTGACTGGGGTTTAGGTGCCTGTGCGGAGGGCGCTGTCAGGGAGGCTGTGTGCCCTGCCAGGCTGAGCCCTCGGCACTCACTGACTGGGGTTACAGGTGCCCGTGCGGAGGGCGCTGTCAGGGAGGCTGTGTGCCCTGCCAGGCTGAGCCCTCGGCACTCACTGACTGGGGTTTAGGTGCCTGTGCGGAGGGCGCTGTCAGGGAGGCTGTGTGCCCTGCCAGGCTGAGCCCTCGGCACTCACTGACTGGGGTTTAGGTGCCTGTGCGGAGGGCGCTGTCAGGGAGGCTGTGTGCCCTGCCAGGCTGAGCCCTCGGCACTCACTGACTGGGGTTACAGGTGCCCGTGCGGAGGGCGCTGTCAGGGAGGCTGTGTGCCCTGCCAGGCTGAGCCCTCGGCACTCACTGACTGGGGTTTAGGTGCCTGTGCGGAGGGCGCTGTCAGGGAGGCTGTGTGCCCTGCCAGGCTGAGCCCTCGGCACTCACTGACTGGGGTTTAGGTGCCCGTGCGGAGGGCGCTGTCAGGGAGGCTGTGTGCCCTGCCAGGCTGAGCCCTCGGCACTCACTGACTGGGGTTTAGGTGCCTGTGCGGAGGGCGCTGTCAGGGAGGCTGTGTGCCCTGCCAGGCTGAGCCCTCGGCACTCACTGACTGGGGTTTAGGTGCCCGTGCGGAGGGCGCTGTCAGGGAGGCTGTGTGCCCTGCCAGGCTGAGCCCTCGGCACTCACTGACTGGGGTTTAGGTGCCCGTGCGGAGGGCGCTGTCAGGGAGGCTGTGTGCCCTGCCAGGCTGAGCCCTCGGCACTCACTGACTGGGGTTTAGGTGCCCGTGCGGAGGGCGCTGTCAGGGAGGCTGTGTGCCCTGCCAGGCTGAGCCCTCGGCACTCACTGACTGGGGTTTAGGTGCCCGTGCGGAGGGCGCTGTCAGGGAGGCTGTGTGCCCTGCCAGGCTGAGCCCTCGGCACTCACTGACTGGGGTTTAGGTGCCCGTGCGGAGGGCGCTGTCAGGGAGGCTGTGTGCCCTGCCAGGCTGAGCCCTCGGCACTCACTGACTGGGGTTTAGGTGCCTGTGCGGAGGGCGCTGTCAGGGAGGCTGTGTGCCCTGCCAGGCTGAGCCCTCGGCACTCACTGACTGGGGTTACAGGTGCCCGTGCGGAGGGCGCTGTCAGGGAGGCTGTGTGCCCTGCCAGGCTGAGCCCTCGGCACTCACTGACTGGGGTTTAGGTGCCTGTGCGGAGGGCGCTGTCAGGGAGGCTGTGTGCCCTGCCAGGCTGAGCCCTCGGCACTCACTGACTGGGGTTACAGGTGCCCGTGCGGAGGGCGCTGTCAGGGAGGCTGTGTGCCCTGCCAGGCTGAGCCCTCGGCACTCACTGACTGGGGTTTAGGTGCCTGTGCGGAGGGCGCTGTCAGGGAGGCTGTGTGCCCTGCCAGGCTGAGCCCTCGGCACTCACTGACTGGGGTTTAGGTGCCTGTGCGGAGGGCGCTGTCAGGGAGGCTGTGTGCCCTGCCAGGCTGAGCCCTCGGCACTCACTGACTGGGGTTACAGGTGCCCGTGCGGAGGGCGCTGTCAGGGAGGCTGTGTGCCCTGCCAGGCTGAGCCCTCGGCACTCACTGACTGGGGTTTAGGTGCCTGTGCGGAGGGCGCTGTCAGGGAGGCTGTGTGCCCTGCCAGGCTGAGCCCTCGGCACTCACTGACTGGGGTTTAGGTGCCCGTGCGGAGGGCGCTGTCAGGGAGGCTGTGTGCCCTGCCAGGCTGAGCCCTCGGCACTCACTGACTGGGGTTTAGGTGCCTGTGCGGAGGGCGCTGTCAGGGAGGCTGTGTGCCCTGCCAGGCTGAGCCCTCGGCACTCACTGACTGGGGTTTAGGTGCCCGTGCGGAGGGCGCTGTCAGGGAGGCTGTGTGCCCTGCCAGGCTGAGCCCTCGGCACTCACTGACTGGGGTTTAGGTGCCCGTGCGGAGGGCGCTGTCAGGGAGGCTGTGTGCCCTGCCAGGCTGAGCCCTCGGCACTCACTGACTGGGGTTTAGGTGCCCGTGCGGAGGGCGCTGTCAGGGAGGCTGTGTGCCCTGCCAGGCTGAGCCCTCGGCACTCACTGACTGGGGTTTAGGTGCCCGTGCGGAGGGCGCTGTCAGGGAGGCTGTGTGCCCTGCCAGGCTGAGCCCTCGGCACTCACTGACTGGGGTTTAGGTGCCCGTGCGGAGGGCGCTGTCAGGGAGGCTGTGTGCCCTGCCAGGCTGAGCCCTCGGCACTCACTGACTGGGGTTTAGGTGCCTGTGCGGAGGGCGCTGTCAGGGAGGCTGTGTGCCCTGCCAGGCTGAGCCCTCGGCACTCACTGACTGGGGTTACAGGTGCCCGTGCGGAGGGCGCTGTCAGGGAGGCTGTGTGCCCTGCCAGGCTGAGCCCTCGGCACTCACTGACTGGGGTTTAGGTGCCTGTGCGGAGGGCGCTGTCAGGGAGGCTGTGTGCCCTGCCAGGCTGAGCCCTCGGCACTCACTGACTGGGGTTACAGGTGCCCGTGCGGAGGGCGCTGTCAGGGAGGCTGTGTGCCCTGCCAGGCTGAGCCCTCGGCACTCACTGACTGGGGTTTAGGTGCCTGTGCGGAGGGCGCTGTCAGGGAGGCTGTGTGCCCTGCCAGGCTGAGCCCTCGGCACTCACTGACTGGGGTTTAGGTGCCTGTGCGGAGGGCGCTGTCAGGGAGGCTGTGTGCCCTGCCAGGCTGAGCCCTCGGCACTCACTGACTGGGGTTACAGGTGCCCGTGCGGAGGGCGCTGTCAGGGAGGCTGTGTGCCCTGCCAGGCTGAGCCCTCGGCACTCACTGACTGGGGTTTAGGTGCCTGTGCGGAGGGCGCTGTCAGGGAGGCTGTGTGCCCTGCCAGGCTGAGCCCTCGGCACTCACTGACTGGGGTTACAGGTGCCCGTGCGGAGGGCGCTGTCAGGGAGGCTGTGTGCCCTGCCAGGCTGAGCCCTCGGCACTCACTGACTGGGGTTACAGGTGCCTGTGCGGAGGGCGCTGTCAGGGAGGCTGTGTGCCCTGCCAGGCTGAGCCCTCGGCACTCACTGACTGGGGTTACAGGTGCCCGTGCGGAGGGCGCTGTCAGGGAGGCTGTGGCGTACCCCTGTCCTCGGCTTAGCTGGCCTTCATTAAGTGCTTCTCTTTCTCTCTCTCCCCCCCCCCCCCCCTGCTCGCTGGCCCCTTCCTCTCCACACAGTTAAAGCTCATCCTCTCGGTAGCAAAGCACACGCTTCATTCATCTGCCGCTCACAGCACTTACGGCCATTTATTTTTACCGTAATCTGAGAGGCCCCGCCCCCCCACCTCCGACCGGCGTGTGGATGGGGGGGCGGGGTTTGTTGAGTCATGTGCTTGACATGGGGGGATGGTGGTGCCAGATGGCAAAGTATGGGCACTGTATGTGTGCATGTCTGTGTGTGAGTGTGTGTGTGTGTGTGTGTGTCTGTGTGTGGCTTTTGTATATATGGCATTATGGGGACGCCATGAGGACCATTGTCTTGGTCCCCACATGGGGTTCTTTTTCCAGAAGAACCTTTTGGCGTTGTGAAAGTGCCTGTTGTTGGAATTAGGGTTATTCCCGAAGAAGTGAATGGGGAGTCCCCACAAAGCTAGGAATACAAATGTGTGTGTGAGTGTCTGTGAGGGTGTGAGCGAGTGTGGAGAGGGAGCTCGCGCACCAAACAGAGCAGCACTCCCAGCCTAGCTGTGTATAAGGTGACATCTCTCAAATGGTTTGGCGCTGGATATATGCTCAAGTTTATTTTAGCAGCTTGCTGGCAGGACTGGGAAGGTGGGATGTGCAGGGAGATCCTTAATGGTCACCAGTGAACAGCAGGACGGCCCCGAAGCCTGCGGCGGCCCGGCTGAGCGGAAGTGAGCACGTCGTTCAGTTAGGCTCCTGCTAGCGTGCTTTTTACACTTTCTCTCCACTGAAGGGTTAGCCACCCTCCCCACTAGCATAGCAGGCCTGAGTTTTCAGCGAGTTTTCCTAAGCGTTTGGTCATTCAGGCTAATCATTTGCACAGTTTCCATGTCATTGGTGCTTGTCCCACTTAGCAAGGCTTAAAAAAAATAGATTTCAGGCCTGTTCCTTGCGTGTCCTGCCAGGATCGGAGCTGAACACCTTTGGCTTTGTCTCATAACATGAGGAAGTCCTGGTTTAACTGCCCCATGGACGGCGTCCAAAATGGTGCTCTAGGCTGCTTCTGCTTTATTATGTAACACTGACCTCACATGTCTGCTGGACATGATCACTACACATGATGTAACCCAATAGACCCTGTATGTTGAAACACAGATGACCTCAGAGCGGCTGTGAAATACAGTATATTATGCATTCAAGACCATCCTTTCCTGCCTCATATAATTGTTAAAGCTGACATTCAGATCCTTGTCCAGCCTAGATCTATTTTCCAGAAGTGATTGCATTGTTCTCGTCGTTTTTCTTCAGTAGTTCAGGTTTCTTGTGGTCACTCGTCTTTTTTCTGTCTGAAATGGTTGGATACGCAGAGATGTTAAGGGTGTGGGAAAGCACTCGGCAGGGCTGAGGGATGTGCAGGCCGTTCGGCCGCACAGTTGGATGGCTCACCTTCTTTGTTTAATGGTCTTTCCTGATAGAATTTGGTTTCCTGGGGGAATTTCGGCTGTCTCACCAGGTTGTGCTCTAGCCACATTTTGCACCACATGCACCTGAACCCCTCAGACCTGCACTCTGGGTGGCTGCCCCTGAGGAGAGCATGTGTGGTGGCGTAGCCATGTTTGATGCTCTGAAATCTCGTTTGAGTGGCTGATGTCTCATTTGAGGAACTGAAGATGTTTCTGAGGGGTTGAAGTCCTGTTTGAGGAGCCGAAGTCCTGTTTGAGGAGCCGAAGTCCTGTTTGAGGAGCCGAAGTCCTGTTTGAGGAGCCGAAGTCCTGTTTGAGGAGCCGAAGTCGCATTTGAGGTGATGAAGCTGTGTTCGAGGTGCTGAAATCACATTTGAGGAGCTGCAGCTCTGTTGGAGGTGCTGAAGTCGCATTTGAGGTGCTGAAGTTGTGATGAGGCCCTGAAGCTTTGTTTAAGGTGTTGAAACTGAAGCCATGTTTTAGGTGCTGAAGTCGCATTTGAGGTGCTGAAGTGGTATTCATTGCGAGTCCAAACCTCATCCTGAAAGCCAGGCTCACAGCTGATGTTCACTCAGTCCCTTAGCTCATTACAGAAAAGCAGGAGTTTTCCCTGCAGAAATCAGAAAAGCGTAGATCTCCTTCGAAAGCCATAGACCATCTCTGCACCCTGGGAGCTGTTGGATGGTGTGCGGCTGGGGTGATGGTATAGCTGGCTGTCGATAGCAGGAGCCACGCTGTGCATTTTCGCAGTGTGTACTTGTGCTTGTTACCATGGTGCCACAGTAGCTTCAGTGTTCAGTCAAACAGCCTGAAGAACATCATGACAAAGGTTGCCTCTGTATGCTTTTAGACCTTATTACACCTGTTGCTTTAGTAAGGCTCTCCTTTATATTGTCACAGTTTTTTGGGGTTCCATGCGACTTGGAGCTGTTTTGTATTTTAAAGAACATGTTGGAGAGGTTAGACTTTTAAAGCTCCAAGATCTGCTTAATTTCTGCTTCTGCTTTTGCCAAAGGATCATTTAGTTCATCCACTGTCCGCCCCCTGCAGAGTACAAGCCAGGGCAAATGTCCTAAGGTTATAGCCGGAAAGCGTGGAGTGCTGCTTGTATGTGAACTCATGTTAAACAGTGTGTCTCCCGCGAAGACGGATTTCTCATCACGATGGCGTATCGTAGAGGCTGAGATGTAGGGTTTTTGAGAATACAGCGGGAGCCGCAGCTTTCAGCGGCTGCCATTCTGAGTGCGAGGAAGAACCCTCATCTGCAAAGGGCGGCCACCTTTAGCGGGACTCTCCGCCTGCACCGTCGCAGCGAAGACGCTCAGCCCTCTGTCCTCGTAACCCTTTCTCTGCAGGTGAAGCTCTCTCGGGTCCCTAGTATAAAGTAGCCTCAGGGAAATGATTGCTGGCTACCAGCTCAGTATGGAGACACGTAATGAGACTATCAATCAAGGAGGAATTTCTCCTTTTATGAGAAAATGTTTAAATAATTATTTAAAATGTTATTTTTAGTCATCAAAGTCCTTAATTAAATTTTTTTGCTAGAATGAAATGGTAAAAAAAATATTTTTGGGTGGTCTAGTGCCAACTGTAAGTGAAATAAAATTAAACAGTGGAATCTTCACTAGTCATGTATCTTTCATAGGTTGTCAAAGACTTTGAGATTTATTTTCTCTTATGGATGTGTTTAATAGGAGAAGATTATAACAGGAGGCTTTGTGAAGGAGTGCTGAGTAGGGTATGTGATGTGAAAATCGGGTTAATTACCCCAGGAGAGCAGTAATCACTAGAGGGCTCGCAGTATCACTGACAGGAAGCCTCCCGCTTACTACCCGGTGTGTCGCTCACAGGAAGCCTCCTGCTTACTACCCGGTGTGTCGCTCACAGGAAGCCTCCCGCTTGCTACCCGGTGTGTCGCTCACAGGAAGCCTCCCGCTTGCTACCCGGTGTGTCGCTCACAGGAAGCCTCCCGCTTGCTACCCGGTGTGTCGCTCACAGGAAGCCTCCCGCTTGCTACCCGGTGTGTCGCTCACAGGAAGCCTCCCGCTTGCTACCCGGTGTGTCGCTCACAGGAAGCCTCCCGCTTGCTACCCGCTGTGTCGCTCACAGGAAGCCTCCCGCTTGCTACCCGGTGTGTCGCTCACAGGAAGCCTCCCGCTTGCTACACGGTGTGTCGCTCACAGGAAGCCTCCCGCTTGCTACCCGGTGTGTCGCTCACAGGAAGCCTCCCGCTTGCTACCCGGTGTATATTCAGTAAGGTAATTGTGTTATAAGAATTTGATTGTATATTTTTATCACATTGATTGCCTTCCTTGCCTACCAATCACAGCCCACATCAGCTAGTCCTGATTAAAATCCTACTGCTTGCCAGTGGTCCCTGTGTTCTCAGTGCCTGTCTCTAAAATTTCATTATAGCAGTCTCTGTTGGCTTCAGCTCTAGTTCCTGCCTTGTGGTGGGAGGAGCTTTTGTCGCTATGACAACCTCACATCTCAGAAATAGTCTTCCGGTGATACTAGTACTACTAGAAGATTTGTGAATGGAGTGTGATAGCCATATCATTACCCCTTATCAGTACCTGCATATTCTCCTCACATATGCCTTACTGCCAAATAAATGGATAAAAATAGTGGTAGATAATGATAATGAGTTTATTCACGTTTCTTGTTACACTAGCTAGTAATTCTTTGAACTGAAAACAGAAGAAAGCAAGAGTTTGAATTATATTCAGAGAAGCTGCTATTGTGCATCTCGCATTTCTAATAATTCAGAAAAGCTGAAATGTATATAGTTGGCAAATCCCTGTTGTGCTTTTAAGCTAAAAATGGAAAATATTTTTGGAATTGTCTGCCGTGTATTCTTGAAGTTGGAAATTGGGTCCAGTATGCCCAGACCAATGCCCATAGTATCCCTTACATCGTCTTGGTGACCTCTTTTTTTTATTGTGCAATCGTGTTGAAATTTAGAGTTTTGTTTTCCCAGTGTGTTCCTGGCGCTTACTGGGGGGGCTACCCTGGGGGGGGGGAGGTGCCTTATTATGTAAGTAGAACCTTTTGTTGTTTTTGTCCAATTTTGAATTGATGCCTTGGATTTTAGGTCACTGGATCTCCATGGATACAGTTATGTGCCATGTCAGGAATCTTTCAACTTTAGGCGGCTCCCCGAATGCATTACCATCGCTAATGCCCAGATTCACATCAGCTCTGACCTGCGGCTTCCCAGTAACTTTGCTTCAGGGTTGCGGCTGGTGATTTGAATCGCAAGACTCTGATAGTGCTGTTTAGTTTTTTTTTTTTTTTTTTTTGTTTTTTTTTTTTGTATTTCCCAGGGTTGGTCCTCAAATCTGTGGGATTTGGGTGCTTCTGGGGCAAACATGTAGAAGCCTGGAGATTTATATGGCTTATATGTTGGTTTCTGTTCCATTTCATAAACCACACAATGCCATTTTGCCATTTGGTGTGTGTTGTTGAATGATATAATGAGCCCCTTGTAATGCAGAAGCAATACAGAAGTATATTGATTTTTACAGGCAGCAGTATTGAAGCGGTTATTGCATTCAGCCATATTTTCCTGTTCTGGCAAATGTTTTTGGTTTAAATTTTTTATTTTCTTTGCATTGTGTGGGCATGATTGTCAGGCAGTCCTCTGGAAAATGTCATTCATGGCTTGACAGCTGTTTTCCGCTGAGTGGTGAAGCTGTCCTCTTTTTCACGGAGAGCCCACGTACAGCCGGTCAGAACCCCGAGTTTGCTGCCGCCAGCATATTTTTCTCTCGAGCGACGGGCTTGCTGTAATTGTGATTGTGTTGGAAAGTGGGACGTAGCTGATCTGCATTAGGGCCTCGTTTCCCTTTTCCCTGAGCGAAAGGTCCAGAACGGACATGGCGCTGATCTTGGTTCATAGCAGAAACGCGATCAGCAGATCAGCAGCTGGAAGAGACGCCGTGTGGTCTTGTGATGGAGGGGAGCAGTAGCCCTGCCTTCAGGGCCAGACCCCGGAGCACCGTTTCCCGCTGGGGACTCCTGTAATGTCCTGGCCCCCTCTGACGAGCTCTTTGCCTCGGCGCTCTTGCCGGGAGCCCTTGCAGCCTGGAAATGGCCCTCCTCCTCCTCTTCATCTCCTGTGATCTACACAGCAACCAGTAAGCCCCCGGTGTTCCCTGTGAACGCATGGAGAGAGGCGCCTCGTGCATGACCCCGCTCTCCGCAAGATCCGCACACCCTTTTGGCATGGGTGAGTGGCTAAAGCCTGGGCAGGTGGCCCCGGGGCCTGATGCTACCCTGGATGGGGGGACTGTGTGAAGCAGCATCACGTGCAGGCAGGCGCGCTCACCTACAGCTGTACTTTCAGCACCAGCACCGGCGCCATCTGTGCTAGTGGCTGCAGCCTGCATGCCCCAAACAGCCCCCCGCTCCCCCCCCCCAGTGGGGAACAGGGGTACTGCGGCGAGCAGCTGGTGCAGAGGTAGCTGCTTTCCGGCATGTGGAAGCACATATGGAAACACTGAGCCCTGCAGACTCCAGGAGTCCCCTCAGCCCCCCCCCCCCAAGGCATACGGGGGATGAGGTGGAGTCTTGGAATGCACCCCGAGCCAGCACTTATTTACTGGCTGAACTCACTGAACCCATCCGGGACTGAGTCAGCGGCTTCATACCAGCCCTCACCAAGTGTGACGCTGGAGTCTCTTTCGCTCCCTCCCTCGCTCTCTCTTGTACTCTCACTCTTTCTCCACCGCACACTCTGTCTGAGGCCATGGCCCCCGCCGTCCCCTAGCCTAGCATTAACCCCCCTCCCCAGTCACGCGTCCCGGGCGGGCCCCGGCACCCCTGATGCATGCCCGTCCCAGCGAGTGGGCGGGCCTCCTTGCACATGGAAAAAGAGGCACGCTGGTTTCCGCCATCGACTCGCCCACTGCTGCTGTTTGTGCTCTGTGTCGTACACGCCCACATGCCCATCTTGGCGGCGGTGGCGAGCACGTTTGACAAATAACGCGTAAATAAACACGCCAAGCTCCACTTTGTTCTGTGTCACACATTTTCTCTTACATCTCTTCAGATTGTCAGTGCTGATTTATTTAAAAAACAAAAAGACAGGAATCACACGCTGGCTCATTTGGGAGGGTAGGCTGGGGTGAGATGCGGAGCATCACCGGGAGCCCTTCCGGCTCTGCTTGAATGTCTGCCCTGGATGTCAGCATGTTGCTGTGTGAACGAGCTTGTTATGTGCGGGACCTTGTTAATTTTGAGGTACTTCCACACTGCAGACATTTCGCATGCTGATAATATAGCTGATCCATCTTCACATGGTATCGAATAATGGCACCGACTTATTGCCTTGAGTATTAGTACTAGTATCGGTATCGATGCACCCCTTGGTTCCGAGAGCTGCACCCTTGGACAGCAGGCTTCACTTCGGGCCCCGGGGCCTTTCGTGGGGGCCAGGCCGCTTTACCTTATTACCTTAGCAGAGCTAGCGTGAGGCACCAGAGGCTTGGTGGGCCGTCCTTTGTGTTCATATAAACACAGCTTTCTGGCCATGCCTTAAATAAACAGAAATTGGCCTTTATACTTGTAATGGTTTTGTGTATTTTCTGTGTTATGTAGACATGCATGCTAACATATAGTATTGTGCAAAAGACTTAGGCAGTTAAAGAAAATGTTTAAGACTTTCTGGGTATTTGCTCAGGGGGAAAAGCATAATTTAAGAACATATGCAGATTATAAAAATGAAGAATTACTTCTGTTCTCCAAAAAATATTGATATCTTGCTACATGGCTGAATAAACACCCCATCCATTCCATGTATTTGTAAAATTTCACAACCAGCTCAATCAACTACCTGACTTGCTAACTCAATGAGGTATCAGTTGTCCAAACAAGGTGGGGTTATGTTTTGCTCAGGAAATGCATGGATGTTTTGGACAGTTGCGGCAAATATTGGGATGACTTTAGGTTTTGAAACGGCTAAGCTGGCATACTTTAACATACATGATATAGTTTCACACCAACATGAAAATCATTTAAACATTTTCTTTAACTTTTGCACAGCGCTGTACATGTGTAGATACATATTTGAGGTGGACGGCTGTCAAGGCTTTCACCGAATCCTCTCTGTTCTGCTGCGGTATGTTTCATTGCCGAATGCATATGGCAGGGTGAATTCCATCTGAGTTTGCCGGGAGCGACCATCTCGGAGTCGATTATCCGTTATTATGCAGAGCTGCGATAGCACGCCTCGCGCACCCTGTTCATCCATAGAAACCTGTGCGGCTGCGTGGTAAGCAGTTGGTCCTCAGGCTCTGCGCTAACTTGGCACCACGAAGCAGTGAAAGCATGCAGGGAGAGGCGTGTTATGCGATTGGAGGGTGGCCGAGGCCAGCTTCGTTGCCGCGACGTGCCGCCTGGGGCTAATTTCTGCTTCCTTTCAATTCCCAGTCAGCCTTGGGTACTATGTTGATTGTCTGGAATTTGTTTAGGAACGTGGGATTGAACGGGGCGGGCAGGACTTGTGGCACGCCAGAGGTGCACGGGCTGGTTATGTGACCCATGGAATGTTCCAGAACGTCAGACCCATAACCAGGTGACAAGTAACTATTTTTCTTTTTAACATTTTAAGAGGTGTAATTGGTTTGCAAGCCAGCCTGTGTGCGGGCCGCGGCCTTCAGGTTAATGGCTGACCTTCGCTCCAGGAAATGCGTGGTATCAAAGCCGTTGAACACCGAGTTCCTGTTTGACACATGTTTGCACCATCGCTGGGAGCAGGCAGCAGGTATTTGGTGTCTCTGCCTGCCCCACCCCCCCGTATAAGAAATACAGATGTGATGATGTGTCTCACACTTTAGATACACGAACGATACTGGTGAAAATGAGGCCAGGCCATTTCATACGGCCGTCACTGACCGATGTTAATCGTACCAGCTACAACTAAAATGCTGAAGTTCCTGGATGAGTTTCTTACCAGCGAGCGCCAGTAAATGTCCCAGCATGTAGGGAAGTATGAGGAAAATGCACGTCTTTGCTAGTGTGCGACAAATGACGCATGAAGAGTATCTGGGAATGTGTTCGTCTCAGGGTGGGCAAAAGGATCACGTGACAGGTTTTCCTTTGTGTGCCTGCGTGCGTGCGTGCGTGCGTGCGTGTGTGTGTGTGTGTGTGTGAATGCTTGTGTGTCAGCTGGCCGAACCCCGTAATCTTCGTCGGTAAAGCCATTGACCTCAGGCAGCAAAAACGGGGTGGCCGAAAACCACCATGAAGTTCTTTATTAATGCGGCGATGGTGGCCTGCATTACATGCACCACATATCAGCAAGCATTACTGCATCAAACTACATCACTAGTCTAAATAATACAAGATGGTGTAAAATGTAGACCTGATGCCATGCACACTGCATACAGCGCATGCTTTGCAGAGCTGCAGTAGCGGTGAATACTGCGCTGTATTTCAACACGTGGCCCTCCTGGGATTTTTATGTAAAAGGCGCATATTTATCTGAGCCAGCAGGAGGCACCCATCAGCCTGCCGCTCTCCAGGCGTGTGCCTCACGTGTCCGACGAGGGCCGTTCTTATCCTGAGTGGGCCCTGGTGCACACACTCGCACTGCACACACTCGCACTGCACACACTCGCACTGCGAGACGCTTGCCGGGTATTTTTAGCCATGGCAAGAGGCTGACTGGCCAACCGCCCACAGACCGGTCTGCGCGCAGACGGCACCTGGCTGCGAACAAGGGCCTGGGATGGGGGGAGGTGCCCCAGGCAAGGAGCAGGGGTACGGCTGGACCACGGGGCCAGGCATGGTGGGGGGCCACGTGTGGAGGCAGGTCTTCAAGCACCCAGCTTGCCTGCATCTCCACCATTGAGTCTCCCGCAGCTCCTGTGTCTCCCAGCGCAGTTTTCAGCCCCCACCCCCCTGTCTGTCCTCTTTGGTTGGATGGATGATGCAACACGTTGCAGTTCTCTGAAAGCTGCAGGCCCCCATCTCATCGATGCAGAGCCCTGTGCTCTCTCTCCTTCTCCTCTCTCTCTCTCTGTCCCCCCGCCTTCGCTCTCCCCCCCCTCCCTCCCTCTCTCTCTTTGTCCGTCTCTCTCTCTTTCTTTCCCTCGCATGCCCTTTCTCCTCCGCATGCTGCCTTCACACTGAAAGGTTGTGACCTCACCCTGGTCATAGCCACGGGGGAGAAGGTGGGGGGGGTGGAGTTTTCCCGTGCACCGCCTGCTGAACGTGTCATGCGCTGCATGGCAAGGATGCAGCAAGCTTATGCGACAACAAGCTCCCTGGCAAACGTGAATTGAGGCGCGGCGCCTGTCTCTCATGTTTGGCTCGCAGCCTCCCAGCCCGCCGCTCTGAAGTTAGCGACGGCGCTGACGATTTTCCTTAATGGAAACACTGAGGCTCACTGACAGCCCACGTTTCCACTTCATTTTGTCAAGCTAATAAAATGTTAGTGTGATTCAGATTTTCCACATATAAAGGAGTTCAGCAGATGAGCTTCATCATTTTTCGTGACTAATTTATTCACAAAATGGTATGACACCATCTTAAATAGTTTTAATGCGTCCTTAGCGCGCTGGCCGTCGGTGACAATGGAAAAGCATCTGGCTGTTTAATAAGGGTGGTTTATGTGACGGAGGGGAGCCTTTTCTCTGTTCTGCATTTTAAAAAGGAATCGAGTGCATGTTTCACAGCATCCTGGGTCATTTCATAATTTTTCGTGGAAATTGAAAGCGCCTGGCAGTTGTTTTTAGTGCAGCTTAGTGTCTGCTCAGCAGGGCGCTGCGATGCTCACCCAGCCTCCGAACAGGCCAAGGGCAAAGCAGCCTGACCGGCGAGCCCACCTGCCCAGAATCGCACCGATACGTGTTACCATGGAAACAGGAGTGTCCAGGCTGTCTCAGCAGGGTGGTGCGGTCGCCAACGAATAGGCGTGTCTTTGGCATGAACGTGCACATGGTGGTCGTTCCCGTGGCATGTAGGGTGGACTCCGGAAGAAGAAAGCTCTGTTGTGTGTCAGTAACGCCACATGGATGTGAACGAAGACGTAGCCCAGCGGCAGGGGCTAGTCGAACTCTGGGCTGCAGGCGCCTGGCACGCGGCACCCAGGATGACGTAGGCGCCAGGGGCATGACATCAGGTGGCAAGATGCAGAGCCTCCTTTGTGTCGAGCCCCCGGCAGCCTGAGGGACTGGGAGGCATTGATGGCCCCACCTTGCCTTTTCCGCTGTGCATTGTGGGACGGCAAGCAAACACTGAGCTCATCCTCCCAGGGCTGGGAAAGTGTAGCGGCAGCACACAGATGACACAAGATTTATGACGGCGCATGGCGGGAGTTCTCCTCGAAGGCCGGACGCCACTTTCCGCGCAGTTATCGATTCCTGAAAGGCTTGAGTACCAGTCTGTGAAATGAACCCGGGGAGGATGAGAGAACATCGGCGGCTTAGACGCTCCCCAGTGCCGCCCGTTTGCTGGGGTCTGAAGGGCATGCTCACCTCGCGTGTATAATTACTGCACGTCCGCAGAAACATGCGGGGCTGCTCTATCAAACCTGTCAGCATCACCGCACGCATTTCACAGAATTAAACAATAAACTTCCAGTTCGCAGGCCAGCATCAATTACTTCCAGATGAGTAAATTATTCATTTAATGATGATTATCGCTCCCTGATATTGGGGACGGTTTGGCTGGAAGGCTATAAATCTCGATCTGGCAGAACACGCAGTAAAACTGTCTGACTGTGAAAATGAAGTCGGTATAAGGAGCGGGCAATGTGATTGGCTGGGCTGATTTCTGGGCGGTTTGTCACATCATCAGCTGTGGGTAGACATGAGTGCGTCTTTCCACAGCCAGCTGTAAAAGAAGACAAAGGAGCGGATCAGCTGGCACTTGTGCACACGGCTGACGGAATCGCTCCCGGCCGGAACAAAGGCTCCTTATGCTGTTTTATCTATTCATTTATTTATCTTATTTTGTCCGCTTTGTCCCTGTCGTCGGTGAGCAGCATGGACGCTGCAGGCTAATAGCTACACTATTGTTGTTGTCCTGATACTGTCGGAGGACTTTAAACTTCAGAGAGGTGCGCTGTGGGATAATAAAGGAGGGGGTGTCAGTTGGCCATGATTGTTCACGTTGATTCGTTCCACCTGTTCCCCTTTGCTGGTGCCCCTTTAGTACCTTGACCCTGCCTTTGTTTCGAGAGAGAATCCAGAAGGTCCACGCTAGGAGGTCACACGGTGCAGGTCTTCGGGGCCATCTGCAATTTTATGTTTCATTTGCTTGCTTGTTTGTTTGTTTATGTTGTTTTGTTTGTTATTTAGGCTTCGCTTCCGCAGCTGTACAGCTGTGGCCAGAACTTTTGAGAACGACATAACTATTGGTTTTCACAAAGTGCTGCCTCATTGTTCGTAGATCTTTCTGTCAGATGTTCCTATGGTATACTGAAGTATAATTGCGAGCATTTCATAAGTGTCAAAGGCTTTTATTGACAATTACATTAATATTTGCAGTGTTGGCCATTTTTTTTTCAAAACCTCTGTAATTTGCCCTGGCTGCTGTCAATCAGCTTCTGGGTCAGATCCCAGCCAATGGCAGCCCATTCCTGCATAATCAATGTTTGGAATTTCTGTGGGTGCGTTTCTGTTTGTCCACCTGCTTCTTGCGGATTGATCACTAGTTCTCAATGGGATTAAGGTCTGGGGAGTTTCCTGGCCATGGACCCAAAATGTCGATGCTTTGTTCCCCGAGCCGCTTAGTTATCACTTTGCCTTACGGCACGGTGCTCCGTCATGCTGGAAGAGGCATTGTTTGTCACTAGACTGTTCTTGGATGGTGGGAGACGTTGCTCTCACAGGATATTCTGGTACCTTTTCTTTTTTCATGGATGTGTTCTTAGGCAAAATTGTGAGTGAGCCACTCCGTTGGCTGAGAAGCGACCCCACACATGAATGGTATCAGGATGCTTTACTGTTGGCATGACACAGGACTGACGGTAGCGCTCACCTTCTCTTCACTGGACAATCTTTTTTTCCAGGATTCATCAGAGAAAATAACTTCACCCCACCCCAGTCCATTCTGTATCTTTTGCAGAATATCAGTCTGTCCCTGATGTTTTTTCTTGGAGAGAAGTAGCTACTTAGCTACCCTGCTTGACACCAGACCATCCTCCAAAGGTCTTCGCCTCACTGCGCGTGCAGATGCACTCACACCTGCCTGCTGCCCTTCCTGAGCGAGCTCTGCCCTGAAGCCTTCTTCACAACACTTGCATCTCTCTCCTTGAAGTTCTTGATGATCCAATAAATGGTTGATTTAGGTGCAATCTTACTAGCTGCAATATCCTTGCCTGTGAAGCCCTTTTTGTACAAAGCAATAATGCACATGTTTCTGTGCAGATAACCATGGTTAACAGGAAGAACAATGATTTAAAGCATCCAGTCTGCTGGTCTGACTCAGTCAGCTTGACAGAATGGCTTGTCCTCATCAACACTGTCACCTGTGTTAACGAGAGAATCACTGACATGATGTCAGCAGGTCCTTTTGAAATTAATTGCTATTCATCTGATCACTTTTCATAGCATTCTGGAGTTTATGTAAATTGCCATCATAAAAACTGAGGCAGCAGACTTTGTGAAAATTAATATTTGTGTCATTCGCAAAACTTTTAGCCACGGCTGTATGTTTTGTAGAATCCATTTGGGGCAAGCGACCCACGGAGAGGATAGGAGACGTGGTCCCTGCTTCCCTGCGAAATGCAGTCATGCAGGAGCCCGACACATTCCCGGAAGATCTCAAATTGTGTGTTTTTAAGGCCTGCAAAAAGGGATTTGTTTGCCATGCCTTGATGGCCCTGTGTGTGATAACCTGAACTGCAAAACTGTAACTTAGTTTTAGATAAGCTCATTGGCACATCTGGTGAGGATAATAACAATTCACTAAACAAAGCAGAGATCCTGAAAAAAAAAAACTAAAAAACAAATACATCTGCCGCATGATGGGCAGAGGTTGTCTGAATACAGGCTCAGGTACACAAAAAATTAGCCTTTGTTTTAACATGCTTACGCATCCGTCTGCCAAGTGAAGCTCCTCAGCTCACTGCACATGTCACGCAAGTTCATTCTAAAAAGTGCCAGGTTTTCTTCTAGCAGAGCTGCCCCTTCCTCCTTTGTGAGAGTACGGAGTCAAAGCTGCGCTCGGAGTCAAAGCTGCGCTCGGAGTCAAAGCTGCGCTCGGAGTCAAAGCTGCGCTCGGAGTCAAAGCTGCGCTCGGAGTCAAAGCTGCACACAGGGTCAGTGGCTCCCCAGTGCCCAGATATACTGAGTTTCATTCAACAGAAGTGGGGAGACACAAGAGTCTTGGCCTGAGCTCTGGGGGCGAGCATCACTTTTAATGCTGTTAAACAAGTAAAGAAGTGCGAAAATATCTTGCAAAAAAAATGCCTTTTTTGCACATTCATCTCTTCAATGAGCACATGCAGAGTAGAGTAACACAGTGGCTTCCCATTCCCTCCCTTTTGTCGTGCTGGGAAAGCCTCCTGGGGGGGGGTGTCTGGAGACTGGAGCGTCTAAGAGCAGCCAGTACCACACACTCCTTACGGGCCATGGGTCCGCTTTGCTGGGGAGGCTGCGGATGGATGCTAATTGCACAGCCTTTGATGTAATGTGCCCATGTACAACCAGCACCCCCACCCCAGCACTTAGCTAGTAAATGTTCTTTCATCTGCAGACCCAATTAATTTCTCGGACGGGACCAAACTGCATTCAGGGAGCAAGATGCAATGAGCCTGGGAGTCCGTGTATCGGGATAACTGGCATGCTGGGGTAACCGACATGTCAGGGGCAACTGGTGTGTTGGGGGTAACACGATGTTCTAGGGTAACCTGAATGTCAGGGTAACTGGCGTGTCGGGGGTAACCAGCGTACTGGGGTAACTGGCATGTCAGGGGAACCAGCAAGCTGGGGTGATCGGTATGTTGGGGTAACTGGTGTGCTGGGGTAACTGGCACGTCGGGGTAACTGGAATGTCAGAATATCCAGTGTTCTGGGGTAACTGGCATGTCGGGGTCACTGGCATACTAGGGCAACTGGCAAATTGGGCCAACGCTGTAAAGTGTGGTTCTGAGCTGTGTGGGGGGACCCTGGCCTGGGGTGCCGTGTGTGACTGCGGCCCAATATGCGTGTGGAAACAGTGAGGGGGTGCAGAAAGAGCGTGTGCCGCTGGGGATCAGTATGCCGCTCCAGTGGGAGGAAGGCAGGGCAGCATGCGGGGGTTACCTCGGGGAAATGAATGAAATGAATGTGTGTGTTTGTATGTATGTGTGTGTGTGTGTGTGTGTTCTTCTGTATGTGCGTGTCTGTGCTATGCATGCATATTTTCGTGTATGTGTGTGCGCGTGTGTGTGTGTGTGTGTGTGTGTGTGTATGTGTGCGTGCGTGTGTTTGTGTGTGTGTGTGTGTGCGTGTGTGTATCTGCACTATGCTTAAGGCTTTATTGTACTGCAGTGTTCTGTGAAACAAAGGCATTTGCTAGTAGTAGTAGGAGTAATTTGTGTGTCCTGGCGAGGAATGTGATATTGGCCCTGTGGGATACGACGCCTAAGTCATCGCTGGCTGCAGCCAACTGCCTCTGACTCACCCAGGGACGCTCAGCACAGCCCAGCTGGGGTGCAGAGCCCCCCGAGCCTGGCCCACCCCATGTGCGGACGCTCGCGGCGTGGCATGGCGCTCCGTCTGTGGGCGGTGCCTCTGCGTCAGCCTGATAGCATTTGGATGCTCCTTTCGCAGAGCAGCAGCCTTGCTCAGGAGGAGGGGGAATTCCGGGCGGCTTCCCGTGCCGCTCGAGGAGGGAGCTCCAAGCTTGGGGCTACAATAATGCCTCAGCAGATGCAAGCTGTCGGCTGGCCGTTGTCTTTAGTCTGGGGAATTACGAGACATTTACACAACTGGACCCCCATCTGCAGGGGTCTGTCCTTCGCAAGGCCACAGCAGCAGGGGGTTCTGGAATTTGTGTCCAAAGCAGCCTCTTTGTAGGGGGTTAGGAGGTAGACATGATGTCCCCAGGAGCCTGGAATAACGGGAAGCACAGTGGCTCCGCAGCAGACTCCTACCCCTGGCCGCTGTGGGGAATGCTATCATCCCGGTGCATGTTACATTTCACACAATCATCTCTCTCCTTGGATGACCTAGAAATTTGCATTGAATGAGTCACACTGCAATGCTACAGTGACTCTGCTATGACTCATAACTGGCAAACACAGAGGCAGATGTTGGTTGTTGGTTTTTTGGAGGTTTATTTATATAAGAAGTGCTCCACTTTTCTTCTTTTTTTAAAGCAGAATGAAATCTCCCTTTATTGTTTTTCACCACGTTTTGAAGCTGGGTGACTGTTCTCCTCTCCACAGAGGGTATCAGCATATGGCCCACGTCCCTACAGCAGCCTTCTCCTTTTCATGATGAACCAGTCAAGGGTCTAAACTGGATTGTCCGCACAGGCAGTCCACAGTGTTCCACAGGTAGCCACTACCCTGACACTAACCCTAAACACTACCTGTCCACACTAACTCTAACCCAAAACACTAACCCTTGACACGAACCCTAACCCAAAACACTAACCCTTGGTACTATCTCTATCTCTAAACACTAACACTCAACGCTGACCCTTTCCCTGAATTTTAACTCTAACCCTAACCCTAAACGCTAATCTTAAAACTGACCCCTTGCAGCCCTCAGTGCCATCGTCCATTGTCCAGTCTTCCAGACGGCACTCCCAGTCACGTCTCGCTAGGTCATAACCCCCAGCAGACTGCCCAGGGTTCCACCTGCTCTGCATCCAGCTCAGAATTATTTTACTGGCAAATCTGTAATTAATGAGATTAGTAGTGTGATACTCAGTGGCAGAGTGTCGTTTGTGCGTTGACTAAGTACCGCTGCCCCGGATGAAGGCGAAAAAGGCAGAGCCACAAGCTGTTATCAGGGATGATTCTTCCGGCGTGGCGGGGCTGGAGTTTTCATGTCGTCTCGGAGCCAGGCGTGCAGTTAGCGGGCCGTGTTTGAGGTTGCATGTTCTCAGCCGTCCCAGATTTTCCATAAGCCCCCCCCTCCCCCAGTGCCCTTTGGATAATGTTTGCATCCAGGTGAGACAAAGGCCAGGATGCGTGCAGCTCAGCCTCCCTTTACGGCGACTGGTCTCCCCCTGGCTGATGACTTGATTTTCCAGTGAACTCTGGGTTATCCTCCTCTTTTGGAGAACATGCCTGCTCTTCCATGCTTTTTGGCAGCCTACTTATAAAAATGTGTTGTAACAATAATGTTGCGTCTGGATGAAGTTCCACTGTAGTTGTAATTTCCTCTATGGACAGCAATTAAAAATCTAGACCATGAAAATAGTATTAACTACATTAGTGATGTTCCAGCATTTGGAAATGTTCTATGGAGCTGTGAGGACTAAGCTCTGAGGAGTAAATGAACGCCCTCTACACATGCATGTAGGGTGCATGACGCACATGTGATAGTTGCAAGGCAGTGCACAGTGAATCCAGGCATACAATATTGGTCACACTTTTGAAATTCATGGTATCACAGTGGCTAGAACATCATGTTAGCTCTGCTTTTCGATATTTTTGGCCTAAATAATAATATATTTGATAAAAACCTCAGACATAAATTGATGGTAACTTACTTTTCCCAAGGTCTAGGCAATTTTACTCCATAAAAGGGTCAGTTTTCTAAAAATACTGCGTTATGCATAGAGTTCCTTGGGTTGGCTAAACTGTACGCAAACAAATGTAAATTATTTGACATCAGAGGAATCCGAGGGGGTAATTTGCGGGGTGTTTTTTTTGTTTGTTTTGGAGGGTTATCTCAGTCATAATAAGGTAGCTGGAAAAAGCAGATCAGTACCGGCTTTTATCTAAGGTGTCGAACCGCAGCTTCGCTTATCCATGATGAAGTGAGCAGGTCCAGCCCTGCAGGTAAATTCAACACTTTGCATGTTCGGTTATGTTACAGGTGACTTCGGGATTATTCGTTTCTAGAGTCACTCAAAATTGTAATGCGATTTAGGATGATTTGGGTGCAGAAGGAAGTTTGTGTATCACACCATGGATTTATAAACGTAAATGTTACAGGAGTCGGGCTTCTCAGGATTGAAAATCCAGTGGCATCGTTTGGTCTACCGCACCACAGCAAATAACGAAGATGCTGTATTTAGGCGTAATATGTTGTAAGAGTCTGCTGTAAGTATGCTAAAGCTATGTTTATCTGTGTCGGCTGTATTCCTGCGCTGCTTTTCTCTTTGGGATGTGGTGTTATTTCTGCATGCTGGAAATGGAGCTGGGCTCCTGTCCACCAGTCAAGCCGGCCTCCCAAGTGAGCGGTACCATGGGGGGGAGGGGGACCCAGCTGTCCCAGTCCGCGGCCCCACACCAGGACTCGGTGCTCCGTCCCAGTCGGTTGCCACGTGAGCTGAGAGCCGCCTCGCCTCACTGTCTCTCAGAGTCTCTAACGTTCAGTCAGCATGTAAATTCCCAAATGGGCAAAAAAAGCCCCAATATGGTGAAAGCGCCGCTCACGTAGGGCCATTCCTACTGACATTTTACCATGAATGACGCAAAATAGTCACGACTGGGTGAGAGGACTTTGCTTTCATACGTGGGCAGAGCAGAGGCCTCCGTACTGGGGCCAGGCGCTTTCCTCTGTGCTTTGAGCTAAACATGAAAAACCGAGAGGAAAGCTAGATGGTTATACATTATATTGTTTTCCCCCCTTTTATTCATTGTAATTTCTCCTATGGTAGGTAAATGCCCCGTCACTAAAGAATACGCTTAGGCACACGCAGAGCAATCTGCGCAATGAGTCCGGACTGTTTAGGAACTTCGTTCCCATATTTCGGATGAGCGCAGAGGGTGGGTTCATGTCACTCGGATCCAAGAAATAAATGACTGAGTAGAGCCCAGGATTGTGAGTTTGGTTAGATCAGGTCTTTAGTGTCCGTTTTTTTTTTTTGCGTAGCAGATGTTGATGGAGGGGAACGAAAAGCGTCGTGGCATCAATGCTGAACGGCAACCCATCTGCATCATCCCAGTGCAGGTCTACTGATAAAATCTCGAACGTGGATGACAAGTCGCGTCATCCTTCGCCTGCAGCTTTTAATAGAAGCCAAACGGGGGTGTCGCAATGATTGCGCATCTGCCCTTAAAAGCCGCCCAGACGAGCGGAAGATTCGCGCGTCCGTGTAACGTTGGCGTTGGCGGCTGACAGAGCGCGCATTCGGCGCGCCCACTCGCGTGCGCGGTGCGTGTATCGGCTCATTTCAATTTGTGTAGTTTGTTCTCCGCTTCTGTGTTTGAATTAAAACAACGGAGACTGAAGCAAACTCTCACACAGGAAATATGAGCTTACAGAAGAGCACTCCTCAGAAAAAAAAATGTATATTTCGCACAGCTCTTTGAGTGTTTGAGGTGAAGCTAAAAAGGGCGCTAAGATACCGGTTGCGGTTGGGGAGATTTTTCAGTCTGAAATCTACAACTTTGAGGCCGGAGACTTGCTGCTACCAGCGGGTCTGAAAACGGCCTTGTTACACAGTATAATAAAATAATAATAATGTTAATTCTTATCTATATTTATATCCATATTAATCTGTAAGTCACGAGAAGCTCAGGTTGCAGTTATCTTGGTAAGTTGTACAACGAATGGCTGATTTCTCATTGTCAAAGAATTTTACAGAAGAATAAATTTAAAAAGTCGTTACTGTGAAGTCGTTACTGTGAAGTCGTTACTGTGAAGTCGTTACTGTGAGCGGTTATTCTCGTGTAGCAGCTGATTAAAATCCACACTCGCGCAGGCTTTGACACAGATTGGCTGTGTGGCGACAGGTTGGCATTGACCTCTGTGATGTACGTTTCTTTCCCCTGCTTAGAAATAGATTTTTTTAAAGGTATTAAACTGATATTATTACTATGTTTATTGTACATTAAGACCATGAAAATGCCCGGGCAAGCCCGCCTCCCGTAATTACGGCGGCGGTGTTAACTTTTGAAGTGTTCCTGTTTCCTGTTGGGAGCATGCAGGTGCTGGGGGAGAGCATTACTGTCTGTGTGTTGCCTGCAAGGAGAGAGCGGGGCGCTGCTGAGCATTCTGGGAAATGAGTCGTGGCTTATCCCAAGGATGGGGTGTCATATGTAGCGCAGAAGCGGCCGATATATCCTGCACCCATATCCTCCAGGTCCATCCTGTGACCATGGAAGATGGCAGCATGTGCTTGCTTGTCCCTTCCGTCCTAGTTGGCAGCCCGTGGGAGTGTCGAGGCTCGGAACGGTTTTGCCTGTGGCTACCAAGAGCCCCCCCAGAAAGAACCCCTTCCGACAGCCGTTGTAGATCCGGCGACTGCACGAGGATCATCACCTCCTGCTATGTTCGATCAGTCCTTAAATGCAGGGCTGCCAACTTCGGTCAGCTGACTGGCGTGAGATTTTCAATTAGAGACGAGTCTGCACACGCATGCACATGCAAGTAACAGGTTCGTTACCTAGGAAATAGTCTGTTGGGTCTGAAAAGTAACCCAGAACTTTGATTTGGTTTATAATGGTTTATAATGGAATAATAAATAAGATTTCTTGCTTGAACATGAGAGTCTGGAAGCGCGGTTGTCACGCCAGATGCGTGAGAGTTGTACTGTGACTGATTATCCAGTGAGTGACCAGAGAGACTCCATTTGTAGCAGATATTCAGCCGCCAGTCTGAGACATGTGATAACCCTAACCCTCTCTATTTCCATGCTTTCTTACATCCCCTTATAAAGGGCCCGATCGTTTCCTTTTCTTGGTTTTACTCATGAGGCAGATGTCAAGAAACCACAATTTATGATGCTTTGTCTATGACTAACCTTCAATATGGTGCGTTTTCAGTGTGCTGGTATAGAAGACTGTACCTGACACGAGACGTGTCTTACTGCCGTTCGGTTACCTTTGGGCAGCATCATTTTAGCTACGCGGTGGACAAACCTGCCTGGCGCGTTAACTGCTGCGAGGGGGGAAAAAGCTTCATCTTCTGGTCTCAGTCGACCGCTGCTCCAGCTGACTGTACAGTGAGGCATGTTAAATGCTGGAATTGGATTGATAGGTGGCTGACTTTTCTAATCCATGCATGTGGTTAACCGAGGCAGGGTATAAAACCTCCCGGCATCCACATCCCTGACAAAATAAACACCTTCCACGCATCACTCCTGCCTTTTAACCGTATTGTCAGCGAAGATCTTGGTTTTTTTAGTTATTTTTTTTTTTTTGACAATTACCATGTCTCTCTTTTTGACGCCCTGTTGCGGAGCTGCTGTGGGAAGGTGCTAAATGCTGTTATCACTGCGCAGAGGACTGCACTCACATTCACACCTACACATCATTTGGATCCCACTCTCAGTGGCCTCAGACTTCTCTAGTTGGCCTTGGGGGTCACATGACCGAGCATTAAATGCCGCGTGGCTGTTAAAGAATGGGCTTCCCTCGGGCTGTTGCTGTGGCCGCAGTGTGAGGGCCAGACGAGAGCCGGATGAAGGCAAAACGTTTAACCTGCAAAACATGAAGTGGTACAGCTGGCCCTAAGACCCACAGGTCAGCTCAGGTACAGACCTGCACCCACCGACTATATTTTAACAATGCAAAACGTGAAACAGTGAGTGCACCGTGTTTGTGTGTCAGGGCTATTTTGAAATTCGAAGGCTACTTCTGTTTGAGTCGTTCGAGATACAGTCTTAATCGCTACTCGTCTCCCACGCAGGGCTTGCAAGAGATCTGAAAACCGAGGGACGGCCGTGTGTGTTGCTGACTTGCTTGCCGCTGAAGGCTGGCCGATGCCTCAGGTGCTCCGGGTCTCCGCAGAGGAAGTGTAAGGACTGCATCGGTCGTTGTGTCCACTCCCCTGAATTCTGTACAGCGTTTTTAATCCCGCCTGCAACAAGAAAGGCATGTGTGGTGTGACTGACTGTTGTGATTGCTGTAGTAAAACACAGATAGCTTGCGCATGCGGTTTTGTGTGGAGAGCGCTTGTCTCTTGGGGTGCGTTTTAAATATGTGTTCAGAGTCTGAGTGCATGAATCATAATGTAGGTAAATGGCTGTCCCAGCCTGTAAGGATATAAAAAACATTAGGAATCAGCCCCTTCTGAGCAGCTGCTGTGTGAATGACTGTTGAAGTCAACCGGAGGCATTCAGTTTTTCCATGAGGGAGAAACTTGACTGGCACAGTATTAAATGACCCTGGTCAGTGATGTTAGATACCTGAAACTTCTCCGGCAGCAGTCCAGGAGGCAGCAGTGTGACATTGTTATTCTTAAAAATGAAATGAAAACCAAAATTTATAATAAAAAAAAAAGCTGAAAAAAATATAAAAATAAATAGTAAAGCTTTTGTGAAAAACAAAAAAATTCTGTAAACATTTATAAATCTGAGTGGATATTGTTTTACTCTTTGTTTCTCCGTGTTTTGGGCCACAGAGCTGAGTATCATATTTGCAATTTTATCGTATTTTTGGAAGCACAGCAGATAGCAGAAAGGAATGGCACCGGTATTTAGCATCATCCGCTAGACCTGAAAAGTAACATTTACGAACTGCCATGAAGTAATCAGACTACAACAGTTATACATGCAATATAAGGCTAAATTGGCACATAAACAGCAGAAATGAAACTGAGCCTGGGCTGAAACTGGTGGAAAAAGAATTAGAGTAAAAATGAAATGCGTGCAGGCCTGCAGCATAGTCTGAGTGTTACCTAGACTGACACTGGGGATGGGGCGTGTGTATCCCGGCGGGGCTCGCGATGCCGACGCCCAGGTCCGTACACCTGCATTCTCTCTCTCTCTCTCTCTCTCTCTCTCTTTCTCTCTCTCTCTCTCTCTCTCTCTCTCTCAGTGGGAGGCTTCTCGTAGGCGGCTGTCTGTGGCCTGTCTTTCCCAATGATAACATTTTCCGTTTGTTGCTGATTTGACATTTGTGGCTGTGTTCCTTTCGTGTTTGTGTCTGCTATTATCTCAGTGTACCATCCTGCCTATTAAATTACTTTTTTTTCTTGTTTCTGTGCATGGTCTCAAGCAGCAGGGGGCGGTGTCTCTATGCCCCGCCTGTCTTCAGTTAACACCTTGGCAGCCGGTCTCGCCTAGATACAGCCCTCTCGCCTGCCTCCAGGCCTCCTGACCGCGGGGTTAGTTAATCGAAGGCGATGCCTCTGTCGGATATGGGTGCCTTTTCCACGGGGTCGAGTAGGGAGACGGGCAGAGCATACCTCTGTTTGAGAGGCTGTCCAGAGACATCTGAGTGATGAAGTCCAGGTTGAGAAAGCGTTAAACCGTCCGTGAGAGAGATGTGCAGTGTCACTCACTGACGTGTGTGACATGTATACCCACGGCTTCAGGTGGCACTTACTGCAGATCGGAAATCGTGGAGCACTGGGTTAATGGGCTGTGATGCGTAATGGGGTGTGACGGGTCTCAGGCCTCTCTCGCCGTGAGACATTGATGCGTCACTTTGCGAACAGCCATGACGAATGGTGGCGAGGCGTTAAACCCCAGGTAACCCCCAGAGCAGAGCAGGTTCAGAGATGAGTATGTGCTGTGAAATCCCCCTCCTTTTCCCTGTTTTCCCCTTCGAGATGCCAGACATTGGCACGTTAGAAGTTGTCACCTAACGCAGTGATTAACACCCTTGGGCGTGTCTCAGTCCCGAAAGGAGGTGTGGGATGGGCGGGGCCAGCCGTGGCCGAGGAATCGAAGAGTGTGTCCTTCTGTGATGCGGCATCACCTTTAACTGCCCTCGGACTAAAACGGACCCCAGTGAGCACGGGGTTCCCTCGGCACGCGTTGTCGTCACAGTGACGAATGAAGAAAGGCAGGTTCTGACTCCGGCTTCTGAAAGGTGGCGCTGAATGGCCACGCCGTGCGTATTGTTTGTAACCAGACTGAGCGCTGATATGACTCACTCCTGTTTCTGACTGGTGGTGTGGGCTGATTCACGCGAGTCGTCCTTAATCAGTCCACGGCCTCCGAGTGCTGACACTCTCTTTGCCAGTGCGTGCCCCGAAAGGCGTCGCGTCTCCCTGGTCTGCTCCCATCAGTCCTCTCTTTTATTTATCTCTCTTCCTTTGGGTCCACTTCGGAGGGCTCTCCTCCCACCTTCCTGAGAGGGCACCTCGTCTAAAGGTAGAATGGTCCAGCCGCGCCGCCGGGCAGTTTAGGAGAGACGAAGGCCCAGGACAGTGACAGCATGACTCTCAGGTAACAGTGCCCTGGTTGCCGCTCTTTGCGGTGTGAGCATCAGGTGGTGTGAAGATAACGGCTGTAGTATTTTTTGCCTCTTTGGTTACTAGAGGGGAACACAGCTAACGTTTTACAGAAACAAGGCATTTTCTCGGCATAAGGTGCAGTAACAGGGCATTATTGTGTCTGCCTTTGATGTCTTGCCCTGTTTTTTTTTTCTTCTTTCTTAGCCAGACGAATTACCAGAAATACTGCACGAATTTCTCAGAAACCACTTTGCCTCGAGCAGATCTAAGCGTTATCATTTACATGGATGCACGTTTCTGTTCTGTCCTTTCGGTTTTTCTTTTTCTTAAGCTCTCTCCTGCACCAGGGCCTTGTTCGGGCACTTGGTGGCGTTTGATCCAGCTAGACATTACTTGACTGGTGAACTGCAGCGTGGTGAAACTGTGTGCAGGAATAGATAATGTCGCTTTCAGTGAAAATGTTGAAAAAAAATATGCACTCGTCACTTTACCGCTCTGACAAAATCTCTCTGCTCTGCCGGTTTCAGCCTGGTCTCAACTCGTAATCCAATATAAACTTCCAGTGTTTAGGAACTTAATTCAGTTGAGTATTTGCTTTGAGGTTATATTATGGCATAACATATTACTGTCCAATTTGTTTGCTTAACTGCACGGGTGTTTGTTCTATTGATTTAAGGATTTGGTGTTATTTTTCTATGTTGCTGTAGTGTTGAATGATAGCGCTGTGAGCTAACTGCTGGAATTTGATGATGCTAAAATGCAGATGGCCCCATCATCTTGGAAGCATTTAATGCCGCACGCTTCATCCTTTGTGACAGACAGGCAGGTCGATTTTTCAGGGAATCATCATTCACACATTCTCCTTTTTTTTTTTTTTTTTAATCGTATAAACAGTATGGGCTTTTCCGCAATTGTGTTTGTTCTGAGCAAATTCGATCATCTGTCTAAATGACGGTTATGAATCCAGGACACCACGGTACATGCAGAGCACATACAGACACAGAGTCACAGCCAGAGTCATAGGGTTTTCTTCTTTAAGGATATTGCCAAAGAGCTGAAGTGTGGGGCACAAGGTGAACACGTACAAAACGCTGAGGAATGATTCAGAGCCGTGACTCCCGGTCTTATCCGCAGCAGCATCATGCCGAGCGGTATCGCACAGGAACACTTAGTATTGATCTATCTGTATCTTAAGTTGCACTTTACTCTGTGATCCAGACCTTAGTTTGTCTTGCCTGGGATGCTAAGATTAACATTTCATATTGACTTAAGATGAATACCCAGAAACGTGCACGCCGTTGTCTTTACTCAGGCCTGGCAGTCTCGCTGTCTCTCTCAGCATCTCAGCCACTCAGCCTTGTGTTTGGGGACGTGTGGATTTCCTGCCTTCATCTGAATCCAGTCGCAGGTGTCTCTGTGTATGTGCGGATCCGTCATGGCGCAAGGAGTACGCGGCACCCAGGCATCAGCGTCGCAGGATTTTCTGACTTGTTTCACCTGCGCGCCTCCCACCGCCGCATCTTCCTGCTCCTGATTTCCGCACAGTAATCCATACATGCACGGGAGCCTGGTGGCATCACACAATGAATATTTAAACCTGGTCACAATATTGATGATCTGCTGTTTTGCCCTCAGCGGGAATCAAACTGTAGGCAGACGGTTGCGTCGATTTCTAATGTGGGGAGGGCCTCCGCACCTGATTATGCATCTGGCTGCGCTTAACGAAGCCAGTCGCCAAAACACCTGGGACCTGCGTCTGCAGGGTCACTGGAATCTTCCTTCTGCAGTTGTCCACTGGCCCCAGACCACCTGCTGCACATCGTGTTGTTCAGTTGGTGCTCATCATAGTTCAGGGCCAAATTTATTTAAACCTTTTTTTTGTATTGTTCTTATTTATAAAAATGGCTGTATAGTTTGTGAACCCCTTGGAATTATCTGGATTTTTACCGTTTTGGACTGATGACCAGTGGCTCTGCTCTGATCAAAAGACCATATTTAATAAATTGTCTTTTCCAAATCTACAGAACGAATGGTAAAAGCAAGCCAAGTCATTCATACAAAAAAAAAATATGTGAAGCCTTATATTTAGTAACTAGTAGAACCTCCTTCATTGGCAGTGACCTCAGAGAGTCCTGAAATGGTGATTGGCAATTGGCAGATACTGAAATCAATCTCATTGGAATGCTGTGTCATGATCTAAAGCAGACAAAACATAGATTTACTGAAACAACGTGGTAGAGAGGAACGGTCAAGATGCCTCTTAACTGCAGTGTGGGTCTGATCAGCAGTCGCAGACAGCCTTTGGGTGAGGTTACTGTTAATAAAGGGTGGTAGTTGCTAAACATAAGGATTTGCATATTTTTCGGTCAATGACCTTGATTGCTAAACGCACGTACGCTACAAAAATATAGCGAGGTGAAATGCTGCGTATGCTGCTTCTTCAGAAAACCTGTCTTTATTATTAGGACCGATCTGCGGTTTTGGAAGCTGCTCATGCAGAAATGCGGATAATTCCAAAGGGTTTGCCGCACGGCTGTATGGACGGGAACCCCCCCTCCCAGCGCAGAGCTGTGAGGTCACAGGGCTGCCACGAAGTACCACAGTGAGGGCTCTCGCATGGCTCACAATGGCTCTTCTGATGCCTCCTCACGCTCGAGCTGCGAATCAATATCAGGGCGTCCTTGACCCTGTGAAAGCGACTCTGTCCCTCTCATCTCCGGGCCCCGCGGCCGCTGTCACCAGGCACGGCCACTGATGTCACCGCCACATGTCTGGCTGCAGTTCCGCACCTGGAAAGCCCCTGCGTGCTTTTGCCTGACCTAGTTGGGAACTGAAACAATTAAATTTCTGCACACCTATATATTAGCAGTTAATTAGAGGTACCCCCCTCAGCATCGCCCATAGAGAGACTTGATGAAATGAGGACCTATTTGCCTTGGTGCCTCCTCTGTGGGCTGCAGCCGCTGTACGGACCCTTCCGTCCTGGTCCCGCCCCGGTGTAAAACATCATTTTCTCCAGTGTCACCAGACTGACATAGTTTCTGTCTTCGAGTGGGACTTTGAGAAACAGCCTTGGATTAAATCATAAATAGCCGGCCATTATTTCCTTCCATCGGTCATGATTTTCCTGCATTAGTAAGTCGGTTTCATGTGAGCAGGACAGACTACAGTGCATACTGGGTCAAATTCAACATTGTAAAAATATGCATTGATCTCACACCTCTTACACTTTTGGTTGGTTATTTTTAAATGTATGAAATTGAAAGAAGATGCAAAAACTGTATCACCATACCGCCTCTCTCTGGCTGTTTTGAGTACTGCCTGTACTTTAAGCACTGAATGAAAAGTGAGCCCAGCTGGTTAGAACTATTGTCTTTGAGATGCGTAGATGTATAGACATTCCAGCCTCATTTCCCTTTCCTGCATTTCTGCACATCAGAGAAAATTCTAAATGAAAACCTTTGAAATGGAGATGCTCTTACATGTGCAGATAACAGTGCCTGTTTGCTCTTATCGCGATGTAAATCGGCTCCATCTGCAACCACTGTATGCGCACGCCTGATGTCATGACTCACATTTGTCATCAAACTTGCAGTTAAAGCAAAAAAAGGGGGCTTTCCTCCTCAATTAAATTTCAATTCATGCTATCTGTTAAAATAAGATTTCTATTTTTTTTCCCCCTAAAACTCCATTCCTAATTTGAAAGTGTTTCTAGTCACAATCAAAGCAAAATCAACCACCTTTTAAACTGAGACATTGCAGAGATGGGATGGCCACTGCCCCCAACCCCCAGCCCCACACCGTTGATTGCCGGCAGCACATTGAGAAGATGTCAGGATGTCTCAGGGTGACCTAGCAAGCCATTTAGAATAATCAATACTCACAGTCTGTGAGAGACTAGCAGAAAGTGAGGTAGCCTGTGAAATCATGTCAGAGGGTTACACTGAAACCTCCACTTCCTCGGGGGTGTTTGTGTGCAGTCCTTGATCCTCAATGATCCTCTAAGACCTAACTCTTTACAAAGACATTTTAAAATTTGTTGTGGACATGGTTTAAAACACGAGAATGCATTCACCCATAACAATGCTTTCCCATGATGGTTTTTATTTTTTCCACAGTTGTTCGTTCATTATTAGTGTTTTCATTCCCTTCAGGCCACGTTTAATTTCTGCAGATTTTATACCACTCTAAGCACATTTGTTTTTGGCGCTTAATTCCCGAATCGCGGCGAAAGCCGTGCTCATTTTGACCGTAATTGAAGACATCTGGTAGGAAGCCTTCGCTCTAAATTGCACAGCACGCCCTGCGGCACCAGACTCGCCCCGATGCATGACTGTTAACGGAAATGTGCTCAAGCCAGGGCCTAGATCTCTTGGGACTTCTAGCCTGTCCTTCATGGCTAGTCTAGATCCACGCGTGGTCTGTGCCCCAGGAGAGCAGGATGGACGAATGTGACATGAAAACAGCAGCGTGCCAGGGATGGGAACTGCAGTAGTGTATTGTAACAAAAAGTCAATTATTTTCTAGCCTTTTGTTGGTGGCTTTTTCTTGTAAGCAGTTCACGGTAGTTTTTTTTGTGTGTTTTTTACAAAGACTCTTGCTAACGTTATAAATCAGTGGTTGTTTCTTCATCCCAAGACCTCCAAACTAGGCTTAGTGGCCAGACTGTTACCTCTTAGTAAATTCAATTAATGACTTTTTGGACAATGAAATCGCCTTTTGACTCTATGATTGCACTGAGTACCTATCTTGTCTCCTATCTCGAAATATTCATTGGCCTTGTGGACACGTCAAACACCTGAGCTGTTTTATGTCTCCTTGCGCCGGTCCATTTTCATTTTCCCCAGATAATGTGCTGGGCAACTTGCATTCAGTGCTATCAGAAGCAATTTCTGAGGGAACATTGTTGTAAAAATCGTAACGAACACCAGTACTGTACTGACTGCGGCATCCCGGTTGGCTGTTGGGTATTAAACGTATTTAGGAGGAGATGTATCCATTATTACTCTGCTGCTTTCAAAGCAATAAAGCAGGTGTTGGCTCAGGGATTATGTGTGTGTCACAAGAATGACAAGGCAATAAATTGCTGCTTTGCAATGTCGATGCTTTCAAGGCTCCTCAGAAATGCTTCCAAAGGAAGTCAGTAATTTATCCTTTATTCACACCATTAATCATAATCGGATGGGGTTAATTCATTTGAACTGAAATTTTCCTCGCGCATTTTACGACTGGGAAACACGGCGGCGTGAGGCTTGGCGCCCTCTCGCGTACCTTGCTGACGTGCTACCGCCGCCCAGCCGGTTTTATGGCTGCACGAGAGCGACCGTGCCGTTTCGTTGCGGGAAAGCACTAATGGCCTCTGCGGCTTGCGAACGTCCTGCTGCACATCGAGGCCGTGCTCTGACTGCGCCGCTCCCTCTCCGCACAAAAGGAAATACAGCTTTCTGACAGTACCAGTGTAATTCCCAGCTTGACAAGTCCAAAGCTTTTATTTTGCCATACTGTCCTGTCCTTATCTGAATCATTTATGTAACACGAAGACAGTGCAGAGAAATAAATCTGAAGATACTGTTCAAAGGGAACAGAATGCACAGAATTTATCTGAAGGCATTCCCTGAGGAGGCTTGTAGTAACGTGCCGGTTCGAACAGCTCGACGCGGAATACGCCTGACGGGAGCCGTGAGAGCGGCCGCCAGTTTCCGTAGCGGTTAGCACTACGTCCGAAAGCGCTATTTGCCGGGAGGCCTGTGAAACCAAAACATGAGTCACAGAAAGCCGTTATTAATGCCCACTAGAGCTTGAAAGCGCTGTCAGTTTGGGTTTTTATGGCTGGACTGCTAAAACAGTGGTTTTCAAACTCGGTCCTCGGGACCCACTGCCCTGCTTGTTTTCCAGCTATCCCTGCCCCCACACACTGCTGATTACCTGGATCAGGTGTGTTCAGTCAATCAGAAGCTGAAAGACAGCTGGGACTTGTGTGTGGGGCAGGGATAGCAGGAAAACAAGCAGGGCAGTGGGGCCCGAGGACCGAGTTTGAGAGCCACTGTGCTAAAGGAAGCTTGGCACAGGTACATGGTACCACATTCCATGCCGAAGGGGTCGGAAGCAGCACGGGGAAGGTGGCCGCGTGTGGGGTGTGCGTCTCTGATCGAGATTACGGTGCTGTAGCATTCAGAGAGCTTCAGACGCCATGCTGTCCATGCGGTGAGAAGGTGTGGGCTATCGCCGGCAGATCATTCACAGTGTTAAGGCCTCCCCTGCCAAGCCAGGCTGAACAAAAGCCTTGGGCATGTTTGTCGAGCGCACACAGCGAGCAGACAGGAGCCCAGCATGAAGAACGCGTTGTCATGGCGCCAGCGGCCGGCGCGAGGATAGTGACTTGGGTTTGACGGGTGGTTTGACATCACAGCTGCTGGCTGTAGCTCCCTTCAGCTTAGTCTGCCTGGGACAGACAGGTGAGCGGGAAGATTGTGCCGCTAGATTATTTTTAATGGGGTGTGGAGGCAAAAACGAGGGCAGTTTTCACTGATTCAGGCTATAACCATCTCTGCGAGTGCTTGCGGCCAGTGAGTCATCCAACTCCAGACTATTCTTATGGCTGCTGGGTTGGTATCTTGCGTTATTACATCCGCATTGCCTGCTGTAAAGCACACGGTGCTGCTCTGAGTTTTGCTCTTAGAACTACTGCCCACCCACATACATACAGACAGGAAGTGACTCTGATATGGGAGTTTGGTCTGTTGGGTGGCTGCTGGCTAGTCGTCCGAGTACAGAGCGACGAGTGAGCGACAGAGAGCTGTTGCAGAAGATTGATGCATGCGAAGCACTGCGGCTTTGTCGCTTTCTGTGATCGTGACACTTTATTGATCCCTTGCGGGAAAATTCTCTTTTCGCCTACCCCATCTGGCTCTCCATGATGCCCAGATACATATATAGGTTAAGGGCCTTGCTGAAGGGCCCACAGATGTGACTATTCTGCCGAGCCCAGGCTCAAACCGGCAACTTTCCGATCACAGACACGGAGGCTTAGCTCACTGAGCCACATGCTGCCCCTGTCTTTCTCTGAGATGACGGTCCATTTGGTTGGGGAAGAAGGGACCCACCAGGCGGTGACCGGATATGAGGGCCCAGGTTCGGCCTGGCTGATCATGGTCCCCATCCACGCCGCTGTGGTTTGTGTGGGGACATCAGCCCTGAAGCAGTTTAGCTGCTCCGCTTATGAGCTTAGAAACCCAGACCGCAGAACTTTTCACATACTTTTCAGGAACTCGTTAACAGATCAGGCTGGCAGCCCAGCCTGACAGAGGTCATCTGATATTGTACTCGGCTTCTTCATCGCTGCCGTTCTCTCCTGGCGCAGGCCTCGCGTTTGTGTCCTTCTGGCCTGTTGTGTCTCCTACTGCTCTCTGATTGCTCACTGGTCCTTTTATCCAGTAGCCTGTTTTTGTTGTCATGATCCTGGTGATCACATCTGAAAAAAAGTATCCTCAGAAGTCAGGTCATCGTTTTCATTCAGGCAAAGTGGGAACGAAAGAATCACGGAGTTGGTGTCTTAGACTTCTGCAGCGAAAAGGAACCAAATGTACACAAGAAATATGCCTAAATGTTTATGCGTAACAAGAGTGTAAACGAAACACATCCAACCAATGGTTCAGACTGTCTCAAGACAAAGATTTCACACAGGAACAAGTATGCTGATTTTAAGGAGACATGCTTCACTGCTTATACAGTAAGTGCATTCAAGTGGATCTGGAAAATATTTACTCTGGAGCTGAAGGGAAACACTGTAGACGAGGCAAAGAGAATTGAGTCCAGACTCTCATTTGACTATTAGTCAGCAAAGAAGGCGCACAATCCGTGAGTCATAGGTCATAATGGCTGAATAAGCCTCACATTTTTGTGTGACACTCACAAGGCTGTACTCTGTGCTCTGGGTTACAGTGCCGGAGAGTTTCCCAGGTCTGGGCGAGCCAAAGAGGAAGTTTCCTACCCTGGAAAAACAACGGCCTTTCCAGTTTTGGGTTCCATGTGTGTTCCATGTCATTTGGGTTGATAGACCACCTATTGCTATACTGGAGGCCTCCTTGGGGGGGGTAACATATGGACGGACAGGTCATAATGGGGGTTTTTGTGCTTTGTCACTTCGCCCAGGGGTTGCGTACAGAACTCGCCTCCCAAGCCCTCCCCCTTGTCAGTAGAGAGGAAAGCCACTCCGCCGTCTCTGAAACGAACAATTTTCAGTCTGCCTTCGCTGAGCTAATGGACCTAAAGGGCTATTAGAAGGGACAGACTCCTATTCCTCTTAAGGAATGTTGCAAAGTGCATGTCTGCTCCCAGCACCAGCAGAGAGGAGTCATGAAATGGGAAGGGCAGCAGAACGCGGAGAGTGAAGCCCGCGTCGCCCGTATTCCCCGATGACGCTTCCATGTTTCATGTCCTCACAGTCAGCCCTCACACAAGGCTCACCCATGCTGTTGTATTTGTGTGATCTGCCGACACAAACGCTGAGAGGACGTCCGCTTCCTTAGGGTAGGTCCAGCTCAGGTGACCAGCCCATCCATGCCCTTCACCTGTGCATCACTACCAGTCCTAAAGGCTGGTATCTGCTTTTCTGCCAGACCCACCCTCTGGTTCCTTTATATACCTGAGCAATTCCTGACCGTCTGTAGTCACTCGTTATTGTCTGTCGTTCTTGTCAGCTTTTCTTCTCTTTGTCTTCACATACTGTCCTGACTCCCGTAATCCTTTGAGGTTTGGTCCCTTTGCAGCTGTGGTGTATTCTGTTAACGCTAACACACATGCACAGATGGCACTCATTAAGCCCACCCCCCCCACCCCCCTCCTGCCTCCCACCTCAGGGCGTGAGCGGGATGTCCGTGGATGAGAAGCCTGAGGCCCCCATGTACGTGTATGAGTCGACGGTCCACTGCGCCAACGTGCTCCTGAGCCTGAACGACCAGCGGCGGCGCGACGTGCTCTGCGATGTGACCGTGCTGGCCGAGGGGAAGGAGTTCCGGGCGCACCGCGCCGTGCTGGCCGCCTGCAGCGAGTACTTCCTGCAGGCCCTGCTGGAGCAGGCAGACAATGAGCTGGTGGTCAGCCTGCCAGAAGAGGTACGGCCGCACGCTCGGAGCCCGCTTCACGCACACACACTCACCTCAGTGACTGTCACTGGAAAAGCCGCCTAACTGGAATGCAGTACCCAGAACTTCTCCTGGTTGTGTTTAGGGTTAGCCAGCAGTGACATGGTACAGAACTCCATTCTGAGATTGTGGAAGGTGGCTGACACACAAGGGAGAAACTGTACAAGTCAAACCAGTGTTTCTCAAGCCGGTCCTTGGGGAATTGCAGACAGTCCATGTTTTTGCTACTGGGAGCTGGGAGGGAGCAAAAATGTGGACTGTCTGTCAGGGAGCAGGAAGGGAGCAAAACATGGACTGGCTGTGGGACCCCGAGAACCGGGTTGGGAAACACTTCTTCAGACCAATGGTCGCCATACAGTTAATTGTGATCAGCATGTTGATAAAGGTTGGAGACCACTGCTTTAGAAAAACATAGAGCCCTTGAGCACCTCCTAAGTTTTCATGGTACCATTCCTGGGTGTGTGAATTAAATATCGTTTGTAGCTGAAGGTGGTTTTTGCAGAAAATCAGGCTGCGGGTGATATCCCTCTTCATCAAACGAATCACGCTTGTGTGAGAAAACTCTCATGACCAGCCCTGCAGAAAGAATGATGCATAATAGGGAACATTCATGGGCTGCTTGCGAGAGTCATTCTGTCATTTCTTAAACCTGAACAGGCCATTTAAAGTTAATTACGTCCACTGGCTACATAAATGAAAGATGACCTGGGAAGATGGATCAAACCTGCTTTCGCTCTGCTTGGCCACGGTCAGAATGAATGGCCTCCCAAAAGTAAATGACCTCTTTTTCCATGATCTACCGCAGCATCTCCCAGGCTGGTTCTCCTGTCAATAGTGTGGTCGCCAGATTTTATTGGAAAGAACAGAAGCCTCATTAAATGATCGGTGGTACAAAACGCTGAACAGTTTGGCGGGCTCAAGGCCTTAGCTGGATATTGAAAAAGTTTGGTTCGAGAACTGAAAAATCTGTATTATTATAATTTTAAAAAACTTATATTACCGTCAGCACCACCTTAACTGCATGGTGGCAGTCAAATTAAGTTCTTAATTACAGCCTTTTACCATACTCTCATACCTCATTATGGCATCACCCTATGTTTTTGATTAACCAGCCTGGCTCAGTTATTGAGTGATGGCCTGTTCATGACTTTCGACTACATTCAAGTGTAATATAACACACCAAGCCAGTACCATTTGCAGTACCTACAACTTAGAGAAGCAATTAACAAAAGATTATTATTAGAAAAGTTAATAATTAGAGCCATTTTCTTTGCTTAAATCTGCAGCCTTTCAGACCATCAAAATTATAAACTCTTAGTGTGTGAATTTAGATTAAAATCAATTCCTGTGTACAAATGACTTAGACTTCAATAACCTCCAATATGACATGAATTGAAAATGCATATATAGAGTTGCGTAATGCAGGTCCAGAGAGTAAATGTCCAGACCGGGATTTAATTTCAACCAACCAGTTGAGCATAAAGAGTCACAGTCACAGAGGACTCAACTGGTTGGTTGAAACAAAATCCCGGTCTGAAGGTGAATTACCCAACTGCATTTGTGATAACATCTTTATGACATGTAATGCTGAAATCCATCAAATACAGTGTAAAGTCATTCAAAGGACACACATTACCACTGAAAAGCTCTGCAAATGGGCAGTGAGCCTCAGTAGATGACTGTCTCCACGCTGTGTGGGTCTGCCCACAAATTGAAGCAGTTTATCTGGAGGCCACGGTCAAGCCAACAGAGATCCTTAGTTTAGTGTGTATTCCAGTAAGACCCACCGTTGCATTAGTTGGTGACATTTTCATGTTACAAATTCCTGAACATCTCAAATCCATCCATCCATTTTCTGTAACCACATATCCTATTCAGGGTCGCAATCTCCACACACGGCACCCTGGTGGAGACTTGAACCCTGGTCCCAGAGGTGCGAGACGACACCACCCGCCATTTCGAATCCTTCATAGTTATATCAGTAACTATTGCTAAAATGAACTTTTAGCTGGAGAGATGAGGAAAAAAACTACCCACAGACCAGTGGCTCTTGCTGTCCACCCGAACTTAGAAAAGCCTCCTTGAATGGCGATATTAATCCTTTCATGGTGCCTGTTTTTTTTTTTTTTTTTTACAATCCCTATGGTGCGGATTCCTCTTGCAGTGACACCTTACTCTAATATATCCACACTGTGTACTACACTCGATATGTCTCCAACAAGCAACCTCTGTACTTCACGAGACGGCTACATTTGCCTACAGGTAGTCTGGCCCACTCTTCCTAAGCAAACTGTCTCAGGATTGGCAGGTGGAGTCCCCACACTGAAATTTTCAGATCTTTCCATAGATGTTGAATAGGGTTAAGGTCTGGGCTCATGGAGGGACATTTAAGAATAGTCCAATGTTTTGTTTCTTTATCAGCCATTCTTGAGTGCTTTTAGCTGTACGTTTTCTGTCATTATCCTGTTGGAGGACCCATGACCTGCAACTGAGGCTGAGCTTTCTGACACTGGGCAGTATTTTTTGCTCCAGGATACCTTGGTAGTGTTGAGACTTCATTGTGTCCTGCACAGATTCAAGGTTCCCCGTACCAGAGGCACCAAAGCAGCCCCAAAACAAACCCTAACCCCTCCATGTGTCATAGTAGATATGCTGTTCTTCTCTTTTAAGCTTCATTTCTCCTTTTGTAAATATAAAGCTGATGTGACTGGCCAAAAAGCTCCAGTTTTGTCTCATCAGTCCAAAGGACATTCTCCCAGAAACATAGGAGCTTGTCAACATGCATTTTGGCAAATTCCCCTCTGACTTTTTTATGGTTTTCTGTCAATAGTGGAGCCCTCCTGGGTCTTTCTTCTATGGAGCCCAATATTATTCAAAATATGATGGATAGTGTGATCAGAAACTGATGTACCTTGACCTTGGAGCTCAGCTTGAATGGTTTTGGACGGTTTCCTTTTGGTCTTTTTGTACCATCCACACTATCCTTCTAATCAACCTGGGGTTGCATTTCCTCTTGCGTCCACGTCCAGGGAGGTTGGCTACAGTCCCATGAACCTTATACTTCTTAAAAACATTGGCAGTTGTGGTCACAGGAACATGAAGCTGCTTGGAGATGGTCTTGTAGCCTTTACCTTTAACATGGTTATCTTTAATCTTCCCTCTGAGCTCCTCAGACAGCTCTCACCTTTGATTTCTCTGGTCCATGTTCAGTGTGATGCACATAGTGATACAAGCATGTTCTTTCCCTTTAAATAGGCTGAATGGCTGATGAAAAGCTTGAAGGCAACTGTGATATTAATTGAAGTTAAACACTTAGTTTGAAACATGACTGTAATGCATGGATAAATACTCTCTTTAGGGGCACCAACCATACTGTTTTAGCATATCTTTGTAAAATAAACAACAAATAATTTCTTTTCACAATGTTATTGTTTTACTCTATCACACACTAAAGGCATGCAGGTGTACATTAGACAATTGCTTCTAACTGAATCACTTTTCAAGAGAAACGAAGCATTGTTTCAATGAGCTGTAAGGGTATTAACACATTTGTCCTCGTCTGTATAAGTATTTTTAAAATGTCGTAACTAATATCACCTGCAGTTCAGACCCGGTAATCCACCTGAAGCTAAGCAGGTTTGGGCCTGGCCAGTACTTGGATGGGAGACCAACTAGGAAAGTCAGGTTGCTGCTGGAAGGGGTGTTGGTGTGGTGATGGGGAAGCCCATCCTGTGGTCAGTGTGGACCCCAATGCCCCAGTGCAGCGACGGGGACACTGTGCTGTAGAAATGGTGCCGTCCTTCGGATGACTCCCAGGTCATGAAAGGTCCCTGGGCGTCTTTCAGAAGAGTAAGTGCGGTACCCCCATGTCCTGGCTGAACTGCCCGCTGTGGCCCTTTCAAATCTGGCCTCCTAATCATCCCCTGTATCTAACTGATAAATTCTCTCCCTCCCCTTCACCACCTAAACTACTGTGTGGTGAGCGTACTGGTGCAGAATGGCTGTCGTCGCATCATCCAGGTGGGGGCTACACAGTGGTGGGATTGAAGTGGCCTCCCAGTGGTTCTGTGTAGCGCTTTGGGTGTCTTGAAAAGTGCTATATAAATGTAACATTCATTCATTAATGCGGACATGGAAGTAAGGGCCTGGGTGACCACATGATAAGAGACCCATTTGGGTATTAGTCTCATTTAAAGGTAATTGTCAGGAAAATGAGGTGACATATTGCTAGCTAAGCAGACAAAGCCTTACACTGCACTACCCGAGTGCAATTAGTACTATTACTTCCGTATCTCATGTGTTAAGAAATCTTTTTGAATGTCCTGTGCTGGCACAGCAAAGTGTACACATGCATATAATACACACACAACCATGTACACATATAAAGCTGGGGAGCAATGAATCAGGTAGCGCTGACACACTGCAGCCGGAGTGAAACCTGGCACTTACACCATCACCAATTAGCACCTCTCCCAGAGTACCGCTGCGTGTGGTTTGCCACCCTGATTAGCGCCATCTCAGCCATTATCCTCTCGACACGGCCCTGCCTTCCCAGCGCGCCTGCCACGCGATTAGCGAGGATGCTCGTGTGTAAGTCAGTCCGCGGATGCGCGTGGAGAGCTACCGCGAGTGTCGCCGCACGTGGAGTGCTACCTTGAAGCCACAGCTTCCACTGAAAGCTGCCGGTCATCATATTCTGTGGGAGAAGGCCCTCCTCCCCTTTTTATTCATTATTTCCTCTGCATTTTGGGTTGCTGTCACCTTAGGGGCAGACTCACTGTATAGAAAACACAGCATTATCTTTAATGCAGTCTGCTGCTTGTTAATTATTCATGAGCCCTGGCAGATTTCTGCTGTCAGGGTTGCCTTTTTGTTATGGTAGGGTAAGTATTGCTTATTGTGGACAGTAATCACACCCTGCCTCTTGTCTGAGACAGTAGGGGAAGTAGCTAAAGAGGCACAGAGATGTGTGAAGTATTGTCAAAATCTATAATTCAGCATTTCCTGAACACATATAGAGGATGTCTGTCTTAACTTTATATCTGAATCGGTCAACCCATTTGCTAAATCAGTACGCTGCTCAACGTTGTTATTTTTGTTTTTGCTTAAAGGTGCCTGACCAGAAACCTGTAAAATGGAGATGGAAATCTTATTCTTTCTGTTTTAGTACATAAACACGTGATCTCCTGTTGAAGCAGGACTGCCTTCTGTGTGCCGGGCTTCTCACCAGTATATTTCTCCCTTGAACGGTGGCCCTTCAGTGTGTATTGTGGCTCTGGAAGCTCTGGCTTCGCAGGCAGCCTCTGTCTGGCTGTGGGCCGCCGCTTACGCTCAGCAGCGCCGCCGCCATCAGCTGCGGGATTCCTCTTGTCCTCGTCACCCTTGGCGCAGGTGCTGCATCCCCGCAGCTCTCTCACCTTCCATTGTCCCGACTCTCCCAGCCTGGTGTCCTGTTACTTCCCCGCTGCCTTGCAGGTTAGAGGTGTAGGAGCTAAGTAGGGTAATGAGGAGTGGGCTTTGGGGTTGCTTGGCCCGTTCCTACCAGACCCCCGGCACGCGGTTCCGCTCGGCTGCAGAGGACGCGTCCCGTCGCGCTGTGAAAACCAGCCCCCGGCCCCCTGGAAGCCGACTACACCTATACTAGATGGCAGAGGGGAGCTGAAATGTGAAGCCATCTCCCCCCCCCACCAAGCCGGATCGCCTCCCAAGCGGGTGACCTTGACACGTGCAGGGCACGGGGGGGGGGGCTGGTGATATCATGGCCCTGCCAGTGTTGAGCTGCGCGCTGCACACCCAGGTCGCTATATAAACAAGATCGGATCGCTCAAGTCGCTAACGGTGGCTGCTTTAGTGTCAGAGCGGCCCAGGGCGTGGTTTCCTCACAGTGTTAGCACAATGTGCTTGTTTTTTTTTGGGGGGGGGGGGGGTGGGGTTGTGCCGCTGCTCGCCAAGGAGGCCCGTTATCACCAACAATCCAATCAGGCAGCACCTCAGACAGCCTGCTGCTCTGCCAGGGAAAACTTCCAGCAAGTCGCCGTGGAGATGATGAAACCCTCTGCAAGCACACAGCACCTCGTTTGCCCAGCAATCTGCCCGCCTTGCTTCCCCCATGACCACTTGCACCCCCTCGTCAGGGCTTCGCCCAGGCCCTCAGCATGCCACTGTCACGTCTCAGACGATCAGAAACGCCGGTGGTAGTGGAGACGCTCTCCTCAGCGCGGCTGTGTGCGGCACAGAGGGGACGTTTGCTGCCCCTCACTCCCTCTCGTTGTCATTCATGAGCCGAGCCCCTGGGAACGGCTTTCGGGCTCATTGGCATGGAGGCGTCACGTGTGCTGGGCATGATTGGGAACAGGAAAAAGCTCTACTGAAGCTGAAGCTGACGCACAAACTTCTGGTGTCTCCGTTCAGCTGTCCATCCTGTTCTGTTCACTCTCATGATCTAATTGGTTTGCTTTCTACACGTCTGTAATCTAGACGACTTGTGCTGTGACCTCAGTCCCCCCACACTGGAAGTTTGAAGCCTGCCTCTGTGCTTTGTGTGTGGAGTTTGCAGCTCTCTTCTCTGTTCTGCCAGTTTCCTCCTGTAGTCCAAAGACATGCAGCTAGTGCGTGTTTGTGTTGTGGTCCAGGTATACCTTACTTTGTGAGGACCAGATGTTCCCGCAATGTGATAAAACACTGTTATTTTGATGTTGGGGTGACCATTTTTTTGGTCCCCACAAGGGGAAATTCAGTTGACTGCAATCAAAAAACTAAATGTATTTTCTTTGGTTACTTATGGATAAGGTTAGGACTGGGTAGGGGTTAAGGTTGTCAAGTTGTGAATAAGGTTTTGCCCATAGAAATTAATGGACAGTCTTTACAAAGGTGTGAGTACAGGTCTGTGTGAGTGTGTATGCAAGTGTGTGTGTGTGTGCCCACGATGGCCTAGCATTCTGTCCTGGGTGTCCCCCTGTTACCTGGAATAGGCTCCAGCCACCCCCCCCCCCCAGCACCCTTGCTCAGGATACACAGTAGGAAGATGAATAGGTGTATGTAATGTTCAGATATCTTCTAGTCAGATGTGTTTCAGGCGTGTTCCTACATGGGGAGCAGGAAGGGCTTTAAAAGCTTACCGTCACCTTTTAGCTCTTTGTCGATGCCAGCAGGGGGAGGCAGTCGCTGTACACGAGGCAGACACCCCCAAGGCATGGAGAGGCCGTGTGTCTCCCCCCCGGCCAGCAGGGTCCAGCTATGGCACATGTAGGGCTATTACACTGATGGTGGAACTCAGTTTTGGTGCTGTTCTATCCCCGAACCGGCATCCCCTGGTAAGGATGCCACACCAGTGCAGGCCTCTTCCGTCACCTGCCAGGGGTGGACGGCCTGCCGCTGCCCTCTGCCCTTCGTAATGATTCGATCCCCTAAGGTCCCACACTCCCCAAAGCCCCTATTTTTCCTGGGACCCAGCTCAGATCCCGTTCCATCGTTCCCCGGAAGCCTGCTGTGGCATTTGCTTGCGGGAACGAGACTTTTGGAGGCCCAGCTCCTCTGCGTAGGCGTAAGAGGTTTGGCTGCCAAGGCCAAAAAAAAAGTCGAGGGCCTTGTTTGTTTTGAAATCAGGCTCCGTGAAAATCCCTAAACAGGCCTTAGGCAGCTGCAGCGCACGCCGAGCCCTTGCCAGACTCGCCCGAATGTACCTTTCCGCTGGGATTTTGCGGGGTGCCGACGAGCCTCCCGCTGAACATTCCAGGGAAGTGTGTCAGGCTGTTGGCCGGCTGCACCGGCCCGTGAGTGTCAGTCAGCTCTGCACTGCCCTTTTCCCACCGCGTGCAGGAAGCCACTCTGTTCTCATGCACAACGCACTCTCGTTTAAAATGTGTGGCGTGAATCCTCCAGACCCTGCTCAAATTAATGAGCCATTTCTGCCACCAGGAGGCGAAAGGCCATCGTAAGAGGGTAGCATTCCGGTGTGCGCTCGCCGAGGGCCTTGGCAGCGCTCCCAGGGACGCCCGTGTGAGTTGTGGGGAGCGGCGGCGTGGTCGGGCTGGGCTCGGCGTGAGCGTAAAGCGGCCCCGATCTGTCACTGTGATTAATGTGGCCGCCGGCCTCTCTTCATGCAGCCACGCTGTTGGGTAGTACAGTCTGTCTGCTAATGGCTGCGAATCGCCCCCCATATTCTGCCCCCGCCTCGCTACTTTTTTTCCTATTTCTTTTCTTGTGCTCTGGTGCCTTTTGTGTTTGATATGCCTGTCTAGTATGGATTTTTTTGTTGTTTTCAGCCCCTGTGCCCGCCCCCCCCCCCCCCGTTGTGATCTTTCATGTAGCCATTGGTTGTAACAGTAGTGCATATGGTGCGGGGGGGGGCACGCAGCGATGTGCCCCCGCAGGCAGCAGCTGCTGATGCAAGCTGAAAATAGATCCAGCGTATGCTCAGCACTTTCCCCGGCCCTGACCCTCCCCGCTCCTTCCCTCCCCCACCACCTCCCTGTGCCCTGCTTGGAGTGGCCTCTCACCCCCACAGACAGCTCTCCGGGTCGACTTCTGGCTGAGGGCCGGGCGGGATGGCCTGTGTGTGACCCGGGATTGACCCAGCACCACATGAATCACGCATGCATGCGTCTATAGGGGCAGATAGGCAGGGGTCGGCACACACCCATCTCCCGATAGGCAGCTAGAAGGTTCTTCGCAGTGATGGTGCACTGGCACTGGGGTGGGGAGGCGCGTGGGCCAAAATCTGGCAGCAGCAGCTCGCCTGTCGTCATGGGGGGAACCTCAGGCCCTGGTACACAAAGGAAAGTGACCTGCTTTTATGTGTGTGGCTCTGTGCCCCCTGAGGACCTGTTAGAGCGGCGGTCACAAGGCCGTCCAGAGAACGTAACCTCATTACGGCCGCTTTGCCGGAGGACTCGCTGCGTCTACTTAAAATACACTCCTTTGTTTTGAATATCCCCAGTTGACAGAAGCACGGTCTTTAGCAGTTAAAGAAATGTGCTGGGCGTTTTAATTGTAATTATTAATTCCACCAGCTGTAATCACAGGATATATATATTTTTTTTTTAAGTTTAGTTTCAGATTAGGTCTGCATTTCTGTAGAGTTCTGGTATCACCACACAAGCCTGCTATGTTTTTCCTCTGCCTGGTTCCTGGGGCCTGACCTGGGTTTTGTCTGGACCAATGAAAGATGCAGTGGGTTTGTGTTGGGGATGCAGGGGTTACTTCAGCACACTTAAGTAGTCAAGCTCTATCCACGCCGCCAGCAGTCTGACTGTTTTTCTGTGTCCCCCCCCCGCAGGTCACAGCCCGGGGCTTCGGCCCGCTGCTGCAGTTCGCCTATACGGCCAAGCTGCTGCTCAGCCGAGAGAACATCCAGGAGGTCATCCGGTGCGCTGAGTTCTTGCGCATGCACAACCTGGAAGATTCCTGCTTCCGCTTCCTGGAGGCACAATTGCGCAGCGAGGAGGACGGCCTGTTGCTCTGCCACAGGGTGGCGCCGCTGCCCCCAGCCCGGGAGGCGGGTGACCACTCAGACGATGAGGCCATGCAACCAGAAGCACCCGCCTCCACCTCGCCGAATAGCGCTATGGGCAACCACGACGAGAGGCTGGCGGTGGGGGTGCCCGGGGACTGTGCCTCGGACATGCCCCGCTGCCCCAAGTACAGGAAGTACCAGGGCTACAACAAGCACAATAACAGCAACCCCTCACACAGCAGTACCTCAGGGTTTCCCAGCACGCTCGTGGAGAGTGACGGAGGCAGCAGCAGCTTCCTGGGCCAGGCCAGGCCGGCAGTGGTGCACATCAAGGAGGAGCCGCGCACCGAGGACGAGGCTGTCTCGCTGTGCCTGTCGGGAGACGAGCCAGATGGCGTGGCCGGCATGGAGATGGATGACGAGGAGCTCAACGCACCTTCCCCCCCCTGCCAGCGAGCCTCCCTCCGCAAACCCGCCGGAACGGTGGGCCAGCTGTTCGCCGCACAGTTGACCGCCCCCCAGGACAAGGGGGCTGCTCAGAGCGACCGCAGGAAGGACTATGGGCCTTTTGACACTGAGACAGGCGATCTCGTGACATCCCCCAAGGAGCTCGACGGCTTCCCCGGGGGCCTGCCCTGGAAGGCAGCGTCCTGCGATGGGGTGTGCAGGCCGGAGGCAGAGCCCGACCGCAGAAGTGTCATTTTCTCTTCATGCGAGCAACTCGGCCCCCCGGTGCACTCCTACCCCAGGGGCAACTCTGTAGAGAAGGAGCTTGCAGAGCACGCCTCAAAGAGCCTGTGGGTGGGGACAGCCCTGTCTCTCACCACCTCCCAAGCGTACCCACCCAGCAGCGGTGGTGCCGTGGAGCCCACACCGCATTTCCGGTCACGGCCCAACACCAGCTGTCCTGTTCCGATCAAAGTGTGCCCCCGCTCACCTCCCTCAGAAACCAGGACCCGGACCTCCAGCTCATGCTCCTCCTACTCCTACGCTGAGGATGGCAGTGGGGGCTCCCCCTGCAGCCTGCCACAGTTCGAGCTCTCCTCGTCGCCCTGCTCCAATGCTGCGCGCTGCCTTTCTGCCGACCAGCAGGACCAGGGTGTGCAGGCTGGGGACACCATCCTCGGCCGGGTGCGACCCAATATCAAGTGCGAGCAGTCGTATGGCACCAACTCCAGCGACGAGTCAGGCTCACTGTCGGAGGGGGACAGCGAGTCCTGCCACATGCAAGATCAGGGGCCGGAGGTGAGTGAATGTAGCCGAAAATGACTCACTACTACACTGTCCCTTTTATGGCAACTCTCACTTCACAAAGTCCATGAAGGTGTATCCAGTGCTGTTTATTTTAGAACTAACTTCACTGCACTCATACCCACTGAGTAGCAAAAACCTGAGTAGCAGCGTTAGTGTTCAGCTTGAATGCCGCAAAAAGCACGTCTGAAATGGGAAAGACATGGAGTTAATGAGTCGCATCTGAATCAGATTTAGAATCGTTAAAATCCAAAAGTACCCGACCCTGCTGGTGTGTGTGTGAGTGAGTGAGATAGACAGTGATTGGCCTGGAAAGCCAGTGTGATGCTTTCATCATCATAACGCAGCTTGGGGACGATTCTGAGCAGGGTGCCATCTGTGGTTGGTCAGTAAGTGGTCTTCCTCTCGCTTGGCCCTTTGGAGACAGTGAAACAGTATTTATCAGTAATACCATAAGGATAAATATCCGTTTTTTTTCCCTTATGGGGACCAGGAAACTGCCGTCGAGCTCCTTGGGGGAACATGAGTGATAGAAAGATGTTTACTGCAGTTCAAAGTAATGTTTTTGATTTCTGCTTAATTGTTGTGGGGTCCTGTCAGAGACCTAGAGCAGATTGCTATTTGATTAGCATATAAGTGATGCAATTTGCTAACTTAGTTAGTTTCGCAGTTATCCTGTTACACACCTGGGTTGCCATGCCGTAATTGGAGTGCTTTGTTTATTGCAGGGAGAATAGCTATAGTGAAGTAGCCTGGCTGAGGACAGACCATAACCACATGAAAGCCGTGTGTCGAAATCTATCTCACACTCATTATTTTTAGATATTTTAATTGAAGCTTGGCGGTAATTCCGCATTTCCACACAAAGTTATGCCTCTGATTAAATTAGCTTCTTAACAACAGAGAAGATTTCCAGCTTCTAATTAGGGGCATTAATTGTATTCTGGCCTTTGGGAAATACATAAGGCAGGCCTGTTCAAATCACATTCTCAAGGTCCGAGCTCTGCTGAGTTCCAGCCTTCCTTCACCTGTGAGCCAGGTGTGAAGCCTCTGTGGCCAATCAGAATCAGTAATTATTACACTAACTACCTGGGAGAACTGAAAACAAGGCCTGGATTTGGAATGGAGGGCCAGATCTGATAGGCCCTGATGTGGTTTTAGCACCTGTCCGCTGCCACAGACACTTTGGTATCTGAGCCAATTACTCAAAAACTGCTTAACAGATCTTTTTCAAACATTTCACAGGCTTGAATGAGTGATGAGCTAAAACTGATTACATTTTGAGGCAGGTCACCCCAAAATTGAAGCCACATTGCATCATCATAGCAAAAAAGAGCAGTTCTGACACTACTTGTTCTTATTAAGATGATAACTCATATATTTTTTTTATGTATCTTCTTCAGACTTTGCAGTGGCATTATATTGTTCCTGAAGTGGAATCGTTTAAATTTTGAGAATTTTTACTTAACAACGTCCAAGTGTCATAATCCTTTCGAGTGAAATACAGGCGCTCACGGACCGTTTGGCTTTGCACACGTTGGACCGTTTGGCTTTGCACGCGTTGGACCGTTTGGCTTTGCACGCGTTGGACCGTTTGGCTTTGCACGCGTTGGACCGTTTGGCTTTGCACACGTTGGACCGTTTGGCTTTGCACACTTTGGACCGTTTGGCTTTGCACACTTTGGACCGTTTGGCTTTGCACACGTTGGACCGTTTCGCTTTGCGCACGTTGGACCGTTTCGCTTTGCGCACGTTGGACCGTTTGGCTTTGCACACGTTGGACCGTTTGGCTTTGCACGCGTTGGACCGTTTGGCTTTGCACACGTTGGACCGTTTGGCTTTGCGCACGTTGGACCGTTTGGCTTTGCGCACGTTGGACCGTTTGGCTTTGCGCACGTTGGACCGTTTGGCTTTGCGCACGTTGGACCGTTTGGCTTTGCACGCGTTGGACCGTTTGGCTTTGCACGCGTTGGACCGTTTTGCTTTGCACGCGTTGGACCGTTTCGCTTTGCACACTTTAAAAGTTTTTAATATAGCTACTTGTTAACAGTAGGTATCTGCTGACATCAGAGCACCTATGATGTTAACTAGCAACGGCAGGTGAGCTGCTATGATGCTTCTGTTACCTGAGCACCAGAGGGCATATAATTCAATTCACAGCTCAGGCATTTGACTGGCACCAATATGCCGCTTTTAAGTACCGATCGTAAATTTTTATATATTTTTTTTGCATCCATCTCATATATTGCATGATAGCCACATACTGAAAAATAAAATGTACGATTTAGTATTGCATCAACAGCTCACCTGTAGCTCAACAGATTGGAGTGACAACCACTAGCTTGTGGGTTCAAATCCCCGTTGTAAGAGTGCCAGCTAAATGTAAACGAGTCACATGCACATCGTGTTCACAAAAACAGCCGCTGTCCGTGTCCCATACGGACCTCTGTATATACCGGTGGTATTCAAACTTAATGTATTCAATATGTGGTGCCTGTCTACTTCACACATTTTCTTTATGTTGATTTGTTAGCATCATTTAATGTATACAGGCATATAATATACTCATTTTATTTGTAATATTTCTGAAGGTTGCCGTTTCAAAATGGATTTGCCCCTTCTCAAACTCCCCACACTGTTTCGGTTTTTTCCCCTCACTGTGTCCCCCTGCAATGCCCCCCAACAGAGGACCCCCTTTTATCTCACAGAATTAATATAAATGACATTTTCAATCAAGGATGTATGACACAAAGGAATGCAAATGACCAGCTAATTTGTAGTGAAAGATTCTGCAAATTGTCATATATGTAAAATGTGCACTAAATAAGTAAGGATACTTTCAAACCTACGTATCACAAAAAGGACACATTACTTAACCTTTACATTTCCAGGTCTTTCTAGAAGTTGTACGTCACTTTCACAGTTCCTGGTGATCCAATCAGTGCTTCTAGCAATTGTAGAAGTTAGTGCATGTGGGATGACTACGGCTTAGATGGCCACACTGAGTGACAGGGCTCCCCAGGGAATGCAATGCCGTCGTTTCCGACAGCACTGGATCTAGTTCACCGTGAGAGCGGATCTTTGTTTCTGCGGAAGCAGACGTGGGAAAACAGAGTGGGGTGAAGGAAGTGTTGCCATAGCGACGGCTTTTGCAGAACCAGCCCCCTTAAATGGTATGAGTAACGTGTCAGAGAGGAGCCTCTAACATTGGCATCTGCATGATGAGAGGGGCGAGATAAACGGCAGTGTGTCGCTACTCCCGCCATCACGCTCGTCTCTCGTCCCCACTTATGTGTCATGTGAGTGACTGCTGAGCTCATTGGCTGGAAATCATGTGGATTTAGCTGGTAATTCAGAGCCCTGGCGTTGTAAAAAGCCCAGGAAAAGGGCTCTTTCTACGGCTCCCTCTGCCTTTTATGTGTACAAGTGGAATTAATCTCTGTTTAAACTGTTCCTGTTAACTGGATCAACAGTCGTATCTCACGCTCGCCTGTTGCCAGTGAATTTATTGTGGCGTAATGGCAGTTGTGGCGATTAGATACCATATGAAGGCTGCCTTGTTTTCCTGGATGCCCGTCGTTTACTGCTCCTGCAGCAACTTGTGCAAATAAACAGTGCTGGAGCGTGGCGTGTTTATAGGGCTCCTGTGTGCCTGCGGAGTGGGCGGTGAGCGCAGCCCGTAGAGGGCTGGCTGCCTTAAGGACTGGAAACAGCGGATTCTGGCCAGGAAGGAAGCTGTTAAACTGTGAGGCTGAGCCGACGCTGCTGGACTGTGCTGGGGCTTTTCTGACTGGGTCCCCCAGCTGTTCCCAGCCCAGGGTTTGCTGATGACGACTCTAGCAGCAGCTCAGTCACACAATGCTTGTTGCTATGCAGCAAAGTTCTGCCTTTTTAACCATAAAGCATTCCTGCTTTGCCGATGTTTTAGCCTTTAAATCGCCTCTTTGAAGCAGCAAGTCTGTGTGTGGCATGATACGTGCATGGTCCACGAGTCTTAGTTGCAACATCTACCAGCCTAGCATTGCAGTGCCAAGATGTACCGAATTGAGTAGGTACAAAGAGCACTGGTGAGTGACTACACCAGGGCGATGACCTCTGCTCCCCGTTGCCGCCTGTGTCAGGTGATCACAGGTGCGGAGGTGACGGTGGTATCATGTGATGGTGGCAGTTTGCTGCACAATTCCTCTCGTATTCTTCAGCGTGATACCTTAACCTCTTATTGGGCGTGTTACTCGCACAGGAAGTCAGGCGCCTCCGAAGCCAGTCATAGCCTCAGTCTGTGCACTCTGCTCTCGCTATGATCGCTTTGTGGTTGCACTGGGAGTAACACCCTCTCTGTTCATGAATATTTTAAATGCATGTGATTGCCCCGGTGATAGTCTTGTTGCCTTGAGCTCTGCAGTTCCAGTTCTGGAAGTCTGGCCCTAACAGTAGGATATAGAATGAGAGCACTTTCTGTCTTTGTCAAAAAGATAATGGCCAAGAACTCCCCATCCAATCCATTCTGATCCCCTGAGGCCACTTGTCCACACACCCTGCTGTGCAGGTTCTCAGGGACCAAGGTATCATATGGGGCACAGAGCCAGCTCCAGACTAACCCTGGGCGGTATCTATTCTTTCATACCATCATACTTTTTAGACATTTCACCCCAGTATATGATGGTATTTAAAAAAAAATCTAAATCATGTACGCTACCTTAAACTCCAGAATCAACTTCTGTGTTTCAGGTGTCTGTATTCACATGCTCAGTCTTTACAAATATTCTGAATGTAGAATGGAAATTAAACGAACGGACTAACTGGCTCAGCTAATGAATCCAAAACACTTCCAAGCAGGGGCAGAAACTTTTCCTGTGTTATTTGTACTACTTGGCAGTCATCATCTTCCTTGGCAGCAGATCGACCTCTGGCGACCTGTGCTGTGCAGAGTATCACCTCAGTACAGCAGCTCCCTGTCAGTTAAGCATGTGTATTTTCGACAGTATTTCCTTCAGGATGTCTCAATCCTGGGGTATACTATAATACAGTCATACCGCCCAAGCCTAGTTCAACCAGTGACTGTGACCCAAGATAGACTGGTCCTCTCAGGCATACTCATCATTGTACTCCTTAGACACATGTGGGTTCCAAGTTCTGCCTGTATGTCTCTCCTTCTGTCTGTCTGTCTCTGTGTTTTTCTGTCTGTCTGTGTCTGTCCGTCTCTATGTCTGTCTGTCTGTGTCTGTCTGTCTCTGTGTCTGTCTGTCTCTGTGTCTGTCTGTCTCTGTGTTTTTCTGTCTGTCTGTGTCTGTCCGTCTCTATGTCTGTCTCTGTGTTTTTCTGTCTATCTCTACGTCTTTCTGTGTCTGTCTGTCTCTGTGTTTTACTGTCTGTCTCTCACTGTCTGTCTGTATGTCTTTCTGTGGGATTCTCAGGCCCTTTACAGCAGGGCTGACTGCGGGAGCTTCAGGTATTCTGAGCTGTGAATTCTCATGAGTAGCGACGGTACAGGCTGCTGTTGCTGTAGAGGCCACAGGAGGACAGTGAAGGCAGCACCTCCTGTGAAAAGAGCCACATACAGGGTATGGAGAAGAGCAGCTTAATATAGACTCACACTGAGGGATCTGTATTTACCTGCCGCGTGCTGTGCGGGCTGGAGTACTACACGCAGCAGGAGTGATAGTAGTAATAGTATTAGTAAGCATCACCATGGCAGTAGCCAGCGTGTTAGTAAGACACAGGAGAGGCACGTTGCTTTGCTGCTATAGAGGCCTGGCCTCTTAACCTCCTGTCTTGCCAGCCCATGAGCCCTTGGCTGAGGTCAGTGGGATATACGGCCATCGTCTGAGTGCTCAGGGTGAGCGTGACACAGAGCCAGGTGACATGGGCTTCCCCCAAGAAGACCCCCCCCCCTCCACGCCACCTGTCACTTCCCTTCTGCTGTGGCCGTAGTGGCCGCAGTGAGATGGGTCACTCTCCTGTCTGAAGTGCAGTGACCATAAGTAACAGGAAGTGAGCCAGCACATGAGGCAGGGGAGTGTGAAGTTGCAGGTGCCCCTGCTGGAGGACACTTTGCCTGATGGGCTTGATACAGGACAGGTCCCCCTAGTGGCCTGGTTAAATAATGACGGTCAGACAGGGCTGCCCCTGACATCACTGCACTGTGCCGCCCCTGACATCACTGCACTGTGCCGCCCCTGACATCACTGCACTGTGCCGCCCCTGACATCACAGCACTGTGCCGCCCCTGACAACACAGCACTGTGCCGCCCCTGACATCACAGCACTGTGCCGCCCCTGACAACACAGCACTGTGCCGCCCCTGACAACACAGCACTGTGCCGCCCCTGACAACACTGCACTGTGCCGCCCCTGACATCACTGCACTGTGCCGCCCCTGACATCACTGCACTGTGCCGCCCCGCTCACTCTGCAGCTGTCAGCGTGTCGCAGGCGTCCGCATGCAGCTCTGCTCCTGGCCGCGCGTCAGATAGCCGAGCACTCACAGCAGCACAATTCAAAAATGGGCTCTAATTTGGCCTCGGGAGGGCTTCCTGTCAGGCGACAATCATGATCTGCCCCCCCTGCCCCCCGTCACTCACAGGAAGATGTGTGAGATGCTGTGAGTGGCCCCCAGGCGCCCTGCGGCAGTGACACGCGCGGCCTGGCGATATCGTCAGCAGAATTTCATTGGGATGTGGGATGGGGGTGTCCCACGCCGTAAATCGAGGGGGAAGCAGCCAGGCTAAAAGATGGCATCAAACAAAGCCTCGGCAAATCCCAGAGGGTGGCCATGAGCTGCGCCGCCCTGTGGCCACGGGGGCGTACTACACAGCTGCCACCGAAAGGGCAGTCCATCTTGGGGTTTTCCCGGATACGTTAGCGGGGTGATGACAGGGCTCTCGTTCCTTTTTGATTCTTATTCGCCTTCCCAGTGCTTTCTTATTCCCGCTCAGAGCAGAGCCTTTCCGACCATGATCCTCGGCCAACGGCGAGATCCACGCAGGATTGTGCCTCTGTGTGTGTGTGTGTGTGTGTGTGTGTGTGTGTGTGTGTGTGTGTGTGTGTGTGTGTGTGAGTGCGTGCACACGTGTTTCTTAGGGCGTTACGGAGTGGATAGTGATTTTTTTTATATATATTACATTAATTTACATATTTCTTATAAATACTTTTACATCTCATAAATTTCAGCCTCCCTTCACACTTTCATCACGGCTCATATAAACACATTAATTGCCATTTTCAATCACTGACCCCATCAGCGTTTCCTCCAAAGGACCTTATTGCATCTTGTTAAATCTCGTTTATTCATTTTTATTATTTCATTATGATATTTGTTAGCACTGATTTCTGCCTCGTTTTGACTCTCCAGTTCGCTTTTTGTTTCAGCCGTGCTGTTGTGATGCTTTCACACCTGGCATTTTCACGCGCTCACACACGCGCGCGCACACACGGGCAGCGCGCGGTGCCCCGCGGGGTGCCGCTGCCGGCTCCGGCATTCATTCCACATAGCGATCCTCTGACATGCGTGCGAGTGCGGCTAGCAAGCCCCAGCACGCCTCTCTCTGTGCTGCCTTTCACGTTGACGGCATCCAGGGCATCCAGGCAAGACAGAGAGACAGCGAGGTGTTTTTCTTGGATTGGCCCCCTCACCTGCCACTCAGACCGGTTTGCACAGAAAGGGTTTTGTTGGCAGCTCCAGTGCTGGAGCGCTTCGCGAACCATGAGTCATTGCTCACTGTTCCAGGAGGTTATGCTCCGGTATTAGCGGCTCAAAGGTTCCACCTAGTGACGGTTATGTGTAACACAAGAAATTATTTTTATTCACCTTCTTTACTGTTAGTTTTTATTAAGCTACTTTCTGGTCAAACCGTATCTGTATTGTGAATTGTGAAGTATTTCTAAGATTCTATTATGATTTTTGCGTAGTCTTAATATTTTTGGTTTGTGGTTTATTTCTGCTTTATAGTGAATTAAAATTGCTTGTATATTTAAACTTTACTGACCATCCTCACAGGTGGCTGTAACTTTTATAAATTGAATGAAAATTTGAGAGCAGTTGGTCTCACTCTGTGTCCCAGAGAACATGCAGTGGTTCTCCTTTATTTTGATAAAAGATCTGTTGAGGTGGCCCAGCCCCCAAAGGCTTCTTTTGGGAATGCAAGCTGGAGACAGCTCTGCTGGCAAGTCTAGAAATATCTTGGCATCCCCCAAAATTGCTGGAATCCATTCCATTGGAAATGAAGGTTGGATGAACCCTGTATGTTGGGCTCCCTGCATGAGCTCTCTGGAAAATGGATGGATGGATGGATGGATGAATGGATGAGTGAATGGAATGACCAGCCTTGAATAGCTGCATGCACATCTCTCATCACAGGTCAAACTTCCCTTCCCTGTCGATCAAATCACAAATCTTCCACGGAATGACTTCCAAATGATGGTGAAGATGCACAAACTGACCTCAGAGCAGCTGGAGTTCATCCACGACGTCCGGCGGAGGAGCAAGAACCGCATCGCGGCTCAGCGCTGCCGCAAAAGGAAGCTGGACTGCATCCTCAACCTGGAGTGCGAGATCCGCAAGCTGGTGAGCCAAACGCAGCCTGGCACGCACATACGCTCACACCATTTGCACACTAGCACCACAGATAGAGGTGCGCATGCATTCACACAGACGTGCATGTCCTCACATACAGTGGGTGCATGACTCAGTCACCGCAAAACATTCACTCACAAGTAGTTATTACCGTCAGGAGCCCTTAATTTGCAGAGAAAAGCTATGACTCAGGTACTTCATTCCAGTTGTGTAAATGTTTTATCAAAACTCTTCTGTGTTACATCTTGTAATATTAGATCTGTAGTTTATGTATCTGTGACCCTCAAAAGGCCTGAGGATGAATAGATGGATGGTTTCTGCACTATTTATGTCAAGCAGTGTGTGGCTGTGTTAGCCTGTGATGTCTAGTAGCTGTGTTAGGCTATGTTGTCCTGTGGCTGTGTTCACCTGTGATGTCTTGTAGTTGTGTTAGGTTGTGTGATCCTGTAGCTGTGTTCATCTGTGATGTCTCGTAGCTGTGTTAGGCTATGTGGTCCTGTGGCTGTGTTCGCCTGTGATGTCTTGCAACAGTATGACACTGAGTTTCCTGTGTGTGACTCCTTGTCAGGTGACTGAGAAGGACAAGCTACTGACAGAGCGCAGCAAGCTGGAGGCCTGCATGGGTGAGCTGTGGGAGAACTTCTCTTGCTTGTCACAGGAGGTATACCGGGATGTGCAGCTCAGTCCAGAGCAGGTCCAGTCACTGCACCGCTACTGCCCAGTGCTGCGACCCAGCGAGCCCACCGCCACATCCCCCACCCCCTGCTCCCCCTCCGCTGCCGCTGCCTCCACCAGCATCGACCTCACTACCAGCTCCAGTTCACCCACCCCAGAGCCCCGTACCCTCAAGTCCCCCTGCCATCCTGAGAGCGAAGCCGGCCCAGCCCGCTGGGCTCTGGGCAACGGGGCCGACAACCTAGGGGGTGTGGTTCTAGCCAACGAAGGCCGAGAGTCGGCCGTGTACCTGGAGTCAGGGCTGACCTTCGAACAGACTAACCAGACAGTCACCGATTTCTGCCAGGAAATGACCGATAAATGTACCACTGACGAACAGCCCAGAAAGGAATATACCTAGTGATAGTGGACATCACTTCCTCTTTTTATTTAATTATCTCCTGACAAACCTCGGCCTGAGGTTAAGTTTCTCAAGACCTGCCAATGTTCTTCAAAAAAAAAATCGTTTTGTTTTGTATTTTTGTATTATGTTGTATTTTTTTGAAGGTCAACACTACAGTGGTCTTAACAGCAGCAATACTTATCTCACAGTATTTCCTTCAAACCATGACATTGTGAGACCCTCTCACAGAACTTCTTCTTGATGGTGCTACCCCGCCACACCCCGGCTGTGACCTCTGCAGTGGAACCACTGCCTCTGTGTTTTACACTTTCAAAACAGGGATGGGCAGCTCACATCTCAAAGCTGAAAACCTCCATGGACCTAGAAGCAGCTCTGATCACTCCCTCTCTCCCTCTCCCTCTCATTTTCAATGGCCCTTGTCACAGCAATTCAGTCTCAGGAAATGTTTTCTGAATGTTCAATATTGTTCATGAAAATAAGAGTACAACTTCTGTACACTGGGAATTTTATACAGCCCCAAGACTGTACGTGTCCATATGCAAAAATTTCTCCTGTACAGCTCATTTATAGCGTTTCGATACTGGAACTCCCAACGTATATTGTACAGACGTTTGTACCTAAACATTCCTCTCTTGCCTTCTGCAGTGCTGACACTGAAAAACACACAGAGACAAGTGTTGGTACGTGGTCACATAGCTAAGCTCCTCACACATCAGCAATACCATTCTTTATGGGCGGGTTTAACAGTTGATATTTAAGTGCTCGTTTGTCCAGAACTGTATTGTATATAATATGAAGCATGGTGACATTTGTCACAGTAAAATTGTACAGCTAGTGGTTAATGTTTTTTTTCCCCATTGGGTTTCATCAGACATATTTTGCTGCTGGAAAATATTATTTGGCTGTTTCCTGTCAAGATTGAACGTCGAGTATTCTGAAACTCAGGAAATCAGCTTCTCACACACACGTACAAAGACGTACAAAGACATACATGTGCACACACTGCATATTCACACGAATGGGATCCAGAGCCCCTTGCATGTTCCTACCAGTTACAATTTGGATGTTGATGAAGAGGTCAATAGGAAATATGTTTTTAAACAGTGGATGCTTTCAATTTGATTTTATGTGAATCTTTTTTATCTTATGGAAGCAAGTTTTGGCTTGAGAGGAAGTTTGTGTTGAGACGCCTTTCTTCCTTATTGGTTTTAAAGGCTATTATATGTATTTGAGAAATCCTTTTCTGAAGAAGAGAGGTGGGAAATTGCATCAGTGTTAAATGTCCTGATGTTAAGGACGAATGCCACTGGGAGGCGATGAACGTTTACAAAGGAAACAAGCTCTCCATTTAAACATCATGTAGGGACGTAGATCTCCACAGACTTCAGTCTACATTCCGGCACTTTCTGTCTCGCACTAGGCACTCGCAATATCAGTAAGCACTTCGAGGAGGGTTATCCCTCCGTTCAAATTCCCAGAAAGGTAGAAAATTAAAGCACTTAAATTGGCATCAGAGCTTCACCTCTAAAGAATTGGTGTGCTATTCTCTTTATGTTGTCTTTTAGTGTCTAATATGAAAAAAAGAGTTTATTCAAAAATGCAGACTATTTAAATTGCAGAATAGGAATACAGCTGTTGCAATCTGTGGAGATATTGAGTATTTGTGTTTGTATTTGTTTGAGGATAGAATAAGCTAATTAATGACTGAGTTCGTTTGCCATGTGGTCAGGTAGATGTTGTTTTAAAAGAAAAGATAGTGGAACAATCATGTGGAATAGTCATATTTTTCCCTAATTGTAAATTTTGTTAAAAACCTATTAATGCAGTGGGAATGCATGTTCCTTGTATTATTTCTCTTGTCTTGCGTTTTCTAGGTCTGTAGTCCACAGATGAATATTTAGTCTCCCTTGTCTTGATATTTACAAAAACAGGAATTGCAGAATCAGATCCCTGAAAGCCGTGCAGGGTTTCAGCTAGAAACCTGTAGTGATGGTACTGAATCCAGAGAGAATGTTATTTTCGGGTGAATATTGTCTCCGTAGAAGGTAAAGGAGCAGAGAATCTTTATTCGACTTCCCTGAGAAGACAAATGAAAGACTTCCTGTCTCACTTTGGCTCACTTACCCAGTTGTCTTAGTTTGCGCATGTATATGCGAGTCTGAATGTGGGTGTGTGTGTGTGTCTGTGTGTCTGTGGGTGTGTGTCTGCGCACGCACGCACGTATGTGTGTTTTCGCTTGTTGAGAGAATTTTTTAATGGAGGGAATGTGATCGTGAGTATCCTTGTTTTACTTTCTAATTTATTTTATTTCCCTTGTGTTTTTCTGTTACCACCACTCGTGTTTAGTGGAAATGAGAACCGTCATTTGGTGAGAAGCTAGGAAATGACAAACAATGTCAGATACACACCACACACACACACAAAAACACGCGGGGCGCCCCCTACTGGCCCTGGCTTTGAACTTTTCCCCTCAAAGGTGACGTGGAAAGTATATGTGACGAAAAGCACATTCAAAAAAATGAAGGGGCAGCCTTGCACTGGCTGCTGTCACGTCCATAAACGCTTTAAGGTTCCTGCAGTAGATCGTCATTGTCATCCATATTCCATGTTTAGTACACTTAGCGTGTCTGTAGCACTTCGCTGGGTCTCTCTCCATGTCATCACTCCCATCCATCCCGTTACTGTACCAAATGCAGCCCTGGAGTCATATCCGCGGTGCTTTCTGCGGGGGTGAGAGCACTTCCTCTCTCTTATGGGGACTTTCCTGCAGTGGCTGAATGAGCGCGCATTCCTTAGCCAGCCCACTGTGCTCTGCTGTCACTCCATTTCCTTGGCAACTGACAACTACCTGGCCAGATCTGACTCCAAGCCCAAGTCTAATAAGCTTTCGTGCACTGTCATCTCAGTAATATATTGACATTTTCATTTTTTATTATTTTTATTTTTTTTTTACATATTCTTTGATATCGTCTCAGGGTGCCAACAGTGTAAGATTTTTTTCCCCCCCATTCTGACTCTTCTGCCGTAGCATTTAGTGAACTTTTGTTTTGGATGTTCTCCTCGTCCAGTTATATCATGTCTCAGACTCAGCTCCGAGTCATTGTCACCAGTGTAGATCAGACATGTACAGCACGGATGGTTTTCTTCAGCTGTCTAAGGCGACGCTCCCTGGCACATGTCCAAAACGGGTGATTTGCCTCGGGTGCCGAAGTATTGAGCCGGACATTTATGAGAATCCTGTCCGGCCACGGACAGAGAGGCTCGACCTGACGAATGACGTGACGGACCCGCGTTTTCGAAAGCTGTAATTGCCGATGGGCAGAATTAAAGTGATGCTCTTAGCGTTTTATGTTGGACTTCGTGTTTGTATATTCGCTGCTTCTCTTCTGAGAAATAACACTGGCTTTCCAGAGGAGTCATTCTGTCATTATTTGCAGTACTTTATAATTCTTGGAAATATGAGCGAACGCACAGGTTGATGTCATGTATAGAGGACGAAAAAAAACGATAATGTTTACAAAAACTAGAGTCATCGCGTGTTGTGCATTCAGTTGACTCGTCCTGTATATAGAATGAAATTCAATCGGGTCGAATGTTTCGCTCTTGGAAGCGTGTTCAAAACTAAAAAAAAAAAAAAAAAAAAAAAAAAATGGCCACTCTTTACTATGCGTTTTATCTTGCAAATTACCTGATCCCCTGGCGGCGTGTTACTATGGATACAAGTGCACCTCTAATTTTTGCCTTAGACTTTTACAGAGGCCATAATTCACATTTAAGTGAAGTGTATGCAAGGGCCTGTGCCCCTTTGCTGAGTCAACAGTATAGACTTTCTCACACTTATCTACCTGTGAAATGTTCATACCTCTCATAACTGGTCAATGGCTGTATCAGCAACCACATCAGGTGTTTTTTCTACATGCTTTTTACACAGATTATATGGATTATTGTATTGGTAGGTTTTGGTGCACCATTTTTTAAATGTTAACGGTTCTTAAGCTTGTAGTTCTTTTATTTTCTCTTGGGTTTTTTTTTTCTTAGATGACTGTTTTGTGTTAATATTGTCGATTTTGAGATAGCTGTGATATGCTTATTCTCTTACCTAGACTTTTTACTTTTTTTGCTACACAACCCTAATTAAATTTAATTACTTTTCCCCAATTGTAAATACAGTATTGTGCAACCTCATTTTCATTCATTTCAAACAGTAGTGTTATATAAATGATTTTCATTTTTTATTTTTTTTTGTCTGGACACCATTTCTGTTAATGAAATAAAGAACATATGTATAAAGCGTGTCAGCGGGCTGCTTTTCTGCGTCTCATTTTCGTCACAGTTTATGCACATGTGGACATTTCTGATCCAGAAAATAAAAATCCAGACCAAGATTTTATTTTAAGCAAAAAATGTTGAATACCCAGTGACTGTGACTGTGACTCAGCTGGTTGGTTGAAACAAAATCTTGGTCTGGACCGGAAATGTCCACGTCTGCTGTTAAGTTCCAGTAGATTAGTACTGGTGAAAAGGGGCCCCTTGGATGTGGTCAGTAAATGACGGCGTGCAGAAATGTCCTGATGTGAATATGGGAGGACCAGCTGCTTTCAGCGGAAGGTAGGACAACTTTCAAAAGTTTTGCCGCAAGTTTCGATCGCAATGTGTTTGAATCTGTACTTTACTGTAGTCAGAAGAAAAAGGCTGCTGTTGATGCTTTTACTAATTCAACGACCCTTGATGAAATGCATGTTTCATTCATTCCAGTGCCTCCACATTAGGACTGTAAGCCAAGTCGCTTGAAGGTAAGTAGGGAAGATGTTATGGCTTTAATGCGTAACTTTCTCAGAATTATTTCCTTCTGTTACTGTAGTCTGTTCTAATACTGTTTCTCCTTGAGCTGGGCTCCACCACTCTGCCCATAAAACTGTGCGATATTACGAGGCACCCTGTCCCGCAGCGTTTGAACGACATGATGTTGAAATGACCCAACAAGTAAGTAACCTGGCAGATGTCGAGTCAGCAGTGTGAGTCTTACTTCACTTCAGGCGTCTGTTCCGGCGATGGCTTCACATGCAAGATCCTGTCCGTTTTCAAAGTCCTCTGATCCTTATATTCCTTGGAAGTGAATTGACACCAGACATTTGCCAAGAATAAAGTCAAGGAAATTTGCATGAGTTTATAATCATTAATAAGTATTAAAAAAAAGGTATAATCGGTCGCAAAAGAAAATCAAAGTTAATAAAATAGGTTTTTCTGTGGTCAGTAGTGGTTACAAATATATGATGATATTTAAGTGTAGCTTTTAGCAAATTGTTCTTTTGAGAGAATTCTACTTATATTAATTTTTTTATTACTTTAGACTAATGGTCAATATAAAACAAGTCAGTATGAAATGCCCTTTTTAAGTAATAATATGCAAACACCGTTAAACTGTATTTGTTATATAATATGTCTCAGTTGATGGCTAACTCACTTCTCTCTCTTAAACCATTGTAGGTCTTTCAGTGTAAAAACCTCTCCCAGGCTACTTCAGCGGGACAAAGTAAAATGTGAAAACTTACACCGTGCAAAGCCCCTGTCTCAAAAACTGATTCGAATTTGTTATACATAGTAATTTCTGTTTCGCGTTGTAAAATTAAATATGTCTGCTTGAATGAAGCATAAATGTGGTACAGAAATGCTACGTATGCAATGTAGAGTGGGGTGAGCGAAGGGGTTTGCCCGATCATTCTCAAAGCGCGAGCGCCCTCTACAGGCCAAGGAAGCTTTGTTGATGACTTCATTTTTTCATAATGGAGGATAGCTCCAGGATCATACTCTAAAAAGAGAAAGTCATAGAATTATTAATACACACGGGATATTATGTTGTCACCTTTACGTGTAACTAACACATTAATTGTTTTAGGCTCTTGTTTTCTTACTTTTCAGATGCAGATGCCTATGACATTTCCTGCAGCGTTCACATTAGCGATCCAGGGCTAATATAACACTGTTACTTTTAATACACTAAGTTGATACGCACATCGCACATGCATTTTGGGAAATAAATGAATAAAATTCCAAGTTAATTTGAATTAGAAATTCTGCTTATACTTTATGTATACTTGCCATTGACATTTTCCTTCCACTCGCCGGGGGCGGAGTCGCAGGCGGACTCTCCACCTGCGAGATGCGCTTGGGGTCGGCCCCGGAGCCGCTGCCCGAAGCCGGGCTCGCAGGTTCGCTGGCCAGCTTGCTCTCGGACAGTTCGCGGGTCATGAAATTGGGCTTCCGCGTTGATGGGTAGTGGCCGCTGTCCGGAGAAACACTCCGATCTTCTCCAAAGTCCTTGTAGCAGCTTACACGGCTCTGTTTGCGCACTGTGTTACGGACGGCTGCAGGTATCTCCATGTGGCTGGAGTGAGTTGCTCGTTTGGGGTGCGCTCCTCCTTGACCTGGATAACCTTGTGTCCTGCGTCCATTTAACCCATTAGAATCACCGCTACTGGATGATCGGTCTCGGTTTTCCAAAGTATTTCGGCGATCTGAAGCGCCAAGCATCCGCTGGGCTTGGATCTCGCCTTGACTAGGCTGCTGTAGCTGCTCTCTGGGGTGCTGATCGAAGATCTTCGCATGATCACGATCCCCGGCGCTGCTGTCTGGCATCAGCGACTCATTTTCTGCTGGGGGACCAGATGAAGGCATGTACACTGGAAGAGGCTCCCACTGGCCATACGGCAGCCCTGGGTAAGTGGTTAATTGTACAATGTTTTGCGGAGACGAGCTTGTAAGAACACCGACTTGTTGCATCGCGTTTTTCTTCAGTTTACAGATACTGTCATCGTCCGCGCAGCCGTCCCCGTATAAACTTCGTCTAATTTTTTTCACCCCTAAGTGAGATATTTCGAGGATGTTGAGAGACAGGGAAAGACCGGCAATCGCTAACATTTGTATTTGCCAACACCAATTAGACAATGAATGCGCCAACTAAATAAATTAGTCTTATTAAAAACCAGTCACATTTAAAGAATATTTCCAAAGCAAATTTGTCACTTATGCTTTAGCAAAAACTAAAAAAGCAAATATACATCCAAAATAATTTTATTTCTGTACATATTTATACATTAAAAGTTTTAAGATTTCATAAACGGGTTTTATTTGCATTCACTTTTAACCAGAACTGCGTATGCCCTCAACATAACTTTGTTGTGACTGTGACCGAAACAAAATTTTGACAAATTTCTCTATCGTTCACTCTATCGCTCATGTACATGTTCGTGTTCAAGTTCCAAAATGGCAGATGTTACGCGTCTCCATAAACTGCCGTACCTTGCACTTGGCTTTATTCGGAAAGCTATCGCCAAGGCTGAATAAAATCTCAATGTTCTGAAATTTCTGCAACTGTACACCATGTGATCCCCCATGTGATCCCCCCATAACACGAGGATCCAAATGTATTTATACAACAATGTAATGTTACATCAGCACAAGAGCGTTTTCTAAAATCTGGCAGCAGATCAAGGCTTTAAATTGTGCAAGGGCCTGATTTATAACCCTAAAGGAGAATGAGGTAGTTCTTGAAAGCAACAAGGGCTTCACATCCCTCAACAGCTCAGCTTTTCATCTTCTCCTTCTTGAAGAGCTTCATCAGTTGGGCAAACCTCTCCTCAATCTAGAAAAAAGCAGGACAGCACATGGAACAGTACAGTACTGACCACAAAGGCACCGACCACGGCTTTTGTATGAAAATGAACACTATACGTGATAATCGGGTCATTTAAGATACCTGGGTAGGTGATTTGTTTATCTTCGTTGACAGAGCTGAGAATGTCTCTTGTGAGGCCCCCTTCGTCTTCAGTTCAATAAGAATATCTCTGTCCTCTTCCCTTTGAGGGGAAAAACATTCTATATGATGGACAACATACAATTCATTGAACAAATGGCACCAGATGTTATACATGAAAAAAGGTAAAAGGATGCTCAAGATTTATCAAGGTGAAAGGCTATAAACCCAGAACTTGAGGATGACATACCTGGTCCACGTCACCACCACTTCTCCCCTTTTCCTAACAACATTCCTTGCAGACAGGCTGTTGGGTGACAGTGGGATAGACACTGAGCCGCTCCTCTTCTCCTTCGGGCTCCTCATCTCTTTGTTCATGTTTCTTGACTTCCCTCCCTGTGCCTCGTCAGTCCTCGCTTTCTTGGCCTTTAACTCAGGGTGGTGCTTCTTCCTCTTTCCAGCCTTGCCTTGATTTTTTATGAAGACACTTTCATCATTCTCCACAGCTGGTTCATCATGAGCCACCAGGGATGACTCCTTGGTAGCATGTCTAGAGGAACATGCACCTCCAGCATCGCAGGTAACGTTTCGGTTGGGAAGCCGGACATCAACTAAATTGTGGCAAGCCAACGTCGGAGACTCTTCATCAACAGGTGCCAAGTCTGAGGTTGAAAGCACGGCCTCCATTGCACCTTTTCTCTCTCCTGAAAATACTGGTTGTGGTTTGTCTAGGTCTACAGGATTGTGGACGGCACTTGACACAAAAGCAGTGGATACGCATTTAATTCTTACAATGAAGTGGTCATTGGATTTCTCCGTCACAATCGCCTGCATTGGCACATGAGGCTTGATCTGAAACACAGGTGATGTGGTGGCCTCCTCTGAGGCACTTCCTAAACTAGACTCAACACTTGTGTTGTCAGAGTCCAGGGCTAGGTGACTGTCTTGTTCGGTAGCATCTTCCCCATCCAGCAGAGCATCCTCGCTTAAACGTGCACTGATGACGCTGTCAGGTGCTGAGGCTGGTCCTCTGTTAACGGAGTTCAGGAAGCTCAGATGGCCGTCGGACTTCAGCGGTGATGGGATAGTGAGAGAGACTGCCGGATCCTCAGTCAAAATTGAATGGGCTCTTTCTGAAATCACAGTGGAGGATGGTGTTACTCTGTCGAAAGGTAAGCTTGGAGGGAACTCCAGCATACAACTTTCGTCAAGAACAGCTGGGTTCAGAGGGATGTGAATATCTGAGCTGGGAAAGAATTTGCATGGTGAAATGTCTGACCAGGCTGTTATGAGTTTAGATGGAGTTGCAGCCTCATCTGGAGGTATCCCTGTAAAACTCTCGGCACAAGTACTGTCTTTCCGAGGTGTTCTGACAGTCCAGTTGTTGGAGTCTGCTGCAGATACGCTGTTTTCCATCAGATCTGAGCCACCCTGCAACAAACACTTGAAGATCTCCCCCATTTGGGAGTCTGTGTCGAGGTAAGAGGTCAAGTTGGATGCCACCTGCTCAGTGAGAATTTCATAGTCAGATTTATCCTGCAAGGAGGCACTATGGGAAAGGCGACGGACCAAAGCAGGTGGTTTTTCTGGACTAGTAGTATTATTTGAGGGTGTGAATGCAGAGTGATGAACAGGTTGCAGATCTTGCCTTTTCCTTTCTGGAACCTTATCTTCCTCACTCACATTCATCCTCAGATTTTTACCTCTGCTCCCCAGACCAGTGCGGTGGGGAATGACCGGTGGTAAAGCAGTTTTCTTCCCCGGTGGTTCAGAAGGCTTTGTTTGTTCTGACTTTCTGCTGGGCACTGGAGTAACTAACGATTTAATGATGCTGTCAGGCAGTTTCTTCAGCAATGGAACCAGTCTCTTTTTTGGGTTTTCGAAGTTGCATTTGCTCATGGAGGAATGTTTCACATCTGCTGGTCTGCACTGACTCAAAAGCGTGGCCTTGATTTCCTTGAAGAAGAAGTCAAACTGACCTTCCATAAAATTCCACAGTTTCTCCTTCAGGCTCGGGGAATGCTGTTCAAAGATGCGCTTGACGATACCATTATTGGAAATTTTATTCATGCAGACAGAAATGATGTTGTTCAGCTTGGGCTTTAGGTTGTGCTCCGTACTACACAGTTTACTGAAGTTCACATTATTTACAAAGTCTGTAAAGGAGACTCGAGACATGTCAATTATATTGTAGAAGTACTTTTTGGGAAATGTTTTATGAAGTTTCATATACTTGTTTCTTGTGTGTGTGTGAATCTGTGTGAACATGGCCATGACCTCAGGGATGGTAGATGGGTTTGTTTTGGGCAAAAGTGGCACAAATGTTTTGAAGGGCTTCTCAATTGGGAGAGACATCTTCTTAGATCTGCTCTGCTTTGCTTTGCCTCCAACTCCAGAGACGCCTGCGGAAACCTCCGGGGCCTTCCGGGCGTCTTTCTCGGCAAGTCGAGCGGACCTTGGGCTGGACTGATTACTGTTGGCCATCACAGAACTGGCTTTATTCTGCTGTGGACTGGCAGCGACTGGAGAACCATCTTCAGTGTCACTGACGATCTCTTCCTCTTCCTCCTCTAGTTCATTCTCATCCTCTGTCGTGCTGGAGGAGGAGAGGGAGGGGGCTGCAGGCGAGGTAATAGTTTTGGAGGTCACATTTATTGGTTAAATGTTAAAAAAGCTTCCTTGTACAGTAACAAATTGGTAACAGAAGAATTTGAGCTATGAAGTATCAAAAGTATTAAACAGAATGGTTCCTTCGGTAATGTTACATGAAATCGTTCTGACATCTTTTAAATTGACAAAACTAATATTTATACGTACCTTTACTCAGGCTTTTAACATGTGGCGCCTTCCCAGGGGACAAAGCTTGGTTTGTTACTGGGCGGACAGGACTGGTAAGTGGGCTGATAACGTTTGGGAAGAACTGAATGCTCTTCAGCGTAAGCATCATAGAGTCTTCATCGTGGAATGAAGTGGAACTTGAGGGCACTGGGTCCTGGTCTTCATTCCAAGTGGAATTAGGTTCAGAACAGTTTTTAGGTGAAGGAAAGGGGCTACTGACTTCCTGTTCAGGCACCACATGCATTGTGAACGTCCTGCTCACCCCAGACGATTCTAAAGTGTGATCTCTTGACAGGCTCTGCTCCGGTGCAGAATTCTTAACCTCGTTTTCTGGCTCTATACTAGAAATGACAAGTCCTTCTGTGAAATTAGAGAGAACTTCAGCCATACAAGTATCTAGTGGCATGTTGACAGCGCTTGACACGGCATCTGTACTCACGTCACCATCTTTTTCCATTAATATGGCACAATCGGGATTTGTTTCCATGGAAACAGGGCCAACCACATGCTCTGAAGTCGTTTCAGACTGGGCAGGAACCGGACCATTCCATAATGCGGTGTGATCGCTGGTTTTGTTCCCAGGTGATGTATTCATATAGATGCCAACTGGATCTTGGGTCATAGTCAAGACAGATTCAGCATGTGGAGTCTCACAGGTAGAGTGACCAGTCTGATCATTGGATGTGCTCAAATGGGCATCAGCTGGAGCTAAAATGGGGTGAAGTATTGAAGCTTCAGACTGCTTCTCAGAGTGAGTATCTTGCGATTTGCTGAGAATTGTGGCTTCATCAGGATCATTGTCCTTAATTTCTGAAAGTGAACATTTCTCCTTACTGGGGCTTTTCTCCAACGGAGCAGATCCGGACGGCTGATTGTCGGAGGCAGGAGGTGTTTCACCTTCAGCTCTTTGCAGTTCTGTGTGGTTTTCACCATGACTTGCTTCTTCATACTCAATCGTTACCTCATCTGGTAAGTGGGTTTTGTTACCAACTCGCTCAGGTGCTTTTTCAGGCTCTTCAAAATCAGACTTGTGTGTTGGCTGTTGAGCATCCTCTCTTGCAGGGCTTACAGAACATTGTACCACCTTCTCCTGGAAGGACTCATGGCTACTCTCCATTTCATCAATGACACAGTAATCCTCTCCTAAATTAAACTGATCACATTCTTCTTGGCCACCTTCAGCTGGTCTGTTCGCTTGGTCATTACCTTCAGAGGAAAGTCTTGGTTTTTTAACTGGAGACAGGGTGAGGTTCAGCGTTTCCATAAAACTTAACTTCTTATTTTGAGTATTTTTATCCGAGAGCTTTGCCCCATCACACTTATCACCAGTCACTTTGGAGTCTTTGCTGTTCTTAGTCCGGTCCCCTTGACCAGCTGAAGCTGGGTACTTAGCCTGGTCTCTGTTGCTCTCTGTCCTGTTGCACGGCGCATTGGAAGTGGCAGCCTGCTTGTCATGCCGTAAACTCTCACGACTCCCTGATTCTGGTTCTTTCCTATACTCATCTTTTTTCCTAGAGCTATCCCTCTGACCTTTCTCACTTTCTTTTCTCCTCTTCCACTCCTGGTCTTTGCTTTTCTCCATCCTAGAGCTTCGCTCTTGCCTACTCCCGCCGCCCTCATTTCCGGAACTCTTGTCCTCTCTCCGCCGATGGTCCCTTGGTGGACTCCTCTCCCCCCTGCGTCTGGATGAGGAGCCTGACCGCTCTTCAACACCACTCTGGCTTGAGCTGTGCTGCTTTCTCTCTTTGCCACTGGATTCTGCAGCACTCCTGTCCAGCCCATTCTGGTCACGGTTGCGCCTTCGCTCCCTAATACTTTTTGCCTCTGCATCCTTTGAGTCTTTGTGTCGCCCTTTTGATGCATGGGAGTTGGAAGGTCTGTGGTGCAAAGCTTCTAGAGTTGGCCTCTTCTGACGAGGGGGGCTGTGGACCTTCTCAGATTTCCTTGAAAAGTCAGCGGTGTGCGGGTGGCTTCCTTTGCTTGGCTTGACGTGATCTTGACCTGCTTTCCGGTGCTCTGAGTTCCATCCTCCTCCATCCTTCACCTTGCATTCACTGCTTACACCAGATTCATCAAAACTGCGCGGGTCTCTTTTCTCTGTGGACTTGCGCTTCCCACTCATTGTTTCCTGGAAGGCAAGTCCCTGTGTTACAGTGCTTACCTGCAGTCTATCATCATTCCTTGTACACTGTCTCTCAGATGGAGTTTCTCCTTCCCTGCCAGCAGGACGGAGAATTCTAGAATCTCTGCTGTTATTCACATGTACAAAATTAGCACGTTTACTGGATGCCGCCATGGCTGTACCCACGCTCCTCGATTTGTCATGTACTGAAGAGTTCGAAAGCGGGGCATCTGTAGCCTCAACATTGGGCCGGTGAACGGGAACATTTCTGTCTTTCTGGGATAGTTGAGGGAGGTCCTTTTGCACAGAGCTAACCCTGTGTTCTTGTGTTTGTACTGATCCAGCTAGACCACACGTCCCTACAGGGTTTGGTCTGGGAAGTTCACGTCTTTGCAAGATCTGTGATCGAGGAAAGGGAAGGCCGCTACCAAAACGACCAGACCTACAAATGTGAAAAACCGGAAAATTGGCACAAAAATAAATAAATGCTACACAGACAACTTTTACAGAAATGCTCAAAGGTTTTATATTTGTAACCTTAAAAAGCAACTAAATAGCCATTACACTTTTTAATGCCTTTGAATTTTATTTTTAACTTAATCCCAAAACAAAAATATCACTTGACACAAGTACTTTTTAAGGGGACAAAGCACTTACCTATGATTCAGTCTGTTGATCTCCTCGTCCTTGCGCCCAATTTCCATTTTGGCTGTTTTAATATGGGCACTCATGTTCTTCTTGAGTTCCATGTTTTCATTGAGCAGCTTTTCATTCTTAAGACAAAAGCCAAAATGAATACAGCACAGAAAATCATGGATTTGTGCAATTTTACTGGAGGAACAGTCCAACAACCAAAATGTCTTGCAGACAGGATAACATGTTGTAACGATAGTTAATATTATGCTACATAAAAGATTTCCCCAGTGCATAACAGTTTCATGCCTTTGACATTCAAATGTGTAAGAATCATCAATAGCCTTCAATTAAAGTAACACGGGAAAGATAGAAAACAGTATTAAATGTTTCTGTATTGATTTTCATTCTGTACGTTTGTGCAAAGCTTTAAGAGAAAACCAAGACAGACCTGTGTTTCTGCTTGCTGCAGTCTCCATATTAATTCTTTAACATTGTTTTCTGCTGTGTCCAGTTTGCTCTTAAGCTACGATTAGGAAAAAAAGGAAAAATTTCACACGTGAAGTGTTAAGCTATAAACCAAATGTGCTGCTTGGGATTCAAGGCTGAACAAACAAGCAGACTGACGCCTAGAAATGCATAAAATACAGAATGTGTTTAGTAGAGGTGGAGCTCAAGAAAGTAAAAATCCAGACCAACCAGTTAAGTATAGTAACCCGTTTACATTTATGGACTAGATATTCGCGGTCTCAGTTATTTGCATGTTGGCTGTGAACAATTAAATGGTCATAGTTTTGGAGGTCACTTAAAGGTCACAGACGTGATGCGCAGGTGAAAACCAATAATGAAAATGATTAAAATCACAAAATCAAATAATACAGAAATATTAGTGACAACATATTTGTTAGTGTGCATACTATCATTAATATTGAAACTCCTGGCTTGCGTACGTCATGCGTCTTTGTCTCGGCAACCAGCCCAATTCACCTGTTAGCTGTCTTTGTAACCATGGAATCTCACATTTCTCACAATAACTTTTAAACTTTCCAAAGCCGTTAATTTTGCACTTTTAACAATGAGCCCAACACATTGTGCTCCCAGTGTGTACAGTAGTACATTTGTACAAACAGGTACATAATTTAGATGGTTTGTATATTATATAAAATTTCTAGATAATAAATGACAGTAATTTAGCAAGAAAAGTGTACAGGGCACTGTTTGTTTAGAAACTGGCAATGAATTCTCATGTTCGTTCAGGCTAGCAGACCGTTGGAGTCTGGAGGAGGACTATACTCTGTGACTCATTACTCAACTGGTTGGTTGAAACAAAATCTTGGTTTGGATTTTTCCTTTCTGAACCTGAACCATCCACCTCTGTTGTTTACAGGCGAGTTTAAATGGCACAAACCTCATTGTGAGTAGATTCTTTATGCTGCTGCTCCTCAGTGATAAATTCTTCATATAGATCCATGGAATTTTTTAACTTCTGCCATAACATGGGTGTACTAACAGTCTCTAAATCCAAGCACAACATTCACCAAATTACTGTGAGGCTGAGTACACAGAAGGCTCCATTAACAGCACAATTACAACTTATTACAAGTAATGTAGTTACTACAACAGTTCCACTCATGATACAGACTTTTCATAATTGTAGCATACTGTGTGGTGCTACGCACAGAAATGGCTTTGTGCTAAGCATTTCAGAATAAAATTTACATTTGTTTCTTCTTAAAATGTCAAGATTTACCTGCATTTTTACTGTTGCCGGGACTCTGGTCCAGCCCCGAGTAAATATCCATTGAATCATCAACATTAACTACAGGTGAGTCTGAAAGAGAGAGAGACACATTAGTTTTGAGAGTCTTGATACCCTACAAGTGTTGTTCCTCAGTATTATCTGAAGCCTTACAAGCTTTCCAAGACTTTGGCTTAACTTTGACATTTGAGCAGAATAGTCATGTAACCATATAAAATATAAAGTGTATTAAGAGAACAATAGCAAAAAAAAAGAGAGAAACACACCACAATGTTTCAAACTGAGATCGCCGTAGATCTTATCTAACAAAATCTTCTCCATGTTGTTTCCTGTTGGCTCATTCATGAATACTTTTACAGAAGGCACTGCAAATACACTTAGAGCATTAATATTTCATTGCATTTGGTACAATTCAGACACGTGGTCATTTATTAACAGTCATTCTGCTTTCCGGCACTATTCTGTGCCAATGTTCAGCTATTTTAATATTTCTGGAATGCATGCCAAAGTTTATTACACAAACTCTGACAATTAACATACGACAACATACAGAAATATTAAATCAATTGCTAATTGCTTGTTTTCTTATTTAAAGCATTAATATTTCATCGCATTTGGTACAATTCAGACACATGGTCATTTATTAACAGTCATTCTGTTTACCGACAATAATACAATTATTTCAAATGGAACCCATGTAATTGAGGAAGATCAAACTAGGCAACTGGAGTCTTCATTCTGGTCCCAGGCACGTTTAACAATAAGACGAAGCTTGCTGGCTCTTCTAAGCATACAGCAGGACAGATAGCATAATATCTGACAAAGAAAAATCCACCAGTACCCGCTTCTCATGTAGACTACAAGTAACTTAACAGAATAAGGTCGACAGTTAAGTGACAGCACACTAACATTTGCTTTTTTTGATCTTCGTAGCAAGAATAATTTCAGGGCTAGCATGAGAATTAGCCTAAAACGGTTACTACAGATTCTGCACTGATCTCTCTATTGTTATAATATATAATGTAAAAGACGGAACAAAATTATCAAACGTGCATTTACCTTTGTAATTTCCTGGACTGCTGTCTTTCCTCCAACATAGCTTTCACAAAGCTAGTTAGCAAGGCACAGGTGCGCCAACCGAGTGCCTCTTCAAAACAGGAAATGACATTTTGGGGTCTACACACGGACACTGCTTTCTCTACCCAGAGCACCAGTCTTGCCTGGACTGGACTGATCGTATTTAAGGGGCTCCTCCAGCGCACTAGGTACCCTACTTTTGGCACAGTACTTTCCGTACTTTCCGTTTTAATGACTTCGTTAGAAAGGGGAAAGTACCAAAAGCACCGTACCAAAAGCACTCAATGACATCACAACGCATAGAGGGACATTTTGTACTGAATTTGAAAAATGGTTGCAATATGTAATACTTCTCAATAAGGACACATGGGCAGCCAAGTAGACCTCACCCTCTTTACTGAACACCACACACGTAAACATCACATTATTTTCTCAGCCGTATACATAGCTTATCATGCTAATTAACATGGCCTCTATAGCCACCTACGGGGCAACTATAACAATACACTCCATTTACTACATTCCTCCCCCTTAGGTTCTGTTATTAGAGAGCATGAGTAACTTATCACCTTTCAGTATGAATGCAGCGCCGTCTTTGACTAATAAACGTATAACTGAGGCTGATGTGGTACTAAGCCTAGCTAAACTCAAAATAAATAAATCACAGGGCCCTGATGGCATCTTACCTATAGTTTTGTAATTCATGAGGGATATTATTAGCCAACCTTTAACTTTACTATTCCAGAAATCGTTATCTGCTGGTGTGGTACCTTCTGACTGGAAGCATGCTAATATAACGCCCATATTCAAAAAAGGGGATAGAAGTAACCCAGCAAACTACAGGCCAAACAGTTTAACTAGCATTACTGGGAAAAAAATGGAAGCTATAATCCAAGTGAAAATGGTAGATTACCTGGATGCAAATAACATTCTGAGGGATAGCCAACATGGATTTAGGAGAGGTAGATCCTGTTTAATTAATTTACTTGAGTTCTTTGCGGAAACTACAAGAGAAATTGATTACAAAAAGGCCTACGATCTGATCTACTTAGATTTCCAGTAGGCCTTTGATATTGTCCCCCACAAACGGCTCTTACTTTAGCTCAAGGCTGCAGGGATTTTAGGAACTGTAGCAGATTGGGTCGAAAACTAGTTAACAGACAGGAAGCAGCAGGTAGTTATTAGAGGCACAATGTCACAGTGGGCCTGCGTTCATAGTGGGGTACCGCAGGGTTCGATTTTAGTACCACTATTGTTCCTAATTTACATTAATGATCTTGACACGAATACATACAGCAAACTGGTTAAATTTGCAGACGACACCAAGGTGGGTGGTGCAGAAGATACTGATCTAGCAGCGGAAAAGCTACAATGGGATCTGGATTTAATTAGCGACTGGGCTGATACCTGGCAGATGAAATTTAACATAGATAAATGTAAGGTAATCCATGCAGGGAACAGAAATATAAAGTACAGAAAGTTTATGGGTTCCACTGAAATAAAGGTAGCTGATTATGAGAAAGACCTCGGTGTGTATGTTGATGCTTCCTTGTCCCACTCTCGCCAGTGTGGGGAAGCAATAAAAAAGGCCAATAGGATGTTGGGTTACATCTCTAGGTGTGTGGAGTTTAAGTCAAGGGAGGTGATGCTACTTTGTAAGACCCCACCTAGGATATTGTGTACAGGTTTGGTCATCATACCTTAAGAAGGATATTGCTACCTTGGAAAAGGTGCAACGTAGGGCTACGAGAATGACTCCTGGTCTTAGAGGAATGTCTTATGAGGAGAGGTTAGCTGAGCTGAATCTATTCAGCCTTGAGCAAAGGAGACTAAGGGGGAATATGATCCAGGTATATAAGATTCTAACAGGTCTGGATGCTGTTCAGCCAAATGGCTACTTCAATATTAGTTTAAATACTAGAACTCGTGGCCGTAAGTGGAAATTAGCAGGAGAACATTTTAAAATTAATCTGAGGAAGCACTTCTTTACACAGCGTGTAGTTAGAGTATGGAATAGTCTTCCTGTTAGTGTAGTGCAAGCTAAAACCCTGGGTTCCTTTAAATCAGAGCTAGATAAGATTTTAACAACTCTGAGCTATTAGTTAAATTCTCCCCAAACGAGCTTGATGGGCTGAATGGCCTCCTCTCGTTTGTAAATTTCTTATGTTCTTACGTCGAGTCAGCAGTGTGAGTCTTTTACTTTAATTCAGGCGTCTGTTCCGGCGATGGCTTCACATGCAAGATTCTGTCTGTTTTCAAAGTCCTCTGATCCTTATGTTCTTTGGAGTGAATTGACACCAGACATTTGCCAAGAATAAAGTCAAGAAAAAGAAAGAAGAATATCTTTTTGCATGAGTTTATAATCATTAAGTATTTTTTTAAAAAAAGGTATAATCGGTTGCAAAAGAAAATCAAAGTTAATCAAATAAGGTTTTCTGTGGTCAGTAGTGGTTACAAATATATGATGATATTTAAATGTAGCTTTTAGCAAATTGTTCTTTTGAGAGAATTCTACTTATCTTAATTTTTTTGTTACTTTAGACTAATGGTCAATATAAAACAAGTCAGTATGAAATGCCCTTTTTAAGTAATAATATGCAAACACCATTAAACTGTATTTGTCATATGTCTCAGTTGATGGCTAACTCACTTCTCTCTTTTAAACCATTGTAGGTCTTTCAGTGTAAAAACCTCTCCCAGGCTACTTCAGCGGGACAAAATAAAATGTAAAAATTTACACGGTGCAAAGCCTCTCACAAAAACTGACTAAAAATTATTCTACATAGCAATTTCCGTTTCGCGTTGTAAAATTAAATATGTCTGCTTGAATGAAGCATAAATGTGGTACAGAAATGCTACGTATGCAATGTAGAGTGGGGTGAGCGAAGGGGTTTGCCCGATCATTCTCAAAGCGCGAGCGCCCTCTACAGGCCAAGGAAGCTTTGTTGATGACTTCATTTTTTCATAATGGAGGATAGCTCCAGGATCATACTCTGAAAAGAGAAAGTCATAGAATTATTAATACACACGGGATATTATGTTGTCACCTTTACGTGTAACTAACACATTAATTGTTTTAGGCTCTTGTTTTCTTACTTTTCAGATGCAGATGCCTATGACATTTCCTGCAGCGTTCACATCAGCGATCCAGGGCTAATATAACACTGTTACTTTTAATACACTAAGTTGATACGCACATCGTACATGCATTTTGGAAAATAAATGAATAAAATTCCAAGTTAATTTGAATTAGAAATTCTTCTTATACTTTATGTATACTTGCCATTGACATTCTCCTTCCACTCGCCGGGGGCGGAGTCGCAGGCGGACTCTCCCCCTGCGAGATGCGCTTGGGGTCGGCCCCGGAGCCGCTGCCCGAAGCCGGGCTCGCAGGTTCGCTGGCCAGCTTGCTCTCGGACAGTTCGCGGGTCATGAAATTGGGCTTCCGTGTTGATGGGTAGTGGCCGCTGTCCGGAGAAACACTCCGATCTTCTCCAAAGTCCTTGTAGCAGCTTACACGGCTCTGTTTGCGCACTGTGTTACGGACGGCTGCAGGTATCTCCATGTGGCTGGAGTGAGTTGCTCGTTTGGGGTGCGCTCCTCCCTGACCTGGATAACCTTGTGTCCTGCGTCCATTTCCCCCATTAGAATCACCGCTACTGGATGACTGGTCTCGGTTTTCCAAAGTATTTCGGCGATCTGAAGCGCCAAGCATCCGCTGGGCTTGGATCTCGCCTTGACTAGGCTGCTGTAGCTGCTCTCTGGGGTGCTGATCGAAGATCTTCGCATGATCACGATCCCCGGCGCTGCTGTCTGGCATCAGCGACTCATTTTCTGCTGGGGGACCAGATGAAGGCATGTACACTGGAAGAGGCCCCCACTGGCCATACGGCAGCCCTGGGTAAGTGGTTAATTGTACAATGTTTTGCGGAGACGAGCTTGTAAGAACACCGACTTGTTGCATCGCGTTTTTCTTCAGTTTACAGATACTGTCATCGTCCGCGCAGCCGTCCCCGTATAAACTTCGTCTAATTTTTTTCACCCCTAAGTGAGATATTTCGAGGATGTTGAGAGACAGGGAAAGACCGGCAATCGCTAACATAAAGACCATGAATATTGTTTTCTCCGTCGGTCTAGAAACGAAGCAGTCCACGCTGTTCGGGCAAGGCGTTCTTTCACATTTGTACAAGGGCTCCAGTCCAATTCCATAAAGGACATACTGGCCCAGTATAAATCCCAGCTCCACCGCCGATCTAGTTAAGATATGGAAAACGTAAGTGCGCAGTAAGGATCCGCGTAAAGGTGCCTTGCTTACTTTCTTCTGTTCCTCCAACTTTCTCAACTCCCTCTCCATCTGTTTGTGCTGCTCCTGAATGGGATCTGTGTCCTCCAGCTCGATCTTCAGCTGGGTCTTTTTCTTACGCCTTTCCTTTTCAAGGGCCCTTAAGCGGTACAGAGCGTGGCCCATGTACACCAGGGATGGCGAAGAGACGAAAATGATCTGAAGCACCCAGTACCGTACCGGTGAGATCGGAAACGCTTTGTCGTAGCACATGTTACTGCAGCCGGGCTGCTCTGTGTTGCAGATGAACTGACTTTGCTCATCATCCCAAACGTCCTCAGCGGCCACGCCAAGGAGAAGCATCCTGAATATGAAAAGGATGGTCAGCCAGATCTTCCCCACTATGGTCGAGTGAATATGGACTTCTTCCAAGATGCTTCCTAGCAGATTCCAGTCCCCCATCTTCAGAGCTATATATTTTGGACTGAAAAGGAGGGATCTGCACGAGGTTTTTGGACAAGTCTAGGTACTCAAAGTTTCATTTTTTAAAAAGAACGATAAAGAACCCAGTGATGTCTTCTGTTGTAAATTGTCACCAAAAATACAATACATGGAATCTCAGCACCGCGCCAGTGATGAAGTGGCCACACAGTGAACAAACACTGTCCTGCTTGTGGACATAGCTGATGTGAATGTGCCGATGATCCATCGTGCAGTTTGCAGAAGGATGAGATCGACCTGGACCCAACCGGACAATAGCCTGGGGGGTGATTTTATAATGCGGTTATTGACAGCACTGTACAGTACACACTGTTACAAATAAAGGCACACACTCACCAATAACACCCCAAGACCACATGCTCTTCTCAGTGGTCCGGCACTGTAAATCACGCCATGTTTACCTGTATTTGAAGAATCTAGATTGGCCTGAATTCCTATCAGTTTGTAACAGCACAAGGATGCTTGATTTTATGAAGTTTGGCAAAGTAATCAACTAATGTTCAATCCAAAGGGCCAGACAACACGATCAATCCGATTTTATAGTTAACTGCATGGTGTGCTAGTTTAGGCCGTTTGCCAGTGAAAGACGGCAGGCTAAACAGCAGAGTTCATTTCAAGAGGTTTTTAAATAAGGTGACGCCTATGACCTCAGAAATGCACCTCTATGGATACCTGGTCAGTTGGGTGATGAATGAGCATTACCACCTTGCAGTGACCTTGTATTTTTGCACTTGCGATTCTATTTGCCAACACCAATTAGACAATGAATACGGCAACTAAATAAATTAGTTTTATTAAAAACCAGTCACATTTAAAGAATATTTCCAAAGCAAGTTTGTGACTTATGCTTTAGCAAAAACTAAAAAAGGCAAACGTGCATCCAAAATAATTTCATTTCTGTACACATTTATACATTAAAAGTATTAACATTTCAAAAACTTGGGTTTTATTTGCATTCACTTTTAACCAGAACTGCGTATGCCCTCAGAATAACTTTGTTGTGACTGTGACCGAAACAAAAATTTGCCAGATTTCTTTTGTACATGAACTCTATTGCTCATGTACATGTTTGTGTTCCAGTTCCAAAATGGCAGATGTTACGCGTCTCCATAAACTGCCGTACCTTGCACTTGGCTTTATTCGGAAAGCTATCGCCAAGGCTGAATAAAATCTCAATGTTCTGAAATTTCTGCAACTGTACACCATGTGATCCCCCATGTGATCCCCCCATAACACGAGGATCCAAATGTATTTATACAATAATGTAATGTTACATCAGCACAAGAGCGTTTTCTAAAATCTGGCAGCAGATCAAGGCTTTAAATTGTGCAAGGGCCTGATTTATAACCCTAAAGGAGAATGAGGTAGTTGTTGAAAGCAACAAGGGCTCCCAGTAATTAAAAGAAGACATTTCAGTACAAAAACCGTGACTTCAGCACTGGTAACACTGGCCATTCTTCCCAAAGAGCATCAAAGTCTCCTTTGAGTGGAACCACATCACGAAATCTTTTGTGCATTTTGAATAACTCGGTAAACTCCAGTCATTGCTGGATGCAAATCTACTATCCAGCAAACTCAGGTTAACATGCTTGCCAATTAGCAGGTTGAACATTACCATTGGTAAACAGACACTTCGGAAATTCTTTGTCAACAGTCTACCTTGTTTCAGCAGTGGGCATCAGAAGTGCCCCTCCCCTTATCCACCCTCCGCAAAAACAGCTTTTATAGGGACAGCTAGTACTGGCTCTGCAAGTGCACGCCCTAGGATTAGGCTCCCGTGTTGCTCCTTCACTTGATGCACCCCCCAAGAGGACCACTGAAAGACTGGTTCAGGTTAACCCGCCAATATTAAATATCGCCCTGTTTCCAGGCCGCTGCTACATCATGAGCATCTGGCATTACGGGAATCTACTTCAGCTCTTCGGTGACATAAGCAGGAAAGGCTGACATTTCACATCCCTCAACAGCTCAGCTTTTCATCTTCTCCTTCTTCTTGAATAGCTTCATCAGTTGGGCAAACCTCTCCTCGATCTAGAAAAAAGCAGGACAGCATATGGAACAGTACAGTACTGACCACAAAGGCACCGACCACGGCTTTTGTATGAAAATGAACACTATACGTGATAATCGGGTGATTTAAGATACCTGGGTAGGTGATTTGTTTATCTTCGTTGACAGAGCTGAGAATGTCTCTTGTGAGGCCCCCTTCGTCTTCAGTTCAATAAGAATATCTCTGTCCTCTTCCCTTTGAGGGGAAAAACATTCTATATGATGGACAACATACAATTCATTGAACAAATGGCAGCAGATGTTATACATGAAAAAAGGTAAAAGGATGCTCAAGATTTATCAAGGTGAAAGGCTATAAACCCAGAACTTGAGGATGACATACCTGGTCCACGTCACCACCACTTCTCCCCTTTTCCTAACAACATTCCTTGCAGACAGGCTGTTGGGTGACAGTGGGATAGACACTGAGCCGCTCCTCTTCTCCTTCGGGCTCCTCATCTCTTTGTTCATGTTTCTTGACTTCCCTCCCTGTGCCTCGTCAGTCCTCGCTTTCTTGGCCTTTAACTCAGGGTGGTGCTTCTTCCTCTTTCCAGCCTTGCCTTGATTTTTTATGAAGACACTTTCATCATTCTCCACAGCTGGTTCATCATGAGCCACCAGGGATGACTCCTTGGTAGCATGTCTAGAGGAACGTGCACCTCCAGCATCGCAGGTGACGTTTCGGTTGGGAAGCTGGACATCAGCTAAATTGTGGCAAGCCAACGTCGGAGACTCTTCATCAACAGGTGCCAAGTCTGAGGTTGAAAGCACGGCCTCCATTGCACCTTTTCTCTCTCCTGAAAATACTGGTTGTGGTTTGTCTAGGTCTACAGGATTGTGGACGGCGCTTGACACAAAAGCAGTGGATGCATGTCTAATTCTTACAATGAAGTGGTCATTGGATTTCTCCATCACAACCGCCTGCATCGGCACATGAGGCTTGATCTGAAACACAGGTGATGTGGTGGCCTCCTCTGAGGCACCTCCTCCACTAGACTCAACACTTGTGTTGTCAGAGTCCAGGGCTAGGTGAATGTCTTGTTCGGTAGCATCTTCCCCATCCAGCAGAGCATCCTCGCTTAAACGTGCACTGATGACGCTGTCAGGTGCTGTGGCCGGTCCTCTGTTAACGGAGTTCAGGAAGCTCAGATGGCCATCGGACTTCAGCGGTGATGGGATAGTGAGAGAGACTGCCAGATCCTCAGTCAAAATTGAATAGGCCCTTTCTGAAATCACAGTGGAGGATGGTGTTACTCTGTCGAAAGGTAAGCTTGGGGGGACCTCCAGCATACAACTTTCGTCAAGAACAGCTGGGTTCAGAGGGATGTGAATTTTTGAGCTGGGAGAGAATTTGCATGGTGAAATGTCTGACCAGGCTGTTATGAGTTTCGATGGAGTTGCAGCCTCATCTGGTGGTATCCCTGCAAAACTCTCGGCACAAGTACTGTCTTTCCGAGGTGTACTTACAGACCAGTTGTTGGAGTCTGCTGCAGATACGCTGTTTTCCATCAGATCTGAGCCACCCTGCAACAAACACTTGAAGATCTCCCCCATTTGGGAGTCTGTGACGAGGTTAAAAGTCAAGCTGGATGTCTGCTGCTCAGTGAGAATGTCATAATCAGATTTATCCTGCAAGGAGGCACTATAGGAAAGGCGACGGACCAAAGCAGGTGGTTTTTCTGGACTAGTAGCATTATTTGAGGGTGTGAATGCAGAGTGATGTACAGGTTGCAGATCTTGCCTTTTCCTTTCTGGAACCTTATCTTCCTCACTCACATTCATCCTCAGATTTTTACCTCTGCTCCCCAGACCAGTGCGGTGGGGAATGACCGGTGGTAAAGCAGTCTTCTTCCCCGGTGGTGCAGAAGGCTTTGTTTGTTCTGACTTTCTGCTGGGCACTGGAGTAACTGACGATTTAATGATGCTGTCAGGCAGTTTCTTCAGCAATGGAACCAGTTTCTTTTTGGGATTTTTGAAGTTGCATTTCCTCATGGAGGAATGTTTCACATCTGCTGGTCTGCACTGACTCAAAAGCGTGGCCTTGATTTCCTTGAAGAAGAAGTCAAACTGACCTTCCACAAAATTCCACAGTTTCTTCTTCAGGCTCGGGGAATGCTGTTCAAAGATGCGCTTGACGATACCATTATTGGAAATTTTATTCATGCAGACAGAAATGATGTTGTTCAGCTTGGGCTTTAGGTTGTGCTCCGTACTACACAGTTTACTGAAGTTCACATTATTTACAAAGTCTGTAAAGGAGACTCGAGACATGTCAATTATATTGTAGAAGTACTTTTTGGGAAATGTTTTATGAAGTTTCATATACTTGTTTCTCGTGTGTGTGTGAATCTGTGTGAACATGGCCATGACCTCAGGGATGGTAGATGGGTTTGTTTTGGGCAAAAGTGGCACAAATGTTTTGAAGGGCTTCTCAATTGGGAGAGACATCTTCTTAGATCTGCTCTGCTTTGCTTTGCCTCCAACTCCAGAGACGCCTGCGGAAACCTCCGGGGTCTTCCGGGCGTCTTTCTCGGCAAGTCGAGCGGACCTTGGGCTGGACTGATTACTGTTGGCCATCACAGAACTGGCTTTATTCTGCTGTGGACTGGCAGCGACTGGAGAACCATCTTCAGTGTCACTGACGATCTCTCCCTCTTCTAGTTCATTCTCATCTGTCGTGCTGGAGGAGGAGAGGGAGGGGGCTGCAGGCGGGGTCTGGTCCCTCTGTGGGGGCTGCACGGAGCTATAGTCGGGTTTCTCATTCTCCTTATTCACATCCATTTTTCTTGTGCTGGTGCTGAAGGTTACAGTCACACTGGAGAATTCTAGGGGAAAAAAAAGAAAAAACTAGTGCTACTAGTGCTAAAGAAACATGTAATAACAATAATTTATACATTATTGACTCGTGTGGAAATTCTTTACGCCTCCCCCAACTTACTGTCTCTAGCTGACAGCAAGCTGGCTGAAAAAAGTGTTAACAAAAGTGTTGTTTAAATGTTAAAAAAGCTTCCTTGTACAGTAACAAATTGGTAACAGAAGAATTTGAGCTATGAAGTATCAAAAGTATTAAACGGAATGGTTCCTTCGGTAATGTTACATGAAATCGTTCTGACATCTTTTAAATTGACAAAACTAATATTTATACGTACCTTTACTCAGGCTTTTAACATGTGGCGCCTTCCCAGGGGACAAAGCTTGGTTTGTTACCGGGCGGACAGGACTGGTAAGTGGGCTGATAACGTTTGGGAAGAACTGAATGCTCTTCAGCGTAAGCATCATAGAGTCTTCATCATGGAATGAAGTGGAACTTGAGGGCACTGGGTCCTGGTCTTCATTCAAAATGGAATTAGGTTCAGAACAGTTTTTAGGTGAAGGAAAGGGGCTACTGACTTCCTGTTCAGGCACCACATGCATTGTGAACGTCCTGCTCACCCCAGATGATTCTAAAGTGTGATCTTTTGACAGGCTCTGCTCCGGTGCAGAATTTTTAACCTCGTTTTCTGGCTCTGTACTAGAAATGACAAGTCCTTCTGTGAAATTAGAGAGAACTTCAGCCATACAAGTATCTAGTGGCATGTTGACAGCGCTTGAAACGGCATCTGTACTCGCGTCACCATCTTTTTCCATTAATAAGGTACAATCGGGATTTGTTTCCATGGAAACAGGGCCAACCACGTGCTCTGAAGTCGTTTCAGACTGGGCAGGAACTGGACTATTCCACAATGCGGTGTGATCGCTGGTTTTGTTCCCAGGTGATGTATTCATATAGATGCCAACTGGATCTTGGGTCATAGTCAAGACAGATTCAGCATGTGGAGTCTCAAAGGGAGAGTGACCAGTCTGATCATTGGATGTGCTCAAATGGGCATCAGCTGGAGCTAAAATGGGGTGAAGTATTGAAGCTTCAGACTGCTTCTCAGAGTGAGTATCTTGCGATTTGCTGAGAATTGTGGCTTCCTCAGGATCATTGTCCTTAATTTCTGAAAGTGAACATTTCTCCTTACTGGGGCTTTTCTCCAACGGAGCAGATCCGGACGGCTGATTGTCGGAGGCAGGAGGTGTTTCACCTTCAGCTCTTTGCAGTTCTGTGTGGTTTTCACCATGACTTGCTTCTTCATACTCAATCATTACCTCATCTGGTAAGTGGGTTTTGTTACCAACTCGCTCAAGTGCTTTTTCAGGCTCTTCAAAATCAGACTTTTGTGTTGGCTGTTGAGCATCCTCTCTTGCAGGGCTTACAGAACATTGTACCACCTTCTCCTGGAAGGACTCATGGCTACTCTCCACTTCATCAATGACACAGTAATCCTCTCCTAAATTAAACTGATCACATTCTTCTTGGCCACCTTCAGCTGGTCTGTTCGCTTGGTCATTACCTTCAGAGGAAAGTCTTGGTTTTTTAACTGGAGACAGGGTGAGGTTCAGCGTTTCCATAAAACTTAACTTCTTATTTTGAGTATTTTTATCCGAGAGCTTTGCCCCATCACACTTATCACCAGTCACTTTGGAGTCTTTGCTGTTCTTAGTCCGGTCCCCGTGACCAGCTGAAGCTGGGTACTTAGCCTGGTCTCTGTTGCTCTCTGTCCTGTTGCACGGCGCATTGGAAGTGGCAGCCTGCTTGTCATGCCGTAAACTCTCACGACTCCCTGATTCTGGTTCTTTCCTATACTCATCTTTTTTCCTAGAGCTATCCCTCTGACCTTTCTCACTTTCTTTTCTCCTCTTCCACTCCTGGTCTTTGCTTTTCTCCATCCTAGAGCTTCGCTCTTGCCTACTCCCGCCGCCCTCATTTCCGGAACTCTTGTCCTCTCTCCGCCGATGGTCCCTTGGTGGACTCCTCTCCCCCCTGCGTCTGGATGAGGAGCCTGACCGCTCTTCAACACCACTCTGGCTTGAGCTGTGCTGCTTTCTCTCTTTGCCACTGGATTCTGCAGCACTCCTGTCCAGCCCATTCTGGTCACGGTTGCGCCTTCGCTCCCTAATACTTTTTGCCTCTGCATCCTTTGAGTCTTTGTGTCGCCCTTTTGATGCATGGGAGTTGGAAGGTCTGTGGTGCAAAGCTTCTAGAGTTGGCCTCTTCTGACGAGGGGGGCTGTGGACCTTCTCAGATTTCCTTGAAAAGTCAGCGGTGTGCGGGTGGCTTCCTTTGCTTGGCTTGGCGTGATCTTGACCTGCTTTCCGGTGCTCTGAGTTCCATCCTCCTCCATCCTTCACCTTGCATTCACTGCTTACACCAGATTCATCAAAACTGCGCGGGTCTCTTTTCTCTGTGGACTCGCCCTTCCCACTCATTGTTTCCTGGAAGGCAAGTCCCTGTGTTACAGTGCTTACCTGCAGTCTATCATCATTCCTTGTACACTGTCTCTCAGATGGAGTTTCTCCTTCCCTGCCAGCAGGATGGAGAATTCTAGAATCTCTGCTGTTATTCACATGTACAAAATTAGCACGTTTACTGGATGCCGCCATGGCTGTACCCACGCTCCTCGATTTGTCATGTACTGAAGAGTTCGAAAGCGGGGCATCCGCAGCCTCAACATTGGGCCGGTGAACGGGAACATTTCTGTCTTTCTGGGATGGTTCAGGGAGGTCCTTTTGCATAGAGCTAACCCTGTGTTCTTGTGTTTGTACTGATCCAGCTAGACCACACGTCCCTACAGGGTTTGGTCTGGGAAGTTCACGTCTTTGCAAGTTGATCTGTGATCGAGGAAAGGGAAGGCCGCTACCAAAACGACCAGACCTACAAATGTGAAAAACCGGAAAATTGGCACAAAAATAAATAAATGCTACACAGACAACTTTCACAGAAATGCTCAAAGGTTTTATATTTGTAACCTTAAAAAGCAACTAAATAGCCATTACACTTTTTAATGCCTTTGAATTTTATTTTTAACTTAATCCCAAAACAAAAATATCACTTGACACAAGTACTTTTTAAGGGGACAAAGCACTTACCTATGATTCAGTCTGTTGATCTCCTCGTCCTTGCGCCCAATTTCCATTTTGGCTGTTTTAATAAGGGCACTTATGTTCTTCTTGAGTTGTATGTTGTCATTGAGCAGCTTTTCATTCTTAAGACAAAAGCCAAAATGAATACAGCACAGAAAATCATGGATTTGTGCAATTTTAAATTTAATTTAAACCAAAATGTCTTGCAGACAGGATACCATGTTGTAACGATAGTTAATATTATACTACATAAAAGATTTCCCCAGTGCATAACAGTTTCATGCCTTTGACATTCAAATGTGTAAGAATCATCAATAGCCTTCAATTAAAGTAACACGGGAAAGATAGAAAACAGTATTAAATGTTTCTGTATTGATTTTCATTCTGTAAGTTTGTGCAAAGCTTTAAGAGAAAACCAAGACAGACCTGTGTTTCTGCTTGCTGCAGTCTCCATATTAATTCTTTAACATTGTTTTCTGCTGTGTCCAGTTTGCTCTTAAGCTACGATTAGAAAAAAAGGAAAAATTTCACACATGAAGTGTTAAGCTATAAACCAAATGTGCTGCTTGGGATTCAAGGCTGAACAAACAAGCAGACTGATGCCTAGAAATGCATGAAATGCAGAATGTGTTTAGTAGAGGTGGACAGTTCAGCTCAAGAAAGTAAAAATCCAGACCAAGACATTCGTGGTCTCAGTTATTTGCATGTTGGCTGTGAACAACTAAATGGAGTTTTGGAGGTCACTTAAAACCGGGACGTAATTTAGATGGAGGAGGACTATACTCTGTGACTCATTACTCAACTGGTTGGTTGAAACAAAATCTTGGTTTGGATTTTTCCTTTCTGAACCTGAACCATCCACCTCTGTTGTTTACAGGCGAGTTTAAATGGCACAAACCTCATTGTGAGTAGATTCTTTATGCTGCTGCTCCTCAGTGATGAATTCTTCATATAGATCCATTGAATCTTTTAATTTTTGGCATAAGATGGGTGTACTAACAGTCTCTAAATCCAAGCACAACATTCACCAAATTACTGTCAGGCTGAGTACACAGAAGGCTCCATTAACAGCACAATTACCACTTATTACAAGTAATGTAGTTACTACAACAGTTCCACTCATGATACAGACTTTTCATAATTGTAGCATATTGTGTGGTGCTACGCACAGAAATGGCTTTGTGCTAAGCATTTCAGAATAAAATTTCCATTTGTTTCTTCTTAAAATGTCAAGATTTACCTGCATTTGTACTGTTGCCGGGACTCTGGTCCAGCCCCGAGTAAATATCCACTGAATCGTCATCATTAACTACAGGTGAGTCTGAAAGAGAGAGAGACACATTAGTTTTGAGAGTCTTGATACCCTACAAGTGTTGTTCCTCAGTATTATCTGAAGCCTTACAAGCTTTCCAAGACTTTGGCTTAACTTTGACATTTGAGCAGAATAGTCATGTAACCATATAAAATATAAAGTGTATTAAGAGAACAATAGCAAAAAAAGAGAGAAACGCACCACAATGTTTCAAACTGAGATCTCCATACATCTCATCTAGGAAAATCTTCTCCATGTTGTTTCCTGTTGGTTCTTCCATATATACTTTTACAGAAGGCACTGCAAATACACTTAAAGTTTAACAAAGCATTACTATTTCATCGCATTTGGCACGTGGTCTTTTATTAAGTCATTCTGCTTTTCCGGCACTATACTGTGCCCAGCGTTAAATGTTCAGCTATTTAAATATTTCTGGAATGCATGTCAAAGTTTATACACAAACTCTGACAATTGACATACGACAACATACAGAAATTTATAATCAACTGCCAATTGCTTGTTTTGTAATTTAAACCGTACAATTATTTCAAATGGAACCCATCTAATTGAGGAAGATCAAACTAGGCAACTGGAGTCTTCATTTTGGTCCCAGGCACGTTTAACAATAAGACGAAGCTTGCTGGCTCTTCTAAGCATACAGCAGGACAGATAGCATAAAATCTGACAAAGAAAAATCCACCAGTACCCGCTTCTCATGTAGACTACAAGTAACTTAACAGAATAAGGTCGACAGTTAAGTGACAGCACACTAACATTTGCTTTTTTTATCTTCGTACCAAGAATAATTTCAGGGCTAGCATGAGAATTAGCCTAAAACGGTTACTACAGATTCTGCACTGATCTCTCTATTGTTGTAACATATAATGTAAAAGACGGAACAAAATTATCAAACGTGCATTTACCTTTGTAATTTCCTGGACTGCTGTCTTTCCTCCAACATAGCTTTCACAAAGCTAGTTAGCAAGGCACAGGCGCGCCAACCGAGTGCCTCTTCAAAACAGGAAATGACGATATTTTCCCGCGGTCTACAGACGGGCGCTGCTTCCTTTACCCAGAGCACCAGTTTTGCCTGGACTCGACAGAGAGTGTTTAAGGGTCTCCTCCAGCGCACTAGGTACCCTACTTTTGGCTTCATTAAAAAAGAGAACGTAATGAAAGTACCATATCAATGACATCACGACGCATCGATGGATATTTTGTACTGAATTCGAAAAATGGTTGTAATATAAGGTTGGATGATGTGTGATATTAATACATTTCATGTTATGTACATCCCTAGTCAGCTAGATTAAGATCATGCTTTTTCATACTTTCAATTTTGTATGGACATTATATCGCAGGGAGTTTAAGTTTTGCTAAAACTGTTTTATTCTGTCATACAGGAAAAACTTATCTACCTTTGCAATTTTGATGATTATCCCAGTTTACCTCCGCTGCTTTTTCATAAGCGCTGCATGCCCTCGCCGAACGAGGCTGAAGCTGCAGATCCTTATTCGAATTTTCCGGTCCACCTTAAATGCAGCGCAGCCGAATGCAAGGACGCAATTGTACCTGTAGGGGTATTCATTTAGCGCGGCTTACCTTCAGAACTTCATTTGGCTGACATCACTTTGAGGAAAGCACAATCATGTGGAAAAATAAGGCAAAAAATAAGAAATATCAATATTAAATCTTTTTTCAAATTATATCTGTAGATGAGGAATTTGTTTCTTGTTTTTGCATAGATGATGCAATTACATCACCTTTGTCTACAGATATAATGGGAAAGAAAATTTAATATTGATATTTTGATATTTCTTAATAAAGAATTAAATATTTAGTGGGGTGTCCTCATTTTTTCACATGACTACATATCTGGGCAGTTTCAGTAATTGTATGTCTGCACTTTATTAGAACAAGGGACAAACGCAAACGTTTTTACACTCCCGATTCAGAATTATCTCTGTCCATATCTGTACCTTATTCTGTAGATGAACAAAAATATTTTTTAACCTTACAGACACAATTGGCCATTGTACAGAAAGGTTTTATTATGTACATTTTATGTTCATTTTTGTATTACATATAAAATTGATATTATTTCTTTTGATACACGGCCCAAAATCCTTAAACGCTCTAATGTAAACACTTCCAGGTAGAAGCCAGCATGAATATAATACTGTAATCAAATGGAAATTCACTTAAGCGTGATAGAAAATGACAATTTGACTTAATTATATTTATATTTAACCGTTACAATGTATGTTGTGTATTTATATTTGCATTGGTTTTCATTACTTGACCACATCCAAGCAAAAGTCCAAGGGCCTACATGTTTACATGGCTGACAATTACATCTAAACAAAATTATGACTTCTTAAAAGGTTATTCTCTGACGATTTCCAGGCTGCCCCTTTAAAAAGTTTGCAAGCCCTAGTGCCCGCCATTCCGCCTAAGTAAGAGAGCGTCCCCTGCGTTCGCTACGTCGCGGTGTGAGTGTAGAGATAGACATTACAAATAAGGGGCTTCCTGAATCCTTCTGTATCTAAAAGTTATTGAGTGTATTTATCTGAGGTCTCTGCTCAGTATTTGCTGCTGGATTTATTTCTTTTGCTATCCTCTTCTTATCAAAATAAGCATTTCCATGACCGAACTCGAGCAAGTCCCTCAAATGCAGAAATCAATTTTTGATCATTTGTTAATCATAATGCATTTGGTAATGTATTTATAATTAAGAAATCCGAATACCCTGCAAAGACATAATAAACGTATCCATATACATGGACGTGTATACCCAGTCATATAAAATAAACAATCCATTTATTTATAAAATAAAAAAACTTTACGTAAGTGGTAACTAGTGCCAACAGTTTTGGCTGCGGTGTCCACATGACTCCCGCGAGGGGACCGGATGACGGAGGCGAGACTGTTCGCTGACCCGGAAGTGTTTTGCGTGTACCCACATGTGGACTAGAGGATTTTAATACTCACGGCAAACGTGCACTCTTGTGTTGTGATGCACCTTAGAAAGACATGCTAGTCATTAGAATATGATAACCTACATGTGAAATATCGCTATAAAGAGCACTCTGTGTACTCTTTCAGGGTTCCGTTTCTGAAAGGGTGGCGATCTTATTAAAACAACGCATGAAACAATGGAACATTTAGACCTGAATTTGTCATCCCTGACTATCATTTCAAGACACGTTGAGAAGAGTCGCAACGAACTTGGCAAGTATTTGACGAAGCAGGTATGACATATTAACTTTATTTGATTATCAGTAGTTTACCTATACAATCCATCTAGTCAGAAGGTTTTCGTGACTTTTGTAACTCACTGGTTAAACGGTTGTTTCGCTAACCAATCTACTAGCCCTGTAGCCGAGGTTTTACATTCTGCTTAATTAGCGAGTTTTTCATAGTTGTAGCAGATCTTATGTAGCCGGTGATTAATACGTGAGGATATGATGGCTAATATAATAATTACCAGCCAGTGCGGGTTATTACAAGGTACAGTAAAGCGCTCCATGAGGAACCGTTAGCAGTTCAGTTTTATTTGAACAGACTACTAGGCCTGGACTGACTGATTGTTAATTAGTTCTCGTAAGCATTGCTTTGCAGTAGGTAAAGTAAATCGTCAAATAATGCTGCCGATATAATAATACTGATGATGTGTCCTCATGATGTTCGTGCTCTAGCTTAAGACTAAGTTTTGTTTGATTACTTTAAAAAATAGCTTCTTGTGATGTGATGTACTTAGCCAAAACCTGTCTCTTATTGTCCGAACATCGTTTTGTAGATATGGAGTCAGCAGGACCGTCAGTCCATCCTGACGAGCCTGGCCAAGCTCCTGCTGGAAAAGGACTACACACTCCTGATAGCGCGGCACCTCCGACCGCTCGTCCTGGACCTGCTGGAGAGGAACGGCGAAAGGATCAAAGTGGAAGGCCGCATCAACCATGATCAACACGAGCGCTTCTGCGTGGCCCTCAGCAAACTGCTTGGCATCTGCCCGGACGCGCAGCAGTGAGAGCCACCCCGAAATGATTCCCGTTTCCTTTCTGTAGTAGGCGTGTCCTCCAAAGCGACATACGATTGAGAGAGTGTGGTGTCCCGTGAGCAATTGCGGTTAAGGGCCTTGCTCAACAGCGAAATCACTCGGTTGACCCTGGAATTCGAACCGGGGACCTTTTGATCGCTGACGCAGTCTTCTTGCCAAGTAACACGCTACCACAGATGTCTGTGCACACGGATCAGCTGTGTGAATGCGGGACGAATGGCTCTGTGATGTTTGCTGCCCCCTGCAGGTTCGCCGCCCGCTACTTTAGCGACGCCCCTCCGGTGTTCCAGCGCCTTTTCTTCACCAGCGCGGAGTCCTCATCCGTACAGTACGGCCCCCGCCGCATGAAACTGCGTGACCTGATGGGTGCCACCCTCCGCTTCCTGCAGAGCGACTGCGCCAAGTACCGAGAGCTGTGGGACTGGAGCGCCTGCGTCTCGCAGCTGCTCACCAGCGACGTCCTGGTCCGCTGGTGCGTACCGTCCTCCTCAGTCCCCTACTTGATGGTTGTGTTTTTATTTGGGGGTCATTCTCGTTAATGCCGCTTGTCCGGGTGATTTTCCAGACTCTCGTTCTGTTTCGCTTCAGGTACACGGCGCATTGCCTGGCTTTGGTGTCCCACATGACCGATAATCAGAAAACAATTTTCCTGAGAAAGGTCTTGTCCAGTGAAGAAATCCTCCATCTTAAAATAAAGTATGTTGCTAGTGTGGGCCTGTGTTCTTGCTTGGTGCTTTTCCTGGTTTGGATCAGTGGAGCCGCTATCCCTTATCTGATATGGTTCCTTAAACCCTCTCAGGTCTCTGGAAGAAGTCGGACAGCTAGAGGTAGAAAAGGCTCTGGTTCTGGCTAATCAGGCCTCTGTGGACTGGTGTGAGGACAAGCTGAAGAGATACACCAGGGGCCAGCTGGTGTCTGGTGACCTGTCCCGCAACGCTGTGGCCGTCTGTGGTGTGGCGCTGCCCAGGAAGACCCTGAGGCACCAAGAGCTGGTGAGACTGATCAATCCGGGCATGTTTGGCCGCACCTCTGCCACTGGCATCGTATTGTAAACTGAAGAGTGAGTTCTCCCTTAATGGCGCATGCTCCGCTTCAGCCTGTAGACCCTAAGCCTGACTCCCGTTTCTCCCGACGTCTCAGGGCTTCACAAAGCAGCCGGTGCTGGTGGATCTGAGCCGGAAGACCCTGCGTCGGCTGGCTCTGGCTGTGGCTTCGCACCGGGCGGTTCTTCTGGAGGGTCCCATCGGCTGCGGCAAGACGGCCCTCCTGGAACACCTGGCTGCCGTCACCGGACACGTCAAGGCTCCGGAGATACTGAAGGTTCAGCTGGGAGATCAGACGGACAGCAAGGTGGAGCCGGGGCGCGGGGGGGGTTGGCTAACAGCGATGTACTTAAGCTCCGCCGGCGTCTGTTTTTAATGCGGTCATATATTTCGTACACATTATACCATATTTTTCCGGTATATTCTAAAGTAACATTCTTGCTCTTTTGCAATCTGGGTGAAAAAATTCGGCAAGTGGGAGGGGTCCTTGGGTTTAAGGAGGGGGGGGGACTGGATTTTATCATGGGGAATTTTATAAGCAAGATTTCAAAATGCTGCAGTATACCAAGAATACCACAGCATACCACAAGCGTTGCCTTAATACTGCCCACTCCTAGTGGCTGTAACTTTGCAGAATGGATCTTGCCCTTGGTATGTGTTCTTAAAGAGAGGCTGTAAACCCGACCCTGTGCTTGTCCACCTTTGGAGCTGAGATGGTGTCATAGGTCATTACGTAGAACTTGAAAGGTTCATGGCGGCCTGCAGCTTTGCTGCACTTCTGTTTAAGGCATCAAACTATGTGCGTCTGCCGTTTGCGTTTCAGATGTTGTTGGGAATGTATCGCTGTACCGACATTGCTGGGAAGTTCGTGTGGCAGCCTGGCACCTTGACACAGGCGGTGTCCAAGGGACACTGGATCCTACTGGAGGACATCGACCACGCGCCCTTGGATGTGGTGGGTGTCGCATTCGGGGGGGGGGGGGGCTATTTTCCAAAGATTATCTTGTACCGATGAGGCCTGGTTGCCATGGTGACAACGACACAGCGATGCCAGTGTTTAAAACGCAGCGGTCCGGACGTCTCTGTCCCGCAGATCTCTGTGCTGCTCCCCCTGATGGAGAACCGCAGGCTCCTCATCCCCGGCCGGGATGACTGCATCGAAGAGGCCCCCGGCTTTCAGTTCTTCGCCACCAGAAGGTGAACCGCCGCTGTTGTTCCGCCGGCCGCCGTTCTTCCGCCGGCCGCTGTATGGCCGCAGCGGTCGATTATCTGATTATAGCTTCTGTCGTCTAACCTCTACACACTGTTAATGTCCCACTTCTACACTTTTTTTCGGTACCAAATAAAGACAGACGTTTCCGTTTAAGTCACCACCTTTGATTAATGAGACATGGCTGTTGGGGTGGGCCACGGACCTGATGAATGGGGACACCTCACTTTCATTTCCGCACTGTTAATTGTGGGATTTCATTACACATCTCCAGGAAAACTGTGTTTTTCCCCCCAATATGTTTGCGTGCTTGATTTAGCAGACGGACGGTTTTTATTTATTCATTTATTTATTTTTTGTAGGGTTCTATGGGAAAATTGAAGGTAAAATTGACCAATATTTTAGCTGAACAATGCTGAAAAAGATGTCATTTCATGATCATTTCTGTGTGGTTTTCGAAAGAAATAACGGAAAGGCACAGGTTGGAAAAAAGAATTGTTTAATTTTCATGAAAAAAAATATTTGAATGTGACATTTCCTGCCAGAGAATGAGTTTCCCCAGTCAGTCGGGCCGCCGGCTGTGTGTTCAGAGCAGCCGTCCTGCACACAGCAGCCGTCCTGCACACTGTTTGTACTGTTGTGCTGACCTGCTGTTTGTTGTTCCTGTCCAGTCTCCTCTGACCTCTTTCACATCCACCTGTTTTTAGCCACAGTAACACCATTCTGTAGTGTGTGTAAATCGTAGGATGTCGACTGCGTCTAAGATGCTGGATGTCTGACACCAGCAGCGCGTTCATAAAATTGCTCGGATCACGTGTGTGTCAGTTTCATACTTTGCCAATCGCCTGATCCTTTCTGTGTCCACATGGTTCTGGCTGTTTCACATAAATGCCTGGTTGTACCTAATAAAGTGCCATGTATCCTACTCGGTTTTTCGAGATGTATGACGTCCTGTTATGAAAGATTTTCGTATAAACGCCAATATGGAGAACTAACCTAACGTGTGTCTGTCTGAGTGCAGGCTCTTCTCCAGTGGCGGGGGCTGGTATCGACCCCAGAACACAAGTGCTGCTCTTTTGGACAAGTACTGGACTAAGCTTCAGATGGGTAACATGTCAAGACAGGAACTGAAGCAGGTAAAACCACCATAAGAAAAGAAACCTGCGTTAAGTTTGACCAGCAGTCTGCAGTGTTGTTTTTGACCAAGAACGTCGTGCTTCAAGGTCCTGCTGGAAAGGTACCCAAACCTGGCCATGGTTGTGGAGCGTCTCTTGGACATCTACTGCCAGCTGACGGGAGATAAACACCCGGACGGCGGTACGGCGGAGACGCATCACCAGGAGAGCCCGCAGAGTGTGGAGGTGCTTCAGCAGTGTCAGGAGGCCCGGAGACTCTCCCTAAGGTGAGGGGTCCCCCAGACGTGCGTTAGGAAGCCGGTCCATCTATCCGCGCTGTTAGATGGGCGTCAGCTATTCAGGATTGAGGATATAATGAGCTGGAATGGAAGCTCGTCAGGCAGATGTCTGCTACGGTGCGGAGAATCAGAAGCCGATGCAGAGCGTGCAGTGATGTGAAGCCCTGGGGGGGGGGGGGGGGGGGGTCTTCTGTCTGCTGGGAGGTTCCGAAGGTGTCCAGTGATCAGCACAGTGAATTTTCAATAATAATAAAAAGACTATTTAAAGAAATTCCAAAGCATGTCTTCTTGCTAAGAGGCTGGACATTTTAACATTAGTATCTACTGTATTGTTGTCAGTTGTTAGCAGAATCGGTTAAAAACTTTATCAAGTCTGTAATATAAAATTTGGAATAAGAAACTGATGCAGAAACGACTGGGGGCTGTAGGGAGCAGAAATGAAGACATCACTTAAATTAATAAGATTTTTTTTTATCTTACTATACCCACATCAGACATTTCAATTTCTGTTTTAATCAAATAATTACCATATTCAAGCCTCGTCTATGGTTGGTTTAGTTGCTTCCTCCAGGCCAGTGTTTCCCAACCCAGTCCTCGGGATCCACAGATGGTCCATTTTTCTGCTCCCTCCTCCCTCCCAGCTCCGTGTCTGTGGCTCCCCAGGGGCCATCAGGCTTCCCAGAAGACCTAAGCAGCGTAAATGTGAAGCTTTCTTGTCGGAGCGTCCCGATGACCGGCTCGTCCACGTGTCCGTGGGGCTGTTTGGTAACCAGCAGGACTCCGGGCCTTTTAATTAGCTTCCTACTGGCCGCCAACGTAGTCGATGGGCCTCTGATTAGCCCTCTGCCCCATATGAGCAACAACTGGAACATCACGTCCCTGCGTGTGGGGGGGGGGTATGGGGGGGGGGCGGCACGTCCGTATGCACTTACTCTTACATGAGTATTAGGGAAAGATAACACACACGTTGGCAACAGTATCTGTCGAAGAATCCGAATAGTCATTCATCCATTCATCTTTCAGTATAGAGTCAAAAGCCCTCCCAGGTACGACGATGCGTGGAGCAGGGTCACGGGGGAGCATGCAAACTCCACACACACAGATCCGGAACCGGTTTTTAACCCCCACCTGTGATGCCAGTGCTGTGTGATACCAGCTCCTGAGCCACGATCCCGACCTCCACTGTTAAAATAATCTTATACTTTTCATTTGAGCCACCTTTCTAACAATCGGTGTTAAATTTTGAAAAATCTTATACAATCAGTTTTGCATATTTTCCTTCTGACTTGCCTGTGTTAAGTTGCTGCTGGTGGAGTGATGTTTGCAAGGAGCTGCACTTCATATTCCCGCATGCGGTCAGATGGTGCCCCCCACCCCGCGGACGCGATCGCCGTGCTCCTGTCTCGGTCCGGCTGACTCTGCCTTTCTTATCCTTCGAAGGGATTTGCTGAAGTGGTGCGACAGGATCGCTCACCATTTCTCCGGCACGTCCTCGGACGTGGCCCAGAACGTCTTCCACGAGGTACGCCGTCAGTGGTGTTCTGCGCCGCGCCTCCCATGCGCCGCGCCTCCCATGCGCCGCGCCTCCCTCCATTCTGCCATTTCCCCTGGATATCTGATCTTTGTGCCGCATGTGGCGTTATTGCTAAGCTCTTCCCGGTCCTCTCCCCCAGGCTCTCGACTGCTTCACCGCCATGCTGCCCAGCCCTGAGAGCAGGCAGCGCATGGCCGAGGCTATCGGCAGCAAGCTCAACATCTCCAAAGAAAAGGTAGGAGGTCAGCCGTGAAGAGCAAGCCGGCCCTTCCTTTGTAGTGGTTCGTGCCGTTAGCTCAGTCTGACTGAGTGTTGTGAATGGACTGTTTCATTTCTGTCTTTGCTGTAGGGGTGTTTTGGCTAAAAAGGAAGGGGCTGCAGGAGGCTGATAGCTGTTGAAATCTGGTGCTTTCTCTCAATTAGGTGCAGCACTATTGCCAAATGTACCAGCCGGAAATCAGAGTCACGGAGCTCGACGTTGTGGTTGGGCGAGCTACCGTACCACGGAAGCAGTGTGAAGCCGTCCGCCTCTGCGTGTAAGCCAGGGTGGGGGGGCCTCTGCCGTCACACAGACTGGTCAGTGTGCCAGCAACTAATCAGCTCGCTATGGCTGATCACTCCATCTGTGTGGAGCAGAAGATATTCACACCTCAAGCAGCAGCACAGCTGCTTACCGACTCGTATTTCACACGCGAGCTCAGTGTCCTGCCCTCTTCGAGGTGGGACGGCCACTAACCCCTTTGCAGTTCGCTTTCCGAGTTTTTCCTCAGTTCCTCGGTCATGCCAAGCTTAGATGATGCAGGAACGCTCACCAGGATTTCATGAAGCTGCAGTGATGCGCTCACCAAGACTCTCAATCACCAAAATGCAGTTAGATTTATCGATATTTTAATATTTTGTAAATATGTTTGAAATTCTCAGAAAATCTCAGAAAGAAGTTTTAAAGTTAAGCTGTATTAAAATATGTTGACATATAAAAAAATGGAAAAGCCTGCATTGGAACATTAAAGGCACTGTTGAGGGAAGCTGCCCACACCATAAAACATAAGATGAAGTCCTGTAATTTCAGTCTGAGTTACAGGGTTTTAGAAATACCTCAGTACTTCGTGAGTTATTCGTTAAATATATTAAGGTGGCATTATGAAAGTCTTAAGCTCCGTTAAGTGACCTCGGCTGCCTTCCTTTGCATGCTCCTCACCTCGGCCTTCCTTCGCAGAGAGAAGCACACTTTCGCCGCCACGCGGCCGTCCTCCGTCCTCCTCGAGCAGCTGGCTGTGTGTGTGAGCCGGGGCGAGCCCATCCTGCTGGTGGGGGAGACCGGCACCGGCAAGACCTCCACCGTGCAGCACCTGGCAGGGCTGACGGGTAAAAATCCCACCCCAGCACTTTCATTTTGGCCTCTACCTCCAGGGCTCCTCACTGCAGGCATGACGCACTTTCCATTCTCCTCCAGGGCACCGGCTACGGGTCGTCAACATGAACCAGCAGAGTGACACCGCCGATCTCCTGGGGGGGTAGGTTCACACAGAGCCTTTGGTGCCGTTTTCTTGATGTTCTCCTCTGTCATGTTCTTATGCTGTTCTCCTTAATAAAAGGGTTAGGCTCTCGGGTTCCGCTGGTGTGATGGAAATCTTGTCCCTAAGAGACCCCATGACTCTCGCCGCCCCTGCATCCCTCTCAGCTACAAGCCCGTGGACCACAAGCTGATCCTGTTGCCGCTGCGTGAGGCTTTTGAGGACCTCTTCTCCCAGACGTACTCCCGCAAGCAGAACCTCACCTTCCTGGGCCATGTGCAGACCTGCTTCCGGAGCAAACGCTGGCAGGACCTGCTGAAGCTCATGGACCACGTGTGCAAGTCGGCCCTCACCAAGGAGCTGCAGAAGAAGCCCGACGGTACTGCGTTTGTCCCGGCCGCTCGGAGCAGACGCTGTGCTCGCGGATGGTTCCTCGCTCTTTGAGTATTGATGCCTTGATAAGCGTGCGGCCGTGATCGGTGCCAGCTGAGCAGAGCTCTGCAGAATAATGCATCTCTGCAAAAGCAGTCGGTGTGGATCAGAGTGCGCTTGGTGTTGTCTGTCATTGAGCTGCTTGCTGACCTGCTGGTTCACACCGAGGACCCTGTGCTTGTTGACAGCAGCCCTCCTCAGGGAGCAGTGGGAGGCTCTGGCCCTCAGGTTGAGCCAGACCCAGCAGCAGATCAGGGCCTGTGAGACGGCGCTCGTCTTCTCATTCGTGGAGGTGAGTCTTTAGAATGTCTCCCTACCTCCTTCCTGGCTGATCAGCCATTTTAGGGTTATTTCGTGACTGACTGTGATGTTGGAATGTGTTAAGTGCTTTTAGGTAGTCATGTTGCAAATCATGCTGGGAATAGCTGGTGGCGGACATTGGCGTGAGCTGACCCCCTCGGCTGTGTTCCCATTTAAGGGGACGTTAGCACAGGCGGTGAAGAAGGGCGAGTGGATCCTTCTGGATGAGATCAACCTGGCGGCGGCTGAGACCCTGGAGTGCCTGAGCGGCTTGCTGGAGGGCAGCCAGGGGTCTCTGGTGCTGCTGGACCGTGGCGACACAGGTAGGCTCTGTGGTAGTAAGTGCTGGTAACCATGGCGACACAGGTAGGCTCTGTGGTAGTAAGTGCTGGTAACCATGGCGACACAGGTAGGCTCTGTGGTAGTAAGTGCTGGTAACCATGGCGACACAGGTAGGCTCTGTGGTAGTAAGTGCTGGTAACCATGGCGACACAGGTAGGCTCTGTGGTAGTAAGTGCTGGTAACCATGGCGACACAGGTAGGCTCTGTGGTAGTAAGTGCTGGTAACCATGGCGACACAGGTAGGCTCTGGTACCAAATGCTGGTAAGTAGGGCTCTCACGATCATGAAATGAGCGCATGCAGATGTGTGAGGTACAAATAGGACAGGTGTTACAGATCAGTTCAGAAAGCACAAGGAAATGATGTCATTAATAAGCGCCATTCAAACATTTACACGCTAGAAACCGATGTGGAAATAGTGATAGAAATATCACAGTTCTGTCTCTTCCAGTTATTTTTAAACAGATGAATGGAGAGAATTCTAGCCGTCAGGCTACATGGATTCTTCCCTTCACAGTCGTATCCTCAATTTCAAATTCGCTTGCCATCTCGCGTTCAGTCAAAACCAAAAACTAACGTACGACGTCGACGTGAATATGCGGTGACATCTAACATCGAAGTGACGTCGTTAAATCAAATGTAATATTACACCAGTTTTTCTTTTAAGTAAAGTACCGTAAAGTTCTCCTGAAGTAGTGACTCATTTTCCACATCAGCCGGTTTAAATCGTCATATATTTGAATCGATTTTTAAGCGATTCGCGATTCATCGTTACATGCCTAATTGTCATTGTCTGATGAGAACCTGATGTCCATCTTTCAACGATTGTGATTTGACATTCTGTCTGCTGATAGCATTTGATATCAGATTGCTGTATTATGAAGTCATCTATTTAACTAATATTTATGTTTTACACTAATTTTTATTCATGATGGTGTTTGTAGGGATTATTTTATTCCGTTAATTTTAAGAATGCTGATAGCTAGCTAACTGACATCATTGTTAATTTTATTAATATAAGTTGAGGTTAGTTTGTATCTTTTTCACATTGACATTTACCTCCCTGACAACAGTCCAAGAAAATCCATTTGAGGCATAAACTGTTCACTCATTGTGTTATATTGGGTCTGTTTTTTAAAGTAGTTTTTGAGACGCTCCTGAGATAATAGATTTTTGGAGATGCGTGTTTCTCATTAGAAAGCAACAATGTACATTATATAATAAGATAATTATGAATCTGCTCGTCAGTGTCGCCCTAGTGATGTATTCCTGTTAGTGTTTCAGTGCAGCCTTAGAGTAACGTGTTATAGCGTTTTAACGCTGCCGTACTGCCTGGTACATGATTACTATGTGACTGACGGCCATCTGCCTTCGCTGTCCACGCAGAGCCCCTGGTTCGACACCCAGACTTCCGCCTCTTTGCCTGCATGAATCCGGCCACAGACGTGGGGAAGCGAAATCTGCCCCTCGGCATCAGAAACAGGTGGGGCAGTTGGGCGGGGCAAGAGGGCGGGGCCTCTGCGGTGGCTGCACCCCTTAGGTGGCAGTTGCTATGTAATGGGATTTCTGGAAAATAATGTAGCCAAATTTTATTGGCTTCTTGTTCTTTTAACATTTATTAACCAGGTATTTTTAATATTCAGAAGTGGAAGACAGACCGATGCATAATGGAATGTAATTAAGTCTGCATTAAATGTGCGTATGTTCCGAATGCTTATTCCCTGCCTCAGACAGGTGTCCTGCTCGTGTCTCTTAAGGTCTCACCCCATCTGATCTGCAGGTTTACTGAGCTCTATGTGGAAGAGCTGGAAAGTGAGAGGGATCTGAGGATTCTGGTGTCAGACTACCTTAAGGGCCTGAACCTAAACAAGAGCGTGATCGGCGGGATCATAAGGTCAGGATGCTCCTCCCCTAAGCGCGACCCACCCCCTTGTCCCCCCATGTAAGGCAGCACGGCGCTGACCCCTGGCGTCTCCCCCCTCAGCTTCTACCTGGCGGTGCGGCGGGACGCACAGTCGCGCCTCGTGGACGGGACGGGGAACCGGCCGCATTACAGCCTTCGGACGCTGTGCCGGGCGCTGAAGTACGCGGCGAGAAACCCGTGCCTCAGTGCACAGCGCTCGCTCTATGAGGTGGGCGTCTGACGGGCCCCGGGCCTCACTATAGCTAGCAGTTAGGGCTTAAGGGCCTCCATCAGGGGCCCAATGGTGACGTCACTCTGCCGACCGGGATTCGAACTGGCAACATTCTGATCGCAGGCACTGCCCCCCATTTTGATTGTTTGTTTTTATTATTATTATTTCAGGGTTTCTGTCTGAGCTTCCTGACCCAGCTGGACAGAAGCTCTCACCCTGTGGTCCAGAAGCTGGTGTGTCAGTACATCCTGAGCAGAAACGTGAAGTGTCTCAAGCAGGTACTCGATCACGGCGCCCCCTGCAGACTGCCTGCTCCTGCACGATGAACAGATCATGCAGATGAGCTCAATGTGTCTCTCCCATGCCAGCCAATCCCAGAGCCCCCAGGCAGGAGGTGTGTGGAGGTGGAGGGGTACTGGGTGTCCCAAGGGGAGATGGAGCCAGTGGTGGACCAGTGCTACATCCTCACCCAGTCGGTGAAGCTTAACCTCCGCGACCTGGCCAGGGTGGTGTCTGCTGGGTAGGAAGCACCTTATTGGCTCTCCTGGTCACATGATCTCTTCTGGTTGCTCTGTTGGTCACACTGTATGTGTTCACGTCATGTGATGAGCGTGTCATTCGTCTGCTCTCTGTAAAATCTGTATTATCTGTATTATGAAAATGACACTACTCCGGTTTCCCCCCACGGTCCAAAAACATGCTGAGGCTAATTGGAGTTGGTAAATTGCCCATAGGTGTGCGTGTGTGAGTGGATGGTGTGTGAGTGTGCCCTGCGATGGACTGGCCCCCCATCCTGGGTTGTTCCCTGCCTCGTGCCCATTGCTTCCGGGATAGGCTCCGGACCCCCCGCGACCCAGTAGGATAAGCGGTTTGGAAGATGGATGGATGGATGGATGAAAATGGCACTATGACTGAAAAATGAGCTTAAAAAGATTCACTATGTGAACCATAGTGTATGAAAAAAGATGTTAGACTTTAGATATTGAGCATGTTGCAGGTTCTCTGTCTTTTCAGTAGTGCAGTGTGCTGCAGAGATGGGTTATTGAATCTGTGGAGGGATTTTGGATCCCGTTCGCTCTCTTATACAGACTCCATGTTTCTTTTGGGCAGGACGCATCCCGTGCTGATCCAGGGGGAAACCTCTGTGGGCAAGACGAGCCTGATCAGGTGGCTGGCGGCCACCACGGGGAACCAGTGCGTCAGGATCAACAACCACGAGCACACAGACATCCAGGAGTACATCGGCTGCTACTCGTCCGACAGCCGGGGAAAGCTGGTCTTCAGAGAAGGTAGCGGCCATGTGATGCATGACGCCCCAGGCGGGAGCGCGGCTGCTCACCGCTTTCCTGCTGTCGCCGCATCGCTGTACCCTGCATGCCGTTTAGCGGCATTTGAACATGGCGGAGGGCTTGTAAACAAAGCAAAAAAAATGTTTAATATCTAATATTTTTGCATTTATACAGCCGCAAAGCAACATACATTGAGAAAACGGGGCAAGTTTCTGGTATAATTGGGGGTTAAGGGCTTTGCTCAGGGGAGCAATGGTATAATTTCTCTGCGGGTCATTGGGATTTGAACCAGCGACCTTCTGATCAGGAGTCCCAACCCGTAGTCACACAGCGTTTCGCTGAACGTTTATCCAAGCGCTTCGGTACTTTTATCCTCAGCTTGTATGTTGTCACAGTGCTGAGTAGGAGTGTGTGTGTGTGCGCGGTATTCCAGCACCGGTACGTATGTGAGTGCGCCCCCTCCGTGTGCCATGCAGGCGTCCTCATCGATGCCATGCGCAAAGGCTACTGGATAATCCTGGATGAGCTCAACCTGGCCCCCACCGACGTGCTGGAGGCGCTGAACAGGCTGCTGGACGACAACCGCGAGCTCTTCATTGCCGAGACCCAGGAGGTGGTCAGGGCACATCCCCGCTTCATGCTGTTTGCCACCCAGAACCCCCCGGGCCTTTACGGGGGCAGAAAGGTACGTCGCTACAGCTTCAGCGTGGCCACCGCGCGGCAGCCCAGAGCCGTGCTCTCAAACGGCGGCGTCTTGCCTGCAGGTTCTGTCCAGAGCTTTCCGGAACCGCTTTGTGGAGCTGCACTTCGACGAGCTGCCCAGCGCGGAGCTGGAGGTCATCCTGCACCAGCGCTGCTGCCTGCCGCCCTCATACTGCGCCAAACTGGTCAAGGTCATGCAGGAGCTGCAGGTAGAGCCCCACTGCCCATCGCCTGCCCAGTCGCCAGTCTGCACTTTCCCCATGCTGCTGTGCTTCAGAGGGTTCCTGTGCTTGTCTCTGTTCAGTCACTGCGCAGGGGGTCCACTGTGTTTGCCGGCAAGCATGGGTTCATAACCCTGCGGGATCTGTTCCGCTGGGCTGAGCGGTACAGGCTGGAGGAGGGCGCAGGATCTTCCCACGACTGGCTGCAGCATCTGGCCGACGACGGTGAGGTCCCGCTCAGATCAAAGCGGCAGGCCCACGTGTGGCAGATTTCTCCAGTGGTTTGTCCTTAAGGCTGATCGCTCCTCAGAACGGAGATGTGTTTCTATAGCGACCCGGAATCGATGGAACCCGGAATTGTTTTGTTTTGTTCAGGGTTCATGCTGCTGGCAGGGCGGGTCAGGAAGACTGAGGAGGTGGGCATCATTCAGGGCATCCTGGAGAAGCACTTCAAGAGGAAGATCGACCCCAGTACCCTTTTCTCAGAGGAGAGCCTGAAAAAGCTGCTTGGTAAGTGTGCCTAGGATGTGCAGTGCTGTCTGAGAGTGGCGCTTAAAACACCTTCGGGATTTGCAGTAATGATCATGCTGACAAAACCATTAGTGTTAAAAATAATCCTTGGGGTGGAAGCACTGAAATTGCCCTTTTAATAGGAGGGGCCCAAGCATTTTTCTTGGCAAATGTAGTTGACTACTAAATATTTCACCACTGCCTCAAGCCTTTGACTTTTTCCTTAGCTTAGGTAATACTGATGTACTTTCTGGAGGTGACCTCCAGTGCTTTAAAACACAGCCTACGGAATGGATCGTGGTAGGCGCTGAAGCACATGTAAAGCTGAAAGACATAGCAGAGAGCTGTTATGTTACATCCGTCTGGGCCCTAACGGCTGGGCGGTGTTGCCGCGGTAACCCGGATGCCGGCACCACCATAGCCCTTACATCATCGGTCTTCTCCTGATTGGCAGGTCCCTTTGTGGGGAGCCTGGAGGATGTCCCTGAGGAGTTCCGTCACGTGGTGTGGACTCAGGGCATGAGGCGGCTGGCCGTGCTAGTGGGACGGGCGCTGCGCTTCGGCGAGTCCGTGCTGCTGGTGGGAGACACTGGGTAAGCGCCGGCGTAAGCTCCGCCCACCGCTGCCAGCAGTACGTGTGCTGGGTGGAGAAGAGCTTGGGCTGCACGTGGCCACGGTGAAGCTGATGTGAGGTTTCTGCTCAGCTGTGGAAAGACCACCATCTGCCAGCTGTTTGCTGCCCTGGTGGGACAGAAGTTCTACTCCCTGAACTGCCACCTGCACATGGAGACGTCGGACTTCCTGGGTGGGCTTCGGCCAGTGCGGCACACGGGGATAGAGGAGGTAGCACTCTTCCTAAATATAGGCCAACACTGGCTTAGTGATTGTAAACCGGGGTTAAAAGCTCCTCCCTGCCACAGGAGGGCGCCGAAGATACTCGGCTCTTCGAGTGGCACGACGGCCCCCTAGTCTTGGCCATGAAGGAGGGCGGGTTGTTCCTGATGGATGAGATCTCACTGGCGGACGACTCGGTGCTGGAGAGACTCAACAGGTGAGCCGACAGAACAGGGCGATGGGCAAGCCTGCCCCCCCCCCATTCCCCGACATGGCTGGCTGCCTCATTGCCATGCACTTTAGCTCTGTGTGGCGCCCCCTAGTGGCTTTCCGCTGACGGCGCTGTCCATGTCCGCAGCGTGCTGGAGACTGAGAAATCGCTGGTTCTGGCCGAGAAGGGCAGCGGGGACGAGGACGACGTGGAGCTCATCACAGCAGCGGCGCGGTTCTGCCTGCTGGCCACCATGAATCCCGGCGGAGATTTCGGGAAGAAGGAGGTGCTGGAGGCTTCCGCAGACCGGAGTGCTGGGTCGCCCCTCACCTCTTCATAAATGTCTTCTCTGTGCCCCCCCCTCCCCCCGCAGCTGTCGCCCGCCTTGAGGAACCGCTTCACTGAGATCTGGTGCCCACAGAGCAACAGCCGGAGCGACCTCGTCAAGATCATCCGGCACAACCTGCGTCCTGGTCTCTCCTTGGACCTGGAGGACCACCGAGGTGTGTGCTGGCCTCTGTTGTCATGTGACCAAGCGCCCCCATGTCAGTCACACTTGGCCACAATTCGTAAGATCATCTTCACCTTCTGCATGCTGCTTTTTCCGCCTAGTGTTTAACTCCCATGTTTTATATGTGGTGTTTTAAAGTCGACATGAAATGCGTCATCAGGTGTGACATAAAGCAGAGTGAGGGCCCAGGTCGGGGGGCCAGTATGATACGTGCGTGCAGTTTGGATGTTCCTCTGGTGCCTGTGCTGTCTGGGTGAATGAACTGATGCTGTGTTTCTCTAAGGCTTTGTGGTGTCTGCTGGCACATAACCAGAATATAAATGTAGTCTGCTGTGAGGGCTCACCCTCTATAAGCTTTTAGTCTGTCGCTGGTTACTCCGTTCGGTGGATGTTCTTATCAATAGCTGGTACAGTGTCAGGATAGCCCCGCCCCCTTTGCTCCTGGGTGCAGGGAAGGACATCGCCCACTTAATGCTGGACTTCATCAACTGGCTGACCAATCAGGACTTTGGGAGGCGGTGCATCCTGAGCGTGCGGGACATCTTGTCCTGGGTGCACTTCATGAACCGCGTTTGCGGGCAGGAGGGGGGCGATGAGTGCCAGGCGCCCCTGGACGCGGTGACGGCGTTCGTGCACGCGGCCTGCCTCGTGTACATCGACGGGATCGGCTCCGGTGAGTCTGCGGGTGGAGATGGAGGCAGCCAGCTTGGTGGCGTGTGAATGAGTGAGCGGCTGGCTCTCGTGGTGGTCCTTTACTGGTATATCGAGTAGTGTGCAAAATCGGCAACAGCGACCCCTGAACTGGTTCCAGTTAAATATAAAATGATTTCATGCAGAGTCAGTTTGTGCTGGGCCGCCAAAACTGCTTCATGTTTGTATGGGAGAAAAAAGTCAGTGAACTTTTTTATAGTATGTACTTAATTTTGTAAAAATGTTGCAAATTTGTTAGTTTCATAACTGAAGTCCTTTGACAAGCAATGTTTCACATACCTGCATATGTCTTCCGGCAAGCATTCAGTTGTGTTCTTGCCTCTTTGTGCTGATTTTGCATTTGCTGAGACTCTTTATCAGTGAACTTTTTAACCCAGAACTATAATTTCGGTTTCAATATATTACTGATTTAAAATGGATGAACTACTGGTGATATATTTAGTAAATATGCAAGATTTTTGCTGAATTAAGCAGGCCTCCCGTGTATGTTTCACTGTAAATGCTGACATGTGAATAAGCGTGTGAATGGCGTGTTCAGTCGCCTTCGGGCCGCATGGGAGATGGGGGACGTGTTGTGCGACTCTAGAGGCTGGCTGTCGCCATGGCGATCAGCGGCCCTAACCCCGACTCTCCATGATGCCAGGCACCACCGCCTCCTCAGCAGAGAGCGCCCTGCTCCATCGCCGCGCCTGCCTGGCCTTCCTGCAGAGCAGGCTACAGCGAGAGGCCGGAACCTTCCGCGTCTATGATGTCGTCTCGTCACGGGAACCTCAGTGGGGAGAGCACTGCTTTGGCATGGACCCATTCTACATCAGCACAGGTCTCTACAGCCTTGGGAGTCTTCAGTGGACTGTTAGTCATGTGTAACGCAGGACTAGTATTCTGGTTAAAACCTAGGAGATTGGTGCTGGGGGTCAGATTTTGGGGATTCCTCTTACAGGTCCGGAGATTGAGTCCCAGAACCTGATGGACTATGTCCTGGGAGCAGGGACCACTGCCGTCAACGCCCTGCGAGTCCTCCGAGCCTTGAAGCTCCAGCGGCCTGTCCTCCTGGAAGGTTCTCCCGGAGTGGGAAAAACCAGCCTGGTGGCCGCCTTGGCCAGAGTGTCCGGGCACCATCTCGTCCGGATCAACCTCTCCGAGCAAACCGTACGTCTCCTGTAGACGGCGTGGTCTGTAATGTCCTGCGCGAGTCCATCATGGGGGGTGACAGCTTGCGCTGAGGGTGATGTTCTGTGAGCAGGACGTGACCGACCTATTTGGGACCGACCTGCCGGTGGAGGGAGGTAAAGGTGGAGAGTTTGCATGGAGAGATGGACCATTGCTGGCTGGCCTGAAAGCGGGGCACTGGATCGTCCTCGACGAGGTACACACACCTTAACCTGTGCTTGAAAACACATACGTGCGCACACACGCGCACACACACACACACACCCTTGTCTTCTCTTCCAGCTGAACCTGGCCTCTCAGTCTGTCCTGGAAGGCCTGAACGCTTGCTTCGACCACCGTGCCGAGATATACATCCCTGAGCTTGGTATGAGCTTCCACGTGCAGCACGAGAAGACGAAGATCTTCGGCTGCCAGAACCCTTTCACCCAGGGCGGGGGGCGTAAGGGGCTGCCCAAGTCCTTCCTCAACAGGTTCACGCAGGTGGGCTGGTGCGAGGCCCTCACCTTCACGTCGCATCGCTGTGTCCAGGCCCTGCTGATGATCGCCTCTGCATCCCTCCTCCAGGTGTATGTGGACCAGCTGTCCAGTGAGGACATGGAATTCATCGGTGGCTCCATGTTTGCCTCCATAGATGACCACATCATCTCCAAGATGGTGCAGTTCAACAACCGGGTACGCAGCGCCCCCTGCTGGCAAACCCCTCAGACTTTGGCCCAATCCCGTGACTAAATATGGAGATTAAAAACATAAATAAACTTGACTGGGCCTGTGCACCTGCCCTGGCCGGGGGGGGGCGACGGCCCCTCGGAAAAGGACACGTCTGTTAGCATGTTATATGGTGACAAGCCCAAGCATCCCAGCCCATAAAGAGATCCCTGCCACACGCATCTGTACACATCTAAACTGCTTTAATCACACTTTATAATGTTAGCTACTAGCTAGGATAGAATGTCTCTACACTGTCAGTCTTGCCATGCGAGGCATTAAAATACACTTTAACAAATGAGAATGATTGTAATATCAATGCAGCAAGAGCTACTCTTCTGACTGGTTCACCTTCCTGCTCCCAGCTTGTTCAAGAAGTCACACTGGAGAGGAGGTGGGGCCAAAGAGGGGGCCCCTGGGAGTTCAACCTGCGCGACATGTTCCGCTGGTGTCAGCTGATGCAGGCCGACCAATCGCCAGGCTTCTATAACCCGGGCCAGCATGTGGGCCTGGTGTACGCTGAGCGCATGCGGACGGAGGCGGACAAGGCCCAGGTACCGCCGCTCACACGCCACCTTCCATCGATACGGCGCTGAGCTCGGTGTGTCACTAGCCATATCACACCGCTGATTTCATTTTTGTCATATTTTTCTTTTCTTTGAAGGTCTTCTCTGTGTTCAGGAAGGTTTTCGGCGAGGACTTTGAGCCTTACTCCGGCTCCCGGCAGTTCCATATCACACCGCTTAACCTTCAGGTCAGTCCAGCATTCTGAATGTGTCTTCCGTTGTGGTTTTGTCTCTCAGTGATTGTTGACTCAAAAACGCCCCCTAGCTGTGACCCCGCCTCTCCCGGGGCGCCCCCCCCCCCCCTAGCTGTGACCCCGCCTCTCTCCTGGCTCCCCCAGGTGGGTTACTCAGTCCTCCCGCGCAGTGGGGGCCCTTCTGTGGTCCTGGAACCTCCCCTGTCCGTGAGCCACCAGGCACTGAGACCCCTGGAGTCGCTGATGAAGTGTGTGGAGATGGGCTGGATGGCGGTGTTGGTGGGCCCCTCGGCGAGCGGCAAGACGAGCCTGGTGCGTCTCCTGGCCCTGCTGGCCGGCCACCGGCTCAGGGTCATGGCCATGAACAGTGCGATGGACACAACCGAGCTGCTGGGGGGCTTCGAGCAGGTAACGTGTAGAAGGAGGCCACCGGCAGGCTTTTCTGGGCCTTCTCAAGTCTTTGGTTAGGGGCGTATACAGAGGTGGAGCCACTGGGGCAGGAGCTGAAAGCTGATTGGCTCCTGGAGTGCCCCCTCCCCTGTCAATCATCAGTTCACAGCAAATCATTGGTTAATTATAGGGTTGGCCCCGCTTATGTCTCAACCTTAAGAAATCCTTGACTGTTTTTGGGCGTCTTGCAGTGAAGTTCAGGAGCTTGTCCCCATTCCCAGGTGGACATCATGCGGCCCTGGCAGCAGCTCCTGGAGAACGTGGACTACGTTGTAGCCATGGTGACGCGCCGCGGCCTGATGACGCTGGAGGGAGCAGTGCAGGACATCGAGTTCCTGCTGAGGAACTGGAGCGTCTTCTGCCGATGGCTGAAGGAGGAGAGGCTGGTGGGCCCAGACGGGCTGGTCACCATGGAGGCCGTGGACAAGCTGGAGGTCATCATCACACTGCTGCAGAAGCTCAATACAAAACTCAAGGTTTTCGCAGGTACAGTCAACGTGGGGCTCGGCGATGGACTTGCCATTAGCATGACGACTTGGGTTTTCTTGGGTTTATCTCCATGGTCTTGATGGCCATGCCTGTCGTGGCTTCCTGCAGACATGTCCAAGCTGCTGCTGGACTTCACGCTGCTCCGTGAGCGGCTGGCCCAGATGCAGGATGGCTGGAATCAGGGCGGCTTCGAGTGGTTGGATGGCATGCTGGTCCAGGCCCTTCAGGCCGGTGACTGGCTGCTCATGGACAACGTGAACTTCTGCAGGTAGGTCACTGAAAGTCATTCCTGCCTGATCTGCTTCTGTCATCACAAATGCTACTTTTCCTTGGGGACCGTAAAGGATTTCTAGGAAATGAGCAAAGGAATCGGTACTAAAACCCTTTCCTGAGCACCATGAGGATTGCGGGTTTCAGGCCCGCTGTCGAAGTTTCAGGCCCGCTGTCGACGTTTCAGGCCTGCTCTCTCGCACCTTGTATCTCTCTCGTCGCTCATTGGCTCTTCCTTGTGTGAAGCCCCTCCGTTCTGGACCGCTTGAACGCGCTGCTAGAACCCGGGGGCTGTCTGACCATAAGCGAGCGCGGCGTAATCGACGGAACCACCCCCTGCATCACGCCCCACCCCAACTTCAGGTCGGCTCCCATTCTCCCCCCCCCAGCTGTATCTTCTGGATTGATTAAGAACGCAGTGATGAACTATCATAGAAAAAACTACCCACGAATAATTTTGGATAAAATTTTATTAGTAAAAGCCTGAATTATATGCATGTTTTTTAAAAACAAAAATGTGATTTTTAGTCAAAGCAAACAGATTGTTGTGATTTTACATCTACCAATCAGATGTATTTTTAGGCAGAAGTTATATCTGAGCTTTTCAAAGTGCAATCATACAGGTTGGACGTCATTTTATGACCCCCAACATTCAGACACCTTCTGTGGTCACCATGGCGATGAGGCCGCCATACCCTGACGGCTGCCCTCCGAACCCCATCTCTGATCATCCTCTTCCCAGACTCTTCCTCACCATGGACCCGGCCCACGGTGAGATCTCCAGAGCAATGCGGAACCGCGGGGTGGAGATCTACATCCCCGGGGAGCACGAGGGCAGCGGCTGGGACCTGCTGGACCTGAAGACCATGCTGCAGGCGGCCGGCGTCCCCGGGGATTGCGTGTGCGACCTGCTCATCACCATCCACACGGAGGTCAAAGCTGCCTTTTGGGGTGAGCTTCCTAAAATAATGGACGTGTTTGGGTCCCCAAACATGGCTGTGGGTGTGAAGCTCAGCCCGTTGGTCTTTCTTCCTCTGTGCAGATTCTCCAGCCTCTTCACTTACATCTCTGCTCCATGTCGCCGCCCTGCTGTCCAGCCAGCTGCAGCGCGGAATGGACCTCCTTAGCTCTGTGGAGCAGGCCTGTGTGGAGGTCTATTCTCAGAGCCAGCGCAGTGCCGCTAACCAGAAGGTAGCGTGGGCGCGGGACACAGTTCTATATGGGCTGGACTCCAACATCAACTGTAAAATCTCACATGCTGTGGAATCACCTCCTCTTACCAGAAATCATGATGCGGTCACTCAAGATAATCCACAAAATTTGTAGTGAGCAGTTTAATAGGAACAATTTTCTTCTACCGAATTCCACACACCAATTGTATCGCTGTACAGAAAATTTCGCCGGGATGCTCATGCTTATATCTGGTGTTTCACATGTGGGCTGAGATTTTAGATATTTCACAGCATTTAAGTTGAAACGTGATTAGAAAGTGTGCAAGTCCAATAAAACCATGATCTCAGGAAAGTGGACCAACAAGGATGACTGTGATTTCAGCAAGCGCTGGAGATCATCGAGAAGCACCTGTCTGCCCTGGATGTGGACAGGTGGGGGTGCCGGTTGCTCTGTGCCGGGGTCTGGCCTGACAGGCTCCCCCCTGCCTTGCTATCTGCGGAGGATTCCTGCTTCTCCGCCGTCCTGAGGGACGGCCAGGTGCTGCTCTTCTGCCTGAACGCTCTCAGCCTGCAGGGGGAGAGGTGAGACGGCACGTGCTGGGCTGGGCTGGGAAGCTCTGTGCGCCAGTACGTTTTTAGGTCCAGACCCATGTCGCGTGTCACCGTTTTCCCTGGGTAAGGTAAACGGCAACGGGCAGCATAGTGCCCAGGAACACAACAGGGACGCTGCTGGTTTGAGTGCCAGCAGCTCTTACAGAGTAACCTGAATTACTCCTGAGAAAAAGCAGTATAGTTTAGCACCTGTGGTAGCAGCTGTTAGTATTCTATACTAGTATACTAATAATACTGAGAGTAACAGGGAATCGACAGCTGAGCAGCTTTGTGATTTGGCCTCCACTGGTGTTTGTGTGAAGGAGTCGTCCTCTGACGCTGAGTGACCTGCAGAGGGCGCTGCAGTGCGGCTCGTCCCTGGATGGTCAGCTATTCGCCGGCGGCGGGGAGGAGGAGGGGGCCGGGGTCACCCTCCGCCTGCTGCCCACAGCTGTCAAGCTGGTGACGGAGAGGGCGTCGCACGGAGACTGGGCACAGCGCAGCAACTGGCTCTCGCACCTCACCAAGAGCTACAGCGTGGTTCCGAGTAGGTCCCGCCCCCACGGGTCGAAGACTGTCGTGGTTCTGGCGGCGTGGGTGGCATCGCGCATGTTTGACGCCGGGTCTCGGGCCCGTTCCCCACTGCAGATGCAGCGCTTGTACGCCTGGAGGCAGGAACGCGGGCGCTGAAGGCCGTCTTCTGCAACAAGCTGACTGAAAAGGGCAAGAAACTGACCGAGCTCCTGCAGCCTCACAGCACAGGTACCCCCCCCCCCCCCCCCCCCCCCCGTGGTCTCACAGGACGCAGCATCCCCACATCTTGGCCAGAGCTTAACTGGACGGCGCTGACCTCCTTCCTGTCTCCATGGCAGACGACTACCGCATTCTGGTGGACATGCGCTGGAATAAGCAGTACCTGGACATTTTAGCCAACACCTGCAGCTTCGAGGACGAGGATCGATACATGGAGTTCATGGACGCCTTGAACGCAGTGGCTAACAGGTGGGCACCGACCGCAGAACCCCCCAGGAATGTAAAGATGCCCCACCTACCTGGATGGGCAGTACTAAACTTCAGCGGGGGGCATTAACTGGATGGAAGAGTTATGCAAAAATAAGCCGCAACTAGGCTAAAGGAACAAACACACAAAACACTGATTATAAAAGCAAGACAACGAACCTCACATTGTTAGTCTATGCAAACACCAAGCGAACCGAAGAGGAAAAGGCAGCCGAACTGCAGTCCTCACGCAGGGCGTTCAGACACATTCCAAGCAGTCACAATACTACCTGGCCCTGTGGAATTATTAATCAGTAAGGAAATTAACCAGTATACCGAGACATCCATAAAGCATACCTTTCAAAAGCGAGACACCACTGCAGACCACATGGTCTCATCACCATCCAGTATAAAAATATCAGACCCGAGGGTATCGGGCTGCAGATGTTACCCTCAGCACGGCTCTGCCGCAGGATAATCCTGCTGACGGACCGGGAGGAGCAGGCTGTTGTAGGTGCCTCGGCCATGAAGACCACGGCCCACAACAGCGTCCTCAGACTGGCGTCCGCCTTCTCCAAAGGTAAGGTGGGCTCTGCTGCGGCCCGGTCACGTCAGGTACGGCCTGGGCCTGGCTGGGCTGCGATTAATGCCGCGGTGTTCTGGGTACATCGTGGTATTTTGAAATCGTAGTGACTGTGCGGCGAAATTACGTTTTATCGTGGGGGGGGGGCAAATGAATTTTATCAAGAATTCAAAATAGCGTAGCGCTGTCAGAATGTCGTATAACGCGGCGTCAGGTCTGGATGGTATGACAGTGTCAGATCAGGTAGTTCCCAAACCTCATGTGATGTTTGCTGTATATCACCGGGGAGTTGTGTGATTGGGCAGTTTGGTTTTGCTCCGCAGGGAATTACCCACTAAGAGCCTGTAATTAGACTGTACCTTAATTCAACTAGAAATGAATTAAAGGGCCAGCTGAGTGTTTCTGTGGGCGGGCATGCTGTTACAGCTCCCAGCAGGGCGGCGACATAGTTAAGATCACAGGCCACTCCTGTTGATTGCTGTCACAGAGGGGGTGCTGTTGTACCCTTTAGCTGGGACCAGAGTTTTGCTGATAAAATGATGAAAATGGGTTTGAAGTTAATGTAAAGATGCTAATGATGTGTACATGTGCCGAAGGGATGGTGGACTTTGGGCACCTGCCGCACCCTGTTCTGGCCCACCTGCGCACCTTCTTCGAGCTGTGGGACTCCTTCGTGCTCCAGGCTGTGCAGACGGGGCAGCCCTACATCTCGGACCACCTCATGTTCGAGGTCAGTCAGGCTTGGCTGTGAGCCGTTTCTCTGCCAAAGACGTGAGCTGAAATGCAGCAATAGGTTTTCTTCCCCATTTGAATGTAATCCTGAAATTTTGGCTCCTCCCGGGTACTCGGGGGCGGTCCTGATCCGGGTCTCTGCTCCGCCCGGGTACTCGGGGTCGGTCCTGATCCGGGTCTCCGGTTTCCCTCCCACTGCACCCCTAGGTGCTGCAGCTCCTGCGATGGCGGGACCGCTTTTGGGACGTGAGCGACTCCCTGACCGCCGACCCGAAGGCGATATCCATCCTCTCCCTGCACTGGCACTGGGTGCAGAAACACCTCCTGTCCAGGCTGCCCCAGCTGCTGCTGGGGGATCCCGGGTACGAGTGAGCGCCGCCCGCCGCCTCTGTCCCGTTTAAACTCGCCCTGCTGCTGTTAGGGGCTGTTTGAAGCCAGTGGAGATGGTGCCTGAGGCTTGTAAACCTTGTAAGCGTCACTTAGCTGTATGTAGTAATGCTTGCATGTGCTGTACGTGTGATGCTCGTATGTGGCTCTGCATTGCCAAATGAACATGCTTATTTCCCGGGCAACAGCTGTCAGCCAGAACTGCAGGCGGTATCCACAGCGATCCAGAACTGCTTATCCAGCCCGGGTCTGACGGCCCCCGCCCTGAAAAGCATCCAGAAAGCGCTGGGAAAGCTGTTGCCTTATAAGGTGATGGACTGCCTATTAATGGCTTCCCATCTCCGTGGGATGCATGTCCCCACTGGAGTGTGAAACACTGCAATCCCGCCCCACAGCTGGAGTCTGTCGCCGAATGCGCCGCCCAGCTGGGAGGCCTCAGCAAGGCCCTGGACCTGAGCGACCTTCGCCTGGATGGCAGCCGGCCAATCGGGGCACAGGAGCTGGCCCGCCTTCGGAGTGCCGCGCTGGGGGCGGACGCCCGGGAGGGGCTGGTGCAGGCCTGGGGCCTGATCTTTCAGGCCAATAACCAGCTGCAGCCAGAGCATTCTGGTACATTCCTTTCAGTTCTTCCCCAGATAAATTTGCTCTGCTATACTGCCCCACAAAGGCAAAGCATAGCAGCCGGGCACTGACACTGAGAAAAAGGGCTTTTGACTGTCGCCCCCTATGTGTAGTCTGTGTCACTGCGGGGCAGTCACCCTCTTAACGGCTCTACCCTGATGGCAGGTGTGGTGGAGCGCCTGGTGACCTGTGTGGAGCGGCAGCGGAGTGTCCTGGCCTCGCTTGGCCTTCCCACCGGCGTGCCAGGTGAAGGGGGCCCCGGGGCCCCTCCCAGTGAGGAGCTCCTACGCCAGGTGTCCCGCCAGGGGCAGCTATGGCCGCTGCTGGAGGAGCTGGGCTTGCTGAGCCAGCTGAGGATGACTGCGTTCCTGCTGCAGCTGCCACACAGGTACGCTGGCACAGGGGGGCCGGGCACGGGGCCACAGGGGGGTGGGTAAGGTGGGGCACAGGTGGTCTGCTGCCTCAGGGAGCCACTTCAGGGTTCATTGCTTCATGTCAGCCTTTAGTTACCAGCAGCTCCCAGCTATCGGCAGTGATACTTTCCACAAAGCCTTGTGTGAGGCAGATTTACCCCTGCAAACCATTCAGGGCACCACACAACAAAGGGAATGGGAGTGTTTGATCTCCCTCCCTCCCATTCTATGTGGAATTAAACCGTTTTGTCTGGTTTCCTCCTGCATTTTGAAAGCTTGTGGTTAAGCTAATTGACATTTCCAGTTAGCCCATAGTGTCTGTCCTGCATTGTACTGACATGGCACACACTGCAGTGTTCCCTGCAGTGTAACTGCATCTCGCACGTGCTGCTCTAACCCTGCTTCCTTACTGCACTCGTTTCTCAGTATGAAGGACTCGGTGGACAGTTTGCCTCGGCGCTTCAGCCACCACCAGCGTTTCTGCCTGCAGTCTGCCACCACCGACGCCAGGCGGCTCGCTCCCCTCTGGGCCCTCGCTAACTGCCAACGGGTCAGTCGCTGGACCGCTGTGCCAGTCAATGAGTTTCACCTATTCACTGTAATTTTGTGTGAATCAGCTTTAAGCTTCCACTAAGCTGTAATGTGTCCTCCCAGCCAGTGGAGGAGCTGCAGTTTGTGTTCTGCGAGTTGCTGTCTGAGACTCTGGATGCCTGCTGGACTAGCAGCGTGACCTCTGACCCTGAGCGCTGGCTGGATTGGAATCCCCTTCGACCAGAAGAGCAGAAGATCAAGAAGACACTTTTGAGTTGTGCGGACACGGTATGTGTCTCTGTGTCTGTCTGTGTCTGTCTGTGTCTGTCTGTGTGTGTGTGTGTGTGTGTGTGTGTGTGTGTGTGTGTGTGTCTGTGTGTGTCTGTATGTTCCTGCTTCTGTTACTATATAGTTGACTTGCATGGGAGCGAGAAAATGTTGACGTTTGCCTGTCTTCCAGGGCCCGCCGATGCTGCGCCGGGCTGTGTGGTCCCGGTGCGTGCAGGGGGTCCTGACAGGCACTGAGACGGGGACAGTTTGGGATGCCTCCGGCAGCTCCTTGCTTTCCTCTTCCCGGGTCACCCTGGGGGAGTGGAGGGAGAGGATGGTCCAGCTGCAGGAGCTCAGCGCTTTGCTGTGGGACAACATGGGCCTGACCGCCCAGACGAGCTTCAGGTACGCGGCCTGCTGGCACCAGACAACTAAGGATTAATGGTTTAAATGGTCCAGTCACTGACACTGGCCCCTCCCTCTGACAGGAGCGCAGACCACAGACTGCAGGGCTTGGTGCTGCGCCGGTTACTGCAGTCGCTGACAGAGATGCTGCCCCCTAGTGTCCAGGAGGTCTACACAGAACACTGTGAGCTCCTGACTGAGGGGGTGGAGCCTGTAGCGGCTGCACAGGAAGTACTGTCCGCACTCCAGGAGGTGGCGCCTGCGCACACCTTGCCTGAGGGCTTCGTTGCCACGGCAGCTACCTGCCTACAGGAATATGTGCAGAACTGCAGCAAGGAGCCAGTACAGCTGGCCCGGTCCGGTGTGTTCTGGGTCAGTATGGGCTTGCTGCAGATCCAGCTGTGGATGCCCCAGACCATCTTTGACCCGGCGCTGAAGCGGGCTTACAAACTCCGCTACGCCCAGGAGGAGGTGGGTGCCAGGTCACTGTCAGCAGCGTAACAACATAGAATATTGGGTCCAGCTATTGGAGAAATATGACAGTGACACAAAAACTTAGTTTGTTATGAAAAACCAACAGAGGCCAAACAAATCCCTCCTCTGCCGGTCATTTGCTCTGCTTTCTCTCTGCAGCCCACATGGCTCTTGTACAAGTCAGAATCCCTTTGAGTCTTGCTTTGCTGTGACTCCTGACTGTGACTCTCTTCCCCCCTGTGCCTCAGCTCGCGCTGCTGGAGGAGGAATGGAAGGCCCGCAGCCTGTCCTCTCAGCTACTCACTGGGGCCGAGCTGGAGGAGAGCAGTGCCACCGACTGCTTCCAGCACCCCCGCGTCCGGTGCGTGTGCCCCCCCCCCCGCCAGCCTGTAGGCCGTCTGGACTCCCGGAGTCTCAGTCCCCGGCGGTGACTAACGATGCCGTGGTTACAGGTACCTTTGGATCCGCATGCAGAGGGTGAAGGAGCAGATCGGCGAGCTATCCCGCAAGCAGGCCTTCCGTCCTGCGGAGTCGCAGTACAGCCGGCTGCACCAGGAGCTGCAGCACTACCTAGGCAGCGTCGGCCGGCCCGCCGCCATCCAGGCCCTGCTAGGCCGGCTGCTGGAGGCCTTGCGGGGCCCCGGGGCCCAACCAGGGCTGCTCAGAGAGGAGCAGGTGTGGCAGGCCTCGCAGCAGAGCTTCCTGCAGAGGCTGCTGGCCGAGTACCCGCTGTACCCGGACGTGGTGCGCCCCCTACGGGCCGGCATCCTGCAACTACAGCATGGCATGCGGCTGGTGGCGTCAGAGCTGTCGGCCTCGTCGGCTCACACCCCCGGTCTGGCCAGCCTTCTCTCCTGCCTGCTGGCCCTCCCCTCACCATCCCCCGCCCTCCCCTCATACCTGGCCCGCGCGGACCGCCTCTGCTCCCGGACCTGCCTGGACGTCCTGCGGGCCCTGGCCAGGCGGCTGCCCGAGACAGAGACCCTCGAGGCCGGTCTGCCGCAGCCGTCCGCCCTGCTATTCTGCGCCCTGCTGTCTGTGCAAAGCCATGTCCTCGCTGCGGGTCGGCTGGACCCCACCACCTGCTGCCTCCTCCGGCACGTCTGCCAGGTACGCGGGGCGGGCGGAGTGCCAGGTACTGTGTGGGCATCTGTGCAGCGCACGGAGAGGGCAGAATCACCGGGGTTTCTCCAGGTCCACATGGAATTAAGCCCAAGCTCAAAGATGCATATTAAGTGGATCGATCTGTTTGAACCGGGTGCATGTATTTGCCTGAGAGAGTGAGACTGACGAGTTTCAGAAGTTCTTTGTTTCATTTTGAGCTTATAATCGAATGGACAATAGCTGATGCTACACATACTCAGCTAGTCCAAAGAAGGGCAGGTTTATTGCTTCTTTAACCAGCACATCAATTTTCACCCTTGCAAAAGGGTTTTTTAATGATCAGTTAACGTTTTAAAATGATAAACTTGCATTGGCAAACGTAACATTCCACTGGAACCCAGACTAATGGCCCTCCTGTAGATATTCCATTAAAAATGGCCATTTCCAGGCACGATACTCATTTACAACATTAGCAATGTAATGGACAAAAAAACTTTTTTCCAAAATTCTAAGGTACCCCAAACTTTTGAACGGTTGTGTGTGTGTGTGTGTGTGTGTGTGTGTGTGTGTGTGTGTGTGTGTGTGTGTGTGTGTGTGACCTGAGATGGGCTGGACTGTCTTATTCCTTGTCAGGCTCCGCCCCCCCTGATTGTTGCCTATCAGGGCCCAGTTTTTCCAGCGCACGTCATCCACATTGTTATTTTTGCACCCCAACTAAAATGTATGAAAGTTATCACCATGGTAGGGGACGGGGGTTCTGACGAGTGCTGGCTGGCCCCCCCACAGGCGCTGGTGAACGAGTGGGACGAGCAGGAGCGACGCAGGAGGGAGCGGAAGCAGGAGGAGGACAGCCTGTACCGCAGCCGGCTGCACGGCACGGGCCTGAGCGAGGAGCAGCAGGAGGAGAGTGACTTCCGGGGCGCGTTCCCCCAGTACGACGAGGTGACGGCCGCGCCGGGGCAGCGGGGGGTCGCGACCAACCCGCCCTGGGTGCATTAAATCACATTTAACCAACACTTTATCCAGAGTGATGAGCAGACACTCCCCGGGTTACAGTGGTCTGTCTTACGATATTTCGACTTTACTATGGGTATGATAATTAAATAAATTACATGAGATATTCAGCACTTTATAAGTAAGTAAGTAAGGACTTGTCATCCCAAACAATACACAATGAAGTTTACAGTGAGACGAAATATCGTTCTGGACCATGAGTGCAACATGAAACACAAACAAGACAGATCACAATGGGGGTTGGGGGCAGTAATTTTTATACCTCACCTATATACATATAAATATCTGAATGTGATTGTGCATATATACAGGGTAAGACAAGTGAGTAAGTTATGTTGTGCAATTAATTATCATAACTGAGGCATAGAGCCGCCCGTATGTTTATGTACAAACTGAGAAGCTGAGCAGCATGATAATGGTGACTGTGGCCATTTCGGACGAGGTACTTCCTGCGAATGTCCCCCCTCCTCCACTAAAGCTGCCTTCCCGCCACTCCTCCCCCCAGGACTTTGCTGACATCACCTCAGAGCCTACGCTGGAGGGGCCGACGGGGGACGCGGGTCATGTGGGGGCTGCCCCCCCCCAGCCCAGCGAGCCTGACCCCATCTCGGAGGTCTGCATGCGCGCCGTCGTGCGAGTGCACCAGCGGCTCTGTCTCGGCTTCTCCCAGTCGCTCTGGTACCGGGGCAGATCCCCGACGACCAATCACGGCGAAGAACACATCAGTGCTCTGATATCGGCCTATCGGATTTCAGCGCCTGTGATTTCACACTTCTATCACCTAATGGGTGGGTTGCGTGTATTACATGGATAAAAGCAACATTATCCATGCTTTGAATTTTTTTAATAAATTTTTATTGCTACAGATGTGTGTTACTAAACCAGCAGCACAAACTGACTGGTGTGAAATAATTGTGGATGATAATGGACATGGGTAAATGAGCGTGTTCCAGCAGTCTGACGTCCTGCTTCTCTTCCTTGCCCGTCTTGCTTTTTCCACCATCATTCTTTGAGTAATATAAATTTTTCACTTAATTTTTTTTGCATGTTTTTGAAGGGAGGAGCTCTATACAGAAATACGTTAAATACGTAAGACCTTCAATGCCTTTGTATTATAGACGGACTTACCTTGTCTGCTTCCTCACAGACTCTGAGATGGACCAGAAGCTTGTTGGCTCTCAGCTCCTCCTCAGCACCCTCCTCCAGAACACGGTGCGGGGCTCCGGTGGGGAGAGCGCCCCCTGTCTGCTCACCGACGGGCCTTACGATTTCTACCAGCACCCCAACATGAGCGAAGTCCGCAAGTGCTTACCGGTCCTGGAGCAGGTGGCCGCCGCAGTCCGACAGCGACTGGAGGATTGGCCGGAGCACCCCGCCCTCATGCAGGTGCAGTGAAGTGCATGCTGGGATATATAGGAAGATGCATTTTTATGGGGATAGAAATCACTGGCTTGAGTTTTAGCCTCAGTTGGGGTCTTTCGGAAACTGCACTTCTGTGTATAGAGCAGTGACAAGTGTGTGATGTTGTGCGCTTCTGAAATTAAGCTGACTTTGATCTCTCCCTGGTCCAGCTAATGGTGGTAATCGAGCGAATCCTGGCCTTCGGTCTGTCCAGTCCTCTGGCCAAGTTCCTCAATGGGCTGGAGATCCTGCTGCGTAAGGCCCAGGTAACAGACCGATATGGTGCTGTGGTGTTGGCGGGCCGCTGCGGGGGTGCTAACCGGGTACAGACGGAAATGTGTCGGTGCAGAGCGCACAATCAGTCTGTGGGGCTAGGGGGCGCTGTGGAGCTGTCCTCAAGCCTGCCCTGTGTCTTACCGCCCCCTCAGGACTGGGAGGACAACGCCAGCCGCACCGTGTCGCTCGGCACGGAGCTGGGAGCCGTCACCCAGCTAATCATTCAGTGGCGCAAGCTTGAGCTGAAGTAAGACTGGGAGCAGGGCATGATGGGAAATCCTGTGGGGCTCGGGGGGGGGCGGTACAGCGAGAGTGACGGCGGAGTCTGAGGTGACCCCTTACATTCACTGCACCTTCGTAATGCATTCATAGAACATGCATAAGCAGCATGTAAGTACACCTTAACATCCTAACGTCCTTTAGCAACTTTAATATACATTAATGAGAAACATTATATGATGATAATAAACGTTATAATTATATAATGTTTAATAATACATATTAAAGCTGTTAAGATCATGTTTACATCTTAAGATATTTTATGAACGTTCTATGAATGCATTATGAAGGTGCAGTGAATGTAAAGGTGTTATCGAATCTGTTTACTAATGTCTGAATAAAGGTAGATGGTTGTGTTGGATTAGAATTGGATTCTTGGACCTTCAACTTTCGCCTTGGCTCCCTCAGCTGCTGGTCCAGCAGCCTGGACAACGCCCTGCAGCGTCAGGCGGAGAAGTCCACAAAGCACTGGTTCTACATCTACCAGCTGACGGAGAAGCATCTGCAGGAGCACGGATCCGACACCGCAACAGGCAAGGGCCTCTCTGACCGTGTGTGTCAGTGTGACCGGAAATGGTCTCAGTCCTCCTGAGGTCTTCATGGACCACCCAGATTAGGGTAATGATGCGTAGGTGTTAGGGACATGCACCCGATTCAAAGGTCTCCCCCAGTACAAAAACGTGTGACGTGCCGTTTTTCGCGATATCCGTAGAACACAAACCCAACATCCTGTAGGATCGAGACCCATTCTTCAGACTGCTGTACTTCTCCCCCCTCACCCCCCCCCCCCCCCCCCCAGCAGGAGGAGATGTAGAGAGCCTGTCCATTGCATCCGTGTCCTCCACGCTTCAGGCCTTCATAGAGGGCTCCACGCTGGGAGAGTTCCACGCACGCTTGGTCATGTTGCTCACCTTCCACTGCCACCTGCTGGTGACTCCTGCACAGGACGGTCAAGGTGGGCGATGTTGCTCGTGGCTCCGTCTGCGCACTTTGTTCCTGGGGAGTCCCTGTATGTACAGAACATCACTTCAGGACAGTCATGTGCTTTGAAAGTAGCCTTTCGACATTTCCCAGCTAAATATTAATGTATCTGCCCTTACAGTTCCACTGGTCAGCCTCTTCTGGAATCTGTACAAATATTACAGCCAATTCTCAGAGAACGTGCAGGCGAAAATCATGCAGCTGCGGCAGCCTATCGAGAAGGAGCTCAAGGTCGGTGGATTTTTTATTTTTTTTCCCCCATGGATGTTTCCGGAAAGCTTTCTTTGCAGTACAGGCCGTTCTTAACCATGCATGTTGCCATCACCAGGACTTCGTCAAAATTTCCAGGTGGAACGACGTCAGCTTCTGGTCCATAAAGCAGTCTGTTGAGAAGACGCACCGGTACGTTTCACTGGGCGTGTTTTCAGAGTGTCTGACGGAGTCGGCCCCCCTCCTGTCTGCTGTAACTGCACCCTGTGTGAATTCTTGAACCCAGGACCCTTTTCAAGTTTGTGAAGAAGTTTGAGGCAGTCCTGAACAGCCCCTGCACCCCAGAGCTGGTGCAGCAGGGTAGCAACGCCAGTCTGGATCCCGGTGTGGACCCTAGCTCAGAAGAGACACCCCTCATTAGGATGCACAGTGCTCTCAAGGGCGTCCTCCTCAGGAAGGGCCAGGTACTACAGGTATGTATTTTTTATTTGTCCAGTATAACGGCTTCCACATGAGTGTGTAAAGTTTAAAAAAATCATAAAATTTGTTGATGTCCCCTTTTCAGACTCTCCTACACTGTAGTATGACATTTGGCATGTCTCTCTCCATCAGGTTGACAACTCTGAAGATATGCTGCCTGCCCTCGACCCCTCGACCCTGCAGGGACGCCTGCCTTCCCTCACCAGGAGGATGAGGAAGATGTGCGTGCAGATGTTGAAGAAGAGCCCTCTGCCAGAGCTGTCAGAAGATCTGGATCAGTTCACAGGTACGGAGTTAAGACCACCTGCACCTACGCTGCAGAATGCGGTTATGAAGGTTGCCGGGGGTGCAGCCACCTTCCAGCCCCTAAGGAATGACCTCCTTCACCCCCAGCTGAGGTCATCAGGCATGTGCAGGAGCTGCAGAGCCTCTCTGTGAACCCGTCGGCGGAGAAGGAGAAGCAGAAGACGGAGGCGAAGCACATCCTCCAGCAGAAGCAGAGGGCGCTCTCCGACCTCTTCAAGATGCTGGCTGACATTGGTACGTGGCGTGAGAGCAGAGTCGTGAAGAGGCCGGGAGTCGCTGCCTGACTCTGAGCACTGAGTCTGGCTGGGTGTCGTTCCTGTAGGTCTGTCGTACCGCAGAGGGCTGACGTGGGAGCGCACCGGCAGCCAGGAAGAGGTCCTGTGTCTGCAGCCGCTGGAGATGAGCGCCGCCCTATCTGCGGTGCGGAGTAGCGCAGATGCGGAGCAAAGGTGAGGGGCGGACGTTCCAATATGGCCGCCTGCCTCGTCACGGTGACGCTTTAAATCGCGTCTAAATAGGGAGCTGAGATTTGGCTCGGGATTCCTGGCTGTCCCAGCTGACGGGGTCTTTGGGGGTCTGGTTTTTTTTTCCCCCCCCAGGCTGTTTGCGGAGATGTCATCCGCTTGGGAAGGCTGTCAGAAGTACTTCTACCGTTCGTGGGCACGTCGGAACGCCCTGCAGACGGCCCTCCATGGCGCCGCCAAGGTCAGTACATGGGCGGTCTGTGCGTCGCGGCGCGAGTCCGCGGGGGATGTCCGTGTCGGGCCACTGACCCGTCTCGCTCTGGGCAGGAGCTCGGGCTGCCCGCCATCCAGCGCTGCCGCGGATTCTCCAACCACCTCTTCAAGCTGCTGCTCAGACAGCGGCGTCGTCTGGCTCGGCTCACGGAGCAGTGGGTCCACCTCAGGTACTGTGCCCCCCCCCCCCCCCCCCTGCTCTCCTAGCAGACCTGGGGCACCTAAATGGGTTAGACCTGCCTTATTATCCAGGGTTTCTGTGGGAACTTTAAAAGTCGTACGGCGTCTAAAATCCAGTAAACTGAATATTAGGCCTACCAATGTCTTAAACCATCTTAAATGTGATTTTCACAGGTCTTAAGGTAAGTCAATGTTACTTTCATGAAGTTGCATTAGCGCAAGTCTCGCTGTTAAATGTGTGTTTCGGGAAAAATCAGTATTGATCGAGTGAAACTACAGATTCAAACCAACATGGAAGCGCTAACCGCAAACCAGCCTGGTCAGATGTTATCCTCACGCCCCCCCCAGCCAGCGTGTCGCCATGCGACGTGCTGACGTGCATCTCCTCTCAGCAACAAAAAAAGCTGAATTTTTTATATGAATAAATTCATTTACTTTGCAAGTAAATCTGGGACTGATTTCCCTTCGTATCCTACGTACGTTTTCCACCCTTGAAACAGGACTTAAAAATGCATTCATAATGGTCTTAAAAGGGTCTTAAAAACTTGTTGGAACCTGTAGAGACCCTGTTATTCTTCCTTCCCTGGCACACAGGCAGATGATTGGATGTCTGGGGGACGTCCAGTCGCCGGCAGTCCAGGTGGGACGGGACAGTGGCCCCTTGCCTCCCCAGGTTGCGCTGAGGGGCTGGGTGGACAGGGCCCACTCTCTGGCCATGCAGTGCTCCGTCGCACTGGAGCAGCTGGCCCTGCTCCTGCAGTGCTGCCCCGAGACGAACCCACAGGGGGAGAGCTCCAGCATGCGGCACAGCGCCCCCTTGAGGTACTCCTCGCCCTTAGACGCGGAGAGCTGCCCCCCCGGCTGCCAGATGAGGAGGGGCGACCCTGTATGGGCGCGGGCCATGGAGACAGTCACAGGCATGCTGACCGACACCAAGGCTCTGAAAGCGGAACTGGATGGACTGGTGCAGCAGTGCAATGTGGGAAAGCTGCAGAGCTGGTGAGCCAACGTTTAATATTGTATCACAGTTCTCAGGTTGGTGTTGGTGTTGATTGAATGCCTTTAACTGCACAGATAGTGCCAACCAGGTGAATGACAGTACTCGGGCAATGCGAGACTATAGTCTTTAATACGACCTCACACTTAAAATTCCAGCCATAAAAAACTATAAAAAAATGAATGGAAATTAACTGGAAATGTTTAATCAGTGGCAGAGGAAATGGTTCCGAGAGATACGTTTTCAGTTTGGAAACACGGAAATCGTGCATGTTGCGTGTTTAGATGCGCTCCGCTTTGGCCGCGGTTCTTCGCCTCTGCAGCCGCATGTTTAAAACTCTACGAGCGTGTCTATAAGGGACGGCTTCGGACCAGCTGAAGGTTCCAGCTGGATTGTGGCTTTGCTGAATCGGGCCTCTCCTTCGGTTCTGTAGGACCCAGTTTCAGGCGTGCTGCGTGGTCCTGGAGCGGCTCAGGATGGTGGCGGCCCGCATGCATGCGGTGGAGCAGCTCTTCACGCCGGATGGCTGCTCCCAGCCGCTCCTGGCCTGCGGGCTGCAGTATGTGCGGGGGGAGGTGGAGGCGGCCCTGACGGAGTTCACTGCCTGGAAGGAGCTGCTACCGCGTCTGGACCTCGCTCACCAAGGTGACAGACTGGCCCACTGTGGTGGGGCGGGGCCTCACACGGATTGGGTGGGGCCTCACACGGATTGGGCGGGGCCTCACACGGATTGGGCGGGGCCTCACACGGACAGGCGTTTCTGACGCGCGGAGGAAATGGTGCCGTATTTCAGCAGGAAGCTCATGTATCTCTGCTGCTCCTTCCATTCCACTTCCAGGCCAACAGCAGCCTTTCTCGCTAGAGTTCTCAGACCAGTTGGAGAAAGTCATTGGTAAGGTGCTGTGTGCAGTACAGAGCCTGCTGAAGCTGAAGGAGATGGACGCAGAGCCGCAAAGCACTGAGCCTGTCCAGGAGAACAGATCAGGTGAGAAACGCCCACAGCGCCAGAGCCAGCAGACTTAAACAGAAGATGTGTCTCCCCTCCACGCCCAGCAGCCTGTACGCTAAAGACATGGCACTAAGAAGTCCGTATCAAAAGGGTCAAGTTGTCATTTCTGATCTGAGCTGCAGACGGTGAAGACGCCCCATCGGAGGATCTCCTGAAGACTGGCCACCTCACCAAACTTCTGGAGGAGGGCCTGAGTGAGGAGGTGTCGTCCCTCTCACTGCCGGACGTGAACGTGTCAGTGGGTCAGCTGCTGGAGCGCCTTGGTGCCCAGAGAGATGCCTGCTCGCCCTGTCAGCTCCAGGTGCCGTGCCAGCCGTCTCGCATGTGTCAGTAACAGTGTCACACGCATTTGGGCCTCGGCGCCCTTTCCGGAAGCCCTTTCTGCTGTCTCCCATTGCTGTTACGCAGCGGCACGCCGGACCTGGGGAACACTGGTGAGATTTCACTCCAGTCTGCAGTGCACACTGCAGTGCATCCCCTGCGGTCAGTCTGACAGTGTCTCCGCCATCTTCCTCTGTGTGTCTGCGTGCAGGAGCTGAGCCCAGCGTGCGAGAGGCTGGGCCGTCTGCTGCCCCTCCTGGACGCCTACTCGCACGTCACACGCCATTACCTGGCGGTCGCCCTGGGAGCCCATCGAAGCAGCGCGAAACTTCTCTGCGTCCTGGCTGGCATCTTCACGGAGCTGGCCCAGAAGGTACGCCGGTGCGCCGCACGCTCACCTCACAGACCATGGACACTAAGCATAAATATCAGTATCGTTCAACGTCTGACGTCACGTCCCCTTAGGCGTACGTCCCCTGTTCAGTCTGGAGCTCAGCGGTAATGCATTTCACTGCATACGATATAACTGTGCATGGGACAGAAATAACTTGATTAGAAATCTCAGTTGAGGTTTCCTGGAAACTGGAAATTTTACAAATGTTGAAAAGAAATGTTTACTTAATTTCATTTGCAGGAAAACTAAAACACAGTGCTTTTTGTAACAGCCTATTTGTCATTTGTCTCCTTCAATATTTTTCTTTAAATTGCTTGGTTTTTAAATGAAAGGGAGAATCAAGCCTCCATGTGGCCATAGATTGTATAGTTGCCCTAAGCCTGTGCCCTGCCTTGTGGTCCAGGGCTTCTGTCTGCCCCAAGAGCTGATGGGCGGAGGGGACAGTGAGGGGGCCACCGAATTCCACGACTATGAGGGCGGGGGCATCGGCGAAGGGGAGGGCACCAAAGACGTCAGCGACAAGATCGAGAACGAGGAGCAGGTAAGGACAGCTGGGAGGGGGGTCCTGGAATCTTACGGATGCTGTGATCTGCTAGGTGCCTTTTTAAACGAGAAAAATGTCTCAACTAGGTGGAGGACACCTTCCGGGAAGGACAGGAGAAGGAGGAGGAGGAAGAACAGGCCAGGGGGGATATTAAGGAGGAGGACAGTGCTATAGAGATGTCGGAGGACTTTGACGGGAAGCTGCATGATGGGGAGCCTGGTTTGTATCAGAAAGCACACTGTGTTCGGAGCAGGCAGTGTCATGTCTTCAGGAGACGGTAACCTGGCCTGATGTTCGATGATGTCACAGGGGAGGATGATGACGAGTCCGACAAAGAGGACGAGGAGGAGCTGGACAAGAAGATGGGGGACCTTGGAGAAGGCCAGACGGACACCCTAGATGAGAGGATGTGGGGAGATGACGAGGATGACGACGACCTGGACGCCAGTGATAAGGAAGAAGAGTCCGGCCCGGGAATGGACCAGGTATTTATGCTTTCTAGGAAGCCTGAGCTAGGCATGCGGACAGGGTTACTCCTCAAATATACAGTGAGGTTCCTGCTTGGCACGTCTGGGCCGGGCTGACAGCGGGACGGATCTGCGCAGGTGCCTTGACGCTGAAGGTCTGTGCTGTTGCAGGGAGAATCACAGCTGGTGGCCAAGGACGATAATCTCGATGCTGGGGAGCCCAACAAAGACGACAAGAAGAAGCAAAACAAAGATGAGAACCAAGATGGCGCCGATGAGGGAAAAGAGAAGATCCATGAGCAAATAGATGAGGTATTCGACATCTACCCCTGTTCTTTTTAAATCCAAATTATACGCATCTGTACGAGTCCATCAAAGGGTGCGTGAGCTGCGTGTCGCTGGGCCGTGGCAGGATCCCGAGGGACTAATGGCGTCTTCATCCTGTTCGTGACGCAGCGGGAGTTCGATGAGAACGAGGTGGATCCTTACCATGGCAACCAGGAGAAGAAGGCGGAGGCGGAGGCCATGGAGCTGCCGGAGGACCTGAACCTGGATCGGGAGGACGAGCAGGCTGGGGACGAGCAAGACGGCGATGGTGAGGGGCGGGGCCAAGGAGAGGGGGCCTGCCTGGTATGGGAGACACTGAACCAGGAAGGAGTGGGGGGCCCGGTATCAGTGACACCCCATTGGGCAGGATGGGACACTTGGTGGAAAGTTTATCCTTAATTCATATTATCTGTCTGTTTTCCATTTGATCTGTCAAATTCTGGAAATCTAGCGACGTCCAGTATGAGAAGCTGAAAGGATGTAAATCTCTTTATTTCCTGCTCCAGAAAACAACCCATTTGACATAGACGAGATGGAGGTGGAGGAGAAAGAAGGGGAGGGTGAGGGAGGGGAGGAAAAGCAAGGGGAGGGGGAAGAAGGAGAGGAGGAGCAAGGGGGTGAGGAAGCAGGGGAGGCGACCCAGGAGGAGGACGCGGCTAAAGAGCAGGACGCAGATGCGGAGCCAGCGGAGGGCGACAGAGAGCCTGACGCCGGCGAAACTGCTGAGGAGGAGGCGGAGGAGGAGAAGGACCAGGGACAAGAGGAGGGGAAAGAGGAGGACAAGGCCGTCCCTGCAGGCCAGGGCCAGCAGCCCCAGGTCTAGATTAATCGCAAGCCCCCACCCCCTTAACCGAAAGCCCACCCTGCAGAGAGACGGTGCCCTTGGCTGAGACTGTGTTACAGAGCATTTCTCTTTTATTAAATGTTTTTCATTTTGACAAACTTTCACATTTTACTACACTGCACAACAACCGATCTTAATAAACGGAGCCCTTAGCCGGGCCGCGCTTACAAAGGTTTTATGTGATGTTAGTGGTGGTTTGGAAATTACTTTGTGCCGTGTGGCTTTAAACTGACCGTTTCCCTCACAGGAGGAAGAGGATGGTGCAGAGGAGGATGAGAATGATGCGGAGGCCGCAGAGAGAAAGGAGCACCATGCTGATGGACAGACCGGGGAGGAGAACATGCAGAGTGACACTGCCATGGAGCTGGCAGGAGAGGCCTCCCAAAGGGATGAGAGCAAGGAGGTACTGGGCCACACCTGCTTGGGAAAGGCTGCCACCAGGCAGAGAGACCAACTGCACCCGCCTGTCTCTCTGCCTGTCTGTGTGTCTGTCTCTGCCTGTCTGTGTGTCTGTCTCTGCCTGTCTGTGTGTCTGTCTCTGCCTGCCTGTGTGTCTGTCTCTGCCTGTCTACATCTGCTAGCCTGTCACTCTGTCTGCTTGTCTGTCTTTCTCTGACTGTCTGTCTCTGTTTACATCTGCTAGCCTGTCATTTTGTCTGCCTGTCTGTCTCTCTGTGTTAGCCTGCCTGCCTCTGTTTACCACTCTCTCTGTCTACCAGTCTGCCTGTCTGTCTCTCTGCCTGTGTCAGTGTGCCTATTTGTATGTCTGCCTCTCTGTCTACCTACCTCTCTGTCTCTCTCTCTCTGTCTGTCTGCCTGTTTGTCTGTCAGAAAACTCTGTATCCACTCTGTCAAGGAAACATTACGGTGACAGTGTCCACGCAATGGACATGAGTTCATGACCCATCAGTTCCAGGAGCACCTCACCTAGCTCTTTCTCCCTTCATGCTCTTAAACAGCAGAAAGTACAACATTAAATAGTTGTCTTATTAGGTTCTTGCTTTGCTGGTAGATGTTGTGTAGCTCCTGCTCCAGTCCTGATCACACTCATTCCTGGTCGATCACTGGAAGCTCGGTCTCAGTCAGTCACGCCGAGTCGCCTCCTCAGCCGCCGTTTCTGTTTGGCTCATTTGTACGTCGCTTTTAGCGTCTGCCAAATAAATGTAAATGTGTTTCCTGACACTGACCTGAGGGGGGCGCTCTCTCTCCCTTGCTTGTCCCTCAGGAGCATGGGATGGGGGCAGCAGACGCCAGCCAGTCGGAGGGACACGACTCCAGGCTCATGGCGCGGCTCTCCTCTCTCAAACAGACCCAACAGAAGACACAGGTAGGCGCTCCACCCCCCCCCCCCAGTTGCTTTGCTATCCATCTCTTGTCTTCTAGGCCAGTGTTTCTGAAGCCAGTCCTCCGGAACCCCCCTGCGGACAGTCCACGTCTTTGCTCTCTCCCAGCTCTCAGCCAGTCAGGAACACCGAATGCAGGCGCGCTGGTAGCTGGAAAGGAACAAGAACGAGGACTGTCTGGGGGTCTGGGGTTCCCCGAGGACTGGGTCCCGAAACCCTGTTCGAGGCCGTCCCAGTGGACGTGACTGAGATCTGCGTTTGTGACCCGTCTCAGAGCTTCAAGAGGAAGCCGGGCCAAGCGGACAGCGAGCGTTCCCTGGGCGACGACAGCGACCGGGTCAACAAGCGCCTGCGGACGGTGGACAGCAGAGAGGACAGGCAGCAGGACCGGGCCCAGACCCAGGCTCAGCAGGAGTCGGACCTGTACCAGCACATCAAGGAGGGGGAGCAGAACCACGATGCCCAGACCTACGGTACCGAGCCCGACACTCAGAAATCCTCATGCACGGTTAGCTAAATAACTGAAAATTATAAGCCAGTTTGGATCATTGACCGCTGAGCATCCTTCCAGTTTATCCAGTACAGGGTCCTAGTGAGGACGTCAATACACTGATAGTCTTGGAGTCTAGAAATCTTTCTAAAGCAACTGCAGAATTCTGATCAGTTGTTTCGACCCTTGGCAGATGTGGCCAGTGCTGACCAGCAGAAAGCAGCCGGATCCCAGCCGAAAGAGGAGCACGAGGAGGAGAATGTCAGCATGGAGCTGGAGGAGCAGCAGGAGGACCTGCAGGCCATCGATTTCGAGGAGCTGAAGCCAGAAAAGCTGGATTCGACCAGAACGTCACAGAAAGGTACCTGCCGCCGCTGGAAGGAGGTGGAGATGCAGAGTGAGACAGATCACAGGAGTCAGGAGATCTGGTGCTTCCAGGTGTGGAAAACGGGAACCTAGAAGCTCAGAGACAGTGCGAGGATGAGGAGGATGCGGAAGAACGGTCAGAGGACAACGAGGACGATGAAGACGAGAAACGTCCAGAGAGAAGCTGCGAGTCCACCATCCACACTGTCCCGGAGCTGCTGACGGACACGTTGCAGGTACCTGAGCCGTGAAGCTCACCCTGACGTCACCTTACAGGGAGCGCATCCCCGGCACCAAGGTCCATACAGCCTTCAAGAACCCACCAGAGAACCCTCTGCTTTGTGTGCTTCTAGAAAGCAACTCTGTGCTCTATCCTTTTAATCAGGATCATGTCTGTCTGTCTGTCTGTGTCTCTGTCTGTCTGTCTAACTGTGTGTGTGTGTGTGTGTGTGTGTTTATCCCAGCTGCCGGTCAGAGATCCTGAAGTGCTACGGAGGGAGCTGGAGCAGCAGTTGGAGGCCTGGCAGAAGCAGAGCCCTGCGACTCCAGAGGAGGTAACCCCACCTGGCTCAATGGGCAGGATCGGGATCCCACCGGGAGCCTGGAAGATCTCCCACGGGGTCCCATCAGATCCCATTACACTGTCCCTTCAGCAGAGCCGGTGATTCTCTGGCCTCCACCCTGAGGCCCAGAGACGCTTCTAAAACACCAACCGCCCTGTGTTGAGGTCGATAGTAGTAAACTTGTCCGAGTAGTTAAGTGTGGAATTGAGATCCGCCTTGATCAGATTTGCTGACCTCCTCCTGTCTTCCTGCCCCCGCCTCAGGAGGGCGCCAGCGTGGCCATGTGGCAGCAGTACCAGCTGCTGACGGGCCCACTCTCCCAGCAGCTGTGCGAGCAGCTGCGACTCATACTGGAACCCACGCAGGCCGCCAAACTCAAGTGAGTACCGGTGCTGGGAAGGGGGGGCCCGAGGACGGGGGGCCGAGCCGCCCCCTGCGGTAACACTTCCGTTTTCGGTGGCAGGGGCGATTTCCGCACAGGCAAGCGGCTGAACATGCGTAAGGTGATCCCCTACATCGCCAGCCAGTTCCGCAAGGATAAAATCTGGCTGAGAAGGACGAAGCCCAGCAAGAGGGAATACCAGATCTGCCTGGCTGTGGACGATTCCTCCAGTATGATAGACAACCACTCGAAGCAGGTAACGGAAACGAGGCGGAACCTGCGGGTAAAGAAGTCATTGGCTGTCACCCCAGTCTGCGAGACTCTGAAGTGTTTTCAAGCGACGGAGTTGCATGTCAATGATATGACGGCCTTCAGCTTCCCCTTTCGGTTCCTCTCCACCGTGTCGTACAGCTGGCCTTTGAGTCCTTGTCTGTGATCGTCGGCGCCCTCACACTCCTGGAGGCAGGACAGGTGTCGGTGTGCAGGTGAGTTTTTACGATCCACCGCGAGGCCGCTTCAGATCCTGGCTGAGATCCTCCGGGCTGCTAATGGTGGCCTTTCCTTGCAGCTTTGGGGAGACCGTTCAACTGCTCCACCCCTTCCACCAACAATTCAGTGACCAATCAGGAGCCAGGATACTAAGGCTGTGTCAGTTTCAGCAGAAGAAAACCAGAATAGCCCACGTAAGACGTCTTTTGGTTGGATGACACAGACCAGTTGTCCTGTCTGCATTTAACACCGCCAAGCTGATCCCACTTATGAATTTAGTGTAACGTTGAGTTCTTCTCTTCATCTAGTTTCTGGAAAGTTCTGCCAGCATGTTTTATTCGGCACGGCAGCACACCAACGCCTCTGGCGCTACAGGTGAGGTACAGAGGACTGAGCTGCGGTCACACTGAGCCGCGGGTCACACTGAGCCGCGGGTCACCGACAGCGTGACGATGCTTTACAAACGCGCTCCTTGGACAGGCGTGGCTGGGCTGACCGAGACCTCACACCGGCCTCTGCTTGGTGCGATGCTTGTACAGATGGGTACTTGGGAAGGCTGTAACTCTTGGGATATTCGCCGCACAGCTGGCTGAAATCAACCCAAAAACCAACAAACAGGCCCTTTAGTGTGTCAGTAAGAAGGGATAGGGAGGGGGGCAGAGAGCGGGGGCACGGTCCGCGTCGTTCAAAGCCAGCGGCTCGCTCTGAGCTCCGCCATTGTTGCGCCACAGCATAACTTCAGGTTGGCCGCCAATATCAGGTCCCCCCCCCCCCCCCTTGGACAACAGGACATAAAGAAACGGGCTGAAGAAATAAAACCGTCTGCTAGGACTGAGTTTCCGCGAGACCAGTACTCACCCGAGACCAGTACTCACCCGAGACCAGTACTCACCCGAGACCAGTACTCACCCGAGACCAGTATTCAGCCAGTCAGAAATGTAACAGAGGCCCAGGGTGGCCAGAACCCGACAGAAAGTGGACGTAATTAGCAGAATTTTTTTGGTAGTGATGAAATTTGTCTTGATGTACTATTTATATTGGTTTGCTAGTCTGGAACATTGGGTACATAAATAGCTGTATGTTTAATAGAGTAATTAAGGTTTAGCACTTTGCTCCTGGGATGAGCAACCTGCAGCTCACATTCATGTCCTTAACCACTGCGCCACCTGCTGCCACATATGTATGACTGCAGTTCCAGTTCAGTGTAACTGAATTGGGTCCAAAGCCCAGCTTGTGTACTGTGCTGCCCCTGATCTCCCCGCATGCGGGCTCCTGCTTCCACAGACTCCGCCCAGCTGCTGCTGATCGTCTCCGACGGCCGTGGGCTCTTCCTGGAGGGGAAGGAGAGGGTCACGGCGGCTGTGCAGGCGGCACGTGCTGCCGGCATTTTCGTCATTTTCGTGGTTCTAGATAACCCAAACTCGAGGGTAGGAGAACCGTGACCGGCTTTAGTTCTCTGCACGTTCCTGTCGCATGAGCCTTGGTGATGTAGACACACTTCTTCTCACCTGTCCATGTTGACGCTCTTCAGGACTCCATCCTGGACATCAAGGTGCCCATCTTCAAGGAACCCGGCGAGATGCCGGAGATCCGCTCCTACATGGAGGAGTTCCCCTTCCCGTTCTACGCCATCCTACGGGATGTGAACGCCCTCCCCGAGACGCTGAGCGATGCCCTCAGGCAGTGGTTCGAGCTTGTCACGGCGGCCGACCACTAGGCCTTGCCGGCCCTCAGTGAGGTCACACTAAACTGCAGGACGTCTCGCTGCTGCTACAGCCTCCGGCGTCGGAGAGCCGAGGGGACGGACCTTGATGCTGGCTGTGTATGTGCCTTTTCCTCCTCCACTTGAAACGTTCACATAATCCCCATGATTACAGTCCTACCCCCTTTCTGTTTTAAAGCGGGAAAATGTTTGTCCTTGCCCCCCAACATGGCAAATAAAATGGCAGCCTACTTGTAAACCTTGCATATCTGAACTAAATAGATGGGTATCTCGTGTGTGTGTGTGTGTGTGTGTGTGTGTGTGTGTGTGTGGACTGAATACCTCATGTGTGTTGACAGTACTCCATAAATGTGACGAATGGTTCAATATCTCAAGTAATTAGAAAGCACACATTTTTGAAAACGGCAGTTCAGGTAACTTAATCACCGTTTCCCCAGGTGGTAAAAAATACATATGATTTTGAGCTGTTTAAACAGATTTTTAAAAATAAAAAAAAATGTGCCTTTAAGAGTTAGTCGTCATTTGATACAGTGTGAGCTTCCATTAATTTAATCTGTATTACCTGAAAAACTTAATCCTAATCAGGCTCTGTTAAGGATTGATATTAATGCCAAATATAGCTTCTTCAAGGGCTGGTAGGTTCCGTGTCACAAAGTGTACAATGCTTGTATGAAACTAGGTTTTAAATGTACACCTGTATTTTTAAATTGCTGAATTATTTAGATGATTCTTTTGTATTGTGAGTAGCAACATTTCAGATGTGAACTAAACAGATTGAAGATAGCTCACCCTTGTTTCCCTATGCACCTTTATGGAAAAAAATCTAGCTACCTACGAAACCTTATTGAAGTGTTGCTCAGTGATATGAATAAACTTGTTTTTCGAAAAGATTTGTCTGTTTTTGTTCGTCTGTTATTCTTCATTCTGACGCAATGTCACTTGGTGGAGTCGTCACTGTCCTCCGCGCCACCAGAGGGCGCCAGAACGTAAACCAAGGAGTCCGTGTCTCTGACAATGGCGGCGCCCGTATGCAAGCGGCGCCCTTAATCTACTTCTCAAGTCCCCATGGCAGCTTCAAGGTTACCCCCCGCCGCACTGAGTTTAAAACAGGTAATTCACGCTACCATTCAACTTGTATACATGTATATAAATGTATCTGTTAGTGAAGTAAAGTTCTTTAGGGATACTAGCGGTTAAGCATGCCGATTTCACAAAGTTATATTTAAATATTACACATTTATCAGACGCTTTAGTCCAGAGCAATGTGCAAGTGAGGCAAGTAGCCTGACATACATGCTGTAAAGGAGTAAAGCACACATGCAGCGCGGCTGAGCTTCCAATTAATGTGCAGGTGTGAGTGTAAGCAGGAGCTACATATAAGGAAAGGTCATACTCATATCCCAAATCACATACTCATAGCAGATTTTCAGGCGGTCCTGGTTATAACTGTTTTAATTCACATTTCGATTTTTAGTTTTTGCAGCGACAGAAAATTTTACAGTTGTACCGAAGCATGCTGCGGACCATAGACCAGGTACCGGAGGAGGAGGATCGCCGGTACCTGCGCAGTTGGGCGAGGGAGGAGTTCCGGAGGAATAAAGGGGCCACTGATCCGGTGTGTTTCTCCCAATCACCAAAGCTCCGTGTTTGAGGTTTTGATTTACTAAACGTGAATGTTTTGCCTGGGTGGATGCAAAACAGCGTAACGTCTAGTCGTGATAGTCACGTTTTAAAACAGGGCATCTGAACTAAGTATGTGATTTATTTATGTTTTAAGTTACTTTTACCGCTAAGATTTTTTTTTATTCAGAGGCGTAACCTTAATCGCCATATTTTGCTTTGTTCATGCATGCATGCCCGCCTCAGGATGCCATCCGGATGATGATCACTCAGGCCAACATGCACCTGCGGGATCTGCAGAGGACTCTGGCTCTGGCACGGAGCTAGTGGGGCTGCCGCCCCGGGCTGGTCCTGCCTGGGAACCTGCACCGCCTGGCTGTCTGGTACTGTGGTGCTGCGTTGCATTCACACTACTAGCGAGCTCAAACCCGTTTCACGTTGGCTGGCTCCACCTACCAGAGATGCTTGTAAATTATCCTGAAGCCGATGTTTTATTGCGGATTTAAAAGTAACGATGCGTCGCATTTCTGTGCCAGACCCGGGAGAATGTGGACTTCGAGTCTATTTGGACTTTCCATCAAACGGAGAGTGCTCTAGATGAAAGTGACTCAATGTAAATGTGTAAAATTAGGTTAAGATAGGATGACTTAGGGCCAGCAGTTTGCCCAGATTTCACTGTGTTTTAAATGTTTTTCTGTGATTTGTCTTCTGTGACTTCAATATAAAGAAAGATGCAGAAACTTTTTTTTGTGAAACATACAGTTTGTACAGTTTAAATGTATCAGAATCAAAATCTTTGCACAGTAACACGTCCACTCAGCCTGGGTAAGCTCACAGTGAAAGGTCACAGTTTCTTCCCTTTAAAACAAACCCTTTCACTTTTATTTTAACAACTAAGCTTATAAACAGTTAATGCTGTGAGTATGATTAGTAAAAATACCTGAATACAGTAAAGAGAAACTGAGATGATGATGATGCTCTGGTAGCTGATCTGTAACTGGCTTCCACTTACAGTCACAGTCTGGGCTGCAAAGGTGCAGCCTGATCATTTCCTATAGTCCTTCGTCTCCTGTAGCCAAATTTTTGCTTCTGAGGTTGAAGCCACATGTAAGATTTAACCAAAACCGTGATTTGTTAGCTGTAAAGGTAGCACTACAAGAAAAAAAATACTGTGTTGATTTTTGGCATAATCTTTACAGTTGTCATAAAATGTGTTTTTGATTGGGTGTGTAACTGCATGTGCCGTCTCAACATTCTGTTTACAGCTGTATGATTCAGCCACCGGGAATTTTTGCTTGATTTGAGGAAAAATGATAAAATACACGTTATTAACAACTTAAAATGTAAGCAGCAAATTAGAAATCAGTGTTTTGACTAGAGTGGCTACTGGTGGCTTCATACTAGCAAAGTGTATGAATTATGACTATCCTTGTACAGCACGTTATCTTTTAAGTCTCTGTCTATAAAAAATTGGATTTATTCAGTAAAAGAACTGGGAGTTCTGTGGCAATCAGCCAGGTGGCGCTAGCTATCCGGCACGTTAGTCCTTAGCATTCGTAGCTCCTCCTCCAAGCAGCTGATTCGCTCCAAGAGCACGGCCCGGTCCCGCTGAGCCTTCTGGTCCGCCTGCCGCCGGGCCTCCTGGATCTTCCTCTCATACCAGCGCTCCATCTGAGTGGAGACGGCCTCGAAGAAGTACTGCGTCACCTCCAGCGCGTGCATGCTCTCTCGCTCTTGCGCGAATGAGGGCTCCGGGGGCCCCGCGATGGCCTCCTGGGTCGGGGCGTCCCCTGGCTGCACCGCCGTCCTGCCCTGGGCATGCTTCCTGTGATGTCTGCTCCTCTCACGCTCCCGGTGGTGCCTCCCACGGCGTTCAGTGGCGGGAGACTGGCTGCTGGCTGTGGTAGCCTGAGCTAGCTGGAGTCGGGTGTCAGGCTCGTCTGCGGCCTGCGCATCTGGATGCGGCCTGTGGGGGGCAGCAGAGAGGCGTACCCGCTCTTTTGGTCGGACGACTTGAGGTGATGAAGGCACTGACTTGTTTTGGGCTAGAAAATGCTGTCGCCTGTCATCTGCAGGGAAAGCAATGTTGCGATGAGAAGATTCTAGCGAGAAGGAGAAACCCATCCAGGTGAAGATGGCCAGTTTCACCCATGAAGTTAAACCCTGAGAATAACTAACTTTGGTTATATACCGCGGGTGTGGCGACACACAGAACAGTGGACCTTTGTATATGTGTAGTGGTCCAGAGAGGGCCTACCTGGAGAGCTGTCCATCTGAACCACAAAGTAATGATTACCGGCTGCTGCTTCAGCCTCGGTCACCCCGCCGGCAGCTTCCTCGGTCGCCCCTGGTGCCGCAGCGGCGTCGAGGGGCTGCGAGTTCGTGCTGCAGGCTGGGAGGGCGGGGCCTTCTGAGCCGGCCTCTGGGAAGGACGGAGAGTCACGCTTGGTGCTCGAAGGGTCTCCAGAGAGCCGAAGCTCTATGTTATGGATCTTAGACCAGCACCAGTTCTTCAGCTCGTTGACCACTGAGGTCTGCGAAGAAAATGTGGGGGGGGGGGAAGCAAACAACTGATGGATGATCATCAAATCTGTAAAAACGGAAGCTGCACTTTCCTGCTGTGCAGATGGAAATCCAACAAACATCACCTGAAACAATGTTTTTTCAAAACTGTGGTTTTCAACTGAGCTAACAAATCCTATGTAGTCACGCATGTCTGTTAATCTAAAAGCTCTTAACAGTAAATTGCGTGTTTTTAGCTGATCTCGCTGATGTTAAGTCCATGCTGGATATGATCAGCGTTTCTGGGCAGCTTGTTACCTGTTTCTTCTCCATCTCCTGCTGCAGCAGAGCGGTTTTCTGGTCGAGGTGTTGAAGACACTCTGTCCGCTCAGCTGAAACTCTCTCCAAAGTGATCTTATCCAAGGCTCTGATCTTCTCAGAAAACAGAACGATTGAAGGGAGTCGTGTTCATTTTAATGCCAGGGTTGCCCCCCCCCCCCCCAAGCCTCAGCGAATGGAGCCCTGTCTCTTTTAAATGTAAGAGGGTCCTGCACTTCACAACATTCCCTTTACACTTTGCTTTTAGACCGACATCACCTACATCAGACTGATGTTACCTAGATCTACATCAGCACCTGTTACCGCTAGCCAACATAAATCCGAAGAGGGTTTTCACTTTTACAAGAAAAGGAGAAAAATTAAAATAGCATTTAACTCTTATCAGCGAGGCAATTATACATATAAAGTTGTGCACTGCATAACGATGTTGGAAAATTCCTATTGTTTAGTGATGTCATAGCCCACTATGATGTCATAGCGCAGTGTCATAGCCCACTGTGATGTCATAGCGCAGTGTCATAGCCCACTGTGACGTCATAGCGCAGTGTCATAGCCCACTGTGACGTCATAGCGCAGCGTAACGTCATAGTGCAGTGTCATAGCCCACTGTAACGTCATAGCGCAGTGTCATAGCCCACTGTAACATCATAGCGCAGGGTCATAGCCCACTGTGACGTCACAGCGCAGCGTCACAGCCCACTGTGACGTCACAGCGCAGCGTATTACTTGCGCATTTCTGCTAATGCTGGTGTAAACAAACCTACTGCACTACTAGCTGTATAAAAGTACAGCACATATAAATATGTACAATGCAAAATACTTGATAATTGAATGGTTTATGTGGTTATGGTTTACTGTACTTTTTACCCTTATTTAGGCTATATAGCCGAGGTGTGTAGTAAGCTGTACCATCCACGTTTGTGGAAGTACATTATGATGTTCCCACAACGACGAGAGTCTCAGAACGTATCCGTCAATAAGTGACGCTTGACTTGAGTCTGCTAAGTGAATTTGTCATACCTGCTTTTTCTATATGTTCGAGTTACTTCAGGTTTTGTGTTTTATTTGGTATGATTTGGTACTTTTGGTCCGCAAACACTCAATTTCCCCTCAAATTAATGGTAATTATTGCTTCTCCTCTTGCCATTTCGGCCAACTAAAGGTTTCATAGGAATGCTTTACTTCCGGGAACCGGGAAAGACGGAGGTTCAGGAAAACCTGACCGCATGACCTTCAGACGGGTCCTTCTGCTTTTATTGAGTCTCTTACATTATATGTTAAATCTGAATTCTGTTATTACTGGTGCTGTCATTAACCGCAGTGGCTGCTCCATCCTGGCGTGCCAAATGCCAGGGTCCCCAGCAGCAGACGGAACATTCCGGATTTCACCGTACCTGGTGCTGATTCCTGCGGTCCAGCTGACCCAGCTTGCTGTTCAGATGCTCTTGGACGGTGTGAATCTCCGACTTCATCTCCTCCTTTGTGGCCTCCAGCTGGTTCTCCAGTTTGTTGATGATAGGCTCACAGCGGCAGCCGTTCAGTGGAGCCTGTGGACATGGGAGGCGGCTTGTATAGTTACGCAAATGTTCAGGCCATATATGGTATCACACAAAGGTTCCTTTATTTAAATAAAACTTCATAGCAAGCATAAATGAGATTAAACGGGACGTTCCCACTGATCGGTGTCTTATGTGACATCCACGTCATTTAAATTATTTGTTTAAACTGGGATGCCCTGAGCTAAGTGTTCTGGGGCTTTGATCATGAAGCCGGACTTGTTACTTAGCCAGGTAACTTGTAGTATTTCAGGTACCCCAGTTTAAATGGATTTTATCCTCTTTTCAGGTGCTTTCATTTGAGATCCCGTCCGAGCTCAAGGTGCCAGACAGTGAGAGGCGGCTCACCTGCATGACCCTGCCATCCTCGGCTCGGTACAGGGTGTACAGCTGATAGGCTTTCAGGCCGTGAGGGGGTGGGGGCGGGGAGGCGGGGCCACCTGCTCTGTCCTTCTTCCGATTGGCCGCCTCGGCACGCTTGTTCTCCCTCCGCGAGAGCGGCTCTGACAGCGAGGGCTGCGTGTGGCAGAGGACAGTGGCGTTAGATTAGCAGCGATGGTAAGAAGCCCCCGGTGACTGATGGATAACAGCCTGCCCCCCCCTCCTTTCTGCAGTTAATCTGTTCCCCAGCTCTTCACTCCGCCTTGTTTCATGCGGCTCTGTAGCTGATTTCTGAAGCATCCTCTCCTTCAGCCCCCCAAACCTTCTCTTTGTCTTTCTTCCTGCGCCTGGCTCCCCCAGCGTCGGCCGTGCCCTCGGGCGGCTCATTCCCACGGTCCCCCCGCCTGGTGGCCGGCAGGTCGCTGCTGTGCGTGTCTTCGGCCGCCGACGCGGCATCCTGCAGCGGCGCAGGGGAGCAGTGAGGGGATTAACCATGTCTTTTGTTTTCATTTTTAGCCGTCTAGCACCTGCCAGCGTGCAGAGGGCCGCTTTGACGCCTTCAGTGACATTCATAAGCCCGTTCTGCTCAATCTGATTAGTGCGTAATTAATGCGTCCATCTGCCCGAAGCAGATATATGGGCAGAAGCTGAGCTTCAGACTTCAGATCTGTATTTTTATTTGTATGTTGTGGCTGTGAGGCCGCCTGCTATTTCCAGGCGTGACAGAGGCTCGGTGGGTAGCTCCTCTATCTGCCGGGTCTTTGCCCCTTTTCCGTGGGTATTGCAGAAACACTATAAGGACAAAAGTATTGGGACAGCAGCCTGTCCGTCATCTTACTTTGAATCGAAGGGCATTAGGATGAGGTTAGCTAACTCCTAGTTACTATAATGGCCTGTAATCTTCAGGGACAGCTTTCCATCAGATACTGGACCATTGCTGGTGGGGTTTGCTTCACAATCATTTCACTTGCGGTTGACCAGAGCAGCTCTAGCAGGACAGACATGAACCGGCTAGTTGGAAAGGTGTCCAGTGGTGTCCAGTGACGGCCCTCACCTGGATTCTGTCCAGATAGCGTATGTACCCTGGGGTCTTCAGCCATGTGCCCTGTGCTACTTGGATTGGGGTGCAGACCCCCCTGTTCTGGGTAACTGCTCCGAGGGGCAGATATTTATTTTTATTACCTTCAGAAGATACAGGCTGGAGGAATCCTACATTCTCACTGCTTTACGTAGCTCTCCTGCGCCATTATCTTGTAGGATGGCATTTTCAGGCTGACAGCCCTACAGTCTATGGGGCAAAGGGGCTGATCTCTGATCTCTGAGGAGTGTGTAAAAGCAGCGGACATCTCATGGGGTGGTTGGCTCACCTTGGCGGGCAGCACGTTGTCCCTGGGCACGGACTGCGCGCGCCGCTCAGCCTTTAGCTTGTCACGCCGCTTCCTCACACTTCTGCCCCTCATGAAGCTCTGCACCTGCCATAAACAAACACACGGGGGCGCCAGCGAGTGTCAGGTCAGTGCTGCCTTCATCCCACCCTGCCAGTGGCGTGATGCCAGCTGAGGAACAGATTCCAGGCTGGTGGACTGTCATGGCACCGTGATGGTGGTGAGTGTCTGCGGTCGCTGTGCAAGACCACGCCTGATGGAGGCTTTACTGTGATCCGCTTGACATCCTTAGACAATCTGTGTTGTACCCCAGCCCCGTGATGGGCCGGCATCCCGCCCAGGGTGTACCCCAGCCCCGTACCCTATACAGCCTGCCTACACAGGGAGGCCCCGGTGCTGCTGCAGAGGCGCAGTGACACTGACCTGCGGAGCCTTTGTGAGAAGCAGGGCCACGCTTGGGTTGTTGTGCTCCCTGGCCAAGTCCAGCGGCATCTGGCCGGCCTGCACAGAGACACCGGGCCGCCTAGTCATATCACTGCCGAGAATTAAAGGCGCAGAGCCCCCTGGAGGGCCGAGCAGGCCGTTTTAGAGCAGACCTGAGGCAGGCCTGGAGGCCTGAGCCACTCACAGCGTTGACAGCAGCACTGTCTGCTCCAGCCTCCAGCAACAGACGCACCGTCTTCTTGTGGTTCAGGGCGGCGGCTTGATGGAGGGGCGTGTCTCCCACCTGTGGGAATCATGAGGCTTTACCGGCCGGTTTACTGGGTACCAGCAGGTAAAAGTTGAAAATTGGCCTCGGTTTAATTTACAAGTCAGACGAAGCGGTACAGCCCTAGTGCGGATCTGCTTCCCAAGGTACAAACAGCATTAATGGCATACAAATGTTTAAGGTTCCTGTACCTTAAAAAGGAGACGTTTACCTACAGCCAGGGTACAACTGGCAGACGCTTGTGACCAGTATAAATACTGACCAGTATAAATACTGACCAGAAATCTTCAACAGATTTCAAAGCAATTTTTACAGTAAATAACAATAAGGCAAAGGTTGGCAAACACCAACAAAAGCACTTTTTCCATGAAAAAAAAAGTGTTTAATGTGACATTTCCGGACAGAGTAACACACTGAAGGACGGAAGTCGAATCTGAAGTGTTTTGTGTCAGTTTTTGTACTTTTCTCCAGTCAATGTGCTTACTGGCCGGTACCTACTATTATGTTGGATATATGTATTATATATATATATATGTGTGTATAAGCTTTCTGAAATGTTATCTGATACATTTTACTGTTTTCAAATGCAATCCTACATATCAGTGTCCATCTCATGTTGGTTACAGGCAGGTATTTCTGCATTAATTACCCCACCCCCACCAACCTGATTCTGCTGAGTGACGGAGCAGAAGGTCCCCAGAAGGATCCGGATCACGGTCACATGATTGTAGCGTGCGGCCACATGCAGGCAGGCGTCCCCTACCTGAGTCGGCGAGAGAGTCACAGCCGGGGAGTCCGTATCTGCACTCACTCCACGCCGATAGTCGTGTGACGGAACCTCAGCTCAGCATTATTCCGCTGGTCTGTACCGCAAATATTACTCTCTACGGTTTTGGTGCCCTGATTTTCAATTTTATATATTTAGTATGTTAATTTGCTATATTTTAAGATATTTAATACGGTCAGTATTTCAGATGATATGGCAAAAATACAGTTTGTAATTAAGGATTCGATTACAAGCCTTCGCGAAAGCTGCAAATTACTGTTATCCTGACCTAGGAACAGCCTACTTTTAAATCCTAAACTCGGTGAGCATTAATAATAAATGCTACAGTCTGATCCGGGATCAGCAGCTCGGGCATGCAGAGCGCACTCACATTGTTCTTGCTGTCTGGCCGCGATCCGCCGAGCAGGAGCACGCGTGAGGTCTGTGCATGTCCGTTCTGGCAGGCCAGGTGCAGTGCGCTGTTTCCAGCCTGAGCAGACACAGGCCGGGTCTGGGTTTACCCTCCACACCCCATCCAGCTGAATGGATCGCCCCATGACAACTCCACTTAGCGCCGGCACAGCGCGGTCCGCGTGCTCTGCTTCAGAGTGAAGCCGGGTTACCCCCCCAGCAAAGCCATACCTTGTTCTTAGCATGAACGTTGGCCCCCGCCTTGACCAGCTGCTTGGCAGCCTGGCTGAATCCGTGCCAGGAGACCTCGTGCAAAGCCGTGTTTCCGTCCTGCAGACGCACAAGAACCAGCAGGGGTCAGAGTCGTGCTTGTGGCCGTTTTGCCTCCCATTGCCTGACCGTTTACGTACCGACCGTCCAGCCTGAACGAAGCACGGCTCTTTAATGATGATGTGAGGCTGATGTGGCCTGATTACAGAGTGACTTTTGGCTCTGGGTATGTTCAGCAGATGTTCAGTCAGTGGCTCCTTTGAGAAGATACTTCCCTTTAACCAACAAGGATTTTGCTTTGCAGTCTGACCTCTTCATCCTATGGATCCATCGTGTTATGTGGACACAGTTGTACTAAGCTGTGATTTATTTCACTGGTTGCCTTCCTGTTTAAGACGTTTATCCTCTGAGTTCCCTCGCTCACAAGGTCTTTTCAGACAGAAATGGTTACTTCTGAGAAGCCAGAAGCACCAGATGTGACGCTGCATTCAGCATGACTGAGACCAGGCACTTTGCATGGCACATTCAGCATTGCGTTGGGTGTTTACCTTGTCCTGTCTGTCCAGAGCACACCCTTCCTGAACGAGAGTCGCGATGATGTCACTGTTTCCCACCACAGCTGCGCGGTGCAGCGCCGTCTGGTCACCCTGGGTGGAAAAATCACACAAAACAGCTGGACTGGGCAAAATGATGCTAAAATACAGCCCAAAACTATTTGTATGACCAGCCATAACAATGCATTGCATTGTAAAACTCTGACTGACTGACAGCGTGTTTATACTAAATACCTCAATTTAGACAATGGATGCTTTACAATGGTACAGAAGCTGATAAAGACCATCCATCCATCCATCTTCCAAACCGCTTATCCTACTGGGTCGCGGGGACTGATAAAGACCATGAAATATAATTTTTTTTATACTGACAATGGGAAAACGAACACCGTTTTTTTGTGATAACTGAATAATTTTCTCCGGAAAATGAACAATTTTCGTGTGAAAAAAGATTCATTTAGCAGCCTGGTGGCGTCGATATTCGCTTACTTGAGAACTTGAGAAAGTTTATTCAATGCAGAAAATGTATTGTGTTATCACGAGAATACGGTGTGCGTAGATATCCAGTGAGTGTAGATATCCAGTGAGCGTAGATATCCAGTGAGCGTAGATATCCAGCTGTTAAACAACAGTAAGGCCAGACAGCTGATGCCTTTTCCGCTTTCGTCTGCTGTTGTTTGTTCACTGTTTCTGATGAGGAGGCGGACGCTCGCCGATGCCCTTAGCGGTGGACCGGGCCTGATCTAGACCATGCCGGGACCAGTCTGCTCCTGAGAAGAGCACATGTAGGAACCCAGGTTCCAGACCAGGAGCAGACAGAACCCGCGTGCGGGGGCCAGGCAGGTTTTGCCCACTCCCCCCCGCCCCACTGGGGCCAGCGACTCCATGGCCAAAGAAGGAGAGGGGGCTGTTTGTGAAGTCAGGGGGCGATCAGGCTGTTTTTGCTCTGGATGGGGGACAGCAGTGTGTTGAGGTTGCAGAAGACGGAGAGTCAGCTCCCTATAACAGGCAGAATAATCCCCTTCTAGGCCACAGGAGGCATGATTACCTGACAGCGATTCGTATCGGAAATTCAATTAATGTCTGCAGGAAAAGCAGCCACACATCTTTACATGGCTGCTATCCCATTTCTCACGGCCCCCGTGAGCACTAACGTGCATGTGTGCTTTGCATGTTGTACAGCATCAGTGAAATTCACCAGGGTGCAGAAAACAGGTCAGTATTTCGTATTTCCATGAGGTCAGTATGCTAAGCAGTGGCCTTCATGCTCTATTAGGGTAAAATTCTCTGCTAGTTTGCGTCCTTCCGCCGGCGCTTACATCATCCTGGATGTCCAGATCACAGCCAGCCTTCAGCAGGATCCGCACGACCTCCAGGTGACCTTTGTAGGCGGCCAGGTGCAGCGGTGTGCGGCCGTACTGAGGAGAGACACACACACACACACACACAAGAACACAGGGGGACAGTCATTCCTACAGTGGGCATACAGCAGAGGCCTGTAGTGACCAAAGCAGCACAGCCCAGACGCAGTCAGTCAGACAGTCAGTCACAGTCAATCAGTCAGTCTCCTTCTTTCTGGCAAATTCTGTCTACATAATAAGGAGCAAAAAAAGAAAGAAATTTTAATCCCTGGTGGGGAAGCCCCCGGGGGCCCTGCTCTCAAAGAGCAGTGAAGCAGGTTTTAACACGTGTATCATTAGTACTATAGTACCAGTTATTTGTAAAATATACAATTAACACACAATGCTTTCACATTTATACGAAATGCTATACTACCTATTGGCATGTGCAATATTTTCTAAACTACAGTGCTGAAATGTGCAACATTTTTCATATTTATTGTGAAGCTGAATCACAAAGAGAAGTATGTCTTTATTCTTTACATTCCTTTTCTATTGAATTTCATATTCATTGTACATTGTGGAATGACAAAGGCGTTCGTCCATTCATTCGTTCGTGCTTCAGTCGTTCATAATGTTAGTACTTCTCCCCGACATTATCTACAGCAACATCTAACTCTCCATTTTATGAATATCATGTAAACAACTTCTACGTTTCTTTGACAGCCTGAACAATCTGTGAAGGATAATCTGCATAAGGTAAATACTTTTAGGTCACTTTCACTTTCCCCCCTTCGCTCTTCATAATGTGTTTTCTCAAACGCACCCCTGCCAGCCCTATTTTATCAGCTGTGGGGTTTAACATGCCATCCTGCACGGCCTCAATACGTCTCCCCCCAAAGATAGCATGCTGTGCTAATCCTCTCATTAGCACACTCCACGGCGGACTCCAGGGCTCGCGAACCGGCAATTAAGCAGAAGCCGGGGCCGGTTTGGCAGGGCTGCGGACGCCGGGCTTGTGTTTCGCACTGCACGGCTTGGAGAGGAGCCACCAGTGCTATTCAGGTAAAGCCAGTGAAGAGCTGACCGTCACCCGGCAACCAGAAGGGGCTCTCAGCTACACCGACCCTGCAGCCTTCGAGCTCCTGCCCCGTCTCCCATACTCCTTAAGCGCTATTTGCCTCCCCCTCTCTCCTTCACTCACATTTCGCTCTACTGGGGGAAATTCCAACCAAACCTTTAGCCTTTGTTTCACAGATTATGTATTTATCAGGCAGTGAAGCCGACACACGGCCGCAGTTTCCTGCTGGACCGGAGCCGGTTGTCATTATGCATGAAGACGGCCGTGTTATCGTGCCGCTAGTTCAGCCACGCAGGAAAAAGGCCATTCTGCAGATTTCACCACTGGACTGAGGTTTAAACAGTCCAGAAAATCCCACTTTAACTTCCCGAGTCTCATGCTTCCGTGTACAGAAGGCAAAATGACCAAAGAGAGCCAAAACGAGAACACAAACTCGTCTGTGATTGGACGAGGGCGGCGTAAATGTTAGAGAACTTAGCTGGTCACATTTACGTCATTAATGTACTGACAAAGCCGGGGTTTGGGGTTCTCACCCAATCAGAGACATTTATGTAACATCAGACCCAGCACTGGTGCCCACCCACTATGCCCAGATGCCAGCCCAGGATGACATCCTGGTGATCAGTGTGTGAAATTGTCTATAAGATGATGAATGAATTTAGTTAGTGTTGGGGAATTTTACATCAATAAATATGAAGGATAAAGAATTTGGCAGTGAGGATTTTAACCCTGATCTGGCTTATTCTGTGAATAACTGTGTTTAACCACCATTGTAGGTTAGTAGGTGTTTCTGGGGCCCAAATGACAGACGTGTGTGAGGGTCATCACAGCCCTTCCTGCCAGCCTCACGCTCCTAATCCTGAGCTTTGGACTAACTGGAGTCTCCAGCTCCATCCAAAGTTATCTTTGTACCAGTGAGCAAGACCCTTGCAGTCTGCCGACCTCTATGACATAGGTTTGGTCTAATAGCCGCTCAGGCCCGTCGGTTATGAAACAAAACGACAAAACAGATGTAAAATAAGGTTATTTGAGCCAAATATATCCATTGCTCTGACCTTATCTCAAGGTTTTTTTTTATTGTAAAACGCACAATAGTTTCCACTTAGCATGAATAGAAGGAAGGTCTCGTTAGTTACCTTGGTGACGGCTACTTTGGCGCCCTTGTTAATTAGCTGCACGACATTGTCGGCCTGGCCCTTGTGGGATGCTACGAGGAGCCGTTCTGAGAGCACCTGCACTGCAGCATCCTGCTGGCTCATGTATCAGAGTGGGGAGGGGCGGGGGGCGTGTCCAGAGGTGTCACACCTGGGGGGTGGGGCCACCGAGCCCTAGCTCATGTCTGTTGTGGGGCGGCGGGGGCGTGGACCTGCAGAGGCGCTGTACCCCGGCACGTTCACGTCATCCTCTGGCCCTGGCGGAACAGGAAACACATGTGGTGTTAACAAGGTGCTGTGTGCCCGCCAGGATGTCCTCAACAGGAAGTGACACGTTTATACTGTGTTATGGCAAAAATCGGGGCCGGATTTACTGGGGGTGGGGATCCCTGAACTAAAGTCATTGTTGGGCCCCTATTTACAGCATGAACTGCTGCTGTGACAGACAGAAAATTTTTATTGGGTCACCCTACAACTAGGGAGGCTAAGCTACAGTCATTGCTAGTCTGTGCATAAATCTGGCATTCAGAAAAATCGCTGGTAAACACGGAGTACTGTGAGGAGCTTTCCAAGAACAGATTTCCTCGTGATTGAATGCGTTGCACTTAGCTGCGTCAGTAGCAGCCTCTGGCCTGCAGCCTCTGGCCATTTGCACACTGGAAGTGAAGGTCCCTCACTGTACATAAACATGCAGGGCGCCGTGGGATCAGACTCCTACGACGGGGCGCTAAACGCCAGAGCTGCAGACTCCGGGGCTCAGAGGAAGGGCCGTCATTCCTGGGAATCCCAGTGCTGGCAGACGGATCCATGCAGGGTAAGTGGCCCCCACCTCAGTCCGCTGGCAGCCCGGCGACACCCGATCGGCAAGCAGTGCCGTGCCACTGTCTCTGATTCCGCTCTTATGTGAAGAGGGCGGCGGTGGCTGAGAGGTGCGTCTTGGGACAGGGGAGGAGGCCTGACTCGAGCCGCAAAGTTATCTCTGAGGGAGTCGAAATCACGATGGGAAGAGGACGGCGCTCACTGCGACGGCACAATGGGCACACCTCATGGGACCATGACTGCACACCAGACTCATCTTATGACACACGGTCTGCCTTGTATCACCGTGACGGCGCACTGGGCCTGCCTTGTTTCACTGTGATGGCAAACCAGACTCGTCTTACGGCACATGGCCTGCCTTGTTTCACTGTGATGGTCCACTGGGCCTGCCTTGTTTCACTGTGATGGCAAACCAGACTCGTCTTACGGCACACGGCCTGCCGTGTTTCACCGTGATGGCACACTGGGCCTGCCTTGTATCACTGTGATGGCACACTGGGCCTGCCTTGTATCACCTTGATGGCAAACCAGACTCGTCTTATGGCACATGGCCTGCCTTGTTTCACCGTGACGGCACACTGGGCCTGCCTTGTTTCACTGTGATGGTCCACTGGGCCTGCCTTGTATCACTGTGATGGCAAACCAGACTCGTCTTACGGAACACGACCTGCCGTGTATCACCGTGATGGCACACTGGGCCTGCCTTGTATCACTGTGATGGCAAACCAGACTCGTCTTACGGAACACGACCTGCCGTGTATCACCGTGATGGCACACTGGGCCTGCCTTGTATCACTGTGATGGCACACTGGGCCTGCCTTGTATCACCTTGATGGCAAACCAGACTCGTCTTATGGCACACGGCCTGCCTTGTATCACCGTGATGGCACACTGGGCCTGCCTTGTATCACCGTGATGGCAAACCAGACTCGTCTTATGGCACACTGGGCCTGCCTTGTATCACTGTGATGGCACACTGGGCCTGCCTTGTATCACCGTGATGGCACACTGGGCCTGCCTTGTATCACCGTGATGGCACACTGGGCCTGCCTTGTATCACCGTGATGGCACACTGGGCCTGCCTTGTATCACCGTGATGGCACACTGGGCCTGCCTTGTATCACCGTGATGGCACACTGGGCCTGCCTTGTATCACCGTGATGGCACACGGCCTGCCTTGTATCACTGCTCCACTGCCCCATGAGGCCCTCCCGGGATTCTCTGCTGCACAGACCTGTCTGAGTAATGCAGCATTCTGACTGAGGATGCTCCTTAATCCTCAGGCTCATTACAAAGTGTAAGTATCTTCTGTACTACGGTAAACACCATAGTAAACCTGACATTTCCTGTTAACCTCCTTGACGCCCTTTACTTCCATATTTGAAATAAACAGTCAGAAGTTCTGTTGCTTCTATAAAAATCCCTCTGCTATTCTCCAAAGAGACACAGTACCAGAGGAGTCCAGGCTTCATCTGAGCTCAGTGGATAGTGTCCATATCTCACTGCCATACGGCAAGACGGGGAGCACCAGGACCCTAACAACTCTGACCTTCGTCCTCCTGCAAAGATATCAGGAGCAACACGCCCCTTTCCAGCGACCTCATGACCCCGCCATGCTCTCCCAATCCATCTGCTGACTTCACTGGAAGAGTCACCAGAGACATGAAGTCACTGCAGAGGTACGTGAATCACAGCAACACTGGCCAATAAAATAAATATATAGGATTTTAAATTTTATGGAGATTTTGCAGTGACAGCTTGCAAAGAGGCAGGGGAATGATCACCTTCGCAGTATGGTGACTGTGAGCCTGCTTAAATGAACGGAGCCAGCTGCAAGATCAGAAAGTGCATGAGTGAGATGAAGCTGGGAAAATCCGTCTGGTTCGGAACTTTTGCTTTTCAGAAGGTGCCTTAATGGTCTGTTCACACGCGGAGACACAAAGGCAGGCCGGCCGGCCGGCCAGGCATCTGCACTGCAGCTAGGCAACTCACCCTTTGTTTAGATTCTTCCAGAACTCAGGGCTCAAAGAGAGAACTGACACCTCCCCCCATGCTCAGTGGATTCCAGCTCAGACTGGTTATCAAAGAAACAAAGAAAATAGCAGAAATGCGGGATCTAGTTTGGTTCTATTATTCTGGTAAAATCCCAAGACTGGGAATGAGCTTACAGAAGAGTGAGGGTTTGGAATGTATATCTCTGAGCCGGAGGGGTCGGGGGGAGAAAGGTGTCCCAGAGGTCAGCATGTTTCCCATTCTGTCTCTGGGGGGCCTGGAGCTATTGCCCTCACCCTCAGAACATAGTGACCCCCCCTTAGAACTGATTCTGGAGATAAGCGCAAGTGTGCGGTGAGAGACGCAGAATTTTGGACCACACAGTGAGAAGATCAGTTTAACACGTGTGTGAAGGTTGAGGTTAGGGCCTTTGGGAATTCACTGCGGGAAGAGGTGTGTTTATGACATCACCTGGATGTACCGCCTCGAGGATTCAGCACTTGCCGTTTGAAATGTGCTGTTCACATTGGCAGAAGCAACTTCTACAATAGGTGCTTTCACACTGAAGTTCCGGAACCTGGTCCCTGCCGTGTGAAAATGCCTAATAGTACCAGCGGACTTTTTGTCCTTTGGTTTCAAAATGATATTCACAAAATTTGTTTTCATAATTATTATAATGACTATATTTCGGTTTCATTTTCTGAATTGAGGATCACAGCCAATACATGCTGCTCCCATTGATGTGGACAAAAGTGCAGAAAAATGTCCAAAGCCTTTCCTGATACTTTAATTCAGGTGGTACCGTGTTGAGGGACATGGATTTGTAATTGTAATGAACGTTTTTCAGGTCAAATCTCCGGTTCAAAATGTCTGCTTGTGTAAAAGCATGAATGCTAAAGCTGACAGCTGTGTAAATCACTCCAGATCCACATCCTCTGAGCTGCCACAACTATAATCGCCGTAATCCTCCGTAAAATACCAGAGAAAAACAAGTTGGGTCAGTCCTCTGTAATCCTGCGTATCCTCCTCTGCCCATTATAAGCATAACCTCTGTCACTGCCAGGTACCTATTTCAAAGCAAACAACCATTCGAAAGATTACATCTCTATGGGCTAATAGTTTCTCCAGAGAAGAAGTTTATAACACCTAGCATAAGGGGCAATTAGGAACACCTGTTTAGGGATCTGGACTTTTACAGCTCTGTTATAAAAACAGACAGAGCCTTGAACCTTATTAGCAAACGCTAAATGGAGAGCCCTCAAGTAATATTCAACTACACTGAAGAAGCTTTCTGGAAATCCACAGAGCAGCAAGCAGATTTGTGGCTAAGAGCCTGCGACTGAGACCACGAAGCTTCAGGCTTTGGTCGTCTTGAACTTCAGGTGAAGTATCCAACTGCGTTAACATGGTGAACTGTAAAATGTCTACTGGGGTACCATGGTAATTTTACTTTGTTACTACAAATTAAGACATGCATGGATAAATTAGCTCACAGCAGGCCTGTATGCCATTGTCCCGGCCCCTGTTTTAACACGTTCAGAGGCACCAGGCCTGAGTTGAACTTCTACAGGTCTGGCAACGCACCACCAAAGGCGTTTACTTAAGACAACACCGTGATCCTGGGCTTTGAGTCTGTAGGACCGACGTGTGCAGTGAAATGGCACTCCGATGCTTCAACAAGCAGCCGGGCTGTCAGTAATGATGCTGTCTTAGGACGACGGTGCTTTCGCGTGGTATATGATGAGGCTGCTTTGGTCGCTGTGGGCAGCCCCCCCAGCCAAAGAGGAGAATCCTCACTCTTTCCTTTTTTTCCCCTCCCCCACAGAAGATTAGCAAACCCCATCCATCTGCCTTTCTGCACACAGACCTCCACTGAGAAATTCCCAGAACCAGATACAATAAATCCCAGGCTCTCACACAGAATTCCCGGTTCGTTCTACATTGGGGTGGAGCCCAAAGTCAGCTGACACACATCCGGACTGAGCGATCACACATGAGGTGACATTATCCCAGGCTTAGCCGTCTCTCTTCCCCCAGAGCACACTTTGAACCCCCCTGAAGTCACCTTGCTTAACTGCCTTAGTGATGCCAAGTCTGATTTCTCAAAAACAGTTATCATAAATAACACAAATGTTCATTACTGAAACAGATAAAGCCTCAGGGGGCAGAAACTGCTCCTATACCAAAGGTGACCCCCACCACCCCGTAATGGGCACTTCTAACAGGTCACTTTTCTTTCTGTGTGGCCAGTAGCAAATGCCAAACGCATGAGGTCATTAGAATCTATACCCTATTGTTGGAGGTTACGCGCATTTAATTTCCATAGAGAAAATGCACTTTTAAATTGGCTGTAGTCATTATTTGCTTTCCAGTGTATAGATTCCCTCACATGTATGATACAGTGTAATATAATAGATTATCTCCAACAAAAAAGGTCTGCGTGACTGTTTTGTTCGTGACGGCAATGTTTAAATTCTGTCACATCAAAGTTCTGGTCAGGCCAGTAGCTATACTGGTATTCTTTGCATGCTTTGTCTAAGCGCTGAACAGACAGAGCCTGCCTGTGGCCTCAGCGCCGGATCCCTCTTTTTGATGTTCTCTTGTGGATCCGTTAGGAGTTTCTCCCGCCCTGGCAGACTTCCAACTGCGAGACATTAAGATGTATCAAGGAATTAACATGCACACAAAATACGCTGCACTCTCAGGTCCTCGGCGCCCATTCAAGGGCCAGAAAAGGGGCCTACTGCCTTCTTTGGGGTCAATTCAGACAAGTGGGTGCTGGGGGCGGCAGCCCATAATATTCCCCTGGGAAAAAAAAACCCAAAGCTTTGTACAGTTTTTTTTCTTTTGAACCACTGAAAAAGAAACACCAATATTTTGCCTTTTCAAAAACCACTCGGCACATGGTACATGAACACTTAACGGTGGCAGTTGTGGATGATAAGAATAAGTGTGGAACCGCATTAGGAGGCGAGAGAAGTACTTTAAGGTACAAATAAAAGGAGTTTAAAGGCGAAAAGGGTAGAGGAAGGTTCTTACTACTCCTGCTTTTTCTCACGAGGTCATACCCCTTTCAATTCAAGGTTCACCTCTGCATTACTGACCAGAAGATAAGCTCTCGCTACTGCTGGTAACATGAACGTCACCCATGTTCCCAGCACAAAGCCTGACTATCCAGACCGGGGTGGGGGGGGGAACAGAATCAATATTACCAGGCATCATCAGCACACATTTGGGTTTCCTGTCACTTCACAGACGTCCATTAAGGTCCATCATACCCAGAGACACACCTGCTGCCCGTGTCAGTCTGATGTCACATGTACCCCCGGGAGACATTTAATGGGAAGGGGGGGGGGGGGGGGGCACTCAATCAAATCACGTGACCATACAAGCACATACACTGTGTTCAGCCTAAGCACATCACAGTAGCCCGTATTTGCCACTCCGTCCTCGAAAGTTTCCATAATGTAAGCTCATTTTCACCACACCGCAATTTGCCATTTGCTATAGCCTCACTACGTCATCGCTTACAAACAGCATGCAGGAAGACAAACTACAGAGGCCGTCTACGCTGATTCAGTTCTTAGAATAAAACGACAATGAATACCGCCTGCATAAACTGATTCACGGTAACCGTATATTACACACATATGTCTGCAACAAAAACCAAAATGGTTTGGTTGATGACTGAGCTACTTGCTTAATATCCTGTAAATGAACACACCTCCTATTCGTTTGTTGTTTCAATGTAACGTCCAATGCATTTACATAGACAAAAATCCAGGAAACTCCGAAACACTTTTGCGTTAGTTTTCAAAAGCCCGTGATGGATCAGCGACACTTTTTTCACTACAGTAATTACACCCAACCTGTAATTGACAATAAGACCCTTGCGAGCTTCTGCCACATTCCAGCGAGACTCTGAACCAGCCTTTGCGCGCATCTGGGCGGGGGAGCCGCCTCACTCCCATCCACACTACGCCGACTGGAAGCTGCATGGGACACCGGCAGCACTTCAGCCCTTCAGAGGAGCGTGCATTTACAGTTACCCGTCGCTATCTACTCCTTCCTGCTGTGAAAGAAAATACTGAACATGCCTGAACACTTGCGGAACAATATTACCTTCAAATGAACTTAGGTCACTTTTTACATAGGCTAATCCCTATATATATATATATAAAAAAAAGGCAAGCAACGGGTGTGTTGAAGTTTCATATAAAATGCCAACAAATAACATAAATATCTGGTTGCGGTGTTTTCAAATAATTAAGCCTATAGTCTTTATTGTGATATCACACCATTTCAGTTTTATGACTCGCAATACGCTCTGACTAAAGGAAGATCCGCTTATAACTTGAATACTTACAGTGACCCCGGTGGCTGCCTTATGTACGGACGGAGCTCCGCAGGGTGTCGGCGCTCGGACAAACGCCCTGTCGGACTGATCGGCCCCCGATCTCTCTCTCCTGCCTCCCAACAGGCTGCTGGCTCCTATTTGCATTTGTAAAGAGGATGCGGCGACGGCTGTCAGGGGGATGAATGAGGGGCCGCCGAGCGGTTCCCCGCAAACCCGCTCATACAGGCACCGCACCCCGGATTCACTGCCTTATGAAAGCAGATACGGACACAGCGCTAGATCCTGTAAAAAATGCGGTGCCTGATTCTTACATTACGGATTACCAAATGCTTTATTTTATTTCAGAAACACTACGGATTGGTATTGCCATATAATACGGCGTTATCAGATGTCTAAGAAATAAAGTTTAGAAAAATAATATAATTAATTTTTATTTATTTATTTATTTATTTATTTATTTTAATTTGCATGCTACGACCTCCAACTATTTCTTAGCATAATCGTTGCACTACACACGGAGAATCGACAGTGCTAATGAAACAGAATATTCGTATGAAAAACTACATTATGAAATTGTACATGGTGTTGAATTGGAACATAACCTGCTAATTGCGTATAATTAATATATTTACTATAATCCCGCTGTTTTTTAATTGCTACACTTAGCGGACTTTATTAGCTGAGTAAGGCGGCATGCCACGTGCGTTGCCCATATGAAAACGCACCGGTTCCTTTGCGGGTGATTTCAGGCGGCCGAGGCGAACCTCAAGGCCGCTTACCACGGTAGGTGTTGGCTTTACTTGGAGAACGTTTGCATGTTCCTGCACTTTATAAATGTGACTGAGGAATTCCTCCAATTTACCTTTGTGTCTCACTCATTTGGCGATCCCTCATAATGTTACGATTTCAGTGTGTTTTAGGGCCTTGTAGGGTGTTTGCCGGAACAATGACCTGTGCTCCGCCACCCAAAAATAATCACCCTGCAATTAATAATGATATATTTTTCTGAGGGGGGGTCCAGGAAAATGCCCGGTATGCCAGATGGTCAGTCCAGCCCTGGTGCCCACCCAACATACTCAAATGCCCACCCAGAACGGCATCTGGGTGGGGACAATGGCGCAAATAAAAATACCTCACATTTGTTCTGCTGCCAACAGCTGCATCTGAGTAAGTACAAAACCAAAATAAAAGTTGGTTATAGAATTAAAAGATATATTAATATTTTTATATAATTTGTAGAAAGGATGATTTGGAATATTCTATTTTTTTTTCTTTCAAACGAATCTTACACTTTTTAAAGTATGGTGCAATGTAATGTTATTCAAGTAAAAATAGTGGATTTTTTTTTTTACTGACATGGAAAACCTGGCAGTCTCGCAATTCCCAGCACAGCTCCCCGGGGGTTTTAGAAAGGCTGACACTGGAGCAATATCTCCATGGCAACAGTGTCACTAGCCCAACAATCCCACACTCCACTGACTGGCAGCATTAGCCAAAGCGGCATCCTGGGAATTAAACACGGAATGTGTAAATCTCTCACCAACGTGGGCCTGTTTTCAATAAACTTTATTTCATATTCATGAATAGAGACGGGACATTTTCAGGTAATGATTGTAGATATTGTCAAACCTCTTTTCTGAAATATCTTTTAGAAAAGACAGCATTTTCCAGAAAGCAGCCTTTTCTCAGTGAGGCTAATTACGTTTGGATTACTTGAAGACTCGCAAAATGAGCTTCACGTAGCTTTCCTCGGGATGGGGAGTAAGGTGTAAGATAATTAAATTAGGAAACATTTGGATGCATTCTCGCATTAAGAGGCGCCGTCTGGTCAAAAAGATTTTTTTTATAGTAGAGACACATCGTGTTTGCTTTGAGAGATATAGCATGGTAGCCATTAGGATCAAACCAAAACCATGTTTCTGTCTATTAAAACAATATGAGAAGATCTGTAAAGACAAATGTTGAATAAAATACTTAAACCATAGCCTAGCCCAGTGAGGTGGTTTATGCGTAACGTCGCTAATGATGTTCATTCACTCTAACTACCTCCAGCTCCATCGTCGCTTCCAGTATAAACCTGACAAGCTCAAAGCCTTCGAAAACTCTTAAGATGACCAAGCTTTATAAAAGCATACAGACATGGCTGTATATTTTCTGTTATCCTCCGCATCTGGCTGATAAATGATGAGGCGTTCTGAGCGGTGTGGCCCCCGCTGGCTCTGTCCTGACCAGTGCGACTGGGTGTGTCTGGGGAGACTCGCACGTCGGGGCTCATTGTGCTTCTGCCAGACAAACTGCCAGCCGGGGCATCTTCCTCCTCCGGGAGCATAACCTGATATCGCAGGTAAGATCATTCCTTCTCTGCTTCTCTGGACTCTAGTAATTGCATGAGGCTGCCTGTTTTAATTCTACCTGTATGTCCCAATGTTAACAAACGTGTTTGTTACTGGATGGGTGATTACCAGAGACATTCACGCAGACTCTGCCATGAGGACCTGACCCACATCTCCAAAAAGCTGTAGAGAATATGGAGGTTTATATACTTTCTGCCAATGTCTGTAAATCAGAGGCGGCCAACTTTCTTTGTGAAAGTGTCTCTTACTGTGAGAAAGGTTGGAGACCGCTGCTCTAAAATAATTCAGCATTTATCAAACTAGCTATTTTTTTTACCGACATTTAAGCACCTGTGGGAGTTTCCCTTGAATTTTGGCTCAGCAGGTAAGTGCTAAAGATGAGTACGGATCCAATCCGTCTTACAATGTCAAATATTTAGTCCAAGGCACTGGAAAGGGGCAGAATAATAACCACAAAGTAAATATGGCCTTTCGAAACCTTACACACTCCCTGACTTTTACAGATACGTGGCTCATTATCTTCTGCATCGACAGGCAGGATGAAGGCATGCTTCATCTTGAATGGTGTTTTTCTCTGTTCTGTCTGGGAGCGGAATCAGTTTGATTGGCTCGGGCACAGCCAATGGAATGTGGATGTGAGGTACGGCTAGAGCATGGTCTGCTGAAAGTGGAGAGGGACCAACAGCCTGCGCACATGTGAGTGTGTCAAACACCTCAGCACATCAGAGGGACTCCCTCACGCTAACTTATGCAGTGTACACAGACCTTCATAGAGAATGTATAGTCTCACCATGTAAAAGAAGAAAATTACTTGTTCGTTTCTTACAAAGTCAAAACTTCATAGGAAATCGCAACTGACATTCATACTGTCGGGAATTTCCTGTGGAAAAATACGATAGAAAATAGTTACGCCAGTGATGAAATGTTGAAAAGCAAAGGTATCATTAAGAATCACTTAGGAAAATTATAGGCGAACTGCAGCCAACAACGATTCCATTGAATAAATTCAGTAATGTAGATGTAAACAAAGTCAAGATGGTTAATATGAGATGATCAGCTCCCTGGCTTCCCAGCTGGGAACACAAGTCAGATAGTCCATGTCCTGCGTCTGTAAGGCAGTGTGGACGTACCGGAATTGCCCAATTGAAAAGTTGCATGCCCTTCCTCTGCTGGGAGCAGGTCTTCCAGTAAATACGGATGACTAAACGAATGAGGATCCGTGCCCAAACCCAAGGAAAGAGTAAGCGTCAAACACAGAATGGCAGGGGTTCTGAAAGGGGATGCCAAGTGTGTCAGGTTACAGTAATATGCTGGTTCCTGTGCAGGAAAGAAAAAAACAAGTGTGCCCAGTTGGAGGGGTGGGGGGGACTTACGAATGCCATCTGATACATTGCTGTGGCGGGAGAAAAAAATCTGATTACCCCAGGGGGCTCAGCCCACACTAGTATGGGGGGTAGAATTTCACACAGTGAAATCACGTCGGGCCTCTGTTTTCATGATGCCGCTGATGTCGCCCTAAGTGAGTCTGTTTATGGGGGGGGGGGGGGTGGCTCACACACACCTGCCCGGGGAAGGTGTGGCCTTCGCTGTTTCTTCGGAAAGGCCTGTCCTGAGTGCCTCGACGGTCATAGTGCAGGTCGGCAAGCTGACATGACCAGCTTTTCAAGAACAGAAACGAACAAACGAAACGTGCTGCCCTCCCCCAGGCCTCTGGGAGGGGGGCACTGGGCTAAATCTACCATTAGCCTGTGGTTTACAGACAGATAAAATCACTTATCTCCTCTCGCAGCTTAATCAACAGCTCATAATTCAGACTCACAGTCACAGTAATGCTGGGAGTTTGCAGTGTCTGATGTGAGGCTTAGCCAGTGCTGGCTGATGAACCCGAGGTCAGCATGGTGTGATTGGAAAACAAGCCTTTTCGTCAAAGTGAAAAGCTGTTTAACGGAATCACTTCTCAAAATTGGTACGATTGCTGAAAGTCAGAAACAGAAATTTAGCTTAAGGATAATTCTTCACCGAAAGACTAACAATATTGTTGTTCAAATTAACAAAGAATCACTAAATTAAATAAATTTAACTAATTCAAATTTTAAAATAATCAGGTAGATGTTTTTTTTCCTCCACCTGCTCATTCTCATTTGTGCAAAGAGCTGAATTTGACAGTTTAGTTTATACCATAACCACACCATAATCTAGCCCTGCACTCTAAATCACAGTGGGTGATAACGCTGACCAATGCGTGCTGTTAAGTTAATACTAGTATTCAAGTCATGAGGTATACAGATATTACTGCTGTTTCTTTTTGAACTTCCACTGATCTTTTCCCTTTTGATCAGCAGATCCAAATTCTCACAACCAATAATTCATCTTTATCCGTGCCATCTATATATTATAAGATTAACATTTGTTCCCTAACACCTCATCTGCAAGATATTTCGATGAGGAGTTACTTTTTCAAGACGCGCTGGCTTCCAACAGACCATAAATCAGACACGAACAAAGGGGTAGAGACGCGCCCAGCGGGGAGCAGGCAGTGCAGCCGCAGCCCACGGCGATCACAGCACGTGAAAACACCCCGGGCGTCCCGCGCGCCTCGCCCCCTCGCTGCGTCCCCTTCCCGTGCAGATATAAATGTAGCTTCATGCTGAATCTGTACTCATTGCCACAATAATTTCCCAACTTAACCCGCGCCTGTTTTCAGTAAGTGCCAGATACAAGATTTAAGAGGCAGATGCAGAGACATAAGTTATAATGCGATAATTACCTTCATTACCGTAATAATCAAAGTTAATGGAGTTTTTTCCACACTGCGAGCTGTAGGGCAAAGTGATTTAACCTCGACGCGCCGTGCAAACCTTACTGTTGCCAGTTCACTATTGGTCAGGTCGAAATACGTCTCGAACAAAAAGTATCGATTCTGGTGAAATTAATGTTTCAATGTAAATCCTTTAATGTAAATAATCTTAGAATCTATTTTTTTTTACATTTCCGTAACGGATATCCGAAAAAAACGCACTTAATCTCAGTAAAACCCACTGAAAGAGGATATTGGACGTGAAATAGGCACAATAAGCACTGAAATAGAGTAAATGAACATACATAAATGAACATACATGAGCATTTAAAGTACAAGTTTTATTTTAACCACCAAGTTTTTGTGGTGCGATTTCCTAAGGCATCACGTTTTCAGGACAGACCAAAAACCAGCATGCTACGTCCTAAGCACTGAGAATGACTTAAATATCAATAAATCTTCACGAAGAACAATTTAATCTAGCGATTTTTCTGACGCGATTCAATAAACAGACAGTTCTTTCAGAGCTGTAAATATAAATGTTATGCGATCTAAATAACCAAAATAAACCAAAGTAAAATAATTATTCTACCGAGTTCTTCTACTGAATGAAATGTATCTCTATATACGTCAAGCGCAAAGGAATGTTCACAAGTGCTTCCTCAGGTGAAAACGAAACAACATTGTTTTGTAACCATGCCCGCTTTCCATGTTAAGCATACAGAAGAAAGAAGAAACGCGAGTGGTTCAAATATAAGATAGCCACAAAGCTTACCTTTAGACAAAAATCAAGCAATCGCGGTATTTGTTTTCAGGTGTATAAGACCAGTTGGAGTGGTCTGGATGCACGATCTGAGCAGGGGAAGTTTGATAAACGTCCAGACCACAATATGAGGTAAGATACTACAGTTTAGTTATTGTTTATCATGCAGCGCCATCAGCTGGACAGAATGTTAGAGTTTGGACACTTAAACACAACAAAAACATCTGGAATGTGTTACTTCGATGCACCTGTAAGATGTAAGATTAGCTAAATTGCCAAACTATATTTGATTTTGAAATAAATGACTTAATAAAACTTAATAAATGTAATAGTTTTTCTGTCTAAGTATAGGCTACCATACTATTATTTGATTTCTTATGCTTATCTTTTACACAACATTATATATTTTAACCATTTATACAGCTGGATATTTTATGCAATTATTATTATGTTCCCCAAGGGTAATATCATAGCCTGTAGTGTCACGTGGCGTGATTTATAATGGAGTCGTGATAGCTACCATTTATCAGTGTTAGCTGCAAATGCAAAAAGCATTAAGGGACACTCGATCGGTAAATCTCTCCCGCCGAAGTCATTACATCTGCAGTTCCCACACACCCCAGAATGACAATGGGCATATGATATCATTTTAGAGGACAGAAAATCCGATGCTTTGGGCAGGGTCCCCTGGGGCGGTGGTCCTTTCAGCCCCCGCGTGATCTATTATGCACTGTCGGCGTAGAAGGAATGCGTCCTGGAGGATGCAGTTTCTCCACAACTACGGTCCAGTGCTGAAAATGTCATGAGAGCCCAAATTTATGTTCGTATTAACAGAAATTCGTGCAACCCTGTTAACGATGGTTCCGCTCCCGTCTTTAACTTGTTATGGTAAATAGCAATTAGTACGTTTAGTATATTGCGAAACTGAAAACAAAAAATAATTTTAAGTCGCCTTCACTTTCGTACTAATGCACGAGATGGTGGTGGTCATCCGTCCGTTGTTTAAAGCTTGAATATGGTAAATGTGTACTGGTTACAAAACCTTTTTTAATGTTTAATATGTAACTAAAATTCTAAACAAATAACTGCTGTCACACTCTAACAAATACAAATAGCTTCTTATGTAGCATTTATTCAAGGGTTTTCATCTTGGGGTTTTAGCTGCTTATACGTGATTAGTGACATGGGCCTGTTCTGTTGGCCCCTGGTTTAACAAAGCTTGATATAGACTAATTCTGATTTAAATGGTTCCTGTTTAGTGTCTTGTTTTGTAAGACGGCACTACAGCAAAACAGTGTGACTCATATTAAGTAGATTCACAATTTCTAGAGCAAATGAAGTGTCTTATTAATTTGATGCCCTTAAGTAGCTTTGCCCAGTTTACAGTTCATGTCACTTGTGTATGAATCCCAATACACCCAATATACCCAGCAAAGGCAACAAGTCTATACCTACAGACAAGAAGTTTAGCAGCTGGCATCCTGTCGCAGTAGGAATGACCATCAGCGAAAAGGTACCAATTTGCACCTTTGCTTTTCACTGGGCCTGGACCCTCAAGGGCTGCCAACTGTATACCCCAATGGTACAAAAATGTTCCTCAGAGAATGATCTTCATAAGGCATTTAAGGAAACACGAGCTGCCACAAGCGCTGATGAGTCTGTTTCACACTTCTGTCATTGGAGCAGCCCTCACCACCTCCATCACTGTGTCGTTTGGTTCCTCCACATCGCAGGAGCGTACCAACATCCAGTGGACCATCAGGGCAGCAGAGAAGATCATCAGGTTTAACCTGCCAACACTCCATGCTTGTGAAGTTCACGGGAAAGATTACAGCTGAGCTATCGCACCCAGAACACTCTCTCCCAGCCTCTACTCTCTGGCAGAAGACACGGGGCACAGGGTAATTCATCCCATGCTAATTCTGACTATAGGTAGTCTAATTTTTAAATTATTTGTAAAAGTTCATGTGTACATTCTTGTAAATTGTCCTGAAAATGTTTTGTATTTAGTATGTTATTTTTGTTATTTATTTTATTCAGGATTCATGCAAAATCACCCACGTTATTGAAATGATTCCGTTGCAAATGCTGCACTGAAACACGCCTTGGTTTCTGTCGATGTTCTCGCTGAACGTTGCGAATAAAGTTTCCGGTTTCAAACCGCCTCCCCACTTCCTGTTTTCGGCTCTTCCGCGACATCTTTGTTGTAGTGTTTCGATCAGGTCGCCAGGCACGAGTTCAAGGAAACTAGGAGGACCGTGAACTTTGTGCCACGTCAAGACCGTGGGTGACAGCGGCTCAGGTGAGCCATGCTGGCCCTGTAGCGTCCAACGCCTCATCTGCGGACTGTCTTAAAATCCGGAGCGAAACGAAAACGAAACAAACAGCTGGCGCTTTGGAAGCGGCACCTTAGTAGCGTTAGACGTCGTAGTGCAGCACAGTAACGCGATACAATGGAGAATAAGTACAACCTGAAGAGTCCAGGTAGGTATAAAGCTGATTGTGTCAGTGTTCACGATGGGGGAGGCTTTGTGTCGCTGTGACTGGCGCATAAGCGAGCAGATCCTGTTACCTTCACTTCCGTATTCCTTCCCCCCTCCGGTCGGTGCCTTTATGTAAAGTAAAACATTGTCTGTATTTATGCTGTATTTCTATATTAAATATGGTAGGAAATGCATTCTGACGGTGGATGTTGTTACGCCGAGGGCGCTTTAGCTGGTTAGCGTTGCGTCCAGTCAGATAAGCAGCCAGCGGCAGATCTGCGGCGCACCGGTAGCTGATGTATTTTTTATTCGTAATTTAGATGCTCAAACCAGGCAAACTGAGCCTACTTGGAGAAAACAATAGCTATATATGTAACTATGTAGTGGATCAGGCGCCGTTTTACTTGTGTTTTCTCGTTCAGCGCCCAAATTATTGCCTGCCAGTTGTTACGGCATGTATGTTTGCAGTGGCTTACAAACTCCTCAGCAATGATGAAAATATTCTTAACAGCACAGCTGTTAAATGTTTACCGATGTTTTTTCTTTTAATTCCGATCCTGTCCATCCACCCTGCACACTGACTTGTCCCAGCTTAGTTGATAATAATAATTGATTGAATAAATCGGGGTGAATGTGTTGTATGTGAATCGTTCATAAAATATTCAGTTTTTGACCCTTGCAGTATAAATAGCAAAGTCATAATATTTTACATAAGAATGAAACGAAACAATTTTTTGATGATAAGTTATCGACAGATACGCCTAGTAGCTGCCTGCAATAGATTACTCAGTGTTTCCCAACCCGGTCCTCGGGGAACCCCGGACAGTTCACGTTTTTTGCTCGCCCCCAGTCAATCAAGAACACCGAATAACTGGTACAGGGTGCTGGGAGCTGAGAGGAAGCAAAACCGTGGACTGTCCGGGGTTCCCCGAGGACTGGGTTGGAAAACACTGGATTACTTGACTGCAATAGCTGGGACTGAGAGTGTATGACTTTGACTAACTTTACATACAAGTGCTATTAAATGGAAGCTGTTTCACGCATTAGGTTTGATATACAATTTGAATGCAAATAAATATTTTAGGTTTATGTATCATGGTTATGCATCATTTTGTATAGTGTACAAGAATGAAAATTTCAGGTTGTAATTTAGATGGTTTTTTATATTCACATACATTTTTGGACCCAGTAAATTTTGTAAAGTACTAGGAAAGATGTATAATTGCACCCAAGTTATCAAACAGTCTGTTTGCGCAGTGAGCCTGCACCAGTGTGCAGTGTACAACTGCAGGCGGTTGCTGTTGCAGTCTCTTGATTTTCTCTTGAGATTTTCTGCACCTGGTGGAACTTTCCTGATTTCACAGGGCTGATAATTTGCATGCATAGATCTCTGCCCATTCGCCTGAGTTTCAAACTCAGAAGTGAGTGCATTGAAATTAGTTCTGTGTGTGTGTGTGTGCGCGTGTGCATGTGTGCGTGCGTGCGTGCGTGTGTGTACGTGTGTGTGTGCGTGCGTGCGTGAGCGCGCCTCTTCTTGCTGTTTGTCTGTACTTTTGATATGCAAGTGAGCTGAACTTTATTTTGTGGGCAGAATTATCCATGTTTGCTCCAATAACAATAAATTGTCACTTGTAGTGTTTTATTCCAGCTTATCCCCTTGTAGGATTAAACTCCAGAAATAGTTCACATCTTCATTTCCGATACTGTAAAACACTCTGTAAGAATGACCCATGAAAAGCATCTCCCATATTTTCCTCAGCTACCGTTTTGATTTGTATACATGGGCGTACAAGGATGTTTCTGTAGCAGGTGAACTTGGTTGAAGATGATGCAGCTACTGCCTGTGTGGAGCTCAGCCGCCAATCTCGTTTGCTGATGGCTGCTTCTGACTCGGAGCTCAGGTTAAGTCGCACGCGCCCGGAAAAGTCCAGCATGAAGATATAAGGCATCGATGCTCTGGGTATTTGGGAGTGTCTAAGGTCATTATCAAGGTGACCCTCCTCCAGCAGCCACACTCATGTCTGTTTAAGATGAGGCAGGATGTCTGCTTGATGCCTTAGAAGTCCTTGGGCAGACATGCCCTGCTGTGTGACCATGTGCGTGGGTAATGCGATGGCAGGCTCTTCCGAACGGATGCTTTCTCCCTGTCTGTCTCTTTGTCCTTTATCTCCCTTTTGGAATGCCCCCCCCCCCCCCCCCCATGACCTGGAGCTTGATAAGATGGGGTGGTGATAATTCTACTTGCAGTATACTTTTGGATTCCACATCATTATTTATACCCCCGCCTGCCCAGATTCGCTGACAGAGCTGTATTTAACTTCATGAAGTTTATTGCAAGCACATGCCAGCACGGACCCAGGATTGAGCCCCGGACACACAGAGGATGCCTGCTGGAAGCAGCCTGGTAGCCTGTGCTTCCATGGGGCCAGTATTCATTATGTAACGGCTTCGCCTCCCACTGCAGGGGGACCCTGCATGGCTCCCTATGCACATGAAGTGCCCGTTACGTAACGTGTACGATTTACGTTATAATCCGTCTCTCCTGGGCTGCCATCTGCAGCTTTCCCCACCGACGCATCCGCCGCGTGACACTCCAGCTCATTGTTATTAACGACGGCGTGACAAATTCAGGCTGATTAATGTGCCGGGGGAGGGACCGTTACCCCTCACCAGGGCTCAGTCCCATCAGCAGCAGCCTGATGGAACAGACATGTCAGGAATATGAACCTGCCACCTCTCAGGCTGCTGTGTGTCGGGGGCAGGCGCCCTGGGGGCAGGCGCCCTGGGGGCAGGCGCCCTGGGGGCAGGCGCTCTGGGGGCAGGCGCTCTGGGGACAGGCGCCTTTCATCCAAAGCGATGCACGAGTGAGCCAGACGATCCATAACAGACACGCAGCTGTCAAACAGGTGGCTCGGCACGGCACTTAAGAACCTGGTAGTCAGTAATGCTCCATCAGAAATGACAGGCAGCCATTTACCTGGAAGCTAATTCTGAGTGGCTGTAATAACCCCTGCTCCCCGGGGGGGGGGAGGGGGGCACAACCATCAGCCACTTCTGCAGAGCAGTAAGTCCTTCATCGGGCACGTTATTTCAGCAATGGGGATCCGCCCGTCTGCCGGTAAGTGCAGATCAGCCAGCTCGCAATTTGCCGTTTTTCTGCCATAATGACACCCTAGTGCTAACGTATCGCTCTCATAAAACCTTCTGTGGTTACATAAAAAGACACGTTCCGTATGTACTCTGGGGCTTTTTACAAGCTAATGCTTAGGGATGGTTATGCCACACACCTGCTTGACGGCACCTGCTTAAATCCTGCATTACTGCCTTCTCATTTCTGCAGATAGCATATCATTTTGTTTATGTATCCAGCTGTAATCTGGGGAAGATTAAAGTTTATCCCAAATCAAGGGAAGATATTCTGCGTCATGCGGGTTTAGTTTAACTTTTCTGTGTGTCGTGGGGGACCGAAATCACTCTGGAACCCCCAGTCGCCTTAACAAATTAGTCTGTAACTGTTTTCATTTGAAACATAGTGTGGAACTTTTGTCATAGTATCGTATGTTAAGTTTTAATAGACCTCTCTGCTCCGTGGCCAGTCCTGAAGACCCTAGAAGATTCTCAGAGGTTTTACTTTGTATGTTTATATCTGCATGTTGGGAAGCTGTTTGTGAAATTCCATTAGTTAGCCCCGGTGACAGAGCAGAGTTCATACTTTGCAGCTTAATTATTTGACTATTTTATATCTCTAAATGTTTTTTTGTGTGTGTGTTGATCTCTGTAGTTCTGCTATTCAGAGGAAGTAAAATTAGTCTGCAAGTTTTACCGCCACAAATTTCCCCGCCGCATTCCGGTCGGCACCCCAGCAAAACTAGCACTAGACCTAAGCGGTGTCTGATTTTGAATACCGTCATACATTATACTGGGCGGTATTTTAAATAGCACTGCCATTCTGGTATTTAGAATGAAAATAGCATGGTTAATACCGCCCACTCCAATTCGGCTCCCCCCCCCAGGTGTCCTTCATCTGCCTCCGTGATGTCAGTGGCCTGTACTACGAGGCAGGGTTACTGGCTTATCGGGGTGACTTGTCGGATTTAAGGTACCACAGTTTAAATGGACTTCATATTCGTTCACTTACATTTTGCCCAGACTACCTTAAATCCGACAAGTCACCCCGATAAGCCGGTAACCCCTCTTCGTAGTACAGGCCCCTGTACTCCTAAGGTGAAATGTCTTTCAGGAAAATGGGGATTTATTATGCAGCAAAATAATTCCTGTTGTACAGTGAGAGACGTATACTTGGCATTGAAAGGCCGCCCGTTAGAGGCTCCCCAGCCCTGTGTCCTATGTCAGTGTTGCATGCAGGTTCAGTCAGTACTGCCACTGCCTCCCCAGCTCAGGGTGCCAGATAACCCCTATTGATCCAGTAAGTTCCTCAGTCATCATAATACACCCACAGAGTCTATATTCAGATCATCATCCCAGAGCACCGGGGACTTTTTGGTGCTTCCCCTTTTGTATGTTCGTGGACGTCTCTGTCACTGTACAAACAGAGTACATAGGCAGAGTAATCCAGGCCTGTTTAGAATATGCTCCTGGTGAGCCAAGGCTGGCAGACTGCAGGCTTATGCACTAAGTGATGAGGCAGTTCAGCGCTTAGGTATCGCTTGCGTAACCACTGACCCGCAGGCCTTGGCTGTGATTAAAACTGACCCTCAAAACGCGTTTTGTGTCTAGATAAAGGGCTGGGCTGGACTGAGCTGATTTGTTAGTTCTGCTAGAGAGACAAACTGATGTGTATTTGGCTGACTGCTGCTCTACCGAGTAACTGACCTTAATAAGTTTAATCGCTTGAGCCCGGATTAGTTTGGGGGCTTGACAGTCGTGCAGCCGCTCGCTCTCCTGGGCGCCCCTGGCTCTGCTCCTCTGCCTGATGTTTACCGCGTGCCCAGGGTTGTGGTTATATGGCCACATGAACCATCTTTGGAGAGTGGACACGCATGGGCCGGATGTACAGATCTCAACCACCCAGATTATAAGCAGAGTATAAAAAGTGATATTTTCAGAGTACTCAACTGGTACTTTCGGAGCACTTGCTTGCTATTTTCTGGAGTCACTGTAATTTGGCTTGGCGGAGATGTTGTCTATAGGAATAAATTGTCACAAATCGCTGTTTCTGACCCATTATGGCAGCTCTTCATGCTTTTGGCCGTCCTGCTTTTCTCTGGAGATTCTTGTTTTGCAGCTTTTACTCGGGTACCAACTAAAGTCAATGTAAAGAATTTTAATTTATTATTAGTGTTTTTTAACCTGTAGGTAATCATGTTATTGTTGTCTGTGTGTTTTATGTTTTTTTACCTTCATGGGTTATTTTTTCGTTTAAATAATTTGATAGAATTCTATGACTCTAGCTTTTGCCATGTATATTGCCCATATTGTATATTGCCCATGTTGTTTAATGCCCATATTGTATATTGCTAGCTGCTTGCATGAAATGAGAACTCTTAACTAACAGAAGTGAGGCCCAGAGGCTGGGCACCTCGTTCCCACATGACAGCTGTCTGTGGCCCCTGTGCGTTTTGGCCGTGTGAAGCTCCGATCGACCAGCTGTCAGCCACTGTGTGAGGATGCTGCCCAGGCCTGGACGTCGGCGTGGGGGGCTGCACGTGCTTCCCGGAGCTCTAACAGTCCCCGTCTGCTCTTGTTTCGTGTGTGTTGGGGCCAGCCGTCAAGAGACTGATGAAAGAGGCAGCGGAGCTCCGCGAACCGACGGAGCACTACCACGCTCAGCCGCTGGAGGTGAGGTGGAGCCCAGACGGAGCCCTTTCATTGGCTGGGGGAAGCTCCGCCCACAAGCATCAGTGTCACTTTGATCCGGAGATAGTCCGATCACCCAAAAAGAAGTTTTACATGTTATCTCTGAGAGAAACTGGTTCTTCCAAGTGAAATGCATGCGATTTGAGTGCATTCTCGAACTTTCTCATTTATAATCCTCAGCATCCCTTGATGAAACGCACAAGCTAGCGATACCTTAGACGGCAGTAAAACAATGTGCTGGGTGGTTTTTGCTTCTGGTTCTAATGAATGCTGCTGCTGTGAATCTGAGGAAAGGCAAACGACATGATGAAATAACGCTGCATGCCCTCTGACTGCACTGATGCCTGTGCCCTCAGGATAACCTGTTTGAGTGGCACTTCTCTGTGCGAGGGCCACCGGACTCCGAGTTTGACGGGGGCGTGTACCATGGCCGCATCGTGCTGCCCCCGGAGTACCCCATGAAGCCGCCCAGCATCATCCTGCTCACGGTAAGATCCCCGCATCTATCTCTGTCCGCCTCCCCCCCCCCATCCTCCGCAGAATAGTCACATCTCCTTTGAGCCCTTGAGCAAAGCCCTTAACCCCCCTCCCCCCGCCAAAGTGCTCCAGGGGTGCTGGATACTTAGCCTGACCCTCTGCTCAGACCCCAAGGTCAACTTTGTTTGCGTCTTGAAGGAAGGCATGATGGGATATGCAAAAAGCAGCATTCCAGTGTAGTTGTACAAATGGCAAAAAAAATAATTGTCCTGCTTTTGGTGATCACATAATAAGCCACTGGCAGTGTCCTGCTTTTGGTGATCACATAATAAGCCACTGGCAGTGTCCTGCCTTTGGTGATCACATAATAAGCCACTGGCAGTGTCCTGCTTTTGGTGATCACATAATAAGCCACTGGCAGTGTCCTCCCTTTGGTGATCACATAATAAGCCACTGGCAGTGTCCTCCCTTTGGTGATCACATAATAAGCCACTGGCAGTGTCCTCCCTTTGGTGATCACATAATAAGCCACTGGCAGTGTCCTCCCTTTGGTGATCACATAATAAGCCACTGGCAGTGTCCTCCCTTTGGTGATCACATAATAAGCCACTGGCAGTGTCCTCCCTTTGGTGATCACATAATAAGCCACTGGCAGTGTCCTGCCTTTGGTGATCACATAATAAGCCACTGGCAGTGTCCTGCCTTTGGTGATCACATAATAAGCCACTGGCAGTGTCCTGCCTTTGGTGATCACATAATAAGCCACTGGCAGTGTCCTGCCTTTGGTGATCACATAATAAGCCACTGGCAGTGTCCTGCCTTTGGTGATCACATAATAAGCCACTGGCAGTGTCCTGCCTTTGGTGATCACATAATAAGCCACTGGCAGTGTCCTGCCTTTGGTGATCACATAATAAGCCACTGGCAGTGTCCTGCTTTTGGTGATCACATAATAAGCCACTGGCAGTGTCCTGCACTGCTCTCTTGTTGCCCTCGGCCTTCCCCATATCTCCTTCTGGTCACCTCCATCCTCTCACTCAGCTGGGCCCCAGACCCCGATAGCCCTCGCTCAGCCCAACAAGTGAGTGTGATGATGCACTTTCTCTTTCAGCCCAATGGCAGATTTGAAGTTGGGAAGAAGATCTGTTTGAGCATATCCGGCCACCACCCCGAGACCTGGCAGCCGTCCTGGAGCAGTAAGTATTTCAGCCAGGAGCACCTGATGTCTGTCCTGAGCTCTGAATCTGAGATTAATTTGCCAACTGTACTGCCTGTAATAAAACATAATCAGGTTCAATTTAAGACTCTTGAGGCTCTGATGTATAATTACGTAAATTTTCAAAATAAAGCTGTAAGGATACATTGTAAGTTATGTACATATTTATCAAATTATTGTTATATGTCTGTCAGTCATATTTGTGTCAGCTACACACTGCTGTTCCCTTTTACTCATCTTGCACCCTTGTCACATGACAGTACAATGAGAGTTTGACGCTGGGGCAGATTGGGGAAAATGATGGCAATTTGAGCAGAGTGATGGATAAAATGATGCTTCATGAACCATTTGCTGTATTTTTTGACCCCACTAGATGGAGCTCTCTGTTATAAACAGTCCACAGTGCATGCCCCAAAGAAACCCAAGAGCACCATCTAGTGGGGTCAAAAAAATAGCAAATGGTTCATGAAACGTCCTTTTGTCCGTCACTAGAACGTATTTCCTCATTCTCTTATGTTTTTGGCAGCATCTTTTATTTGTTTCATGTAACGGCATTAAGACTTTTTTTTTCCCTTGCTCTCTTTAACCTTTTTCTGACTCTGCATTTTTGCTTCTCTTCCAGTAAGGACCGCTCTAATCGCCATAATCGGATTCATGCCAACTAAAGGGGAAGGAGCTATAGGGTCCCTGGATTATACACCAGAGGAACGGAGAGCTCTCGCCAAAAAGTAAGACTCATCGGATTACAGTGCTCCAGTGGCTACGCTAACTGCAGACATCTGGGCCCCGGCATGCGGGCGGAGAAGCGTGACCTACAGAATGCGGAGTGAAGTTATAAATGCAAATGCAGCCATCAGTGAAATAAAATGTGCGCGGGTGTGGCGAGCGGCTGGGCGGATTAGGCCTGTGATTGGAAGGTCGCTGGTTCAGAACCCACAGTCGGCAGTGTGATTTCATCGCTGGGCCCCTGAGCAAGGCCTTTAACTGTTGCCGCAGGGGCTGGCTGGCCCTGTTTCTCAAAAAAGAAACGTACGTCTCCTAAATAAATTAAATGGATAATTAACGTGCTTTCACCCACATTGGTTAAAGTCCAGTCAGAGCACGGGCCACCTAATTAGAGGCTTGATAGATGCAAGCATATGTTCTTGTCAGACTTGCTAAAAGAAAACATACAGGGTTGCAGTCTGAGCAAACAAATTAACATATAAACTGATACAATCTCCTAACAAGGTTGTCGCACCTCAAAGATCGTTTTTGTGCTGAACGTTGCGTTCAGGACTCTCTCCGAATTCGCCGCCCCAGCAGCAAATGCGATCTGTCCGGCTTCTCCATTAACACGCAGTGCTGCGGCCTGTTTCGTCAACCTTTTGAAGATGAGAGGCAACTTGAGAAATGCCCTTCGGTCAAGAAGACTCTGCTCATACACTGATCCCCACCTTTTATTTATGACAACGCTTCGGCCCCCTTGAATTTGATCTCCCCATTTTTAATGTCCTGCTTATCGTCGTCGCTCCACTGGGGACTGAGCACAGGAGCCTAATTCCACATGAGCTCCTTTCGTCTTGAATGTGTCAGATAACAGTATGAACTTTTGTATGTACTTTGTACACGCCAGTGCTATCTCACCCATCTTACTATGTATTTGTCATATTTGTCAGTTTCTCTCAGAACACCTGGAATATTTTTCCTAATAACTATGTCGCTGTACCAGCACCGTGTCTCGGTGGGTGGCGCTGTCACCTACAGGGTTGGGTGTGTGGATACCCCCCCCCCCCCCCCAGCTCTGCATGTTCTCCCCACGTCTCATGGGCTTCTGTTCAAAGATGGGCAGTTAATCTAATTGGCATCTCTTTGTGTGAGTTTAGATAGACTGGCATCCCAGTCAAGTTGTACGCCCAGTGTAGCCTGGGATGGGCTCTAAGACCCTGAAATACTGACCATGATGAGTGGGTGATGGATGGATGGATTACATTGGTGGCCTTTATTTTGTGTTTCCTCCTGTTGTAATAAGGGCTCAGTGTGAGTATTGGGTCCTGTATTTCCACGTAGATTCTCCCTGTTCACACGCCATGGCTGTTCTGTGTGACCTGGTCCACTGCTGCCTCTCCTCAGGTCGCAGGATTTCTGCTGCGAGGCGTGTGGATGCACGATGCGAACAGCCCTGCTCTCACTTACCTCCAACAGCAATCCCAGCCTGGGGGACCAGCAGGCCACTGAGCTGGCCAGGCAGATCAATTTTAAGGTGCCGCCCTCTGCCCGCCGCCCTCTGCCTGCCGCCCTCTGCCCGCCGCCCTCTGCCCGCCGCCCTCTGCCCGCATCCCTCTGCCCGCATCCCTCTGCCCGCCGCCCTCTGCCCACATCTGAGTCAATGCAACATTTTCTGAAACTGCAACAAAATCAAGAGGATGGAAGTGTAGTGCTGCATTTCAGTTACCCACGTGTTCCTGCAGGCGGAGTCCAGCACGTCCAGTAAACCCAGTGCGAGCCAGGCGGCGGCCAGTGAGACCCCAGAAGCCTCTGCCAGTGAAGAGTGGGAAGTCTCAGCCGCAGCAGCATCGACAGAGCAGGTGAGAGACAAGCGGCACCCACTGCAGCCCTGACAAGGATGAACAGTTAGAGGATGGGTGGGTTATCCTTGTGAAAGTATCACAAAGTAACATAACCTGAAGTAATACTCCACACATCAGCCACTATCCTGCAATAAAAACGGTAAGAGAGAGCAAAGTTCCTGCTGTAAGTGTCCATCATGCAAGCAGTGCAGCCCATTCCACGAAGGCCACCCTTTGAGGAGCATGATATCTGGGGAGATGATGTCCCTTATTGATCCGCAAGCCGAATGTGGCAGCATTCTGCAGCAAAGGAACGAAGTGCATGATGAAGAAAACGAGCTAATTTTAGTTAAATGGTAAAACCACCAGTATGACCGACCTTCCATCACAATGGCCGAATCGATGATGTTTGAGTGCCTTTGGCGCGGTACCCAGCACTCAGTCCATATCGGCACTGTTCGCCAAAGCAGTAAAAAAAAAAATGTATTCGGTTTCTGATGAACCGAGTGTTTTGCAAAAAGGGAGACTGTGCCATTGTTTTTACGCCATGATCTGAGTCTCCGCGCTAGCAATGCATTATATAATGAGGCGGCTGCAAAGGCTGCCTGGGTTCTGTTGTCCCTGGGGGGGTTATCTGATGACAGGCTGTTTGTTCCCAAGCGGGAGGAAGGTGGTTGGAGAGCTCTGTGCTGGAAGATGAGTGGTGGCAGCATTAGGCATGCATCATCCCCACACGAATCCCAGCGCATTTTCCCCACAATTGCCTGAATCCTCTTTACTTTTTCACTAGAATATTTCACTTAAAGTGTTGTGAAAAGTATCTGCTACATTATTGACACCTACGTATTTTATACTCTGCAGATTTTTAACAATGAGTGTTTTCAGATCATTGACATAAAGGATAAACCTGAGTAAACTCTTGTTTTTTTTAACCTTTCATTTATTTAATAAATCAGCCAGCCGACACCCATTGCCCTTAACTGCTCCCTCACACCCAGTGGCTGGGTACACACTCTCCAGCTGCAGTAACTGCACCAAAATGCTCGCAGTGGCTCACGTGGCTGCGGTGGAGCTGCAGCACTGTCTTCCTCACAGAACTGCTTTATATCACCGTATTTGTGGCTTTTAAAGCGTGAGCCACTTGTTCCAGCTCTTGCCGGTTTCTCATTTGAGTCTAGGCGTGGACTCTGACTGAGCCATTCCAGAACGGTTAGTTTGCTTTTTTTCTCCCTGCCATTGTGACGTGGACGAGCTCGGAAGGTTCGGATCTCACTGCATGAGTCACCAGAGCGGCAGCTTCGCACAGGCGGGCAGCGTGACCGTCTCTCCCTAAGAATCCTGATATTGAGCGGAATGTACGGTTCCTTCAGTGAGGAAGCTGACCAGGTCCTCAGGCAGCAAAGCATCCCGTGATGCTCCCATCTCCGTGGTTCACGGTGGCCGTGTGGTTTTTACAGTCGAATGCTCTCTTTACTTCTCTATGAAGTAATCTTAAAGTTATCCAGCAGCCATAGTGCCTGTAACTGGGTCAAAATTTAAAGTAATGGTGGAAATGGGGGCAAGTTTTTTTTCCACAGCCCTGGGGGGTTTCATGCTAGTTCCCTGGCCTTGTTCAGCAATCTGATTTAACATACACTTTTCTTTCTTTATTGCGGTCCTTTCAATCCTGCACCGAGAGGTTAAGTTGGATGTAATGAACAGTTTATTCAAGAATGATGTCATGGAATCTTCATCCATACAGAGGAGATCACATGTTCTTGGTTCTGTGCTGCCATTGGTTGATCCCTAGATGTCCAGGAGGTCACATGTTTTTAACTCCATGCAGTCATTGGTTGACTCCAGGTTAAACCCTTTGCAGGTGGATGCCCACCAGAGCGAAGAGGCAGCTCCGGGCAGTCGGCCTCTGAGCCCCCGGCAGCGGCGTGCAGCGCAACAGCAGAGCCAGCAGCCCCAGCCGGCACGCCGGCCTGCCTTCCCCTTTCCCGCTGCCACACGCCCCCCCCAGGAGGCGGGCCACGCCGGTTCCGCCGTCCTCATCGTGGTGCTGACCCTCGCTCTGGCCGCGCTTATCTTCCGCAGGGTCTACCTGGCCAACGAGTACAAGTTTGACTATGAGCTGTGATGACGGCTGGTGGTCGATGCGACCGGCCCCCTCTCCTGTAGGGCAAAGACCTCTGGGCTCCACCATCTAGCAGCAGACCCTAGAACCTGTAGGCCCCCCACCCCACTATGAAAGCCAGCCGCCCGCGTTCGAACAGCGTGCTGAACCGTGTCCATCCGCGGCGGCCCTGGAGGATGGGGCTCAGGAAGTCCAGTACTGGCCGCTTGGTTTTTAATTTCTTCGGTTTTTGCATGTACTTTTAGAGTACTGTGTTTATAAAGATCCAGTACCCAGTACCACATGCACCCGCTTTGCTTCTGAACCATATCAGCCCTGTGCTTACAATGTATAGTCATAACGGGAAGAACCTGAGTGAAGCTTAACCTGTAAACGATTAGGAAACATTGTAATGAAACGCTTTGCTTTGTATTACCTTTTATAGCATCTTTTGTCTTTTCATGTCTTATTTACTGTTGTGACCCATATTTTAAAGTTCCTGGTGCTTTAAGTGACGGTGAGATGGTGCAGAAGCCTGTTTATTCTATGTGACTCAAATTTATTAAGCTGAAGTAAACCGGATAGTCAAGTACTGTATGATATTACTATAAATCCGGACTGTTAACAGCGTCCCAGGACTCCGTGGCTCGGAAGAATTTGTAGGGATTCATTCACTGTAGTTACCGCGGGCAGTATTGTAATTCTGCTGCTGTGTGGGCGTTCCGACAAAAGGGAGATGGGAACGGTATTTAAAACGGCATAAAGGGAAATCTTCGGACCAGTAGAAATGGCATTGGTTTGAGTTCTGATTTACTAAATTATTGGCATTGTCATTATTTGCCCACGATTCATATCTGCGTAGTGCTACACCTGTCCCTGCAGCATACAACTTCGCCTGGACATGCAGAATAAATTCTTCATATACACAGTGATCGTCTCTGTTAGTTTGCTTGTCACTATTTTGCTCGCGTCCTAAAATTCTCATTTTTCTGAATACAACCCTACCTGGATAGAATCACTGTTACCCATGCATACGCCAGAGTACCTTAAGACGTCTCACAAAATTCATGTATGTTAACGCAAGCACTCAGTGTACAATAGGCAACATACTATCTACACTAACGCATATTTGCAGCTAACGTCCAATGTTCTCCGTAAATCCTACTAGCTGTGGTCATTATCAGCTCATGGGGCCAGCTCCGCACCTTCGTGCAATAAAACTGCACATAACGAATTACGTACGTGTTAGATATTAACTCCCGTAACATGGAGATACTGTCGTGCTGTAGAAGTATTTGCACGAAGGTGTGCAATCCTCCATGAAAGTATTACTGGGATTTACCGCAGCGCTGCAAAGTTTGCCCGTTGAAAGCGCGTAGCTGTACGTAGCGCTGCACGAGCACCTGCACATAGCACTGTAGCAGTAAGAGCGCGCGAGCCGCGCTGCGCCACTGTGCTCCGTCCTGCGCGATCCCGGCGGGCGCCTTGGTCCAAACCCCTGGAAACAGCTGCGCTGCAGCGACCCGATCATAAAAGCAGGAGAAGATGTTGCTTGAAACCTTCTTTGGCGTAGAATGTTTAATATTTCAATAAAACGAAACTTTGCTGCTACGCCGAATCCTCTTTCACTCTCTGATTTGGATGAAAAGATGCTTCAGTCGTCTAACCACTGTGGAGCACAGCTAAATATGGTTTTAAGGCTCGTTCAGTTAGACTAAGTCCGCGCAAACAATGCAATATTTCCCCAGATCGCTGTTTTTAGTGTTGTTCCTGGTACGTGTCTGTCAGAGCCGCCAGGAGAACCGATGGACCGGACAGGCGGAAGTTCACAAGCGGGGCGCGTAAGTACTGCGGACGTGGGATGTCGTTTTATTACTGCCGCACGTTTAACTAAGAAAGCAGGGGGCGCGTCTTTCAATTACACTGTATCGCTTGCACATGAAACGATATTTAATGACAGTGGATTACCTTACATTTAAGAATGTGTTTATTTCGTGTTGCAATACAAGATCAATATATACATTCGCTACCTTTTTCTAATTCTGCAATTATACTGTGATACGGGTATCGACAATGTACATATGATTATCATATACAAAATTTGAGTTCATAAGATACTAATTTGCTTAAAAATATAAAATAACAAACGTAAAATCAGATTAATTTTTAAAATCCTCTTTTTTATGTGTGTATTTAAATGGTTCTGTTGTAATTAATAGTGTAACGTTATTGCCCTATCGCATTAGATCCATTGAATGAACTTCATTCCAGCCACACGAGTCCATGTTGCGCGTAAAACCCGAAGATGTTTCACTCGGGCATTTACAAACGTGGCGCTATGGAGACGTATAAATAGTGTGGGGGGTATGTTTATATTACATTTTGGGGATCAAATGTTCCCCACAATGTAATAAAACGCTGTTGCTTTGAGGTTGTCGGGAATATTTTAAGGTCCCCACAAAGATATGTGAATGCAATCGAAAAACTTAAAATGCCAAAATTCTCGTATTTGGTTTGGTTATTTATGATTAAGGTTAGGGCTGGGTAGGGGTTAAGGTCGTCATGTTGGGATTACAGTTTTCCCCATAGAAATGAATGGAGAGTCCCCACAAAAATATAATTACATACCTGTGTGTGTGTGCGTGCCAGTGTAACATTATATTTGAATACAGTTTGTAGCCTTTCCGCATGAAATATTGTTAGTTATGGAAATTAAATTGTGATGAGATAATTTGGGACTTAAGCATCCCTCAATTTTCAATTGGGACTTGAGGACCGTGCTGGACCCAAGCCGGTGCTGTTTTGTGAGGCAGTATCTGGCACGGCGTTCATGGATATGGGTTCGAGCCCCCTTAATGCTGCTGCCCTGCTTCTTGAGTTGAGGTACTTAAGTTAAATCTAACTGTTGCAAAATTTCCCGCTGTATTTAATGTTTTTTTTCAGTATAAGTTGCTTTGGTTAAAAAGTTTCTGCTTAGCTACTGCGCATATAGGCAAAGTGTTTGTGAAGATCTCTGTAATTAATTCCTTTCCCGAAGATAAGGATGGCCTCTGACACAATAACCGTCTCAAGTAGCTCGCAGAAGCACTAATAGAAGCAAATTCAAATAATCTGCTGTAATATTTTATAGACTTATTTAAAAACGCTTGCATCTGATAGTTAAGCATATTCACGTGTTTCTGCAGCCGATTGTCAAGGTCTGGCGATGCCACTAAAACACGCAAGATAAAGACTGAGCAGCTGCTGCGAATCGACGATCACGATTTTACCATGAGACCGGCGTTTGCAGGTGAGCGGCGGATATAACAAACACACCCATTCGTAACTGAAACCAGAGGTGGAGATTTCAGGTCTGGAGAGTACAAATCCATATTCCGTGACTGGTTCTGTATACTCAGCTGGTTGGTTGAAACAAAACCTTGGTCTGGATTTGTACTCTCTGGACCTGAAATCTCCACCTCTGACTGAAACACATGCAGCTAGTTTGTGTTTTTCTATGTTCTTTTGTTGTAGTAGCCTATATACATTCAACACCGACAATAGCTGACGTAATAAACGTCGTGTTTCACTACGCCTAGAAGTTTCATTCAAATCGGGAAATTCACTGGAACACGGAGCACTCCAGATATCGTAAGCAGTGTAGCAATTGCAGGTATTTGAGTGATTTTTTTTTCAATATTAAGAGTCTCTTAAGTGTTTTAATTGTTTAATAGATTAATAGTCTATCACAGACTATTAACACAGGTGCACAATGAGCAGCTTGGAGACACTAGCTGACCTAACCACAGGGGTCTCACACTCCACACACAGAGCTGAAGCTGTGACTGACCCCCAGAATCCTCTGCTAGTGAGGTTACAGTGTTTATACTCAGATTTGAACCAAATATTCCTTCATTTTCACTTGGGAATAAATAAAGTTTGTTATTTTTTTCCTATTACATGTGAGGCAAATGTATTTATCACTACTTTATGGAAACAAAAGGTGCATTACTGTACTGTGTGTCAAAATTACATAGTCACCTCAAAGACAGCAGGTACCTGTGCAGGGTTCATTAGCAGGATGAGAGTGCACTCAGCCTGTTCCAGAGAGCACAGGGGGCGCCCCAGGGAAGCTGGCGTGTTGTAGGGTTCGGGGCGCGATAGGGGCATGGCTACCTTGGGGGGCCAGCACCTTACAGGGGCCCTCAAATACATAGAATTATATAATGGGTGGGTGGGGGCAAGGGGCATTTTGTCAGGGGGCCAGAATTTCTAGCTATGCCCCTGGGTAGGGCTCACACACACTGAGGGCAATTTAGAGACATCCCTTCACTGCATGTTTTTGGGTTGCGGGAGGGAATCGAACCCCCAACCATGGAGTGTTACTCACCGTCACCCAGCCTCTGAATATGTCTCCCTTAAACAACCTTGAGGTCAAAAATGAATGATTGACCATTATTCCTGGTATTTAGAAACAGGTGTTCTTTAAGCCAATAACAGCGGCGTAAACATACCACAGGTCAGGTCAGGTTGGGGAGTGTGCGCTGATGCAGTGCATTGCCACACCCAGCCCCCGCAAATGGCCATCCATCCTCCGCAGCCAGGTTACGTGGGCGTCCCCTCGGCCTGGTCCAGCCGCTCGGCTCCTCAGCAATGAGGATCCTCCGAACCGGATCACCCTCAGTGATCTCACCCTCACACGTCCGATTCCAAAAGATCTTAGAATATACATCTATCGATCCTGAACGACAGATTGCTTAAAGATCCTGCACCCATAGGTCAAACCTGCCAGCCTGCTTTTTACTCCCACTCTTTATGACTTATTTACTCACGTCCCTTAAAGCAAAATGCTGTCCTTTGAGCATTAGCTGAGTTCCTTTGAACTGGGGCTCATTTATGATACGATCATCTCCTCCCAATTAAAAGAAACCCAACGGCCAGAGGCTGCAGCTTCTTGGATTAGGATGCACAGAGTTCTATCCAGGAACAGACAAACATTCCGATGTCTATTATCTGCTAAGCTGGGACTTTTTTTTCTTTGAAATGGTTGATTCCGCAGTTGCGCTTCGGGCCGATCTGAATTCAACTGGGGTAAAAACAGCTCAGATGCAGGTTTTCTTTAGAGCTTCCTCGCACCCAATTCCGAGGGAAGCGACTTGGCAAAGCACGGCTGACGAAAGCCTGTTATCTGGATGCTCCCGGCCTCTGAGGAGCTGTGAGGAGGCGGCGTCGAGTCTCAGCGCAGTGCCCTCGCTCCCGCACTGGAGTCCGCCCTGCCTGCCGAGGGTCTTTGAAGTTCGTCCCCTGAGTCTTGTAGTCTGCGGTGGCCATTCAAAGAAAAGGAATTTCGTTTTTAATTTTAAAAATGAAACAAACATCCCACTGCTTCTATTTGCATATCTCCCACGAAGCGCATGAAACAATCGTGTCCATGTTTTAAATATTTTTTGATTTCGTAACACTTGGCCGTGCTACAATGCAAATTTGTACATTAATGATTTAAAAACAGTGCTCTTTAAAAGGGATGGAGATATAGGTTGGTTTTTAATCATGTCTGTGTGTCGCGTTAAAATAACATACATTTTCCCCTCCGTTGACAATGGAAACTGTATATCCATCCATTTTCCAAACCACTTATCCTACTGGGTCGCGGGGGGTCCGGAGCCTATCCCGGAAGCAATGGGCACGAGGCAGGCAGGGAACAACCCAGGATGGGGGGCCAGCCCATCGCAGGGCACACTCATACACTATTCACTCTCACATGCACTCCTACGGGCAATTTAGCAACTCCAATTAGCCTCAGCATGTTTTTGGACTGTGGGGGGAAACCGGAGTACCCGGAGGAAACCCCACGACGACATGGGGAGGACATGCAAACTCCACACACATGTGACCCAGGCGGAGACTCGAACCCGGGTCCCAGAGGTGTGAGGCAACAGTGCTACCCACTGCACCACCATGCCGCCCCTTACAGTGCTAACCGCTGCACCACCATGCCGCCCCTTACAGTGCTAACCGCTGCACCACCATGCCGCCCCTTACAGTGCTAACCGCTGCACCACCATGCCGCCCCTTACAGTGCTAACCGCTGCACCACCATGCTGGCGGCTCTTATGGCTCCCCTCTGCATGACCTTTAACCTGAGTTACCACAGTAAATCATTAAGCTGTAGAACAGGTGGAGTTCTGTCCATCTTCCAACCCCTTATCCACTGTAGGACTGTTGTAAGCTGAGTTGGGTAAAGTTGGGTTCTCCCTGTGATTTAAATAGATTTGAGGAAAATGTTGCGCAAGCAGCAATTCTTTTGCAAAAGAGTCTTATTAAATCCATCTTCACTAGTCTGGCATATATGCCACTTACGAAGTTCTGGATGTCCTTTCTAAAGCGTTTAGCTATCTATCCACGTTCCAGCCGCTATCGATGGTCAAGGTCCATGACAGCAGGCCCAGGATGCGATGGTGGCCCATCACGGGCAGTTTAGAGATGCCAGTTATCGCAACATGCAGGAACATGCAGGAACATGCAGGAACATGCAGACTCCCCGGCACGCACACGGAGTGCAGGGCACGTGCGGATCTAACTATGTATGTACGACGTTAACCTTTAAATCTGTCATCTGGGGCAGCAGATCATCATTCTGAAGAGCAAATGCCGGCTTGTCCTTATCGCTCTCTGGTATGTGAGAGAGGATTTATTCTGCTGCTGCGCTGTGAGGGGGACCCCCCCCCCCCCATTAATGCGGAGTGTTTTTCCCTCCCTTATTGGTGTCGCTGCATGTAACGAAGATGGTGAGTTTTTATTTTCAGTTTTTATTTTTATTCTTCCCAATCCCCGACTTTACCGGCCCCCTGGGGGGGGGGGCATCAATCCGGTTTGTTGTTAAAGCAGCACCATGAAAAGGGTGACCAGCTTAGGCCCGACCAGCTGTCAGGTTAGGGCTGAAAATGAAACACATTTTATTTCAAGGAACCTTAACCAGAACCGAATGTAAATTCCCGGTATGTGACATGGATTCTCTTACGCTGTCTGTTCATGCCAGAGAATGTCAGGTAGCACTGGGGTGCTGATATGCTTTTTTTATCGTGTTTGCTTTGCTGTCTGAAGCGCTGAATTGTTGTTGCGGTGATGATGGACCAAACCATTTGGAGTTCGTGTGAGGGGGAGTGGCGTCCTCCCCTGGAGGCGGATTAGAGAGAAAGCCTTTGCTCATTGGCTGGCCGGATTAGACAAACTTTGAACTGATGAGCCTCATGGGCACCGTGTGAACCTGGTGACGTACTGCAGGGTGTTTAGCCAAAGACACGCGGGCGTAGCTATACTCTACATTATCAGATTTCCACGGTTCATCAGTTTACTTTAAATACCTTTGACTAACAAACTAATCTCACAGAGAGATCTGTGCACAGGAAATTATGACTGTATAAACAGCTGGACGGAATGAACCATAGTTGACGCTGCGAGCTCTTGGGTGTTTTATGGCCTGTCGAGCCGAGGTGAGGCCTGGTGGGGGGAGAGGGGGGGGGTGTTCCTGACTGAGCATGACTGGCAGCATATGACCCCAGTTACCGGGAGGGGGGGCTGCGCAGTGGGCTTAGAGCTGGGAGTAAATACCCTCAATGCCAGGTAACAGGTTACTGCGATGATGGATTCGCTCCTGCCCCTGCGTGACCTTTGTGTGCCCTGACTTCTTGCAGCTGAACCCACAGTTAGGTTAGTGCACAGTGCTGTATATATATATGATATGTACAGTTTTATATTGTTTTTGGAATGTGTTTGCTGAGGGTGACCTCCTTTATTTATAAAGTAATTATAATTTTAAGTGAAATTATAATTCCCCAAATACTGCTGTATGTACGAAGCCTAGTTAGAAGGCTGGCAGCAATGAACAATCATGCAATACTGTCCCCCGGGACAAGGGCACCAGACAGGAGGCGCTGAAAGGGAATGAGGGTTTCCATTTACAAACTGGATTATGCCATAATTACTTTGCAGTCAGGCACATTACAGGGTTATTCAAAAGTGACTTCAGTGAGCAGCGTTAGATGTCAGCAGTTTTCAGCGCTTTTACACTGGTACAGTGTACACTGGCAAACAGGAAGCAGCCGATACTCAAGCCGTACTGTGATTAGACAATGGCTACAGTGCGGTTCCAGCTCGCTTCGGTTTTCGACTGCGGAAGGGTCGTCTTGGTAAAGGCGTTGCTGGGATTTGAGAGAGACAGTGATGTAAAACCGAAGACATGCTTATTTACTGTTCACACGACGTACATCATGATTTGCAATGTCGTAATATCCGCTAGCGAACAGAATTAGCATTCGCTTGCATAAATTTCCATTACGAATCCACTCCATTTAGCTATTCCGTAATGCTTTTTTTTAGGTAGGAGGTTGGAAATTTCGAAGTTCCAAGTCACTGGGAATGCATCAATATCCCAAACGGATCACATACTTTAAAATGGGAAATTGGCAGTTCGCGGTACGGTTTGGGTGCCGGCTGGTTTTAAAGCGCCTTTTGCGTCCTGCTCTGGCCTCGTCAGAGCTGTTTCCAGCCTTCAGTAGCTCTGCCTTCCAACACTTGGCCATGAGGATGCCTCGAGACTGATCTTCAGCTGAAATCATTATCAGTGTCATTATAGTCGTTATGTCCTGTAGCTCATGCCCCTAGTAATGGGAACGCTGGTGCTCGCTTCTGGCCTGGTGCTGAGAACTTGATCGCCTGGGGAAACGCGATGGCCGGATGTCTCCCTTGCAGGACCGGCAGTCCCCGTGGGGGTGGACGTTCAGGTAGAGAGCCTGGACAGCATCTCCGAAGTGGACATGGTGAGGGTCTCTCTTGCACTCACTTTCACGCTTGTGTGGATTATTTATTCTAGTCATTTAATTAAGAATTGTACTAATATTATTTTAATGATTCCCCCAAATCCGCCATCATACTTAATATTATCAATCTCCTTTTTTGGGATAGATAGGGGGAATCGTCATTCTATTTTAGCAATTTAAACCACACAGTTTTAAAAGTCCTTTGATCAGTACACCCTTCCATGACCAGATGTTGTCGCATGCGAGCATGATGGACTTTGGTTCCGCTGCTGTTCTTCTTGCACTTGCACAGTTCCCCGGTAAACAGCACCACAATCTCCAGCACACAGTGTGTCAGGGAACGTCCGCTTTGACAGCAGTGAGCTCAGCCTCCTCAGCATTCATGTTGTTTGCAACATTCCTGGAGTGCATTGGTGGAATTTATATTTAACAAAGTGAAGAATGAAACCTGCATGAATGCCCCAGTCCTGTTTACTTTGACACGCAGGACTTCACCATGACCCTGTACCTGCGGCACTACTGGAAAGACGAGCGGCTGGCCTTTCCCAGCACCAACAACAAGAGTATGACATTTGATAGCCGACTGGTGAAGAAAATCTGGGTGCCCGATGTCTTTTTTGTTCACTCTAAGAGGTCCTTCATCCATGATACCACCACAGACAACATCATGCTCAGGGTGTTTCCTGATGGACACGTACTGTACAGTGTGAGGTAAACAAGCTTTTCCCTTAGCTGTTGCATGCAAGTACCCAATGAGAAGACCATCCAAATAGGACAATGGCATAACTTTGTAAACTTAATAAACCGTTCTTTCTTGAAGGTTCTGACAAAGCTGTGATATTTTGACTTCTTTGTCATCTATCCTTGACTAGGGTCACTGTGACAGCTGCGTGCAACATGGATTTCAGTCGCTTCCCACTGGATTCACAGACATGCACCTTGGAGCTGGAGAGCTGTGAGTACTGACACCATTAGACGAGTGTGAGCTGGAGAGCTGTGAGTACTGACACCGTTAGACGAGTGTGAGCTGGAGAGCTGTGAGTACCCACAGCATTAGATGAGTGTGAGATGGAGAGCTGTGAGTACTGACACCGTTAGACGAGTGTGAGCTGGAGAGCTGTGAGTACTCACACCGTTAGACGAGTGTGAGATGGAGAGCTGTGAGTACCCACAGCATTAGACGAGTGTGAGATGGAGAGCTGTGAGTACCCACACCGTTAGACGAGTGTGAGCTGGAGAGCTGTGAGTACTGACACCGTTAGACGAGTGTGAGCTGGAGAGCTGTGAGTACTCACACCGTTAGACGAGTGTGAGATGGAGAGCTGTGAGTACCCACAGCATTAGACGAGTGTGAGATGGAGAGCTGTGAGTACCCACACCGTTAGACGAGTGTGAGCTGGAGAGCTGTGAGTACTGACACCGTTAGACGAGTGTGAGCTGGAGAGCTGTGAGTACTCACACCGTTAGACGAGTGTGAGATGGAGAGCTGTGAGTACCCACAGCATTAGACGAGTGTGAGATGGAGAGCTGTGAGTACTGACACCATTAGACGAGTGTGAGCTGGAGAGCTGTGAGTACTGACACCGTTAGACGAGTGTGAGATGGAGAGCTGTGAGTACCCACAGCATTAGATGAGTGTGAGATGGAGAGCTGTGAGTACTGACACCGTTAGACGAGTGTGAGCTGGAGAGCTGTGAGTACTCACACCGTTAGACGAGTGTGAGATGGAGAGCTGTGAGTACCCACAGCATTAGACGAGTGTGAGATGGAGAGCTGTGAGTACCCACACCGTTAGACGAGTGTGAGCTGGGCTGTCCGAGGGCTGATTCTGACCATCTGCAGATGCCTACACTGACGAGGACCTCATGCTCTACTGGAAGAGTGGTGATGACTCCCTGAGCACCGATGACAGGATCTCTTTGTCTCAATTCCTTATTCAGAAGTTTCACACCACCTCCAGGCTCGCTTTCTATAGCAGCACAGGTATGGCTGACAAGTGCTACTCAGGTATACGGTACCGGTTAAAAGTTTGAACAGACCTACTGAAAATCATTTGTTTTTCAATAAGATAATGACCCTATGTTCACTTTGAAAGTACCGTATCATCTTGTGTACAAGGAAAGAGGTAGAGTTCTGTGACAGATGACCGGTCCCCCACAATTCCCCCACCTAAACCCTGCATAGCTGGTGTGGGATGAGTTGGATTGAGGACTAAGAGCAGGGTAGCCAACTAGTGGCCAGAACTTGTGGAAACTCCTTCAGGACTATTGAAGAAGCGTTCCAGGTGGCTACATCTGGAAGCTGGTTGAAAGGATGGCACGAGTCGGCAATGCTGACATCGAAGCAAAAGGGGACTATTTTTAAGCCTAAAATTTGAGAAAAATTTGACATGTTGAGCCACTTCTCTTGGTCATTGTAATGTATTACTTCATTACCTTGAGACCTTTTACTGTAATGTGAATAACATTAGCTAAAATAGAGAAAAATGCATTGAAAGCAAGTGTGTCCAGACTTTTGACTAGCACTGTACATGGTTTGACTCTCACTTGTTTTACATTTGGTAGTTACAGTAAATTGAATGAATACGGGGCTCCGTCACGTTACATGCTGGAGCTGTAGACATGGTCTCCACCCTTCAGCACAAGGGTTATTTCTCATTTTGGCCCCATCTCTGCGAGCACCTGTTCTTCCTGCCTTGATCTGACCACTTCTCCTGCTGCTCCTTGCAGGCTGGTACAATCGGCTGTACATCAGCTTCACCCTGCGTCGCCACATCTTCTTCTTCCTGCTGCAGACCTACTTCCCAGCCACGCTGATGGTCATGCTCTCCTGGGTGTCCTTCTGGATCGACCGCCTGGCCGTCCCTGCCAGGGTCTCCCTCGGTGAGCCCCTGGACCCACTTAGTCGGCAGAACCTGGGACCTCCTTCAGTGGGATCTTCAGTTATAGTGCCATCATGGGGTTGGCAGAAGGGAAGGGGCTTGTGCTAACTCAAGGTGTTTGTGTTCTCGGGTAATATCAGGCATCACCACGGTGCTCACCATGTCCACCATCATCACCGGAGTCAACGCCTCCATGCCGAAGGTCTCCTACATCAAAGCCGTCGACATTTACCTGTGGGTCAGCTTCGTCTTCGTCTTCCTGTCCGTTCTGGAGTACGCTGCAGTGAACTACCTGACCACCGTGCAGAATGGGAGAGAACAGAAGCTTCGGGCAAAGGCCAAAGAGCAGGTAGAAACATCCTTGATTTCCTTCCCCCTGTACCATTCCGTAGGCACCATGTAACCCATTGCTTTTGCGTATAGTGACTGTCATACGAACAAAATGTCTTAGCGTCACTGCATAGTGAATTCCAACAACATGGAAACTGACTCGAGTCAGGTGATGTGATGCCTCACCTCGTCTCACAGTCCCTGCCCTGCACCTGTGGCCTGTCCCACGCTCGGACCATAATGCTGGACGGGACGTACAGTGAGGTGGACACCAGCAGCCTGGCCAGCTACACGCAGCCTCCCGTCGTGCCCGATGAGGTGCCGGACAAACAGGAGTGCATGGTGGTGCACCTATCTGTCGACAGAGAGTCAACAACGACTGCGGCCAAGAAGAAGGACCAGCGGGGTCTCAGCCTCCTCCAGCACAGCCACGCCATCGACACCTACTCCCGCATGGTCTTCCCAGGGGCCTACATCATCTTTAACCTCATCTACTGGTCCATTTACTGCTGAGCTCAGACCCGGCTGGGAGACGTATCTGGATACACAGCACACCTCAATGGGAAATCCTGCAGTGACAGAACTTACGGAGAGTCATATGGTTCTTGTTGGGCCATCCTGGATTGTCACCATTAGGTACAGCCAATGGCATCCATTCATCAGTAAGAATAGTGAGAATACTGACGACTATATTGATAATGTGTGAACTGTTTCAGATCCTCGCACTGGTCCTACATACAGTGTGTGATGAGTCAGGCCACTTTCATCATCTTGCCATCAGTATCAGTCATTTTCTTAGGTTTGGCTTGACATCCGCACATTATAACTACTCATACATGTTATGCCATCGCCGTCCTGGCTGAGCAATGGGACCAAGATTTAAACTCTCTGCAATACAGGAAAACATTTCAAATGTGAGCATAAACAAACAACCTCTTAGGCATTTGTTCCACTCTCCGACAATGTGAATTGAAGTTTGCATACTTTATACAGAACTCATTTAATCAAAGATTCACTGCCATTGAAGTATTTTAATTATTTTGTGTTTATGTGTTTTATTATTTAATACACCATTATACCGTGACACTAGACAGACTGTATTGGATCAAAATTTTTTGTTTATATAACTCATAAGCTGTTTATTTCAGAAAAATATGAAGGCTGTTTCTCAGAATTTCACGCAGCGGGGGCTCAAGACTCCAGCATCTTTGAAGTTTAATTAGTTCTGAAGATGAAATGTCAAAAATGTAAATATTATCTACTGTTTACTCCTAAATCCGATCATTGGAGCGACCTGGAGCTGTTTAGTCAGCTCCAATAAATATGAAAATAATCAAATATTTTTGGCATTTTTTCGCTGTTTCAATTTATATATTCAACTCCAATATATGAAAATGTTGTTGAGTATAACAGTCACTGTGTGTTTATGTTACAGCCCTAACTGCATCTATAAATTCAGGCTTTATGTAACTGAAAAATATTGTCAGCAGGTTCCACTTCCCAGAACTGAAGTGATTGAACTGAATTTTGCTGAACTGGGATTTTTACAGAAATGGGATGATATGACGGAAAAACACCCCAAAACCAGCTTTTGTTTTGATAAGCACTGAGCCGTGAAATCTGGAGTTGGCTGTTTGGGAAGCTGCACACTAGCCATGGTACAATCAGAGACCCCAGAGATAGACCCCGTCACGGTCTTGCTGAGTGACTTTGCTTTGTCTGCGGTTTTGGCCCTGCCAACCTGTCAGTGACCATCCTTCTCGCAGCAGAGGTGTGATTACTGGTTCTCGATGGGCCTGAATGTGTTCCTGTTCTGTTAAGATATGGAGCACAGAGCTTTTCGAGGAAACATACTTTTTTGTACGCAGTGGGACCCAGCGTCCTTTGAGGTGCGTTTAGATGACGAATCCTGCATCCACATGCATGGACACACATCGAATCCAGGCGCCCCTCTCTGTCCCAACCCTGTCCCTGTCCAAATTTTCCAAGAGACAGCTTTCCATCAGGACCTTTCCTAAACCAGTTAATCAAGTCGTGTCAAAACATGAGTCACTTAAAGAGCTGGGAAGTTTACTTTTAATTTGCATTGTAATTGTTGTTGTGGTCAGTTCTCTGCTTACAGGCAAACCCTGCAGCTGAAAGCGAAGCTCTAACCCCAGAGAGCCTCTTCAGGGCTGCATCACTGTGGAGTTCAGGCCCCTATCTGCCTGGCTGCCTGCCTGTCCTCTGCTATGCTGACACTGCACATGGAATCGGCTGGAGGAGCTGATGTGTCATCTAAAAGTTAGGTATGACTTAAGTCCCATGATCAGCAACCAAATGGCAGTAAAAAATACTATCAAACGACGTAACTAGTAATAATTATCCAGAGTAAAGAGGAAGTTACTACTAAGTTACTACTGTGTATAAGCAGTAGTCCTGAACATAAAAGTAACTACTGTGCAAAAGTCTGAGGCAGTCAAAGGACTACTGCAGCTCCCTAATGGCTGGTCTTTCATTGAAGGCGTCAAGGTCACTTCAGCTGATCCAAAATGCAGCTGCCAGACTCCTCTTTAATGTTCCTAGATTCTCGCACATCACACCTCTTCTACGGAACCTGCCCTGGCTCCCTATGGCTGCCCACATAGTGCTGGTGAGCACTTGTAAATAGCCCAAGGTGTATCTATTGTTGGTGTTAATACTTGTGTTATACACTATATTGCCAAAAGTATTGGGACACCTGCCTTTACACACACATGAACTTTAATGACGTCCGATTCTTCATACATAGGCTTTAATATGGAGTTGGCCACCCTTTGCAGCTATAACAGTGCTGTGTTAGGGGTGGCCCATGTAACCCACTTTATACTTCAACTCTCCTCTCTCTTGGGATCATTTCTTTTTCCATTTGACCCAGCTGTAAATTCCAACAAACCGCTAAATTAATATTTTATCGTTTGTAATTTCGTTTATAAAGAGGGGGTGCGTGCTCAACACGTAAACCAACGGCAGTCTCTGAGTGTGAGTGATTTTGAGGGACCGAGGACCCTCAGTCACCCAGGGACACAAATCCTAACCCGAACTTCATAAAAACAGCCCCTTGCTTGGAGTGATGGGGAAGGAGGCTGTCCCTTGAGACACTGTAACTGCGGCCCGCCGATTTAACACAACAGGCCGATGCAGTGAGCTTCCAATGGAATGTCCTCCGACCCCACAGATGGAGAGAAAGCCTGGGCAGCCATTTACTCCCTTAAAATATCCCCCGTTCCCTGTTCTTTCACCATCTCTCTCACTAAGTGTTGATATTTCTATGACTTCTTTTATTTTGTTCCAGTGAACAATGTAATTAATACATTATTTGTATCTCCGTGTGCTCAGGAGACCGAGATTTCAACGATTTATTCCACCCGGTTGTCTGACTGTGGCCACACGAGGGCGCCCTTACTCTCCAATTCACGTGGCGTCAGGTCCACCGCCGGTCGATGAGGACGGAGCATGCAGGACAGAATATTATACACACAGGGCAGGTCTTAGAGCAGCAGCCTCAACTCCAACACATAGAGACAGGTGCTACGTGTGTGTGAATCCTTTGTTTTCCAAGATAGGGAAAAAAAAGATATATATATACGAAATACAGGCCACGCCCCCTTAGGGTGGCGAGTGGCGCTGGAGGCTAAGCCTTTGTATCTGTGATTAGAAGGTTGCTGGTTCAAGCCCAGCCTTGGCCGAATTATCACAGAGCAAGGGCCTTATCTCTATCACATAGAGATGTGTGTGAATCCTTTATTTGGCAAGATAGGGAATAAAAAGACATATATACGAAATACAGGCCACTCCCACAGGGATGGCGAGTGGCGCTGCAGGCTAAGCCTCTGTATCAGTGATCAGAAGGTTGTTGGTTCAAGGCCAGCCTTAGCCAGAAAGTCACAGGGCATTTTTTTTTTTTTTGCCAAAATTTTTTTTTGAAAAATGGACTGGGGTGTGGCTAATCCTCTGTGCTTGTGATCAAGTCAGTGTGTTCGAGCCTGCCCTCAGCACAATAGTTACAGGGCAGGCCCTCGAGCACACTGACTGATCCTGCAGTGTGATCTCTCTCTCACTCCACACTCACCACACACACACACACACACCACTCACTCCTCCACACGCCACACACCACAGGGTCAGTCAGTGCTTTCAAGGGTCTGCCCAGCAACCACCCTGCTGAGGGCGGGCTTGAACCACCAACCTCAACCTTCTGATCACAAGCACAGCGACTTAACCCAGTGAGCCACTCACCAGTCCCATTCAGCCCTGCTCTGAATTTAACTTTTGACTCTCAAACACGTACGGGTCAGAGCAAATCCAGTTTACGGATCTGTGGCGATTTCTGAACAACTATTTATCCGGATCCAGTTCAGCCTCAACTTGCTATCTGGCCCCTCAGAATTGGGACACCTGCCTCTACACACACATGAACTTTAATGACATCCCATTCTTAATACATAGGCTTTAATATGGAGTTGGCCCACCCTTTGCAGATATAACAGCTTCAACTCTACTGGGAAGGCTGTTCACAAGGATTAGGAGTCTGCTTGTGGGAATTTTTCATCATTCTTCCAGGAGAGCATTTGTGAGGTCAGGCACTGATGTTGGACGTGAAGGCCTGGCTCGCAGTCTCCACACTGACTCATCCCAAAGGTCACAGGCCACGCCCCCTGGGGTGGCGAGTGGCGCTGCAGGCTAAGCCTTTGTATCTGTGATTAGAAGGTTGCTGGTTCAAGCCCAGCCTTGGCCGAATAATCACAGAGCAAGGGCCTTATCTCTAACACATAGAGACAGGTGCTACGTGTGTGTGAATCCTTTGTTTGCCAAGATAGGGAAAAAAAAGATATATATATACGAAATACAGGCCACGCCCCTTAGGGTGGCGAGTGGCGCTGGAGGCTAAGCCTTTGTATCTGTGATTAGAAGGTTGCTGGTTCAAGCCCAGCCTTGGCCGAATTATCACAGAGCAAGGGCCTTATCTCTAACACATAGAGATGTGTGTGAATCCTTTATTTGGCAAGATAGGGAAAAAAAGACATATATACGAAATACAGGCCACACCCCTTAGGTTGGCGAGTGGCGCTGGAGGCTAAGCCTTTGTATCTGTGATTAGAAGGTTGCTGGTTCAAGCCCAGCCTTGGCCGAATTATCACAGAGCAAGGGCCTTATCTCTATCACATAGAGATGTGTGTGAATCCTTTATTTGGCAAGATAGGGAAAAAAAGACATATATACGAAATACAGGCCACACCCCTTAGGTTGGCGAGTGGCGCTGGAGGCTAAGCCTTTGTATCTGTGATTAGAAGGTTGCTGGTTCAAGCCCAGCCTTGGCCGAATTATCACAGAGCAAGGGCCTTATCTCTATCACATAGAGATGTGTGTGAATCCTTTATTTGGCAAGATAGGGAAAAAAAGACATATATACGAAATACAGGCCACGCCCCTTAGGGTAGCGAGTGGCGCTGCAGGCTAAGCCTCTGTATCTGTGATCAGAAAGTCGCTGGTTCAAGCCCAGCCTTGGCCAAATAGTCGCAGCGCACATCCTAGAGCATGGGCCTCAACTCCAACACGTACAGACAGGTACTACGTGTGTGTGAATCCTTTGTTTGCCAAGATAGGGAATAAAAAGACATATATACGAAATACAGTCCACTCCCACAGGGATGGCGAGTGGCGCTGCAGGCTAAGCCTCTGTATCAGTGATCAGAAGGTTGTTGGTTCAAGGCCAGCCTTAGCCAGAAAGTCACAGGGCATTTTATTTTTTTTTGCCAAAATATTTTTTTGAAAAATGGACTGGGGTGTGGCTAATCCTCTGTGCTTGTGATCAAGTCAGTGTGTTCGAGCCTGCCCTCAGCACAATAGTTACAGGGCAGGCCCTCGAGCACACTGACTGATCCTGCAGTGTGATCTCTCTCTCACTCCACACTCACCACACACACACACACACACACACACCACTCACTCCTCCACACGCCACACACCACAGGGTCAGTCAGTGCTTTCAAGGGTCTGCCCAGCAACCACCCTGCTGAGGGCGGGCTCGAACCACCAACCTCAACCTTCTGATCACAAGCACAGCGACTTAACCCAGTGAGCCACTCACCAGTCCCATTCAGCCCTGCTCTGAATTTAACTTTTGACTCTCAAACACGTACGGGTCAGAGCAAATCCAGTTTACGGATCTGTGGCGATTTCTGAACAACTATTTATCCGGATCCAGTTCAGCCTCAACTTGCTATCTGGCCCCTCAGAATTGGGACACCTGCCTCTACACACACATGAACTTTAATGACATCCCATTCTTAATACATAGGCTTTAATATGGAGTTGGCCCACCCTTTGCAGATATAACAGCTTCAACTCTACTGGGAAGGCTGTTCACAAGGATTAGGAGTCTGCTTGTGGGAATTTTTCATCATTCTTCCAGGAGAGCATTTGTGAGGTCAGGCACTGATGTTGGACGTGAAGGCCTGGCTCGCAGTCTCCACACTGACTCATCCCAAAGGTCACAGGCCACGCCCCCTGGGGTGGCGAGTGGCGCTGCAGGCTAAGCCTTTGTATCTGTGATTAGAAGGTTGCTGGTTCAAGCCCAGCCTTGGCCGAATAATCACAGAGCAAGGGCCTTATCTCTAACACATAGAGACAGGTGCTACGTGTGTGTGAATCCTTTGTTTGCCAAGATAGGGAAAAAAAAGATATATATATACGAAATACAGGCCACGCCCCTTAGGGTGGCGAGTGGCGCTGGAGGCTAAGCCTCTGTATCTGTGATTAGAAGGTTGCTGGTTCAAGCCCAGCCTTGGCCGAATTATCACAGAGCAAGGGCCTTATCTCTAACACATAGAGATGTGTGTGAATCCTTTATTTGGCAAGATAGGGAAAAAAAGACATATATACGAAATACAGGCCACGCCCCTTAGCTTGGCGAGTGGCGCTGGAGGCTAAGCCTCTGTATCTGTGATTAGAAGGTTGCTGGTTCAAGCCCAGCCTTGGCCGAATTATCACAGAGCAAGGGCCTTATCTCTATCACATAGAGATGTGTGTGAATCCTTTATTTGGCAAGATAGGGAAAAAAAGACATATATACGAAATACAGGCCACACCCCTTAGGTTGGCGAGTGGCGCTGGAGGCTAAGGCTTTGTATCTGTGATTAGAAGGTTGCTGGTTCAAGCCCAGCCTTGGCCGAATTATCACAGAGCAAGGGCCTTATCTCTAACACATAGAGATGTGTGTGAATCCTTTATTTGGCAAGATAGGGAAAAAAAGACATATATACGAAATACAGGCCACACCCCTTAGGTTGGCGAGTGGCGCTGGAGGCTAAGCCTCTGTATCTGTGATTAGAAGGTTGCTGGTTCAAGCCCAGCCTTGGCCGAATTATCACAGAGCAAGGGCCTTATCTCTATCACATAGAGATGTGTGTGAATCCTTTATTTGGCAAGATAGGGAAAAAAAGACATATATACGAAATACAGGCCACGCCCCTTAGGGTAGCGAGTGGCGCTGCAGGCTAAGCCTCTGTATCTGTGATCAGAAAGTCGCTGGTTCAAGCCCAGCCTTGGCCAAATAGTCGCAGCGCACATCCTAGAGCATGGGCCTCAACTCCAACACGTACAGACAGGTACTACGTGTGTGTGAATCCTTTGTTTGCCAAGATAGGGAATAAAAAGACATATATACGAAATACAGGCCACTCCCACAGGGATGGCGAGTGGCGCTGCAGGCTAAGCCTCTGTATCAGTGATCAGAAGGTTGTTGGTTCAAGGCCAGCCTTAGCCAGAAAGTCACAGGGCATTTTTTTTTTTTTTGCCAAAATATTTTTTTGAAAAATGGACTGGGGTGTGGCTAATCCTCTGTGCTTGTGATCAAGTCAGTGTGTTCGAGCCTGCCCTCAGCACAATAGTTACAGGGCAGGCCCTCGAGCACACTGACTGATCCTGCAGTGTGATCTCTCTCTCACTCCACACTCACACACACACCACTCACTCCTCCACACGCCACACGGTCAGTCAGTGCTTTCAAGGGTCTGCCCAGCAACCACCCTGCTGAGGGCGGGCTCGAACCACCAACCTCAACCTTCTGATCACAAGCACAGCGACTTAACCCAGTGAGCCACTCACCAGTCCCATTCAGCCCTGCTCTGAATTTAACTTTTGACTCTCAAACACGTACGGGTCAGAGCAAATCCAGTTTACGGATCTGTGGCGATTTCTGAACAACTATTTATCCGGATCCAGTTCAGCCTCAACTTGCTATCTGGCCCCTCAGAATTGGGACACCTGCCTCTACACACACATGAACTTTAATGACATCCCATTCTTAATACATAGGCTTTAATATGGAGTTGGCCCACCCTTTGCAGATATAACAGCTTCAACTCTACTGGGAAGGCTGTTCACAAGGATTAGGAGTCTGCTTGTGGGAATTTTTCATCATTCTTCCAGGAGAGCATTTGTGAGGTCAGGCACTGATGTTGGACGTGAAGGCCTGGCTCGCAGTCTCCACACTGACTCATCCCAAAGGTCACAGGCCACGCCCCCTGGGGTGGCGAGTGGCGCTGCAGGCTAAGCCTTTGTATCTGTGATTAGAAGGTTGCTGGTTCAAGCCCAGCCTTGGCCGAATAATCACAGAGCAAGGGCCTTATCTCTAACACATAGAGACAGGTGCTACGTGTGTGCGAATCCTTTGTTTGCCAAGATAGGGAAAAAAAAGATATATATATACGAAATACAGGCCACGCCCCTTAGGGTGGCGAGTGGCGCTGGAGGCTAAGCCTCTGTATCTGTGATTAGAAGGTTGCTGGTTCAAGCCCAGCCTTGGCCGAATTATCACAGAGCAAGGGCCTTATCTCTAACACATAGAGATGTGTGTGAATCCTTTATTTGGCAAGATAGGGAAAAAAAGACATATATACGAAATACAGGCCACGCCCCTTAGCTTGGCGAGTGGCGCTGGAGGCTAAGCCTCTGTATCTGTGATTAGAAGGTTGCTGGTTCAAGCCCAGCCTTGGCCGAATTATCACAGAGCAAGGGCCTTATCTCTAACACATAGAGATGTGTGTGAATCCTTTATTTGGCAAGATAGGGAAAAAAAGACATATATACGAAATACAGGCCACACCCCTTAGGTTGGCGAGTGGCGCTGGAGGCTAAGCCTCTGTATCTGTGATTAGAAGGTTGCTGGTTCAAGCCCAGCCTTGGCCGAATTATCACAGAGCAAGGGCCTTATCTCTATCACATAGAGATGTGTGTGAATCCTTTATTTGGCAAGATAGGGAAAAAAAGACATATATACGAAATACAGGCCACGCCCCTTAGGGTAGCGAGTGGCGCTGCAGGCTAAGCCTCTGTATCTGTGATCAGAAAGTCGCTGGTTCAAGCCCAGCCTTGGCCAAATAGTCGCAGCGCACATCCTAGAGCATGGGCCTCAACTCCAACACGTACAGACAGGTACTACGTGTGTGTGAATCCTTTGTTTGCCAAGATAGGGAATAAAAAGACATATATACGAAATACAGGCCACTCCCACAGGGATGGCGAGTGGCGCTGCAGGCTAAGCCTCTGTATCAGTGATCAGAAGGTTGTTGGTTCAAGGCCAGCCTTAGCCAGAAAGTCACAGGGCATTTTTTTTTTTTTGCCAAAATATTTTTTTGAAAAATGGACTGGGGTGTGGCTAATCCTCTGTGCTTGTGATCAAGTCAGTGTGTTCGAGCCTGCCCTCAGCACAATAGTTACAGGGCAGGCCCTCGAGCACACTGACTGATCCTGCAGTGTGATCTCTCTCTCACTCCACACTCACCACACACACACACACACACACACACACACACACACACACACCACACACCACAGGGTCAGTCAGTGCTTTCAAGGGTCTGCCCAGCAACCACCCTGCTGAGGGCGGGCTCGAACCACCAACCTCAACCTTCTGATCACAAGCACAGCGACTTAACCCAGTGAGCCACTCACCAGTCCCATTCAGCCCTGCTCTGAATTTAACTTTTGACTCTCAAACACGTACGGGTCAGAGCAAATCCAGTTTACGGATCTGTGGCGATTTCTGAACAACTATTTATCCGGATCCAGTTCAGCCTCAACTTGCTATCTGGCCCCTCAGAATTGGGACACCTGCCTCTACACACACATGAACTTTAATGACATCCCATTCTTAATACATAGGCTTTAATATGGAGTTGGCCCACCCTTTGCAGATATAACAGCTTCAACTCTACTGGGAAGGCTGTTCACAAGGATTAGGAGTCTGCTTGTGGGAATTTTTCATCATTCTTCCAGGAGAGCATTTGTGAGGTCAGGCACTGATGTTGGACGTGAAGGCCTGGCTCGCAGTCTCCACACTGACTCATCCCAAAGGTCACAGGCCACGCCCCCTGGGGTGGCGAGTGGCGCTGCAGGCTAAGCCTTTGTATCTGTGATTAGAAGGTTGCTGGTTCAAGCCCAGCCTTGGCCGAATAATCACAGAGCAAGGGCCTTATCTCTAACACATAGAGACAGGTGCTACGTGTGTGTGAATCCTTTGTTTGCCAAGATAGGGAAAAAAAAGATATATATATACGAAATACAGGCCATGCCCCTTAGGGTGGCGAGTGGCGCTGGAGGCTAAGCCTCTGTATCTGTGATTAGAAGGTTGCTGGTTCAAGCTCAGCCTTGGCCGAATTATCACAGAGCAAGGGCCTTATCTCTAACACATAGAGATGTGTGTGAATCCTTTATTTGGCAAGATAGGGAAAAAAAGACATATATACGAAATACAGGCCACACCCCTTAGGTTGGCGAGTGGCGCTGGAGGCTAAGCCTCTGTATCTGTGATTAGAAGGTTGCTGGTTCAAGCCCAGCCTTGGCCGAATTATCACAGAGCAAGGGCCTTATCTCTAACACATAGAGATGTGTGTGAATCCTTTATTTGGCAAGATAGGGAAAAAAAGACATATATACGAAATACAGGCCACACCCCTTAGGTTGGCGAGTGGCGCTGGAGGCTAAGCCTCTGTATCTGTGATTAGAAGGTTGCTGGTTCAAGCCCAGCCTTGGCCGAATTATCACAGAGCAAGGGCCTTATCTCTATCACATAGAGATGTGTGTGAATCCTTTATTTGGCAAGATAGGGAAAAAAAGACATATATACGAAATACAGGCCACGCCCCTTAGGGTAGCGAGTGGCGCTGCAGGCTAAGCCTCTGTATCTGTGATCAGAAAGTCGCTGGTTCAAGCCCAGCCTTGGCCAAATAGTCGCAGCGCACATCCTAGAGCATGGGCCTCAACTCCAACACGTACAGACAGGTGCTACGTGTGTGTGAATCCTTTGTTTGCCAAGATAGGGAATAAAAAGACATATATACGAAATACAGGCCACTCCCACAGGGATGGCGAGTGCCGCTGCAGGCTAAGCCTCTGTATCAGTGATCAGAAGGTTGTTGGTTCAAGGCCAGCCTTAGCCAGAAAGTCACAGGGCATTTTTTTTTTTTTTTGCCAAAATATTTTTTTGAAAAATGGACTGGGGTGTGGCTAATCCTCTGTGCTTGTGATCAAGTCAGTGTGTTCGAGCCTGCCCTCAGCACAATAGTTACAGGGCAGGCCCTCGAGCACACTGACTGATCCTGCAGTGTGATCTCTCTCTCACTCCACACTCACCACACACACACACACACACCACTCACTCCTCCACACGCCACACACCACAGGGTCAGTCAGTGCTTTCAAGGGTCTGCCCAGCAACCACCCTGCTGAGGGCGGGCTCGAACCACCAACCTCAACCTTCTGATCACAAGCACAGCGACTTAACCCAGTGAGCCACTCACCAGTCCCATTCAGCCCTGCTCTGAATTTAACTTTTGACTCTCAAACACGTACGGGTCAGAGCAAATCCAGTTTACGGATCTGTGGCGATTTCTGAACAACTATTTATCCGGATCCAGTTCAGCCTCAACTTGCTATCTGGCCCCTCAGAATTGGGACACCTGCCTCTACACACACATGAACTTTAATGACATCCCATTCTTAATACATAGGCTTTAATATGGAGTTGGCCCACCCTTTGCAGATATAACAGCTTCAACTCTACTGGGAAGGCTGTTCACAAGGATTAGGAGTCTGCTTGTGGGAATTTTTCATCATTCTTCCAGGAGAGCATTTGTGAGGTCAGGCACTGATGTTGGACGTGAAGGCCTGGCTCGCAGTCTCCACACTGACTCATCCCAAAGGTCACAGGCCACGCCCCCTGGGGTGGCGAGTGGCGCTGCAGGCTAAGCCTTTGTATCTGTGATTAGAAGGTTGCTGGTTCAAGCCCAGCCTTGGCCGAATAATCACAGAGCAAGGGCCTTATCTCTAACACATAGAGACAGGTGCTACGTGTGTGTGAATCCTTTGTTTGCCAAGATAGGGAAAAAAAAGATATATATATACGAAATACAGGCCACGCCCCTTAGGGTGGCGAGTGGCGCTGGAGGCTAAGCCTCTGTATCTGTGATTAGAAGGTTGCTGGTTCAAGCCCAGCCTTGGCCGAATTATCACAGAGCAAGGGCCTTATCTCTAACACATAGAGATGTGTGTGAATCCTTTATTTGGCAAGATAGGGAAAAAAAGACATATATACGAAATACAGGCCACGTCCCTTAGGTTGGCGAGTGGCGCTGGAGGCTAAGCCTCTGTATCTGTGATTAGAAGGTTGCTGGTTCAAGCCCAGCCTTGGCCGAATTATCACAGAGCAAGGGCCTTATCTCTATCACATAGAGATGTGTGTGAATCCTTTATTTGGCAAGATAGGGAAAAAAAGACATATATACGAAATACAGGCCACACCCCTTAGGTTGGCGAGTGGCGCTGGAGGCTAAGCCTCTGTATCTGTGATTAGAAGTTTGCTGGTTCAAGCCCAGCCTTGGCCGAATTATCACAGAGCAAGGGCCTTATCTCTATCACATAGAGATGTGTGTGAATCCTTTATTTGGCAAGATAGGGAAAAAAAGACATATATACGAAATACAGGCCACGCCCCTTAGGGTAGCGAGTGGCGCTGCAGGCTAAGCCTCTGTATCTGTGATCAGAAAGTCGCTGGTTCAAGCCCAGCCTTGGCCAAATAGTTGCAGCGCACATCCTAGAGCATGGGCCTCAACTCCAACACGTACAGACAGGTACTACGTGTGTGTGAATCCTTTGTTTGCCAAGATAGGGAATAAAAAGACATATATACGAAATACAGGCCACTCCCACAGGGATGGCGAGTGGCGCTGCAGGCTAAGCCTCTGTATCAGTGATCAGAAGGTTGTTGGTTCAAGGCCAGCCTTAGCCAGAAAGTCACAGGGCATTTTTTTTTTTTTTGCCAAAATATTTTTTTGAAAAATGGACTGGGGTGCGGCTAATCCTCTGTGCTTGTGATCAAGTCAGTGTGTTCGAGCCTGCCCTCAGCACAATAGTTACAGGGCAGGCCCTCGAGCACACTGACTGATCCTGCAGTGTGATCTCTCTCTCACTCCACACTCACCACACACACACACACACACACACACACCACTCACTCACTCCTCCACACGCCACACACCACAGGGTCAGTCAGTGCTTTCAAGGGTCTGCCCAGCAACCACCCTGCTGAGGGCGGGCTCAAACCACCAACCTCAACCTTCTGATCACAAGCACAGCGACTTAACCCAGTGAGCCACTCACCAGTCCCATTCAGCCCTGCTCTGAATTTAACTTTTGACTCTCAAACACGTACGGGTCAGAGCAAATCCAGTTTACGGATCTGTGGCGATTTCTGAACAACTATTTATCCGGATCCAGTTCAGCCTCAACTTGCTATCTGGCCCCTCAGAATTGGGACACCTGCCTCTACACACACATGAACTTTAATGACATCCCATTCTTAATACATAGGCTTTAATATGGAGTTGGCCCACCCTTTGCAGATATAACAGCTTCAACTCTACTGGGAAGGCTGTTCACAAGGATTAGGAGTCTGCTTGTGGGAATTTTTCATCATTCTTCCAGGAGAGCATTTGTGAGGTCAGGCACTGATGTTGGACGTGAAGGCCTGGCTCGCAGTCTCCACACTGACTCATCCCAAAGGTCACAGGCCACGCCCCCTGGGGTGGCGAGTGGCGCTGCAGGCTAAGCCTTTGTATCTGTGATTAGAAGGTTGCTGGTTCAAGCCCAGCCTTGGCCGAATAATCACAGAGCAAGGGCCTTATCTCTAACACATAGAGACAGGTGCTACGTGTGTGTGAATCCTTTGTTTGCCAAGATAGGGAAAAAAAAGATATATATATACGAAATACAGGCCACGCCCCTTAGGGTGGCGAGTGGCGCTGGAGGCTAAGCCTCTGTATCTGTGATTAGAAGGTTGCTGGTTCAAGCCCAGCCTTGGCCGAATTATCACAGAGCAAGGGCCTTATCTCTAACACATAGAGATGTGTGTGAATCCTTTATTTGGCAAGATAGGGAAAAAAAGGCATATATACGAAATACAGGCCACGTCCCTTAGGTTGGCGAGTGGCGCTGGAGGCTAAGCCTCTGTATCTGTGATTAGAAGGTTGCTGGTTCAAGCCCAGCCTTGGCCGAATTATCACAGAGCAAGGGCCTTATCTCTATCACATAGAGATGTGTGTGAATCCTTTATTTGGCAAGATAGGGAAAAAAAGACATATATACGAAATACAGGCCACACCCCTTAGGTTGGCGAGTGGCGCTGGAGGCTAAGCCTCTGTATCTGTGATTAGAAGTTTGCTGGTTCAAGCCCAGCCTTGGCCGAATTATCACAGAGCAAGGGCCTTATCTCTATCACATAGAGATGTGTGTGAATCCTTTATTTGGCAAGATAGGGAAAAAAAGACATATATACGAAATACAGGCCACGCCCCTTAGGGTAGCGAGTGGCGCTGCAGGCTAAGCCTCTGTATCTGTGATCAGAAAGTCGCTGGTTCAAGCCCAGCCTTGGCCAAATAGTTGCAGCGCACATCCTAGAGCATGGGCCTCAACTCCAACACGTACAGACAGGTACTACGTGTGTGTGAATCCTTTGTTTGCCAAGATAGGGAATAAAAAGACATATATACGAAATACAGGCCACTCCCACAGGGATGGCGAGTGGCGCTGCAGGCTAAGCCTCTGTATCAGTGATCAGAAGGTTGTTGGTTCAAGGCCAGCCTTAGCCAGAAAGTCACAGGGCATTTTTTTTTTTTTTGCCAAAATATTTTTTTGAAAAATGGACTGGGGTGCGGCTAATCCTCTGTGCTTGTGATCAAGTCAGTGTGTTCGAGCCTGCCCTCAGCACAATAGTTACAGGGCAGGCCCTCGAGCACACTGACTGATCCTGCAGTGTGATCTCTCTCTCACTCCACACTCACCACACACACACACACACACACACACACACACACCACTCACTCACTCCTCCACACGCCACACACCACAGGGTCAGTCAGTGCTTTCAAGGGTCTGCCCAGCAACCACCCTGCTGAGGGCGGGCTCGAACCACCAACCTCAACCTTCTGATCACAAGCACAGCGACTTAACCCAGTGAGCCACTCACCAGTCCCATTCAGCCCTGCTCTGAATTTAACTTTTGACTCTCAAACACGTACGGGTCAGAGCAAATCCAGTTTACGGATCTGTGGCGATTTCTGAACAACTATTTATCCGGATCCAGTTCAGCCTCAACTTGCTATCTGGCCCCTCAGAATTGGGACACCTGCCTCTACACACACATGAACTTTAATGACATCCCATTCTTAATACATAGGCTTTAATATGGAGTTGGCCCACCCTTTGCAGATATAACAGCTTCAACTCTACTGGGAAGGCTGTTCACAAGGATTAGGAGTCTGCTTGTGGGAATTTTTCATCATTCTTCCAGGAGAGCATTTGTGAGGTCAGGCACTGATGTTGGACGTGAAGGCCTGGCTCGCAGTCTCCACACTGACTCATCCCAAAGGTCACAGGCCACGCCCCCTGGGGTGGCGAGTGGCGCTGCAGGCTAAGCCTTTGTATCTGTGATTAGAAGGTTGCTGGTTCAAGCCCAGCCTTGGCCGAATAATCACAGAGCAAGGGCCTTATCTCTAACACATAGAGACAGGTGCTACGTGTGTGTGAATCCTTTGTTTGCCAAGATAGGGAAAAAAAAGATATATATATACGAAATACAGGCCATGCCCCTTAGGGTGGCGAGTGGCGCTGGAGGCTAAGCCTCTGTATCTGTGATTAGAAGGTTGCTGGTTCAAGCCCAGCCTTGGCCGAATTATCACAGAGCAAGGGCCTTATCTCTAACACATAGAGATGTGTGTGAATCCTTTATTTGGCAAGATAGGGAAAAAAAGACATATATACGAAATACAGGCCACGTCCCTTAGGTTGGCGAGTGGCGCTGGAGGCTAAGCCTCTGTATCTGTGATTAGAAGGTTGCTGGTTCAAGCCCAGCCTTGGCCGAATTATCACAGAGCAAGGGCCTTATCTCTATCACATAGAGATGTGTGTGAATCCTTTATTTGGCAAGATAGGGAAAAAAAGACATATATACGAAATACAGGCCACACCCCTTAGGTTGGCGAGTGGCGCTGGAGGCTAAGCCTCTGTATCTGTGATTAGAAGGTTGCTGGTTCAAGCCCAGCCTTGGCCGAATTATCACAGAGCAAGGGCCTTATCTCTATCACATAGAGATGTGTGTGAATCCTTTATTTGGCAAGATAGGGAAAAAAAGACATATATACGAAATACAGGCCACGCCCCTTAGGGTAGCGAGTGGCGCTGCAGGCTAAGCCTCTGTATCTGTGATCAGAAAGTCGCTGGTTCAAGCCCAGCCTTGGCCAAATAGTCGCAGCGCACATCCTAGAGCATGGGCCTCAACTCCAACAGGTACTACGTGTGTGTGAATCCTTTGTTTGCCAAGATAGGGAATAAAAAGACATATATACGAAATACAGGCCACTCCCACAGGGATGGCGAGTGGCGCTGCAGGCTAATCCTCTGTATCAGTGATCAGAAGGTTGTTGGTTCAAGGCCAGCCTTAGCCAGAAAGTCACAGGGCATTTTTTTTTTTTTGCCAAAATATTTTTTTGAAAAATGGACTGGGGTGTGGCTAATCCTCTGTGCTTGTGATCAAGTCAGTGTGTTCGAGCCTGCCCTCAGCACAATAGTTACAGGGCAGGCCCTCGAGCACACTGACTGATCCTGCAGTGTGATCTCTCTCTCACTCCACACTCACCACACACACACACACACACACCACTCACTCCTCCACACGGCACAGGGTCAGTCAGTGCTTTCAAGGGTCTGCCCAGCAACCACCCTGCTGAGGGCGGGCTCGAACCACCAACCTCAACCTTCTGATCACAAGCACAGCGACTTAACCCAGTGAGCCACTCACCAGTCCCATTCAGCCCTGCTCTGAATTTAACTTTTGACTCTCAAACAGGTACGGGTCAGAGCAAATCCAGTTTACGGATCTGTGGCGATTTCTGAACAACTATTTATCCGGATCCAGTTCAGCCTCAACTTGCTATCTGGCCCCTCAGAATTGGGACACCTGCCTCTACACACACATGAACTTTAATGACATCCCATTCTTAATACATAGGCTTTAATATGGAGTTGGCCCACCCTTTGCAGATATAACAGCTTCAACTCTACTGGGAAGGCTGTTCACAAGGATTAGGAGTCTGCTTGTGGGAATTTTTCATCATTCTTCCAGGAGAGCATTTGTGAGGTCAGGCACTGATGTTGGACGTGAAGGCCTGGCTCGCAGTCTCCACACTGACTCATCCCAAAGGTCACAGGCCACGCCCCCTGGGGTGGCGAGTGGCGCTGCAGGCTAAGCCTTTGTATCTGTGATTAGAAGGTTGCTGGTTCAAGCCCAGCCTTGGCCGAATAATCACAGAGCAAGGGCCTTATCTCTAACACATAGAGACAGGTGCTACGTGTGTGTGAATCCTTTGTTTGCCAAGATAGGGAAAAAAAAGATATATATATACGAAATACAGGCCACGCCCCTTAGGGTGGCGAGTGGCGCTGGAGGCTAAGCCTCTGTATCTGTGATTAGAAGGTTGCTGGTTCAAGCCCAGCCTTGGCCGAATTATCACAGAGCAAGGGCCTTATCTCTAACACATAGAGATGTGTGTGAATCCTTTATTTGGCAAGATAGGGAAAAAAAGACATATATACGAAATACAGGCCACGTCCCTTAGGTTGGCGAGTGGCGCTGGAGGCTAAGCCTCTGTATCTGTGATTAGAAGGTTGCTGGTTCAAGCCCAGCCTTGGCCGAATTATCACAGAGCAAGGGCCTTATCTCTATCACATAGAGATGTGTGTGAATCCTTTATTTGGCAAGATAGGGAAAAAAAGACATATATACGAAATACAGGCCACACCCCTTAGGTTGGCGAGTGGCGCTGGAGGCTAAGCCTCTGTATCTGTGATTAGAAGGTTGCTGGTTCAAGCCCAGCCTTGGCCGAATTATCACAGAGCAAGGGCCTTATCTCTATCACATAGAGATGTGTGTGAATCCTTTATTTGGCAAGATAGGGAAAAAAAGACATATATACGAAATACAGGCCACGCCCCTTAGGGTAGCGAGTGGCGCTGCAGGCTAAGCCTCTGTATCTGTGATCAGAAAGTCGCTGGTTCAAGCCCAGCCTTGGCCAAATAGTCGCAGCGCACATCCTAGAGCATGGGCCTCAACTCCAACACGTACAGACAGGTACTACGTGTGTGTGAATCCTTTGTTTGCCAAGATAGGGAATAAAAAGACATATATACGAAATACAGGCCACTCCCACAGGGATGGCGAGTGGCGCTGCAGGCTAAGCCTCTGTATCAGTGATCAGAAGGTTGTTGGTTCAAGGCCAGCCTTAGCCAGAAAGTCACAGGGCATTTTTTTTTTTTTTGCCAAAATATTTTTTTGAAAAATGGACTGGGGTGTGGCTAATCCTCTGTGCTTGTGATCAAGTCAGTGTGTTCGAGCCTGCCCTCAGCACAATAGTTACAGGGCAGGCCCTCGAGCACACTGACTGATCCTGCAGTGTGATCTCTCTCTCACTCCACACTCACCACACACACACACCACTCACTCCTCCACACGGCACAGGGTCAGTCAGTGCTTTCAAGGGTCTGCCCAGCAACCACCCTGCTGAGGGCGGGCTCGAACCACCAACCTCAACCTTCTGATCACAAGCACAGCGACTTAACCCAGTGAGCCACTCACCAGTCCCATTCAGCCCTGCTCTGAATTTAACTTTTGACTCTCAAACAGGTACGGGTCAGAGCAAATCCAGTTTACGGATCTGTGGCGATTTCTGAACAACTATTTATCCGGATCCAGTTCAGCCTCAACTTGCTATCTGGCCCCTCAGAATTGGGACACCTGCCTCTACACACACATGAACTTTAATGACATCCCATTCTTAATACATAGGCTTTAATATGGAGTTGGCCCACCCTTTGCAGATATAACAGCTTCAACTCTACTGGGAAGGCTGTTCACAAGGATTAGGAGTCTGCTTGTGGGAATTTTTCATCATTCTTCCAGGAGAGCATTTGTGAGGTCAGGCACTGATGTTGGACGTGAAGGCCTGGCTCGCAGTCTCCACACTGACTCATCCCAAAGGTCACAGGCCACGCCCCCTGGGGTGGCGAGTGGCGCTGCAGGCTAAGCCTTTGTATCTGTGATTAGAAGGTTGCTGGTTCAAGCCCAGCCTTGGCCGAATAATCACAGAGCAAGGGCCTTATCTCTAACACATAGAGACAGGTGCTACGTGTGTGTGAATCCTTTGTTTGCCAAGATAGGGAAAAAAAAGATATATATATACGAAATACAGGCCACGCCCCTTAGGGTGGCGAGTGGCGCTGGAGGCTAAGCCTCTGTATCTGTGATTAGAAGGTTGCTGGTTCAAGCCCAGCCTTGGCCGAATTATCACAGAGCAAGGGCCTTATCTCTAACACATAGAGATGTGTGTGAATCCTTTATTTGGCAAGATAGGGAAAAAAAGACATATATACGAAATACAGGCCACGTCCCTTAGGTTGGCGAGTGGCGCTGGAGGCTAAGCCTCTGTATCTGTGATTAGAAGGTTGCTGGTTCAAGCCCAGCCTTGGCCGAATTATCACAGAGCAAGGGCCTTATCTCTATCACATAGAGATGTGTGTGAATCCTTTATTTGGCAAGATAGGGAAAAAAAGACATATATACGAAATACAGGCCACACCCCTTAGGTTGGCGAGTGGCGCTGGAGGCTAAGCCTCTGTATCTGTGATTAGAAGGTTGCTGGTTCAAGCCCAGCCTTGGCCGAATTATCACAGAGCAAGGGCCTTATCTCTATCACATAGAGATGTGTGTGAATCCTTTATTTGGCAAGATAGGGAAAAAAAGACATATATACGAAATACAGGCCACGCCCCTTAGGGTAGCGAGTGGCGCTGCAGGCTAAGCCTCTGTATCTGTGATCAGATAGTCGCTGGTTCAAGCCCAGCCTTGGCCAAATAGTCGCAGCGCACATCCTAGAGCATGGGCCTCAACTCCAACACGTACAGACAGGTGCTACGTGTGTGTGAATCCTTTGTTTGCCAAGATAGGGAATAAAAAGACATATATACGAAATACAGGCCACTCCCACAGGGATGGCGAGTGGCGCTGCAGGCTAAGCCTCTGTATCAGTGATCAGAAGGTTGTTGGTTCAAGGCCAGCCTTAGCCAGAAAGTCACAGGGCATTTTTTTTTTTTTTGCCAAAATATTTTTTTGAAAAATGGACTGGGGTGTGGCTAATCCTCTGTGCTTGTGATCAAGTCAGTGTGTTCGAGCCTGCCCTCAGCACAATAGTTACAGGGCAGGCCCTCGAGCACACTGACTGATCCTGCAGTGTGATCTCTCTCTCACTCCACACTCACCACACACACACACACACACCACTCACTCCTCCACACGCCACACACCACAGGGTCAGTCAGTGCTTTCAAGGGTCTGCCCAGCAACCACCCTGCTGAGGGCGGGCTCGAACCACCAACCTCAACCTTCTGATCACAAGCACAGCGACTTAACCCAGTGAGCCACTCACCAGTCCCATTCAGCCCTGCTCTGAATTTAACTTTTGACTCTCAAACACGTACGGGTCAGAGCAAATCCAGTTTACGGATCTGTGGCGATTTCTGAACAACTATTTATCCGGATCCAGTTCAGCCTCAACTTGCTATCTGGCCCCTCAGAATTGGGACACCTGCCTCTACACACACATGAACTTTAATGACATCCCATTCTTAATACATAGGCTTTAATATGGAGTTGGCCCACCCTTTGCAGATATAACAGCTTCAACTCTACTGGGAAGGCTGTTCACAAGGATTAGGAGTCTGCTTGTGGGAATTTTTCATCATTCTTCCAGGAGAGCATTTGTGAGGTCAGGCACTGATGTTGGACGTGAAGGCCTGGCTCGCAGTCTCCACACTGACTCATCCCAAAGGTCACAGGCCACGCCCCCTGGGGTGGCGAGTGGCGCTGCAGGCTAAGCCTTTGTATCTGTGATTAGAAGGTTGCTGGTTCAAGCCCAGCCTTGGCCGAATAATCACAGAGCAAGGGCCTTATCTCTAACACATAGAGACAGGTGCTACGTGTGTGTGAATCCTTTGTTTGCCAAGATAGGGAAAAAAAAGATATATATATACGAAATACAGGCCACGCCCCTTAGGGTGGCGAGTGGCGCTGGAGGCTAAGCCTCTGTATCTGTGATTAGAAGGTTGCTGGTTCAAGCCCAGCCTTGGCCGAATTATCACAGAGCAAGGGCCTTATCTCTAACACATAGAGATGTGTGTGAATCCTTTATTTGGCAAGATAGGGAAAAAAAGACATATATACGAAATACAGGCCACGTCCCTTAGGTTGGCGAGTGGCGCTGGAGGCTAAGCCTCTGTATCTGTGATTAGAAGGTTGCTGGTTCAAGCCCAGCCTTGGCCGAATTATCACAGAGCAAGGGCCTTATCTCTATCACATAGAGATGTGTGTGAATCCTTTATTTGGCAAGATAGGGAAAAAAAGACATATATACGAAATACAGGCCACACCCCTTAGGTTGGCGAGTGGCGCTGGAGGCTAAGCCTCTGTATCTGTGATTAGAAGGTTGCTGGTTCAAGCCCAGCCTTGGCCGAATTATCACAGAGCAAGGGCCTTATCTCTATCACATAGAGATGTGTGTGAATCCTTTATTTGGCAAGATAGGGAAAAAAAGACATATATACGAAATACAGGCCACGCCCCTTAGGGTAGCGAGTGGCGCTGCAGGCTAAGCCTCTGTATCTGTGATCAGAAAGTCGCTGGTTCAAGCCCAGCCTTGGCCAAATAGTCGCAGCGCACATCCTAGAGCATGGGCCTCAACTCCAACACGTACAGACAGGTGCTACGTGTGTGTGAATCCTTTGTTTGCCAAGATAGGGAATAAAAAGACATATATACGAAATACAGGCCACTCCCACAGGGATGGCGAGTGGCGCTGCAGGCTAAGCCTCTGTATCAGTGATCAGAAGGTTGTTGGTTCAAGGCCAGCCTTAGCCAGAAAGTCACAGGGCATTTTTTTTTTTTTTGCCAAAATATTTTTTTGAAAAATGGACTGGGGTGTGGCTAATCCTCTGTGCTTGTGATCAAGTCAGTGTGTTCGAGCCTGCCCTCAGCACAATAGTTACAGGGCAGGCCCTCGAGCACACTGACTGATCCTGCAGTGTGATCTCTCTCTCACTCCACACTCACCACACACACACACACACACCACTCACTCCTCCACACGCCACACACCACAGGGTCAGTCAGTGCTTTCAAGGGTCTGCCCAGCAACCACCCTGCTGAGGGCGGGCTTGAACCACCAACCTCAACCTTCTGATCACAAGCACAGCGACTTAACCCAGTGAGCCACTCACCAGTCCCATTCAGCCCTGCTCTGAATTTAACTTTTGACTCTCAAACACGTACGGGTCAGAGCAAATCCAGTTTACGGATCTGTGGCGATTTCTGAACAACTATTTATCCGGATCCAGTTCAGCCTCAACTTGCTATCTGGCCCCTCAGAATTGGGACACCTGCCTCTACACACACATGAACTTTAATGACATCCCATTCTTAATACATAGGCTTTAATATGGAGTTGGCCCACCCTTTGCAGATATAACAGCTTCAACTCTACTGGGAAGGCTGTTCACAAGGATTAGGAGTCTGCTTGTGGGAATTTTTCATCATTCTTCCAGGAGAGCATTTGTGAGGTCAGGCACTGATGTTGGACGTGAAGGCCTGGCTCGCAGTCTCCACACTGACTCATCCCAAAGGTCACAGGCCACGCCCCCTGGGGTGGCGAGTGGCGCTGCAGGCTAAGCCTTTGTATCTGTGATTAGAAGGTTGCTGGTTCAAGCCCAGCCTTGGCCGAATAATCACAGAGCAAGGGCCTTATCTCTAACACATAGAGACAGGTGCTACGTGTGTGTGAATCCTTTGTTTGCCAAGATAGGGAAAAAAAAGATATATATATACGAAATACAGGCCACGCCCCTTAGGGTGGCGAGTGGCGCTGGAGGCTAAGCCTCTGTATCTGTGATTAGAAGGTTGCTGGTTCAAGCCCAGCCTTGGCCGAATTATCACAGAGCAAGAGCCTTATCTCTAACACATAGAGATGTGTGTGAATCCTTTATTTGGCAAGATAGGGAAAAAAAGACATATATACGAAATACAGGCCACGTCCCTTAGGTTGGCGAGTGGCGCTGGAGGCTAAGCCTCTGTATCTGTGATTAGAAGGTTGCTGGTTCAAGCCCAGCCTTGGCCGAATTATCACAGAGCAAGGGCCTTATCTCTATCACATAGAGATGTGTGTGAATCCTTTATTTGGCAAGATAGGGAAAAAAAGACATATATACGAAATACAGGCCACACCCCTTAGGTTGGCGAGTGGCGCTGGAGGCTAAGCCTCTGTATCTGTGATTAGAAGGTTGCTGGTTCAAGCCCAGCCTTGGCCGAATTATCACAGAGCAAGGGTCTTATCTCTATCACATAGAGATGTGTGTGAATCCTTTATTTGGCAAGATAGGGAAAAAAAGACATATATACGAAATACAGGCCACGCCCCTTAGGGTAGCGAGTGGCGCTGCAGGCTAAGCCTCTGTATCTGTGATCAGAAAGTCGCTGGTTCAAGCCCAGCCTTGGCCAAATAGTCGCAGCGCACATCCTAGAGCATGGGCCTCAACTCCAACACGTACAGACAGGTACTACGTGTGTGTGAATCCTTTGTTTGCCAAGATAGGGAATAAAAAGACATATATACGAAATACAGGCCACTCCCACAGGGATGGCGAGTGGCGCTGCAGGCTAAGCCTCTGTATCAGTGATCAGAAGGTTGTTGGTTCAAGGCCAGCCTTAGCCAGAAAGTCACAGGGCATTTTTTTTTTTTTTGCCAAAATATTTTTTGGAAAAATGGACTGGGGTGTGGCTAATCCTCTGTGCTTGTGATCAAGTCAGTGTGTTCGAGCCTGCCCTCAGCACAATAGTTACAGGGCAGGCCCTCGAGCACACTGACTGATCCTGCAGTGTGATCTCTCTCTCACTCCACACTCACCACACACACACACACACCACTCACTCCTCCACACGCCACACACCACAGGGTCAGTCAGTGCTTTCAAGGGTCTGCCCAGCAACCACCCTGCTGAGGGCGGGCTCGAACCACCAACCTCAACCTTCTGATCACAAGCACAGCGACTTAACCCAGTGAGCCACTCACCAGTCCCATTCAGCCCTGCTCTGAATTTAACTTTTGACTCTCAAACACGTACGGGTCAGAGCAAATCCAGTTTACGGATCTGTGGCGATTTCTGAACAACTATTTATCCGGATCCAGTTCAGCCTCAACTTGCTATCTGGCCCCTCAGAATTGGGACACCTGCCTCTACACACACATGAACTTTAATGACATCCCATTCTTAATACATAGGCTTTAATATGGAGTTGGCCCACCCTTTGCAGATATAACAGCTTCAACTCTACTGGGAAGGCTGTTCACAAGGATTAGGAGTCTGCTTGTGGGAATTTTTCATCATTCTTCCAGGAGAGCATTTGTGAGGTCAGGCACTGATGTTGGACGTGAAGGCCTGGCTCGCAGTCTCCACACTGACTCATCCCAAAGGTCACAGGCCACGCCCCCTGGGGTGGCGAGTGGCGCTGCAGGCTAAGCCTTTGTATCTGTGATTAGAAGGTTGCTGGTTCAAGCCCAGCCTTGGCCGAATAATCACAGAGCAAGGGCCTTATCTCTAACACATAGAGACAGGTGCTACGTGTGTGTGAATCCTTTGTTTGCCAAGATAGGGAAAAAAAAGATATATATATACGAAATACAGGCCACGCCCCTTAGGGTGGCGAGTGGCGCTGGAGGCTAAGCCTCTGTATCTGTGATTAGAAGGTTGCTGGTTCAAGCCCAGCCTTGGCCGAATTATCACAGAGCAAGGGCCTTATCTCTAACACATAGAGATGTGTGTGAATCCTTTATTTGGCAAGATAGGGAAAAAAAGACATATATACGAAATACAGGCCACACCCCTTAGGTTGGCGAGTGGCGCTGGAGGCTAAGCCTCTGTATCTGTGATTAGAAGGTTGCTGGTTCAAGCCCAGCCTTGGCCGAATTATCACAGAGCAAGGGCCTTATCTCTATCACATAGAGATGTGTGTGAATCCTTTATTTGGCAAGATAGGGAAAAAAAGACATATATACGAAATACAGGCCACGCCCCTTAGGATAGCGAGTGGCGCTGCAGGCTAAGCCTCTGTATCTGTGATCAGAAAGTCGCTGGTTCAAGCCCAGCCTTGGCCAAATAGTCGCAGCGCACATCCTAGAGCATGGGCCTCAACTCCAACACGTACAGACAGGTGCTACGTGTGTGTGAATCCTTTGTTTGCCAAGATAGGGAATAAAAAGACATATATACGAAATACAGGCCACTCCCACAGGGATGGCGAGTGGCGCTGCAGGCTAAGCCTCTGTATCAGTGATCAGAAGGTTGTTGGTTCAAGGCCAGCCTTAGCCAGAAAGTCACAGGGCATTTTTTTTTTTTTTGCCAAAATATTTTTTTGAAAAATGGACTGGGGTGTGGCTAATCCTCTGTGCTTGTGATCAAGTCAGTGTGTTCGAGCCTGCCCTCAGCACAATAGTTACAGGGCAGGCCCTCGAGCACACTGACTGATCCTGCAGTGTGATCTCTCTCTCACTCCACACTCACCACACACACACACACACCACTCACTCCTCCACACGCCACACGGTCAGTCAGTGCTTTCAAGAGTCTGCCCAGCAACCACCCTGCTGAGGGCGGGCTCGAACCACCAACCTCAACCTTCTGATCACAAGCACAGCGACTTAACCCAGTGAGCCACTCACCAGTCCCATTCAGCCCTGCTCTGAATTTAACTTTTGACTCTCAAACACGTACGGGTCAGAGCAAATCCAGTTTACGGATCTGTGGCGATTTCTGAACAACTATTTATCCGGATCCAGTTCAGCCTCAACTTGCTATCTGGCCCCTCAGAATTGGGAAACCTGCCTCTACACACACATGAACTTTAATGACATCCCATTCTTAATACATAGGCTTTAATATGGAGTTGGCCCACCCTTTGCAGATATAACAGCTTCAACTCTACTGGGAAGGCTGTTCACAAGGATTAGGAGTCTGCTTGTGGGAATTTTTCATCATTCTTCCAGGAGAGCATTTGTGAGGTCAGGCACTGATGTTGGACGTGAAGGCCTGGCTCGCAGTCTCCACACTGACTCATCCCAAAGGTCACAGGCCACGCCCCCTGGGGTGGCGAGTGGCGCTGCAGGCTAAGCCTTTGTATCTGTGATTAGAAGGTTGCTGGTTCAAGCCCAGCCTTGGCCGAATAATCACAGAGCAAGGGCCTTATCTCTAACACATAGAGACAGGTGCTACGTGTGTGTGAATCCTTTGTTTGCCAAGATAGGGAAAAAAAAGATATATATATACGAAATACAGGCCACGCCCCTTAGGGTGGCGAGTGGCGCTGGAGGCTAAGCCTCTGTATCTGTGATTAGAAGGTTGCTGGTTCAAGCCCAGCCTTGGCCGAATTATCACAGAGCAAGGGCCTTATCTCTAACACATAGAGATGTGTGTGAATCCTTTATTTGGCAAGATAGGGAAAAAAAGACATATATACGAAAGACAGGCCACACACCTTAGGTTGGCGAGTGGCGCTGGAGGCTAAGCCTCTGTATCTGTGATTAGAAGGTTGCTGGTTCAAGCCCAGCCTTGGCCGAATTATCACAGAGCAAGGGCCTTATCTCTAACACATAGAGATGTGTGTGAATCCTTTATTTGGCAAGATAGGGAAAAAAAGACATATATACGAAATACAGGCCACACCCATTAGCTTGGCGAGTGGCGCTGGAGGCTAAGCCTCTGTATCTGTGATTAGAAGGTTGCTGGTTCAAGCCCAGCCTTGGCCGAATTATCACAGAGCAAGGGCCTTATCTCTATCACATAGAGATGTGTGTGAATCCTTTATTTGGCAAGATAGGGAAAAAAAGACATATATACGAAATACAGGCCACGCCCCTTAGGGTAGCGAGTGGCGCTGCAGGCTAAGCCTCTGTATCTGTGATCAGAAAGTCGCTGGTTCAAGCCCAGCCTTGGCCAAATAGTCGCAGCGCACATCCTAGAGCATGGGCCTCAACTCCAACACGTACAGACAGGTACTACGTGTGTGTGAATCCTTTGTTTGCCAAGATAGGGAATAAAAAGACATATATACGAAATACAGGCCACTCCCTCAGGGATGGCGAGTGGCGCTGCAGGCTAAGCCTCTGTATCAGTGATCAGAAGGTTGTTGGTTCAAGGCCAGCCTTAGCCAGAAAGTCACAGGGCATTTTTTTTTTTTTGCCAAAATATTTTTTTGAAAAATGGACTGGGGTGTGGCTAATCCTCTGTGCTTGTGATCAAGTCAGTGTGTTCGAGCCTGCCCTCAGCACAATAGTTACAGGGCAGGCCCTCGAGCACACTGACTGATCCTGCAGTATGATCTCTCTCTCACTCCACACTCACCACACACACACACACACCACTCACTCCTCCACACGCCACAGGGTCAGTCAGTGCTTTCAAGGGTCTGCCCAGCAACCACCCTGCTGAGGGCGGGCTCGAACCACCAACCTCAACCTTCTGATCACAAGCACAGCGACTTAACCCAGTGAGCCACTCACCAGTCCCATTCAGCCCTGCTCTGAATTTAACTTTTGACTCTCAAACACGTACGGGTCAGAGCAAATCCAGTTTACGGATCTGTGGCGATTTCTGAACAACTATTTATCCGGATCCAGTTCAGCCTCAACTTGCTATCTGGCCCCTCAGAATTGGGACACCTGCCTCTACACACACATGAACTTTAATGACATCCCATTCTTAATACATAGGCTTTAATATGGAGTTGGCCCACCCTTTGCAGATATAACAGCTTCAACTCTACTGGGAAGGCTGTTCACAAGGATTAGGAGTCTGCTTGTGGGAATTTTTCATCATTCTTCCAGGAGAGCATTTGTGAGGTCAGGCACTGATGTTGGACGTGAAGGCCTGGCTCGCAGTCTCCACACTGACTCATCCCAAAGGTCACAGGCCACGCCCCCTGGGGTGGCGAGTGGCGCTGCAGGCTAAGCCTTTGTATCTGTGATTAGAAGGTTGCTGGTTCAAGCCCAGCCTTGGCCGAATAATCACAGAGCAAGGGCCTTATCTCTAACACATAGAGACAGGTGCTACGTGTGTGTGAATCCTTTGTTTGCCAAGATAGGGAAAAAAAAGATATATATATACGAAATACAGGCCACGCCCCTTAGGGTGGCGAGTGGCGCTGGAGGCTAAGCCTCTGTATCTGTGATTAGAAGGTTGCTGGTTCAAGCCCAGCCTTGGCCGAATTATCACAGAGCAAGGGCCTTATCTCTAACACATAGAGATGTGTGTGAATCCTTTATTTGGCAAGATAGGGAAAAAAAGACATATATACGAAATACAGGTCACACCCCTTAGGTTGGCGAGTGGCGCTGGAGGCTAAGCCTCTGTATCTGTGATTAGAAGGTTGCTGGTTCAAGCCCAGCCTTGGCCGAATTATCACAGAGCAAGGGCCTTATCTCTATCACATAGAGATGTGTGTGAATCCTTTATTTGGCAAGATAGGGAAAAAAAGACATATATACGAAATACAGGCCACGCCCCTTAGGGAAGCGAGTGGCGCTGCAGGCTAAGCCTCTGTATCTGTGATCAGAAAGTCGCTGGTTCAAGCCCAGCCTTGGCCAAATAGTCGCAGCGCACATCCTAGAGCATGGGCCTCAACTCCAACACGTACAGACAGGTGCTACGTGTGTGTGAATCCTTTGTTTGCCAAGATAGGGAATAAAAAGACATATATACGAAATACAGGCCACTCCCACAGGGATGGCGAGTGGCGCTGCAGGCTAAGCCTCTGTATCAGTGATCAGAAGGTTGTTGGTTCAAGGCCAGCCTTAGCCAGAAAGTCACAGGGCATTTTTTTTTTTTTTGCCAAAATATTTTTTTGAAAAATGGACTGGGGTGTGGCTAATCCTTTGTGCTTGTGATCAAGTCAGTGTGTTCGAGCCTGCCCTCAGCACAATAGTTACAGGGCAGGCCCTCGAGCACACTGACTGATCCTGCAGTGTGATCTCTCTCTCACTCCACACTCACCACACACACACACACACACCACTCACTCCTCCACACGCCACACACCACAGGGTCAGTCAGTGCTTTCAAGGGTCTGCCCAGCAACCACCCTGCTGAGGGCGGGCTCAAACCACCAACCTCAACCTTCTGATCACAAGCACAGCGACTTAACCCAGTGAGCCACTCACCAGTCCCATTCAGCCCTGCTCTGAATTTAACTTTTGACTCTCAAACACGTACGGGTCAGAGCAAATCCAGTTTACGGATCTGTGGCGATTTCTGAACAACTATTTATCCGGATCCAGTTCAGCCTCAACTTGCTATCTGGCCCCTCAGAATTGGGACACCTGCCTCTACACACACATGAACTTTAATGACATCCCATTCTTAATACATAGGCTTTAATATGGAGTTGGCCCACCCTTTGCAGATATAACAGCTTCAACTCTACTGGGAAGGCTGTTCACAAGGATTAGGAGTCTGCTTGTGGGAATTTTTCATCATTCTTCCAGGAGAGCATTTGTGAGGTCAGGCACTGATGTTGGACGTGAAGGCCTGGCTCGCAGTCTCCACACTGACTCATCCCAAAGGTCACAGGCCACGCCCCCTGGGGTGGCGAGTGGCGCTGCAGGCTAAGCCTTTGTATCTGTGATTAGAAGGTTGCTGGTTCAAGCCCAGCCTTGGCCGAATAATCACAGAGCAAGGGCCTTATCTCTAACACATAGAGACAGGTGCTACGTGTGTGTGAATCCTTTGTTTGCCAAGATAGGGAAAAAAAAGATATATATATACGAAATACAGGCCACGCCCCTTAGGGTGGCGAGTGGCGCTGGAGGCTAAGCCTCTGTATCTGTGATTAGAAGGTTGCTGGTTCAAGCCCAGCCTTGGCCGAATTATCACAGAGCAAGGGCCTTATCTCTATCACATAGAGATGTGTGTGAATCCTTTATTTGGCAAGATAGGGAAAAAAAGACATATATACGAAATACAGGCCACGCCCCTTAGGATAGCGAGTGGCGCTGCAGGCTAAGCCTCTGTATCTGTGATCAGAAAGTCGCTGGTTCAAGCCCAGCCTTGGCCAAATAGTCGCAGCGCACATCCTAGAGCATGGGCCTCAACTCCAACACGTACAGACAGGTGCTACGTGTGTGTGAATCCTTTGTTTGCCAAGATAGGGAATAAAAAGACATATATACGAAATACAGGCCACTCCCACAGGGATGGCGAGTGGCGCTGCAGGCTAATCCTCTGTATCAGTGATCAGAAGGTTGTTGGTTCAAGGCCAGCCTTAGCCAGAAAGTCACAGGGCATTTTTTTTTTTTTTGCCAAAATATTTTTTTGAAAAATGGACTGGGGTGTGGCTAATCCTCTGTGCTTGTGATCAAGTCAGTGTGTTCGAGCCTGCCCTCAGCACAATAGTTACAGGGCAGGCCCTCGAGCACACTGACTGATCCTGCAGTGTGATCTCTCTCTCACTCCACACTCACCACACACACACACACACCTCCACACGCCACACTGTCAGTCAGTGCTTTCAAGAGTCTGCCCAGCAACCACCCTGCTGAGGGCGGGCTCGAACCACCAACCTCAACCTTCTGATCACAAGCACAGCGACTTAACCCAGTGAGCCACTCACCAGTCCCATTCAGCCCTGCTCTGAATTTAACTTTTGACTCTCAAACACGTACGGGTCAGAGCAAATCCAGTTTACGGATCTGTGGCGATTTCTGAACAACTATTTATCCGGATCCAGTTCAGCCTCAACTTGCTATCTGGCCCCTCAGAATTGGGACACCTGCCTCTACACACACATGAACTTTAATGACATCCCATTCTTAATACATAGGCTTTAATATGGAGTTGGCCCACCCTTTGCAGATATAACAGCTTCAACTCTACTGGGAAGGCTGTTCACAAGGATTAGGAGTCTGCTTGTGGGAATTTTTCATCATTCTTCCAGGAGAGCATTTGTGAGGTCAGGCACTGATGTTGGACGTGAAGGCCTGGCTCGCAGTCTCCACACTGACTCATCCCAAAGGTCACAGGCCACGCCCCCTGGGGTGGCGAGTGGCGCTGCAGGCTAAGCCTTTGTATCTGTGATTAGAAGGTTGCTGGTTCAAGCCCAGCCTTGGCCGAATAATCACAGAGCAAGGGCCTTATCTCTAACACATAGAGACAGGTGCTACGTGTGTGTGAATCCTTTGTTTGCCAAGATAGGGAAAAAAAAGATATATATATACGAAATACAGGCCACGCCCCTTAGGGTGGCGAGTGGCGCTGGAGGCTAAGCCTCTGTATCTGTGATTAGAAGGTTGCTGGTTCAAGCCCAGCCTTGGCCGAATTATCACAGAGCAAGGGCCTTATCTCTAACACATAGAGATGTGTGTGAATCCTTTATTTGGCAAGATAGGGAAAAAAAGACATATATACGAAAGACAGGCCACACACCTTAGGTTGGCGAGTGGCGCTGGAGGCTAAGCCTCTGTATCTGTGATTAGAAGGTTGCTGGTTCAAGCCCAGCCTTGGCCGAATTATCACAGAGCAAGGGCCTTATCTCTAACACATAGAGATGTGTGTGAATCCTTTATTTGGCAAGATAGGGAAAAAAAGACATATATACGAAATACAGGCCACACCCATTAGCTTGGCGAGTGGCGCTGGAGGCTAAGCCTCTGTATCTGTGATTAGAAGGTTGCTGGTTCAAGCCCAGCCTTGGCCGAATTATCACAGAGCAAGGGCCTTATCTCTATCACATAGAGATGTGTGTGAATCCTTTATTTGGCAAGATAGGGAAAAAAAGACATATATACGAAATACAGGCCACGCCCCTTAGGGTAGCGAGTGGCGCTGCAGGCTAAGCCTCTGTATCTGTGATCAGAAAGTCGCTGGTTCAAGCCCAGCCTTGGCCAAATAGTCGCAGCGCACATCCTAGAGCATGGGCCTCAACTCCAACACATACAGACAGGTACTACGTGTGTGTGAATCCTTTGTTTGCCAAGATAGGGAATAAAAAGACATATATACGAAATACAGGCCACTCCCACAGGGATGGCGAGTGGCGCTGCAGGCTAAGCCTCTGTATCAGTGATCAGAAGGTTGTTGGTTCAAGGCCAGCCTTAGCCAGAAAGTCACAGGGCATTTTTTTTTTTTTTTGCCAAAATATTTTTTTGAAAAATGGACTGGGGTGTGGCTAATCCTCTGTGCTTGTGATCAAGTCAGTGTGTTCGAGCCTGCCCTCAGCACAATAGTTACAGGGCAGGCCCTCGAGCACACTGACTGATCCTGCAGTGTGATCTCTCTCTCACTCCACACTCACCACACACACACACACACACACACACACACACCACTCACTCCTCCACACGCCACAGGGTCAGTCAGTGCTTTCAAGGGTCTGCCCAGCAACCACCCTGCTGAGGGCGGGCTCGAACCACCAACCTCAACCTTCCGATCACAAGCACAGCGACTTAACCCAGTGAGCCACTCACCAGTCCCATTCAGCCCTGCTCTGAATTTAACTTTTGACTCTCAAACACGTACGGGTCAGAGCAAATCCAGTCTACGGATCTGTGGCGATTTCTGAACAACTATTTATCCGGATCCAGTTCAGCCTCAACTTGCTATCTGGCCCCTCAGAATTGGGACACCTGCCTCTACACACACATGAACTTTAATGACATCCCATTCTCAATACATAGGCTTATTTAGTAGCAAAATGGACTTACTGCACTGGTGGCATCCTATCACGGTACCACGCTTGAATTCACTGAGCTCCTGAGAGCGACCCATTCTTTCAGAAATGTTTGTAGAAGCAGCCTGCATGCCTTGGTGCTTGATTTCATACACTTGTGACTATGGAAGTGATTGAAACACCTGAATTCAATTACCTGGAGGGGCGTCCCAATACTTTTGGCAATATAGTGTGTTTCCTTATTGGATTTTTTTTTCTTTCCTTTTTTTCCCTCCACCACCCCCCTCTGCGGAGGACTACTTTATTTCTATTTATTTATTTTTATTTATTTCCTCAAGAGAGGGAGAGGTTGAGAGAAGGGGAAAGAAGGACGAAAACAGAGAAGAAGGGAAATAGAGAGGGAGGGAGGGAAAAGAGGAAAAAAACATAATCTGCTTCAATACCTGCTGATGAGAGAAAACAACAACCAACATCTGTACGAATCACAATGAGCATGTTAAGGAGCAACAGCCGATCAAGACAGTGTGTGTCTGTGAGAACCTGTGTGTACACCTGTGTGTGTCTGTGAGAACCTGTGTGTACACCTGTGTGTGTCTGTGAGTACCTGTTTGTACACCTGTGTGTGTCTGTGAGAACCTGTTTGTACACCTGTGTGTGTCTGTGAGTACTTGTTTGTACACCTGTGTGTGTCTGTGAGTACCTGTTTGTACACCTGTGTGTGTCTGTGAGTACCTGTTTGTACACCTGTGTGTGTCTGTGAGAACCTGTTTGTACACCTGTGTGTGTCTGTGAGTACCTGTTTGTACACCTGTATGTGCCTGTGAGAACCTGTTTGTACACCTGTGTGTGTCTGTGAGTACCTGTTTGTACACCTGTATGTGTCTGTGAGAACCTGTTTGTACACCCGTGTGTGTCTGTGAGAACCTGTTTGTACACCTGTGTGTGTCTGTACCTGTTTGTACACCCGTATGTGTCTGTGAGAACCCGTTTGTACACCTGTGTGTGTCTGTGAGTACCTGTTTGTACACCTGTGTGTGTCTGTGAGAACCTGTTTGTACACCTGTGTGTGTCTGTACCTGTTTGTACACCTGCATGTGTCTGTGAGAACCTTTTTGTACACCTGCGTGTGTCTGTGAGTACCTGTTTGTACACCTGTGTGTGTCTGTGAGAACCTGTTTGTACACCTGTGTGTGTCTGTGAGAACCTGTTTGTACACCTGTGTGTGTCTGTGAGTACCTGTTTGTGTCTGTGAGAACCTGTTTGTACCCCTGTGTGCACACCTGTTTGTGTGAGCGCGCTGGTGTTCAAAAGGTTTCTCCATGTAAATGTCTAGTAGTGTGTGTGGGGAGCCACAGCCCCATCCCTCAGGACATGAAGCAGACACGGAGGAGACCCGGGCCCCAGACATCCAGAGGCCCCCCAGGGCATGGGAGCCCCCGGAGGACCACTGCAGGGAGTATTGCAGCCCTCACCCAGAAAAGGGCAGAGGAGAGCTCCGGAGGGAGGCCATCCGGCAGCCACAGTGCAGGAGCCCCAGGGGGCCGTGGCGGCGAGCCCGCAGGCTCCGCCAGCGGCCGGCCCCACCAGAACAGACCAGGCCCTAGGCCCGGAGATCCCCCCACCCCCCAGCAAGGGCCCGACAGGGCCAGGAGGGCCAGACCCCGCCAGGCAACTACTGAGGGTGAGCCAGCACCCAGCCCCGTACATCGAGAACCACCAACGCACCAGCGGCCGGGGGCCCCTTCCACCGGCAGGAAGTGTGGCGGGAGGGAATAGAGCCCGAGATGTTATTATAGGTGGAGTCTAGGACCCAACCTGACACGTGCGTATAGACAAACAGGCACACACATATACAAGCATACATTCCCACCCTCATGCACACATAAAAAAATATTTACACATTTATCCAACATTTAGACACAAAGAAATGAACGCTATACACATACTGTCACTCCCCATATATACTCTATGTGGACCCCTATTTTTAACTCTGGCGTGGAGACCAGAAGATCACCCCGGACCCCGCAGCAGCCGAGAAGCCCACCAGCCCAGACCCCGACCAGACGGCCAGCTCTTCCTCTCAGCCCCCAGCTCAAATGGCGAACAGAGAACGGGGGTGTGAAAAGACCCCATGCCCCCCTTCGCCCGCTCAGATGTGTTGTTGGTGCGTGTTGTTCTAAAGTGCTTTTAAAACAGGTGAAGGGCATAGCGATAACCATCCCCTGCCAACCAACAGCTGGTGTTAGCTCAGCCCCTCCCCAGAACCCTCAATGTCTATGTGTGATTAAAATTGAGATGTGGGCCCTGGCACCAGAGGTAAGGCTGAATGAACAGACCGCCCTCTGGATGCCATTCTGTGTGCCCACCCCCAAGGCCCTAAATCTATGTGTTGTGAGAGAGTAAGTAATGAGAGTGTCTACGTTGTAGTGTATGAATGAGGTACATGTGGTCGCGAGGGGACAGAGCAGGGATACCTCCCCTGTATCCCAGCCACACACCTGCACCCCAAAGCCCTACGTGTGTGGTGGTGTGATGGAGCGGAAGGAGGGAAGCACTTCGGGATGGGGAGGGAAGGAATGGGGGGGGGGACATACAAAGGGGCAAGCTGGTAAGGGTATATGTGAGTACAGGTGAGAAGCGGAAACATTGCTAGTACTGTAGCGCTGCGGAGACTGACGGTAAAGTATTCGATATGACATCACGTTAAATTAGCAGATTGACATGTATAAGCTAGACAGATGTTAATGGAAGAGGATTAGAGGAAATAAGAAAAATATATAACAGGTTCTTATCTGGACTGGCGTTAATATAACCATCGAGTGGTACTGGGGTCGCGGTACAGCTGCCCATCCACGTAGAGCTGGTCTGCGGCGATGACAGCTCGGGAGCCCTTCTGAATGAAGTTACGTCGGATTGGGAACAGAACTTTACGTCGCTCCAGGATCTCTTTGGGGAACTGGTCGTTTACGCAAAAGTCCGTTCCTTTCAGCTCCCTGCCTCTTCACCTGCTCCTTCTGCTTAAAATATCCAAATTTAGCCACAATAGAACGCGGTCTTAGCGCACCAGGCCTCTTGGCTCCCAGCCGATAAACTCTCTCAAAGCAGATGTTTTTCAGTGTCCGCCGATGGCTTCAAGTGGTTCTTGATAAAGGTTTTGACAGTAACTTCTGCGTCCTCTTCGGCTGATTCCGGAATGCCTGAAAACACCAGGTTATTTCTCATGCTACGGGCCTGTAGATCGATGACAGTCTCTTTTTTAATTTTCTTCATTCGGATGGGTCACATTTTCAGTTAGAGACTTAACCGAGTGAGGCGTTTCCACCTGCTGCTGGCTGAATTCCAAAGATTCCCTCAGGGATTTGAATTCCTGATGTAGAATCTCGACCAGAGCCAACCTCGCGTTGAAGCTGGACAATCGTTTGTCGATTGAATCCAGGATGTTTTTATTAGTGGGCGATGCTGTTCCAGGAGAGTCTGCCGGGCGACTTATCTTGGAGGACGGCGTTTCGCTTTGGGCTGGAGAGGATGTATTTGCGCTCTTCTTCATGACCATATTGTTGAAGTACCAGCCGATATACTCAAAATTCCAAATTCTCTTCGCTGTTCGTTCAGATTTTCCGCCAAGTCTCCGCTTCCCTCTCCTCTTTTTTCCTTATTGTCATGTGTATCTTTACCACTGTTGTACATGTCATCCTGTTGTATCCCCAACTATGCTACTGTGTGTGACCTCCCCCTATTTGCCTGCTGTGTGTCGCTGTGCGTTTCCTTAAGTACGATCCTTAAACGACATTAAAGAAGCAACTTTGTGTCAGTTCGCGCCTACTTACTGTACAGATAATATTCAAATGCCTGTAGTAAACTTAATTCAATAGATCAGGACATAAACAGACGACACTTAAACGCGCTTGATGCAGCTTTCAGTGCAAATGTAATGACGAAGACATCGCTGGAATATATTTCTCGTGATTGGCAGTAAATGAACTTTTCAATCAGTATACCGACTCGTGTAATTAATGTATGAATAACTGAGAATGACCCTGAGCTAAATAGAAACGTCACCAGATAAGTTTGCACATATCAGTATTTAAAGGACATAGAGACACACACTACAAGGTACTACACCGGACGGCGCTCCAACGTAAACATCTAAACACCATCCCTTTTAAAATCCAGAAAATGGATACGCTCTTAATACTACACGGTAACAGCATCACGTTGAGAAACTGGTGCTCTTTCGGGAATTTTGAGGCGGCTCTTAAAAGAGCCTTTGTTTGAAGGTAGTTTCGAGCACAGAAATTTATGCACGTTCCCCACGGATACGGCGAGCCAGCTGAATATCTTTAGGCATGATGGTCACTCGCTTGGCATGAATGGCGCACAGGTTGGTGTCCTCAAACAGACCGACCAGATACGCCTCGCTTGCCTCCTGCAGCGCCATAACAGCCGAGCTCTGGAAGCGCAGGTCGGTCTTGAAATCCTGAGCGATTTCCCTCACCAGACGCTGGAAGGGCAGCTTGCGGATCAGCAGCTCGGTGGACTTCTGATAACGCCGGATCTCTCGCAGAGCCACGGTTCCGGGCCGGTATCTATGAGGCTTCTTGACGCCACCAGTAGCCGGAGCACTTTTACGTGCCGCTTTGGTAGCCAACTGCTTCCTGGGCGCTTTGCCGCCAGTAGATTTACGCGCAGTCTGCTTGGTTCTTGCCATGCTTACAACTTCTCCACACTTGTTAAACAAAACAGTAATTTTCTTCGCAGTAACACAAGCTTATAAAGCAGTAGTAACCTGCTTTGATTGGTTGAGGTTCATTCCACGTCTCCATTGGTACAGCGACGTCTTCGTTCCTCTTCCTATTGGATGAGGAGCTTTGGCGCCCAAAGTCAAATACACCGCTCCCTTTAGCTATTTTAATCGCGAGTGATCTAATAAAATCATGAGAAAATATTTACAAACAGTTATCGAAAACACATACATTCGGAGTTAAATTCCTAAGCAATAGGCATGTTGAAATTGGACTTGTAGAGTAGAATGATATTCAGTAAAAGGACTTTGCTGTACGATATGTCGTATTCACACATGAAACAAAAGCACATTTTGTAACTTGGAGACTGATCATCATCTTCGTTATTGCTGTTGAAACCAAATAACCTATTGTGAGTATTATGGCCAGACCATCGTGCACAAGTGTCATGATTCAGTGTCATGTGCGATAATGATCTAATGTCTGACCCGTTATACGACGGCTTGAGTGTCACTCTCCTCCCCCCATTTTGTACATTACGTATGTAAATAGCAATTAAAGATCTAGACCATTTAAGCCTTCTAGACAGAAACCTCCGCCGATTAAGTTTTAATACATGTAAAAAACTCAGCACTCTGGCAGTTTTGACATTCCGGCTCTTTTACGGAAAACATGGGTGGCTCTTAAAAGAGCCGTTTGTGGTTAACGCAAGTCCAAGATGCCCAGTTTACTTGGTCTTCGCCGGCTTCTCAGTCTTCTTGGGCAGCAGCACAGCCTGAATGTTGGGCAACACGCCACCCTGAGCGATAGTCACACCGCCCAGTAGTTTGTTCAGCTCTTCGTCGTTACGAACGGCAAGCTGCAGGTGACGAGGAATGATGCGCGTCTTCTTGTTGTCGCGGGCAGCGTTACCAGCCAACTCCAGGATTTCAGCAGTGAGATACTCGAGCACAGCAGCCAAATAGACTGGAGCTCCAGCACCAACTCGCTCGGCATAGTTACCTTTACGGAGCAGCCTGTGGACACGGCCGACAGGGAACTGCAAACCAGCCCTGGAAGAACGGGTCTTGGCCTTTGCTCTGGCTTTGCCACCGGTTTTACCTCTTCCGCTCATTATATTGCTGTACTTAGATATCACAAGAATGTCTTTTCCCGTCTCATCTTCTTCACTTATACGACATACAGCAATTTCATTGGCTGCACCCGTTCTTATGAAGTTATCCAATGAAATTGAAGGAGTGAACCGCCCAGTCGCTTAAAGTAATAATTCAATGTGCAGTTGAACTTTCTATAAACAGTATTTCGCGTCCGATAATGAAAAACACTACACACTCATAATTATTATTTTTCACAAAATATATTAAAGGTGTCGTTAGAAGAAATACACTAAGACCTACCAATCAAGGCAGAAATCTTGGTGTAATCATACACTTGGCCTTTAATATCGACAGCTGCATGAGGTCAATTACAAAATCAGCGCACTACCACCTTACAAACAAAGCAAGAATTAAAGATTTTTTGCCTAAACAACACACATAATAGCTTTTAGAATAACACTTATTCGTGGCAAAAAATTATCAGACAGCCGCAGTTCCTCCGGAATGCCGCCAGATTCCTCACTAACAACAAGAAAGTGCAGTATATGATTGATTTTGAAATACTGATTTGGGATTCCCTCGGACGTAAATACATTTCGGATTTACTTGAACAGCACGAGGCACCCACACGCCTGAGGTCACCTGGCGAAGGTTTACTCAGTGATACGAGAATCGAGACCAAACGAGGCGAAGCAGCGGTCAGTTTCTATCCCCCCCGTACGTGGAACAAGCTTCCTCAAAACCTGAGACCTGCTCGAACCGTTAGCTTATTAAATCAGGACTAAGATATTGTTTGCTGCACATTTTCAATAAATAAAATTAGTCGCCCACTCGCTACGATGTAACTTCTATTCAGTCAACTACCTAAGCAGAATTTTACGTTTATATGCAAAATTTATGGTACTGTAAAGTTGCTGGGGGAAACATGGGATTCCAGGATCATTGTATCTCGCATCTCATCATATTATGACTTCGCATATGCATGCTAATGTGAACACACTGCAGCTTTAATGGGAACAAATAACTGTTGTGTCATATTTACCCGACTACGATACACATTTGAAAATGATAAAATAGAAATAAATCCAGATAAAGCTCTACTTCTGAGATCAGTGGGTGGCTCTTAAAAGAGCCTTTTTGTTCTCCAAGGTTTGGAAATCAGCAGCTGTCCCTTCACTTCTTCTTGGGAGCGGCTTTTTTGGCTCTGGTAGCCTTGGGTTTAGCGACTTTAGGCTTGGCTGCCTTTACTTTCTTCGGGCTCTTGGTGGCCTTCTTTGCTGCCGCCGGCTTTTTCGCCTTCTTGGGACTCTTGGTCGCTTTCTTGGCTACCGCCGGCTTCTTTACCTTCTTGGGAGACTTTTTGGCGGCTGTCGGCTTCTTAGCTGCTGCCGGCTTCTTGGCTGCTGAGGACGCCGCCTTCTTAGGCTTCTTCGCCGCCGCGGGTTTCTTTGCTGCTGGTTTCTTGACTTTAGGAGCGGCTTTCTTCGCGGGCTTCTTGACGGTTTCGCTCTGCTTCTTGTTCAGCTTGAAGGAGCCAGAGGCGCCGGTTCCCTTGGTCTGAAGCAGAGTCCCTTTGGTCACCAGAGCCTTAATTGCTAGCTTTACGCGGGAGTTGTTCTTCTCCACGTCGTAGCCGCCGGCTGCCAGAGACTTCTTCAAAGCGGCAAGAGACAGGCCGTTCCTTTCTTTGGAGGCGGACACAGCCTTCACAATCAACTCCCCGACACTGGGGCCCGATTTCTTCGGCTTAGGTGCCGCTTTCTTCTTGGCTGCCTTGGCCGGAGCGGCGGCGGGAGCTGGAGCGACTTCTGCCATCTTCCTATTAACTCTTCACTTTCGGATGTGTCACACAGTCAGCAAACACTGGTCTGTTCGTACTGGTGCGTCACGGCGGGTTCTTCTTAAACTCGCCATGAGAACCATGTAGACTCAACCTAAGCTGTGCATAGCGCGCGACGCCGCTTTCCCTAGTGTTTTCTCCTCGCGTGAAGCCAAATAGTCCAAAAGCTGCATTAATGTTTAGTAAGAAAGGCACACTAAAGACTATAATTATTCATGTTACCGATTGCAGAAATTAGGACTCCATTAACATAGCCTGGATACTGGCATAAAACAAAGGACGTACACGAGGTATAAAACTGATTTCAAATACAATCACACGCGTCGTACTTTGAAGTTAATATGGTTAATATTATGCAAGATATTACAAAATGCTGTTGCTTCAGCGGTGGTTATTTTGAGAGACTGCAGAGAATAAAGCAAGCAAAATGATTCAAAGTGATGAAAGGTTAGCCTACTCCGAGAAGCTAAATTTCACCTGTCTATAGCGAACCCCGCATTTCACAGTGACTCCGTGAAACCCGAAAGTTCTCAGATGCATTTGCGTTGCAGTTCTGCCGTGATGTTCAAAGCTTTGCAATACTGACAGGCGACTGAATTTCTCGTTCCTAACGTGCTTCCATTGTACCAAATAATGGCACAATGAAGCCTTATTCGATGCTTTTCAGTAAATTTATAATTGTCACAGATTAAATCGCAACACGTGCTTTTCTGTCTATTCCACTTCAACATACAGCCACAATATCAACCTGCTTAAACGCAGAAGCTACACAAAGGCGTTTGCTCCTTTTTTATGTTGTGGGTGGCTCTTAAAAGAGCCTTTGGTTTCTATTGCAAAGCGGCAGGGGCTTTACTTGGAGCTGGTGTACTTGGTGACAGCCTTGGTTCCCTCAGACACGGCGTGCTTGGCCAACTCGCCAGGAAGCAGAAGGCGCACGGCTGTCTGGATCTCCCTGGAAGTGATGGTGGAGCGCTTGTTGTAGTGAGCCAGACGGGACGCCTCACCGGCAATACGCTCGAAGATATCATTGACGAAAGAATTCATGATACCCATGGCCTTGGAAGAAATACCCGTGTCCGGATGAACCTGCTTCAGGACCTTGTACACGTAAATGGCGTAGCTCTCCTTCCTGGACCTCTTGCGCTTCTTTCCCCCTTTTCCGGCAGTCTTCGTCACTGCCTTCTTCGAGCCCTTCTTGGGCGCAGACTTCGCTGGCTCAGGCATGTTGTTGCTATCGACTAACACAAGTACAATGATTTACCGCTTACTCGCCCTCCTTATATTTAGGCCATATGCAAATTAGGCAGGGATGGTGAAGAACGCTACTGGGCGCTGAAAGACCGCCCGATAACATTCAAACGCTATTGGCTCAGATCAGCTACTATCGCGAAACCTCTTTCATACGCATGAATTCAGAAACAGATTCAGAATATTTTATTGATCCATGAGGAAATTATGTGGTTACAGTTGCTCCCGAATAATAAGAATATAATTAAGAAGTTAAATGCCAATATTACCATTCTATGTTATATACGCACAATGTACAAACAATATCCTAAAATATTACAGAAAGTTAACTATACACGGGGTTGAATTGAGGTATGTATTTGTAGTGTAGTGTAATACTTGTGCTTATGTGGAGGAGAGATGATTTCCTGTGTCGTTTGTGCCGGTTGGGGGAAAAAACAAGCATTTTACATTCACGGGAACTGAAACGGTCGTTGACTGCTAAGACGATCCTACTTGTACTTTTTAAAAGTACGCCAACTTGCCATAAAGTATCCCAGTAATTGGACTCGGGAAAGCACAGTCCAGTTGAGAATTTCCACCTCTCAAGCCAAGTACCTCATACCCCCCCCAAAGTCAACTAGGATAGTTAAAACCATCTTCTCTCTGTACGAGATCATTTCTTAATCCTTCATCCAAGCCTTTGCTGCGCAGTCTGCAGCAGCTGTAATTTTTCCACTACATTAAAACTTGTGACAATCCTCTTCACTAGTACACCTTGGCGGACTCGAGAATGACGATAGAGGAGTTGCTGAACTACTTGTTAGAGCTACAGCGAGAAAGAACGATTTGTACTCGGATCACGAAACGCGCATTGTATACACCAAATTATTAGTCTTCCCTCCTTTAGGAGGGATTGGGTGGCTCATCTACCTAGAATATGTATTACCAGTCGGATACATGCACAACGTATTTATACCACACACATGACCATTTGCCTTTTTAGAATGAAGTGGGTGGCTCTGAAAAGAGCCTTTGGGTTTGTAGGTTCACTCGCTGTTGCTTTCACGCTTAGCCGCCGAAACCGTACAGAGTGCGGCCCTGGCGCTTGAGAGCGTACACGACATCCATGGCGGTGACGGTCTTTCTCTTGGCGTGTTCGGTGTAGGTAACAGCGTCGCGAATAACGTTCTCCAGAAACACCTTCAGCACACCACGAGTTTCTTCATAGATGAGGCCGGAGATACGCTTGACACCACCTCGGCGGGCAAGACGACGAATGGCCGGCTTGGTAATACCCTGGATGTTGTCACGAAGAACTTTACGATGGCGCTTAGCACCACCCTTTCCGAGTCCTTTACCTCCCTTTCCTCGACCAGACATTGTTGTTTCTGCGTTCAAAATGAAAGTAGATGACTTGTTCTGCGCCCATGTTCTGTTATACACGTAAGCACTACCTGATTGAAACCATGGAGCGACTTCAGGCCGATTGGTCGCGACCGTTCGCTCGTTTTTCTGCAAAAGGTTCCGTATTTCTGTATGCTTAGTAGTTTTTGCCTTGTTTCAACTTCAAAATAATAATTATTATTGCTACACTTTTGGATGTACAAGGGGTATTGGAAGTGGATATACAAAGGGTGTTCTGACATCTGTAAAGTATATATCTCTTTCACTGACGACTTTAAGACATATTTGTTCGAGTTTCTGCAATACGGCAAAATCAGGCGATAAACTGAAAAACATTCAAGGACGCTACACGATGTACGCCATAATAAAGAGGCAGTTCATTCACGTGAATCTGTGACATTATTCCCTGCCGCTGTTATTCCCAGTTATTAAATGAATAGTTGTGTTTATTTAGAATATTCATAGATTCAGGACTAACATAAGGTAGCTAACAGAAACTCAGACTAACAAAAGGTGCAAATACATAGTTGATTACGTTGTGTTGATTACATTATAATGTTTACATTGTAATGATTGCATCATGGATATCTGGCATACTTTTTAATACGTATTCTACGTTATATAGTGCTAAATAATATTTCATATATTTCCCCCTTTGGGTCTCCAAGGAGTCCCACACACAATCCTGTCCATCCAGCCTAAGAAGGAGGGCAAAAATCATATGTCCTAGGGAAATTCCACTCCCAGCCCGCCACAGGCGCGGGCCCCCTTTGGGGTCCATGGCAGGCATGGCTCACAAACTACTAACACTGAGAGTCAACCAACAGCAGCACAGGGGGTACATCAGGAAAGGGAGGGGAGGATCGCCATACAATGACCTCCCCTAGATATATTGCATATACAGCAGGACTACAAAAGCTATTACAAACCCAATACAAAAACAGATATATGTAATACAAAGATAAGTAAAAGGTTAACTAATAACATTGCAGACTATTATAACAGACAGTCTGTCCTAATCAGAAAAAATCCCAGATGTCGTGGGAGGCAGGCATGCTGCAGGTCTCCTGCTCGGAGTATTCACACACGGAACGGCCGAACTTCAGCTATGGACAGGACTGCATCCAAGGTGTCTATGTCGCCATCCGTTTCCGTGTTGGTCCAGGAGGATGCCGCTCCAAACGGTCCTCCCACCACTCTAGACATTGCAGCTATAGTCGCCTGCCAGGCCAGTGCTCTCCCCACTAGGGAGCGAACAAGAGGAACTACACAACAAAAGATTAGTAGCAGAGCAAAAATGAGCACAGCACCCACACAGAGTGCTTTCATAAGGGCTTGCTGCCAATTTCCCCACATATCATACCACCAGTCAAACAACCCGTCATGTTGTCCTGCATTTCTTGCCATCTCACCCTGTAACCCCTGCAACTTTCTCATAGCCTCAGTAAAGGAACCATCTGGGGCTGTATTATTAGGAATAAACGTACAGCACTGATCCCTAAACAGCACACACACTCCCCCTTTTTCTACCAGGAGCCAATCCAGGGCCATCCTGTTCTGCCAGGTCATCAGACTGGTGGCCTGAAGCTGCTCCCCCAGAGAGTATAGTTGGTAAACCTCTGCTGATTATCCATCCATCCATCCATTTTCCAAACCGCTTATCCTATCGGCTCCTCTGCTGATTATATTAGAAATAATTCATCTATTCCACATTTTTGTTAAGAGTAGGCTAAATTACTATTGATTCAAAACCAGCAGCTATCTCACTTCTCGCCTAATATTTCTCTGGAATGCCCCTCAGCTGGCCAATCGCATCTATATATACATTGGGATCCTTCTCATGATTTGCAACAAATCTGCGGGACCTAGACGGTCGTCTTCTAGAATATATATCCACCTGGCTGGCTAACATTACCCTGGCGCAGAGGCCTCCCCTATTATAGGGAAGAGTAGGCCTCAATCCACCCTCCTTACCACACAGCCACCACACATCTGCCAAGGGGCACACTCTGGTCTTCTAGCACATCCAGTGGAACACGTGATAGTTCTCCATTCTGTAATCGGGGACCTTTCACATCCCAAACAGTTCCACAGATTCCCCAGAAGATACCTACCTCCTCTGGCCCTTCATTTGTAAAACACTCATAAAGAAGTCCCTTGAAAAAACTCGATTTGTTCACCATAATATCTTGCTGCCCCCCTTCCCAGGGATTAAACTGCCCACAATGCTTTTCCACCCTGTAAGCATATTTAGAATTTCCCTGATATATCAGACACTGATATGGGCAGTATGGTATGCGCTCTGACTGGTTAGATATGGGTCTGCAGTCTTTCTCAGGAGCCTGCCACTCATGACACAGACTCTTCCAGAATCTCATAATCCTCTCCATTTCCCATTCTTCACACCGTTTATTAGTGTATGGGAACGGGACTACCATCACTGAAGGGTGAGAACCTGCACACAACACACAACCCTCCTGCCCTAATGAAGCGGCGGTATACTTAGCCCATTTATACCACCAATTTCCAAGTGTATGTTTTGCTAACCCATTCAGGTCTACTTCATCCTGGGCATATTCTACAATTTGCTCACTCTCCTCACTCCCATATCTCCTCCCTATTTCTCTCCGCCTTCGCTCATTGTTATCTGAGAGGTTATTCAGCATCAAAGGACCTGGCTGAGTCAGTGAAGACAGTTGTCCTGAACTGACCTGACCTGATATATCTGATATATCATTCACATCAGTAATATCGCTGTCAGCCCACAGCTTCGTGTCCTGTCTGGAGTAGCTGACCTGCTTGCGATGCTCCCTCTTGACCCTCAGTCCATTCTGAACCTGAAACTGGCTCCACCCCAAGCTGTGGAGCTCCTCTGGGAGCTCCATCAGGGCCATCTGAGCCAAGGGCAGCTGCATCCTCTGTGTCGTTTTCAGTGACTGCCTTTCGTGTGGTACTCTAGTGCAGTGGTTCAAATGATACCATGTGTTACTCCCTTCTACCTGTACCGCTGTTGCTGGGGCTCGTGCCACTTTCGCCGGAACATTCGCAGGTAGACTTTATCTCCTGGAAAGATGACTGGCTCCTCCTGGTCTGTGTCTTCTTTCTGTGCTTTCTCCTTTTCCTGTTTGGAAATAGCATTGTGTATTTTGGTTAACGTCCTCATGTACAACTTTAATTCATCCCCCAGCTGATCTAGGCTGGGTCCCTTATATGGCCCCCTCCAAGTCGATCCAGGCATTGGTCTCCCTGTCAGCATTTCATGCGGAGACAAATGCGTCACCCTGTGCGTTTCCATCCGATACGCCATCATGGCTAATGGTAGTGCATCCACCCAGTTCATTTTCGTGGTGGCGCAAATCTTCATAGATTCAGGACTAACATAAAGTAGCTAACAAAAGGTGCAAATACACACTCAATTGATTAAGATAAGATAAGATAGGACTTTATTGATCCCACAGTGGGGAAATTTGCGTGTTAACGCAGCTCCAGCCAGATAGCAAGAGTTTACAAGAGTAAAGAATATAAAAAAATACAAGAATAAGAATATAAAATAAAAATATAAAAAGACCACTAATACAAGAGTAGTAATAATGCCTATGTGCACCCATACACAGTATGAAATATGGGTAGTGGGTTGTGGAAAGTGTAAGTAGTAATAAATATCAACTATTTAACTACTATATCTACAATTTACTACTGAGGTAGTGCTGGGTATTGGCATGTACATATATACACCCGTTCTATGCACCTACATCCATACATTATATACAGATATGCCTCTACATATACGTAAACTGTAGATGCATAACCATAAACATATACATGCACATGCCCATACCTCTACAAGGTGCGTTATGTGCGAAGTGGTAGGTAATGGTGACCTTAGAGGTAGTCTCTGGTGACTCATGACATCATTGTGTTATAGAGTCTAACTGCTGTCGGGATGAATGATCTGCGAAAGCGCTCCTTCCTGCAGCGAGGGTGTATCAGTCTCTGACTGAAGGAGCTGCTCAGCGCACTCACAGTCTCATACAGGGGGTGATGAGGGTTGTTCATGATGGATGTCAGCTTCGCTAACATCCTCCTCTCACCCACCACCTCCACAGTCTCCAGAGGGCATCCCAGCACAGAGCTTGACCTCCGTACCAGTTTGTCAATTTTGCTTCTGTCCCTTTCCATGCATCCGCTCCCCCAGCAGGCCACTGCATAGAAAAGGGCGGATGCCACCACAGAATTGTAGAATGTCCTTAACAGGGTCCTGCATATTCCGACGGACCTCAGTCTCCACAACAGGTAGAATCGACTCTGTACCTTCTTATACAGGACGTCCGTATTTGTAGTCCAGTCCAGTTTATTGTTGAGGCGAACACCCAGGTACTTGTAAGAGTCTCAATGACTTTTTCCTGGATGCTCACCGGTGTTGGAGGGGGTGCCTTCCTCCTAAAGTCAATGACCATCTCATTATAATTTATACATTATAATTAGTTACATTAATTAATATGATTACATTATAATGTTTACATCATGTAAATTTGGCACACTAATATGTATTCTACGTTACATTACACGAAATAATGTTCCATAGTATCGAGGATGTTCTAATGAAACCGTCTATTACATACTATATCAGACAGTGCTCCAGTACAAATACCTAGATAGCCTCCCATTTGAAATGCAGAAAAAGGTTGTAATACTAGACATCAGCATTTGGTAAAGAGAAATGGGCGCTCTTTCGGGAATTTTGAGGCGGCTCTTAAAAGAGCCTTTGTTTGAAGGTAGTTTCGAGCACAAAAATTTATGCACGTTCCCCACGGATACGGCGAGCCAGCTGAATATCTTTAGGCATGATGGTCACTCGCTTGGCATGAATGGCGCACAGGTTGGTGTCCTCAAACAGACCGACCAGATACGCCTCGCTTGCCTCCTGCAGCGCCATAACAGCCGAGCTCTGGAAGCGCAGGTCGGTCTTGAAATCCTGAGCGATTTCCCTCACCAGACGCTGGAAGGGCAGCTTGCGGATCAGCAGCTCGGTGGACTTCTGATAACGCCGGATCTCTCGCAGAGCCACGGTTCCGGGCCGGTATCTATGAGGCTTCTTGACGCCACCAGTAGCCGGAGCACTTTTACGTGCCGCTTTGGTAGCCAACTGCTTCCTGGGCGCTTTGCCACCAGTAGATTTACGCGCGGTCTGCTTGGTTCTTGCCATGCTTACAACTTCTCCACACTTGTTAAACAAAACAGTAATTTTCTTCACAGTAACACAAGCTTATAAAGCAGTAGTAACCTGCTTTGATTGGTTGAGGTTCATTCCACGTCTCCATTGGTACAGCGGTGTCTTCGTTCCTCTTCCTATTGGATGAGGAGCTTTGGCGCCCAAAGTCAAATACACCGCTCCCTTTAGCTATTTTAATCGCGAGTGATCTAATAAAATATTTACAAACAGTTGACGAAAACACATACATTCGGAGTTAAATTCCTAAGCAATAGGCATGTTGAAATTGGACTTGTAGAGTAGAATGACATTCAGTAAAAGGACTTTGCTGTATGATATGTCGTATTCACACATGAAACGAAAGCACATTTTGTAACTTGGAGACTGATCATCATCTTCGTTATTGCAATATGTTTCACACGTATATTCATACATTTCACATGTATGAAGCCAACAAATAACCTATTGTGAGTATTATGGCCAGACCGTCATGCACAAGTGTCATGTGCGATAATGACCTAAAAGTCTGACCAGTTATACGATAGTTTGAGTGTCACTCTCCGCCCCCCATTTTGTACATTGCGTATGTAAATAGCAATTAAAGATCTAGACCATTTTAAGCCTTCTAGACAGAAACCTCCGCCGATTAAGTTTTAATACATGTAAAAAACACCGCACTCTCGCAGTTTTGACATTTCGGCTCTTTTACGGAAAACATGGGTGGCTCTTAAAAGAGCCGTTTGTTGTTAACGCAAGTCCAAGATGCCCAGTTTACTTGGTCTTCGCCGGCTTCTCGGTCTTCTTGGGCAGCAGCACAGCCTGAATGTTGGGCAACACGCCACCCTGAGCGATAGTCACACCGCCCAGCAGTTTGTTCAGCTCTTCGTCGTTACGAACGGCAAGCTGCAGGTGACGAGGAATGATGCGCGTCTTCTTGTTGTCGCGTGCAGCGTTACCAGCCAACTCCAGGATTTCAGCAGTGAGATACTCGAGCACAGCAGCCAAATAGACTGGAGCTCCAGCACCAACTCGCTCGGCATAGTTACCTTTACGGAGCAGCCTGTGGACACGGCCGACAGGGAACTGCAAACCAGCCCTGGAGGAACGGGTCTTGGCCTTTGCCCTGGCTTTGCCACCGGTTTTACCTCTTCCGCTCATTATATTGCAGTATTTAGATATCACAAGAATGTCGCTTCCAGTCTCATCTTCTTCACTTATACGACATACAGCAATTTCATTGGCTGCACCCGTTCTTATGAAGTTATCCAATGAAATTGAAGGAGCGAACCGCCCAGTCGCTGAAAGTAATAATTCAATATGCAGTTGAACTTTCTATAAACAGTATTTCGCGTCCGATAATGAAAAACACTACACACTCATAATTATTATTTTTCACAAAATATATTAAAGGTGTCGTTAGAAGAAAGACACTAAAACCTACCAATCAAGGCAGAAATCTTGGTGCAATCATACACTTGGCCTTTAATATCGACAGCTGCATGAGGTCAATTACAAAATCAGCGCACTACCACCTTACAAACAAAGCAAGAATTAAAGATTTTTTGCCTAAACAACACACAATAGCTTTTAGAATAACACTTATTCGTGGCAAAAAATTATCAGACAGCCGCAGTTCCTCCGGAATGCCGCCAGATTCCTCACTAACAACAAGAAAGTGCAGTATATGATTGATTTTGAAATACTGCTTTGGGATTCCCTCGGACGTAAATACATTTCGGATTTACTTGAACAGCACGAGGCACCCACACGCCTGAGGTCACCTGGCGAAGGTTTACTCAGTGATACGAGAATCGAGACCAAACGAGGGGAAACATGGGAAACCAGGATCATTGTATCTCGCATCTCATCATATTATGACTTCGTGTATGCATGCTAATGTGAACACACTGCAGCTTTAATGGGAACAAATAACTGTTGTGTCATATTTACCCGACTACGATACACATTTGAAAATGATAAAATATAAATAAATCCAGATAAAGCTCTACTTCTGAGATCAGTGGGTGGCTCTTAAAAGAGCCTTTTTGTTCTCCAAGGTTTGGAAATCAGCAGCTGTCCCTTCACTTCTTCTTGGGAGCGGCTTTTTTGGCTTTGGTAGCCTTGGGTTTAGCGACTTTAGGCTTGGCTGCCTTTACTTTCTTCGGGCTCTTGGTGGCCTTCTTTGCTGCCGCCGGCTTTTTCGCCTTCTTGGGACTCTTGGTCGCTTTCTTGGCTACCGCCGGCTTCTTTGCCTTCTTGGGAGACTTTTTGGCGGCTGTCGGCTTCTTGGGTGCTGCCGGCTTCTTGGGTGCTGAGGACGCCGCCTTCTTAGGCTTCTTCGCCGCCGCGGGTTTCTTTGCTGCTGGTTTCTTGACTTTAGGAGCGGCTTTCTTCGCGGGCTTCTTGACGGTTTCGCTTTCCTTCTTGTTCAGCTTGAAGGAGCCAGCGGCGCCAGTTCCCTTGGTCTGAAGCAGAGTCCCTTTGGTCACCAGAGCCTTAATTGCTAGCTTTACGCGGGAGTTGTTCTTCTCCACGTCGTAGCCACCGGCTGCCAGAGACTTCTTCAGAGCGACAAGAGACACGCCGTTTCTTTCTTTGGAGGCGGACACAGCCTTCACAATCAACTCCCCGACACTGGGGCCCGATTTCTTCGGCTTAGGTGCCGCTTTCTTCTTGGCTGCCTTGGCCGGAGCGGCGGCGGGAGCTGGAGCGACTTCTGCCATCTTCCTATTAACTCTTCACTTTCGGATGTGTCACACAGTCAGCAAACACTGGTCTGTTCGTACTGGTGCGTCACGGCGGGTTCTTCTTAAACTCGCCATGAGAACCATGTAGACTCAACCTACGCTTTGCTAGCGCGCGACGCCGCTTTCTCTAGCGTTTTCTCCTCGCGTAAAGCCAAATAGTCCAAAAGCTGCATTAATGTTTAGTAATAAAGGCACACTAAAGACTATAATTATTCATGTTACCGATTGCAGAAATTAGGACTCCATTAACATAGCCTGGATACTGGCATAAAACAAAGGACGTACACGAGGTATAAAACTGATTTCAAATACAATCACACGCGTCGTACTTTGAAGTTAATATGGTTAATATTATGCAAGATATTACAAAATGCTGTTGCTTCAGCGGTGGTTATTTTGAGAGACTGCAGAGAATAAAGCAAGCAAAATGATTCAAAGTGATGAAAGGTTAGCCTACTCCGAGAAGCTAAATTTCACCTGTCTATAGCGAACCCCGCATTTCACAGTGACTCCGTGAAACCCGAAAGTTCTCAGATGCATTTGCGTTGCAGTTCTGCCGTGATGTTCAAAGCTTTGCAATACTGACAGGCGACTGAATTTCTCGTTCCTAACGTGCTTCCATTGTACCAAATAATGGCACAATGAAGCCTTATTCGATGCTTTTCAGTAAATTTATAATTGTCACAGATTAAATCGCAACACGTGCTTTTCTGTCTATTCCACTTCAACATACAGCCACAATATCAACCTGCTTAAACGCAGAAGCTACACAAAGGCGTTTGCTCCTTTTTTATGTTGTGGGTGGCTCTTAAAAGAGCCTTTGGTTTCTATTGCAAAGCGGCAGGGGCTTTACTTGGAGCTGGTGTACTTGGTGACAGCCTTGGTTCCCTCAGACACGGCGTGCTTGGCCAACTCGCCAGGAAGCAGAAGGCGCACGGCTGTCTGGATCTCCCTGGAAGTGATGGTGGAGCGCTTGTTGTAGTGAGCCAGACGGGACGCCTCACCGGCAATACGCTCGAAGATATCATTGACGAAAGAATTCATGATACCCATGGCCTTGGAAGAAATACCCGTGTCCGGATGAACCTGCTTCAGGACCTTGTACACGTAAATGGCGTAGCTCTCCTTCCTGGACCTCTTGCGCTTCTTTCCCCCTTTTCCGGCAGTCTTCGTCACTGCCTTCTTCGAGCCCTTCTTGGGCGCAGACTTCGCTGGCTCAGGCATGTTGTTGCTATCGACTAACACAAGTACAATGATTTACCGCTTACTCGCCCTCCTTATATTTAGGCCATATGCAAATTAGGCAGGGATGGTGAAGAACGCTACTGGGCGCTGAAAGACCGCCCGATAACATTCAAACGCTATTGGCTCAGATCAGCTACTATCGCGAAACCTCTTTCATACGCATGAATTCAGAAACAGATTCAGAATATTTTATTGATCCATGAGGAAATTATGTGGTTACAGTTGCTCCCGAATAATAAGAATATAATTAAGAAGTTAAATGCCAATATTACCATTCTATGTTATATACGCACAATGTACAAACAATATCCTAAAATATTACAGAAAGTTAACTATACACGGGGTTGAATTGAGGTATGTATTTGTAGTGTAGTGTAATACTTGTGCTTATGTGGAGGAGAGATGATTTCCTGTGTCGTTTGTGCCGGTTGGGGGAAAAAACAAGCATTTTACATTCACGGGAACTGAAACGGTCGTTGACTGCTAAGACGATCCTACTTGTACTTTTTAAAAGTACGCCAACTTGCCATAAAGTATCCCAGTAATTGGACTCGGGAAAGCACAGTCCAGTTGAGAATTTCCACCTCTCAAGCCAAGTACCTCATACCCCCCCCCAAAGTCAACTAGGATAGTTAAAACCAACTTCTCTCTGTACGAGATCATTTCTTAATCCTTCATCCAAGCCTTTGCTGCGCAGTCTGCAGCAGCTGTAATTTTTCCACTACATTAAAACTTGTGACAATCCTCTTCACTAGTACACCTTGGCGGACTCGAGAATGACGATAGAGGAGTTGCTGAACTACTTGTTAGAGCTACAGCGAGAAAGAACGATTTGTACTCGGATCACGAAACGCGCATTGTATACACCAAATTATTAGTCTTCCCTCCTTTAGGAGGGATTGGGTGGCTCATCTACCTAGAATATGTATTACCAGTCGGATACATGCACAACGTATTTATACCACACACATGACCATTTGCCTTTTTAGAACGAAGTGGGTGGCTCTGAAAAGAGCCTTTGGGTTTGTAGGTTCACTCGCTGTTGCTTTCACGCTTAGCCGCCGAAACCGTACAGAGTGCGGCCCTGGCGCTTGAGAGCGTACACGACATCCATGGCGGTGACAGTCTTCCTCTTGGCGTGTTCGGTGTAGGTAACAGCGTCGCGAATAACGTTCTCCAGAAACACCTTCAGCACACCACGAGTTTCTTCATAGATGAGGCCGGAGATACGCTTGACACCACCTCGGCGGGCAAGACGACGAATGGCCGGCTTGGTAATACCCTGGATGTTGTCACGAAGAACTTTACGATGGCGCTTAGCACCACCCTTTCCGAGTCCTTTACCTCCCTTTCCTCGACCAGACATTGTTGTTTCTGCGTTCAAAATGAAAGTAGATGACTTGTTCTGCGCCCATGTTCTGTTATACACGTAAGCACTACCTGATTGAAACCATGGAGCGACTTCAGGCCGATTGGTCGCGACCGTTCGCTCGTTTTTCTGCAAAAGGTTCCGTATTTCTGTATGCTTAGTAGTTTTTGCCTTGTTTCAACTTCAAAATAATAATTATTATTGCTACACTTTTGGATGTACAAGGGGTATTGGAAGTGGATATACAAAGGGTGTTCTGACATCTGTAAAGTATATATCTCTTTCACTGACGACTTTAAGACATATTTATTCGAGTTTCTGCAATACGGCAAAAAAAGGCGATAAACTGAAAAACATTCCAGGACGCTACACGATGTACGCCATAATAAAGAGGCAGTTCATTCACGTGAATCTGTGACATTATTCCCTGCCGCTGTTATTCCCAGTTATTAAATGAATAGTTGTGTTTATTTAGCTCCTGGTGATATAATTTACGCATTATCTACCTATCTAATGAGTTTCCTAAGATCTGAGTATTTGAGTCGTGTATGTAGGCCTATATGTGAGTCTTAAAATCATCTAAGGAGGCGATACGTGGTGCCTTGAGAAAAGCTGTTTATTGGTTTCGACTGGATTTTTACACTACGGCATTCTAGACAACTAATTCAACTGAAGTGAATTTATGTACATTGATAACACTATTTTCTTTGACTTAACCACAAGAAAAACTGGAACAGAGCAGATCAATTGAGGATTTAGCAAAAAAATAAATTCAAAGCAAATAATGCCAACAGTGGATGAACTACACGCTGTACAAGACAAGTCAATTTAACGACGCATTTCACTTTAGAAACTGATCATTAAAATGATCATTAGACTTGCAAAGCTTTTATAATGCATATTACTGTTTCATATTCATATTATAGAGTTGATAAACATTTTCTTATTCCCCTTCAGTTTTAAAGTTTCGATTTAACATGTTTTTTAATCCTGTGTACATAGTACACTCAAATTATTCCCACACATCACAATATTCTGCAGTAGCAGACAATAAAAAACAAACACATTTTGTTCTAATCGTATCTCGTCTTATTGAAATGAATTAGTTCGTAATGAATATCTATAGCATTCACATTTTCTTCCAAGAATGTTATAAAATGTCAGTTTGTCTGTTCATAATTACATTTACCTAAGCTAATTAAAATGCAGTACTGAAAGGGACGATATCTTTGATTCTCATGTTTCCCAAATTCCGTGCGATTCGAATCTTTTGTGATTTATTGTTTACATTGGTAAACCTGAATTTTAATTTATGATATTAAAATAACACAACACACTGAGCCAAATTAAATTTATTAGCCATAAGCCGAAAATCTGTTATCGGGTTGTTATTCAATGATAAGATTAGTTTTGCAACTGAATTAGGACAGACTTCAATTACTCCACCTTTTTAACCATTCTGCGTGCGATCCAAGAACCAAAAATTAGGTCTCTTCATTAAAACAGTTCTGAATCGTAGTTCAGCAACAAAAGCAACCGTGTATTTAATCTGTACTTAAAGTGTTAACTTGTGTATGGACACCTCTAAAGAGTAAGACTGTTTTACTACACGTGAAGCACATGTGCATGAATAACGTCGCACTGTAATTAAGGTAAAACCGCACAAAAGAAAAGTATAAGACACAAAAAAGCTGCGTCTGTCATGACCCACAGCTCACCTATTAACCTGCGAGGACAAATCTTTGGAAGCGAAAATCCCTGCCATCTGACATGGAGGATTTGTGGATTTAGTGGAATTTTATTTCCATGGCGAAGATTAAATATCGTTCCACGTTTCTGTACGCGACTTTGCCGGCCTCCATAGTGTCGTATCCTGCACGATCTAAGCGTCTGCACAGCTTTTTATCAGACTCCATCCGCGTGTGTCGGCAGGATGCAAAGGGAAACCTTGCTGCTGGTCTGCATGTGTGCGCTTGTCGCGGCGGGCAGACAAGCGCACAGAAGTCTGTCGAGTTTGTCCCAAAGATCCATATTGATCCCTCTGTAGGAGCCAGATAACACAGATAATAATATTTGAAATATTATCGTGGTGGGCAGTATGCTCCGGTAAATAACGGATATTTCTGAAAAATAGATTAACCTGCGTTGGTGGTTATGTGCAGTGACTGTGTTGCGCATTGCTGCTATTCAAAATTATAAATAGCCAGAATATTTTATACTTACTGTCCAGTAAAATATCAGTTTCGTATAATAGGCCACGTTTCTGAATTGTAGTGTTTTATCACACGTATTTAACAATGTAAGAACGTCATCATACGGTTGTCTCACAATAAATCTGTTTCATTTAGACTCCACAATGTTTACTAATTATGCGTGAATTCACGAAGAGTGTTGCGCTCTTAAATTATTTTGTGGTTAATTCTATGGATACTAACATTTCCCCGGGATTAATTATCTAGAATTTGTACATTTAGAAAATATAATTGGGAGAGATTGCCTGCCCACAAACTGCACCACCAATGACCCCCTCTCCCCTCCCCCAGGAGATTGACAGACTGATGCTCTGTGATGTTCGGTGGCCGGTATAGTTGTGGCCAGTTGTGGTACAATTGGTTGTGACCAGCTGAGACTTATTCGTCCTGAGATACACATATGTCCAGAGCTGAACTATGGAACATTATAGCAAATGTGATGGACTGGTATTCCACCCAGGGTGTACCCCAGCCTCGGAAAGACAATGAGCTAAATAAATACAAACGCCACGAACTAAGAATGCACAGATCAATGTTTAAAGGATACATTCTAGAAAGATTTACACATGCACTGTTGTGGTTTTTTCTCCTTCCCCGCCAAATCAGAAGTCAGAGGGCCGCTTGTGCAGTATCCAGAATTCAGTCTTTATTGCAAAAATAAAGTTACAACCAAGGCTGGACACATAAAGTGTGTCCAGTATTGTTTTACACCAATTTTTATACAAGTTCTTATCATTGTACAATATCTGGTCACTTAAGCATCATCATTACTCCAGCCATTCACAATAATTGTTTTTTCCCTTAATCCACACCCCTAGGTGATAAGTTTGTCCATCATTTCTTTTACCGTTTGGCCTCTCGGCTGAACATAATGGTGGCGCGAGCAGCTCCACTTGGTTTTTTAAAAATGCTCAGCCGTGAACTTCTGGTGAACTCAGGCGAATCCCTTCCTTCAGTAGTAAACCTTGGCAGTTTCAGCCTGTTACACATTGTCTAACTAGAAGGTCGATAATATATTTGTCCTTTAACATAGTGATAAAATATACGCTAATAAAAGTGAATATTCATAGATTCAGGACTAACAAAGTAGCTAACAGAAACTCAGACTAACAAAAGGTGCAAATACATAGTTAATTACATTGTGTTGATTACATTATAATGCAATCATTACAATGTAAACATCATGGATATCTGGCATACTTTTTAATACGTATTCTACGTTATATAGTGCTAAATAATATTCCATATATTTCCCCCCTTTGGGTCTCCAAGGAGTCCCACACACAATCCTGTCCATCCAGCCTAAGAAGGAGGGCAAAAATCATATGTCCTAGGGAAATTCCACTCCCAGCCCGCCACAGGCGCGGGCCCCCTTTGGGGTCCATGGCAGGCATGGCTCACAAACTACTAACACCGAGAGTCAACCAACAGCAGCACAGGGGGTACATCAGGAAAGGGAGGGGAGGATCGCCATACAATGACCTCCCCTAGATATATTGCATATACAGCAGGACTACAAAATCTATTACAAACCCAATACAAAAACAGATATATGTAATACAAAGATAAGTAAAAGGTTAACTAATAACATTGCAGACTATTATAACGGACAGTCTGTCCTAATCAGAAAAAATCCCAGATGTCGTGGGAGGCAGGCACGCTGCAGGTCTCCTGCTCGGAGTATTCACACACGGTACGGCCGAACTTCAGCTATAGGCAGGACTGCATCCAAGGTGTCTATGTCGCCATCCGTTTCCGTGTTGGTCCAGGAGGATGCCGCTCCAAACGGTCCTCCCACCACTCTAGACATTGCAGCTATAGTTGCCTGTCGGGACAGTGCTCTCCCCACTAGGGAGCGAACAAGAGGAACTACACAACAAAAGATTAGTAGCAGAGCAAAAATGAGCACAGCACCCACACAGAGTGCTTTCATAAGGGCTTGCTGCCAATTTCCCCACATATCATACCACCAGTCAAACAACCCGTCATGTTGTCCTGCATTTCTTGCCATCTCATCCTGTAACCCCTGCAACTTTCTCATAGCCTCAGTAAAGGAACCATCCGGGGCTGTATTATTAGGAATAAACGTACAGCACTGATCCCCAAACAGCACACACACTCCCCCTTTTTCTACCAGGAGCCAATCCAGGGCCACCCTGTTCTGCCAGGTCATCAGACTGGTGGCCTGAAGCTGCTCCCCCAGAGATGCGAGTGCCTCCTGAGTATAGTTGGTAAACCTCTGCTGATTATAGTAGAAATAATTCATCCATTCCACATTTTTGTTAAGAGTAGGCTAAATTACTATTGATTCAAAACCAGCAGCTATCTCACTTCTCGCCTAATATTTCTCTGGAATGCCCCTCGGCTGGCCAATCGCATCTATATATACATTGGGATCCTTCTCATAATTTGCAACAAATCTGCGGGACCTAGACGGTCGTCTGCTAGAATATATATCCACCAGGTTGGCTAACATTAATTGGGGAGGCCTCTGCGCCAGGGTAAAGGGAACAGTAGGCCTCAATCCGCCCTCCTTACCACACAGCCACCACACATCTGCCAAGGGGCACACTCTGGTCTTCTAGCACATCCAGTGGAACAAGTGATAGTTCTCCATTCTGTAATCGGGGACCTTTCACATCCCAAACAGTTCCACAGGTTCCCCAGAAGACGCCTACCTCCTCTGGCCCATCATTTGTAAAACACTCATAAAGAAGTCCCTTGAAAAAACTCGATTTGTTCACCATAATATCTTGCTGCCCCCCTTCCCAGGGATTAAACTGCCCACAATGCTTTTCCACCCTGTAAGCATATTTAGAATTTCCCTGATACATCAGACACTGATATGGGCAGTATGGTATGCGCTCTGACTGGTTAGATATGGGTCTGCAGTCTTTCTCAGGAGCCTGCCCCTCATGACACAGACTCTTCCAGATTCTCATAATCCTCTCCATTTCCCATTCTTCACACCGTTTATTAGTGTATGGGAACGGGACTACCGTCACTGAAGGGTCAGGACCTGCACACAACACACAACCCTCCTGCCCTAATGAAGCGGCGGTATACTTAGCCCATTTATACCACCAATTTCCAAGCGTACGTTTTGCTAACCCATTCAGGTCTACTTCATCCTGGGCATATTCTACAATTTGCTCACTCTCCTCACTCCCATATCTCCTCTCTATTCCTCTCCGCCTTCGCTCATTGTTATCTGAGAGGTTATTCAGCATCAAAGGACCTGGCTGAGTCAGTGAAGACAGTTGTCCTGAACTCACCTGACCTGATATATCTGATATATCATTCACATCAGTAATATCGCTGTCAGCACTTCCAGAGCCCACAGCTTCGTGTCCTGTCTGGAGTAGCTGACCTGCTTGCGATGCTCCCTCTTGACCCTCAGTCTGTTCTGAACCTGAAACCGGCTCCTCTCCAAGTTGTGGAGCTCCTCTGGGAGCTCCATCAGGGCCATCTGAGCCAAGGGCAGCTGCATCCTCTGTGTCGTTTTCAGCGACTGCCTTTCGTGTGGTACTCTAGTGCAGTAGTTCAAATGATACCACGTGTTACTCCCTTCTACCTGTACTGCTGTTGCTATGGCTCGTGTCACCTTGAAGGGTCCCTCTCGTCGGGGCTCGTGCCACTTTCGCCGGAACACTCGCAGGTAGACTTTATCTCCTGGAAAGATGACTGGCTCCTTCTGGTCTGTGTCTTCTTTCTGTGCTTTCTCCTTTTCCTGCTTGGAAATAGCTTTGTGTATTTTGGTTAACGTCCTCATGTACAACTTTAAATCATCCCCCAGCTGATCTAGGCTGGGTCCCTTATATGGCCCCCTCCAAGTCGATCCAGGCATTGGTCTCCCTGTCAGCATTTCATACGGAGACAAAATGCGTCACCCTGTGCGTTTCCATCCGATACACCATCAAGGCTAATGGCAGTGCATCCACCCAGTTCATTTTCGTGGTGGCGCAAATCTTCATAGATTCAGGACTAACATAAAGTAGCTAACGGAAACTCATACTACCAAAAGGTGCAAATACACACTCAATTGATTACATTGTTTACATCATCAGTATTTGGCACACTAAAATGTATTCTACGTTATATAATGCTAAATAATATTCCATAGTACCGAGTATGTCCTAATGAAACCGGCTATTACATACTATATCAGACAGTGATCCAGTACAAATACCTAGATAGCCTCCCATTTGAAATGCAGAAAAAGTTTGTAATACTAGACATCAGCATCTGGTAAAGTGAAATGGGCGCTCTTTCGGGAATTTTGAGGCGGCTCTTAAAAGAGCCTTTGTTTGAAGGTAGTTTCGAGCACAGAAATTTATGCACGTTCCCCACGGATACGGCGAGCCAGCTGAATATCTTTAGGCATGATGGTCACTCGCTTGGCATGAATGGCGCACAGGTTGGTGTCCTCAAACAGACCGACCAGATACGCCTCGCTTGCCTCCTGCAGCGCCATAACAGCCGAGCTCTGGAAGCGCAGGTCGGTCTTGAAATCCTGAGCGATTTCCCTCACCAGACGCTGGAAGGGCAGCTTGCGGATCAGCAGCTCGGTGGACTTCTGATAACGCCGGATCTCTCGCAGAGCCACGGTTCCGGGCCGGTATCTATGAGGCTTCTTGACGCCACCAGTAGCCGGAGCACTTTTACGTGCCGCTTTGGTAGCCAACTGCTTCCTGGGCGCTTTGCCGCCAGTAGATTTACGCGCAGTCTGCTTGGTTCTTGCCATGCTTTCAACTTCTCCACACTTGTTAAACAAAACAGTAATTTTCTTCGCAGTAACACAAGCTTATAAAGCAGTAGTAACCTGCTTTGATTGGTTGAGGTTCATTCCACGTCTCCATTGGTACAGTGACGTCTTCGTTCCTCTTCCTATTGGATGAGGAGCTTTGGCGCCCAAAGTCAAATACACCGCTCCCTTTAGCTATTTTAATCGTGTGATCTAATAAAATATTTACAAACAGTTGACGAAAACACATACATTCGGAGTTAAATTTTCTTAGCAATAGGCATGATGAAATTGGACTTGTAGAGTAGAATGATATTCAGTAAAAGGACTTCGCTGTACGATATGACTTATTCACACATGAAACAAAAGCACATTTTGTAACTTGGAGACTGATCATCTTCGTTATTGCAATATGTTTCACATGTATATTCATACATTTCACATGTATGAAGCCAACAAATAACCTATTGTGAGTATTATGGCCAGACCGTCATGCACAAGTGTCATGATTCAGTGTCATGTGCGATAATGATCTAATGTCTGACCCGTTATACGACGGCTTGAGTGTCACTCTCCTCCCCCCATTTTGTACATTACGTATGTAAATAGCAATTAAAGATCTAGACCATTTAAGCCTTCTAGACAGAAACCTCCGCCGATTAAGTTTTAATACATGTAAAAAACACCGCACTCTCGCAGTTTTGACATTTCGGCTCTTTTACGGAAAACATGGGTGGCTCTTAAAAGAGCCGTTTGTGGTTAACGCAAGACGAAGATGCCCAGTTTACTTGGTCTTCGCCGGCTTCTCAGTCTTCTTGGGCAGCAGCACAGCCTGAATGTTGGGCAGCACGCCGCCCTGAGCGATAGTCACACCGCCCAGCAGTTTGTTCAGCTCTTCGTCGTTACGAACGGCAAGCTGCAGGTGGCGAGGAATGATGCGCGTCTTCTTGTTGTCGCGGGCAGCGTTACCAGCCAACTCCAGGATTTCAGCAGTGAGATACTCGAGCACGGCAGCCAAATAGACTGGAGCTCCAGCACCAACTCGCTCGGCATAGTTACCTTTACGGAGCAGCCTGTGGACACGGCCAACAGGGAACTGCAAGCCAGCCCTAGAGGAACGGGTCTTGGCCTTCGCCCGGGCTTTACCACCGGTTTTACCTCTTCCGCTCATTATATTGCTGTACTTAGATATCACAAGAATGTCACTCCCCGTCTCATCTTCTTCACTTATACGACATACAGCAATTTCATTGGCTGCACCCGTGCTTGTGAAGTTATCCAATGAAATTGAAGGAGTGAACCTCCCAGTCGCTGAATGCTAGCGCCGAAAAGTTAAAACATAATTCAAAGTAATAATTCAATGTGCAGTTGAACTTTCTATAAGCAGTATTTCGCGTCCGATAATGAAAAACATTACGCACTCATAATTATTATTTTTCACTAAATATATTAAAGGTGTCGTTAGAAGAAAGACACAGACCTACAAATCAAGGCAGAAATCTTGGTGCAATCATACACTTGGCCTTTAATATCGACAGCTGCATGAGGTCAATTACAAAATCAGCGCACTACCACCTTACAAAGCAAGAATTAAAGGTTTTTTGCCTAAACAACACACATAATAGTTTTTAGAATAGCACTTATTCACGGCAAAAAATAATCAGACAGCCGCAGCTCCTCCGGAATGCCGCCAGATTCCTCACTAACAAGAAAGTGCAGTATATGATTGATTTTTTTGACCTGTTCGAACGGTTAGCTAATTAAATCAGGGCTAAAACATTGTTTGCTGTACATTTTCAATAAATAAAATCAGTCGTCCACTCTCCACGATGTAGCTATTCATTTCACTATTTGTCTGGCTTTCGGGTGTTTTTAAATGTAATTTAATCATAACTATTATGTACTCTACCGCCCTTGTATAGAACTTACCCTGTAGCAATTCTGCTATACAGAAACTTGCATTGAGTAACTTCGTAAACGCTTTAAGGTAATTCCTTAGCCGTTTCAATGTCATGTGGTACATCGCTTTATATTCGTCAGACTACACACGATGCAAATAAAAATCTCTTTTAGGTAAAATAGGATTAAGTCAAGATAAAGCTCTATTTCTGAGATCAGTGGGTGGCTCTTAAAAGAGCCTTTTCGTACTCCAAGATTTGGAAATCAGCAGCTGTCCCTTCACTTCTTCTTGGGAGCGGCTTTTTTGGCTCTGGTAGCCTTGGGTTTAGCGACTTTAGGCTTGGCTGCCTTTACTTTCTTCGGGCTCTTGGTGGCCTTCTTTGCTGCCGCCGGCTTTTTCGCCTTCTTGGGACTCTTGGTCGCTTTCTTGGCTACCGCCGGCTTCTTTGCCTTCTTGGGAGACTTTTTGGCGGCTGTCGGCTTCTTAGCTGCTGCCGGCTTCTTGGCTGCTGAGGACGCCGCCTTCTTAGGCTTCTTCGCCGCCGCGGGTTTCTTTGCTGCTGGCTTCTTGACTTTAGGAGCGGCTTTCTTCGCGGGCTTCTTGACGGTTTCGCTCTGCTTCTTGTTCAGCTTGAAGGAGCCAGCGGCGCCGGTTCCCTTGGTCTGAAGCAGAGTCCCTTTAGTCACCAGAGCCTTAATCGCTAGCTTTACGCGGGAGTTGTTCTTCTCCACGTCGTAGCCACCGGCTGCCAGAGACTTCTTCAGAGCGACAAGAGACAGGCCGTTCCTTTCTTTGGAGGCGGACACAGCCTTCACAATCAACTCCCCGACACTGGGGCCCGATTTCTTCGGCTTAGGTGCCGCTTTCTTCTTGGATGCTTTGGCCGGAGCGGCGGCGGGAGCTGGAGCGACTTCTGCCATCTTCCTATCGGATGTGTCACACAGTCAGCAAACACTGGTCTGTTCGTACTGGTGCGTCACGGCGGGTTCTTCTTAAACTCGCCATGAGAACCATGTAGACTCAACCTATGCTGTGCATAGCGCGCGGCGCCGCTTTCCCTAGTGTTTTCTCCTCGCGTAAAACCAAATAGTCCAAAAGCTGCATTAATGTTTAGTAATAAAAGCACACTAAAGACTATAATTATTCATGTTACCGATTGCAGAAATTAGGACTCCATTAACATAGCCTGGATACTGACATAAAACAAAAGTACATACAAAGCCCCACGAGGTATAAAACTGATTTCAACTACAATCCCACGCGTCTTTCAAGTTAATATGGTTAATATTATGCAAAATGTGGTTGAGTGAGAGGAAGAGCCAACTGTTGCTTTAGCGGTGGTTGTTTTGAGAAACTGCAGATAAAGCAAAATGATTCAAAGCGATGACAAAGATAGGGCTACTCAAATATCTACGACGAACCTCACATTTCAGGGCGACTCCGTGAAACCCGAAAGTACTGAGATGAATTTGCGTTGCAATTCTTCCGTGGTGATATTCAAGCTCTGCAATACTGACAGGCGACTGAATTTTTATTTATTCCTAACCAGTTTCCATATTGCCAAATCGTACATGGAAACTTATTCGATTCTTCTCAGCAAATTAATTGTGACAGATCAAATCGTAGCACGTGCTTTTCTGTCTATTCCACAACATACAGCCACAATATCAACCTGCTTAAACGCAGAAGCTACACAACGGCATTTGCTCCTTTTTTACGTTGTGGGTGGCTCTTAAAAGAGCCTTTGGTTTCTATTGCAAAGCGGCAGGGGCTTTACTTGGAGCTGGTGTACTTGGTGACAGCCTTGGTTCCCTCAGACACGGCATGCTTGGCCAACTCGCCAGGAAGCAGAAGGCGCACGGCTGTCTGGATCTCCCTGGAAGTGATGGTGGAGCGCTTGTTGTAGTGAGCCAAACGGGACGCCTCACCGGCAATGCGCTCGAAGATATCGTTGACGAAGGAATTCATGATACCCATGGCCTTGGAAGAAATACCCGTGTCCGGATGAACCTGCTTCAGGACCTTGTACACGTAAATGGCGTAGCTCTCCTTCCTGGACCTCTTGCGCTTCTTGCCCCCTTTTCCGGCAGTCTTCGTCACTGCCTTCTTCGAACCCTTCTTGGGCGCAGACTTCGCTGGCTCAGGCATGTTGTTACTATTGTCTAACACAAGTACAATGACTTACCGCTTACTCGCCCTCCTTATATTTAGGCTATATGCAAATTAGGCAGGGATGGTGAAGAACGCTACTGGGCGATGAAAGACCGCCCGATAACATTCAAACTCTATTGGCTCAGATCTGCTACTATCGCGAAACCTCTTTCATACGCATGAATTCAGATACAGATTCAGAATACTTTATTGATCCATGAGGAAATTATGTGGTTACAGTTGCTCCCGAATAATAAGAATATAATTAAGAAGTTAAATGCCAATATTACCATTCTATGTTATATACACACAATGTACAAACAATATCCTAAAATATTACAGAAAGTTAACTATACACGGGGTTGAATTGAGGTATGTATTTGTAGTGTAGTGTAATACTTGTGCTTATGTAGAGGAGAGATTTCCTGTGTCGTTTGTGCCGGTTGGGGGAAAAAAACAAGCATTTTACATTCACGGGAGCTGAAACGGTCGTTGACTGCTAAGACGATCCTACTCATACTTTTTAAAAGTACGCCAACTTGCCATAAAGTATCCCAGTAATTGGACTCGGGAAAGCACAGTCCAGATGAGAATTTCCACCTCTCAAACCGAGTACCTCATACCCCCCCCCCAAAAGTCAACTAGGATAGTTAAAACCATCTTCTCTCTGTACGAGATAATTTCTTAATCCTTCATCCAAGCCTTTGCTGCGCAGTCTGCAGCAGCTGTAATTTTTCCACTACATTGAAACTTGTGACAATCCTCTTCACTAGTACACCTTGGCGGACTCGAGAATGACGATAGAGGAGTTGCTAAACTACTTGTTAGAGCTATAGCGAGAAAGAACGATTTGTACTCGGATCACGAAACGCGCATTACATACACCAAATTACTAGTCTTCTCTCCTTTAGGAGGGATTGGGTGGCTCATCTACCTAGAATATGTATTATTACCAGTCTGATACATGCACAACGTATTTATACCACGCACATGATCGTTTGCCTCTTTAGAAGGAAGTGGGTGGCTCTGAAAAGAGCCTTTGGGTTTGTAGGTTCACTCGCTGTTGCTTTCACGCTTAGCCGCCGAAGCCGTACAGAGTGCGGCCCTGGCGCTTGAGAGCGTACACGACATCCATGGCGGTGACGGTCTTCCTCTTGGCGTGCTCGGTGTAGGTAACGGCATCGCGAATAACGTTCTCCAGAAACACCTTCAGCACACCACGGGTTTCTTCATAGATGAGTCCGGAGATGCGCTTGACACCACCTCGGCGGGCAAGACGACGAATGGCCGGCTTGGTAATACCCTGGATGTTGTCACGAAGAACTTTACGATGGCGCTTAGCACCACCCTTTCCGAGTCCTTTACCTCCCTTTCCTCGACCAGACATTGTTGTTTCTGCGTTCAAAATGAAAGTAGATGACTTGTTCTGCGCCCATGTTCTGTTATACACGTAAGCACTACCTGATTGAAACCATGGAGCGACTTCAGGCCGATTGGTTGCGACCGCTCGCTCGTTTTTCTGCAAAGGGTTCCGTATCTCTGTATGCTTGGTAGTTTTTGCCTTGTTTCATCTTCTTGTATGTGTTTGCTTTCAAAATTATTATTATTATTACTACACTTTTGGATATACAAGGGGTGTTTTGATATCTGTAAAGCATATATCTCTTTCACTGACGACTTTAAGACATATTTGTTCGAGTTACTGTAATACGGCATAATCAGGCGATAAACTGAAGAACATCCCAGGACGCTACACGATGTACGCCATAATAAAGAGGCAGTTCATCCACGTGAATCTGTGACATTCTTCCCTGCGGCTATTATTCCCAGTTATTAAATGAGTAATTATGTTTATTTAGCTCCTGGCAATATAATTTACGCATTATCTAGCTATCTAATGAGTTTCCTAAGATCTGAAATTGGAGTCATGTATGTAGGCTTATCTGTGAGTCTTATAATCATCTAAGGAGGCGATACATGGTGCTTTGAGAAAAGCTGTTTATTGGTTTCGACTGGATTTTTACACTACGGCATTCTAGACAACTAATTCAAGTGAAGTGAATTTATGTAGATTGATAACACTATTTAATTAAAAAAATCTAATTCAAAGCAAATAATCCCAACAGTGTATGAACTTATATAAAACAAGTCAATTTAACGATTCGTTTCACTTTAGAAACGTATATTTATGTATTGATTTTGTGTTGGAATTAGTTATTTCGTAATGAATATCTATAGCATTCACATTTTCTTCCAAGAATGTTATAAAATGTCAGTTTGTCTGTTCATAATTATATCTACCTAAGCTAATTAAAATGCTAATTATATTTACCTAAGCTAATTGAAAGGGACGATATCATTTATTCTCATAGCCGCATATGCTACACACCCCTTAACCTCAGCGTTGACGTTCCGCGCTGCAGTCCGGTTAGCGCCATTCTAAGTCAGTGCCGCTTTGTCCCTGGAGAATTAGGACAGGCTAACAAGATCTTGTCGGCTCACTATAAGACCAAAATGACTTCTTCGGGTACTTTTTCCCTTTCCTGTGGTGAGAAAGCCATTCATTCCCTAATTCCTTGCGATTCGAATCCTCTGTGATTTATTGTTTACACTATAAATCTGAATTTTAATTTATGATATTAAAGTAACGCAACACACTGAGCCAAACCAAATTAAATTTATTAGCCATAAGCCGAAAATCCGTTATCGGGTTGTTGTTCAATAAGATTAGTTTTGCAACTGAATTAGGACAGACTTCAATTACTCCACCTTTTTAACCATTCCGCGTGCGATCCAAGAACCAAAAATTAGGTCTCTTCATTAAAAAAGTTCTGAATCGTAGTTCAGCAACAACAGCAACCGTGTATTTAACCTGTAGATAAAGTGTTAACGTGTGTATGGACACCTCTAAAGAGTAAGACTGTTTTACTACACGTGAAACACATGTGCATGAATAACGTCGCACTGTAATAAAGGTAAAACCGCGCAAAAGAAAAGGATAAGACACAAATAGCTGCGTCTGTCATGACCCACAGCTCACCTATTAACCTGCGAGGACAAATCTTTGGAAGCGAAAATCCCTGCCATCTGACATGGAGGATTTGTGGATTTAGTGGAATTTTATTTCCAGGGTGAAGATTAAATATCGTTCCACGTTTCTGTACGCGACTTTGCCGGTCTCCATAGTGTCGTATCCTGCACGATCTAAGCTTCTGCACAGCTTTTTATCAGACTCCATCCGCGTGTGTCGGCAGGATGCAAAGGGAAACCTTGCTGCTGGTCTGCATGTGTGCGCTTGTCTCGGCGGGCAGATCCGACCGGCGTGAGGGCCGCCGGCTGGCAACCTATGGCCAGAGCAGGTGAGGAGAACGCCTTTCGCTCCATGAACGTCAGAAGTGTGTGGAGTTTGTCCCAAAGATCCATATTGATCCCTCTGTAGGAGCCAGATAACACTCCACGGATTTCTGACATGCTGTATTTGAAATATTATCGTAGTGGACAATATGTTCCGGTAAATGACAGATATTTCTGAAAAATAGATTAACCTGGGTTGGTGGTTATGTGCAGTGACTGTGTTGCGCATTGTTGCTATTCAAAATTATAAATAGCCAGAATATTTTATACTTACTGTCCAGTAAAATATCAGTTTTGTATAATAGGCTACGCCTGAATTGTAGTGTTTTATCACACGTATTTAACAATGTAAGAACGTCATCATACGGTTGTCTCACAATAAATGTTTCATTTAGACTCCACAATGTTTACTAATTATGCGTGAATTCACGAAGAGTGTTGCGCTCTTAAATTATTTTGTGGTTAATTCTATGGATACTTAAATAAATTTCCCCGGGATTAATTATCTAGAATTTCTACATTTAGAAAATATAATTGGGAGAGATTGCCTGCCCACTAACTGCACCACCAATGACCCCCTCTCCCCTCCCCCAGGAGATTGACAGACTGATGCTTTGTGATGTTCGGAGGCCAGTATAGCTTGGTTGTGACCAACTGAGACATTGTTCTGAGATCCACATACGTCCAGAGCTGAACTATGGAACATTATAGCAATTGTGATGGACTGGCATTTCACCCAGGGTGTACCCCAGCCCCGTGCCCTGCCATGGACTGGTATCCTGTCCAGGGTGCTGGGAATAATCTCCCCTCTGACCCCTCACTGTTACAGTAGGGTGAACACTTCTATCCTGCATCTTAATCTATAATAGAAAGACATGGTGTAGATGTTCATTTAAAATGCATCTGTTCCTGTCTTTCAATATATGTGCTTTCATTACAAAATGGAATACTACTATATGACCCTGTCCGAGAACTTTTCGAAAATCTTTTAATAGTGTCCTTGTCAGCTTTAATTTTTGCCTGGTAAATGTGACTCGGAGGATCTCAGCACATTAAACTTCTTATCTCTACAAGCAGACTGAGGACAGAATCTGAAAAGTGCGTCACAAGTTACAAGTCTGGCAGGTAAGTCAAACCAGAGCTGATGGAGCGTCTGAATGCAGAAGCGGCCTGCTCTCGAGCGTGTGAACACAGAGGAGGCCTGCTCTCAAGCGTGTGAACACAGAAGCGGCCTGCTCTCAAGCGTCTGAACACAGAAGCGGCCTGCTCTTAAGCGTCTGAACACAGAAGTTGCCTGCTCTCAAGCTTCTGAACACAGAGGCCTGCTCTCAAGAGTCTGAACACAGAAGCGGCCTGCTCTCAAGCTTCAGAACACAGAGGAGGCCTGCTTTCAAGCGTCTGAACACAGAAGCGGCCTGCTCTCAAGCGTGTGAACACAGAAGCGGCCTGCTCTCAAGCGTCTGAACACAGAAGCGGCCTGCTCTCAAGAGTGTGAACACAGAGGAGGCCTGCTTTCAAGAGACGCACACGCTGACCATCGCCAGCTGCTGGTTTATGGCAGAAGGACTCTCCACTGTAATAATATCATCGATTTAGCAGATCATGTAAATCTCCAGGGGTACATGCACTTACTGTGGTATTGGACATTTCCGAGTTAAAAATATTGAATGCATCCTGACAGATGGATAGAGTAATGGATAGAGTAATGCCAGGGAATGGTGTGCTCTAACCTGGGGGGTCGCCATGTTAATTTTTTGAGTTTAATGAGGAAGATGAAGTGGATTGTTATACAGTGGAGTTCCTATTGACATGGAGTGAGTGATTATTTATCAGGTTCATTGCATTTAAGCCATATAATCTGCAAGGGGGGCAAAGGCTTGGTGTGCGTCCTGTATGGGCCATCACACTGTGATCATACTCTGCATTTTGTGGTGTGGCATTTAAAATTACTGGAAAAAAACACATCGCTGAAGCTAATTCAGTGTCAAAACCTAACACAATATAACATTTACTGCCATTACAACAGGTATACTTGAAAAGCGGTCCGCAGAATTCCATGATATGATTCTACGTTATGTGCGAGTCAAAAGTATTAGAACGAGCGGTTTATAACCAACGTAACGCCTTCCTCTCTGAAAATGCACTTGGTGACCCTCATCAGTCTGGATTCAAAGCGGAACATTCCACTGAGACTGCACTTCTCGCCATCTCTGAAAAACGTCGTGGAGCCAAATCCTCCAGCCTGTGCTTGTTTCTGATTCTCTTGGACCTGTCTGCAGCCTTTCACATGGTCAGCCATCAGTTCCTCTTGGATACTCTCTCCAGCCGTGGGATCTCAGATACAGTCTGGCGATGGTTTGCATCTTACCTCGATAACTGGTCATTTCAGGTGGCATGGCAAGGCTCCCAGTCAGCCCCAGGAAGGGTGGCCTTCTCTTCTCCTTATACATGGGTTCTCTTGGGAAGGTCATGTCTGCACATGAGCTCTCCTACCACTGTTACGGAGACAACACTCAACTCTTTCGTTCCTTTCCACCCGATGACCATTAGGTCTCAACTCGACTCTCAGACTGTCTGACTGATATCTCCTCTTGGATGACATCCAACCACCTCAAGCTAAACCCCAGTAAGACTGAACTGCTGTACACCAAAGGCAATTCATCACCGGTTCTTGACCTTACAATTTCCTTCTAAAACTCTCTTATTGTCCCCCCAAAAGCAGTAAGAAATCTCTGTGTCATTCTGGATGACGAATTATCATTCTCGTCACACATTAACAGTCTGTCCAAGTCCTGCAGGTACCCGCTCTACAACATTAGAAGGATTTGTCCCTTTCTCATGAAAATTCCCCCGTCAATTTTAAATTCATCTTAGTTTCTCAACAGTCATACTCACCCCTACACTACATACAGTCACATACATCTCCACACGCATCCAACACTCTACCTCTCACACAGGTGTATGAGGGAGGAGAGTTTGTCTCTGTGTGTGGGTGTCTGTATGTTGTGGGGATGTGTGTATGGTCTATGTGCATGGCTGACCGGTGTGTTTGCGGGGTGTCTGTGTGGATGGTGGGGGCCTGGGTGCTGCTCCGTCCTGGATGTGGTTGGTCTCCTGGGCATGGTTGCTGGCCCCTTTCCTCAGGGTGGTGGCCTAGGGGGGCTTGGGCCTCTCTGGCATGGGTGGGGCTCTCTATCGGGCGCTGTTTGGCCCCCAGCCACCTGGGGTCCTAGGGGCCCTGGCCTTGGCTCGTACAGGAGCGGCCACGCCCTCACGGGGTCGGCTGCCTGTTGCCTCTGGTTCTCATGCACTTTTGGCTGCAGGGGCTGCATCTGGGACCTCCCTCCTCCCCCGGCTGGAGTGGGGGTACGGCTGTCATTAGGACGTGGGGCCCCGGCTCTTCCGTGCTCTTCGGGTTCAAATCCCCAACACTTGCCTTTAAAACCAAGAATGGAACAGCTCCTTACTTGGCAGCATTGATCAAGAATCGTGTCACTTCTCATCCTCTCAGAGCATCAAGCACTGCTCGCCTCGAACCGCCAACACTTAAGAGAGAACGACGTGCATCAAGACTTTTTGCAATGTTGGCGCCTCAGTGGTGGAACAAACTTCCTCTTCCCTTCCTGTCCTCAAGCGTCGTGTGAAGACACACCTCTTCTAGGAGGACCTAGGAGACAAATACCACCCTTACTGTCCACTCTCTCCATTTAAAAGAAATAAAACAAAAAAATCCACTAACACTCTTTTTCCTAACAACTTTTCTATACAACGTTCTTAGAGGTAATTTGATCTTGGCAGCTGTTGATTTTACGTCTAGCTTATAAACTTATAAACTAGCTTATAAACAGTCAAAGACTGCTAAGTACTGGTTGTGGGTCGTCTGGAAAAGAGCGTCTGCTAAATACTGTAAATGTTATCAAAGCTACACACTGAATATCTGACATAAGTTTGTTCTGAATGAAAAAACAATGTAACAGAGTCAGTTTGTTCAAAAGGACTAAACTCAGCCCAGTGCCTGCTGTCTGCTAATCATTTTCACACAACTTTGTTACCACACTTTCATTACCACTTACAGTACTAGAAAAACGCCTGGACACATCAGCTGAGACTCATTTGTTTTTCAATAAGTTAATGCCCCTATGCACACCTTGAGCTTATGAAGTATCTTTTGTTCAAAATGCAGTGACAGATGACCGGTCCCCCACAACCCAATGCTGCAATGCTGTCATTGAAGCCAAAGGGGGTTATTTTGAAGAATCTTTCATTTGAGAAAATTGAGATGTTGAGTCAATTCTCTTGGCTGTTGCAGTATTTGACACGTATGACATCATTGCCTCAAGGCCTTTTACTATAAGGTGAATTACAGCTTAAATTGAGAATTGCATTAAAAGCAGGTGTCCAGTCCTTTGACTGGTGCTGTGTTCTGAAACACAGCAGCGCCATCTCATCACCTGCATCCTGAACTCCGTCTCCCCTTCCCCGCAGTCCCATCCGGAGGAGAAGTCCGGACATGACCAAGTCCCGCACGACGAAGTCCGAGCAGACTTTAAGGATCAGAGAGCACGACTTCACCATGAGGCCTGGCTTCGGGGGTGAGTGCCTCTCGTTTTCAGACTGACATCTCCCTGCATCCCACCTAGAGGAAATGTTGATGATCTCTGCCTTACTGCTGAATTTGCAGCACGTGCAGTCCAGCATAGAGGGAGGCTGGGGATTGGCTGTTTGATTGGTCCAGTCTGATATCCATCCATCCATCCATGCATGCATCCAATCTCTGTAACCACTTGTCCTATTCAGGGTGTAGCGGATGTCAAACGGTTGTGAAGGAATCACGGCCACATCAGCTTCATCTTGGCAACTGTGGTTTACTGTAACATACAGCGCGGTGACCGAACTCCAACACAACGTTTGCTCTCCCCCTCAGCGCAATTCCCAAGCAGCTTTTGACAGACATTTTTTTAAAAACGCAAAAAAATATATAAATAGTAAATACTCCCCAGACTTGAAACTCCTTTTCACAGCCAGAAGGTAATTCTGTATTTGTTTTTGTGATTGTTTCATTATCGGTTCTGATCCAGCACTCTTCTTCGTATTTCTCTCATGCATTAAGAAAACACCGTTCTCTTCTACCGTTATCGTGTTGAAACATTTCGTGATTTTTAAAGGGCCCCCAATTCCAGTTGGCGTTGATGTACAAGTTGAAAGTCTCGACACGATTTCTGAAGTTGATATGGTAAGTCCAGGCATTACCAAAATTACTGGACCGTCTTTTAAAGCCTGTTAACAACACATTATTAATGAGCTACATCAACAACACATATTGTTAAGGTTGTGTCCCTTACGGAACATTAACTTACCGCAAGTCTCAGTGCTTATGGCTGAGAACAGATAATTCTGTTAAGCCATTAAATTGGTAAGTTATGCAACGTTAAATTAATATATTAGAAACCATTAAACACATTGAGATAGATGTATATTGTAGGTTGTCATTGGTGGGATTAGGGCTATGCCTATGGACATGAATGGAGAGTCATCACAAACATATAAATACAAAGGTGTGCGTGTGTGTGTGTGTGTGTGTGTGTGTGTGTGTGTGTGTGTGTGTGTGTGTGTGTGTGCGTGTTTCAGGACTTCACCATGACCCTGTACCTGCGGCACTATTGGAAAGACGAGCGGCTGACCTTTCCCAGCACCAACAATCAGAGTTTAACATTCGACAGCCGGCTGCTGAAGAAGATCTGGGTCCCCGACATCTTCTTCGTCCACTCAAAGAGGTCCTTCATCCATGCCACCACCACAGATAACGTCATGCTGCGAGTGTGTCCCGACGGCAGCGTCCTCTACAGCCTGAGGTACTCGGCAGGCCGATCCATTATTAACGACACCGAGGCGACTCTTCCTGCTGCGTTATGTTCAGGTGTCAGCAGGACCTGACCTCACCGGTCTCCTGCAGCCTCCGAGTTGTGTAACTGCAGTGTAGTTTATGTCACGGATTGGCCTTTGTCTCTGGCCAGCGGATTGGGCAGATAAGCCTGAAACAAATGGAAATGCACATGATTAGGAATTCAGTGCCAATCAGGACAAGCATGTCAGCAATTGCTAGAGTGGTGGATTTGGATAATCTTAATGCTGTTACTCCAGGCAAAGGGACAGCAAAGGGACTTATAGATGTATCTGTCAAATTACCATCCCTTTCCAGAGGAAGGTGAAACACAGCTGGCATATTTCCTGGGCTTCGTTCAGCACAGATCACAGTCAGTCTAGAGTTTGCAAGGGCAGGGGTGCCCAGCGCCTAGGAGGAGTGACACTCTTATTTCCCAGTATCTGTACCTTCATTGGTCTATTCCCCAGGTGTAACTGCAGATTTGGCCTGTTGTCACGTCTTTACCTCTGGATCACAACAACTCCAATGCCTTCTGCTAACGCGTCATGTTCTGTTATCATTACTGCTTTCATCTACTTAAGGCTAGTGAATAGTAGGGGGGGTCCCCTATATGATGTCTGTTTTCCAACAGTTTTGGTCAAGCAATAAAGTACAATATTTTAAATAGTGATGGAATGTTGGAAAAAAAAAACACTGATCATAGCATTTACTCAAATGGTTGAATGACACTGATTTTTGGTTGCCAAGGGTTACAGTCACCGCCATGTGCAACATGGACCTCAGCCACTTCCCCCTAGACACACAGACGTGCTCCCTGGAGATCGAAAGCTGTAAGTCCGTGGTCCATCTGCGTTGCCCCCCACCTTTGCCCTCCCCAGCGCTGAGAGCCCATGACTCCATTCCAGATGCCTACACCGATGAAGACCTGATGCTCTACTGGAAGAAGGGCAATGATTCCCTCAGGATAGACGATAAGATCTCACTCTCCCAGTTTCTCATCCAGAAGTTCCACACCAGCACCAAGCTGGCGTTTTACAGCAGCACAGGTACAGCATGGTGAATACGCCCCCATCCACAACAACGCTCTGATGACCATGGCCACCAAGCATGGCTGCTGATGATTCTTTGGTTCCCCTGCTGCTCCTTGCAGGCTGGTACAATCGGCTGTACATCAGCTTCACCCTGCGTCGCCACATCTTCTTCTTCCTGCTGCAGACCTACTTTCCAGCCACGCTGATGGTCATGCTCTCCTGGGTGTCCTTCTGGATTGACCGCCGGGCCGTCCCTGCCAGAGTCCCGCTGGGTAAGGTACCTCAGGAGTGACTGTTATCCACATAACTTGTAAGAGCTGCTCACGAAGCCTGCAGTGTCCTGCTGCTCCAGAACTGCCCTTTCCTGTGAATGATCCCAGGCATCACCACGGTGCTCACCATGTCCACCATCATCACCGGAGTCAACGCCTCCATGCCGAAGGTCTCCTACATCAAAGCCGTCGATATTTACCTGTGGGTCAGCTTCGTCTTCGTCTTCCTGTCCGTGATAGAATACGCTGCTGTCAACTACCTGACCACCGTGCGGGAACGCAGGGTGAGGACGCTTCGAGATAGAGTAAGGCAGCTGAGAAACGGCGTGCAAAGTCTGTAGGCAAACAGAGACTCCTGGTGTCATATGTGCTTTGAACACATTCGTGACCAACATTAGCAAAATTACAGCTTATCTACTGTGGCCTCATTTTACACTTTAGCAGCAACTCAAAGAGGTATTTACACATCCTTAATTCCACGACACTGTGAAACTTTCTTTTGTTTAATTGCAACAAATATACAAAATGTTTTCCACTGCACGTAAATAACTTTTTAAGTAGTGAGTGTAAACAGGCTTTAAATCACTACCTCCTCCAATTGCACCTCCTCCTGCTGTATCTCCCACTGTACCTCCTGGTACCTCCTCCTGCTATTTCTCTCATTGTACCTCCCATTGCACCTCCTGCAACCTCCTCCTGCTGCTGTATCTCCCATTGTACCTCCTCCTGCTGTTTTCCTCATTGTACCTCCCATTGCACCTCCTGCAACCTCCTCCTGCTGTATCTCCCACTGCACCTCCTGGTACCTCCTCCTGTTGTACCTCCCATTGCCTCCTCCCACCACACCTCTCGCTGCCTCCTTCTGCTACCTCCTTGCACTGCACCTGCCACTACGCCTCCCGATGGCTTCTCGCACTGCACCTCCCTCTGCTTCTTCTCCAGTTGCCCTGCACTTGCGGTCTGGCCCACCCTGATCAGGTGATGCCGTGCAGCAGATATGGTAGCATGGACATCAGCACGGCGAGGAGCTACGGCACTGTGGAGGAGGACAGGGACACGCGTCAGAGAATCTTAGTGCGGCTGGCCCTAGGGGGCGACGGCAGGACCATGTGCCTGGCAAAATCGGCGCTTTGGATCGACACACATTCCATAGACAAGTACTCTCGCATCGTCTTCCCTGGGGCCTACGCCCTTTTCAACATGATCTATTGGTCTGTCTATAGCTAACAGCTACCCGATGGACAGAAAGTACCTTTTACGCAGATTCAGAGAAACAACTTCCATACGCTGCTCAGTTGTAATTACTGTTTACGTCTGTGTGAACAAATGCCATACAGAAATACACGTAGCTGGACATATACAGGTCTCCTGTCTGCAGAATTATCAAGGAGTGTATTTTTGTGTACCAATCTGTGGCAGGAGAGAAGTGTTTGTCTCCAATTCTGCTGCAGCTACCATGCAGGCCTGCCAGCAGAATACAATCAAAATGGCTTTACCTGTTAGCCTGTCGAAGCATATCTATTTTTATAAGGTCGATTTCATCAAAATGATTGATTTTGTTTATGGAGATGACAAACATGCATTTCATAAGAGGATTTAGAGACCACAGCTCAGAATAAGTACAGTTTAATTTCTGAATGTATACATTTACTTCTGGTTGGATAAATCCACTTAACCCAGAAGCATTTCTCTTACCTTTTTCATTCATTCATTGAATATATATTTTCCTGTAATTGATCATGAATGATAAACATTAAATTCCTCCAATAGAAAAATATGTGGATTTTTTATAGATGTTAGATAGGCTGTATTCATCGGTGATTCTCCTATTAGTTAGCGTTACTTATTTTTGAAAGCAAACTGTGTTTGTCATAATTCTTTGATGTCAGATGGTTTCTCACTTAGGATTTTCATGCTTCAGAAACACCCTGTAGTATGAAATTCATATGTGGCAAAATACAAGGTGAAACTGTCCTTTGAAATAAGCACTAGTTCATCAAAAACCACAGCTGTCACTGGTTTCTCCACTGCTCTTTAACGGAATGTTTGTCCGCTGATTGATATTTTTTGGATTTGCCTAGCAATAAAAATACAAACCTTCCACCAACACATTCTTGTTTTGCGAATCATTTGCTATACAGAACACATTTTAACCTCAGCAGTATTAACAGTCAAAATAGTCAACAAAACATTAATTTTTAAATACATAAGGTAAAATTACCATGAAGGTAAATACTAAAGACCTCAGCTGTTACAGCAAAGTAATACCTGTGCTGTTTCTCTCCCTTGCTCACATCGCCCGCCTCAGCACTCCTGTGGGAGTTCATCAGTCAGAAGCCTTTACAGGTGTCATGAGTCCGTGTCATTTAAAAGTTAAAAGATCAAAGCGATAAATGGGCATTGTTAAGAAAAAATGGATTGATAAGCCCAGCTGACAAATGATCCTTTCCAGTGTGTCTGTACGTAAAAAGACACCATCGATGGGTTAAATTACTGCAGGATTAAATTTACACCATGTGCAAGCTGAAAATGAGGTAAGACACTCAGGGAATCTACAATAGTGGGTAAGGACTATCAAAAATGAAAACACTTTAAAAAAAATTTAAAAAAAAACAAAAAACAGAAATGTGTTTATTCATAAAAAGTGATACGATCGTCCAAAAACATGAATTCAGACTCATCCTTCATCAGTCGGATCCCTATGCATAAAAATGACACAGACGTACGCCGTAAGTATGCAGATGCTGGAACATTAATGTGAGCGCAAGAAGGTCACCGGTTCAAACCCAGCCTCAGCACGTCTGCTAAGAGCAAGGCCCTTAACCCCCAGCTCCCCGGGCGCCTCTAGGGGTGGCTGCCCTTCACAGGCAACTTACTCTACAAAAAGATAATTTCCCCACAGGGATTAATAAAGCATCAATCATATTATTATTATTACTATTATTTTTGTTGTTACATTATATTATTATTGCAGAAGATTTGCTAGATAAAGTGCCATCGTTATTGTTGAGATCATCGGTGTAAATTATGGTAACCAAGACCAGCCAATACAACCCCCTGGAACCCCTAAATGGGTGGGAACACCCCCCCGCAACGCTCAGCCTGAAGTTATGCTCATGGTGGTTGAGGTCATTAAAAGTTGTTATATTCATATAACTAAGGATGTCTTGTAATTATTAGTTAATATTTTCCTTGTCTAATACTATGAGAATAGATCAGTGTCCCTCCATTATAGATCACAATCACAAAGGCTTCTCAATGCCATAACTAAATGTAAAAATTTTAAACAAACGTTTGTTTTTCATTGAAGTGTGAGACTGGCAGCTCTCATTATAATATCCTCACAGTACAAACGGAAATAATCAATATCCTTGCAGACAGAGCGGCTTTCGAATTTCAGCCCGCTAGATTGTTTAAAGGTACAGGCACCTCTTATACTGACGGGAAAGGCACAGGGCGTGACTGCAGGCAGCTTGTTCTGGGGTAACCATCAGGCCGAGGAGGCCCCGGCTGGCTGCTGGGGGCGCTGTTGAGGCTCGGGGCCGGCTCCTCCTGCCTGCTGTTGCTGCCCCCGCTGCTCACTCAGCTTGGCCTCCGCAAACTCCTCCCTGACGCGCTGCAGCAGTTCTGGGCAGAGGAGCACGTCCAGTGCGGTCATCGCCAAGGCCTTCGCAGTGCGCAGTGTGTAAAACTGGGCCTCTTCAGCTCCTGCAGGGGGTTTAAGTCGCCTCTCAAACATGCTGCACTGAATCTCTCCTCACTGCCCATTAAATGACATACTCTCTGTAAAGCTTAGAAAAAAACCTATTACACTGTGGATGGGATACCAGTCTATCTGCACCTCCACAAAACTGTAAGGTTTTGCTTTTTTTAAATTGAGTATTAAAACTAGGTTTTGCCATCCATCCATCCATCCGTCCGTCCATCTATCCATCCTCCAGCCACTTACCCAGTACAGGATCATCTGTTAACTATGATAAAATGTGTTTCAAATTTCTAAGGTGAGAGGCAGGAACAGGATGCCACAGAGCAGTAGCGGCTGGCGCCCCCTGCTGTATCGTAGATGTACCTGCAGCTATGGTGTACTCCTCCGTGTGATTCAGCACTGCCGTACCGATATAGAAATACGGGTGGATTCCTGGTGCCACGAACGACACGTTTCCGAAGTCGGTGGAGCCTGTGAAGCAGTCAGGTATTTAATTATGGTCAGTATGCTCTGTCGCAAGAGGTGGAGCCATTACTAACAAATCGTCTCCTCCCTGATCAATATCCATCCACACCTTTTCATTAACTTTTAATTTAACAGACCAGCGGCACGTCCCCATTGACACTCATAATGCTGCGCACACCCTGCGAGGTTACAGGCTGCTCATTAGCAGGTACTATTAATGATTATATAGAACCACCGATATACTGGAACCGCATATCCGCATGCCTTTGGTGTATGGGAGGGACCCGAATATCTCGATGTGTCATTTCTGCCCTTTCACTGCAGCAGTAACTCAGCCCTGAAAGGCCCATGCCATGGTGGACTAGCCAGTCATAAGATCTCACAGTTTCCTCAGCTTATCGTTCTGTGCAGACGTCCTGTGCTGCAGCCCGTGGATTCGCTCTCACCGGAAGAGCTGCTCAGAACCTCTTGGTCGGTGGTGAACTGGACCCCCAGGGCTTTGCCGTTCTCTTCGTACAAGCGGTCCAGGGTGGTGTTACGGAGGATGCTGTGGTACTCGTGCTTTGAATACTCCAGCTCGAGCTGGAAGACGTGGTATGGCGTTATGACAAATCTCAAAACGTTTAAATACGAAGCAGATGTGCGCTTCTGATCGCTTGCAGAGTTTGTCATGCATGTCAAAAAAAGCAGCACTTAGGAGCGGAGAAAACTGTGATTAGCGCTAGCTGGGAACTTACACGGCAGCCCGTTGCCATGGCTGCGGACTGGAAGCACATCTCAGCCTTGGCCTTGATGGTGGACAGATCCTGCCGCTTTGGGGTGCGCAGGTAGAACACAAGCTCGGTGTAATCTGGGATGATGTTGGGCTTTACGCCGCCATGCTTGATGATGCCTAGTGCAGAGGAGAGGAGGAAGCTAAACACACCATCACCGTGTACTGAGCTTAATGCAAGAAATGTCGAAGGTCATGATGACAATGCCAGGTGATCAGAGGGAACGGCACCATGGCATTGCATCATAGCAAAAGCTAGTGGAAGGAGACCCCGTCCATCCTCACCATGGACCCTCCAATCGGGCTTCAGCTGCTGCCGCAGTGCAGACAGGTTGTTATAGGCCAAGACGGCAGCATCCAACGCATTAATCCCTTCCCAAGGGTAGGCAGAAGCGTGCGCTGCTTTGCCGTAGTATTTCGCAGTCACGCTGAAAATGACATCGGAAGAGGGACCCTTTCACTGTTACAGTATGGGTGCCTGTTTATCCTGGTAAAGCAACTGAACATGAGTCTTAAGGGCGGAAGGCTTCATACTGAAAGGTCAGTGTAGCATGCAGGTAATAGCATTAACGTAGACCTTGTGGATTACAAAATCCATTAATTGTCCAAGCTTGATGCGCTTATGTTCTGATTTCCAATTGTGAAGCATGTAGGGGTGCTAAATATCCTTACTCTGCCACTGCTACAGCTGGGAGATAGGGGGCGTCTTCCTGGGAGGGATGGGCCATGAAAACTACATCAATCCCCTCAAAGGCTCCGGCCAGGATCATGTCAACCTTTCCCCCACCTTCCTCCTCTGCCGGAGTCCCCAGCACCGTCACCTGTGGACAGGCGAAAGGTCACGCAGAGATTATACTGCTTCATATTTGATTTATGGCAAACTCGGAGACGGTCGCACATCCTGAGTTCAACGTGTCAACAAGGGAGGGGCTTGCCAATTTTTAGCCAATCACAGTCTTCACTGTATGACATCACCACATTAATTTAGACCAACATTTTCTGTTAAGTGGCAAGGTGCACACATTTATGAAGTATCTGCTTTATTGCGCATGCCTCTTATTAAGGGACACGTCATAGATACAAAACATAAGAACGATGGAACTCGGCAAAATCAGGATGTCCGAGCCGATCAAAGTTCACAGCGCAAGCGGGGACCGACTCAGATGGGATGCCAGGTGATCGCAAGGTCATTAAGGGGCTGATTTGGTCCCTACCAATGCTGAACCAAACCTACACCATGTAAAGAGACCAAACAAGCTTTTAAATGACTTTAATGGAGATTGAGCAAAAAACGTATTACATAGTAAGTATTAAATGCTCTATGACAGCAATGATGCACTGTTGGCATTTAGTGACATTAATTGGTGAACTAGGAGGGAAGTCTAAGAGGTATTAAGGGCCAGGCTCTGTTACTCTCCTGATGTAGCCCACAGCTCTATCATAACAACGAGGTACAAAGTGCGTGTTTTACAGCTGACCGCAAGTGTTACCATACTTTCACCCTAGCTGCCTTTTAAGTCATTACTGTAGTGTACATACGCTGTAGTTAAGCAGGTTAAATGCACAATTATTCTGTTCATAGCTGTAAAGTAATAAAGGGACTTTATGAGTAGCCCCTAGTCATAACTGATAAGCATTTCCAGAACATGGTCACTAACATACTCTGAGATTCATGGTTAAACACTGTTCATGTTGAGGCTGTGTTTTTACTTTTGTGAAAAAACTTTTAATGGATGTGCAATCTGTAACAGAAAAAATGTCTAGTGTATTATATCCATACATAAACCTTCTGTTGTGGGGGTCTGGAAGCCATGGGAGTGAGGCAGGGAAGAAACCAGGGTGGGGCGTCAACCCATGGCAGGGCGCACTTACACCTATGGCTAATTTGGCAACTACTCAGCACATTATTGGACGGGGAAGGAACCAGAGTACCCAGAGGACACCCCACGACGACACGGAAAGAACATGCAAACTCCACACACATAGAACCCTAGCGCAGACTCGATCCCAGGGACCAGAGGCGACAGTGCGAACCACTGCACGACCATGTATTATATGAAATTGTTTATTTTCCCATGTGGCTCGTGTCGACGTACCGTACCTTAGCGCGCACGGGACAGTCAGGCATGCTCTCCAGAACGCCCTTCAATCCCAGCGCTGCGGCAGCTCCCACCTCTGCGATCAGGTTGTGTCCACAAGCATGTCCGATTCCGGGCAAAGCATCGTATTCACACAGAAATGCGATATTGAGCACGTCGCCGCCTTCCTTTCCGCCGGCTGGCCCCCAGGAAGCCCGGAATGCCGTTTCCTGCGTGTAGTGACGCTCTACGTGCCATCCCTTCTCCTCCGAAAAGAAGCGAACCAGTCGGTCATGGGACTTCTTCTCTTCATAAGCTAGCTCGGGGCAGCTCCATATATCTTTGCTTAGGAGAAAGAGGCTATTCTGCGCTTCGTCGATGCACCTGCCGGCTTTCTGTTTGCACTGCTCCAGCTGCTCCCGGGGCACGGTGCAATTCTGCGCATCCATAATCGGCACTAAACGAGCGAATCGGCGAAGGATTTAAAGTATTATGTAGTTAACGGGGGAAATAATCAATGAATAGAAGCAGACGCTTCACTTTTTAATCAATTAATATAGCGACGAATTCTGCTGCACTTACCACAGTACAGTATTTTTAATCAGAGGATAGGCTACTAAAGTCATAAAGAACATTCTTAATAAATAAATATCGCGGATTTCTTACTCAACAAAACAACATGTCCTTTGGTGGCTCGCTATGCTCTGTACCGCTTAGTTTACGGTCTTTTATAGCGAAGCTGTTCTGCGCAATGCATTATAGTAAATGTAGTCAAACCACGAGTGCTTGGCGTATATTATGGTTGAAGACTTCTATTCTTAAAACTACAAGTTCATAGATACTCTAAAATATTTGTCCAAGTTCGCATGAGAAGGTCTACGTGTAGCATTACATAGCTAGTTGTGTGTGGGGTGCATATATCAAGTTTATAAATATACTATTGCGCCATAATAACAGCAGAAAACATGGATCAAAATGCCACGAGTGTTTAGTGTTACTTTTATGTCAGAATGTGAGTGTTTATTAATTCAATGAGGAATTTAACAAATAATCATTTGAATAGCCAGAATAGAAATGGATAACAAACGACAACTGGACTTTTAAGTCAGAAAGACCAAACATATGCGCAATGAAAATTTACGATAACGGAAAACACAATAATCATAAAACGCATGTATAACTAGCCTATTTGACAAATGTCGCTGGAAAAAACGATAACCTATGTTTATATGGCTTTTTTGGGATTCACGTTTTTAGTACAATTCTGATACTTTTAAAATAAATGACAGTTATATCGTTTTCTGTCATGCAGTTTTACTTTGTGAATTTAATCAATAAGTAGGCTATTTTAGGCAATATTTATTGCTACTGTATGATGCGACCAGTTTGGCATTACCAGCATAAACCCAACACCGTAATAGTATCGTAGTAAATGTTGCATTTTATTAGTGACCTGCTCGATTCGGCTTTGTAGGTACAGTGGACCCTCGAGTTACGACCCGGCCTGACATAAGAACAACTTGGGTTACGACCAAAATTTTACTTTTGAATTACGAGTCTTGTGTTACAACCCGAAGGCCGGTCGAGACCAAAACGTGGATCCGCTTGTACGGCTGTAAACAAAGAGCCGAGCTGCCTGAGGGGCGACTGTAAGTATCAGTCTGAGCCCAGATACGCCTGTTTGTGGACGTCATTTCGGTCAGTGCACTGCTACATATAATTAATTTCGCTAATTGGTATCAAAATGCCCCCCAAAAAAGCTAAAAAAATAAGCTAAGGAAGGAAGGGAGGGTAAAGAAGCAATCACGATCGAAAAGAAGGAAATTGTGCAGAAATGAGTGGCGTTCGTGTGACTGTTCTCACTAATATGTAGGCCTACAGCATGTTGAAATCTACCATCTTGACAATCTTACAAAGAAAAAAAATTGTATAAGGAAGCTAGTGTTACTAAAGGTGTTCCTCAAATTAGTAAATTAGTAAGTCGGAGTTAGACGAGGACAGGTGCATTTTATAACTTTTTGGTCAGTACACTAAGAAAATTACTGATGTTTCTGGCAAATCAGACACATTATACCTCCATTTTTTATTATGAAAAGGTTAGGTAAGGGGTGCTTTGGGAGGTTCAGATCGCATTATGGGTCTTATTCCATTATTTCTTATGGAAAAAAACAGTCTTGACTTACGACAAACTAGTTATATGGCAGTTCACTATATCTGTTTTAATTCATCGGCATAAACACATCAAATGTGGGACGCGATTGTATAATGCAGCAACGGACAGAATTCTGAGCACTACGCAACTGCAGCGCTGAAAAATTACTTTGTAATCAAACTTAAATAGTGTTGAAATAACGGGGAAACGGAGCTTGATAAGTAACGCAAATGCATCCAATTACCGGAGGATGATTATAGTGCGAAGTACCGGACGCACATCTTAAGATCTTAGAAAATGCTACAGGTGCACTGCAAGATGACAGCATTAAGAATTACTTAAAGACAAACACCAGCTTAGGGGGAGGCCAAATATGTTTTAATTTATGCACATATACATAAAATTATGTGTATGTCTGCATGTTCACTTAAATAAACACAAATGAACATACAACCTTCCAATTAATAATTAGGGCAGTATGCAAAATGCGCATTTTTCAATATGTGAAATAAATTGTTGCAACAAAATGTTTTGACTTTCGGAACCAAATGTTTCCCATTCTGTATAATTCAACTGTACCAAAGAATGCAGTGCTCCAGCAGTCCAGCTTTCGGAAGGATTCCATGCAGATCTGGATTTTAATGTTCACTTTTGGTTGAAAATGCCCCTTTTGCTTGAAGAATCAGCAGTATGCTGATCAACTGGAACATGTATGAAAACAGTCATGTCCTTCATGGAAAGAGAGAGAGAGAGAACTCAGTGCTGGTAGTTGGAGGAATCGAATGTCAAATATGCAGCAGTTTATCTTCATCTGAGATCAGATATTCTTTCTTTCTTTTTATTATATTAATCTTTCACATTGTCATTCCAGCATTTTGGTTTCCCAGTGATTTCCCAGCGAACGCCTGTGTTCCTGGCCGTCACGGGTTACTCGATTTCGCAGCAGCCTTTCACATTGTTGTCCCAGCTTCTTGGCCTTGTCGGACCACAGGATCACTGGCGTCCTCTGCAGTGCAGCAGACAGATGCCGCTCCAGGAAAATTAATCTCGGGTACCACAGAGGCCACAATCCTTTGCATCACCGACACTCAAAACGCCCACGGTGGCTTCCATGCTTGTGCAAATACATAAGAATATATTCTCACTTCCAGTGTGCCCAGATAGGTACTGCAGCCTATCAGTGAGTCCAACTCAGGGCACACTGTATATTTTCAAATCTTAGGTAACAAAACTATACTTTACTCTTTTTTAAAATAACATGAAAATACACATATTACATGTTTTTACAATATTTACATTTACACAAGTTCATTAAGTCCCTTGAAAACAAGGCCGACGTCCTGCAGAAATCAGAAATGAAAATTCCAAAACTCAAAAAACTTTGTTGCAACAACTGCTTCCGTTTTTCCATTATCTTCGGTGCCAGATTATGTAACGGGTCTGTCCTTTTGGGTCATTTATACTTAAATCCCTTGAAATCATGGGTTTGCCTTGACCTTAAGTAAAGTCTTTAGATGTACTGTCATCTGCTCTCTGCTTTGGTCACAGTGCTGGGGGGCTTTTTCTCCCACCCAGTGACTGGGTGGTTTGGGCAGAACACTAGGTGAGGGGGGTTCGCTGAACTTGGCACCCGCATAGACCTTCTCGCCGTCCCGGAGGCTATCTTCGGGAACAGGCTCGGCGGGGCAGGCGCTTATGATCTTGCTGTTGTCGGCTGCATTGCGTGCCTTTTCCACCTCCTCGTGGCAGAGAGGAGAGCTGGACTTCTGCTGCTGCCTCCTGTCACTCCTCCTTGCCGACGTAGCAGCCCCGGGCGTGTTAACATGCCGGTTCTTCTGGCCGCATCCATTGCGGTTCTGAGCTGCATGTTCATGTTTATTGAGGCCATGAACAGCCGGTACATTTGGCTGGAGCCCTTTCTCAGGTCGGGCTGATTTTGACTTCAGCACCTGCAAATAAAATTTAAAATACATAAAATCAGGACCGTCACAATGTCGAATTTTTATTTATCATCTTATATGTACCGATATTATTAAAAACAAAACATTGAGTTAAATTGATTTCCGCAGCTACAGCACGCAGCACCCGGATGCGCTTTTCAGTGTCATTGTGTTATGTAAACATAGAGAAACTGGAACCGCCGCCGACTCCCTTCATGTCGGACTGCTTCTCCCGCACGTCCACAAAACACGGCGCAACTCGGAGCGCCGCCCCCGTTTGCGTAAAGCAGGCAGGGACCGCTGACGTGCCAAAACACGCCCTAAATGCATCCTATTCCAAACTCCGTCATATTTTCTACTGTCAAAACCGTAGCGGCACGTCCAGCCTCGCCTTCGGCAGTCGCCGATATCGTCAATTCCATCTACGTTTGCATTTTCTACGGAAGCTTGCTACGCACTTCCCGCAGCCTACGGGCGAATACATGCTTTTAAAACGGACACAGTAACTGAAAGCTAACACAACAAAGTCAGATCGCCCGACATTAAAATACATGACGCATGAAGGGGCAAAAATATCGGCGGTCAATATTTAATGTACTGCAGCTGAATATTTAACTTAAACAGGAACTACAAATAAGGACTGCAGATTGTTATTGAAACTGTTTACAAATCCTGAGTGCGTAAGCCCTTTAACTGAACAAGGAACAATAAATTGAAGCATGCTGTCTTTAAATAACAGCATGCAACCCGAATGAAACCCATTATTATCTGATCCTACCTCCTTTTTTGCTCCATGCTTAAGCTGGTGGAGTGTGAGTACAGTGGTCTGCGTCCTGCTGGCGACGCCTTCGGAACCAGCTGCGGGGGACTTTGATCTGGCACCTACGGTGTTGTTGATGTCCGCGAAGCGCGCAGGGTTTGCCCGCAACAAGCCCGGGTGTCTCTGATGCTGCTGCTGCTGCTGCAGGTTGTGGTAGCGGCTCTGCAGCCCGGCCGCGGTCGGACGCACTTTCCTGCCGCCCTTCTTGTGCAGGGCTTGTCGTTTCAGATGCGAGGTCAGTGGCTTGTTCTCGATATTATCGAGATTTAGTCCATCGTGAGAGCTGAACGTTTCCCCAAGCATGGCTGGTAAATCAGGAGGGAGATACATCGACTGTTTGTGTTGTGAAATTCAGCAAACGGAATGTGCCCGGCTAGCGCCGCAGTCCCCCCTCGGCTCGGCCGCCGTGTCTGAATGGCAGCGTCCTCGGAGCGCTCGGCTACACACGGCGTATCCCGAAGTTGGAGATGGCGCAGAAAAAGTGCATGAAAATGGCGTCAGTCACTTCCTGATTGTGAGCACAAACACACGCCCACTACGCTACACAAAGAAATATCAGCAAATGTAGAAAGTATTTCGCTTCACTGGTAGTCCGACGATAATGAACACACAGCCGAAATGAACAAAACTCTAATTCATTAACTAAATTACTGAGAGAAAAAAAAACTTTACCTATTGCTGTTGCCTGTTTACTTAACCAAATTATAATCGACGAAAACTCGAAATAACTAGAACCCAGCTATTTAAATGTATATCCCTTATTTGTTTTAAGATGTCTCCTAACTGTTTTTGTCCTCCTGGATAATTTTAATAAATTAACTTGTCGCTCTCGTTCGATACAGCGCTAGAAAAACTCCGAGCCCGAAGTGCATTCCTGCTATCTAAGCGAAGTCCTAAGATTCCAAGCCAATCAGCAAGGGCCTTGGCTGACGCTCCGCCCATACTTCAGACGTCACAATGTATTAGATACATTGCAATGAATCGCCCAGTTTCGGTACTTTCCAAACTTACTGCATACTGGAGGGTTTGTATGGGTCCCGTATCCGGTTTTACCATCAACTTGCAGAGTCTCCAAGCTTGTGAAACTCTAACCGTGTCGTTTTTTTGTGTCAAGTTCCTCCAACACATCACAGTTAGCCCAAAGTACACGCTTTACGGGGCTTTCCATCTTACCTAGGGCAAACACTTTTATAATATTTTATGCCATATACGCATATAGTTCACGTTTTTAATGTTAAGGGTCTTTCATGGTAATTTCATAAAGTGTATTTTCAAATTGTTCGACAGTTACATGCTACTTGAGCAAAGTATTGTGATGTACTGGAATATAAATTTCATCCCTTCAAGTTAAGATTATACTACATAAAAGTATATGTGTTTGTTAATTAAAAAAAACTAAATTCAAACAGGTGGTCGATCCACTAGCAGTCTGTCCTTCGTAAACAACAAGCCTTTCTCTTTTTCACTTGCTATATCAATGGTTTATTTAACGTGAAATTAAACAAAATTACTACTTAAAGAGGAGTGCTTTTCCAATGAATACCATGTCCTGGGTACGTCATTTACCGGATGTACAATTTTGTCCTTTATTAGCATTCTCAGCGCATGCCTGGTCTACCGCTGGGAAGGTCAGGCTGCTGCTGTCTGTCAGCTCGATAGCTATGTCTGGTTGGTTGGCTTAGGCATTGAAAATCTGCTAGGCAACAACTGCTGTCCTTGTTGCTGGGGTAAAATCTCATCACGTGATGTAGAAGCTTAGAATATTATTGGTCGCTGATTCCCCCCCCACCCCCGCTAGCCATTTTATTTATTTACGTGAGTTAGGATACGTATACTTCATACCATCATACAATCAGCACAGGGACGTTAAAATGCGTTAGAGAATAATTTGTTATAGAAGCAACAATGGATTCTCTTTCAGGATAATAAATATGTTGAGTCTGGCAGAGTCTGAGGAAGGCAAGCATATTGCCAGTATATAGCTAAGCAAAGACAAATAAAAAAAATGCAGGTCATTCTTATACTTTGCTGTAACATTACAACCAAATGTAGTAATTTGCAACAACGACGTTGTAACCATGTTGTGCGACGGGCAGAAAGTAATATCAATAACATGAGGGTGTGTTGTTTCATCAGTACGTCATTTATTACGCCAGAGCGCAGTCTCAACAGATAAGCAAATCAGCTCTATGTGCGAAACTTAAAATATGAAACTCCTTTCCGTTTAATTTTAGATACAGTATGTTGCGTGTCTAACTCACTGTTTTTCTTATGCATGCCTATGTGCTCAAATTAATGCTGAAGAATAAGGATACCCATGCCAAAAATCAAGTAAAATGTTTTTCCGTAGAAATCCATGAACCAAAAATCTGATTGGTAGTAACTCTTCACCAAAATGAAACAGTTTACATAATATAACAATCGCATGAGTGTTAACCACGGTTAGGACGAAAAGCGCTTAACTGCCTGCCTAAATTCAAAATATTGTATTATAATAGTACTTTTTATTGGCAACCGCAGATGTAGAAGTCACGTTATTGTGATGGTTATTACTGGGCATCATACCTTTCGTTTCACACAATATAAACATTGAGATTTCAATGACTAATCATTATTTTGGTATCTCTTTATAAAGTGCGCACAATCCCTCGCTTTCAGGCTTCAGCTACCATCTAGCGCTGTCTTTCGGGTACTGCAGATATTCCTACTGCCAGACCAGTGCATTCTGGGGGGAAATGTGGAGGATTTGATTGTAGTTTAGTCGCGGATACTAAACTGGTTCCCGAAAACATAGGACAGTTTGTGTTTTATTTGTGACACTTGACTTTCTATAGTTTACTTTCTGGTAGAATAGAACTGTACGATATGACTTTATTGGCGAGAGAGACCAGGAATCTTCAGAATTGTGCTAGTTATTTTTTTAAATTTTAAGGCCCAGGAGCCGCGGATCAGAAGTGCTACAGCCCGCGGTGGAGGGTTCATCTCCAAAAGAAGGTCTTTCTAATGTGGGGCTGATCGATTTCTTTATTCTTACAAGGAGTTAATCTACGCAAGAAGCGCTCGAAAACCATAAGATGTCACACTCAGGGGCACCTCCTCGCTGGCGGAATTGTCCAAGAAGGGGTCGACCTGTGGCAGGTGAAAAGCTAGCTAGCTAAACAAGCTGTGACCATTACGCTAGTCGGCACCGCGATGGCGTACATACTAGTTATTTAATCTTTCTATCGCCGTAATGTAACAGACGGCGACAGGTCTCCGGTGCCGTGGCAAGAGAATTGTTCATGAATACGGCTTTGAGCTTGCTGGCTAAGCGAAGCTAGCAGCTGGGTGATTTCCAGGAAATGAGAACATAAGCGCGACTAGCCGGTTAGCCGGTTAATTGAATGGAATCACGTGTCATGATACCGTGCGGGGGTCTTCGAACCGCCTTCCAGCGCGAGGATTCAGCGCGAGCCGGCTAAGCTCGGGCTCAGGCTCGAGCTCGGACAGCGGACGGGCGCTCGGCTCGCGCCGGTCACCTAGTGCTCCATACGTGACGGTCGCAGGGTCCTGTTTTGGTTGCGTTGCAGCTGGATAAAGTGTTTGTCAATAGAGCGAACATCTATCACGCTCCAAAATATTACAGGGACGTTGCAAAGAGAAGCTAAACGAAAATATGCTTTATAATGTTACACTGGGCACTTCCCTGTGCAAAATACTAGGATATGCATGGGTGTTGATGACCTGTTAATCCCGTCATGTTAATAACTCCCCTAGAGAATGTGTCTTGGATTCGTGCCTGTATATTTAGATTTTAACGTCAAGTTCTTCATTATGCATTGATTATCCTGATTATCCCTTTTTAAAATCTTAGGAAGATTTCTGCCCATGAAGACTATGCTGGGGCCCAAATATGATGACCATGTTCCTGAAGAGAACAGATTCCACCCCAGCATGTTGTCCAGTTACTTAAAGAGTCTTAAGGTAAACGATAAGAAAGTGAGCTTCTCAGGCACAGCCTCTGCTGTTCAGCCGCCACTGTCCTCCCGTTTAATACTGGCATAGCATCTTCCAGTACGGGATCGTCCTGTAGTATAAAGGACAGGTGATGTTCTTTAACATTTTTAATCTAAAGTGACCATACTGATTTAAAAGAAATATTTAAGCTATAGTACTGTACTTAGAATGAGTATACTTTGTTTTAATCTTGTTCATCCTGCTTTCAGTATCTAATTGCATGTATTAATGGCATATTTATTGTTGCTCTCGTTATACCAGTCTTACGGTTTCTAAGAGGAATTATCTGTGGCCTGAAGTCTAATGGATAGTGACATTCTTTCCCCTGCTCAGGTCAAGATGGGATTGCTGGTTGACTTGACAAACACAAGTCGATTCTATGACCGGAATGAAATCGAAAAGGAAGGAATCAAATACGTGAAGCTTCAGTGTAGAGGGTAAGGGGGCATAGGAACTCCCCCCCCCCCCCGAATAAACAGACCATTTTATTAAATGATTAAGGGTCCAATACTAGTGGCTTTCCTGTGCCATTGGCACGTTAAGCTGCCTTTCTCTCACATCCGGTACCTAATGTCTGGTTTAGTGCTGTTAGTGGCGAAAAGAAATAAAGGAAGACTGTTTATGTAAAAAAAATAGGTACCTGACAGAACCTTGCATGTTGGATAATGTGGCTGATTGACATCCATCCTCTTCTAGGCATGGTGAGTGTCCCACGACAGAGACAACAGAAATGTTCATCCGACTGTGTGAGCACTTCATGGAGAAGAGTCCGCCGGAGCTAATAGGTAAGGAAGCACACGGTGGGAATTACGCTTTATATGTAATTTGGTTCTTTGCTGGGCAACATCACAAAGGATTGTTCTATTGAGCCTTGGGGAATTTTTCTTTTTACCATTAAGATGCTCAGAATCATATTACAAGGACTCTGCAGAGCAGTTTTTTTATTGCACACATTAATCAGCTCAGATAACCAGAGGCATTTCGGAGGGAGTGTAATCTGTCCATCTTATTGACAAGCCGTGATTAGCCCTCAGAATTGCTGCCGTTTGGTATTTTTATGTCACTTTCTGGTCGCAGTTTTTGCTGCGGTGTTTTGAATTAGCGGCAGGGCACGGAGTCCGACGGCGCTGCTCACCGAGAATGACATCGCGGATGTCTGATCTCCTCCCATGCACAATTGCACATGTGTGTTTCTTTAGCAGTTTAAGCTTGAGTATCTTGGATAAGGAGTTAAAACAATTGAGTATCAAGTATCAGGCAAGTTTCTCTCAGTGGGGAAAAAGTCCTCATGTAACTGCTTATGTCACTGTCAGCGTTTTAGGATCATTTTCAGTGATTTTGAAAGTGCCGTTTTAATGTGACTTGCTGAGATGCCTAACAGAAGTGTCTGCTTAGGTTATTCCTTAAGAGGACAGAGGTTTCTTTGAGGGAATACAAGTATGAATTAAAGAATTCTGCTGTTCAGACACGGACAGCGGAAAAGACTGTTTGCCACCTTGTGGCGATATAAAGTAGTGATACGACATGCAGCCGGACCCGAATTTCAAGGTTAAAACTTTTCATAATGAATTTGTGAAAAATATTTTGGATTTTTTTTTTTAAGTTATTGAAATACTTTGGAGGAACTCCCAGGAAAGACATGATCAGTTTTTATCTTAACATCTAGCAAGTGAGTCTCATTCTTTATTGAGGTTGTAGTGTACGATTTGCAGTGGAGAATCTATTTTATCCGTGAAACGGCATCTTGTCAGCAGTGACACTCGCGCTGAGAGGGACGTATTGTCTGGGTGGCATGTTGGTGGTGATTGATAACCGGCTGCAGGCGTAGTGTTTGTTAGTGACGTATAGCTTTGCTTCTCTCTTATGCTTCTGGATTTCAGCTGTGCTCCTCTTTGAAGTGCATTCTCAGCCCACTTTTGAGTTTTAGCACTGGTCCCATTCACCTATAAATGAAGTTACTATTTTGAGTAGGTAGCATTGCTTGTGTACTTGTATCGCTTTCAGCTTGACCATCTTCCTGGAAGGCTTCGATTGTGATCTGTCTCTGCAAACCCTCTTCAATCATGAGATATTAGACTTGTGGTCTGGGTCTCACGATGGCTAATGCTGTCGCCTCTCATATCCAGGGTTATGGGTTTTAGTCCCACCCCCACCTCTGTGTGTGTTCCCTCCTGTAGACTTAAAGTATGCACTTAGTGTAATCAGTTACCGAATGAAATCTCGTGGTCGGCAGAGTGATTTCACCGTTGGGCCCTGGGACCTGCAATTGCATCAGGACCGGACCCTCCTTTCACAAAATATATGTTGTTTTGGGTAAAAGCCTCTTTGCATGTGAGCTATGAGGGAGTAGCATCCCCGGATTCCCGTTCCATCTGGAATTTCCGAGGATGGGTATCAGGCTCACTCTGTGTCGTCGAAGTTGGATGGATAATTGCGAGGATCAGATTTCTGAACAAACTGCCCTCTTACCCCGCTTAATTTCACAGTGTTGGGAAAAAGTTTGCATTAAATCACCTTGGGGAAAAGCTGTGAATCAGTAGGAAACATGAGCTGTAGAGTGGCCGGCAGGAACGGAACGGAACGGAACGTACGACCGACCATCGACACGAACGCAAGCACCCCCACCGGCTTCAGGTGTCACATCAGCCAGTCCCTGAAGCTGCCACTAGGCGGAGATGTTGCTGTGTTTCAGTGACAGTGTGACAGTGGCTGCCTGTCCTGGTCATGGTGGGTGGTGGTGTGACAGACCAGTACCGCTGAGCTCTTAAGCTCTCTGTAGTGCTGTTTACTATTGGATCTGGCTTTATCACGTGGCCTGATCTCATTTATTTCCCTTTTCACGTGGCCCTCGGTGTAACATCCCTGTTTTCAGATCTTGTGTGCATGAAGGCACAGCACCAACACCCTTCTGCACTAATGCCGAGTTGAGTGAGAGCCAGTTCGCCTGATGCCACTGCATCAGTTCATCTTATCCAGCCTTCTCATAATTTTTGTAAAATCAGGCCAGTTTACTTAGGAACGACCTGGACAGTCCTGTTAGGAATATGGGCCAGTATGACTGTCCTGTTAATGAAATGTCCAGTTTCAACTCGCTTACGTTCCTTCTTCTTCCTTATTTAAATTTCCCTCTGAATGGGAGGATGTCCATTGCGTGTACCTGACTGTGTGTGTGATGTACACTAGAGGGAGCCAGAGCCATGATCGTCAACATCCCTGAAATCGGAGTGAGAGCAGCCATTGTTCCTCCTGCTGAATAAGCAGAGGTAGCCGGTTGTAGAAATAGTGGGGAGATAAGAGACCTTCGCCTCTGCTTCGTGGTTCCTGTGTGTTTGCTTGCCGTGTCTCAGGCTAAGTGACAGGGTTGTCTCTCCTGGTTGATGGCTGAGAGCAAGCTGCCGTCTTGTGTACGTTCGCAGTGGCTTTGTGAGGGTTATGCTGTGACGGAATTAGGACAGCAGCCCGGGGTGCAGTGTCACTGGCGGCCAGACATCTGGGCCGAGAGAGGAGTGGCGCTCTCTGGCTCCCCCTAGTGCCGATACGGCAGGCCAGCGGGCTGGCTGCCCGTTCCGCCAGCTGGTCAGCGCCGGCAGGGGATGCAGCTTAGGACCCGTCTCGCTGGATCGGCTCCCTGAGTGACGATTCAAGCCTGCTGGCCGAGGCGGCCTGGCCTCAGTATGGGAATTTTAAAATGTTTGCCGGGGATGTGCGCATTAGTCTTTTTTGTCAGCCTGGTACATCTTGCATAATCCTGTCTGCCTTTTTCTGCTCTGTCTTGCATTTTCTCTCCGGTTAAACCCAACCGCTGTTTTGGGAGGACGGTGTTCGTCTGGGTGCCACCTGCCTGAAAAGTGGAACAGGGACAAATACTAAGGACGTGAGGGCTGAGCGTGCTGGCTGGGGTCGCCAGGGAGAACCGGGGCAGCTCCCGGCTAAGCCCGACCCGACTCGATACAAGCCGGCCGGGCCCGGGCTCGTGGGCGCCCCATAGTGCCCACACTCCAGCATGGCGACGGCTTGCTCCGTGGCCTCGCTCATGATTTCATACAGTGACTTCTGTGCGAAGTGCTTCTTAACCCTTGGGTGGTTGTTGTCTCCATCAGGGGTGCATCAACGTTAGTTTTTCTACCAGGGTAGTGGTCCCGGTCCGCAGAGACCACGGGGTCACGGGGGGAGGCACTTAAAAGGGGATAAAATTAGTCTTAAAATATGTTCGACTTACTTTGTACTGCAGGCATGTGCTTTGCTTTCAGGAGACGGTCTGTGCCGTGTCGTTTATGAATCTCAGTGCCAAACTGTCCTTGGATTGTACTTCACAGCAGGAGAATTTCAGTTTTGAAAGCTTAGTTGTTAATAAACTTGCCTTTTGAAACGTACAAAGAGCGCAGGGGCGCTGTGATGGTACATTCATACTGCCGTAAAAGAACAACATAACTCCTTTTTGATTTGGGTCTGTACCCAAAGGGGTTCTGATCGGTACAGGAGAGTAACATGTTCATATTTAAACAGGAAGGGGCCACTTCACCTAAATGCTTTTGGGCTGAAGTCCGTTCTCTGTGATATCGAAATAACTCGAACCTGCCGCTGACTTTTGTGGCTAAACCACTTTTATTTTTATGTTTGTCTGTAACAAAACAGCGGCTGGAGACTGACTGAACAGCAGTAATGGTCTGAAATCTCCACCATTGAATGTTACCTGAATTAAAGTTCCTCTTTCTGGACTTGCCTCTGACGCCTGCTCCTGTAAAGTTCATGGAAGCAAATGATTAAAGAGAGAACTGTTCAGATATCACGAAGACTTGTTTGTTCCCGGGGTGTTTTCTGTGATGAAAGGGCTGTGTGAATCACTGTGGGGGGGGGCCCTCAGTCCTTACAGACCCACCCCTGACCCAGTTAATCTGGGTCTCTAGGGCAGTGACCTCCATGCTGCTACTCGTCTGAGCTCCACAAATCTGAAGTGAAACTGATGCGTGTGATTTTACATCTTAAGGTTCCGTGAACGTGTGTCACGCAGACAGTGATACATCAGTGAAGCAGCACTGGCTCGGGAGGCAGTAGCCTGGTGCTAAGTGGTGAATGAGCTGATGGAATCCCTCGTCCTCCACTGCACACAACAGCTGATCATCCACTGTTGTCATCTCCATTATTTTAGTAGTTGTGCCTTTATGTCTGGTGCTGCTAACTTTTTGAATATTGATAAAGTTTAAATTACGAAAATTTACACATGGGAATGATGCCGGTATCTTGATGTTCTAACAAACATTGGCCAATACTGAAATGGTAACTGATATGTCGTGCATTACCACTGAAGAAGGCGGCCCAGATGAAGCTCAGCTGGGCTGTGAAGCTCCCTGGACTGGGGCCTGCCCTGTGTCTCCCTCGTCCACTTGGGGGCGGTCTCCCGTGTGTCTGCTGGTCTCCCTCGTCCACTTGGGGGCGGTCTCCCGTGTGTCTGCTGGTCTCCCTCGTCCACTTGGGGGCGGTCTCCCGTGTGTCTGCTGGTCTCCCTCGTCCACTTGGGGGCGGTCTCCCGTGTGTCTGCTGGTCTCCCTCGTCCACTTGGGGGCGGTCTCCCGTGTGTCTGCTGGTCTCCCTCTCGCCATGCGCTGCCACACGCAGACGTCAAGGTGTCCGTGAGGCTGATGGGTCACATGACCTGAGATCACTTTCTTCTCCACACAGGTGTCCACTGCACACATGGGTTCAACCGGACAGGGTTCCTGATCTGCGCCTACCTGGTGGAGAAGATGGACTGGAGGTAAACGTGCATTGGGCCGAGGTCAGCCTCTGATACACCGAACTCGGGCAACAGAGAGACCTGACAGGATTGTCACTTGCGCCATAAGACCCCCCCCCCCCCCCCCCCCCCCGTGACGAGTAGATGCTAAACGTTTCCATCCGCATCCCTGAGCTCAGCACAGGAAGCCCATAGGCCCCGCCCCTGTCACTTCCTTGTTGCCATGGAAGCGTTACTCACCTCACCGTGAGTGCCATCAGGCTCCGTTTGGGGTCCCGGAGGCTGTCCTCAAGCTGCCGAACATCCCATAAATATGTCAGCATCACCGGGGGCGACTGTCACTAATCGGATAGGGGAGAGCGGGCTCCGGGGTGGCGGGGGGACGCGGGGGGTGTCGGAGTATGTGGCGGGTTCTCTGTGACTGTGAGACAGGACAGCGGGGGCTGACGTCAGAGCGGCTCTGTCCCAGTGGATCGCCGTTTATGGCTCGCCAGAGGATGGCTCTCCCTTGGCCTCGCAGTCAAAGAAGCGTATCTCTCTCTCTCATGTTTTCAGAGCGGTTTGAACCGAGCATTACTGAGTTTCAGTCAAATTAAAGAAGCTTAATCTACCTCAGTGATTTGGGTCGCAGCTGATACCTTTGTGGATGAGTCCGGGCGGCTGCGTCTCGGGTCCTGCGGTGTGTGTGTCCTCGCGCTGAGGTTTCTTTCCCGTCCGCGTGTCCCAGCGTGGAAGCGGCCATCGCCGCCTTCGCCCAGGCTCGCCCCCCCGGCATCTACAAAGGCGACTACCTGAAAGAGCTCTTCCGTCGCTACGGTGACGTGGAGGACTCCCCGGCACCTCCGCCTCTCCCCGAATGGTGCTTCGAGGACGAAGGGGACGAGGTGGATGACGACGGCGGCGTGATTGGCCCGGAGTCTGGGCCTAGCTCCTCGGGAGCCGTGGCTGGGAAGAGGAAGAAGGAGCGTCTGAAACTGGTGAGGAGATGGAGGAGACCTCTGACATCAGTGGGCTCAGGTGTCTGTCTGCCTCTCTGACTGTCTCTCTCCATGTATCCGTCCCCCTGTCTGTCTGCCTGTCCCTATATCTGCCGGTCTCTGTCTGTCCCCCTGTCCTTATCCATATGTCTGCCTGTCTGTCCATCTGTCCGTCCGTCCGTTACTCGCCTGTCAGATTAAAATAAATTTCTTTTTTATGAAGTTCCTGTTGCGATGGCCACAGGATTTATACGGGAAATTTCTCTGAACAATATTGGAAAAAGGTGAAAATAAATGAAGTTCGTATTACCTTGCAGCATTTCCTCCCATTTACTGTCAGGAATAAACAAGGACCGAAAATGTCCTTGGTGTGTTGGGAGTCTTTCACTTGTATGTAATTTAAATTTACATGACTTCCTGCGTTTTGTGTGTTGGGGAAGGTTCTTTATGCCGGAAGGTCCGATGAAACCGTAACAGGTGAAGTGTGGGCGGCCGCTCAGGGTCACCCAGTCGCGCTTTGCTCTCTGATGCCCCCTGGTGGCGATTTGCTTTCCTTGTGGAGACCCATGTCTGCGTCACTTGACCCGTTTCTCCATGTGGAGCATCAGCTGGCCGTGGCGTTTGTCTCGCTGAAACTGCTGACCAAAAAAATCACCCTCCTCTCGTCCTCTCTGGTCCTGGGACCCCGAATATAGGCATGTCAGGGTGTGACCCTGCCCTGTGACCCTGACCGGGATCCATGCTTAGAGGACTGATGTGTGGAAGCTGAAGCAATGTATCCAAGATGGGATGTTAATGGCCTGGGGAAGCACCTGCTTTCAGGCGGGGTCTGTCGTTTGTTTTGGCCGTTACCTTTGTGTGTGTCCATAATGTATCTCAGCAGCCTTTGTGTGTTTGGAGGGAACAGGAAGTCGAATCCTGTTGCATGCGCCCATGGGACCCTGATATTAACACATGGACGGGGTCCCGCCTCATTCGGACCGAGTCCGGTACCGGTCTGGTCATACGGCCTCTGACACCAACGTGCCTTTTTCTTTATTGGGCTGGTTAATTGCTGTCAGAGAGCCCCCAGGAGAGGGTGATCGTAGCTGCTGGTCTTAAGACTAACTCCCCCGCCTCCCCCCCCCCCCCCGTCCTCCTCATCCAGTGTGCCGTGTTCCTGGAGGGCGTCACCGTCAAAGGGGTCACGCAGGTCTCTGTACAGCCCAAACTGGGCGCCGTGCAGAAGAAGTGTCAGCAGTTCTGCAAGTGGGAGAGGTGAGCATTTGACTGTGATTATGTGGCCGCCGGGCCAGTACAGCCCTCCTGACGAGAGAGGGGGGCACTGGGAAAGGAGCCCCTAGCTCCTTCAGCGTTACAGTGAATAGCACAGCACATTGTCAGAATGTTGTTATGCAGTGGTCAGACTCTGGAGGTTAGCGTGTGCTAGGAGTTAGCATGGGCTGCGGGGTATCATGCACTGGAGGTTATCATGCATTGGGAGTTAGCATGGGCTAGGGGTTACTGTACGCTGGGAGTTAGCATGGGCTAGGGGTTACTGTACGCTGGGAGTTAGCATGGGCTAGGGGTTACTGTACGCTGGGAGTTAGCATGGGCTAGGGGTTGCTGTACGCTGGGAGTTAGCATGGGCTAGGGGTTGCTGTACGCTGGGAGTTAGCATGGGCTAGGGGTTGCTGTACGCTGGGAGTTAGCATGGGCTAGGGGTTGCTGTACGCTGGGAGTTAGCATGGGCTAGGGGTTGCTGTACGCTGGGAGTTAGCATGGGCTAGGGGTTGCTGTACGCTGCTCTGCTGCAGGTTTAATTTCATCTGTCTTCTCCATAATGAACGGCTGGATTTTTCACCTGCGTCCCAGGTCAGGCTTTCCAGGCGCCCAGCCGGTGTCCATGGACTTGAAGAACCTGCACTTCCTGGAGCAGAAGGCCTACAAAGTCAGCTGGAAGGCGGACGGCACACGGTGAGTCCCCGGCTCGCCGCTTGCCTGCCTCTCCCCGGAGACCCATAAGATAAAGGTTAGGAATGGCGCAGCTGCTCTGCTCGGTTACCCAGAATGCAGCAGGGAGCTCTGCTCAGGAGGTACCGCTCTCAGTGCCCGTGCTCTGGCAGAGAGCTCGTCCATCTGTGCACACGGAGAGGGTAAAGGCTGTCCACTCCGGTCATTAAGCCGCCTCCCACACAGTCTGAAGTCTGAACCTCTCAACTTCAGCCGCAAACGTCTCTTAGGTTTGCGGCCCTGGCATGCCTCTGTGATGCAGGCTTCTCCCTGTCTCTACACCGGTGTTCCAGAGCTCTCCACTGCAGCTGAAATCCCTTCTTTTTGTCCGCACAAGCGGCTCTTTTGCATTTGCGCCGGTGGAGGATGTGAGCTTGACATGCGCTGCAGTACTTTCTGACTTTAAACCAAAACAGGATTTGTGCAGTGGAGTGCACCAGCCGATAGACCACTTCACACGTAGCCACGTGCAGCGACGTCTGAGTACTTCTGTCTACAAAGGACCCCTAACAAATACTTTAATCTCAGCAGTTCAGCCATTATTTAAATTTTAATTGAATAATTTCTCCGCAACGAAATCAATTAGAAGTACTCCACAATTCATTGAAGCCCTTCGATGCTACAAAAGAGAGTATTTATTTGTACTTTTCAGCCTCGTCTCTGTGTTTTGTTAGTACATTGTATCTTTTTTATTTGTCGGCCCTTTCTGCCGCCACCTGCTTCAGGATGTAGCAGCTCTCTGCGCTATTGGATGTTGGTTTATTTTTGTAAAATGCTCAGATAATCAGAAGACAAGATAAATACAGGAACATTAGAAACGGGGGGGGTGTAAAAGTGCACTTTTTGGGGGGGGGGGGGGGTTATGATTTCCATGGCATTTTTTGATATTTGATAAATTACCATAATTGAAGGTGTCGGGGCTTTGAAAGCTCTGATGCTTCAGTTTCATTGTTGCCTTAAAACGGGGGATTTCGGGAAAGTTAATGTGCGTGTTTAAAGCCCCCCCCCCGCATTTAATCTAATGCCAGTTTGGTTCCTGGTCTGTTGTCGTCGCTTCGCGGTCGGTGCTGTGTCGGCCGTGGCCATAAGGCCGTCTCCGTCAGCTTCTCGTGGCTCGGTGGCATCGGCGTGAACGTGTACCGCGAAGTCCGAGTACCGTTGGCATCACGCTAGTTATTCCGCGCGGCAATCGCTCACTGCAGCCGCCTCGTTGCCATGATACCAGTGCTGCCCGCCCAGTCTGCCGGGCTCAGCCAGGCCGTGACTCGGGGCTGCTTGGTACTGATCATGCCAATGCCGGTGTTGGTGAGCATGCTGTGGATTCCAGCTACTGGACGCCCGGGGGAGGCACACCCTGCTTCCAAACACCCTCTTTTAAATGCCCATTCTTCCCCCCCCCCCCCAAGATGTTTTTGTTTTAGGCTGGGGGCATCGTGCTTGGAATCGGGCCCCATCCGCACATCCCTTGGGTCAGTCTGGTTTCATTCTGAATCATAAACTGACTTCGAAATCTGGGGACGTCTCATGTTACTGCTTTGCAGTCGAGCTGTTTTTAATGATCGGCATACCTGTTCATCTTTCCCTCTGTCCCGAATAGCGACGCGTTCCAGCGCCGCGTGTAATGCTGCGCTGCATTTGGTGCATTGGCGCATGGCGGTGATGGGCTGGCTGAAGCGCGCTTGTGAAGGGGAGGCCCTTACGGCTTGCCAAGCAGTTGCGGAGCCCGGCCGATCATTGGGCGGGGGCCGAGCCGGGATGCCGCTGAGGGCCCCTCCCCCGTCCTGTCAGCAGCTCAACCGATGAAATGCGTCTTGCTGCTGTAGTGAGGATGGGGGAGGGGGATCCAGGGGGGGTTAGGATGGTGTGTGCGGTGAGAGTGTGGCGTGATTGCCGGTTAGCGTTTCCAACACTTTAGCATTTCCGATATTTTCCGTTGTTGGAATTCTGTGTGCCCCCTGGGAGAAGTAACGGCAGGGGTGCTCAAGAGGAACATGCTCTGATTTACCAAATAGCCCTGCCAACACCTACCACCCCCTCCCCCGGCACTCCACTGGAGTTTTATATTAGCACGGGCAGCCCAACCACAGTCCGACGCATTTATTTTTTTTTTGTCTGTATGTTCACTCACTCGCAGAACAGAGAGATTTCTGAGAACATCTGTGTGGGTTAAACATGGACGGGGGGGTCTGAGCCCGATGCGGATGGTGGCCTGGGGAACACGACTGTGAAGGAGAGCAGTCGCACTGCTACATGGTATCGGCAGTAATGCTGCAGTGATAGCCGTATACACGCCTCTGCATTGCGTGTGCTGGGGGGGGGGGGGGTGTTCCGTCGGTTCACTGAGAGGTCTTAGGTTCACGCCCACGGCAGGTCGCCCTTTGATGTCACATGTTAAGATGCGACAGGGCCATATGGCATCAGTGGTGTGTGACGATGACGGTACCCGCGCCAGGATTATCCCCACGTAAACCCGGGACGCCAGCTCTGATCTGGCCGAGATAAATCTCTCATAGGCACAGTCCGCCGCCTCGCTCCTGGGTGCTGGTCCCGATGGTGGACACGTCGGGCTTATCGGCGCCCCCTGGCTGTTCCATGGTGTAATTAGCTTAGATGCTAATCCCCCGCCCCTTTTACGGTGAATTGCCGGGAGGACAATGGCACTGTTCACATGCTAAAACGCGCCCATGAAACCTCTGCAAGACATTTGCTTTGTTACATTATTCCGTAGTTCAGGGGCCTGGGGGAGAGTGAGCACGTTGGATTCGACGGCCTTCCGGACTTCAGGCATGAACAGCCAGCGTGACCCCATGTCCCACAGTGTGAAAAGGTGCCTTTTTCAAAATGGCAGTATGCAGGTCGGCCTGTACGTGTGGTTTATACCGAAGGCACCGAGGCCTTACTTTCCTTTGAAAACGTAATAATCGAGGAATATGAGGAGAAATTCAGTAGACGTCCGTTTGAGGAGTTGCTGAAGTCCTGCCGGGTGGAGGGCTGTCGTGGACGACTAGAGACTGCACAGTTATTAGTGCCCCCTCCTCAGAGCTGAATAAGTCAGACAGACGGAGCCCCAGTCGGTCCCGTGGGGGATCAGCGGTAGCTGGAGTGAAGCTGTGCTTACAGATGAGTGTAGGCTGGCGTCTGTGTGATCGTTCCTGTCCGGCCCCAGCTGAGGGGACCTGAGCCGCTTATCTCGCGGTCGCAGGATGCGCAGTCTGTCGTTTTTCATGCGTCCTCAAGTAAATGAAAGACCCAAGGAGGATGAGATGTCAGAGTGGTCACCGGGGTTTAAATTGTCCGCAGTAATAGTACTACTTTCAGCCTCCGTGACGTGAATCTCTCCCATTGCTCCCAGGCCGGCCTGCTGGAGGTGACCTTGGGGTGTGATGGTCGGATCCCGGGTCAGGGGGCGGGAGGTAACCTCCAGCTGGGTGTGATGGTCGAATCCTGGGCCGGCTGGCTTGTTGTGACCTTGGGCTGGGCTTGGTTGTTCAATCCCTGTCCGGGGGAGTGGTAGCTGCAGCCCTGATTGCAGTTTTTGCGGTCTGTCTCGGGGGGACTGTCAGTGCTGTCATATTAAGCCCCTATGCCCAGGGAAGCTTCTCCATGAGTGGCTTGGGGGCTCTGATCGCCCACCGTGACGCACCATAGGCTTCTACAGCAAGGCCTCGTTTGACACTTAGCACCAGTAGGATATGAATCCCGAGCTGGGCCTTCGTGGTTGGGCCGTCACTGTGGTCCGCACCCAGCGGCCCTGATGGACAGGTCCTCCACACTGGGGACCATGTTTCGTCCCTGTCAGGAGATGGGGCTCGCCTGATGGGGAGGCTGCCTGAACTGACACGGGGCTGCTCTTTCTGCTCATTCTTGCTGATCTGAGCCTGGACCCCAGCCGCTAGCAGGGAAGGGAGTCCAGGAAGGAGAGAGACACGGTGGCTGGGACAGCGCTGGCTGGCTGTGCGATGCGTCGCTGTGGAAACGCGCAGCGGTGCACGCCGTTTAGCGACAGGACGCCTTCATGCTCGCAGACTCTTAAGCAGGCTGGCCATGCCGCTAGCATACGATCAGCACGTCCCGTGGAGCCTGCGTAAAGGGGCCCCCGCCATCGTACCTTGGGGTGCCGCCACTGTCGCTACCTTGAGCCCTGTATCCCTCTGATCTTTGTCGTCAGGCCCATAGGTCACCAGTCACAATTGATTCAGGAATTTCTGTCAGCTTCATTTTCCTTCCCTGAGTCAAAAACCCTGTCTGCCTCTGTCTGCCTCTGTCAATGTCTGTCTGCCTCTGTCAATGTCTGTCTGCCTCTGTCAATGTCTGTCTGCCTCTGTCAATGTCTGTGCCTGTCTCTGTCAATGTCTGTGCCTGTCTCTGTCAATGTCTGTGCCTGTCTCTGTCAATGTCTGTGCCTGTCTCTGTCAATGTCTGTGCCTGTCTCTGTCAATGTCTGTGCCTGTCTCTGTCAATGTCTGTGCCTGTCTCTGTCTGTGCCTGTCTCTGTCTGTGCCTGTCTGTTTGCCTGTGTCCGTCTCTCTGTGTCTGTCTGGCTGTGTGTGACCAACAGACAGGGTGGATTTCCAGACCTGAGAGGCATTAGGGGCTCAAAATGAGTGCCCTCTGCTGGTGGCCCCCAGTACCCCTTCCTCTTCTTAGCCATCAGTCAGCCGCTGTCTGTCGAGGTCATGCTCGATTTAATGGCCATGTCTCTTACAGGCCCCTTACAGGTTTACCGCACACTGAGTTAACAAAAGGCACAAAATGAACTTGTGTGTGAGTTCCGATAAGCCGGACGTGTCCATCATCAGGGACAGCGTCCGGGAGCGAGGCGGCGCACTGTGCCTATGAGAGGTTTATCTTGGCCAGATCCTCTCTCTCTCTGTGTGTGTGTGTGTGTGTGTGTGTGTGTGTGTGTGTGTGTGTGTGTGTGTGTGTGTGTGTGTGTGTGTGTGTGTGTGTGTGTGTGTGTGTGTGTGTGTGTGTGTGTGTGTGTGTGCGGTGTTTAAGCATTTCTGCATCTGCCTGTTGTGAACGTGGGTTTCATGCTAATGCATCCTCTGTCAGTCCCCATCCTGATTACCCTGAAAGCCTCATACACGTTTGTCTGAAACAGCCCCGAAACGCAGCGGGCTTTGCATTTTATCGGTTATAAAATCCAGCAGGTTATCATTATTTCCGGAGTGAATATCTCTGGATTTTTTTTTTCTTAAAAAGAACTAAATTGTTTTGTTGTCATTGTTCTGTACTGGTTTGGGAGAGATGGAGTGGAATGGAGATTTGTGCACCTCTGTCGTGACGCCCCCTAATCTCTCAGACTCGGCCAATGAAAACACAGGTGTGATAATCGCATCCACAGTTGGGTGTGCTCCGAGGCGAGGCTGCTCCGCTCTGTAGGGGTTGGGAGGAAGGCTCCGGCACCTTGCCTGGGAAAAACAGATTCGCTGCTCCCCGACTGAGACGGGAGTCTCGTGCTTGTGGGGGAGAATGAGTGTCCCTCTCCGGAGCCGGCTGGCCGTGCTGGGGCCCGGAGAGCAAACCGGGGCCCGGAGAGCAAACCGGGGCCCGGCACTGTCCCCGGAATGAGAGTCTTGATCCGTGACCAGTTTTGCTTTTGTGGTTTCCTTCAGACGTGCATCAGGGTAACAAGCAGACCTGTTAGTCAGAGATCACATGATAACACGGTACAGAACCAGTACCTGAAGCACTTGCGTGTAACGTAACAGGGTTAGACATGGGACTGTAGGATACTTTCATCCTTAAGATGGCGCCGTTGAGGAGATCACAGCATGTTACGTGACAGTCAGAGTGACATCACTTGCAGATATTGAGTTTTTGCTGTGTTAATATTAGGTCCACCCTGATGTATAACGGCCATGCACGATAATCTTCACTGAAATGTATTTTTAGGGCCCCCAGTTAGGCAATGGGGGGTAATTTTAACACTGAGAACTGCATTTAAAGGGACGGACTGCTTTGTGAGCCTGGCTTCTCGGGTAGTAATGCGCATTTCATCTTTATTTTTCTTTCATTTCTGTGCCGTCGTCCCTCCCCACCCCCCCCCCCCCCCCCCCCACAGCTACATGATGCTTGTCGATGGGAAGGAGGAAGTTTACATGATCGACAGGGACAACTCGGTGTTCCACATAGCCAACCTGGAGTTCCCCTTCCGGAAGGATCCCCGCGTGCACCTCTCCAACACTCTGATGGACGGGGTGAGGGACGGTCTCCGCCTAACACACCGTGTCAGGGAACAGTAACACAGACCAGTTTACATATTCCATCCATCCATCCATCCATCCATCTTCTGTAACCACTTGCAATCAGGGTCGCGGGCATTTTTATTTTCATATATACTGAAGTCCTAATCTTCTCTCATTTAGTGGCATCACACGCATGGTTATTCTTTGGAGTCTCTACCTCTTTTAAACATGCGTGCGTAATAATAATGTCCAATACTGAGTATGTACCTCACACCATCTCCACACCACTCTCCATCTTCCTGTGATCGCTTCCAGATTACCATAGATCCCTCTCGTTGATTGAAATTGTACTTAATCGCTAAGACAGTTTAGGATTGCATTGGGAATGCCGCAGTGACATGGACAGGTAGTGCTGCTGCCTCACACCTGCACAGTGGGGTGTTGGTTCGAATCCCATACAGTTTGTATTTGCGTGTGTCTCTGCCTGTGCGTCTCTGTGCGCATGTCTGTGCACGTGTGACGAGCGGTGGCCCTTCCTGCTGTGCGAGTCACAACCCAGCCCTGTGCCCTGAGCATGGATGGTTCGTGGGCCTCAGACTAATGTCTAGACGCCTTCGTAGCGAAGGCAGTGCTTCCACCGGAGGAGCCAGCTGGCCCTTGCATGGGGGACCTGGTCACTGTGCACGCCCAGTGCCAGCTGCAGGTGACAGATCGCTGTGTGTGCAGCTTCCAAATATACTCTGCTGTCCTGAACGGGGCGTCTGAAGCATGCACTGAGCTCCTGCATCGCTTATGCCGCCGGGGTTTCTTAAAGGGACAGGTGCAAACCCCCTTAAAGGGGTGAGGCTGCTCTCTATTAATAAAGGCACAGCACGCCCGACTGGGCAGTCTAAGGTCTGCTCTGATCTTTTCCCCGCTAATATTTTGCCGGAGCTGTTAATCTGGGGCATGACCTTGTGTCTCCTCTGTTTCCCGCGCCTCAGACATTAATTAGGTGCGGTGGTGAGCAGTGCCTCGCGGGGCCGCCAGCAGCTTCCTCGTCCAGATTGGTGTGGCTGCTGTCAGCTGACTGTTTGGCCCTATGTTCACTAGCTGACGCCGGGGGGGGGGGGGGGGGGGGTCCTGTCTCGCATGACTGCGTTTCATCAGGCCGGCACCCGACCCGCCCAGGTGGATGTCGCGCTCGGACCTGTAGATCAAGGCCCCGGGTGATGGCTGCCTCATTTGCTGCCTCTGACTTATTCATGAGCCCCTTTCCTTAATTTCCGGAACGCTGTGACCACCCCCTCCCCCCCCGACTGTCCCCAGTCGCCTCCTTCCGCTCGTACATGGGGATGTGACGCCGCTCTGGCCGGCCGAAGGCCCTGAAGCGCCGATGCCTTTCCACGTCGTCTTCGTTGTCCCGCCGTCCATCGGTGTCGCACCCAGCCAGTGTCGGAGGGGTTAGGGTGCGAGGCAGGGGGCTGGTTCACGGATTTGTATACACAGGGCACCGTGTATGTAAACAAGAAAACCAGCGGGGTGCAGTGTGACAGGAGACGGGTGCCGGGAAGGGGGGGGGAGAAGCTGCGATCTGACCTGGCAGGACTGGCTGAGACTCCTCTGGCCCGGTTCACCCTGCTGCCTCGCAGTGGCCCAGTGGCACTGTGTAGGGTGCCGGACCTCCACTTGCGCGTCTGTCTGCGCATGTGTGCATGTGACCCCCGCTGACCTGCCCCTTCCTTGCAGGAGATGATCGTGGACAAGGTCAACGGGCAGCCTGTGCCGCGCTACCTGATCTACGACATCATCAAGTTTAACGTGAGTACCCCCCCGGCCTCTGCGGCCTCGCTGAGCGGCTGCTGCTGCGCATTTCAGTCGCAGCTGCAGCATGACTCACCTCACTGCCGCCGTCCTCCGTTCCCTGATTAAGATTCCCAGCAGCGACAGGCCATTTGGTGCCGAGCCCTTCGAAACGGGTTCCCTGAGGATTCCAGGTGTCATGTACGTGGATTTGGGCCAGAGCCCGGCGCCGGTACCAGCCGTGGCGGGTCTGACGGCGCCGCTCGCTGGGTGCCGGTCCCGTGGGGTGGGGGGGTGACTGAGTGACAGAGTGACGAGGCGCCAGGGGACTTGTCATTACCACTGCCAAGGAGCAGCAGACGAGACAGACTGACGGGGAGTGACAGGGTGGGGGAGCGGGGGGGGTGCGGTCCGAAAGGGGCTCCGCAGCAGCGGGGGTGAGCCGAGCCTGTGCGCCGTTCCTAATGACTGCGCTTAACTGAAACACACCGCCAAAGGAGAGACTTTTAACACCGCTGTGAGGATAATCACAGTTCACATCAGAGTGCTGATCGTAATTATACCCCTGGGCTAATTACTAACTCGTACTGCATAACCGGCTTAATCTCGGCGTTTCCCATCCTTCTCAGCCTTTGTGGTAAGGTTGTGTGCGTGTGTGTGTGTTTTTCCCAGAAATTTGTAAAAGTGTGGTTTATTTAGAACAGCAGTTAGAAACTCGCAAAAGGTTAATGATACGTTTTAGCATCCAGTTACGTCGTTAAGCAGTTCGCAGCGGCACCACACCGGCCTGGTGCGCATGTGACAGGCGCGTCCAGTGGAGCAGTGAGGCTTTGAACAGTGCTGTCCTGCAGCACAGACGTGCCTGCAGACCTGCTTTAGCTCTGATGTGGTTCTGTCATCAGTTCTGGCTGACAAGCCGGGACTCGTGTCTGCATTTATATTATATAATCAGTTATGAGTCGGTCAGTTTGATTACTGTGCGGGTCAGTCTTGCGATGCCTTAATGACTCTTTCGTCGCTGCCCCCCCACTCATCTGTCAGAGCTTGTCGTGTCCCACCTCCCCGTTTCCGAAGCAGATCCTGGGCTCAGTGAAGGTGCAGGTGCTGTGTCTCTGTCTGTGTCAGTGTCCGTCTGTGCCTCTATTACTGTCTCTGACTCTTGTCTATGCCATTGTTGCTCTCTGTGCTGCTGTCGCTGTCTCTCTCTCTGTCTGTGTCGCTGTCTGTACTGCTGTCTCTGTCTGTGTCGCTGTCTGTACTGCTGTCTATGTCTCTGTCTGTGTCGCTGTCTGTACTGCTGTCTATGTCTCCGTCTGTGTCGCTGTGTCTCTTGCTGTCCATTGCTGTCGTCCCGTAATCCACCTCTTTTCTGTTTGCATTAGCGGCAGCTAATTAAATTTCCTGCTTTTAATTTCTCCATTTATATCGGATTGATCTGCTCCTCCCGCTGAATTTTCTTCGGCCGATTTTGATCTGGGTGCCGCTCGGGCATTTCGTTAGAGTCACGGACATCAGCGTAAACGCCTGGCCATGTGTTTGTGGCATAGCCAGCGTATATTAAAGCGGAGTTAATTTAACAAGAAAAGCTCCCTTCGTTACACGCGAGCTTTATTACCTGTCAACACGAACCGCTCGCCCGGGATGAACCTCATATTCGGTCTGGGCCGTGGGTTCCGCAGGGGGATACCTTTACGCTTCCTTTAAATCCGTTCTTTTCTTTCTTTGTTGTTAATCCTGTAGCACCATGTGTGAGCGATGGTGGAACGTGGAGCGAGTGCATCGCCTTTGTGGAGCCTGCAGCTTTTCAGGGCCGCGTCTCAGAGGTCTTTTCATCCTCCCACAGACGGGGCGTAGCCTGGCGCTCCACTCCCCTCCACACGGGGACGCTCTTCAAGGCTTTCCTTTCTTCACAGTTTAATATTCTTGTGAAGTAGCCTCGGCTTGTTTTCTGTAATATTTTTGACGCCTCTTGAACGGCATGATTACCACATCGCTTCACCAGCCCGCCGGTGCGAGGCACTGCCTCCTTGTGGCGGCTGCTTTTTCCTCTGCCATCCACTCCATCCCAGTCTTCCCAGTTTTTAATCCTGTTCTCTCCCGATTCCTCCACAGCCCCGCCTGCTGTGAGACCCTTGTGACCCCACACTCCGATTCCCGATTGCCCCGGTTTATGCCACGATTCCACTCGATCCCGCTCAGTGGTTCCCCCGTGATCCCACTCGCTCCCATTTCTCCAGGATCCCGCCCACTGCACTACCCCGCAGTTCCTCTCCGCCTGCGAGTAGCATGCTTCCGGCCTGGGGTGCTCGCCCTCCCACTGGTCCACATGGCAGGAATGGCTAGGAAAATGTCAGCCATAATCAGAATCTTGTGCAGGTTCTGGGCCAGCCTTGGGTTTCCTGTGCAGCGAGTTACACATTTTTATTTTCAAATTATATAATTTTTAGTGGCGGGAGACCGGGGCCTTGTTTGGCTCTGTAAGTGATGTTTTTAGTGTGTGGGGGCTCTCAGCATTTCAGCGATCGTCCTGCTGGGGGGGAGTAAGTGGTGATTTGAGATATTCATCACCATCTGCTGTCGGCGATGGAGACATTAGCATCTTCAATCACACTCACCTGCACCACATACCTACCGGTACGCCTCCCCCCAATTAGGCACTTTGTCCATTCATTATGGGACGTGACTTGCTGTTGTGTTTAGGTCGTTAAGGAAGGCCTGTGCTGTGATGTGCTGTACTGTTATACTGCCTGGATAGTTCACTGCCCGCGGGCTCACAGACGCTGCACTGTCCCTTATTGCCTTTTGATGCTAGAGTACGCACAGTGGTATCAGCAGCTTATCTCTCTCCTGACCCTCTCTGTCGCTCTGGTTTTCTGCTTGGATCTTTTTTTTTTTTCCCAGTGTAAATGCCGGCCCTCTGCAACCTCCGGGCCCAGCTGTGCTCGGTCTGATGCCTGGTGCTCGAGGTCCAGCTGGTGTCCGGGATTTGCCCGTCAAAGGTCACCTGTGGCCTGAGCCAAAGTCGCTCTGCAGTGTTTATGATCGCCTCACAGACAGATTAGCGGATTCTGCAATTTTACTGAAACTGAGCCTGTAAGCTTCTGTAAGCAGCCGTCTCTGTGCCGTATGGGTGAGGGGAATGATGGGGCAGTTCGTGAGATGGGCCTCTCTGCCAAGGCCCTCATTCAGGGGGCGTCTGATACCTGTCAGCCCCCTCTGATCCGTTCACGCCCATCAGCTCCCTCCTCTGACCACGTCTCTACGGTCCTTGCATTGGAACCTCTGTGGTCATGGATCTGTCGTCAGTGGGTCCGAATTTGGCCCAGGCCGTGAGCACCTGAAGTCTGCAAGTTTGTGCGAGTTTTCTTCCAGCATCTTCTATGGACTTCTTATGTCGCCCCCAGCTTTCCGCCGTTGGCTTCCCTGAGTGAGCTCTGGGTCTTAGGGACCTGCAGCGCTCAGGCCCTTATCGAGGATGGATGTCTGGGTGGGTGAGGTTGTGAATGGTGTAGGGGGACCTACCTGGGGGATAATCAGTCCACTGCGTTAGCAGAGCAGCCTGGTAGGTGTGTAGGAGCCCAGCTTAGAGAGGAATGCGCCCGTCACACGCCGCCTACTCTCTGACAAATGGTCACTGTCATCATGAGGGCGTGCTGATCTCTTTCTCAGTCCTTTGAAGGCCTTCCAGATCTCCCCAGCAGGTAGAGTGCTCTACAGCAAGGTCTCTGTTGTTTTAAAGCAGCCAGGGTCAGGCGAGGAGAAGAAAGCAAAGCTTCAGCTCGGTGTGGAGTGTAACCCTCTGATTGGATGAGGTTGGAGCCTAGCCCTCTGATTGGAGGAGATGCACCTTAGCGTTCTGATTGGTGGAGGTTAGAGCATAGCTGATTGGAATGCTCCAATTGGAAGCGGCTGAGCTGGGGCGTAGCCCGTTGATTGGAGGATGCTGGTGTGTGCCCTGTGGCCAGATGAGCGGCGCTCATCTCGGCTTCAGAGGCCCTGTGGGATTTGTGTGAGACAAACAGGAGAATGGGCCATTAAGAGCTACCCGTTGCCGTGGAGATGCTGCCAGCTTATCTCTCTATGAGAGTTTCCTTTTTTCTGTTTACCTGCAAAGCTTTTGGCTGTTTTTTTTGTGTAATTTAGATGCACAGCGGCTTGCATGCTTATCATACCCTCTCTGTCACCGTGTTCTGTTGTCGTGACGGTGTTTAAAAAAACACACACACACACACACACACACACACACACACACACAGTGCCAGAGTGGGTGAGGGGAGGGTGATGTGGAAGATGGAGCCTTGGTGGTGAGTGATGTGCGTGACTCAGGATAGCGGAGGATGGGATGCTGGCTGTGCAGGCAGTGCGCCTCCTGTGGTTGATGTGCGGTACTGACAGTGCGGCAGTGACCTCGTAATGGCCGGTTCTTTTCCATTGGTCATGCATCTTCCTCCATCCTAGAAACAAGACCTTACTCGGTGTTAGTAACCTTGATAGTAAAGCGCCTGTGGTTTTGTCTTTACAGGACCAACCGGTGGGCCAGTGTGACTTCAATACCCGACTGTTTTGCATAGAGAAGGAAATAATTTCTCCCAGGCTAGAGAAGATGAAGATGGGGCAGATCGACAAAACCAAGGAGCCCTTCAGCGTCCGGAACAAGCCCTTCTTTGACATCCACGCCTCTCGGAAGGTATCTCCCGCGTGGCTGCTCCGCCCTTCTCACACGTCTGCTCCCGTATCTCCTGGTCATAAACGCGAGGTTACTGACCCAGGACTCCCCTCGGTCCCCGATGGAGCTGTGGGCTTTTCTCCCCCCCGTCTCTGCTCCTTGCCCCTGGTCCTAATCATCATCAGGCTCTGTCAAGTTGATGTGAGCCCCCTGAGACCATTGAAACGGCACCAGAATATCTGTTACTTTTAATTTCTACTTTATTTAAATAAATAAGGACATTCTGATTGGGATTAACTCTCGCAACCAGCTGTATGCGGCATCCAAATCCTCGAGGGATTTGGAGGAAGCGTAAGGAAATCCAACACGCAGACGCCGCCGCTGCATACCAACGCGGGGTTTCTGCGTCTTTTAATGGCCGGGCTCCCGCTCACTGCCGGCGGGGCTACTTTGAGCAGGGAATGCTGGGTAATAAACACGGGCGCAGTGGTACCGCCTTTGCCCATATCTGTCGTTTGATGTGCTTTCATCAAACAGGCTGGTCAAATTCTGGGCAGTTTCCCGTAAATCCGCAGTATCGCAGGTTGGGAGGGCTTCACCAGATCTGCTGGGAGTCCCGTCGACCTCTGTCCCCTGACGGAACTTTACCCCTGGTGACCACATCACTCAGCTCTTTGTACCCCACCCCGTGTGCCCCCCCAATTTGCAGACATTTCTGGGCCGTCTCAATGGCCTTTTTGACAGACCGCCTCTTGTTCAGGAGATGTTAACAGAAGATGCTGCGGTAATGAAGTCATTCGAAGTGCCCGCCCCTCACTCATGGCCCCTCTCCTTTCGCACTGTGCCCTTCTGTGTGAAGTACAGTGAGATCTCTGTTGAGGAGTGGAAATGTAAATTGCCTTTTCTTCGTTTGGGTCTCTGGGTCAGTGTCTGGCGGAAATTCCCTTCCTGATGTTTTCACTGCGACCCCTTATTGTCTGTGGACTCCAGGATCGCCGAGTGCTGGGAGCACTGGTCAGCGGCGAAGCCTCTGTCCTCTGTGAGCAGTGCTGAAGGTCCCTCCTTTGTTCGGTTTAGACACATAATTTTCCACAGGCACGACCCCCTGCTTTTGCCCCTGTCGTGGGCATGGCTGCGCTGGCTTTTCATCGACCGCTTAATATTTGTGACTGGCGGGAAAATGATCTTTCTGAGCTGTGGACTTAATTTGCCGGAGAGCGTTTATACCTGAGCCGAGGGCGGTTTGTGGAGGTGCCGCTTTGAGCAGGGAATGCTGGGTAATTGGCACCCTGATGTGTTCCCTTAGGTCCTGCATTAATATGAATAGAGAGGAATGCCTTCATTACCGCAACTCGCATATCGAGTGAAGTAAACTTAATACGCAATTACTCCCTCCGTAAGCAAAGCGAGTCCTCATAAATGTAACGTAGAGGAGAGCAGCTGAAGATGCATATAAATGTGCAAAATGTTAAATGTATTCAACATGTAAATATTTTTAATATTATATATCATATAACATGTAATATAAAATATATGATATGAAACATATATATGTACATGATTAAATAATGACACTGTTCCTTTCGGGTTTGGCAGAGTGTCACACAGCACCTGTATAAATGTAAGGACTTAGTACACTGAAATAGTATGAATACTACGCAGTAGTATTAGTGTAGCGTTATGAACGTTAATGATATGTGAATTACGGAGATGGTGATGAAATAACATGTAGGGCTTTGTTTGGTGTCTGCTTCATAATGAAACGTCTCCTGGACGACATCATGCAAGCTCTGCTCCGCCCCCCGTGTCCATAATGTCATACCTCTGTGTGTCCCCCACCCGTGCCCGCATTGGGACAGCTCTGTGTCCCCCTCCCCCATGACCACATTGCCCACGTTCTCTGTCTTATACTCTTCGCGTTTGCACCATCTCCAGCTGTGGTACGGCGCTGGGCTGAAACCTGCTTCCATCAGCATGGTTGTGTGGCAGCAAACAGAATCTGTATTCTCAGATCTTCACAGCGCCACGCACCGTCGGGCCCGTAATCTGTTTGGCGAGCCCCAGTTGGCCCAGAGGAGGGTGTGAGTCCTCCCTGGTAGCGGCTCAGGTACAGCAGTCGCAGCACATCTCTGCTGATGGAGACATTTTCAAACTAGTATCAATTCCCTGGACCCTTCAGTGCTATAGCCTTCTGTGGGTTCTGCGCTCGCGGATTCTGAGCTCATGGGTTCTGCTCGGTCTCACGTTGCAGTTCTCCAAGTACCTGTGGGCATCTTGCATTCATCACCCTGATTGCAACTTCACCAGTGGCCATGATGGTCGTGGTTCCCAGCCTGCTGAGCGGGAAGCTGCAGTTACAGGCTCACTTACTGGGCCCAGGGCCTTCTAGGGCCCCTTTTGGTTATGGTGGGGGCACTGTGGGGGACACGGCATCAGGGCGATTGGCATGCCACACAGACCGCAGCCCAGGCAGCGCAGCAAGCCGCTCCGCCTCTGATCTGACACGGAGCGTCCCTGCTTCCTGAGCAGTGTGTATTATGTTGTATGTGTGCGCTTAATACCCGACAGCAAAAAGCCTTCGACGTGCGTCTCTGCCAAGTCACAGCAGTGGCATTTCCGTGGATTACGGTGACAATGGCATCTTTATCCCGAGGGGCGGAGCCGGCTCCCGGTGCAAAACCACGGCTGTGTCGGCACTGTGGAAATTCGGGAAATTCATTTGCTGAAAAGGGATGCTGTTTAATGCATGTTTTTTTTCTCATCTCAATTAATTCACCCCCGCCTCCCCAAAACGACTCATTCGGGGTTGAGTCAGTGATTCATAGATTCGTGCGTCCATTATGGTTGAGGGCAAACACCCTCCAGACTGATCCTACTTATTCATTCAAGATGCGAAAGTTCATTTGAAGTGACGCTGTCGCCGGGTATCCTGGCTTGGCAGCTCCCGTTTGCTTTCTGGATGCCTCCTCTCACCCACGGCCCGAGTCCGGCCAGGCCGAGTGTCATTTAGATGTCGGGCTGTTTCCTTTGGATTCCAAGAGGGGAAAATGAGTTGGAGATCAAAGAGATCTTGACAGACACTGGCCCGTTTGTAAATGAGGAAGACGTGGGCTGCATTTCTGAATTTCCTCATGTGTCTCATTTCGGAAAACAGACGCTGTTAAAAAGCTAAACCATTTGGAGGGGGGCAAGGGGTCTCTGCAGATGGAGCTGCGTGTTAGATCTGAATGTGCCTCCCTCAATCCTCCTCTCTCTTGTTGGTAGAAAATCCTCAGAATTGATCACATCTCGGAGTTCCTTCATTTTGCATTTTCCTCATTATTATTCCGTAGTACTAATTCCCCTGGTGATGTGTGTACTTGCTATGAATACAATAAGTGTTTGTGCCACCATGTTATTGAGCATGGAAGTCTGCTGCTATCATGGGGACGTTCTGGAGAACAGAATCTGCACAAAATGTAACAGCAGACCTGCAGGCCAGTGGAGTTGATCATTCTAGACTAAGAATCAATAGACAGCAGTGGAGTTGAATGGTTTCTTTTGAGCCACATGTGTAGTGTTCTGTTGTAGTTATGCTCTCATTTTGTTACTATGGCAACATGCCTCTCCAAGCCGGAGCAGTTAGGCCTCTTACCCTCAGAAACGGTCACGTCGGTAATGTTCCTCCAGCCTCTTGTGCATCCCCCATGCAACGCAAATCCATCCCTAGTCCGTCTCGTGCCCCTCTGCTCCTCAGTGAGCTGCCCTGCGTTGTCATGGCATCCCTCTCCGGGCCACACACCACTGCATTCATCTCTTCTCCTCGCTGTATTGCTCCTGTTTTTCTAAGGCTTGGAGTGGTGAAGTTCTTTGAAGCACTGCTGTTCGTGATGTTCTCCCAAGGTCAGAAGAGCCCTTCACAGTTACTGGGAGGCCCCAGGAAATGGCTTTGGGGCTGATAGCGTCTGCATCGTGGACGGCCTGTGCCAGGCGCCTGACTGTTCAGGGCGATAAGACCCCCATACCGGGTCAGGTGGTTCAGCCATGCCTCGAGGAGGACACTTCTGCTGCTCATCTACCCCACCATGCCGGTGGGTCTCCCTGAGTGCTGCTTGCCCGTAGCGAAAGTGCTGGGCGTTCGCTCAGATTACAGGCAAGGTATTGGCTCCCTTTTGATGCTGGATACATTTTCCATCCAGCGGCCTACAGCCCAGCCGGTTAGCACTCTGTTCCTGTGATTGGAAGGTTGCCGGTGTGTCTCACCGTTTGGTGATGTCACCATCGGACCACTGACCAAGGCCCTTAGCCCTCTGCGGCTCCAGCTGTTGTCTTACCCTGCTTGCTCTCAAAAACGTTCTGTCTGTGATGGCTGGGCACCCCATCATGGGTGGGCATCCTGTCCTGTTACTTCCGGGATAGACTCTGGAATGCAGCTTGCCATTAGGCAGCAGTGGACAGGAGCCCCTACCTCTGGGCCTGCCAGTCAGGCGGCAGTGGACAGGGGCCCCTACCTCTGGGCCTGCCAGTCAGGCGGCAGTGGACAGGGGCCCCTACCTCTGGGCCTTCTAGTCAGGCGGCAGTGGACAGGGGCCCCTACCTCTGGGCCTTCTAGTCAGGCGGCAGTGGACAGGGGCCCCTACCTCTGGGCCTTCTAGTCAGGTGGCAGTGGACAGGGGCCCCTACCTCTGGGCCTGCCAGTCAGGCGACAGTGGACAGGGGCCCCTACCTCTGGGCCTGCCAGTCAGGCGGCAGTGGACAGGGGCCCCTACCTCTGGGCCTGCCAGTCAGGCGGCAGTGGACAGGGGCCCCTACCTCTGGGCCTGCCAGTCAGGCGGCAGTGGACAGGGGCCCCTACCTCTGGGCCTGTGAGAATCTTAACCTGCGGTGAGTCAGTTAAAATATCCAGTTGTGAGCTTTCGAAAGTGTCACCTGGTGACTCTGCAGTGTGGCTCTGTGCCCCCGTGCTCATGCTGCCTCGTTAAGAGAGTCGGCCAAAGAGCCCTTCCCCTGCGGAGGGCGAGTCGCAAACGCGGGGCATCCAGTGGCGCAGTCGGAAGGTCACAGGGCTGTGTGCGTGTGAAAGGGCGACGTGCCGCTGGGTTTCAGCCAGATATGGCAAGAAAGCGCTTAACGTCGCTTACAGCAGGCAGCAGGCTGTCTCTGCAAATTAGCGATGGCGGGAACGACATAGAGAGTGACAGTTGGACAGAGCCCTGAGTCAGGGCTATATATCCATGCAAAGTCTTTTGATAGAAACTTCCAGAACTTGCACAGCTTTTGTAAATAACCCATTTCACTTTGCCGGTAGTAATACTTTATTTAAAGCAGTTATCATTATGCGTTATTGATACCTTCATAGTCCATTATAATGCATTCATAAAGTATTATAAACATGGATATACCTATTCATAAAAAGGTTTCACACATAGCCATGTTTATTATGCATTGTGACTGCTCTGTGAAGCTTTCATCTATAATACACTATAGATACCTTCATAATGCATAACATACTGACCACTGTAACGCATTATGAAGGTATGTACTGTAGATGAGCGTTTTATAAGGCATAATGAACATGGCTATAATGTTATGCTTTTTTTAAATAAATATTTATAACTGTTTAATACTTTATGATTGCATTATAATGCATTATGAAGGCATCTGTAATGGATTATACATGGGTGCTTTGAGTAAAGTGTTACCAGATGTCTTTTAGAATGTGTTATAACTGAGGAAAGGTACGGACAATGGCCTCCCAAGCTGGGAGGGGAAAAGAAAAGCAAATCTGTGTGGAAGGGTTGTGGGCATCTGGAGGTAGGTGCTGCCCTGAGTGCAAAGCAGAATTAATTTCTGTCTTTCGGCAGTTTTTAGGCAATTAAGTAATAACAGATTAATGTTTGTTTATGGCTTATTTTTGTAGGACTGCCACCCTGGGTCTCAGATATTAGGGCTTTTGGTTCTTCTTTAGTTTTGTAGTTTATATCAAAAGCGTTTCAATAAGTTTCTCCTTTTGTTCTATGTTTACCTCTGACGTGCTCTCTGAGCCCTGTCTGATCTGTCTGTGTCTTTGTCTGTGAGCCCTGTCTGATCTGTCTGTGTCTTTGTCTCTGAGCCCTGTCTGATCTGTCTGTGTCTCTGTCTCTGAGCCCTGTCTGATCTGTCTGTGTCTTTGTCTGTGTCTTGAATTTCTCGGGCCGCCCCCGTTATCACCTTGCTGCCTGTGTTGTGTAACAGTCCCCCATGACCCTCCAGGCAGCTGCCGTTCCTTGACTCACCATTTCCCCCGTCTCCGTCTCTGGCCGGAAGGAGACCGTCGTTTCCAGCCTCCCACGCGAGCCTCCACATGTCCTAAAAACCGCCGCCTGCTGGAGCCCAGTGTTTCCCCACCCAGCTCTCCCATGTTCCTTGGGGTGTCGGAGCACTTTACTGGTAATGAATGCTGGCTCTGGTCTGTTTGAAGTCTGTCAGTGTAGGAGCTCTCTCACTGCTGGAGGCATCTGCTCGTTGGGCAGTGCGCACTGCAGAAATGCTGTCGAGTGATTTTTTATTTTTTTTATCTTCTGCCTTGTCTGTCTCTTTATTTTTGCTCTCGTCGCATTTCCATCAAGGCCCAGCCTGCACAATTAAAGTCTGTCCAGGGAATTATGGCTGGTGTGTTTCAGCCTGACCTGTAGAAATGGGCTTCAGGCCTTTTCCCCAAACCTCTCTCAAGTGGGGTGTAGTGTTGCTAGGTGGCAGGCAGCTCCGTTGCCGGGACGATGCCTCTGAAATGCACAGAACCCAAACGCGTTCTGTGCTTCGGTTCTCGGTGCAGCCGCAGGTGTCCCCTCTCCACACAGAGAATGCACTCCGAGATTTGGGTAATTTTGGTAAAATTCTGCTTTACACGCCGTCTCCCCAGCTCTGTGGCGGTGCCCCCGGCTGACATGACGCAAACCGTCGCGGTTTTGACCCGTCGCCTCCCTCCTGACATGAACCCAGGACTGACTGTTAGTGGCTCGTTAGTCACCCACCTCTTGGACATTAAGGAGTCGCTGTTACCCTCTGAGCTTCTTTTCCTCCCGGCGTCTTCTAGAGGCGCTAATGGAGCCCTTCGTATAAATAAATTGGCCGTTCGCTGACTTCCTGCGGGGGTAATTCCTCGCCGGCCCGGCGCGCCCCGCCCCCTCCTTCAGCCACGCTGCCACTCTGCTTCCTGCTGCACGGAGCTCTAATTAATGTTTTCGACGGAGAGAAGGCTGTCGATGGAAATTCGGGCTCACACAGGCCGCACGCAGACTAAGGAGCTCTCCGGTTTCTTTGCATCATTCATTGATGTGGTGTTTAGAGTATAGAATAGTTCGACAGGGTAGTGTAGTGTATATTGCAATTATTTTCTTTTTTTAATTGTTGTTGGCACAGACACACAGAGCACTCGAAGCATTGTTTATTTCATTCTGATATTTCATCATGTTTCAAAGTAGCTTTTGACCAAAACCCTTAGTAATAGGATGAATTTGTAATTTCTCTCAGGAATACATCGGGAAATGCTCAGGCTTTAAGCGGAATTTGAACGCGATTACTGGTTGTTCTCTGCATGTCCTGAGGGTCTCCGTGTGCCTCTCCTTAGAGGGAACCTCACGCGATTCAGCGTGGAATGCTGGTATTCCCAGGTCATGCCACTGGTTATCGAGAGCGACCTGTTTCGGGAACGTACAACCATCACGTTCCTGTGCATATATGGGGCAGTGCTGGCTTAATGGTTAGGGAAGCGCACTTGTAATTTAAATGTTGCTGGTTCGAATCCCCGACCGACGAGGCACCACTGAGGTACCGCCCTCAAGCCCTGCTCCACACCAAAGCCCCCTGCTATGTCACGATGTCACATATGGGTTAAATGCAGAGGACACATTTCGTCGCCGTGTGCTGTGGTGTGTCAACAATGACCACTGGTCACCAAATTCTAATTCTAATGTGGGTTTCCCATATAGGGCTAATCTAATATTTTATTATAATCTCAGTCTATTTAAGTGTTGTGACCAGGGTTCATCATCTAGGTTATTTTTTTATAGATGAAGTCCATAGCACCTTTTTGCTTTTATATGTTCTCCTCCTGTGTGAATGCGATGGTGACCTGGAGGTGAACCTCACATTCACTGATGGATACAGGGGACCATTTTCACTCTTTTAAACAGAGATCCTTATTTTTTTCTTTCTTTCTGTGTTTTAATCGTCTGCTTTTTTTTATCTTTCAGCTGCTGGAGGGCAGCTTCACCGCCCAGGTCAGCCATGAAGTGGACGGCCTTATTTTCCAGCCACTGGAGGTAAGGCTCCAACCCGTATCTCCTTCCCAGACACAGACGTCCTTTGTTCCTTTTCTCCTTTGCCTGTGCTTTTCCCCCGTCGATGGAAGTGGCCGTCTTGTGTTTTATAGCCCCCACCCCCTGGATTTTTAGCGCCTTTGGAGAGACATGTGTGCCATTAACTTCGTGATCGTAGCCCCTGAATATGGCCCCCGGCGTGGATGCCTCTGCACCTATTAATCCCTGTCATCGCACGTTGTGGTGAGGTATCGGTGACGCATGCCGTGCGGCTTCTCCAGCGCGGCCATTATGCGCCAAAATTGACATGGAAGTGCGTGGACTGTCAGGCAGCGCAGCCCTTTCGTACGGCCACCGGGTCTGGCCTTCCATCTGCAGTGGGACAGATTTCTCTTCTTCGGTATAAAATCTGCAGGAAGTCCCCCTCCCCTTGCCAAAACCCACCATTGTCCTGTTTCTGGCAAATCCATCACCACCCCCACCAGAATCGGGTGTATTCAGGATGGTGTGGCCCTCAAAGCCCCCGCCGCGCTGCATCGCACCTCCCTGTGAGTGTTACCGCTCGTCATTTTCGCTAACTGACCACGCCGCACTTTTCATTGGTATGCGGCTCACGGTGCTTAACAGGTATAAATTAAAACCTGGAGGTAAATTGTGGTTAAAAAAGAAGAAAATTTGAAAGTCGGCAAGCGAGTGTTTAGTATAAGGAGTCTGCAGAGGGATTTTAATAAGAAAAGTTAAGAAGTTACAGATAGCAGGATTAAATGCAGCATTGAAAGTGTTTTTAATATTTACCACTAATGTTGTGATGTGAGGCCGACGTGGTGGAATCATGCTGCTAATGTTTGGGGCCTGGTGGAGAGAGGCGTCTCCTTGGGGGGGGGGGGGGGGGGGGGGGCTCATTGATGGCCCTGGGACTTAGACAGGCGGTTGGCAACGTACAATGGGGGCCGAGGTGTTAAAAACTTTGTACAAGAGACTTTGCATCAGTTCTAAAAGTTGCAGGGGGCCAGTTTAGTGAGGCCACTTCTGGGATGATATATTAAGGGTTTAATCTTGTTGTTCGGTCTCTAGGTGTAGCTCTTTATTCAGCTTGTGGTCTGTCAGTGCCCTCATTTAGCAGCCCCTTAATAGCCGCCATGGTCACAGTCACTAAGGACCAAGGCGTGTGTCCGCGTTCTAACCCCAAATTATGTCTATATTTCATGGCTCCGGTTTCACCTGAACAGCTCGATCAAAGAAAGGAAAGCAACTTCCCTTCTTTCATCGAAGATTAAACTGAAGTTATTTTGCTCGTCCAAGTTACAATTTAGGTTAGCCTGAAAGATTTAGGCGACAAGACAATTCGGACTTCTCTTTGTCGAATAATCTTGTCATATCTGTAGCGGTGTAAATTAACAAATGAGCGATAGGCCGAGGATGGAACCTTGGGGAACACCGCCTGTACTTAAAGGATAGCACTGTGAACTAAGCTCACAGATAATTTTTATTTTTTATTTTTTTTTTTACCAAATCAAACCACTTTAGGGAATTTCTAGCTTCCGCAATTTGTTTGTATCGGGTATTTTTGGGACCAGGGTGCCAAAAGAGTCTTGAAATGCGCTAATACCAATGCAAGCCTAAGGATACGGACAGGTATTCATCATTTTTTTCATGGTGAGTTCACTTTGACTTATTTCGCAGGAAGCACTTCGTTGTTGTGTGATGGACAGGAATGATTATCTCACTGTTAGCTACACTGGATCACTCTTCCTTTTTTTCCCCCCGTAGCAGGGTGACTAGCTGCCGTTCCATGGGCAGCACTGCATTCAGCAGATTATAACATCAGTCTCCATAGAATATGATGTAATCCATATGTCAGGGGACTCATGAGTGGCAGGGATTTGATGAAAGCTGCTGTGAAGGCTGCCGTATTCTTTGGAGGGTCGATAGACGCTTAGAACAAAGGACATCGACTCATCACCGAAATATTACTGAATGGAGGGGAAACCTGTTAGCTAATTTTAGTTAAAAGAGTATAAATAAGAACAAGGACCCCCCACCCCCTTCCCTCACAATGAATACAATGTAAAAAATCAATGGTGGGGGTTATATGGTTATATTTGGGAACTCGAGCCTTCATTTTGACATGCGATTGAACGAATCACTAGCGTTTTTTTTTTTGAGGGGTTGGGCTTCGAGAAGCACTGCTTCAGTTTCCTTGGTGGTGAAGGCTCTTGGCGGAGGGAGGTGTCGCTTAGGTCTGTGCTGCCTCCTCTTTCTGCTGCTCCATACACGCGTGTCGCAGGTTCGACGCAGCTCGCCTCCTGTGCCATTTTCACTGACAGCCTGTCCATGGAGTTCAAATGGCCACAGCAGTCTGGGAGAGGGTGGTACGTTCTTGTGTGTCTCTGATCTCTCTGAAGGCCGAAGCGGAGCTCAGAAATGTTACTGTGCTCTTCATCAGGTGGGATGAGGTCCATGGCTCCTGCTCAGGAGGTGCAGGTCCTCCCTGGCTGCAGGCGAGTCGCTCGCTGCCGCTGATATGTACGGACAGCTGTCTGCAGATGATTTCTCCAGCTTTCCAACCCCCTGTGTTCAGCAGTCTGTTCGGAACATCATCATTAAGCAGCTGGGATAGCACTCAGAGGCGAATCGCATACAGACTGCTCTGAGACGCAGAACTTGCTCTTCCGGCTTTTGGTGACGAACGGCCATACGGTTCGCTTCAGGCTGAGCCCTAGGGCCTCACTGTGATCCTCAGTGTAACGTTAACATTTTTATTTACGTAATGCCTGAAATGGGGCCTCTATAAGGCTTGCCATATGTGAGCATTATTGATTTCCAATGCAAACTGCGGTGAGTCTGCCGGCGAGCATTAACTGGAGAGTGGCAAGAATAAATTAATTCAGGAGTGCTCAGAATGTTAAAGCGACGACCGGAGGAGGGATTCTGAGGATGGGGGGAGGGTCAGGTTAACTGGCTATGAGGAAATCTGGCCGTGGCTCTAAACCCCAGGGCAATAAGGAGGAAGGTTATTCGTGGATGCGGGGTGGGGTGGGCATGAACAAAAGCCAGCGTTTCATTATTATGTAGCGATCAGCAATGGGGAACAGGTGGCCTAGAGAATGCATACGTTACTCCCATCTGACACGCCCCCTGGCTGGCCACGCCCCATTATAGCCACGCCCCCTCTGTGTAAGACACATATTGCCATGGCCTGCATCTGCTATCTGTCTATCCAGCTTCCATCGTGTCGTGCTCTTTGGTTGTCTGTGTGTGCAAGTATTTGTGTACTTGGGGGTTAAGGCTCTTGCGTAGAAATGTCTCAAGTCCCATCAGTTCCAGGAATACCTCTTCTAGCCTGAAGCCTCTCTATTCCCCAAACGTTCTTAATGCTGCACTTTGTCTGCTGATTAAATGGTTGTCTTATTAGGTTCTTGCTTTGCTGGTAGATGTTGTGTAGCTCCTGCTCCAGTCCTGATCACACTCATTCCTGGTCGATCACTGGAAGCTCAGTCTCAGTCAGTCACGCCGAGTCGCCTCCTCAGCCGACGTTCCATTGCTTCGGTTGTACGTCGCTTTGGACAGAAGCGTCTGCCAAATATGTCGATTGAAATTCTCCATATGTGATATTTCTGGGAGTAATACTCTGATATCTATCAAACAAAAGGAGATGAAATTGCACAAAATAAATTATAGCCAAATAAAACTTACACTGGTAGATAACAGCACATAAGTTTGTATCTGCAGCAAACACGCTGCTTTTACAGCTTCTTAGAGCCGTCAGAGGTATTACTCAGCAGGACTGTGGCCTGTGGAGCTCTTGTGGCCGTTGGTATGTCACTGTGCCACATGAGCGACGGGGCAGACAGACACGTGGGTCAGGACATACTGAAGATGAAATGCTGCCTTTCTCGCAAAATACCCCTCCGGTACCTTGCACTCAAAGGAAACCCCATAATAATTTTTCATGAGGAGAAAGATCAGGTCCTGCTCTAGCCCGTCGCCGTGGGGACACAGGAGGTGCCACTGGCTGTGGTGGTAAACAAGCATCAGACTGTCCCTGCATGTCCCCAAATTTCAGGAATAATTATGGCCGATGCTAAACACTCTGTCATTGTCAGTTACCAACGCTCTGCTGAAGCTGTGAGACAGAATCATGCAAATGGGGCCTGGCAGCATCCTGCCACTTGGTGGTGTCCGATTTGTAATCAGGAACAAAAAAAGGCCTCTTGCTTAAAGTAAGTAAAGTCTCCTTTAGGGACGCTAATTGATCTGTCAGGTGCGTTGTTAAATCTGCGTTCTGCTCCTGCACTCCACTGGTGCTGGGTGTCTTGTTCGCTCCCTCACTCGCCTACCTTTCCCACTGATTAATCGACTTTAGTGTTGCGCGGCGTGTGCTAGGCCCGCAGGGTTCCTGTAGATGTGAGGGTCCTGCCTTCGTTTGATGAATTTCAGGGCCTTGTGTGCAAAGGAGAAGTACCTCAAAATGGTCTTTGTGGTCTCTCTTATTTTTAATTGTGGTAAAATCAGAAGAGGAGTGCAGTGCAGCCAGTTACGTTGGGGGTGTTATAGCGACAAGCCAGGCTAGCAAAAGCTGTTTGCCGGTTGGTGGGCGGGGGGGGGGGGGGCAGTTCTATGTGCTGGTAATTCCAGATACCTTCTGTTTTACGGCACTATATTTTGTTGATTTAAATTTAAGGTCTCCTTCAGACACAGGGTATTGCTCTAACTCAAATGAGGAGGAAGAGGGTGCAATGGTGCATGATTCTTAAGAGTTGTTTTTTTTAGGAATAAAGATGTGCATTTCCAGTTACCATATGTAAGGCATCCATAACTGGTAAAATATACATGAGCTCTGCCAAGGATGTTGCCTTGGGGAATACAGGTAAATTTTTAAGTTGGTTTTAAAATCTTTTTTTTTATATATTTAAATTTTGTCCCACAATGCTTGACAAACACAAATGGTGTGCTGTATCACTTCTCCCCCCAGCCAGAGTGACTCCCTCTCACGACACTCGCTTAATCACGAATATACAAGAATAGTTGAACATATGTAGGTTTTTCTTTTTTCTATTTTTTTTTGCTTTAGTCACCAGCAGGTGTCCAGGTCTGACTCAGAGTCCCTCGGCAGAGACTTCCAGTGAAAGTGGCATGTTTTCGCAGAACTTCAGGGGCGGTAAAGGGGGTGTCGCTCTGTTGTGAGCGTATGAAAATACACGTGCATGTATGTATGTATACATGCGAGTGCATGTACTGTCATGTAATATACTCACTTCGAAGACGCGTCTCTTACCAGTAGTATTTTGTTCGGTTTGGACTTGCACTTTGCGACAGATTCCTTTAGTGACTCGCTTACCGCTGTTTGGATGAGGCCTTACCAGCTTCACTTGGATAGTAAAGATTTATAAACTACCTTTGCGGTCACCGACTATCAGTGCGCTCGCTTTCGTTTTGACATTTTGGGTATCTTGTCAGCCGGTGAATAATAAATAATGTAGTTTGTTTCGCCACGGAGCGCGACCCTAGGATTCTCCCCGCCTAAATCCTTCAGAACACGCCCGAGTGAACATGTTGGCCTGACTTCAACCCCAAGGCTCGGCGCACCGGGCTTATGTAGGGTGGACTTTCAACTTCAAAGCATCCCTAGCCAGTCATGCGTGGAAGCTTTTTGAGTGTTTGCGTCCCTTCAGATAAGTCTTGGCATTCGTCAGCATCCTTGCTGTCTGGATTAAGGCTCTTTGGCCTGCAGTGAGCTCGCTGCATGCTGATAGGTGTCTGTTTAATGTGCGGCAGGTAGGCACTGGTGTTCCTAATCTTTGTTCTTCGTATTAATACTTTAATGTGTCGTTTGGCCTCATCCTCATGGTTGATTAGTCTGCGGTGTTCGTGCCTTGTGGGTGAACGCCGGGTGGTTCTGTGGTCAGGATCCAGGAATCCTGCAGTAAGCTCGCTGCATGCTGATAGGTGTCCGTTTAGTGTGGCAGGTAGGCACTGGTGTAATTAACATTTGCATTTTAATATTTCAGCATGGTGTTTTAGCCTCTGGTCTTATGGTTTGTTAGTCTGTAGTCTTCGTGCCTTGTGGGTGAACATCATGTGGTCGGGTTCTGAGGTGAATTCTAAACATGGCAGCCCCCCAGAAAGAGACCGGTGGAGGTGATGACCTTGGGGTAGGCGGGCCATCTTGCTGTGGTGCGGTGGCTATCTGCCATGAGTGGCAGCTGGCCCAGTGGGTGGTCTGGGTGGTTAACGACCACCGCTATCGCCCATCATGCTTTTGGCTGCAGACCGAGGATTGGCTTCATTGGTCTCGCCATTGAGCAAACCACTTAACTGAATTCTATCCAGAAAATGTTTCCTGCATGGATTGCAAGAATATAATTGTAAATCTGCATTTGCATTTATCAAAATGCAATTAAATAATGCAACCAGGCATTATAGACTGTTTCGTGTTCGTGCACCAACGTCAACCGCTGCTGATCGTCTGGGAAGTTCTGTGGGGCAGCGACGTTGGACTGTGGTCTCAGCTGTGTTTCCAGCGCTGCTCGTCATCTGTCGCAGGTCATGCAGCCGCCAATGTGAACCGCAGGCCTGGCTAGGTGACAGCCTGCCCAGCGGCAGTGCATTGTGTAGGACCGGGCCCCAGCCTGTGCGAGCTGCTGAGGCGCCGGGCGGGATGTGAGACGGCAGCCAAAGGCCTGGCCCATGCTGCTGCGGCCCATCCGTTTTAGCCGCGTGGCGCATTTCGCTTGCCGTATGCCACGTCCCCAGGCCTCCCGGTAGCGGGAAGCGGGCAACGACGGGAACCGGCTGAGCAGCCGTGCGGATCTGGAACCGGCTGCTGCTCGGGGGGGGGGGGCTATTCATTTACACCCCAAGCTGGAAGTGCGGCTTGCTTTGCTGATAGGCTTAACTTAGCGACACTGTGGTTTCTGTTGGTGGTTCCTGCCTGCTTGTCTCTCTGAATGGATATGAGCTCTCCGGTTCCTGCCTGCTTGTCTCTCTGAGTGGATATGAGCTCTCCGGTTCCTGCCTGCTTGTCTCCCTGAGTGGATTTGAGCTCTCCGGTTCCTGCCTGCTTGTCTCCCTGACTGGATATGAGCTCTCCGGTTCCTGCCTGCTTGTCTCTCTGAATGGATATGAGCTCTCCGGTTCCTGCCTGCTTGTCTCCCTGAGTGGATTTGAGCTCTCCGGTTCCTGCCTGCTTGTCTCCCTGAGTGGATATGAGCTCTCCGGTTCCTGCCTGCTTGTCTCCCTGACTGGATATGAGCTCTCCGGTTCCTGCCTGCTTGTCTCCCTGACTGGATATGAGCTCTCCGGTTCCTGCCTGCTTGTCTCTCTGAGTGGATATGAGCTCTCCGGTTCCTGCCTGCTTGCCTCTCTGAGTGGATATGAGCTCTCCGGTTCCTGCCTGCTTGCCTCCCTGAGTGGATATGAGCTCTCCGGTTCCTGCCTGCTTGTCTCCCTGAGTGGATATGAGCTCTCCGGTTCCTGCCTGCTTGTCTCCCTGAGTGGATATGAGCTCTCCGGTTCCTGCCTGCTTGTCTCCCTGAGTGGATATGAGCTCTCCGGTTCCTGCCTGCATGCCTCCCTGAGTGGATATGAGCTCTCCGGTTCCTGCCTGCTTGTCTCCCTCAGTGGATATGAGCTCTCCGGTTCCTGCCTGCTTGTCTCCCTCAGTGGATATGCCCTAGTCATCATTTAGGCGCATTTTTCTTTTTGCTTGTTTTTGCAGTTGGGGGTTCAGTTATGTGGGAAGTGTTCCGGGGAGCTGTGATCCGGGTCCTCAGGCAGAAGGTCAGTCAGCCCTGACCTCTGACCCCAAGGTCCCAGGTCGGCTGTGTTGGCGAAGTCTTCATCTCCATGTCATTGGCTGTATTGTACCTGCCGTTATACCGTTAAGTGGCACAGCTGAAATGTATAAGGTGCATTCCGGTGCACGTGTACCACCCGGTCTATGATTGGGCCACCTTTCTATGTCAGTGTTTCACATACACCGATTTGTTTTCTCATGGATGCCTGATTTCCATCTAGACAAAAAAAAACAAAAGAAATTATAGAGATTAATGACAGAACAGCACGTTGCGCGGTGCAGATGGTTGGGTTGTGAATGGGCAGACATCCCAGATGGTGCTCTGTACAGTGCGAGCTCGCGCACGACTTCCCCGCTACGCCATATTCCACGCGACATTTTTAGATGCGGGAAGAGGTAGGAAGGGGACAATGGACGGCTGGTCCTTGTTTTACTGACCCACACAAACGCAGATGACGCCACGTAGGCATCTTTTCCAGGAGAAGTGGCCGGCGCACTCATGGTTATGGGACAAATAAAACGTGTTTGTCATTTTGCCGATGTTTGACGTTGGAGTGTGGGGCTGCGTGGTCCCCAGGTTGTCGTCCGGCTACCAGCCCCTCTTCTCTGGCTCTTTATCGAGGCTCCATCCCTCTTTATGTTTAGTCCTGCGGGAAAATGGTCCCCGTTCTTCCAAATTAAAATTCCTATCCCTCCTCACTTTTATTTCCTTCTATTGCATCCAGTTAAACCCCCCCCCACCACCACCACCACCACCACCACCGTGTCGGGGCTGGGAGAATCTCGTTATGTCGTGAACAGTTTTTCTTGGACGAGCGGGCTCGCCCGCCATGGTGCGTCTGTCCGAAGGATTTCTTTCAAATCCCCCCCCCCCCCTGGCGTGACGCGCGGATCTGCATACCAGCCGGAGCGCCGCGGGGCCCGCGTGGCGAATGCACACGGACGCTCCTCTTTCACTTCAGCTACGCGTGCGGCTTGTGCTCGCCTGTAATTAAACACTGCCGCGGTTGGACAGATGGCTGGGGAAAAAATGTCCAGACCAAAATATGAAATCACCGGTGTGTGATGATTTCTCTGTTTTGGCTTCCGTTTTACCCCCTTGCCCTCCCCCCTCACCTGAAGGGAAAAAAAGAATGCTGAATTTCACTCTAAGAAAATGTGGCAAGAAAGCGGCCCTGGGGTTTCAGTATGTGGCGCCCCCTTCTGCCTGGGCTCTTGCACGGACGCACGCGAAGGAGAAGCAGCCCAATATTCCTGATCTGCAACCTCCGCCAAGGCGCCGCGGTGAAGGGCGGTGATGTCGCTGGTGACCCGCGGCTGATAGTGCTGGAAATACTTAATGTTTCCTCAGAGGGTTGGTGGCTGTCATTATGAGTGTCTGAAATTACCACAGGAACGGGGGGGGGGGGGGGAGAAAAACAATTTAAAAACACATCAGTGCAGAAGTACATATTGAAAATAAAATAAATAGCAAGTAAATAAGTCATCTGAAGGTTGAGGCTTGTTCGTGACAATCTGGATGCACATGTCAGTTTAAAACTGCTGTTTGGCTTTATTAAGAATAAACCGCGGAAATGGCAAAGGCCGCTGAGATCGAAAGAGATGCTGAAGATGATTGTTAGCTTGTTAAATCAGTAATAATGTACTAACACTGCAAATAATGTAACTGCGGCTGACCGTATCTTCTGTTTGGAACATGACAGAGGCAAAATTTACTCTAATGATGTTTAACGAAGCACGGTAATTAAGCGACTGAGAAATTGTGTGCAGGCCTGCTGTGCTGTTGGAATGCTTCGGAAAAATGCAGAGCCTTAAAAATGTTACTGTAAACTCAGTAAATCACTCCAGTGCAAGTAATTATGCAGTGAAGTTGTATAAAAAAAAATGTCAGTGTTATGCAAACAGAGGGGCGTTGTGTCATATTTCAGCAGGAGGGGTACAGCTGCGCTTTGCGGGGGTGTTGCCTATAGTCATGCATCCCATATTGTGGAGACAGGATCTTCACACGGTGCACAGTCATCTGCAGATATTTTGGGGAGTCTGTCCTTGTTCACCAAAAAACCTCATTTCAGATCTCGATCATCTGGAGCAACTAAGTGATGTGGTGTCGCACTCTTTACATTTAGGCTTTTTCGGGATGATCAGTATGAATGGAGATGTTTCAGTTTTTAGTGCCGCTGCCTGGTTAATACGGCTGGGCTGTTTGATGTCGTACAGCACCTATGCTAAGCTTCTCAGGATGGTGGTGTCCGTGGCAACGCGACTTGAAGACACCGAGATATACACTGCCAAGTCCTCGACGCTGTCGTACGTTTCATCGACAGGGACCCAGAATGCCAGGCAGTCTGTACTGTTCTGAAGTTTCCAAGTCTGAGAGTTGTAGCTGGACTCGTCGGTTGTTTTGCTGAACCTCTGGTGCATTTTTTTTTTCTGGTTGTCAGAGTTGAAGTTTCTCCTCTGAAGGTCAAAGGAATCCATCGTGATGCTCTTTCAGTCTCTACGTCTTGCGGCTCTTCTCAGCCAGCGTCTCCCCGAGCCGCGCCTCTCGACATCACCCACCGGCGCTGGCCGCTTGCTCTCCCTTGGGTGCCCCTGTCTGTAATAATAACAGACCTCCTGTCCCCATGCAGCCTCCGGGGTTGCTGGCTGTGTCTGGCTCCTTTCCTGCACTCGTGGTCCCGGTTAGCTCACTGCCGTTTGCCGAGTCGTTTGCTGAAAAGCGGCACTTGGGCTGTAACTCCTCTCGCCCTTCATCAGGCATGCGCATCCCACACTGCCGCTCCCATCCCCGAGCCTCCCAGTTTGTTAAATTTCCAGGCGTGTTTTCTCTGTAATAAGCCTTTGACTCTGTTCAGAATGAGTTTGAACAAACTCTGCTACCGTCATTCAGTCTGGGGCTACTTGGCTGGTGCTGATGATTCGTCTCCTCCCACTGTTAAAATTCAATACTCTGCTCTTCAGTGTGCAGCTGCGATGTGGGATTTGAACTAACATCCATGAGGTTCCAGTTCCATGTTCTCCATACCGGACTGCCTCTCTCCTTTTAAATATTCATGCGTTTAAGCATGGTCGAGCTTTGGTTTTGCTGGGCAGAGCTGTTTTTGGCACTTGAGGTGCATTGGAATGCCTGTTTTGTTGGAGAAACGGTCTTGTTCGAACTTAAAATCAATATTAAGTTAACCTGTGAAGACTCTGTAATTGTTTACAGTGTCTTAGCAAGCTTAGCTGAACTCAGGATGCTGCTCACAGAGCTGTTTGCCAATTACAGTAGTCGGCTGCAGCGCAAACACAACCCAAATTAACCCAAGCGGACGGCGTAGGCTTTCGTTTTACTTTGCTTTTTAAGGACGGAGTTGTAGCTTTAAGAACGTTCTTCTCCTTTCGAGAAGAATCAGTGATGATGCTCTGGTTGCTAGGTTACAAATGAGATGACCTGACTGTTCCCGGTTCATTTAAATAGTACATTCTACAATAGGTGAGCTTTTCGAATCCATCATGTTCTGCAGTTTGAATAAAATATCCTTGAACGAGCCATTTCTTGTGGAATGCAATGTGAAATTCTCCAATAACCTGCTACCCTGACATGGATGGATGGATGGGTGGGTTTTCCCATGGAAAACAACATTGCTTAGTCCTGTAAGCTTGCAGGATGTATAAGTGCAGGTACAAATAATGTGTGATTTACGTACGTTTCAGTATAACCGCTGTGCAGTAATCATATTTGAATCCTTGATATTCGATATGAGCAGGATGCTGAGTGGTATGGGACTACAAGATGTCTGCTGATTACCAATCCTGAAGGCTGCCAGCTTCCAATTACAGTTTCATCCTGTCCCTCGGCAGGAAATATGCCCGACTTCTGTTCCTTGGATGCACGCTGCCTATTGCAAAAGGGCCCTGGATAAGTGAGAAGCACTCTGTCCCTCGCCAGGTCCTCGGCAAAGAAAAAGCCTTTTTGTATTTTAACACTTTTCGAGGAACTGTCAAGAGAACTTCACTGCCCCTTCCTGGTCCCTGTAGGGTTCAGGCAGTGCCCGGAGTGCCCCTTCCTGGTCCCTGTAGGGTTCAGGCAGTGCCCGGAGTGCCCCTTCCTGGTCCCTGTAGGGTCCAGGCAGTGCCCGGAGTGCCCCTTCCTGGTCACTGTAGGGTCCAGGCAGTGCCCGGAGTGCCCCTTCCTGGTCACTGTAGGGTTCAGGCAGTGCCCAGAGTGCCCCTTCCTGGTCACTGTAGGGTTCAGGCAGTGCCCAGAGTGCCCCTTCCTGGTCCCTGTAGGGTTCAGGCAGTGCCCGGAGTGCCCCTTCCTGGTCCCTGTAGGGTTCAGGCAGTGCCCGGAGTGCCCCTTCCTGACCGTCCGCTAATCATTTTCCCCAATCTCTCCGCAGAAATACCGGCCCGGGAGGTGTGACGACATCCTCAAGTGGAAGCCTCCAAGCCACAACTCTGTGGACTTCCGGCTGAAGATCGCCAAGATCGGAGGGGAGGGGTGAGTCAGCCTGAGTGGTGCTTCCCAATCACAGCCCTGTCTTCCTGAGAATGATGCCCCAAATGTGATTCGCAGGTGTGACGGCGCCCCCGAATCAGCCCTGCGATTTGGATTTCTGATTCTAAGGAACCTGTTGTTTCCCCCAGAAGATGGCCATGTGTGTCACACACGTGTGTTTTTAATTTTATGGCACTCTCCCGAGCCTACGGGTCGTGCTGTGCGTCCTTATGATTTAATTTGCAGAGAATGAGGGTTAATAACCCACGCAGACCTGTCTGTGTCTTTTTTATTTCATTCAGGCCTGCATTTCAGCGGGTGCGATAAAGGCATTTAAGAAGCAGAGATCTGGTTACCATTGTCCTCAGGCTCAGTGGAAACACTGGTTCCATAAGTGACGACCATTAACCATTGCAGCTGACGGAGTCGTGCCCCCCCCCTCCTCCCCGCCCTATAATCATCCATCCATTAATTTACCCAAAGATTAGTTGACATTCAGACTTGTTAGCTTTCTGATCTGCCAACCAAGAGCCTCGTGCTATTTCTATTCTCTCCGTAACCATTAGCGTTGCACATGCTAACATGTCGTGTGCCTCCCATCTGGAGGGAGCTGGCGAGTTAGCAGAGGTATTAATGACGGCAGGCTCACATGTACGTTACCTTCCCTAAGTGTCTGAATGTTTTATGTATTGTGTTTCATGCATTGCCGCTTCTAACCAGTCGCGTTAAGATTTTCATTGCATGCAGCCCCTCCTGTCAAACACTTTCCTGACTGTGCTTTGGCTCAGCCGTGTCTCTGGCTGCTGAACGTTTTAAAGCAGTTCTCCGTGGCTTTCTGCTAACATATTTCCGCTAGTGTGCCGGTTATATAAGCAATGCGTTGAATGGCTTTCTTTGAGGAATGCTATAAAATAGCAGCGTAACATTGAATTGGATATAATAGGTGTCCTTGATGGATGAAACCTTTGCAGCTCTTTCCTCGTATGGGGATGAAAGGCGTAATATTTTAATTAATCTGGTTTTCAGTCTGTGTTCTGGAGCAGTCGCTCCGCATGAAGCGGGTTCACATCCTGACTCGCCTTTCACTCCAGTGCCCCGGGGGTCTGTCTCTGCCAGTGTGTCGCTTGGGTCCAGCCTAAAGATCTATTGTGTTCCTACCGCACAGCCCCCCCACCACCCGACCCTGCAGCACCTCCACCCGCCTGTCATTTTGAAGACCCCCCCACCCCCACCCCTTCCTGTGGTTGCTGCAGCTGGTGGTCTCTCGCTCTGACCCCAGGGGTTGTCTGTTATGTCTGAGACCCCAGCACCTTATTAGACTGGGCCGAGCCGGGTCGGGATGTAGAGGTGGTACCGGTAATGACCCGAGGTGCACTTCCCCCAAACTGGGCTCAGGCAGCCCCCCCGTCTCCCAGCTGACACGCTTCTCTCTCTCTCTCATTCTCTCTCTCTCTCTCTCTCTCTCTCTCTCTCTCTCTCTCTCTCTCTCTCTCTCTCTCTCTCTCTCTCTCTCCCTCCCTCGCCTCCGCCTGCCCCACTAATCCGGCACCCGCTTGTCCCGCGGCCCTTTGCTGTGCTTCTGATTCCCTGACTTAAACACCCGGCCGTGATCAGGCTCCTGAGTACCTGTCACTGTCGATCCGTCGATCGTTTGATAGGAACCATTGTGGGACTGTCATGGCGAGTCGCCTTGTGTCTCCGTGGAAGCGACCTCAGATCTGAAGTTACCTCTCTGTTTCAAGGGCTGTACTGTGTTGTTTACCTGTCTTGTCTGTTCCTCCATTGTTACTTGACAGCGAGCTCTACACCACGCCTGGAGCAGTAGGCGAGCCGTACAGCTTTTTCGTGACTTTCTTCCTCCCCTCGTTCCAATCCCCCTACACTCTGTCCGGCCTTTATTCTTTCCCTCGTTCTGAGTCCTGCGCTATTTCGCGACTTTATTCCTTCCCTCTCCCCCCCCCCCCCCCCCCCCCCATGGAGGTGGCAGTCTTTATGGAAGGTTTCTGGTGTTGAAGGCTGCATCTCAGCCTTGAGGTGACACATCTGTAAACCATGAAAACCCTGCCTTTATTGCTGGGGGGGTTTCCAGCTTCCTCACCCAGCACAGCGCTGCCTGAGGCCTGCCCTTCGCAGCCGGCCCCCGCCGTGTGGCTGTGTGTTTTCTGCTCCCGTCCATCGATCTGCAGTCTGCTGTCACACTGCAGCTTTGAGCTCAGTTTTGCGGGTGTCTTCAGTGGGCTAAACGGAAAGGACACAGGAAATGAAATTGTTCCTGTAAATTAAATATGCTGACCTGCATTTATTCATTAGCAAATAGTGATTCACTTCATTCTAGTGTTTATCTGAGGTTCATCTTTTTACTATGTGATTTGAGTTTCATTTTCAATGAGCCAACAAATCTGTACGAATAAAACAAATGGGACCTTTACCATTAAGTTTACATTACATTTTTTAAATTCCAGTTTAGTATTAAATAGCGTCTGGGGTTAAGAACTGGGTCTCACTGCGGTGGGCAGCTGTTTGCAGAGAAACCGAATGCTGGCCGTCCTCTTATAAAGACCTGGGCTGTTTATCGATACGCGTACGTGGTCATTCTTGTGTTCTCGTTCTCGTGTACTTGTTTGACGTCGTCTTCCATTGCCAAAGTACATTTCCGATACTCAAGCATGAAAATACGGAGTACAGTAAAAATCTCCGGATGTCAGTCTTGCCCGTTGCCAAATATCACAGATGCCTTGGTTGCACCTTCAACAAATGGAACATTGACTCATTGAGTCAGAGTGTCACTTCAATCCTCACCACTGTGTAGCCCCCACCCGGGTGATGCCACGGCAGCCATTCTGCACCAGTACGTTCACCACACAGTAGCTAAGGTGGTGAAGGGGCAGGAGAGGATTCATCAGTTAGATAATAGGGGATGATTTGAAAGGGCCATAGTGGGCAATCTTATCCAGGGCATCGGGGGCCCCCACCTACATGAAGGATGCCCAGGGACCTTTTTCGACCTCAGAGAAGAGTCAGGGCCTCGGTTTCACACCTCATCCAAAGGACGACACCATTTTTACAGCACAGTGTCTATGTCACTGCATTCTGACTTTGGGACCCACGCAGACACAGAATGGGCTACCTTGTCTGTCACACCAACACCTCATCCAATCCCATGATTCACTACATCCCAAGTGCATTCTTTAGATGCAGGTTAGCAAGTACCCCCTGAAATTGACCTTCATTTGGTCATGTGAAGTTGCTTGTTCATGTAATGTGGGTAGACAGTCCCCAGGTATGTGTATTCAGTCCTTCCCTCTTGGCAGGGCTTCACGTCGAATCTCAGGCATATGTTGGGGCTTAATTGTGAATTCATGAGGGGGAAAACTGGCCCCGTTGCCGTGGCGTGTGTCATAAATGGGGTGCAGGCGGAGCGCAGGCTGGCAGTGATGAAGCCTGGAGGCCCACTGTCTAGCCTGCTCTCTTTGGGGTGGGGGTGGGGTCTGACCCCCCAGGCAGCTCCTCTGAATTGGTCTTCAGCTTTTTAAAATTCATCGTCTGCAAAGAGCGAAACATCAGGCTTCGCAGAGGCCCTGAGTTTGCGATCAGCCGACTTCTGGACAGCAGTGTGAGCGTTAAGGGAGCTGTCTGGCGCATTCAGCATGCGGATGTCAGCTCTGTTTCCTCTGTCGCATTCAGCATGCGGATGTCAGCGAGCCCTGTTCTCTCTGTCGCATTCAGCATGCGGATGTCAGCCAGCTCTGTTCCCTCTGTCGCATTCAGCATGCGGATGTCAGCCAGCCCTGTTCCCTCTGCACCCCCTAACTTACCCACCATTCAACTTTTTTTTAAATATTGTTTTGAGCGTTTGACAGAATCCACCCGCTTGCCTAGTGCCCTCTCTGCTGTTACGCTACCCAGCCGTAGGTGGTCAGATCTCGGCATGAATAGCTGCAGTGGAGGCCCCGCGTGACATCAGAGAGGCAGCCAAGTCCAGGCCCGTGAAATCGGGTCACCACTGATCGCCCAGGGGACCATCTGGAGGTGCAGCAGCTGGTCCAGATGCTGAGGCGGAACGAGTCCATCTCCTCCGCTTGTTGTCAGGATCCAGGCAGTAAATCCAGTCTGTCTGGTTCCCATGTGAAGAACGAGAGTGTGAATTTATGGGGGGTGGGCTGGTGTTAGGAAGGAGTAGGCTGTGCTGAGCTGGTTAAGTGCTTAACGTGCTCAGGATCAAATCTGCCAAAGGCTTCCTGAGGACTTGCGGAAATGTAGTCTTCGAATTGGTGGGTGCAGATTGGGTTAGGGTCCCATGCCCCAGCTGCTGTATGGAGCGATAGTGACACCCCCCCCCCCCCTAACCCCCCCCCCCCCCCCCCCCCGGGCTGGAGCTCTTCATGTCCTGTTGGCTTTGAGTCACAACATCTCCATGTTATTTAGTTTAAAGGGAGCCTCGGCACTATGGTGGCTCTCTCTCTCTCTCTCTCTCTCTCTCTCCCTCCCTCTCTCTCCGGTTATTAGGGAGAAAGGGGAACCCCGCCTTAATTATTACCCATCAGCACCCCTGTGGGGCACCGGGTGAACGACTGGCAGCTGTCTGCTGTCGATGCGTCAGGCCGACATTAACCGCCACTTGTCGACATTTGTGACTGGTTCGCCCCCGACAATTAAACCGGCGGTGTGTTGACGGCCCCTGATGTTGCCTGCCAGAGACATGGGAGCACTGGGGCCCGGGTGGGGCCCTAGGGTAGTCGCCCCCTCACCGTAACACTAGGGGGCGTTTCCATCGACCTCAGTTTTGAGTTTTTCGATGATGCAAACTGAAAAACCGTCAGTGGAAAACTAAATATCCTCAAATGTCATTTTTATGCTCGGGGAAAGGCAAAAAAGAAGTAATTCACATATCCATAGTGGAAACATCCATCGATTTTCTTTACTCGCATGCCCTGCGCAGAGTCGTAGCTGTCCGGAACTTGTCCTGAAAATGAGTGCAAGGCAGGGAACAACCCAGCATGGAGTACCAATTCATGGCAGCAATGGAATTGATGAATCAGTGCAGATACAGAACATGGTGATTTAGTTCTTGTAGAGTTCTGGTTCTCTACATTTTTAGCCTCACGACCCACGTTATTCCTTTGTCAATGAGTCACGACCCAAAAACTGGAGGACATGCTGAAAGTCGTCGACGAAGAGGGGTGTGTTCAGCTGTAATTAGCAGTTTCGCTTCTGGAGTAAATAGTGCCCTTTTCCGTTCCGTGGTCCTCTTTTCCCTTCAATGTAGCGACGCTGAGATTTTGTTTACCGCAAATGACCCCGGTGCCACTGCTGCTCTCAGGTTCCTCTCGTCAGCTAATCGGCAAACGTGTCTCGGCTGTGTGTCACCGGCCCCCATGCTGTTCCAGGCCTCGTAGGAACCTGCCTGAACACGCATGTCTGTCTCCGCAGGTTGCTCACGAAGACCGTGGGATTGCTGTACGTCGGCGGCTATGAAAGACCCTTCTCCCAGATGAAGGTGAGACCGCACTGCCCGTCGCTCTGCCACAGCGTCCCGAGCTGAGGCATGTCCTCCAGGCAGGTATCTCTGCTGCCTGTTGCCATTTGGAAAAATGACCAGGAACCAGATGGTGTATAAGAGCCATGATGAAGATGTGGTCCTGGTCTGCTTATTCCCATAAGTCAGTGGTTCTCAAAGTCAGTCCTCGGAACCCACTGCCCTGCTTGATTTCCTGCTATCCCTGCCCCACACACAAGTCCCAGCTGTCTTTCCAGGTAATCAGCCGTGTGTAGGGCAGGGATAGCTGGAAAACAAGCAGGGCAGTGGGTCCCGAGGACCGGGTTTGAGAACCACTGCCATAAGTCATTTCGACAGGATGATCCGGTTGTTTCGCCGTTTAGGGTGTTAGACGTGTGGAGGCACAGGATGTGTTTGGGTTTTGCTGCTGCGTGCAGTGCCCCGTATCTCTGTGGCAGGAAGAAGCGTGTCGCTAATGGCCTTTTGTAAGCAGGACGCGAGCATCGGGCACCTCGCTGTCGTCTCTGCGGCCAGTTTCTTGGTCTCGCCTCTCCTCGTCTCCGCCTCCCATCCCCCTTTGTTCTCTCACTAGATGCTCCATAACCCCCTTTTTTGTTTTTCCCTGCACTCTCTTATCAGGTGTCCTTAACGGGCTAAATCCAGCCCTGTCTGATGTTTTCGTGATGGTCGTGCTGGATGCTGAGACGTCCTGCTGCACTCGCCCGGTCTAGAGGGTGACGTGCTTGATGGTGGCAGCGTTTGCGGGCCATCACAGCCCAGCGCTGGGGGGGGAGTCCTCGTTTCCAGCCATACGTACATCGGCGAGCATGAGAAACGCGACTCCCTCTCTTCCCCAGGCCAGGTTTACAGTCTGCCCAGTAAATCTGGTTCTTTATGGTGCCAGGGGACACATTTCACACAATGCGTGAGTCCGGTCCGTGTCTGAGGGACAATAAAGAGATGTTTGCAGGCTGAAGCAGGTCCAATCCATAATTCGTCCTGTTATCTTGCTGCCGGAACACTGATTTCATATTGGTCACGTTCTCAAGGAAGACCTTAAATGTCATCTTGGGAGGTTTGGGTTTGTTTATATCCACAAATCTAGTTAACCTGACTGTGGAGGTCGGTTACGCCGTAAATTGAGTGTGTGCCGCTCTGATCAAGGTTAAATTGGAGCCTTTATGAGCCTTTTCACAGGGTATGTGGGGTTTTTCGTTTATGACGGATGGTATCAAAACCCCTTGCCTGGCTCGCTCTGTAAGGCTGCACTTTGTAACACGCTCACATCCCTGTGTGTGATGGATGGGGGGGGGGGGGATTGGAGAATCCCAACTGGAAATGAGTGTCATTAATGGTGCCGTGAGTGTTTGGGAAGGGGGCACTCTGTTGTCCGGCAGATGCCCTCGGGGTGTTGATGACATTAGGGTAATTTTTGTAACGGCTCAATGAGCTCACAATGGGCGGAGCCTCTGTGATCCTGACAGCATGGTGGGCCAGCTTCTCCGTAAAGCATAGTGCTTGTGATTAATAACGTGCAGTGTTGGTGCCGTCAGACCCAGGAACGTCCAGGCTCGGGGCCCTCCGCTGTGCGTGAAGACCAGACTCATTAATGCATGATGAATGGGATCTGAGTGGAGGCACAGACAGTGCATTCTGGGTCATGTGGCCCTGTCACATGGTCTGGTGGCCCAGATGAAGTGGTGGCTTTGGGAGGTGTGGCTTTGGGAGGTGTGGCTTAAGCCGATGATGCCTTGGGAGGCGCGGCGTTGGCTGGCATGGCTTTAGGAGGCGCGCCCTGCTGCCTCCTCAGCTTCACCTCCTCCTACTCGGCCTCACCTCCTGCTCAGCCTAACTGCCTTCTAAGCCTCACCGTTTGCTCCCGCATGGAAGCACTACACTCCTCTACCTTGGGAAATGGAATCGGGGGGTGAGTCTGGTATCTCTTGCTCTCCCTGGATCTGTAAGTCGGCTCCTGCAGCCCTGGTCCTACTGCCCGCTCCCCGACCCCCTTTATTCAGATCCTTGAGCGTCATAGAGACTTACTGCTGAGGTGGAATTAACAAGGCGCTGGTTCCAGGAACTCTTCCGCCTCATCCGTAACAAAGACTGACGGGGCACATTTGCCTGGCGCCATGTGGAATACAGACCTTTTCTGCAGATCCAAGCGGCCGCACCGAGCAACACCGGGTGGCTCGCAGAGTTTTTCTCGCCTCTGTGTTTGTAGAGATGTGTAGTAATGGCTTCTATTTTTATCACGCCACGCCAGAAAGTTGTCTAACCTTCCGGCAAGTTATTTTTCTGGGTGATGTAAGCAGGATACATCCTGTGTCCCGTCCCCCCCCCCCCCCCCCCCCCCCCCGGTGCTGAAACACTTGGTTTCTAGGTGGTTGAGTCGCCGACGGACCCACCACGAACATTGGCTGTAATAAAACCAATTTGGCTGGGTTACGTTCCATGTGTCACTAGAGCATGCAGCGCCTCTGATGGAAGACAGGGGGCAGAGGGGCGCAAAACAAACTCTCTTGCTGGCCCCGGTGCCCCAGAGCGTCACCTCTTATTTGCATCCTGCTTGAGGTAATGTGGGTTTTTGGAAGACACCCTTTCTCGTGTGCCTCTCTGTGGTCCGGCGTCTATACTGTGGGAGAATATAAGCAGGATGGATCAAAACTAATCCCTGTTGTCAGATATACACTCCTAGTGCCTCCTTCTGCAGTCAGGAGCGAGAACGTGTCTGGGTTTCTGAGAACCCTGTAGAAGGCCTGATTCCCCCTGCTGAGAGAGAAGCCCTTCAGTCAGTCTCTGCCCTCCTGATCGTCGATGAGGTTCAGCTCCTAGCTCTTTACTGTTGTTCTGCTCCTGGAGTCGGCACCTGGGAGGCGGGGCAGTTGTCTATCTGACCTCCAGCCACAAGGGGCAGTGTTGTATGGAGACAGATCCCATTGCTTCATTTTGGGAGGGAGAGAAAATATATCTCCTTTTCCCATGAGGACAGAGGGAGAGAACAGCCGGCTTGCAGGTGGGGCCCCGGGCCAGGCGGCTCGCAGGTGGGGCCCCGGGCCAGGCGGCTCGCAGGTGGGGCCACGGGGTCCCGGGCCAGCCGGCTCACCTGCACAGACCTCATTCTTACACTTTATATCGTCTATGCGCCTGAGAGAAACGTCGCCCCCCCCCCACCTCTCTGCGCAGGTGACGAAGGAGCTGAAGCAGTACGACAACAAGATCATCGAGTGCAAGTACGCGGCTGAAGAGGGCTGGGTCTTCATGCGGCAGAGAATAGACAAGAGCTTCCCCAATTCCTACGACACGGCCATGGGTGAGGACCCAGGGAGTGTGTGTGTGTGTGTGTGTGTGTGTGTGTGTGTGTGTGTGTGTGTGTGTGTGTGTGTGTGTGTGTGTGTGTGTGTGTGTGTGTGTGTGTGTGTGTGTGTGTGTGTGTGTGTGTGTGTGTGTGTGTGTGTGTGTGTGTGTGTGTGTCCGTGTCCGTGTCCTTTTCTGCACCTCCTGTTTATCTGTGTGTGCAAAAGGAAACTTCCATCTTCACACTTCTACTCTTCTCCTGCATTCCCCAATTCTCACCGCAAAGTGTCAGTGCTGATAACCTTTCCGTCTCGGACTTCAGTCCCAGACTCGGTCGCAGCGGCCCTGAATTCACCGTGTGCTTATCCCGGCGCCTTTTCTGTCCAGGGCGGGGCTCTCGCAGGTCCGTTAAAAACACTTCCTCAGTCATTCGTTTCCCGTCTGTGGTGCTCCGATCCCCGCCTAACCTGAGGGGAGAGAGAGGACTCCTCCATTGCATGTCAAGGCGTCGATTCCGATTACTGCTGCCTGGAGCTCCTTATACTGTCGCGTTTGTTTAACTGGCCCCCGCTTCGCCGCTCCTCTGAAAGGCTCTTGGCGAGGCGTCTGCACATACGATTTCTGGTAAGACGGGAAGGCTGAGGTTTCCTGGTATCTGCTTACAGTCTCACCACTGACTTGCGCTTTTTCTCTCTTGTTCCCTACGCAGTTGCACCCTCGCACTTGGCATTCAGCTGGGTGTCTTTATAACAGGGGTGCGCAGTAATATCCAGAAAGAGCCGCTGCGTATGCGGGTTTCACTGCAAGTCCCTGTTTAGATCACTAATTAGAGGACTGATCGGCTAAAGAGTTCTCACACTTCAGTGTGAACAACTGACCTAAAGGTCATCCCAAATACCTGCATACGCACTGGCCCTGATAAGATCTGCCACCCCTGCTTGCGAACACCGTCATGGAGTAGATTTTGACCAGATGATCCACCCCCCCCCGTCGCTACCCTTGACATCATGGCACTGGTCTTGCACTCTGGCTCCTTACCCGGAGAGGTGAGCGCCCCCTCTGGCCACCAGTGGTAATTCCCTCTGCCGTTTCTTCCCCACAGCTGTGTGCAACAGCATCCAGCAGCCGGTCACCAAGGAGGTGCTGTTCGAGTTCCTGGATCGGCTGGGCACGCAGCCGCGAAAACACCCCCCCGACCCAGACTCGCAGCTGATGCCCCCGCCACCCCCAAAGAGGCCCAACCGGGCCGTACCATAGTACCCCAGTGAGAGGGCTACAAGTTTATGTGGAACTGTGTCATCCTCCCGTGGCAACCCCCTCTCGACCCCCCCACTACCCGCAAAATGAACATCTAAAGCTGGGACCCCGACTGTGTGTGTCAGGCTCCTGGGGGCCTTTGGGACTGTTGGTATGGAAATCGGCCATTTAGCTCGACATTTGATGTCAACGAACCACCCCCATGACTTGGATAATTCATATTAAATTTATTAGATTTGAACTTTTTTTTAAATTTTATTTTTAATTTCTCTTTCCATCTCGCCCAAAAACAGTGCTATATTGGACCAGCCTAAAATGGCGGCACAATCATCCTTCTATGCAGAATGTGTGCGTGTTTAATAGGGATTCAGTCATGTGTCGTTATACAGGGAGTGAAAGGGAGAGTGTTTTGCTTGGGTTAACCTGCGTCGGCCGGGGGTGTCCCCCATTAAACGACGATGCACACTTGCCATCTCTGAGGTCACTCGCATTGAGAAGTGTCCTCCCCTTCAGCGTCTGGGTCGCTGTTATTCTTCTGAAAGGAAAAAACTGATCTTTAATTTCGCAGACCGGCTCTGTAACTGCTGCACGAAATTACAAGCGTCTGGGATGTGCGTTGATGCGTGTGCGTACTTGCATGCATGTGTGCATTTCAGTGTGTGCGTGTGCGATCTTGATTTGCAGTCAGCCACACTCCTCTCTTCCATGGGTCCGTCCTAATTTTGTGACACGCTGATTTGCTGGTTCTGTTGTTCAATGTGACACATTAAAGTAGTACATTTCTGAGTCCATTGTACCCCAGTGTGTCACTTCTGCCTGCTGGACTTTCCTATAGCCCAGGTCTGCGTGTCACTGGCCGGGTTGACGGACACCAGGCTGTCACTGTCACTGTCACATTCTCTTAGAGGGTGATGTTTGCCTGCTGCACATGTTGGACTAACACTCTATCATAGCTGTTCCCCTGGATGTGAGTCTCTCTGCCTGTCTCTCTGCCTGTCTCTCTGCCTGTCTCTCTGCCTGTCTCTCTGCCTGTCTCTCTGCCTGTCTCTCTGCCTGTCTCTCTGCCTGTCTCTCTGCCTGTCTCTCTGCCTGTCTAAGTATATATCAGTGCGGCTGGGAGCAAGTATTGAGTGAGAGGGGCAGTGTCGAATAAGGGGTTTATCACAAGCGGTAGGAGGGGTTAGGTTTGGGGTTAGGGTATCGTATAATAAGTTATAAACTCCTCCTACATTGTGCCTCCTACTCAACAATCAGCTCCTGGCTGCAGCGATATGCCTCTCTGCCTGTCTGTCTGTCTGTATTTCTACCTGTCTCTAAGTCTGTCTGTGCCTGTCTCTCTGTGTTTGTCTCTATATCTGTCTGTCTGCCTGCCTATCTTTTTCCCTTTTACTTTCTTTCTTTCCCTCTCTGCCCCTGCCTTCCTGTCTGTCTGTCTCTGGGCTCGCTCTCCTTCCTGCCTGCCATGTGCTAGTTATGGCACAAGCCCGTTTCCTCGCTGGCAGCCCATCACAGCTCTGCGCTGTTCATCTCAGCATCTTCTGCCCCCCTGCGTAATCTCCACCGCGATGCTCCACATGCAGAGCACGCCCGTTAATGCTTTCTGCACCCAGCGAGCGCCTGCAAAATCGTCTTACTCACTCGGCAAGAGAGGGAAAGATAAAGACCGTCGGCAGAAGTGGTGCTGCGCTTTGCGGAACCGGGGGTCGTGGCGGAGTGCAGGCAGCACCCCGACACCCCGACATGGTTGTCGCATCCTCTGCAGTCTCTGTCTCACTGCAGTCGTAACGCCTGCCACGGCTCTTTTTTGTGGAATTTAATCCAAATCACAGAAATACTGACAGGTGGTGGGGGGAGGGGGGGTTAAGTGAGTTAAACCAACCAGCCCCCCCTTTGTGTGGAAGATCCTGCCCTCTAAGAAACAACTGGCTGCCTCAATATCAAAGGAGGAGGAGTTCAAGGATTCAGCCCCAAACCACAGGGTCCCCTGCTGGGCCGACATCCTCCTGCAGTCCTGGGTCCTCCCTGGATGGGGCAGGGCGGGGCCTCAAAGCGGACCACCCAGTTTTTCTGCAGTGACAGCTGCCTTTCACACCGCCCCCACTTTGATTTTTGAATTTGTTGTTCTTTTGAATAAAACATCCCCTCCAATCAGGGGCTGGCTAATTAGGTCACTGGGGACGGATTTGCGTGCTGGTGTGATTTCCTTGATTATGCCAACCGTGCCATTGTCACAAGTAACGAGCATGTCCCCGGGTGAAAGGTCAAAGAGCTGACTGATCCTCCGGCGGCGGATGTACTTGGAAAGCGCTGACTTCCATCCTGCGATTATTAATCTTTTCGCTGACAGGAACCATGTTTATGGTTTATGGAGTTTGGTCCTGAGTAAGAGCTTCTGCTTTTCCCAGATGGGATTTTAATCGTGCTGCGGGATGTTTTTGCCAGCGACGTACGCATAAAATAAAAAAGACAAATAGCTGTATACCATCAAGGGTGTCTCACAAGGGCACGGAACACGGTAAGGGGCAGTTACCCTTGCCGCCGTCGGCTGTATTTGTGAATCGATCGAGGGAAAAACGTGTTACTTCTGTAGGAGCAGGAGAATTGTGCGTTTGACAGGCAGGAAGGGGAAGAGCATTGGTGAATCGGAAATGGGCTGTAACCTGGGCCTGCAGCGGCGGCAACATCCTCCTAGCGCGTGTCCGGAGGCCCTGTCCCCGACCTGCGGGTGGGGGCAGGGTGGGTGCCTCGCATGTAGCGGCCGCAGGTGATGCAGCCTGTGACCGAGGGCACATACTTCCGTGGCATGATGGGAGATCACTGCAGGGGCGGGGGGAAATGAATCAAAACGTAAATAAATGTGTGATGTGGTGAGCTCTGGGAATGGCTAAATGGGGGGGGAATAACCAGCCACATACAAGGAAGGCAATGAGTGGGGTGGAGAGGCGGAGATCGTGCAGGAAAAACCCCGACCTTCACTGCTGTTGGTATAACAATGACTTGTTGGTAACAACCCAACAGGGGGGGTTTCCATTTGGGTGTCTTAAAGATCACATCAAGCTCCAGTTTCATGTCGTCAGACACCCACAATTCCTGTCCAGGATGGTCCGTGAAACTCTGCGACCCATTTATTTATTTATTCATTTATTTAGCAACCGCTTCTGTCCAATGCGATGTACAAGTGAGGCAGATGTTGCAATTAGTGATGCTTCATCTAAATACTGTAAGTCATTAGTGTGTTTTGAGAGGTTTAACCGCCGTGTGCAGTTTACAGGTGAGTGGCGGCCCTTAGACAGGTGACAAGCCTTGTTGTCATGGTTACCCTGCCTCCAGCAGTCTCCGCTCCATCAGCCGACTCCTTTAAACTCCCAGTCTTGGGGTAAGGTGCCCCCCCCCCCCCCCGTCCGCCCCTAAGAAGGAATAGATGGGCTCTGAGTCCCCTGGGTGGGGTCCCACCCCTCCCATGAGACCCCCCAGCACCGGGGGATGCTGCCTAGGGGAGCCCAAGTCCCTGTGCTTCAGCCACACTCTTTATCCCGATCGGTTTCAAAGTCGCTTTGAAACGACCGATGACACCAGGCAGCAAGCCCAGGAGGAGATGGAGAAACGGGGGGGGCAGCAGAGAGGCCCCCGCTGCTCTCCGGTGACTTTCCAGGGAAAAGATCCAGCCCCCGAGCCAGGATGAGTCACCGTGGCGACTGCGGCCGTCTCCATGACAATTCGCGCCAAACAGATCCGTTCAGAGCTGAAGAAGTCGACCCAACGGCCGCCTCACGGGACTCAGACCAGCGCGTCAATCACACAGGATGCCAGTGGCACGAGTCCCCTGGAGCAGCAGGGGGCAGCCAATCGGGGGCAGGCATAATGAAAAGTAATAATCAGGCCTGTTATGAAAAGGCAGAGAAGTTGAACCCAGATTGTCACTGTTCTGACCGAGGAAATATTGTAATTTTCTGGATGAAGTGCACTAATTAAAAACCACTGGTGAGTCCAATCTGTTCAGTATCCCAACCTGAACCTGGTGAATACAACAGATAAGAGTGATGTGCTTGTAATGTTAGAGATGCTCGCTGCGATTGGCTGACTGCTGTTTACTGGCAGTCATGAATGAGAAGAAACGAAAGTCCGTGATGTCAATCCAAAATGAAGACAAACACAGGGAGAGATGATTAACCCTATATTACCATCATCTGCTGCACAGGACTGCAATTGTATTGTACTACACTAAAATTAACGCAGTTAAAATGTAAAGTTTTCTGCTTGGCCCTTTGTTCTTACAAAAGCGCCATACTGTGCATTGCATGTGCGGAAATGGGAGGCTTTGCGATGTAAACGTCACGTGGGAACATGCATGACCCACAGGAGGGTGGATGTACGGTGGATTTCTGGCAGGTAGCTGACACAAGATATACCCCAAGTGCTCTGTTGAATTTAAATAGCTGAGACCCCAATATCTTCTTCCAGCATCTCTCAGCCTGCATGCTCCCCCCCCCACACACACACACACACACACACACACACACCCCTGGAGCCCAAATGCACTCGGGCAGACCCCCATCCTTATCTGCCTTTACACATGTCCATCTTCTTCGGGAGACGGTCACTGTCATCGTCGGTGCTCGTTTGCCGATGACAGCGATGCCTCTGTGTCTCATTAGGCTCATTTCAGGCAGTCAGAGGTCAGTCGGGGTGTCGCCAGTCTGCTCAGCGTGACGCTGAAATCCGGGTTTGCAGTCTGTTCCACCTTTGAATGCTTTTCAGCGAGTTTATGCTGCAGGGAAAATGAAACTTCTCACCTCAGATGTTTCTCCGCTTTTCATTTTTCCTCGTCTTTTGGGAGAAACTGCAGTAACAGGTAACCCTGAGTGTTAGAATTACCCCCTGTTGTTTTTCACACCCCTTCACATGGGGGCGCTGTGCTGCAGGTAGGGCAGAAGCGTGGTAGGTGGGCCTGACGGTGCCCAGCGATAAGTGAGAGCTGTGTTTCTTGGTGCACATCCAGGTCTGCCGCAAAGGGGAAGGAAGTGAGGACAATTCCAAAGGGGCGCGTAACAAATTTGGAACATAATTGATTTGATCTGGGTTGGGGGCCCAAAATCTCTAGTGGCACCCCTGTACAGACCCACACTATGAAGTACAAAGTGACATGGCAGGATAATGGGGCATCGTTACTAACGGGGTGCAGGGCTTCCCCAGGTGGCAGCCTGAACGAAAACAATGGCTGCCCTTCAGTGGGGATGAAAGCGTTTCCATGCCTCCATGTCTCACACAGATCTGCATGCATGCCGGAATGCGGCTGTCCTGTGTCTAATCAGGTACGTCTTTAGAGCGCATCCGTGCTTGTCAACCAGGAGGAGTGACGATCGGAGCCGCAAGGATATGCAGAGCTGGCTTGCGTTTTCACGGCAGGACGCATGTTTGTTTGCGTTAATGCCGCTTTAGGTAAATCAAAGTGAACATGCGACTCTATGACGCCTTATGTTCCATATGGAAGTCATTCAGTTTTCTCTAGAATGGGAGGCTTGCTTACATTAAAATGCGCTGTCTTGTTTTAGGGCTACGATCTGACTGACATACCTGTTTCTCCGACTGGCTGATGTATGGGAACGGAGAGGAGCATGGTGCTGCATTGCTGGTGCTGCATTGCTAGTGCTGCATTCCTGGTGCTAACCGTTCTGTTCAACGCCGTGGGCGGCACAATCCCCTGCTGATCTGCTGCGGAATACCCCACCCCACCCTACCCTACTCTAATGCGGTTCAGTGCACCTCGAAATTCTTACACTCCGAATCAGGACGTTATGTGACCCCTTGATTCCAAACACGGCATCGTCTATCTCACGGCTGGGTCTTCCGATTTAGCTGTCCCTACCATTTCAGCACTGGGGGGTCGGGGGGCTTTCTTTTTAGGTCTTCCTCGATCGAATAATCCACCTGTATCCTCAGAAGGAGGCTTACGCGTGTCGAAGCCGGTTCAAGCCGGGCCCAACTCGATCTCTGGGGACGAGTGAACGACGGAGTCCGACACAGTGAAAGATGAGCCGCGCAAACAGGCATGCGAGTTTGATTTGAAGCAATTTACAAGCCGAAGCTTTCAGCACTTGAGGTGCCGAATGGGCTGGGAGCAGCAAGCAGAACAGGGCTGTGGAAATATATGTAGGCTGGCGAGTCACAGAGGGCTGCGGCGGGTCTTTGGCACCGTCAATGGGATGTACGTTGTGCGTCCTTGTTTTTAATGGGGCTCGTTTATTTTCCTCTAGAGGTCTGTTTCCTCACCGGAAGGGAAGATGGCTTCTCCAGAATGCATAACAAATACTTCATTCGTAGTTTTTTCAGCCACATTCCCCCCCGATCTTTGATTTGTATTTCTGCAGTTTGAGCAGAAACTCGAGTTTTCCAGCAGTGCGTTGGGGGGGGTCACTTCTCACTGCCACCCTTTTAGAGGAGATTAAAGGTGGGCTTAAAACTTTAAAATTCTCTTGGATAACATAAAAGAGTGAGCGCTGCGGAAAATCACGGAACACGCGCATTATAAAAGCTGATGACTGGGTAAAGCAAAGAGAGCATTAAGATAAAGCGAAGAGTCCTTCAGAGGGATTAACACACAGCACATTTGTGCCTTTTGTCTCTGAATTGTCCTCCGTGTGGCAGCAGGACCAGGTTCGCATGAATCCCGCAAACGGTATCTGCATTCCCCCATGCGGGGCTTCGTGCCAGTTTTTCGGTAATTTGCAAGATAGAAAAAAAACAAATGATGCACAGAGGGTCAGAATTTCGACTGCAGTTTCAGATTCTCACTGGATGCCCAGGTGTAGCCAGCAGTGGAGGAGGATGTGTCCTATTGGTGTTTGGAGAGGGGGCGGGATTAAGCAGCACCCCCAGTGCCCTTATGTTCATGACTGGGTTCTTTCAGGGGCACTCTGACGAAGACGTGGGGGGGGGGGGCGGCCATCACAGGCGGGACGCCACTTCCTGTATTCTCCCATCTGGACAGTGATGTGTGCGTGTGGGAGAGCTCTCCTCCTCTTCGTGCGTTTACACAGGAAGTCGTTGAGGGACAGTGGTACAGCCAAGCCCCCATGAGGAACTGCAGTGCTCTCGCACCTAGATTAATAGGTCCTTCCGGAAAAGCTCGGAAGTGCAGTGGCACTCGGCGATGTGGCAAAAGGAAACTGCACATTTTAGTAATACGTCTAATCTCCAGAGCATCGTGACGACGACGGGCTGTGAGCCCAAAGTGAGACGGCCATGTGCTCTAACGAAAACGTCCTGTGACACGGCCTCTGCCCACGGGCTTTATCCTCACTCTGCCGAGCGGCAGGAACACCAAGACACTCCTCTGAAAAGGACGCTCTTCCCAAGAAGGGTCAGCCAGCCGCCAACCGGAAAGAATCTGCTAAATGCTGGCGCTGGTTTGCCGTCGCCGTCCAAACGCCTCCGTGGAACCTGTTTGTTTACCCGCCAAGCGTTGAATTGTCAGGAACCGCCCACAGGCCCCAGGACCTCCGCGCTCCTCCGCGCTCCTCCGTGTCAGCGGGCTCCACTTCTCTCTGCACCGTGTTTACACCACACCGGCAGCACATCTCCACTGGCTGCGGTTGCTATGACAGCAGGCGCGCGAACGGAGTCTCCGGCGAATCAGGGCATGGCAGATCGTGTCCAATTTTTCTTTATAGATCCCATGCCCCCAGAAATATTAAAAACGGGTCTGCCGTGCATCTGTGGCGTCCCCCTGTGAGGGGCCGCGCTTCTCCTCTGTCATACTGACTGGTCACATGACAGCAGAGCTCTGACCTCACAGGTGGCTCTGAAACATGCTCCACAGGCAGCAGGCCACGCACATGTCTGCTATTATCTCACTGCTCAGCTGATGCTTTCACGCAAAGCGTCTCACAATTTATTCTGCTGGATTATTTAGGAATGCGATTTAGGTTAGAGGCTTCAGGTTAAGTGTATTGTGGGAGTTTTACTTGCACAAAACTGTTCGGAGGGTAGAGCAAAAAATGATTGGTTCAGAGAGATAACCAATCAGATTGTAGAGGAAGTGGGACCAAGACTTCTGATTGGTTGGTCCAGCCTCTGCTAGCTGCTTGTACCCACCTCCTCTACAATCTGATTGGTTATCTCTCTGAACCAATCATTTTTCGCTCTACCCTCAGAACATTTTTGTTCAAGTAAAACTCCCATGAGCGCTTAACTATATTGTGTATATCTACTGTACAGATTTATGTGCATCGCGACACATTGTGCTGAGTGTGTGACAGATTCTCTGTGCCACCCTGCTTAATGAACCACCTCCTATAGCCTCTGTCTGATCTGGTGTCACTTGTGCTGTGCAGCTTTATGTAATGAGTGTCCTCTGCTCCCCTTCACTGGACACAGGGACGCATTTGATATGTGCACAGCACGCATTGGCTCCATGAGATGAGTGTCCCTCTGTTATTCCCCTGCAGAGGGGGGGGGTTGTGTGCTGCATAACAGGCAGCAGATGGGGTCCCAAGCACGTAGCTCTCAGCTGACAATGAGGCGTAAGCGTTGAGGCGGCAGGAGCGGCTCGACACGCCACGTTCCAGCCGCCACCCGGCGCCATGCCAGCCCAGGAAGGACCGATCAGGGGCCTCTCACGGCGTCTGGAGTCCCCTCTTGGCTGGCAGATGGTCCGTGGGGGTGCTGGACTTGGCTCCCTTCCACGGTGGATGACAGAGCGATGTCCCACCTTAGGAATTTCACACCAGGTTGCCCCCACTGCCGCTCCACCCAAGAGAAGGTGTTGTTTGGCTCCACCAAATCCAGTGGACCATCCACCCTTGTCCCTGTGGGGAATTCAGGCACCCCCGTTAATCGTGATAGATGGAACGTGCTTCTCCGTGACCACTTTGAAAATCACACAAATGGCCTGTGTCGTATTTGGTGGTGGGAGAAAAGGTGCATGAATTTATATTTCATACTTGCTATAAACATATGCGATAGATATTGCGTTCAAAGAAACCGCGCAGCAGAAACAAAATGGACAGCAATGAACAGCACTCACAGGACAGATTCGGGCGTTCTGGGAAATTGGGAGCATTTGAAACGGGACACGGGCAGTACTAATGCTAACTGTAACCTGAAGGGCTTTTTGCAATCTCAGACAAGTACTTTAAAATGATATTATTCCCATATTTCCAGCAGTGGCGACGGGCGTTTGCGTGTATTTCTGATGAAAATGAGGAACAGGTTATTCATCATCTGACAGCGGGATAATCAACGAATGAATCTTGACCTGATCTTTTGGCCAAAGAAACCTGAAAGAACCTCAGTAGAAAATATAAAAAGAAACATTTCTAACTGACTTATTGAGTCTTTTCTGCATGCAGGGTTAGTGGTGTCGCTCAGACTGCGGTCTGCGCTTCTTTCTGTGCTCCGGTGGTGGTCAGCAGTAATGTGACATGTAGGCAAACATAATTACGCTGATAAACTGCGTTACCGAACATTAATCGTATTATTCTGCATAGGTGCTCTGAGCTTTAGATATTTCATAATTAGTATTTTAATAGTTTTTTGTTTTGATACTCGAATATTTGTTTTTGATCGTTTCATTAAGTAGGCCTACATGCATATATTAAAATTCAACTGTAGTCTATTAAATTTCATTTTACCGGCTGATTTCTAGTGTGTAGGATAGAGATATTAATACTTATACTGGACAGTTTTTTTCTGACACTTGATTTTGTACACTGGATTTTGATAAAGCACAAATTTAAAATAAGGAGTAACGTCTTAGAGTAAATCTTTCATTTGGACAGAATGATCATGACGGCTGTGAAAATTGTACGTATCGGTAAACATTTGGCAAGGCAGCATAATTTCTTTGGGCGTGAGATGACTGATATCACTCCCTGAATCGGAAAACAGCAATTCGTTTAATGCTTCCACACTTGAATTACTCAAGAATATGATGGTAAAGTCCATTTTCGGCTTACAAATGTCTATATTACTCGCTGTGTGTGACATTCATATCTACATCCGCGCAACTCAATAAATACTTGAGCCTTTGCGGTGATCACACTGCGAAGTAGACATTTCACTCATAAATAACTACAACCCGAAAATGGAGTGGAGTATTTATTAAAAGTTGTACTATTGCGTCCTGGTATTAGGCAAAGCGATGGAAGACACTAGGCTAATTAAAGGTGTACTGCATTAATAATTATGCTACTATAAATTGTATTCAGAACATGAGAAATAACAGTTAATGGCTGATGTTTAAAAGAAGACTTAAAAGAAATATATAAAGGCAGTCATCTGGAAATGGCCAAGAAGCAAAATTCTGAACACCACATCCATATAACGACATAATTGCTTGTGGCTAATTGAGGAAATTCTAAATTTCTGCTCATTTATCTTGTGACAAGCCTGTTACCTCTTTGTCTCCCCGCTGATGTGGGCGAGACTAATGAAGGAGCATAAATTGATTCTGGGCTCGAGAAGTCGGTCTGTATGGAGAAAGAACTGCGTATCTTTTGGCTTCAAAGTTTTGTCTGACGAACAAAAGCAGATTAATAATGTCTCTTAAAATTAGTTGACTGTCTGCTTATATTGGATCGCTAATTATCAAATAAGCCAAGTTAGAAGGGTGAGTGAAGTTTGTAATGTAGGCAATGACGGAATGATTATATCCTATCAGAGGGGGCACGTACTAATTAATCTGGGGGCTGGAGACGTCTTTCTTTTTTTTGATTTCTGACACAGACACAACCAGACGGGGAGCATGGATCTTAGCTACAGTATGTAAGGATGAGCTCCGGCTAGGGCTCTGGGGGGGTTACGTCCCTGCTGTGGGCTTCAGCAGTTATTATAAGATGGGGGTAAAACAGCCAGATGGCATCGGTGCAAATTCATTCGCGCAAGTGCGTCGGCGCCCGGAATTGCGGCCGTGGGCTTCGCCCGGTGATCGCTCTCCGATCGGCAGCCGCTGCTCCGGCCATGTGTGCCCGCTCCTTGAGAGCTGAGTCACGCCTGGAGACGCCGTCGAACTTGGACATTTGTGTTGTGGAGCAGTTCGCCTGTTACTGCGATGAGGCAGTGTGAGATAGCTCGGAGATGCACCGGGATGCGATGTACCGCGAGTGACACCCAGATGGCCATGTGCTGTACTTGCGTCACGGCTTGTCACAGTGCTGGCCTACTGGCTTCCCAAAAATAGAGAAATATTCGATATTCATCATCCTTTATACTATCTCACAGAAAACCAACATCAGATTGAAGAGCCTTGGACTCCTGCCTTGGCTTTTTAATTATAATTTTTTTTAATACAGGCTCTATCAGAAGTGCGTGTGTGTTTGTATATTTTGCGAGCAGTTTCTGCGCTCATACCAGCACTGGACTCCTTGCAGCTTTAACAGTTGTGTAAAGCCGCGCAAGTGCAAACGTTTGGCATGTGGTCTGTTGGCAGGACTTTAGAGAGGGACAGGGTGGCATTAAAATTACACACGCTCCTTTAGTGCATCTGTTTGTCAGAGAGCTTGTGTCTGATGAGGATATGACAGCACCATGCGATTTTTTTTCCCATCGCACTTTTGCCGACTGACACGATTATCACTTGTGTGAACTTCGTTGCTGTTCCTTTCAAACAACGAGAGCGACAGCAACATGCTAATTCTTCACAGACAGACGCTGTTTTAGCGGAAGCTAAGCCAGGTGTCTGTATCGCTCAGCGAGGGAAATGCGCCACTTATCTCCTAGTTCACAGAACAGACTTCCTTCTCCCGCTCCTGGCCTGTTCCTCCCCGGAATGGCAGGCCGGGAGTCACGAACAATATCCGGCCTTCCAGAGGAGCGGAGCTGAGTGTCCTGCTCCCAGCGAGACCGGCGGCGGCCAGAAGGGCTCTTAGGTCCGTTTGCAGGCGGTTCGCCGTCTCGTGAAACTTCGGGTGTGATGCCAGTGCCCTCGCACGGCACGTCAGCGCGAGGACAGTCCGCAGAGGTGAGCCCGGTCCCCTCAGCTCAGTGACTCTATACTGCTGGGGTGTGACATGCGTTGTCATACTCATAGGCTCGGCTCGGTGACATTTTACTGTCGCTGCCGCGCATAACGTGTATCATTTTCATCACAATTGTCGTGCCTGTTCACGCCTAAGAGCGACCATAGCGCTGAGGTGCAAAGATGATGCTTTTCATGCCCCATCTTCCTCCATGCCATTGCTCAATGCAGGCGTTCAGTGCTGAAATACAGCGGGTAGGTCTCGAATGTTCTCATCACAATATGTGCCCCTCTACCACTGATTTGGTTCAGTGCTGTTGCTGGAATGTTCGATAGTCATTGCCGTAGTCATGAATGGGAAATGATTACTGCCACTTCGTGTCTCCTCGCGGACTGCATGAAGTCCTTATATCTAATTAATTCAACTCAGACTCTGAAGTCAGCATGTTTGATTGAGCAGCTCATGCATGTCTGATTAGTTAGTAGGTTCAACAGTAGCATGTCAGACTCGATTCAGCAGCTGGCCAGCAGTGCATCATTGTCCAGGATAATGCAGTGGCTTCCAAGCAATGTGGCCCAGTCAAATGACTAATTATCCAGCTGGGAATGCTGGGCGTCATCTCTAACCAGGAACCGTGGTAATGCTACTATCTAGGAGTTTACTAGAGTTAGCAAATTCAGACAAATAAAAAGTAGCAAAAGCAATTTATTCTCAGGGTGCAACAACATATAGCACTCACTATGAAAACCTGCAGCACGGAGACGAACCTTAATCTAACTTAAGTGGGCAATTAGCTACATAACTACGTTATACAGACAGAAGGGGACAGACAGAGATACACACCCCAGCTGAAGATATGCATAGTGGCCGAGACAGATCTGGATACCGATGTTAATCTCATAGCACCATGTGGGAGCTTTGGATGCAGAATGCCCCCCCCGCCCCCAGAGTACAGGCTGCACATAGTGAGTACGCTAATCACATCTACCATGTGGGGGCTCTGTAAACAGAATGCCCCCCCACCTTGTGGACCCTCCCTTAAGTACCAAAGCAAGCGATGGGTTTTCTTCGAAGATGCCGATACATTCTCTGACCAGATATTGTGGTTATTGTTTTACTTAAAGATTTCGGTTTCATTGCACCGTGATCATCCTTGTAATCTCCTTAAAGATATATAGTATACTGATAAGTCATTGGACAGTCAGGACCCCACGCTAATTGTGTAAGGGATCCACTTGCAGAGTCTCCCACAAATGTAGTTTCCAGAAAATGATGATTCACTCAACAGCAAAATAATATAATGTAATTCAGTGCAGGTATACACGGGGTATGGAAAGGCAGCCCAGATACAAATGATTGACAATTGAAATACAAAATAATACCCTTCTGCAACAAAATAACAGACCTTCCGCAGCAAAGTACTGTGCGCAGGTGTCTGAGACAGGGACGAGGCCGGCCAGGACACAGGGGCATCCCACGAGAGCAGGGACTCACTTCTCTGCATGCTATTCCTTACCAGCCTGGTGGCACTGAATGGACCACCACTGTTTGCCTGACTTTCCCATAGTCAGAATTTGCTGTCTGGATTAAGGTGTGATCGTTGATGTGGCAGCCTGATGACCAAAAGCAAAGCTGGCAGGTGCAGATCCGAGGACGCCGGGCCCACAGAGTCCTCTGGGGTCAGCCGTGTCCCCAGCATGTGTGTTCATGTGCGACCTTCGGATGGACAGGACGGTCCTGATTGAGCCCGGTCTGGTGCCCTGTGTTACCTTCACTAGACAAATATTCCTCAAATTCTCCCTCTGTCATTCTTCATGATTAAAAAATAAACAATTATACTGGAATCTTTTTGGGTATGTTCAGAATAGCAATTATTTCGCGACCTTTATCTAGCTGGGTTCTGTTGTCATGCAAATGTCATTAGTCAGGCGCATTGAGGGCAGAACACATGTGAATTGGTTCCGCTGTTTTTACACGGAGCATTTCAGCACTTTGCATTGTATGCTGAGGGCTCCCCCCTTTTTAAACAGCCTGGCATTTCGTGCTCTCTAAGCTACAGCACCGGCAATGCCTACTCCAGTGTGTGGGCCCGCGCACCTCAGCCTCTACAGCCCGTCACATTACTATCGAAGGAGTCTCCCTCTGTGTTCAACCAGTGATGTATTAGCTTTAACTCTAAAGCTGACCGTGTACTTAAAACGAAACCAACGCAATCAGTGTCACTTTAGCAACACATTTTTAGCAATATGAGCCGTAATCGGTGCACCGCCTGTGCAGGGACCCGAGGCCAACTTTTCGTTTGTTCTGATCCATCCGCTGCCCATGATTTGCTGTCATAAATGTGGCGCCGCAGGATTGGTCAGCAGAAGTAATTATGCAGATACCAGCACTGCTCGTATCTGTAAATAGTGTAAATTAACATCTGAATTTGTGTACTTATGTTGTACACAGTAAATGTCGTAGCTGTGCAATCTTTACAGTGGAATGTGTGTGCTTCTCTAGCCTGTAGCCGCGAGTGTCGGTAAATTGTTGGCTTTCTGTCTGTATTCAACTAATAGTGGTTGTAAAAAAAAAGAGTTTGCAAACTTCTGTTTTAAAAGAGCTGTCATGTCCTTTATTAAAATGACTCACGCACTCGCCACAATATGCTTATTTGCGCTCTGTAGGAGGTCTGCAGTATCGGAAACTTTCTGCGCCCTTTGGGCTCGCGGCGTGACGACATCGTTTTAAGTAACGTGACAAATTACTGTCACCTTCCATTTGGTTTTGCGTGGACGTAGGTTGGAGTATACAGCCACCTTAAAAGGCATCATGACTAAAAAGCTGCGAGCTCCACAGCGTTACGTGGGGTCGTTCCACAGAGAGGATGAGGTTTATTAATGAGTGATGCAGGGGATTAATGAAGGACTGTGCTTATTGCGGCACCCTGCCGCGCGCAGGGTAGGGCTGCCCCGAGCCTGGAGCTCTGAGCTGCAGGGATACCTGTAGTTCACTGAGGTATGGACGGAGTACCATCCTTTTAACAACACATGCACGCACAAGCCTTTGCTCCGCTCAGCAGAGGGCGGTGGATCTCAGTACAACAGGTTGGTCGTTGGTTACCTCTCTGCTTTTCATAGGTTTGCTGTGTGTTTCTTAGGATCCATCCATCCATCTTCCAGCCACTAATGTTACAATCACAAAATGGGCCGTTTTTTATACTTCCCCTATAGGATGTGTTTGGTCAGCAGAGCAGAAATTATTGCGCCGTGTAAAACTAGAGCATTTGGTTATTATCCGAGCGACGATGTTCCATTAATATTAATCACAGAGGAAAATCGTGGAGGAAGCCAGCTGTCCAGTGACCACAGGGAGAATTTTTTCACCTTTTTCCTTAAAAACCATCATCTTGTCTACATACAGACAGTAACATTTAACATTTTAATGTTGTTTTAATGTGACGGTTTATCCCGCTCACAAAAATGTTAAATTATTTAACTGAAAGGGTAAAATGAGGTTATATCATACATGTTCACCGATAATGTATTAGGGGAAGTAAAGATCCATTGTGAACTTAAACGGAACCCGTCATGTTAAAAAATATCTGGAAAAAATATGCCTTCGATGGCAATTTACGGGAAGGTGTACGATTTGCTAAATGTGCCTCGCTTCAATGTCGATTTCAGACAAGTGGTCGATTATATTTTGTAAAATACACCTTGGCGATTAATTCCTATTGTTTTGTACGGCGTCTGACAGGCTGCGCACAGCGGCTATCCCTTTGTCTAAGAGGGCGCTTGTCCGGCTGCTTTGAAAACGCGAAAGTTTAGCTAAACGGAGAGTCGGTCTTGTGGGCAGCCTTGTTCAATGTGCACGAAGCTGTCCTTTGGGTGGCTATATAACGCGGATCGGCGACACATCGCAACACGTGACGCCAGCTACTAAAGCGACGTTTCGTAAATATGCAGACACACGGACTTCGGGCACCGGCGGCGCGCTCACCTCGGCGGCGCGCTCACCTCAGCCGCACGCACCACGGCGCGCTTCATAAGGGACCGCTCTGTCTCCTTTATTTTTGTAGTCACATATATGTATAAATAACATTTAAAAAATACACCAGAATACGTAATTTGTTGCAGTATAATAAATTCGCGCTCATTCTTTTCACGTTTTTACTTTTTTCATCCTTCGCAATGATTATCTATTGAGCACCAAGGTCGGATACATGCCGGACGGTACTTTATCTGCGGAGCAAGGATTTTATTCACCTGGGCAAATTATGTGAAGGTAAACAACTTTTACTAATGTTTTAAAATTATGTCATTGGATGTATTAAGGGATTCCAGTCAGTATTTCAGTATTATTTGTAAGACCCTTTGCATCTACATTATTTAAAATGCATGATCAGTACTGAACATGGTCCCGAAAATTCGTTCTTTTGCATTACTACATGCAGTACGAAATCCGATTAGGATTCATACAGATATAATTTGTAGCGGAATGAAACGTACGAGAAACGATGCACTCTTCAAGCTAAAACACTTAATTTCTCACATTTTGTGAAAATTCGTAATTCATATTCAGAGCATTGACCACTGTTATGTGATGCTTCTTGTTTTCAAGCTGTATCTATGGAAAAGAGGATGAGTTAAGCGGTATGCTCGTACGCCCAAAGATGTCAGAAATTGCAGTCTACTTTTTGTTTTTAATATGAAGCTTTCTATATGTGAAACGAAGATGTGTGGGTGGATACAATTGTATGCGTGTGATTTATCTTTTACAGCCAATTGCTTAGTGATAGTAGATATTTAATTCCTTAAACACTCGTGTTTTCTAAAGTTGTGCTGCTTTTCGTTTGGGATTTTTTTCAGACCATTAAGTACGATCAGACAGCTAACATGAATAATCGTTTCCCATTAAGATTTATGAAATTCAGATTCACCTGTAAGAGGAGCCGTCACCGAGTGACTGAATCGCAAAATTTGCGCCTCATCATTTGCCTGTGAAGTTATTTCGTATAGATTGCGCCCTCTGGTGGTCAAGATATTCGAATAAAGCCTGCAAATCCCAAAGTGCATTACGAAGAACTCCGCTTTAGCATTGGGATGAAATATCGCGAAGGATAAAATTTAACAATATAACAAGACTCGTGTCTCGTGTGAAGAAAAAAATACGCGTATGTTTGTAGCATGTACGGCATGAATGACTGTAGTTTTCAGATTGCAATATTGGTAAATGACGTATGATTTCTACATATGAATAATTAACGACTCACTAGTTTCCAGATGTTGTCCTTCAGATATAAGTGCGGTCGCCATTTGGCTAATACTTAATTATCTATATATATTCTGCGACAGCATAAATATGGAAACCCTTTGCCTTTGTTGTAGCTCTTTATATTACAATTTGATGCATGCAAAATATTAACGAAAATCTTACAAGTCAATACGGCAGGAGTATTTCATTTTGTATTTTTGTTTTGGCGAAATGGTAATATGTTTATTAATTTTCACACGACACACCAACTGTATGGCTAAAAAAATTTTTTAATGCAACCCGCAGAACATACATTACCTGCGAGCATCACTCCTGCATGTACTGTATCGTCACTGTGATTCTTGAAATGTTTAAAGGTAACAACATTTTTAATACCTCCTAAATCAACCTGTCATTTTTTTTGTTCCATTATAGATTCCTCCGGAAATCATTTTAGGCAACCTTTTACCTACGAGAGGAGGCAGCCATGAAGTCCGTTCTAGATGGTGCGGCAGATGCCACGTTTCGGACCATAACCTCGGGTCTGCAGTACCTTGGCTCCAATGATGCTAGTTACGACGACCCCATCATCGACGCCGACTTCGCCAAGAGTCGGTTCTCCTTGCAGAAGCCTCTCTCTGCATTCCGGGGCAACTCCTTCCCGGTCAAAGTTCCCGAGGATGAGGAGCTCATTCTCAGAGGCTTCCCATTCTACCCGACCAACGTGACCGAGTTGCTCAGCAACCGGAGCACTTTTGGCGAGGAGGGCAGCTCCGTCCAGTGCGGAGAAAACTTCATGGACATGGAGTGTTTCATGATCCTGACGCCCGGCCAGCAGCTGGCCGTGGCGGTGTTGGCACTGACGCTAGGCACCTTCACGGTGCTGGAGAACCTGGTGGTGCTCTGTGTCATCATGCAGTCGCGCACCCTTCGCTGCCGCCCCTCCTACCACTTCATCGGCAGCCTGGCCGTGGCTGACTTGCTGGGCAGTGTGATCTTCGTCTACAGCTTTCTGGACTTCCACGTGTTCCACCGGAAGGACAGTCCCAACGTTTTCCTGTTCAAGCTGGGCGGAGTCACAGCCTCGTTCACCGCCTCTGTGGGGAGCCTCTTTCTCACAGCGATAGACCGTTATATCTCCATCCACAGGCCTCTGTCCTATAGGCGTATCGTCACCAGGACAAAAGCAGTCATCGCATTCTCCATGATGTGGACTATCTCCATCATCATCGCGGTGCTGCCCCTGCTCGGCTGGAACTGCAAGCGGCTGGGCACAGTGTGCTCGGACATTTTCCCCCTCATCGACGAGAACTATTTGCTCTTCTGGATTGGAGTGACCAGCGTGTTGGTCATCTTCATCATCTACGCATACATGTTCATCCTGTGGAAGGCCCACCATCACGCAGTGCGTATGCTCAGCCGCACCTCCCAGAAGAGCATGGTCATCTGCACCCCAGAGGGCACCAAGGTGCAGACCACCCGCCCGGACCAGGCACGCATGGACATCCGACTGGCCAAGACACTAGTGCTCATCTTGGTGGTGCTGATCATCTGCTGGGGACCTGTGCTCGCCATCATGGTCTATGACCTATTCTGGAAGATGGACAATTCTACCAAGACCGTCTTTGCATTCTGCAGCATGCTCTGCCTGCTCAACTCCACCGTCAACCCCATCATTTATGCCCTGAGGAGCAGAGATCTGCGGCAGGCGTTTCTGAGCGCCTGCCAAGTCTGCCGAAGTGCCGGCCAGCCATTGGATAACAGCATCGAGTCCGACTGCCAAAACAGGAGCACCAGTATCGGCGCCAACAGGGCAGCAGAGAGCTGCGTGAAAACCACTGTGAAAATAGCCAAAGTGACCATGTCCGTCTCAACGGACACGTCAGCAGAAGCTGTCTGATGGCCTTCGTTGGACACTAGTGGACACTAGGCACGACAGTTTTAATGTAAGAAGACCATCACGACACTGCCTATCATTCCATGTAAAACTCAACCAAGGGGTTGAAAGAATCAAAGGCAACAAGAGCAAAGTGTCACTGAAAGTCACAACTGAATAATTAAATACAATGGTGACTCGCCATTGGACAACGGCCTAAATGTCTCATCCGCGCCAGTCTAGTATTTTTCCAGGCGTATTTCTGTGCTTGCTGTGGTGCCAAAGTCACGACCTTAATTTTACACCGACACTGAACAACAGTGAAAAAATGTTTCAGCCATTGTGAAGTGAATCTTTTTAAATTTCTCATTCACTTTAATGTCATAGTTAATTGTGTCGGTAGATTATAAAAATTCACGTAGGGTTACCGTATTTTTTTAACTGTTAAAACCTATTACATCAGATTCTCGGAACGGTAACTTTACACATGGGATAAGGGGCTATTTACATGTTAATGAGAAATATGTTAATATGTAAAACTGAGATGTGCATGTGTACATATTCCTCGTAGCCATTAGTCATCTAATTGTATAGATAATTGCTTTGTACTGTACTGTGTGGTGCTGTACGATTCTGGCTTTGGGGATTTTAAAAAGGGCAGGTTGAAAACTACTGATATACTTCTGGCTTAAGGGACAGATTTCAGCTACGTAAACTAAGCTTATGTGTACAGAAGCCTTAAAAAGGGGAACCACTCAACAATTAACTGATGTATAAAACCTGCCCTTAGTCAGACAGCATTCTTATTACGGAGTCTGCAGTGTACAGTATTGGGTTACTGTTTTTCAATGTTGTGTCCTGATTAGAGATAAAAGCACAGCTATTTAGATATTTAGATCTATTTTTACAGTAACAACTGTCAGTCGTTTCGGGACTAGTTTTGGACACAGCTGATTGTCTAACTCTTTGTTACATGTGGACACCTGCTGATGACCAGGAGCAGATTTAGTAAGTGTGTCATTGGCCTTCAAACACGGTCCAAGTCTGACTGAATTAGAGCATTTGTGCTGGAAATCAGGCGAGTCCGAAAAAGTAGGAATGCGTTAAGGATTAAGGACAATCAAGCGGCGAGGCTCCCACTGAGCAAGTTAGAGACGTGAAAACCCGCAACCCATAAAGAACTGATGTCTTTGACAGACGTCAAAGGCTGACGGAGCTGTTTGGTCTGCGGTACCAGCGGCATCTCTGAAAATGGCTGTCACATGGCTGAGGCATAACGTGTCACCAATCTCTCAGACAAAGCCTCGGCTGGTGTTAACCTAGGAAGCATGTAGCCGGTTTCCTGGCTAAAATAATTTCATAGGAAAACTTTGCAAGACAGTTGAGGACCTACAGTCATTTGTGTTCTTCAAGTTGGATGGGTGGTGGTATGAGATTTGTGGGAGGGGGAGGCAACCTGAATGGATTGTGTTTTTCTTCTTGACTGCCTGTCTAAAATGAAATGAATGGGGCTCTGGACTGTTTTCTTGAAAATCAGTTTTCCTGAAGCGTCCAGCACAGGAGTGTCAGTAGGATAATTCAGACCCAGGGAAAGTGTTCAGGTTGCGCCCCCTAGCAGCAGCAGCCGGAAAAAAACATCAAGAGAATAGTTTTTTAAGGCTTAACTGAGTGTTATTTTTATATATATTAAAAACAAGAGGAATATTTCAGAAAATATTTCTTTCAATTTTTGGACGACAATGTGTAATGACAAAGGTGTAAATAATGTAGGTTTATGTCTCGTACTCCGTGAACTGAGGTTGCTGTTGTATATGGCCATGCAGCACATTTACAATAATTGAGAGCTCAGTGAAACTGTCCTGTTGTCCTGCCACCACCTGTGACCTTCACAGCTCCGTTCGTGCAGTCTGACTGCATGTTTAACACCCATATAAGTGAATTAGCCGTCAGTATAATATGTAGATTTCCACTGTCTTCTACTGTGAGTGTCCTTAAGTCTTGTAAAATGTTATATATAACATTTGTTTGTAAAATATTGTACATAATGCAACTCTAAAGTGAGGTTAAAATTCTCTGCCCCTGTAACAGGTGAGACCTGTCAGTATTACACCGTTTGTTTTAAATGTGGTCAAAATGTCTCGGTGAAAGCTGCATGTTGTGGTGTGCTGGCCACACTGTCGTAATTCCGGAATCTTCTCGGGTACCCGCTGCGCTTGCCTGTCCCGCTTGCTTGCTGTGACCGAACCCAAGCTAAGCAGGTTTGGGCTTGACTGGTGCTTGGCTGGGAAATCTGAGTTATTGCTCAAAGCAAGCCATGCAACGAGAGGCGAGGATGGGCATGACCCACTGAGGGTCCAGCATATGTCAGTCATAATCAGAGTTTTTAAATTGTTATAAATACGAAGAAATCAAGCCAATTTTAAAGATGAACTTTCTGAAATCTTATAGCCAAACGCGCTCCCACACCCTGCAGTGGCCGACCTATGTTCAGCTGGTATTAGTTCTATTAGTGGTATTGGTGTTCAGTGTGGAGTACGTAGCCCTCTGAAGTGTGTGCCAGTGCCCCAGTGCTGCCGAAGGGGGACACCGTCCTTTAGACTGGAAACCCAAACGAATGTCCTTATTCACTCTAACCGTAAGAAAAAAAGAAAACGGAACAAACAATATCCCAGGACATTTATCAGCTCACTAGAAATCTTGCCCCGTTGTCATATCTGCCCAGACAATGTGTGACCTCATTGCTTTGCTGGTACACAGTATTCCAGAGCAAAATGGCTGCCGGCATGATGCAGGTGGGTGCTGGGGCCGTATTGGTGCCTGACAGGGGTCACCCTTCAAAGCAGCATCAGACACTTCAGGGAAGGTGGATGTCTTTCCTGGACCGTAGGAAGAACAAAGCTATACAAATGCAGTTGACTGTTTTTCTTGGTATTTATTATCAATAGTAATATAACTGACGGTTCCGTTTCTAATCAACATCTAATCTAAATCGCATTTAATTTACGTGTCATTATTGGATATTACAAATTTGTCACTGTTATTAGGTGAATTAAATATAGATTATAGAATATTATTTTACTGTCAAGAAAAACAAAACTCCTTAGGGTTAACTCCGCGGACTGAGTCACATGGATAACTCAAAGATGGACCAAAAAAAATGTTTTCTTTAAACAAGAATGTTGTGTTAGTTGACCGGGTGCTTTCGTGTGAGCTGAATTACTATCGTTTGTATAAGCAGCATTAAGAATTTTGAACAGATTTTATTGATCTTGACTGGAAGTTAACGTGATGTGTTTTGATTGGTCCGAATACAATAGGACAGTTTGGAACTAGCTTGATTAGCAATGTTATTTGTAGCCATTTAGTTCATTGTTAACTTTAACTGTTCCAGTGACATTTTTACTCCTAGCAATACTTAGTGCTGGACATCAACTCTAAACAGTCAAGTGGCTTCTGTAACTAAGATTGCATGTGAGGAGTTTGTAAATACAAAATAAATAATATTCTGTCCTGAGCCATTGGACAACTGTGTTTGATGTACTGCAGTGTAATCTGTTACTAAGCCATTGAATAAAGTCTCAACTAGTGAATGAGCATTGTGTGGGCTTCTCTTTTCCTCAGTTCCACACAGGCAATACATTTCAACCTTCTTCCAACTGGCACCCACCACCCCCCCCAAAAATACGCCATCGTTGCTTTCATTTTAACAGTAAGTTAGGATGGCAGCGTATACAGGGCCAGTTCCACGCACGGTAAAGCGGAAGATGCTACTCTTTTGTGTGGCTTTCTCTGCACATTCTTAGTTCTCTGTCTACAGCCTACGGGGATTTCCTTGAGATTCATAAGACGTATTCGGTAGCTGTGCAAAGATAATTATTTTCCACCCTGCAGATGAAAATCAGACCATAAGCAGATATTTTCTAAGCTATGTTTTTAGGCAACCCAGAAGAGAATTTCGTTTCTAAAATCTTATTGAAAGTAAAACAGGCGATGGCTCTGTGAATGGTCATATTATAATTCTCTTTTTGAACTGTTTTAGTTGTCCGTGTGATTTTAAATCTTTAAAGTTTCGTATTTTAATATAAAAGGTATCATACAGTATTGTCAAACTGAGAAGGGCTGACTATAAATGAAAATGGTTTAAAATAACATCAAACCGAAACACACGGAATCACAGGCAAACATTGACACGTTCCTGGCAGACTTTTGAAAGCAATAGCTTTCACAATAAACTTGTGTAATCAGCATGTTAAAACACGGAACCGTAATTGCCGGCTTTGATTTCGAAACGAATAAATAGCATTGGGTTTTATTCAAACACACCAATCACTCATACCAATAAAGACATTTAAATCAAGAAACCGGAAACTCGTGACTGAGACGGTGACGTTCTTGAGTTTTCGCGGGAAATGTAGTGCGATTCTCCAATTTCTAAGGACATGTAGCTATAAAAAAGACTACAAGGTTCCATAGTAATAATATTGCGCATGCTCATGGGTTCAGGAGCCGAGCTTGACGTGTTTGTCGCCATATTGGACATCAAATAGGAAATTCTGTGAGCTGACGACGTTACATCTCAGGGAAGAATCCGTCTTCATCCTGTTCGTATGTAATTTCGTGTGCCAAGAAAAGAGGAGCTAATATAATATAACAATCGAGTAATCACAAGGTTTAGATAGTGAAGTATATGGAGCGACCTCCTTACTAGAAAATACAAAACAATTTACTCGGAAATCGATTCGTTCGTCAAGAAAAAGTGGATCAAGATACATAACCGAAAAGAAAGCTGTCCGAGGGGCTCCTTTAGCTCGGTCGCGTCTTATTGATACTTTGACATTTTCTGCTGCGGTGCGGATTGTAAGTTACATATTGTTAGCGTTGTACTTTCCTCCGGGGTGAAGAAATATGGCGTGTGGAGCAACTTTAAAAAGGACTATGGATTTCGATCCCTTGAGCCAGGCGTCTCCTAAGAGGAGGAGATGCGCCCCCGTATCTCCGTCGGCGTCCCCGCAGAAGTACCTGCGTATGGAGCCGTCGCCTTTCGGACAGGTGTCATCCCGGCTTACGACAGGTCAGTGCGGATGGGGTTAGAAAGGGGGGAGGCGGATTAAAGCGAAACCGAGCGGCTGGCCGGCGCTCCCGGCCCCACCAGCGGTGACATCCGGCACACGCTCGCAGTCCCAACCCCAGCCTTTCGGCTTTTTATTAGACATCCTCTTCCAGCAAACGCTGAATCCGGCATCTTTATCGGCTTTTCGCTCACGTCCGGTGGCTGTCCGGTAATGGCCGAACTGTGGTCTTGGAAGTGGCCAACATGGCCACGGGAGCGGTCCGCCTTGGGCGCGGTGTAGATGCGAGGGGGCGTCGGGGCAGCGGTCGCCCAGCTGCTGTCCTTAGGCGGCTCCCCGGCCGATCGCCTGCAAACTTCAGTCTGTCGGCTGCTCGGCGCTTTGTAAACGGCCTCATTTCCCCTTTCGCTCTGTGGTCTCCCCGATGCCCCAGCTATTTGTGTGTTTTATTACATCCAAGAAAATCCCTCGGCCATTCCTTCGTGATGGGACGCGAAGCCAAGACCGTTCACAAGCGTTTGCTGAGAAAATGGTTATTTAATTGTATTTCTTTGCAGACAATAATGGTCTTTTTATTGAGTGTGTTAATGGAAGCGACGTATTCCCAGGAAGCCTCATAGGCGTGTCGGGACGGTTCCCGGGAAACTGCGCGTCCAACTAACACATTTCATAGAATAACTAAAGATCTGTCCGCTGAATATATATACACACGATACCGAAAATGATTTGAATCAAATTAAAATCATATCATATATACATATTAGTCATGTAGTATATTTTTAGAACAGAACTGTTATTTATATGCGCCAGCTCACCTAAAGCCTTACAGGTAATGTCATGCTTTTTAATAGATAAGATTTGTCTATTTTAGTAATAAGTTTGTTGAGGGAGGGAGGACTGTCCATCTAATCGTTTTTCTGTGAAATATTTGCTAAAATGAGTACATTTTTGCTATTCTGAAAATCAATGACCCAAATCACTATGGATGTAGCTAGAATTTGTGCTCAGTATAAAAAGGATCCTTAGGATGATGTGCTCTGAATTTATGTGGCTGTTAACTGAACTTGAACAGGTCGTGTTTTAATATATGAATGTGTTTAAAAAATTCCTTCCGAAAAAGTCAGCTTCAGTGTCATGAGAATGCAACTGGAATAAAGAAAAATAAAGATATCTTGAGTTTAATTTTGACCCTGTATTTTCTCAAAAGGACTTAATGCTGTTTGTGTCTAACTTGTTTTTGAACAAGAAACCATTTTACACACAAAAGACCAAGGGTGTGCTGTTACTCCATGAAAATAGGCAATTAACACATAGAACTTAGGCCATTATTTTGGACTCCGCCCCCATCTGAATAACATGTCTTGACAGAGTAATAATTATTAGTAATATGTAATTACTAACTGGCCTTACCCCAGGTATTATTTGCGACTTTTCACATTTGTGGGAATCTTCCTCCCTGAATCCTTGCAAATATGAAGGGGTGACGGTAGATTCATTGAGTTAGGTGGTTTGTAGTCTTTCGAGTTGGGAGGGGCTTTCTGTATCAAGAACTGTTCAATTTGACATAGTGTATTTTCTTAGTTTTTAGTTTTGCTTTTTTTCTGGTCAGTTGCATTTTTTGTTAAAGGCTACACATTATTGAAGTGTTTTTGGTGTTTTTACACCAATTGTATTAAGCTTAATATAAATGGATTGTTTGACAGCACGAAGGCCTGAGATCTGTACACAGATTCCCTGCAGTCTCGTGTCTTTCGGCACCTTGTCTGTGAAAATGGTGGCATTGAAGCCCATCGTCTGCATCCCTCCTTTTTCCCTAGAGCAAATTTTGCTGAACATCAAGCAGGAGTACAAGCGCATGCAGAAGAGGAGACATCTGGAGAGCAGCTTCCCGCAGGCAGATGGTTGCTTTGCGCTGGACTCGCACCCTCACTCCTCCATCCTGAGCGGCTCCTCCTTGCCAGGTACCAGCATGGCCGTTGGCACCCCCACCCTGCACTGGGGACCATCCCCCGCACTTCAGTGTCAGTCTCGCTTCCTGTCTTAACGCAGGTACGTCCTCTGGAGCCTCATCCCCATCTAGAAAAGAACAGCCTTTATTCACCTTGAAACAAGTCGGCATGATCTGCGAGCGTCTCCTAAAAGAACGGGAAGACAAAGTTCGGGAGGAGTACGACGAGATACTGACCTCGAAGCTGGCAGGTAGGTGTACCGGAGGTGCCGGCTCGCGTCCTCCACCGTGATGCATGCCCTAAAGCTCCACCTTTTCCAACACTGCAGAACAATACGATGCCTTCGTCAAGTTCACACACGACCAGCTGATGCGGCGGTTTGGCGAGCAACCAGCCAGCTGTGAGTATCATCTTCCCGTTCACCTCTTTCTTCGAGGAACATAAACATCTTCTAGGTCCCCTGGTGGATTGTGGCCAGTTCCTCACCTCCTGCCTCGCCCCCTTTGCCCGGCTCTCGTTCCAGATGTTTCCTGAGTGAAGCGCCTGCTTTGGCGGGGGGGTGCCAGTCTCCCCCTTCGGTCACCGCGAGCTGTCAAATCGACTCTGCTGGTGGCATCTGCAGGGACTCGGCTGATTTGAGTCAGACTTGTAGCCATGGCATATCTCCTGTGGGCACGAGCCGTTTCGAGGCTTTGCCAGTAGCAACCACTCTGTCTCCAACAGCCGGCTGGGAGCGCGTCCCTGCTGTGAACGAGGACCTCTGCTGCCTTCACTGTACCAGCAGCCTCACCATCCACTCGCTGTATTCGTCTTAGCGGCTTTTTTCTCTCTTTCTCTGTAGTGTTTTTTTTTTTTTTTTTTTTTAAAGAACGTCTGACGCTCCCCAATTCACCAGTTTATAAATTTTAGGGTTTCTTTGTGTGTGGTGCGACAAACATGAATCAGTTATTTTTCCAGATCAGTGCATCTACATCGGGATACTGGTGGCTTGGTCACGTGACCAGGGCTTAATGCGGATCGCTCTGGTCTGCCGCACTGCATCCCAGGGATTTATGCATGTGGGCCATGTCATGTTCAGATTGCTTAAGTTGATACATGCATACGTTTTTAAGTATTTTTAAAGATTTAGTTTTTATTTATTTTCAGTATTTTTCAGTTTTTATTCACAGTACACCGTCACTGCCCGTGTAGCGTAATGAGGGAAAAACCAAATAAAATGTTTACATTAAGTTCTGAAGTTGCTGGGTGTTTGTCTTCACGTCTGATTGGGTGGAGTTGCTGGGCGTTTGTCGTCTTCACGTCTGATTGGGTGGAGTTGCTGGGCGTTTGTCGTCTTCACGTCTGATTGGGTGGAGTTGCTGGGCGTTTGTCGTCTTCACGTCTGATTGGGTGGAGTTGCTGGGCGTTTGTCGTCTTCACGTCTGATTGGGTGGAGTTGCTGGGCGTTTGTCGTCTTCACGTCTGATTGGGTGGAGTTGCTGGGCGTTTGTCGTCTTCACGTCTGATTGGGTGGAGTTGCAGGCCCTTGCCTCACCGTCTTCCTATTTCCATGAATTATGTAAGCAGAGTTAAGGTCTCATTTGTCCGCTCCTCCCCTGGTGCTCCACTAAGGCTCTTGTGTGCGTATGTGCGTCTGTCTGTGCGCCCGTACAAAGGTGAAGATGTTTTCATATTTGGAACCAAAGGTTGGGTACTTTACGGCATTATTAGTGTGTTCTCAGCCATTTCAAAGTTGACTCGGCTCAGACGTGCACTGCATAATGAAACCTGATGTGCAGCTTCCTTCCTACAGTTCCACGGATGAACCTGATTAAGATAATCTATTTTACACTGGGTAGGTGATTGCGGGTGAGATTTTCAGTGTCATAACATTTAAGGAGATACCAACTGCTGGTATTTTGAGCCTGAATGAATTTATCATGGTGGCCAAGGACGTGGTGTGTTATGGATGAGCTGGGAGTTGGGTTAGTGTCTGCTGGGGTCATCACTTCTGCTTATTATGGGCTGTATTGCTGTACAGAGACCCAGGCGGCAAGCCTGGTCTGTAGACTTTAGAGGCTGTTGGAGGTGCGTAGGTCTTGTGTAATGTGAACCATCTCTTACTACGCAGTAAATCTCAGGTGGTGTTACTTAGATGGCGGAAATTGACTTACTTTTCTAGTTAATCTGGAACCTTTACACCTCTTAACCTTGCTAGATGACCAGCACAGGACTCGCGTTTTCATGGTTCCACATGGATCAGACATCTCCAGCTGCTTGTCACTCACCAAAATGTAATCCTGTCCTGCTTAGCTATTAGTCACAGTTAAGGGCTGGTTTTCCCAACTACGAAGAAGCAGGACGTTCGTGGGGGATGCCGTAACATACCGACCACATGGTGGGAGGAACCAATCGCACAGGCGTCTCTCTCACACACAGCTAAGCCCTGCGGTTCAGACTTCGGGCGCCTCAATAATACTGCCGTTTGGCTAGTCTCCGTGACACTGGATCGGTGAGATCAGGTTGGCCTTTGGGTCCCAGATTCTGCAGAACAGCCCTGTCTTCACGGATCGCCTTATTCCCCTGTGCTATGCCTATCCATGGTGGGCACACACACCCGGTTTCATTGTTCTACACCCTTCCCCACGGGACTGAATATTAACATTTAAAGCGAAGCAGGGAAGCATCACAAATCTGATTTGAGCGGCTCAGAGGGTCAAGCAGAAGGTGGCGTCACAAAAATGTTAAAGCAAATTAGCTTCAATGGAAAATGCTACAGTCATGGTGAAGAAAAGTTAGTAACGGTCAGATAAAAATAATGTGTGTGGCATCATTTTTACACCGGAAACCCGAGTGCTGCATTTTATGCTTTGAACCAGCCTGCTTGTGTTCAGAGGCAAAAAAAGATGACATCATCGCCTTGGGAGCGGCTTGCCGTCAGATAATCCCAGTTACCAGCGCTTCCAGCAGGTAAAGGTTTTATCTGATATTTGGCACCGCGCTGAATGTTGACTGATGTTCTTTCAGCTTGTTTACAAAAGGTTTAGAGGATGGCTGTGAGTTTGTGCTTGTGTTATGTCCTGCAGTATAAAAGGCACCATGCTTTTCCTCAGGAATCGGAATAATGCTTATATTCCCCACTGTCCTCTCCCTTAACGTGATGTGAAAGCTGCCTGTTCAGTGCCTGCGGAGGAATTCCAAAGCCACCATTCAAAACTGGCAGAGAGCTTACTTTCCATCACATATGCATTTATGAACCAGGGATTACTGCCTAATTGTAGGAACCTGGAATTTTCCCCTCATGAAAACAATATGATTTTCATTGGTATTATTTGCACCATGTACAGACAACTGGGCCTAAATTTTCTGGAAAAATACAGCCCCTCAACGTTGCCAGGACACATTTCTGTTCCGATTTCTACCGGAAGTTTTTTGGAGAATAATATTAATCCTGCTGAAAATCCGGGGCAGATTTTGGATTTCCCTCCCGCCCAGGGTGATCCACCTGGCCTGTGCACATACTGCCTAGGACGCCCCCCCCCCCCCCCATGTGACCCTGACCAGGATAAACGGAAAAAGGAGCGATGAATGGATATTTGTGATTTCAGCATCAGAAGCCACAGTTTGCGTTTTCATCTTCTGTTAATTAATCAGTGTGATAATCTGTCATGTTGAGCCACGTGCTGATCATTGCTGTATCAGACTCCTGAGAGACTCCAGTTTCAGCTGAGCAAAATGCTCACCGGGAATGAAATCTGAACAATCCAATGTATGTAGATTCCTACTGCAATACATTTGACGGAAGAAAAGCATGAAGCTGTGGAGTTTGGTTAGAATTCTCCAGTAAGTGTTTCTTTGACAGGCCACCAAGATATCTACTGAGTTCCATCCTTGAAGACTGCAGTTTCTATTTAGGAGAAATACCAATTCATTAAGCCCCCAATTGCTTACCGTAGGTAGAGTTTTGGAATGTGGGGGGGGGGTCCTATTGCCTACTGCATGTAGCACAAGGTGGGGAGACACCCAGAATGGGCTATTTACAGACACCAAGTGGCCTAGGACTGCAAGAGGACAGCAGAGCTCTGAGGCAGAACTCGCATTACACAAGGAGAACCTCCACAAATGCAGGGCGGGGGGAGGATTCGATCCCATAACCAGGTGTGAGAGAGAAGCTTGGCCCCCCCAGCTACAATGCTATGCCTGGAAGGAGCAAAGACCTGCGACAGCCCTTTCAGCAGCCACTTCTAATGCAGGATATCAATGATGCCAGGAGTCAGCTTGTTATACAACTATTTTTAGGAAGACATTTCTGTGGTAGTATCACACAGCATGGGATGGAAATGCCTCTGTTGCTGAATACAGACTTAATGAATTGAAGAACATACAAAATGAAGGCAGAAGACATTTCTGGTACATTAGGAAAAGTGCCATGTGTGGGTGGCCAGTTGGCCTATACAAAATTTTCAAAGAGAAAATCCACACATTTCTTTCACACAGAATAACAATCAAGCCACCCTCGCCAGAACAGTTCCATCCTGCTGTGCTCCTGTCCTGCTTCCAGAAACCTGCTCTGCATCCAATCATCTCCCCCTGTCACATGACAAGAGGCAGAGCAATAAAACTCCTTTAATGAGCATCAGGACGCTTGGGGAGCCCAGGAGAGCAGAGAGAGTGAGGATGTAGGATAGGGGAGGCAAGAACCTCTCATTCAGATGATTACCTGTGATGTGAGTCTCTGAGGTTGCAAAGCATGTTTCTTCCACCAAGCTACTGTCAATATCCAAACAGCAGGGCCACTGAAAAGTAGGGGAATTCAGCAAGCACCTCAGCTTGGTATGTAAGAAATGGGTAGCCACGTACAAACTGCCAGCATCATAATCATTGGCAGCGTTGCCAATCAAAGCTAAAGGCGAGCTGTGTGTAACGTAACATGCTGTGTGGACAGACGTGAGCCAAGCGGAGGATCACCAAAAGGAATATATCATCCCACCATCTGTTTGGGAATTGGCAGCATGTGCAACTTTCCGTACGAACATCCAGTTACTGAGAGACAGTCAGCTCTGTTTCTGTAGTATGTGTGGAGAGCACTGCACCGCGCCGTGGATGATGTAGGTACTTCACCAATTAAGGGCTGCATTACTTTTACTTTTAATCACGCGCACGTCCTCTCCGTAAAATCGTCCGCTTTATTGCACCTTTTTTTTTTTTTTTAACTTATTTTCACATTATTTATAAGCAGACTGCACCACCCCAAATTCACGCTTCTTTATACTGACTGTTCATCTCTGCTTAGTATACTGTTAGAGCTGCAAACTGAGCTTGTAGCACAGAAAAAAAAAACATTTGTGGACTTGGTCCTAGGTGGGAAAATAACAGTGGGAAATATGTACTATCACGCCATGTCTTCTGACGACATGATCTGACCATATGTACCAGACATAAATGGTTTCACAGAGAAGAAAATACACAATACACAAACCGCCTTTAATATGATAAAGTATTGGCTTCTAAAGATACAGAGACTGGCAAAATAATACATTCTTTTATGAATACAAACTATATTGCGGACACGAATAAGGTTAACTAAATTATCATCCTGATTCTGTTCCGCGCCGGCTGTTCGAACCGTCAAGCCACGCCCACAGCGAGAGTGACGCAAATCACGTGTGAGTGAGATGAGAATCAGCCGCCGCGATTGGTCGGTGACCGCAAGCGTTCAGTTCAAAGGTCAAATGGAGGGAAATGGCGCTGTGAATGTCGCCCGAGAAGGTGTACGGAGGGGTGCACTTGGTGCCTTATCGTGGCGTTTCAGAATTATTTTATTGTTTTGTGTTTAAATTGTATCGATGGCTTGCTTTTTTAGAAAAAATATCGCCTCGAAGGTAATGGGGTCTGGCTGCGTTTATATTGTATTAAAAGTTTAGCGAACCGACAGATTCACCGTATTCACTTTTAGTTGATGTTAATGGTTTTAGTGGATTTTATTATTGCATATTTAATTCAACGAACAAGGTACCCGTTATAAGACACATATATATATATATTTATTCCAGATTGCCAAGATTTTTGGACAATCTGAGGAGTGTTTCATTTCAGCTGTGTCCACCATCCCTGTGTCAAAAAAACAGTTAAGTGTGATACACTTGTGTGAAAGTGTATGTGGGGACGTTACGAGAAGATAACATAATGCTGTCAAATTGACCTTAGCGCCTCCTCACTCCTTGGTCTCGTAAAAAAAAAAAAAAACTCCTTGGTCTCGTCTAGTACATATATATCTCTGATCTTGTATTCTCACTCGATGTTGCATGTAAATTCACAGACAATCCGACTTCAGGCTGTCAGTGAGCCACCTGAGGCAGAAAGGCTTCCTCCCATCTGCCGAAGATATTCAGACGCAAGCCGAGTCACTGGCTAGACAAGTATTGTATATAAAGTTGTCATCATATACAAAAAAAAACACATTTGCGAAACATATCTTATAAAAAACATCTCTCTGACTTTCCAGCTGAATCGCGACAGTGTGGTGGAAGATGTAACAGTTGGACGTGCAGTGATCAATTTTAAAATAAAGCGAGATGTTTTGGCAGAGGTGACTTTTTAATTTCACTTTTTTGACCTGGTTAAATTGTCAATGCACTGTATTGACACTGGAGAACAAACAGACACATCTTTGACTATAAATCTGTTTTGTTTTTGTAAAATTCTGAATCGGGATTTTTTTTTAAATATTGTGATTGTCTTTGTATTTTCTCAAGAAAATTTTAGAACAGGTGTCGAAGGAGGGGCACACGTTTGGGTTGAAGAGTGCTCTTCTCTGTGGTCAGCAGAAGGGAAGGACGCTGGTTGAATTCAGGTTGGTTCTTATGCATGCAGAATGTTTGACAGCTTTGTGAGTTGCCCTGTTTGTTTCAGGGAAATGCTGCGATTTGTTTCGCTTGAGTGTGGAACTATTGTGTTTGAACTATTGTGAGAAACCTCTTTTTGTTTTGTTGAACAGTTCGCCAAATATCGCAAAAAAATTTCACGCTGGACACCTACGTTCTACTATTATTGGTAAGGGTCTGTTTTCATTGCGCATCAGACACAAGTGCTGCATGCTTGTCTGAATGGTCAGTTCGTTCTTCGTTACTTAGTGGTTTAATGTGTGGAGAGCGCTGTCGTTTTTACACCTTTAGGGATGTGGGCCTGATTCCCTTGATTTGCCTGGCTCTCTATTAGCACCTTTACCGGATATCCTTCAGACGGTCTTGCAGATTATTTGTGAATTACATATCCAGACTGCCAACTGCCGCATTCCCTCTGCTTCCCACTTTGTACATGTTAGTTGAATGAATGGATTTATGTGGGTGTTTAATGCATGATGTTGCCACTAGAGGGCAGGCTTAATGCAGTAAAATTGAGAAGAATGATGCCTTCGTTAAATAACATCTTTTAATGTACAAACATAATCATGTCACTAATCCATCTATTTTCCAACCCGCTTATCCTACTGCCTTGCGGGGGGTCCGGAGCCCATCGCAGGGCACACTCACACACCATTCACTCACACCTGCACACCCATGGGAATTACTCCAATTAGCATGTTTTTGGACTGTGGGGGGAAACCGGAGTACCCGAAGGAAACCCCATGACGACTTGGGGAGAACATGCAAACGACATGCAAACTCCTCACACATGTAACCCAGGCAGAGACTCGAACCCGGGTCCCAGAGGTGTGAGGCAACAGTGCTAACCACTGCACCACCATGTCACTAATCCTATACGATTATTTCTTAAAGGTAACTTTATCTCCAACCTGAAGGAAGCTCTAGGAAATGAAGTCGTGAGGATGAATTATCTCGGGGATTGGGGTCTGCAGTTTGGTGAGTTTGGGTGAATGCAGATAGACGTCTACATCTTGGCTTAGAGTTGCTTTAACCAGCTTAGAGTCATGAACGATGTCAGCCTGGCCCAGTGAACCAGGAGCATTGAGGCTGCCCAACCTGAGAACTAACTCATGTCACTCACCAGGAATCTGGTTGGGCAGCCTCAGGAAAATAATTCTGCATGAACATCGAATGTCAGCAAGCTGTGTCACTTTGCATACCCTTAATTAAGGTGGTGTGATAAAGTGTCTTCAATTCTATATATTTGCATGTTTACATGTTTAAATGCTGAATATTGACTGCTGTAGATGGTTCATGTATTTAATGTAGCGTGGTGCAAAGAAATGAATTTTAGTTTGTTTTTCTCAGTAGAGATGTACACTTTTCCGCTAGTTGAGAGATGACTACGATTCTGGGGGGCTGTTTGGCTTGCTGATGGCTGCCGTTCTGGGGGGCTGATTTCTGCCCTGTTCCGTAGGGATGCTTGGGGCTGGTTTTCAGGACTACGGTTCACAGGAGGAACTGAAAGCGAACCCCTTACAGCACCTTTTTCAGGTGAGGTCTGACTCTTACCCCCTGTGCACATTTTCCTCCAGCTCCTTGGCCTCACTGACATTAATGCACCATCAGAATGGAGAAACTGCCACAGTGGTGATTTTACGCTTTCAGTAAGAACATTTTCCAAGTGTCACAGACACCGATCTTTCTTCCTCGAATACGGATTCGGTTCCCGCCTCGACTCCGCAGGAAGTTTAGGCTCACTGGTGTCTCTAAGTTGCGCACATAGTGTCTGTCAGAGAGACACAGACACCCTGAAGGTCCCGCGGTGGTCAGAGTGCTGATCGGCCCCTGCAGGTGTACGTGCGGGTCAACGCCGAGGCGGAGAAGGACGAGGGAGTCAGGCAGAGGGCTGGGGAGTTCTTCAGGCAGCTGGAGAGCGGGGAGGAGGAGGCCCTGGCACTGTGGAGGCACTTCAGGGAGATCTCCGTGGGGGAGTACCAGCGCGTTTACCAGGTACGGGCCGTGCTCCGGGTCCGCGGTGCTGGAGCAGCTGTGCCGGACCTCTCTGACTTGCCCGTCGCTAATCTCAGTCGGCGTTGCTCCGCACGCTGCATTTTAGAATAGCTGAGTAGTTATTCTGTAATTAGTTAGGTGATGTAATGCAGTACTCAGGAAGAATTAGCCGACTTACATCCAGGATTACGAAGGTTTTGCCTCACTGCCAAAGGCAAATCCACTTTTATCCCTCAAAGGAAATAGCAGAATTATTTAAAATATTTTAATTCTCATTCTGTTTGCAGTAATGTGTCGGGAGTTATTAAATACCATGGTCAAGTTCTGGTAGCAGTATATAAGGTGAGGGATAAAGGTGTGTGAGATAAAGGGTCCGTCAGCTGTGCCTGGGGAGGCCCAGATGGGGGTTACACATGTGTAACGCCCCAGACGCACCGAAGGTGGCGTCGGTCCGCCCAGCCGCCCAGCCCTGCCCACGCCTGCTCTCACGGCCCGTGTGTCTCTCCCAGCGTCTGGGGATCCGCTTCCATGAGTACTCGGGTGAGTCCTTTCATCAGAAGCAGGCGCTGGACGTGCTGGAGCGACTTCGAGCCCAGGGGCTCCTCAGAACCACAGAGTGAGTCCCCGCAGAATGTATGCCTGCTGTATGCTCTGGGTGCTGCAGTGTCAGGTTTTTGAAAACCCAGGGGTGGGGCCACAGGGCCCAGCTGAAATCTGATTGGCTCCCAGAGTGCCCCGTCCCCTGTCACTCAATGATTTATAAACTTGTCATTGAATGATGGTAAAGTTGTTCCCTCCGTGTGAATCATGGCCCTTGGTCTCCCATCACAAAAAAATCCCAGAATTTCCCCCTGAGAGTACCTAAGGACACCAAAAGGCAAGCATCTCTCTGCTCTGAAGGATGATGCTCGCTGACTGAGCCTGTCATGACCATGTTACCCTGGAAGATTAGTGCAAACATCCACTTTTTTCTTAAATTGCACATGTGTCCCTGTTGTATTCTACGCAGATCGTTTACTGGTTTAGTTATTAATATAAAATGCAAAGTGATGAAGTTTCCATTTGTCCTCCTGAAGGAAGGGCACGGGGGTGGTGGACCTGTCGCCCGCTGGGGACATGTCCTGCTTCGCCACCGTGCTGCGCAGCGATGGGACCTCGCTCTACATCACCAGGCGAGTGGCTCAGCGCTGCCACCTGTGGGTGACGGTCCTCCCTCTCACAGCCACAAATGCGGACCGTTCATTTTTGTCTCGCAATAAACAAAGACTGGAGATGGTGCCTTTGCTCCCCCCACAGAGATCTGGCTGCAGCTATCGACCGGAAGGAGGCGTACGACTTTGACGAGATGATTTATGTGGTGAGGGTCCTCTCCCATTTCTGTCTTTCCTGTTTCAGTCTGTGACTCCGAGGCAACTTTCCGAGTGGGGGGGTGTTTGTGTGTTTTATCTTCACGCAGACGGATAAAAGCCAGGAGGGCCACTTCAGGCAGGTCTTTCAGATCCTGCGGGCCATGGGCCATCAGTGGGCAGACAGGTAACACTTACGGTGTGACTCGTTGTCCCAGAACCGTGGGGGCCCCCCGCATGCCGCTTGGTTACAGCTAACCTGACCATTCATAGCCTGATCTACGCCCCCTAGGGAGCACTGTCAGGTACTGCAGGGCCTGGTACATGCAGAATGACGGGGGACCTTAACATATTAAGACAGGAAACGCTTGAGTTTGTATCCTCTGACTATTATTGATGAAATATAATCTTCATTTAACTTCATTATAATGATCATTATAATTCTTACATGCCAATGGAAGAGATGGGTTACAGTTGCTGCCTCACTGCATGTATGTCTGTGCCTGTGTGTCCCTGTCTGTGTGTGTGTGTGTGTGTGCGCGTGCGCCCTGCCCCCCCCCCCCCGTTCCCCACCCCAGCTGCCGCCATGTGCCCTTTGGCCTCGTTCGGGGCATGAAGACGCGGAAGGGTGAGGTGGTTTTCCTGGAGGACGTGCTGGAGGAGGCCAAAGGCAGAGTGCTGAGGAACATGCAGGCGACCTGGAGTAAGGGGGGGGCTCAGGATGGGCGGGGGCTCAGGATGGACTGTCAGCCTGCTGTGTAAAACCCCACTGTGACCATTTCGTGCTGTATTCACACACACTCGCACACTGCGGCCAGTGTAGAGACACCAGCTCTCTTCTGACTGTTCTCTGTCACCAGCGCTTCTGAACAAGCGGCTGCGGTTGTCGTTGGTAACACGGTGTCAGGCTGCAGGAAGGTCTGCCCATGCCTTAGAGAACTCTGGTAGTCTTTGACCAGCATCTTATCTCGCATTGGCCACCTTCTGATTCTGTCTCCGGTTGTTCTGACTTCCAGCACCTGAGCTCAGAGCGTCGTCTCGCGCCTCTAAAGCATTTTATGAGCTATTTTTTGCTTTGTCGTTACTGCAGCCAGCAAGGAGCTGGAAGACCCCGACGTGACTGCAGAGAGGGTGGGGGTCGCCGCCCTCATAATTCAGGTGAGCCCCTCCCTCATGGATGTGGCTCCTCCCCCAAGAGGAAGAAAGCCTATCAGAAAATAACCCCGCTGTGTCTCCTGTAGGATTTCAGGGGCCCCCTCGAGTCTGATTACAGCTTCGACTGGGGGCGGGTTCTGCAGATGCAGGGAGACACCGGCCTGTTTCTGCAGTACACACACTCACGGCTGTGCAGGTAAAAACAGCGACTGATCCAGGGTCACCCACCCTCACCACACAGTATCTGGTGATTAGGAGGCCAGGTTTGAAAGGGCCTCCCGTTCAGCCAGGACATCAGGGTACCCTTCTGAAAGGCACCCAGGGACTTTGCATGACCCCGGAGCCATCCGAAGGACGGCACCATTTCTACAGCATGGTGTCCCCGTCGCTGCACTGGGGCATTGGGGTCCACACAGACCACAGGAGGGGCTTCCCCAGCAGCCACACCAACACCCTCTCCAGCAGCAACCTGACTTCCTAGTTGGTCTCCCATCCAAATACTGGCCAGGCCCAAACCTGCTTAGCTTCTGGTTGGCCACCTCATCCGAGCTGCAGGTGCTATGGCTGCTGGCACTCAACACACAAATGTTTGTGCTCATGTATCCTTACAGTCAGCCGACAAAACAACATGAATTTTAAAGGCACTGGATAGAATGTGAGGTTCACTTGGTGTTAGGTGCCGTCTAATGGGAATGGGGTGTGTTCCACAAAGCAGGATCTCTTCATTGGCCAATAGGAATGTTACTTCCCTCTCCTCCTATTGGCCAGTTTTCACTTTAGGTATAAGTTATCCAGCTAACTGGAAAAGCCTGCTCTGTGGAATACCCTCATGGTTTTTTTTTTTTTTTTTTTAAAACCATGGTGTAATTTCAGTTTAACACGGATGCACGGCAGCGGAGAGGGGGGGCCCTTGGACCCCATGCTGCTGCAGGAGGAGCAGGGAGCCGGGGTCCTGAAGCAGATTCTGCGGTGAGCCTGTGTGACGGAGGATAATTGGGGTGGGTAGTCAGCCCCCCGGAGGGGACGTTTCTGGAGCAGCTGAGTCCGTCTCGGCGGCTTCCGGTATGAAGCGGCGTCTCAGATGAATGGGATTCATAAGCGTGTCTCACAACAGCATTCCGGCTTTCAGGCCACTGACAGCGGGCAAGCAGAACTGGTTTGTTTTTCCACATGCCAAAGCCACAGAGGAGTGCTGACGATGGTGTGAGGTGCAGTGAGGTGTATTTGTGATCGGCAGGTACGACGAGGCGCTGCTCCAGTGCTCATGTGACCTTCAGCCCAAGCACCTGGTGAACTTTCTCCTAGCGCTCAGGTAGGCTGCCGCCCTGCCCTCGCCCCCACCTGGCCGCACGCTGGCATCGCAGCCGCAGCCTTGCATTGTGTCTCTGCCTTGCAGTCACCTGGTGGCCGTGGGGCTCAGGACGTTACCTGTGAAGGGCAGCCCCCTTCCCCTGGCGCAGGTAAGGCCTTACTGCCGGTAGTCATGACAACGAACTTGCTGTCCTGAACGGGTTTGAGCTGCCGCCGGTGCTACAACAAAGCAACCAGTGTTTGTGCTGAATATGGCACGGGACCATACTGCTAACCCGTGTTCCACTTCCTCTATCGACAGGCCAGGCTCCGCCTCTTCGACAGTGCCCGCACCGTCCTGGCCAATGGCATGAGGATCCTGGGTGTCACGCCCGTAGAGAAGATGTAAAGGCCTGCAGACTCCCCCCACACCGTCGTCACTGCCGCACGGCCGCAGCCGAGGAATCCCCATCCGGGAAGCCACTTTGCTGACGCTCAGCTGAACATCGCCGCTCAGCTGAATCACAAGCTTGTCACTCAGGATCCGTCCCGTCAACCTTCGGTTGGATAATTACTGGATGGAGTGACGAGTGTGTATAATATACACGTCAGTCTGTGAAGAACAAGCATATCGCTGTTTGTACAGTTAGGGTGTGTGCATGTTAGGATGGAGCCCTAATTATTGACATTGGTAATAAAACCACACTTAACTACAGATGAAATGGAACATACCCTAATGCTTCTGCAGTGTTACTTTACTTAGGCAGGTAATACTGGCACTGAATATCACTGTCATTTACAGACAGGCATGACTGTGGACGGCCGTCCCGCAAGGTCCTCGTCCTGCTTTAAGCTCCTTTGTCAAGTCTTCATTACTCCACCCATCTATCTTCTGTAACCGCTTGTCCTATTCAGCGTCATGGTGGGGGGAGAACAGAGCCAATCCCGGAGGTGACAGGTGAAGGGCAGGGAACACCCCAGGATGGGGTGCCAACCCATCACAGGGCAGATGCACACACACGTACTTAGCATCCAGAGGTAACCCCACGACAACGCAGGGAGAACCTACAGACTCCACATACACGGAACCCTGGAGGAGGGCCCAGAGGCGTGAGGCGACGGTGCTAATCACTGTACCGCCCAATGACAGGAATTTTGAAATCGCATAACACCATATTATACTTTATTGGATAATGGCAGATTGTTCGTCAAATAGGCACAATTCATTACGATGATCAGCCAGCTGCTGTACAACATTCATGTCCCACATGCTCCCACTTCTTCAGTGATTCCGCTGGCAAAGATAATGTTAAAGTAACAATTTACACGTAATTAATGTAGCATCACGAAATCCCCAAAACCGCACGGAGAGCAGATGTGTCCTTTTGTGATTCAGAACATCCGCTCTGAGCTCGATGCGGACACACTTCCATGCAGGACTGTTCACCATGAAATCCACGCGTCCTTCCCAAACTCAACTGAGAGTCACGAAACTTCCGGCAGCCAAGGGATGCTCGACCGTCTCCCCCGATTACAAAACCTAAATCATCCCTCAGGCAAACCACATAAAATTAACACTGCTGAGAGATGAATTTAAAAAAAAAAAAAAAAACATCTGGAAGTCCCGTGAATAAAGGTTTGTCCATTTCACTTCACGCTCCTTCAAAAGGTTCCTATGCTGAGCCCCTCTTGCTCCTATCTAGCACCAGGGTTGCGGGCAGAGGCTCCGAGCTCACACGGCCAGCAGCTTCTGTGTGGCCTCGCGGTCCTGCTCGGGCCGGGCCAGCTTGCTGGTGTCCTGTTTCGGCAGGCCGTACAGGTAGATGGAGATGCAGACGAGTACGGCGCCGCTGGCGAAGGCGGCGGCTGTGAGAGAGAACGAGGTCAGTGGAGCTTCAAGGCCTCGACGGGTCGGTGAGACGCGACGCGCGACGCTTCCGACTCACTGATCTGTAACCCGAAGAGGAGGACTGAAGCCACGGTGGACAAGACGATGGCGGCGGCAGCGGAGAAGCCCTTCATGATGTTGTCCGTGTACTTCACCACGACCGATGTGTAGAGGCCGCCCATGCTGGCCAACACTGAGGACGTACACACCAGGGGGAGGGGAGGGGAGGGGGGGGGGACGACAGAAACCACAGAACCCATGGTGAGAAGCTCACGGCGAGAGCTAATATCCTCAGTCGCCGGGGGCAGCAAGAGTACGAGCGGCAGATCCGTAACGTGACACATTACAGGTAACAGGAAGTCAGGCGCGAATGCAGCCAGGGAGAGTGTCGCTAAATATACGAGTGTCGACTTACGGATGACGAAGCAAACCCAGGGCGTGTAGCCATAAAAAAAGCCCTTTCGCAGCACCTCGCTGCCGTCCGAGACGAAGACGCCCACCAGCGTGATGATGATCCCCGAAAGATACATCTGGATGTTTCTCACCCAGAGGGACGTGTCTGAGCTTTTCAGCACCTTCTCGAAGTAGACTCCTGTTTGGAGAGAGGGTGCGAGCGTTTGTGTGACTAAGACGTCCTCACTCTGCCGACACACAGACCAGTCTTTAGGGCCATATCCCAGTTTCCCCCACTATCTCTGCCCTTAGAGCATAACGGCAAGCTAGGGTCAGCACTGTTATTCAAGAACATGTACAAAATAAAAAAAGAAATTATTTTTAATACTATTTTAGTAGCAATATAATTTGCTGTGATTCAACTGTTCTCAAGAAAATTCACAGTCTATTCATTCTGAAGTTGGCCTCTGCTACTTTCGCTTGAGCTCTGTTTGCGCTCTCCGAGCCAATCAAGCAACAACGCTTCCGTCTTGGCAGGGATCAGCTGGCAGGATCTCACCGTCACAAAGTAAACCTGTAAAGGCTGCTGTGAAAAGGCCGTCTGACAGAGACCTGCAGGCTATTTTGCACATGTTCAAGGGTAAATAAGGCAAATATTTTCTTAGGAGTCGCCTCTGTGAATTTAGTGCGAGATGACAGAGACGTGTGTGTCTGTATCTGTGTGTGTATGTGTGTGTGTGTGAGAGAGAGAGAGAGAGAGAGAGAGAGAGAGAGAGCAAACACTGCTATGAAATGCAAACACAGAGCCCCAGTTACCTGCAAAACCAGAACACAGCACAGCTACCGCGATGGCCAAGAAGCCCAGCCAGGGGTTCTGCTCAACCTGAAAAATTGATTGGGCAACACACATTCGCATTTCCTATTCACCAAACGAACATAGGAACACACACACATTGAGCAGTCAGTCAGCTCTGGCATTATGAACAGTGAACATCATTATGGAGCATGCCATAGTGCAGGGCCACTGGAAGGGGACGCCACTTTACTTAGGCAGGTAATACTGGTACTGAATATCACTGTCATTTACAGACAGGCATGACTGTGGACGGCCGTCCCGCAAGGTCCTCGTCCTGGCGCTATACGGGAACCAGCATTTCGGTACCTGACCCTAGTCACTTCCAGGAGTAAAGCAGCAAAGATGACACAAAGGCTCGGGGACAGCAAGGGCCCTACCTGCACTTTGGTGGCTTCAGCAGGTTTCCACTGCACGAGGGTGACCCCCCCGCAAAGCAGGAAGACGGAGAACCACTGCAGCCGGCTGAGGGAGCGGTTCAGCATGAGGACCGTACACAGTGCAGTGCAGGGAATCTTAAGCTGATAAGTCACCTGAAGAAAGACAGCCACACTGGATTCATCACATGGCACGCACTGCGCCCTGCACTCAACTGGCGACTTCACTTCCCAGAACCTTTCTTTCCCGAGTCCAGATAATACACATGCTTTTTCCTTCACACAGTTCACATGTAATGCACCACTGAAGGAACCGCTCCTAATTGAGAAATACCTCCAGGAGACTGACAGACATGCCGACTGTGCCGAGGGGAACTGGCCCTAAAGAGCGGGCAGAGGGGACAGAGGACAGACCTGGTACACGGCCGCATCCAGGTTACTCAGGGCCACGAAGGCCATGTTGTTTTGGATGGCGTACACCACCGAGGGCACGCTTAGCTGCAGAAGCTCTTTGGGACTGCGGAACACGTGCTGCACGATGGACATCCTCAGCTTACTCAAGCTCCCGGATTCCCTGCAAAAGCATCAGAGCAGGGAAATCCATCACTTTACGGAGTAGGTGTAGACGCTGACGGAAAATGTTACTGCTGACAGGCTTCGCTACTCACTTAGCCAGCATCCCCAGGCTTAAGCCCAGCTTGATGACCTCGGTGACACACACGGCCGTTGTGGAGAAATACAGGTCTGAAGACACGGTGCGTGTGTAGCGCAAAGCTACTGTGTAGGTGGCAGCCACCAGCGTCATCACGGACAGGCAGTAGAGTTTGAAAAACAGGCTCGCCGGTTCTGAAAAGAGCGCACATGGATTATCGTCTTTGTGAATTTCATTCCAAGATCAGGACCAGGGCACGATGCGTGTGAGAGGCTGGGCGACAGCTGGGGTGGTCTGGGCACAGTAACCTGTTGGGGGTCGGATCAAATAAATCAGTGAGCAGGACATGCAGCAGTTAGTCCATGTGTCATTCCAGCAGATTCACCCTTCTGGGGATTTCAAAAGTAAACATAATCCGCCATTTTCACCTACTACTGACACAAAGGAAGCAATTACAGTATCATATGTCAGGCTAAACTATCCAGATCTCTATCTGACAAGTGCACTACAGCGTCTACAGGTAAAAAGCCAGGAGGCTGGTTTTCCAAATTGTTTTTTGTAGAATTATCCTACTAGATTGAACAGGTTTGTGCTTGTACAGGTGAACCAATTAAGTTATTGTCAAAAATTCAGAGGAACAGCACTAAATTAAAATGATGAATCTCGAGACTGTTAATGAACATGTTATTTAACTGCATAGGGCTAACCTCTAATTTTTCAGGAAGGTGAGACTAAAATTATTGTTAAATTGTAGTTTTCCTAAATAATACATCAAAACGAGATTTTTTACTTAAAAAGTTGTTGGGGAATATTGTAAAAATGAATGGACATTATTTTACTATTAAAATGAGTGGAAGTGTCATGCCCGGCTCGTCGGCTCCTCGTGTGTGCCACGCCCCCTGATTACCCACGTGTGCTTCCCTGATTGTCTCCAGCGTTGTCCAATTTCCATGCTTCGTCTTTTCTTACTTAAGTCCTGGTCTGACCTGTTTCCCCTGTCCGTCATTGTAGGTTATTGTAGTTAACTGTGCTTTCATGTTTCCTGATCGTCGTTCCCTGATTAAACCAGTGGTTTGCCCTGATATTCGCCTATCTCGCCTGCTCCTTGCACGCCTGCCCGCACGATCGCCGTTCCGTCCGGCTTAGATCGTGACAGGAAGTCCTACATGTCCCACAATTTAATGTAGTACGAATTTAAAAATTTAAAATCTAAAATGCACAACAGAAATTGGGATTTTTATTTTTAAACAGAGCACCACTTTAATGTTTAATGTTAAACTACATTTAATGTAGTTTAAAAGTCAGCTTAAAACAGACACAGGGATTGTACATTTCTCCATAACACTTTTCATAATGTTAACAGCTTTGGATGAACCGGGATATCATATTTAGTTAAATAGCTATCGATTTATACATATCCAGTCATTTTTTGGGACCACTTTGTGTCACAGTGAACAAGATGAATAGCACTCAGCGAGGTAACACTACTGTCAAACGGTATTTTTATTTCAGCAGCTTAACAGCTTGAAATAGTACACATACATCCGATGAAGATCTTGGTGTTACTGCTGAAAATGCTGTTACCCGCAAGGTAAAAGAGTGACCCACTTGACGTAGGGGAAGATGTTGGCGCAGGAGGTAGAGTTATCGTTCGGCAATTGGAGGGTTACAGGTTCGAGCCCTGGTTCCTCCTGCACCCCAAATTCCCGCTGAGCAGGTTGGCTGCCTTGCATGGCTGCCTCCTCCACCGGTGAGTAAATGGGTGAATGTCAAGCATAAAATGTAAAGCGCTTTGAGTACTCGTAGGAGTGGGAATGCGGTCCATTTACTATTTTACCCACTTGACTACATTAAATAAGAGAATTACTCAAAAGAGAGTTACAGCCAGAATCATGTCACAACATATAAAGCTGGAAGACTTACCGTTCGCCATGGTGCTTTTGTTTTCTTTTTTTAACCTTTATTAAGCTCGTTTTTTTCAAGACGAACAACTACATGTCTAATAGAAGTGCAAGTGAAGTGCTGGAGTGCCAGGTATACATAGCAGGAGTGGCAGAGCACCGCACAGGCGGCACACCATCATTCATGACCCGCGATCGCACTCGGGATCTAGCGTCTATCACGCTGAACCGGATTCGCTTCCGGGTTGGCCATTTCCCGTCATGCTCCACGGCAATGACATCATGTAGGTTCTACTGACCCTAACTTCTCTTTGTATAAAATATACTCTTTGGTTTATACGACGACAGTGGTAAAAATGTTAATTTGATAATTATATATGAAATATAGCAATTCTAAACCTTCATGTATAGTATTTGAAAATAAACCAGGCAGTATGTTAAAACGATCTTCAGTTATGAAAATAAGAAAGCTGTGAAAGTCTGCTTAATGTTTTTATTTGCAAGATCTCCTCCCCAGGTCTGATGCTCTGTCGCCACTTTTCGCCTGGGGTGCAACGCAACAGTATCTCCAGGCCTTCAGTCTGTTCAAGAAATAGGGAAGTACGTTTCCTTTGGGCAGTAGAGAATGAGGGTGATGATGCTCAACGAATGTAAGTTTGTTTATTCGACAACACCGTACCTGCAATTCTGCTTGAAACCACTTTCAGCTTGTCCAAACAAGTTAATTGCAGTAAATAGTTATTGCATCAAAAAACTCTAATTTCTGGAAAAATTTCTGGTGATTAACATCATACATTTCAGATTGATATCTTTCATATCGCGTCACCTATCTTGAACACTGCACCATAGTTATAATTTCATTCATCTACAGGCCTTGTTAAATTGGTTTTTATTAGACGTGTTGTTCGGCTCTGTCCTCCACGAAGTCCTGCTAGATACCCCCGTGGTCTTGGGACGCTGCTCTCCCCGTCCTTCTTAGTCTGACACGCAGCTTCTTTAGGCGTGTAAGTTTGCGTGGCGTTGTCCCGCCTCATATGGCTCAGATTCGTCTGCATTGAACAGGTCACTTTCGTGCGCAGATTCGCCTGGGGCGAAACACCGGCAGCTCCTGAACAACTTCTTAATCAATTTATAACATTAATACAATAAAATAAGTATCTTAAACATGTACCAACAATTCATTTGTGTCCCTGATACTGCACAAGTGATGTTTTTCTTTTTAACCAAAGCAACTTGCATTTTTAAAAACATTTTTACATGTATGTGTTTAACTTGGACAATCCAGGCCCTTGCACAAGTTCCTCGAGCAATAACATTCAGGATACAGGACAAAGTCATTTCCAATAGGCAAACCTTATCAAGCATCCATCATGTAACTCTCTTTATGAACTGCTTGGACGGTGGACAACCTGGTTTGCAGTTGTGTTCTGTAAACACTGCAGCAGCCCACACCAGCTCTATGGGCAACTTTTAAGCAATGTTGCAGGGCAATGTCGCTGGGCAATGTGTTGCTTGCGCACTTTCGGTTTTGAAAAACTTTGATTCACAATGGGCTACTTTTCATGATCATCTGGATCCAGAGGAGTGGCCCTTTGTCTCACCTGGCTGGTAGTTGTCCAGCAACATTGCTGGAAAAGTTGTCCTGTGTATCATCAGCTTCATACGGTAAATCAGACACATACCAGTTTGACTGCTTGTCTCCTGAGTTCCCATTCATTCCATTTGTAGGACTTCACAATGTTGCTCTCTACTGGGTGGGTGTCTGTCTGTGTATCGCCGTCACACTTTGCGACAGGCTGTGTCAGGTGCTTCTTCCCCATCTGCAGATGCGGCAAAAGGGACCGGAAACAGACTGCAGGTGGGTTGGGTGACAGATAGAAACATCACTGACCCTAAAGGAACTTTTTGTTGCAACAGGTTTGTTGCAGAGCACGTCTCACCTCTGGATATGGAGTAACAGGAGAGAACTGCAGGTGGAGTTCTAGCAGCTGAATTAGCTCCGGAGAGGATTTTGCTTCCTCGGCTACCGACTCGATGCTCTCGTCTGGGTTGGAGGCAAACTCACAGGCTGCCTTCTTAGAGCTGAAGATGTGATATTTATTCCTGTGTTTCAGGATGCCGACCGCTGGGTTACCTTGTCATAATTGAAACGCGAGTGAAACTGGTGAAACTGTACGTTTGGGTTTTTTAAATCCATGGCCAAAAAATAAACTCTATAATATTCTACCCAGAGATGTACATTTTTGTTTCATGCCAGTTCCCTGTGTAGAGTTCCCGATTGCTTGGGTCAGGTGTTCTGGGAACTGGGATAAAACTAAAATGTCGTTCTGTCCAGTGAGCCCTGAGGACTGGTTTGGGAGACACTGCTCTGGGAATTGTAGATACCTGGCAAAAGAAGACCATGTTTTATAAGTGCATTCGCACACATTCCCTTGTGTTGAAAAGGAAGTGTATCCATATTAACTGTAGTCTCTGGGAAGAGCCACTCTTGATTTTTGAACACGGATGGGTCAATGCGATTGTCTGCACCAAAGACAGAACACTGTTAGTAAATGACCACCATTGGAACTATATCATAATCATTTCAAATAAAAAATTCTAATAGTTGAATGAAGAAGTATGCAAAAAAATGCTATGCAAAAATTCATCGCATGTGCTCCATGATTTGTGTGTGGCAGCAGGAACGAGGATGCCAGTCCACCCCAGGGCACACATAGGCACACCGGGGGCAAATGATTAGTCCAACAGCATGGAGAATGTGCAGAGTCCACACCCAGAAGGGGCACGGAGTCTGTCGAATTACAAATGTTACTGAACTCCCCGCTGCATTGTCCCTCCCCAGGATCACATGTGTCTATATACTGTCAAGGTGGAAATAAATCAGACAAACTTCCTTAGACAAGCTGCCAGAACTTGTGTTTGACTTGTAAATGTTTGGTTACTCTGGTTACTCATTTACTGGCCACAGCATTTACATCGTTAATGAGAGTACAGTGTTGCAGAGGGGAGTAACGAATGGAGTGAGATTTTAGAGGGTAATGACCATCTCGGGGGGTCAAAGTTCATATGAAGTGAAGGCACCTGCAGATTCTTTCATTCTCTGCTCATCAGTCTTCACCTCCACACCCTCCAGAAAGATCTCCAGCTGATCCTTTGGTAGTTGCCATGACTGAGCACCCAGGAAGGGCTGAAGGTTGGCCACCATGCTGTTGAGAATACTCAGCAGGTGCATCTCATCTTGAAGTCCTGACCACAGCTTGGCCAGAGCGGTGAAATGGGGCTGAGGGAGAAGGTGCCACTAGTCACCGATAAATCTGCCGCTTCCTGTGAGCCAGTGGCTGTACAGGAGCAATTTACTGCAGAAAAGTCAAGGCAAGATGCTTACGAAAACCTGGGCTGTGGGAACTGCAGTCTTTGAATGGACAATGATCTTCAGCTCCTCCATCTGGGAGTGCAGCTCTGACTGCAGGGATCGTGTTTGCTCTTCACACACCCTAACATCCGCCTACGGGCAGATTCGCGATACATTCCCTCCAAGATCATTTGAACATGGATATATTCTTGGAGCATGAGTTTGTTTTACAATGCTCATTATAACTACGTCAAATTTACTTATTTTACTAAACATTCCAATATAATTTATCACCTTTATGAATACAATTAATTTCACATAACTCCATGACGTAATTTATCTCACCAAAATGAGTCGCAAGAAGGTCTCGTGTTGTCGAGCATTGTACAGTGCTTCCTTCAGAAATTTAGGTGGCACGTTGCCGTCCTTGAGAACGAGCTCGGTGGCCTGCAAACCCTCCAGCAGAGCTATGTACCGGTAAGCCAGGTTCTGAGATGCACCAGCTTCGAATTTAATGTGCTCGATGCTGGTGGAGATGGACTCATTCAAGATGGCTGGCACTGAAGAAGAAAGAAGAGACCACTTAGAAAGGAGAAGCATGTTTCACACGAGACATCAGTGAAGCAGCGTGTCTGTGAGTTGTGCTGATGAACTTCACTTCTACTATATGCTGGGTGTCAATATCAAATACCATTCTCAGTGCATTACTGCTTCCTCTTGGTGAGATGGTTCAAAGTTCATTGCTAATGTATTTTCAAGTTGACGCTAAAAACAGCCTGGAACGTTCAGTCCGCAAACTTGCTAGACATGAAAGCCTGTAGAACTACATCATACTCCAGTGTGACCTTCATAAGCTGTAATATAAGTACTTTATTGACATGGGCATACAAATATTAGCGCCATAAGTGTATCTTCAACTGTCACGACATGTCTGGTCCATCCCCCAGTATGACCAGTAGGGGTTGCTGCTGGTCTTCCGGATCTCTTCTAATTCTCCCTAATTGTGTCTTACTTGTTATCCCCAGTCCTATTGTGCTAACTGTCCACATCTGCCTTGTGTCAGCCCTTTGTTAGTCCTGTGTATAAGTGCTTTTTGGTTCCCCAGTCGGTCATTGGTGTCAGTCCTCTGGCTGCCTGTGCCCTAACCCATTCTAATGTCCCCGTTTTGACCCCTCGCAGTCTGATTTGTATCCCCGCTCCTGTTCCGTTCAATAAAGCCCCTTTTTCTTTACTTAACAGCTGCCCTCGTGTCCTTCGTCTTGCAAACCACGACGTCAGCCTTGTTTCGGGAACTCACAGTCATCGATGCTGTCTCCTCCCTTTCTCCTGTCCCTGTTGAAGAGTCGGATCCCAGTGACCAGCCTGCTGAGCAGCTCCAGCTGCTGCTCCTTGTCCTTCCTGCTGAGGGGTATGAAGACGCCCAGCTCAGGCTGGGGGAAGACGCTGTGCAGGGCGGCTAAAGGACGGACGGACGGACGGACACATACACAGAGGAAGTCACAGGAGTGAGCAGGGACTAAAGTTAAAATCATGTCAGGTATCAAGGCTGCTGTCTGATAATGTACTTCCAAGTTTTGTTGGTATTTAACAAATAACCAAATTAGTTTAGATCATTTTTGTTATTATTGTAGGTAATGTTGATAAAACTGAATGAGTCTTTTATTTTACAGTTTATGGATACTTCACGCAGAACACTAATTCTACTTCAAATCCTCCATAGACTGAGATGTGGGACTGTAAGGGTGAAGCGTCTACCAGCGGCCTCTCGCACAGTGCTGATGTCTGTAGGTGAGCCCATTCCGGAGCGTAGCAGGACATAGCTGGCGATCTTGCCGTAAAGGGTTTCCAGCTCGTCACGGGACTTGGCTCGGCTGTCGGTGATCTCGCGAGTGATCGGGATCAGCTGAGCCTGCAGCACGCGCCTGTGCTCTTTCAGGTACTCCTCTGAAGGCAGCATTAAAATAAAACATGACGCAATGTAGGATTTAGGGAAATACATTATTAAGTTGGCACCTATATTGCCTTCAACTTAAATTCTGGTGAGAGGTCCACGGTAATCCCTACTCACGTCGGGAGGTGTAATGCATGTCAAAATAAGCCTGCATTTTGATGGTGTCCACAGAAGGGCTTTGCAGGTCCAGAAGCCGCTGCACGCATCTCTGTGACGAGTACAGGTTAATCATGTAAAAACGTTACACCAGTAAACTAATTTCATATTTTTTATATCAAAATAAATTGGTTTTGTGCATCTACTGTACCTCGATTACTTCTTGGACGTCTTGCTTTGTAATAGTCCGATCAACGTTGAATTGGTTTTGTGGATCTAAAACAACAGCTTTTACCTAAAAACAAATATATACACAGCAAATTTTTTTTGACGACAAACAACTTACCGAGCGAAAGTGCAAAGTATCTATACATGTATCACTTACCATAAAGGTAGCTAAAGTTTCTGATATGCTTTGGCCCTTAGCAAGGCATTCTTTGACAACTTCGCGAATAATACTCTTTATGATATTTCCAGCTGGAGGATACGACATCTTCGCGTTGAAACGCCAGGCTAATAGTTGGAAGCAAAATGACGCGTGCGCTTCAGAGAAAAGCTGACACGTTTCAACTAAGAGAGAAACAGATCTTAACTTTTCCCTAATTTACACACAAACTACGATTCCCCCCCTGTAAAGCCAGGTTTCTCCGCACGGTTGCTATGGTGACCTGACAACAGAGCGCTGCGGATCTTTAAACGCAGTTTTTTAACGCAGCCGTACCATGCATATGAGGGGGAACCCAAAAATGAGCAGGCCCCCCCCCCCCCAAGACTGGAATTTGACACACTTGTCCTGGGGAAACCCACATTATCGTTGTGCCTGCGACGTAGCAAGCCAATTTCACAGTCGATGTGGGACATGCAAGTGTACTATTTGCATATTGCCATGCAGTGCAAGAAAACCAGCAAGGTGCTTAAAATATTTTATTATAAAAAAGGTAAACAAACAAATGACATTTCAGTCGAGCAAAGCAAACACGTCTGTGGGGAAAGGAGATTCAGCCCAGCAGTGCTGGCGTTTTCACTAAATCAATTACTTCCACTGCTAAGAGACTTTGTGTCACTCTACATAAAATGTAATCTGATGATTTCTTGGTAAGACCTGAGACAGAGTTACGAAACATATTCAAAGCCAAGTCAGTGCCAGCACCGAAAGATAAAGAAAAAAAACTTCAGTGAGTACAGGGGTAAGTAAATACTGCTGAAAGGGCCATTGATTCACAGTAAAATGTGTCATTTTGGCAAAAAGATGTACAAAGTTTCAGGTTCTAGTATATTAGAAGTACCTACCTATTACCAAAAAACCCCAATTCTACTGTCGCAAATGCTGAAAACCAAACATTATGTAAAAAATGGAAAATCCAGTCAGAAAATGCACCACAGACTAAGCTGCAACTCAAAGAGGATTTTTGAAATACAGAGAATATGTACTGCGTTAATAAGTTACGAATAATTACCCAGTAAACCAAACCAAAACAGATGTTAATGGTACGAGTTAACACCTTCCAGCCTAGAAATAGTTCAGCTACCACCGTAAGCAGCATCAGTAAAACACACACACACTGTAATAAAAAATATATATATAAATATACAAACATTTTAAACCAATCTAGTCCTTGGTATGGCCAAGTGACCCCCACTGTTCGACAATCAACCCCATATGCACTTATCCAGCAGTCCCATAGTCAAAGGGGCGTATGGAATGAAATCAGTACCTTTCTGAGCTAAACGTTGAGGAGGTTTAACACTGTAGCTCAGCCCAAAAGTGTTAAATACCCCAAGTGCTCAGTGAGTGCGTCTGAAAAGCCTTTAAATAAGTATCGCGTACTGCTCATGAAGTATTAGTGTGGCACAAACACCAAATTGGACTTTAGAGGAGCTAATCAGTTCAGTTTTATAGGATTATATGTGTTCAATACCTCAAGGCTATTTTATTTAATATCCCCGATCCGGGCTATTCTAGCACTCGAGGCACTAATGTAAAACTTTGCTCACAGTGTTAACTGAACTGTCCAAACACTGGTTCCGCACAATTTAAAAGCTTTGCTTTAAAAACTTGGCCTGAGGGCTATTGCACTTGAACTGAGGAAACAATTTCTGGGCAAACAGGAGGGCTATGCTGTTCAGAAACACTTCCTGAAAACGATCTGGGGACCAAATTCCTCGTATTCCTCTTGGCTGATCCAGGCAGAGCCGAAGGAGGGCAGGCTGGCCAGCACAGCGCCCCCTGTCCACACGGAAGAGTCCCTGTCTGCTGGGCTCGTGACCCGGACACACTGGACAAGGTCCTCTGGTACCAAACTCCTGATCTCACTCTGTAGACGCAGGGGTAAACCAGCCAGCAGGGTGTTCCCTCCTGTGCCGCCAGACATTAAAAGATACGAGAAATTAAAGACAACGATCCGATTCAGATTTTTTAAATCAATGAACATCACAGGTACTTAAGGGCATTTTCCAAAGGCTACATGCCTGTTTCGGTTTTAAAATTTCAAAACGTACTACGGAGCCGTCTAACGTATCTGGTTAGTTATGATGTGAGCACTGTGAAGGCTGGTTCATACTTCCACGTACACATACATGATTTATGATGCGTTTGATGTTCGCGGAGGTGCACAGTGACAAATGGCCACTGCATTCCAAACACACTGCACATGATCGATTCACTAGCATCCAGTTTAAACACCAACATGGATGTTTTGGACAAGTGTTGGGGTAGTTTGAAAACCCTACAGACCATTTACAAGGTAATAAAACTGTTAGTTACATACATGTAAATGCGTGTGAGTGTGTGTGAGTGTGTGTGTGAGTGTGTGTGTGAGTGTGTGTGTGAGTGTGTGTGTGAGTGTGTGTGTGAGTGTGTGTGTGAGCCTGCAGACTTGTCCCGAATTGAGTATCTCACGCCAGCCAGCTGACCAAAGCGAGCTGGCTGTCTGAATTTTTAAAACAGAGAAATGGACATGCGAGTGTTACACTTCTGCAGAGATGTGTGGATCAGTCTTTAGCAGTTCAGTACTTTACCTGATAAGACTATGTTCCCTACGAAGCTTTTCCGTAGATCGATATCAGAGTGCAGGATGGATTTGAAAATACTCTCGTGCACGCCATAGTGATCCCGCCCGATCAGCTCCGGCCTGAAGAGAATTTCTGGTGCCCTTCAATAAACAGAACGACAGCGTTAGAGCAAATTTCCAAATGGGAAGCTGGAGTCATATCACTGGCACAAAGAGATGTTGAACCGGACTATGCATACAAGGTAAAGTCACGTCTGCTTTTGCTAGTGCCATACTTGGAGAGTTAGGGTTAGTGTCCCTGTGACTGGAAGGTTGTCGGTTCAAATCCCAGGGGTCGGCAGAGTGATGTCACTGTGCCCCCCCCAAAGAACGGCTCTTAAAGTGCACTTGCTCCAGGGACGTCTATGCCCTGCTTTCTAAACTGTACGTCATTAAACATGAGAACGTAAATCTTTACTTTCCCTATTCACCAATCAGCTGTAGAAGGGGTCTAATCAGGGCCGGAGAACCTGATCGCTACCTGAACCGTTCCGCTCCAATGGACACGACCCGGCCATCAGGCATAGTGTAAGATACGCCGTCATCGGGCGACATCATCACGCGGGAGATCTCCGCCTCGTAGTCCCGGGCCACATAGCAACACTGCTCCTTCACCTCCCGCACGATCTCCAGCTCGGCGGACGTGTTCATGGTGACGCCTCGCTCCTGCAGCAACTTCAAAAACATCCTCGCTGATGCAACTTGCGTCAAAGCACGTTTTTTTTTTGGGAATTTTAAAGAACAAAATCCACGAAAAGAAGAGAATAGCTACGTTTTGTGGCTGCTGACGAAATCTGCAAGGGAAACAGCGAAGTGCGACCAAATTTTGTAATGAACCCAAATCAGGGGGCAAGTCTACCTTTCTGAGGTGGAGTGTGACATCAGCACCAGCCAGGGTGAAGCGCTGCACTGCGTGCGGGAGGCAGTAGCCCTCAAACACTGGAACACTGTGACTCACTCCATCCCCAGAGTCGAACACCACACCTTCAGCAGAAGGAAGAAAAATGTTTACATAGCGCTACTCTGCAAGCCCACCACTAGGTGGCAGGACTCTAAAAAAACAAAACATTTAGCAGAAACCCGAGTGACATACAAATGGGGATCAGGGAGCAGTGTTCCAGGAGCAACTGGAGTTAAGGGCCTCGCTGAAGGGCCGAACAGTGGCATCGTGCTGCCAGGCAAGGCAGTCTACGTTATGGTAATAGATGGAAAGCTGCAGTGCCATAGAACGTTAGCACAGTCCTGCTAGTGCAGCTAACACCACTGGAATCGAAGCTACCGTTTGAGATCTTCAGCAAAAGGTCAAACGTGTGGCAGATGGCCTGTAGGTGTGTCCGGCAGAACGCACCGGTGGTCTTCCCCGCGGCGTAGAGCGCCAGCACGGCCTGCATGGCCACGTAGGTGTAGGGGACGCAGAAGGCCTCGAACATCAGCTCCACCATCCGCTGCCGGTTCTCAAGGGGACTCATAGCTGCCTCGGTCAGGAGCACCGGGTGGTCCTCAGGGGCCACACACAGCTGCTGGAAAGCGTGCTGCCAAATCTGAAGGCAGAGCAGGGATTAAAGGGGCAGGTCACCCCAAAACTGGAGCAGGATACATTTTAGAGGGACTTTAGTGCTCTCTGTGTATCTAGATTGGCAACTCCCAGCACAACGTCGGCCATAAAAACCCCAGGCTTCACTCGGATATAATGGGGATGAATGGCATTTTTTTCTGTGGTCTTTAAACCTAAACGGATAGCTATGTTTCAGAGGGTCTTCAGTGCTTGTTTCAGGGAAGTGAACCCCCTTTAAGACCCTTGGAGAACGGCCAGCTGTTCCTCGCAGGCTGGGACTGTGACAGACATGCGGAGCCATCATCACACATATGGAAGCGCTCTTCCTCTCGCACGGATCCGCTTACCTTCTCCATCTCATCCCAGTTCTGTACAATGCCATGCTTCATGGGGTACCTCAGGGCCAGAACCCCGCGCATGTGCTGTGCCTCATGTCCAATGTAAGTCTCTCGTTCTCCACACCAATTCATGACCTCCTGCAATTGCAGCCAAACCTACATTAATACCGCAAATACCACGCTGACCAGTCAGTCGAGACCAAATACCACGCTGACCAATCAGTCGAGACCAAATACCACGCTGACCAATCAGTCGAGACTAATCAGTCAAGATTAGACTGATTAACAGCATCCTGTACTGAAGAATTTGTAATGACGTTAACCAACTTAGCACTACAGAAACACTGATATAATCAAAGTTTGTCAAATGCACAACAGTATAGAATCAGCAGTAGATACAGGCAAATAAAATGAGTGATTATTGTGCCTCCCTGCAGAATAAACTTTCACAGTGCATTTCATTCCGATAATGTTCCCTAGGTTTGGACAGTATTACAGTCACACAGTATACCATGGTGTTTTGGGTATATTGCAGTATTTTTGTTTGGTGAAATTTATCGCTGACAAATTTTAACGTGGGGGATAAAATACTGGCCAAGCTTAGCTTAGCCGTGGCGTGTGCGGTTAGGACGACGTCATGAGAGTCACTTTTTACAGTAACGCTCGCTAACCATTTTAACTGTCTTTGGAGGGGGGGTTATGGTAAGTCATGAGTATATGCTGTTGTATTTTTTGTACTTCAAACCACATTAAACCTTTTTATGGTGACCATATTGGTTCAGAAGGTGCATTATCAGCTGGGTTGGATTAACTTGTGGTTCGGTCCGCATTCTGGACAGTGGTGTGAACTTTGATTTTTCCTGGTTAATGTAATTCAGGGGTTATCAAACAGGCAAATCTTCATACCTCATACTTGGGGACCCCGATAACAGTTGGAAACACGGCCGTTGGGAGGTCCTGATCTGCAAAGCCTGCCTTCATCAGTCCAGACCCAGTGTCCAGCACTACTGGAGTCTTGAATCCATAAATCTATAAATGAAAGCAAAACCCACTTTCCTGCGATTGTGGATGGAGCTGTAGGGTTTGCCACAAGAGGCCGTTTGGACATACACCAAAGATGACTGATTTTAATGAAAAACTGGCAGTGGGAGTGGGATGTAGCCTTATTTACCTCATTAATGCCTGGTAAAACCAGGTGAGATTCAGGGCTGCTTTAATGCACAGGCTCACCCAAGCCGCAGCCCAGGGGCCTCCGCTAAAACGGGGCAATCTTTCAATTACAAGCGTACTTCCCTAACCATTAAGCCCCCACTGCCCACAAAAAGCATCCACTGGGGCAGTTAACACCATTCATTAGCCTTGTGTTACGCTAAAGGGGCTGGAATCACATCCTACCTCTGCTGTGCTGTGCAGACTGACCGTGCTGACTGGGGACCTGCAACACTGGCTGCTCCCCTGCACCACGTACAGCAGCCTGCTGCTAGATGGATCTTCCTGCTCCATTAGTCTGTCGGGGGACAGATGCATCCCCGGGGGGCCGAGTCCTAATCCCCCCTCCTCACAGTCCAATCCCGGCTCTTTCCCCGAGCCACTCGGGATGCTGCATGCGGTCGGCATATCTGGGTCCTCAGAACTGGATTCATCTGGAACCACGGTGTTCGGTGGCGCCCCCTGCAGGCCGAGGCTTTCCGTTAGACGTAGGTCGTTATTGTTATTGCTGTTGCTGATGTTGTCCTCTGGACATGCGATTGCTGCGGCAGTTGCAGGTTTGTTTCTTCTCGCTTTCGGCTTCGGAGGAGTTCCAGGCTGCTGCCTTAAGCCAGGTTCAGGGCTGTCCTGCCGGCATCCAGGCGCATTGCTTTTTGGTTCCCCTTCAGAAGCACTTTGATTACCGTCAGGTTTGCAGAGCCAGGTCGTCTTTCTTGGCTTTGGCACTGGGGGCATCACTGTCTCACCCTCAGGGCTGAGATGTGGGCCTGGGTTCAGAGGGGGCTCTGAATTCAAAGACCCTACCCTGCCTACAAGCTGACTGTCGCTCTCCTCCAAGGGCAACTGCCCTAACTGTAAAGATGCTGATCCTTTGTCCTCATCCAAGTTGGGTCCCTCGGATCCCAAAAATCTCTGAATTCCTTTCCGGTCATTTCCGAGCGCACTCATTTTGGGGCTGCAAACACCAGAAGTAGGGCTGCTCAATGAGATAACGGAGTCCATTTTGTCACACAGGACGCCCAGATAAGCAGACATTTTGATGTCATCATTAATAGGCCTGTCCATTCCAAGGTCGTCGTCCGGGGACACGCCAGTGCGATCGGCGCCGTCCTGATTATTCCATCTTAGTGTAACACCATCTGTTTCAGAGAAGTGCTCATTCAAATGCTGAGCCGTGTTCAAATGCTCATCGTCAGGAAGCTGCTTCTTACAGGCTGACAGGAGATCGTCACACAGGGTGCTATCCTGCTTTGTTGTGAAGGTTCCGTCCATCACTGAACACCTGATGACTTTCCTACCACTATGTAACCTGTCCTTAAGGTTCTCCTTTGCAGTCTCATTCCTGAGATTCACTTTCTCCACCTCTTGCTTCTTATCCTGCTCTTGCAGAAAGACCTCCCTCTCCTGATTTGAGGTCTGTACGGCGCTTTGGTCCAACTGCTCTTCAGTCACAACCTCAGTCTCCTCAGACAGCCGCAGTTCACGGATCTTCAGGTTCTCCTCCATAATCTGCTCCTCCAGAACACGGAGGCCTCTCAGCTCTTCAAGTAGATCACATCTTCCAATTTGTTTACCGATTTCAGACACCCCTTGAGCATCACTTTGTCTGAGGTCACCATCATCACTCACTACACGTGCACAGGGACAGGAGCCATAGTCTGCACGTTCATCAGAACAGGTGAAGCAACTATCGTCAAATTCGACACCAGCTTCCAGCAGGTCTCTGGACAGCACGGCCACCTGCAAAGACAGACTTCATTAAACACATCAGCTTCCATCGTTACCCTTTTCTCCAAGTTCATTGGCTTCCACATTTCAAAATGGTCTCTTCCACATTGTAACAGAATCTGAATAACAGCTTCCTACAGTTTATATTTACCCAATGTATACAATCACCATATGTTATGGATTATTAGGACAAAATCAGGGCTTACAGGTGTAAAACTCAAGACAACCAGAAGACCGCATTAACAGACATTGACCACCTTAGAGCAAACTTTCCTGACACACTGACAAATACCACCAGTGACTGCAAGGGTTGTAGTTAATTGCGAGTTATCCCTGGAGCCGTGAAATGCTACCATGAATTTCCATAAGGTTTCTAATACAAGGAGGTAGTTTCTTAAATGGTAATGGCTGGTATATTCAGAAGACGTATATGCTGATGTTAGAGGGGATTTGACATTACTGCTCTGGGCTGGTCTTCACACTCAGACATGACCCATTGCCTGCTGCTGCTTTCAGTTTTCAGCAGAAGATCCAAAATCTCCTCCTGGGCAAGAACATTTTCTTCTTCCTGGAATGCAAATGAAATGCTTACAAAAGGGATCTTGGGTAACACAGGGCACCAAACAACCCACAACCGCTGTAGGACATCGGAACTTGCCTGTAGTATTTCAGCTGTCCGGTCAAGTATTGTTTCAACCTCCTGCAGTCCTTCTTGCTCTTTAAGGTCCCAGTCATTCAGAGATACATCGTCCAGACTGTTAACCAACCTGCAGCAAACTAGGGGTTAGTTAATTAAATCATGCGAGTTCACAGCACCTAAGTATGAAGGTTACCTTTCACTGGAATCTTGTTTAGTGTTGTGAAAGTCATACGTGTCCCAGAGGAGAGACGGAAAGCTGTCAGTCGAGTCGTCGGCCTTTTCCTGTGCGTCCGTTATGGTGCTAGACAAGAGATTGTAACGAAGGCTGGATCCAGAATCGTCAAAACTGTCCTGTGTTTGCAGGATGTCTGTTCTCGCCGGCGTCTCCCCTGTACCAAACGAGGCAGTCCGCTGCTCCTCTGCCGTGGACGTCGGAGAACTTTCACAAATCTCAGTCCGACTGGGCTGGTCCTGAGACTGGATGACACCCGTTGGATGTGAATCCTCTGCACTGGGCGCGATGGTGACCGTGTAGGAGTTCTCAAGGTCTTCCACGGGCAAACTAAGCCAGGGATTTTTGGGCAACGTTGCACGACGCTTCACTTTTATTTCAACGTTGAGAGAATCCACCGTTATCTTCGGAATGACCTGGATGCTGGCGTTCGAGGTGCCGCCCACGCGGGCAAACTCGAACTCCTCGCGTTCCTCGGAATCCGACACACTGGAAATGTTCTCCTCGTGGATGCGGGGCTGTCGATCGACAGGCCGGAAGGCCTCCTTGGCACCCCAGCTCTCTCTCCGCACCACCACATCCGTGTGGGTGCTTCCAGCTCCATCGAATCCAGAATCAAAGGAGCTGAGGGAGTGAGGTTTTCCAGAACTATGTACCATCCCTTGACCCAAGCCTGCAAGAGGCTGATGGGGCAACAGTCCCTCTCTCCCAGGATTCAGTCTGGTACCATTAGACAGGCCTTCATAGATGGGCCTGCTGTGCACATCCAGCATGGAACCAGAACCTCGGATCTCTCCCAGGTGACAGCATGTGCTTTCTGCACAGTTCATTTTCTCAGACTGTCCTGCGCTTACAGAGTCAACATGAGCCAGATCCCTCTGAGTGCCCCTGAGAAACTCATACTGCCACTGCAGCGCCACCTGAAGGTCATTTAGCGCTACAGCACCCGGCGAGGTCAGCAGCTTCCTGAGAATCATACACCTGCAGAAGTCACCAATTTCAGTTACTGGCTGCATCATGGTTATATATAAACTTTGCCTATTTAAATAACCAGAGCCTAAATTCCGAGCTCTTCAAAAAGCGACCCACCTATGAGAAAGCCACCTTCCATTCTGCTGAAGGTGAGGGTCTGAAATGACATTGGCGAGGTGAGCTAACTGAACGAGCTCCTCCATCTCTGGAGGTGGATTCTTCTTCAGGAAGTCGCAGACCGCTTGCTTCCAAGGTGGGGTCCTACTGGCCCTCATCACCCGCAGGCAGTGAAGCTTAGGGATACTGTCCTGGGTGCCGTTCCAGAGAAGGTCTTGGAAAAAGTTCTCGCACAGAACGACGTCGTACCAAGTTTTCGACTGTAGTTCAGGTAGCAAAACAAATAGCACAATTAGGATTTTCATAAGATACAGCTCATGTCAGAACAGTTAATACAGACACTAATGGCAAAAAACGTGATTCAGTAACAACTGAGGTTTGAAAGCTTAGGTCTATCTAAAGGAGATAACACCCAGTGATATCCAAAACCAGGAGATACCTACTTTGTTGTAGTAATAGTAGAAATCAGAGACAGCTTTTAGTGTCTGGTATGGCAAATCCAGAGCAGCCAAGAACTTCTCCTTCACACGGTCAAGTTGCATGATCCACTCTCCATGGGCTTGGATCTCCACAGGAGACATGCTCTCCGCCAACATGCGAAGCACATCATCGGCTCGGTGCACAAGGGCCTAGTGAAGAGATTCACAAACAGTTTTGGATGCATTTGCCAGACTGATTTTTAAATATGAATATTAATAAGAAGTCCTGAAGCTCTAAAGTGGCAGACATTGACCACACCATGGCAGGTCTGTAGACCGACGTCTCAAAGTCTGCCTTCAGACTCTGGGCTTTTTCCGCATCCTTGGCCATCTCGATTCTGTACGGTTGGAGCTTCTCCTGTGTGGTTTTGTCCATCAGGTCAATAATCTGTTACAGGAGCAGGAAACGGGTCAAAAACTGGACGTGGCTCTAGGAAAACATCTACACAGCTGACAGGTTAGAAAATTAGTAAAGTCAGGTTCAGGGATCTCAGTATTTGAAAAGAGTACGGAAAACTTTGGACTGCCGAGTTTTAGAATCCCCATACAATCTAATGGAGAATGTTCATTTAATTTGCAATATTTTTTGGCAATTAAAGCTTCTGGAAGCTTCACTAACATTTAAAATCTGGATTATTTGCCTTTTGGGCACAATTTAACTAAACTGGTTACTGGCTATTTTAGTACAGATCGCGTTACCCAAGATGAATGGACAAGCACTCATGCTATTCCCCACAAGCCCCAATCAGTCGCCGATCACACGACCTGCTTGGCTTCGTCACGCAGCTGCAGAATCCGCAGCTGAAGATGGGCTCGGGAGAATGCCTGCTGCCACAGCAGGTCCACCTTCTCCACAGCGGCCGTGATCCTTTGGAGAAGAAGGCGGCCACTTCAGTCCCGGGAGACGGGAGACAGGCTGTACCTTCCTTGCACCCTCACGTTCCTCCCCGCTTCGGTTCCGATACGACGTGCCATCACACCACACCTGTTGTAATTCTGCAGCATGTCGTACGCCGTGTGAGTGAAGAGCGCCGTTCCTGCCATGTCCTGGTAGCAGGGCTCGTTCTCAGGGAACCGCAGCTTTTCCACTATCTGCTCACAGTGTCTCAGCAGATCATCCAGACCGAGTTCCCTGCAGAAAAGGGCGACAGCCACCATCTGCACCATCATACAGCCACACTACCACCGAAGCCCTTTGGTATCCACTATAAATTAACACCATGTCATGGTCTACCGTCTAACATGACCACACTTAGGGGTTTTGACTATCGTTCGATGTCTTAAAGCATAAGGTGGGGTTTTACAGTAAATCGTTTTAAAAGCTGAAATCACATCAAAGTCTGCAGTTCAACATGCATTACATTAGGTTCAGTATAGGCCAGTGCTCTTGGGGGGAGACACTGAATAAATTCACAAGGCCTCGATATATCGGTTAAGGCCCACCAGTATTAAAAACGCCACTGTGTGCACTGCCAAGTGTCACCTCTGCAGCTGCTGAAATCTGGCTTCGTTTGCTGAGCAAAAGTCCTTCAGCTCCTTGACACTTGCAGGCACGGCCTGACGGGAGAGTGTGTGCAGGGTAGCGATGCAGGATGGGAGCCGGTGCACCACCGACAGAAACTCCTGGACAAATCCATCGATCTCCTGGAGATAGAAAGACAGCCTGCAACTTTCAGACAGACAGAGACAAATCACCCCTAATTAAATCCCTCCCCCGCTGCAGTCAACGACCTACAACTTATCCATACGTACAACAAAAGGCATCTCCCGAAAATGAAGATTAGCGAGATGCACTTGGAGTGAAATTTAATTAATAATCTGCTAGTCGTCAGTAGAATAGCAGCCATAACGTTATATGGCTTATTTTGACACAGGGCTGTCAAGACGAACTGTGATCTTGTGAATAATTCAGCCTTTTACATCAGCTGGGGAACACGTCCGATGGAGAGTGCACTTTCTGAGAGCAGCCTGCCTAACAACGCAGACATGATCAAACAGAGAAGGGGCTTCAGTCTTTCAGCTGCTAATGAGGTCAGATGGGAGACCTCAAGTGGGAGAGCTTCTCCAAGGTAACGGATAACGGGGGTAACATGGATAACAGGCCGGAAGCAACAGCTGTGATGGAAATCAATTCGAACAAGAAGCATCTCACATGTGACGCATCCAAAACAAAATAGCCTACGATCGCAACACAGCAGTTCAAACACACGCAGCAGGCTAACAGTGTGGAATCCCAGAGATGGACCGGCGACCCATTCAGGGTGTAACCTATCGGCCCCCATGATGCTCTCCAGGATAAGAATTTGGAAGATAGATGAGCAAATCAGGTACGACTTATGACAGTAACCCCCCCGCAGATGCATTCTTAAAACTACAAAAAAAAAAGAAGAAGATTACCTTTAAAAACGTTACCCAGCTTTGATGACAGTAAACAAGGTAACCGCCCAGTTCCGGTGTTAATTGGCTCCGATCAATGTAGTTATAGAGTTCAAAAACTTCTTTCAGAAAAACACTCTGTAAGGATATAAAGGAAGACTTACCAAGCGAAGCCATGAACATGCAGCGTGGGAGGACACATTTGCATGCATTACGGCTGTGATTCTAAGGAGCCCTCGATTTTACCGCGGAGGTGAACATTACCTTAAAGGGGGCGGAGCTTCCAGTCTTCGCGTGACCTGACATCAGCAGTTTCAGCAGTAACTTCAGCACATCTCTCTTTTTGGGCTGAACCACATAGAGTGTATGAACGGTTCTCTGGGGCAGCTGGAGGGACACGGAACCAAGGTCAGCGCACACTCTCTCTCGCTTGGTGATCGTTTCTGACATTTGTGCGCACAGCTGGCCACATACTTCCGCAGAGGCACATCCAGTCAAAAGGACCCCCAACCCACAGGAAGGTTACGTGGAGTCCACAAAGAGTTAGAGCCCTATTATTAACCTCAACACCGCCTGCACATTTTTGAGGAGATCCACTGGAAGATAACTAATCGCATGATGGTTTATACTGAAAGCATGTGACCTTGACTCTGGGCATGTGATAATTAAATTCTCATTCTTCTCTCCATCCTCATCATCATCATCAGTACCGCCCAGGACTGCAGTTCTCTTTATCAAACCAGGACCGATGCACCAAAGAACGACTTCCCACACACATCAGAAAAGGAGGGCTTTAACCATGTGGAAATGCCAGCTAAATTATATAATCAGATTTAGAAATGTCTGTAGAAGTTCACAGGCAAATTCTTGAACTGGCTGCGCTATATTAAAACATGCAGTGTCTTGTGATCAACCCTGCTACGTCGGGCCTGTCTTCAACAGGATGTCGGCAAACCAAACCATCACATTCCCCCCCTCCCCCAAGATTCCAGTCTGCAAAGCAGATAATCAGACTAAACTTGGGGGGGGGGAAACTAATTGAAAGAGAATATTTGGGAGAAAAACATTAATCCAACAAAAAAGGTTTACACTAGCTAATCTACTGGGAGCTCCGATATCCACTACAAAAATAGCAGGCCACATAAAAGGCTTTCATTAATACACCAGTGTCCTGAAATTAACTACTGAGAGGTTTAAATGATGCACAGTTAGTGTGTGTGCAGGACTCTATTCCTTTATGCCACATTGAAGTATTACAATACGACAGCATTTAGCGTTTGGTTCCTTGCAATAAGACAAACAGAAATGACTTGCAAAATATTCCATGAATTCACCTCCAGGAGCAGAAGAGTTTCGGCAACAAATCTAGCTGTGGTCAAGGCAGCATTCCTGAAGTCCACCACCACAGAAAGCAGAGTGCTCCTCTCCTGGTATTTACTGCAAGACAGGGGACAGTTAAGCAAGCAGGAGACACCGACAGCCACAAAAGTGGCACCACATACCCATGGGGAGGGAACCACATCAGCTATCCAAATGCCGGGGTGAATAAATGCTTACTTATGCAACTGCAAAAAGTAATTGATGAAATAAACAACTTCCTCCTTTTTCAGGTCAGATGTTAGCCTGCTTTGCAGTGCTACTGGAAAGAACACTACTGGACATCCTTGCTGGTCAAAGGCACCTGTTGGAAGATCACACACACAAGAAACGGCTTACTAATTTACTTTTAAACGTGGCTGAGGGGTGATAGGCATGAAAACCTTAAGAACTGTAAGCGCCAGAGATATTTTAAAGCGGTAAGCACGTTATATCTTCCATTGCTTGGTCATGGCGTCACGATACACGGTGCCTAAATAAACTTTAAAAAAAAAGGGAAAATACCGGGGAACGTGACTGCCCCAGAGCACAGCACATGATCCGCAGGCAGGGAGTGGGTGGAGGTAGACTTGCGGAACTCTGCTAGGACAAAAAAATAAATAAATAAAGGAGACTGGTAAAACTCGAAAAACATTCAATTCAATCCAACTTTATCGTCGTTATACAACGTCTGACAAGTGTGCAAGGAAATGGATGAAATAAAGCACTGTAATAGAGCGATGCGTCTGTCATGTCACAATGAACATTAATACTGGAGAATATTTTACGTGCAAAGCACATTTTCAGGATCCCCGCTAATAAAGAGCACAGCCTTCTCCCCCAGTAACACAGGCTCCCGTTGGGTTAAATAATGAAGGAGGATCCAGAAGGGACCAGCAATATCGATCCCTTACCTGCTGAAACACAGTGGTATCGGTCTGCACTGCAAACTCAGGCATGACGCCTAATTCAGCATTAGAATTAACACATTTCATGCGTTTAAGAATTTTTAAAAATATATACGCAGGCGTAACAAACAGCAAATCTCTACTGACAGCGGAACACACTTGCTTTAAGTTTCTTACCTGTCGCGTTGCTGCTCATCGTGTGACTGTATTCAATCGCAAGTTACCAAAACGGAAAACAGGCTCCCACCGCAATCGCCGTGCCGACGGTAAAGTGTAATTTAAGAGGCGTGGAAAAGGGTCCGGCCGCCCCCTCGCCAGTCACATTTTACGGGAAAAGCCTGGGTCAGGTCTGCGTGTCCGACGGGGGACGGCGGCTGCTCCGCCATGTTGCGCGAGTTGGGCTGCGAAGCGTGCGGCTGAATGGACACTTTAAATGGGGGGGGGGGGGGATCGAACTGCTTTATAACATCCCAAAAGGGGGAGGGAGGCGTGGCGGGGGGGGGATGCTGGCGGCATGGTGCGCCTTTCTGCTCTGGGCACTCATTTAAATATTTCCTTCAGATTTCCTTCAGTATTATTGTTGTTAATAAAATTAAAACATAAAAGCACAGAATTAACTAACCAACTGATTACAGTTCTATGGCAAACTCGCGAAGTCCGTGGAACTGATCTGAGGATTTCCTGTATGTTGTTTTAAAGATGAACTTGAATAATGAAATGAATCTGTAGTGAGCAGAAGTTTTTAATGCTTACTCTGTATATTTGTGTGTTTTGTTAGTCTTTTGGTTACATTATTCTACATATAATAAGGAAATACAGTTTGCGTTGCTGATGACGTAACAGCAGTCTGGATTCTTCTCTAGTGACCTGTTTGCCTAGTATAGCTGGACAGAGTTAATTTACTCAACACCTCTCAAGGGTGTAGGTTGGCATTCAGCATTGGTAGGGGCCAAATCAGCCCCGAACCGTCCACCCCCCCCCCCCGTAACAGCCACGGTACCCAAACCTACACCTCTCTCACACCTACACTCCTGATAGACACAATTACACGTTGGGGCTGGACCAGATTAATTAAGATGTTCTCCTCCTTCATATTGCACAGAAACTCGTTCAACTGTAGTTTTGGTATGAGCAGGCAGTGAAGCGTTCCGTTTATACACCCACAATACTCCGAATCACAAACAACTAAATTAAAACAGGAATACAATAAATTAACTCACCCGTAAATACTTTTTTTGAATAGCTGTGTGGCGTGTAATTGCAGCCAGTAAGTATTTACCTAACGTGAAGTCAGGACAATCAAGATTCTTTATTGTCATTGTAAATGACAGTCCAATAAAACTGTAGTAGATCATTCTCTGTAAATCCCTCCTCCACCTCTGACCCTCCTTCCCGTGGCAGCTACCTCGGCTGATGTTCTCCACACTTGCAGCAGTTTAGTTGCCCGGTCCCCGAGATAAAAAAAAAGACTTGTATTTTGTAGTCTAACTTTGCCAGTTTTTTTTCCCATCTCCTGTGCGTCAATACTCACAGAATAGTGATCTCATCCTGGTCTTTGTTTTAAAACATAATGTTTTTTTTTTTCATTCTAAAGTAAAAAAAAAACGGTTAGATATTGATAACTACAAACTATATTTAAATAAGGACAAATAGCGGTTATAGATAAAGTCGGAATTGTTTACAGCCATATAACAGAAACAGCTGTAGCACTACATTCTCACCTGGAAAGACCTGAATGGTTTTTTAAAAGCTGCTCAGTAATTTTACAATAAACAGTCGTGCTTAAAAACCAGATCATTTACACAAAGTATGCCATTTTTATTTAGCTTATAACTGAGAAATGAAAAAGGTATTTGCAGCATTCACACACACATCATTCCTTACAAAGGAAGCTATCACCTAACAAACTTAAATAAATGGCAGGTACTTTTTACTCTGAATCTTCATGGTTTTGTCTCACCATCTATTAAACAAAAAAAAAGTTTACATTAATTTCCATCGTGTTTCATCTTCATTATGGGATGCAGTGCACTTTAAGAGCTGGTTTCTTTGAGAACGCTGGTCTTCATCGACTTTTACATTGTCGTTTAACATGTTCAGTCCCACTTGGATGTCTTTCGTCTCATGTGTCGCTCACCCTGGCTGTCAATGGCTTCGTACAGCTCTTGGTTATTCTCTTTGACGGCGTGAAGATATCCGAGATATCCCACACACAGCGATATCGCAATCAGTCCCAAGGCCATGACAGGCTTATTCTACAGAAGAGGAATGACGCTGCTTTAAATATATTTTCATGTGTAGGTTATAGATGCAGTCATACAGTATATTACTTTATGTAAAACAAAAACTATTTTACATATTATCAGACCTTACTATAATTAACAACAAATATTTTTCGATTGATGATTCTTTGCCACTCTCACTTGATTCAATATGAAAACAGAGGAATTGAAGCAATCATTAATTGGAGGGGCAAATGTGTCATGTTTCAGTGACAGAAGTCTACGGTTCTATAATTAAAAGGATCACCACATACGACATTTACATAAGAGTATTACAAATACTTTGTGAAAGCCCTGCAGTCAAAACTAAAAACATTCGTCCGAGAGGACCTATAACACTAAAATCTCCGACACTGTAATGGTCTCTGAACCTCTATGGCTTAAATATGCAATAACCTGAGGCCTTACGGGTTTTATGAAGAGCTCTGGGTTCACGGCCCGGAAGAGAGTGGTGGTCTTGGCCGCCCTCAAACCCGGCGCCTTCAATCTGCTCTCATTCGAGGTCTCTACTTTATGGCTTCCTTGTTCAGCAGACGGCATTGTTACAATCTGACGACAGCACATGGAAGAAGTTAGACAGATCCCACCCAAAACCGGCTACTAAAGACAAGCCTTTAATAGGATAAACGTTCATACGGGGAGTTAACATTATAAACAACGATCGCCGAGGAAATGTCATGCAGCTTAAGAGGAGGCTGGCACCGTGATTGATAATGAGATACGACACGGCTGCAGCCAAGACAAACTACGAAACATGTATACATATGCAGTTTACAAACTAGATTAAATAAAAGTACCGTCCAACCGGTTGGGTGACCTGCACCTTCTCATGGTCCTCGGAAGTACAGAGCAAACGACAAAAAAAAGAGAGTCGCGCAGCCGCACACGGACACTGTAGCAAATTATAGCGCCACCCGCCGTTCGGAATGGAGACGTGCGCGAAGAGCCGGAGACGCTGACTTTAATGCGCGCCGGGTAACATTCGTACGACGCGGTAATCCGACCAAGTCTTTCTAGGGAGGCGTTTTGGTCCGGAACGACACAAACGTATAAACGAAAAAAGTCACGGAAATAATGTTCCACAATGCAATGAGGAGGAATTAACCCCCTTAGAAATTTAACTATTTATTATAGCTCGTCTACAGAGGAGGTACAGGGACGAAGCTAAGAAAATAATTAAAGGTTCAACCCAAGCCAACAACAGTTTTTTTTTCTCTCTGATACAGTCGGACTGAAGCCCAACAGTGAGATTCAGACCGTCCTTGCGGCAAACGCACAGTCCTAATAGCTAACACATGCAACTTTACGCACTTTATACTGTTCATCTCCTTTCATTTTACATCTTCTTCATCACTAACTTTTGTAATTACTTTGCCTGTATTTAACGCGTAGGTTGTCCCACATAAGACGCGGGAATGAAACGCACGTACAAGTGAACAGAAAGGCTGTTGCTTAATGAAAAGACCCGTACACTCTCATAACTAATTTATCATCTGGATCAATTACTTCCTTTGCAACTGACATTAAAATTTCAAGAGAAGTCTCCAGTTATCTAAAACACATTTACAAAAAAATGACAATAACTACTTTAACCGCAGTATTTTCGATTAGCATCCACTCTACGGCGCACTTATAGCTTATAATTACTACTGAGGCTGATGTCGGCCGCCTGACACGGATAGTAAGCGACGCTCGAGCCTAAGCATCAGCACAGACTATACTCTGCCATGGCAGCTTCTGTCCTCGTGCAAATAACACTCTTCACAGAAATACAAGTGATTCCTCGATAAAAAAAATAAATCAATTTAATAAAAGTACATTTTTAGATCTAAAGCGAGCGCTATCCTGCCTTTATAAGTGATAGGCTATTACTAGACCAAAGACAATGTTGCTTTATCTGTTGGTCTATTTGCCATCACGCAACTAGTAATATTCCCTTAAATTAACCAGATTCTAGATTAACTCTTTACCCATATCATAGGAAGTATTCTCCTTCCTATTTCCCAATGAACGCCTATAATTGCGGCTGCCGCGGCGGCTCCTTGACTACGGTATAGGTGTGGCGTCCGGCAGGTGTATTTGACATACAAATAGTGTGACAAGGACGAAGAGACACGCACACTGTTGCTACCTCCATGTCCTGCTCCGCAAGCGACACAAGAGGAAGAAAATATTTTAGTCAGAAGAACCTCACTGAAAGGTAAATATCCTTTCATTCTATTTCAATCGGTTTCTCCTTATTAAGAAAAAGATGTTCTAAACATAAACTGTAAATATCCTCATATGTCTATTCTACAGTTTTCAGTCGGTTGTCGGGAAACATCACTCGTACATTAAACAAACATGGAGTAATTAATACATTCGGTGGCACAGGTATAACTAAACTGTGAAACGTATAGTCCTATATAAGAAACGTGATATTATATTTGAAACATCACTACACTATATAGTGCCAAAAATAGTATAAACACCTAACAGGCAAGTGAAGCAACTTCCACTTTATGCCTGCGGTCGCCTTCCCCTGCCGGAAAAAAATAATGATGAAACCTATACAAGCAACAAGTGAGTCAGTGGTAAATAACGAGAGACACTCCACCACTAATTAATGCTACAGACAAACACCCAATAAAGGTATGACCGTAGGCTCCGGACTAAACTGAAAATATCATCGGGAAATTTGTGATGATCTGATCTTCTTTACATGTTGCGCGTTGTCCCAAAGCATCCCGGCCCCAGGACTGAGATAAACACGACGAACTATTAATTACTAATTTACTATGCGTTTTGATTTAGCAAAACAACCGAAAAAATTAACCCTGTGTTTCTTTTTTGTTCAAGGGTCAGTGAGAGGATATAGTTAAAGAATGAACTGGGGGTTCCTGGAGAATATCTTGAGCGGGGTCAACAAGTACTCTACAGTGATCGGGCGAATCTGGCTCTCCGTGGTCTTCATCTTCCGCATCCTGGTATTCGTGGCTGCCGCGGAGGATGTGTGGAAAGACGAGCACAAGGACTTCGTATGCAACACGCAGCAGCCGGGATGCCATAACGTCTGCTTCGACTACTTCTTCCCGATGTCGCAGGTGCGCCTGTGGTCCCTACAGCTGATCATGGTGTCCACGCCGTCACTTCTTGTGGCTCTGCACGTCGCTTACCGCGACTACCGGGAAAAGAGGCACAGAAAAAAGCTTTACGAAGATAAGAGCAGCATCGACGGCGGCTTGCTCTGCACCTACCTCTTCAGCCTGCTTTTCAAGACTGCCTTCGAGGTGGGCTTTCTGGTGGCTTTTTACAAACTGTACAGTGGCTTCCAGGCTCCCAGTCTCCTCCAGTGCAGTACGAGCCCTTGCCCCAACACCGTGGACTGCTATGTGTCCAGGGCTACCGAGAAAAAGGTGTTCCTCTACATCATGACCAGCGCGTCTGTGATCTGCATCATCCTGAACATCACTGAGATGATATACATTTTATCCAGGCAGTGCTGGAAAAGCTTCAGCAAGCGCTACACCCCAGTCAAAAAATCCCATTGCCGCTGTCACCATCACAGCAGTGATAAAATCAGCACGTCATCATCGAACCCCATAACGTCCATCAAACTGACTAGTCCATCTACTTAAGCCTAATCGCCCTAAGGAATTCATTACAGATACCTTGGCTGCAGTCTGCCTTTCGCGTCTATGCACTTCCTTATGTCAGAGATAATTTAGTTTCGCTCTTCACTGGTTTGTTAAGTATAATTGTATTTTTGTCTGTCGTGAAATAGGTCTTTCTGTTTACGGGAACATGAAGCTGACCCAGCCTATACGGAATTAAGAGCTCAGATTACCTTTGCCAGTCTCCAAACCAAACAAAAGGTTTCCGACGCTATACAGCGTGACGAGAGGATGGCATTCGAAAGTCACACGGTTTCTCAACCCTCAGAACTGGAAGATTTGGTATCCCATAATGCACTGCTTACAGCTGTATCCCCATCAAAAGTGAATCATCCCCATACGATGTGAGTGAATCTGGATACTGGTGGTAGGTATTTAAGAGTTAAACAGCTAAACAGCTGGAAGTTTAAGCGCTCAGATGTAGCCCTGGGGAACTCGTGCAGAGGCTGGAACTTTAACCCTAATTTATAAAACTGAAAACTATGTTATCCGAATTTGTTTTTCCACGATGCATAAAAAGTGTTATCTGATTAAGGAAAATACTTTTAAAACCATCTACAAATTATACCAATTGTTAATGAACTCGGGTCCCATATTGACACACCAGAGAGACGCACACAACTGTGTCCAATAAGAGACTAAAGAAATCATCAAAACTATTCTGTATTAAAAGCTTTACAATAAAGATTGCATATAAAGACACTGAAATGTAGATTCATATTTATATTCCAAATCAAACTGTATGGACACACACAGTAGTGAGTTCGTGAACTGCCAGAATTTATCTGGCTACAGTAATGGTTGCAGTCATATTCATAATGGTGTGAGAGAAAGGTATACTACAACATATGGAAATGGAATAAATATGAATTTGGTGGGGGGAAAACTGCAAAAGTGGAGAAACATACAAATACAGGAAACGTGAAATAAGTAGTAAAATGTGGTTTAACCGGACTTACAGAATGCTGATGGAAGTAGTTCGCATTACACATGTACACGCACACAGGCACACGCGCACACGAGTACTGTCTACAGCTTCTGATTTACAAGATCTTACAAGAACGATGAGTCACAAATTTTACACAACACTATATCCAACTGTTTACATAAGTTTTGTTACCAAAAGGAAAAAAAAAAAAAAAAAACAAAAATCCCACAGGGATATTAAAACTTCAAGCCTCATTATTTTCCAAAATGTTTGTTCTGCAAAGGCAATGTGATGTGACGCTTTATAAATACAAACATGCTTTACAATTTCGATTCCCTACACTTAGTTACTACAAAAGATCAGCTTAAAATGTACATATTTCATAAAAGAGACAAATGCTTTACCCAAACTTTAAAATCAGCTTTTATTTTAATTTAGAAAAATTAAAATGCTCATGTAGTACACTTAATGGCTAACAAATAGCTTGATACTGCTTAGTGTTGGAAAATACACCTATTCAAATGAATTATTGTTTTTGGACACCAGTCTGCAGCAGGTTACTGTTCTAATCCTGAGTACTATGCTTCGATAATAGACATTCAACCAGTCAGTTAACACTCAAAGTCTACTTCTGAAGAATCACCAAAGGTCGCATTTCCTGAAGCTGCTTGAGCAGAAGGTCAGCCACGTGAGAGAAAGCACTGTCCACCACGATCTTCACGTTTCTCAGCGAAGTCAGGTTTTGGGGGTTTCTGAAGTCTATACAGTTTTGCGCGGCTCTCGGCCGCACGTACGCATCCGAGCGCTTGCACACCACAGTGGCTGTTTTCAGCTGAATAGTCCTGTCCCGTTTCAGAGGGATCTTGCCAATGACCTCGCCAGCTTTCCTTTTCGGAGGATGAGCAGATTGTGTGGATTCCTCCAAGAACTTCAGGAAGGACACTTCGAAGCCCATGGGCTTGAAAGAGCTCAGCGATATACTTTGATCAGGTTGCTCCTCATTGGTTGGAACCGTACTGGAGGAGGAAGTTGAGTCAGATCCATTACCTGCATAGTTGACTGGATTGCTCCGGGTGCACCTTAACCTCTCTAAAGCCTTCCTACGAGTAAGTGGTGTAATCTCGTCGGTGACGGACTTGCGAGGCCGCCCCCTCTTTCTCTTTACCTCTGATGACGTGACAGATTTAGTTTCAGAGCTGTCATCTGTGGACTGCTTGGCGTCGGACATTTCGGTGTCCTCCGCCGTCTCGTCCCTGCCAGAGGTGGGTTTCGAGCTCTCGGTCTCGCTCATGTCAGGACCAGTTTCTTCTGCATCCTCATTCTCTGATGTCTCAGTGGAGCTATCCTCAAACTTGGCCCTGCTTCTGTGCGACCAACACTTTGAGCGGGAGGACTTTTTGCAGAAAATGAAGTAGCTTCTCTGCTCCTCTAAGTACCTCTCAGAAAGTCCATGCCGAATGTAGTGCCTTAAAATGTTCCGTTCTGAGCTCACAACAGATTCACAGCCCTTTATCATGCAGGGATATTGTAGGGGAAATTTCTTTGTACACATTGCAGTGGCTTCCTCTTTGGACTTCAAAGAGGGCTTTCCATACTTTGTCCAGTGATTATTCTTTACGTCATCATTTCGTTTTTTGTCGTTTCCTTTTTGAATAGATTTTTGGTTGTTTTGCATATTTTCTTTCCCGTCGTTAGTTTGATCAACTCCAGGCTGGGATTTCTTTGTGATCTGTCTCTCTCTATCCTGATTCTTTCGTTGTGTCATCAGCTGAAGTTTGTAAAGGTCCTGGTGTTTCTTCATGGTATGACGCAGCAGGTTAGATCGTGTAGCATAGCCACGGTCGCAACCTTCGACCTCACATCGGAATAATCCCTCAACGGCTTCTACCTTGGGTAACTTTGTCTCCTTGTGAGCTTCTTCGATGTGGGCAATGTACTTCCAGAAAGCAGTGAAAAATGCGGTACACTCGGGCTGATCGCACTGGAACCTACCCAGATTTATGTTGGAAATCAGGCCGCCCGCTTTATCAAGGGTGAATTTGTGAAGCTGGAGATAATGTTGCAATAAGCTTGTCACTTCTTGGAATATCCGTGAGCAGTCTTTAACCTGACATCTGAATTCACTCACTTGAACAACCTCAGAGTCTTCTTTGTGATCTTCAGATGGGTCATCATGTTCATCATCATTGCTGACTTCGAATTTAGGCAAAGCAGACTGATGTACAGCCTTATAGTGGAGGATTAAGTTATGCTGAATGGTGAACGCTGCCATACATCCCTGGTGAACGCAACGGTAAGGTCTGTAAGGGCTGAAGTTGTCATCTACCTCACCATTCTTTACTGCTGGTTTTCGCTCCTTCTTCTCTTTAATCTTCTTGGGGGTTTCAACTTTAACTTTGACCAGTTTTGGCTTCATTGCATTAAACCCCTTGTCTGGAGACTGTATTGCAAGCTGCAGAGAATCTCCTTGGGGAGGCCCAGAGACTCCAAGTGCAAAAGAAGCCCCAGCTGGTAAAATCTGGGCAGGCGGCTCTACCTGTTGCTTGGCATGCAAAGTGGGGACAGATGGATATAATGCATTCGGAGGCTGGGGCGCTACGACACTATCAACTGTAGCAACGTGCCCCTCCGAGGGATGTCTGGTCATAACCGTGGCCGGTGAAGCCTTCTCCACCTCTGTCTGATTACAAACAGGTACACTATGCGCAGGCTGAACTGGTAGTCCAATTGGGAGACCATTATCTTGATGAGATTCTGGAGTAGCTAAGGAACAAGCTGGCTTCACCTCAAAAGACTTCGGATGGTGTTCTTGGCTTGCTCTTTTTTGCGCGTCGATCGTATTTTGCGTCAATATAGCATCTGAGCTGTTCTGCCCAGCATCTGTAGGCAAATGTTGTTTTACGAAGCTTTCATTAAGCTTTCTATGGCCTACTGCAGTGAACAGGAGATTGTTCTTCTCTCCACTGACCTGGTCATTACTGACTTGTATCTCAGGCTTTTTGTTGCACTGTCGCTTTATTCTCAGCCTGATCATTTCATCTTGAGACAAGCTGTGAACGGTCTGACAATGGGCTCTAAGATTTGAATTTCGGGTGAATGTCTTATTGCACATCTGGCAGCGAAATGGGGCGAATTTACCGTGATTTTTCTTGATTTCATTGATCATCTCGCCGGTGTAATTGTGTGTTTTTGAAAGGTGTTTGAAGAGAGCATCTTTTGTCATAGCTCTGTACTTGCAGCCCTCGTTTTCACAAACGAATGGTTTCAAACATTCATCTAGGGCTACAGTGATGTTTGGCTTCACAGAATCAGTATTATTTACAACTATGCTGTTTAAACTAGGGTTCATAACAGGGGGACAGATTTTTGTTGCTTGGGTGTTCTCACTAACCTCCTTGTCTAAATCTAATTTCTCTAAAGCTCTTTGAATTTCCATGACTGTTTCATCTACAACTGCGGACAAGAGAGGACCAGTGTCCGTGTCATTTATCACAGAGGCTGCTGTAGCTGGAGCCTCTGGTGGAACTAAAGGAGTCCTTCCCTGCTGACTCGCACTTAACTTTGATAAGCTCCCAAAATTCTTAGAAGAGGCCTCAGTCACCATTCCAATGCTGTTCACCTCAGACCTGAGGTTCCCATTAGGCATCACCTGAACCACTTTTGAGGACTCTGAACTTTGCTGGTCATCCAAAGTTTGGGGGACAGGGTTCTGCAGACTTAGGTTTCTTGGACTGGCATTCACATCAGCACCAGAGGGTCGAGACAAACTGCCCCTTCTGAGAAGGTCCCCTGCTAAAATTTGTTCACGAAGTTTCTTCTTGACATTCTGCTCGGACTGTTTCTTCTCTACATCATCTTGAGGGCTGACTGGTGTCAGTGTGTGCTCGCTGGAGTCAGATGAGGTTATCTGCAACAATGGATTTGTCATAAGGTTTTGTGCCAAACTGGCCATTGCTGCCAAGAGACCATCATTTGATATCCCTTCCTGCTGGGAATCTTCATTCCCCTTATTTTCTCTCATCTTCATCATAGTCTCTGCTCTGAGTATCTGATTTAGGTGATCTGTTGGAAGACTGCTCAGTGAAACAGCAGAATTGTTCTCTGCCATTATCTCAGAAAGGACAGAGTCAGAAAAGTCATGACCTCCAAACCTACAGTCTGCTTCTTGCTTGATAAAATCTTCTCCGTCCGGTTCATTTTTTGTCTTGACTGGAATATTGCCAGTGTGCTGAATGACTGTGCTTTCTGGCAAACGACCATCGGGAGCGTAAGAGACACAAGGATTCTGGAACGTCCGTGGAATTCCAGAGGTTTCGAAGAGGTCTTGGATTGTCGGATTATCAATAACTTGCTTCAGGACATCACCGTTTTGCCCATCGGAACTAGAATAAGCCGAGCCATTGGCTTGGGGGAATGTCACATTAGGGAAAAACCTCGAGTCTAATGAGCACCTGTCCAGTGGCTGATTAGTCTGGTCTTTGAAAGTCATTGCAGGGTTAAAATTTGAAGCCACTGGTTGCTGTGCAGTGTTTAAAACATGTGGTGAATTAAGAAGATCAAGAAATGATGCGGGCAGATCCGTAGAAAGGTCAGTTTCATCAAAGGCTTTGCAATGAGAACGCTTTGACAAGTGACCTCCGAGTGATTTCGGGCTGGAGAACTCCCTGAAACACCGGCAACAGATGAACTTTCCATCTTTTATAATGGCAGGCCACTTTGCTCTTTTGTTCCGCTTGGTTCGTTTCACTACCAGGCCATCACCATTGGATGGTAACGCATTGCTGTTATGCGCTGGCCCTTGGTCAGGCGATGCTTGCAGCGTCGAATTTCCTTCAGAGGCAAAATCCGAGTTCACATTATTCTTCATCTGCACATTAACAATCCTTTCTGGGGGTTTGAAGTCGGAAAATGCCGTGTTTTGTATCTGTGGTGGGTACAGAGGGCCCGAATTTTCTACAGATTCTGATATCACAGCATCCTTAATATCCTCCATATAAGAAGGCATGACAGAACGTGGAAGGCTCTCCATTGCTGATGTCAACATTGGATTAGTCATTCCCTTTGAATTAGAGGGCACGATCTGACTAGTGTGACCAAATCCTTGGTTTTGGATTTGTGCTGTACCCATCTGTGCTGGTGTACCTTGGGTAATGTTAGGAACAAAACTGGAAACACAGGGAGTATGTAAACTGTCCCCTGGAGTACCTTCTGGCAATGCTGTACTGCTTTCCACCTGTGACTGCAAGAATGGATTACCAGTCACAGTGTGCACTGCTTGCAGGGCAGGCTGACCCATCTCTGCTGGCTGGGGTCCAACATTAGATGTGTTCATCTGGGAAGTATAAGGCGGATTAGGAAGACCATGAATGTGTGAGGACAACATATGAGAAGGGCATACTACTGGTTGGGAAACGTCCGGATTGTTCCCAGACTGTGAGGGCCAGGGAGTACTAAGCCCAACATGTGGCGGTACTGACCCAGACTGGTTCTGAGAGTTTCCTAACTGGGACAGCAATATTGGGTTTAAGATATTTCCCATTTGGTTTGGCAGAGTCATATTCGCGCCGGCGTCCGAGAGCGAGATGGACGTGTTGGAGCCAGCAGGATCTGGACAAGCTGCAGAATAGGGCAGAGACTGGCTGACGGTGTTCTGCATCTGCATCTGGACCACAGATACGGGGGCACTGCTGAGCCTTCGGTCCTGCGAGGGTGCCACAGAGTTCAGATTTCTACCCACAGACACACTGTGTATCACAGTCTTGGGGATCCGATTATTTTTCTTTGCCAACTTCCAGTCTGCATAGAACTCAGGATGCGCTGCTTTCATGTGCTTGGTGACACTTCTGTAGGAGCTGTAGTTCCTGGTGCATGACTCGAAAGCACAGTTGTGTCTCTCTTTTGGTTGCGTAGCTCCTTCAGGTGGAACTGGATTGCCCAGGCATGTAGATGGAGCGACTGTGCTTGTGGTTCCACCTCCATATACCGTCAGAGGGGCAGTTGGTGGGGGACCTGCCTGAGAGCCAGCAGATGTGTGAATGCCAGGCATCACGGCCGATATGCAGTGTGGGGATTGCTCCGTTGGCAGGTTATTGTTTACAAACAGTCCTGGACATGGTACTGATATTGATCCTTTACTTTCATCCCTTACATCATTCATGTCTTTTTGAAGACAGCCCTGATTGTGACAGGGAAAAGACTGCATTGTACCCTGCAGAATATCCAGGCGTGAAGGTGCATTTGAGTCCTGTAAAACTCCCTGGTATGGAACAGGCAACAGAGCTGGAGTAATCATTTGCCCCGGATCAGCGTGGAGAGGAAGGGTCGCAGAATCTGCAACCCTCGGCTGATTCGGCTCAGACAAGCAAAGGGCAGCAGGCGAACCAATCGGAAAGGTGTCTGTGCATGTTGATGAGAACTGTGGCTGGGCCAATGCAGATGGGTCATTCTGGAAAGATTCTTCGCAGTCAGATCCTGGCACAGGAGGAACACCCAGTTCGGTGTTGAGCATGCTCTCAACAGAGTGCTTTACTTTCACTGGAACTGGGAGAGACAGATTATCTACAGGTGTGCTCAGAGTACTCTGTCCAGCTTGACATTGAGGGAAGGATTTCTGTTCAATGGGTACGTCATCAGATACAGAGAAGTCTGCTCCCTGTTCGAACGAGGAATTGTTTGGTTCCTGTTTGACAGAGAGAAGTGGGAGTTCTGCTAGTTCAGTCAGAGTTTGGTCCTTGGTTGCAATGTCTTCCTCCTTCACCACGTGATCCTCCTGATGCAAATCCAGCTGCGTCTGCGAGTGGAAAATTTTACTACAGCCAGGCTCTCTGCAAGTGAACGTCTTGTAATGTTGGGCTTCGTGATCATAAAGCATGTACGCTTCATGAAACACCCTTCCGCAGTTTGGAAACATGCACTTGGCCTTAAACACCGCGTGTTCTTTCCGGTGCAAGAGAAGCTCAGCGTTGGAGAGGAAGCTGGCTTTGCAGTTCAGCTGTATGCAAATATACGGCCTGACACCGCAGTGCACTTGCAGGTGATCGTTCAGGTGGGTGACGCTGACAAACTGCCGACGGCAGTACTGGCAAACCACCTTCTTGCTTTGCATCTCGAGAAACCGCTTGGCCTCGTCATTGTTTTCATGCGCCTTCACATGGGCTATCAGGTTTCTGAAGTACTTAAAGCCTTTCCGACAATTTGCCACGGGACAAGAGTACTCCTCCACGTTATCTGTTCTGACAGTGGACAGCTCATCTTTGTCCAACACTGGAGCGTCAGCATTATTACAATGTGAAGAGTTCACATGATCCGAGACTTCTTTTGACTTCGGCTTGCAGAGCTGGCTTTCAAGCAATCGCTCTTTTTGCGCGGTGGCATTGGCCGCTGCCATTTTTGAGGCGTTGGCCAATTTCCTGCTAGTTTTCATAGCAGCAAGTCGCTCTTTGCAAGACTGTTTCACGTGCGACGCCACGTGCGGCACCAGCACGTCCTTATTGTCGAAGGATTCCGCACATATGGGGCAGCTGTAAACCCCGTCTTTGACGTGCGTCTGTGCGTGTCGCACGATACGGTGACCGAGAAACTCTTTGTCGCACAAGACACAGTACTGCATGTAGGCCTGCCAATTTCTGAACCGGGCAGAGATAAAACCCTTCTCTCTCAGCTTTTTAATTTCCCTCTTCTTCTTCCTTTCATCAGTCATTTCATTGAGCTCATTTGTTGTATCCCAGAAACACTCCATCTGATCTTTGAGCTCCAGACCTTTGCCCATCTCATCTTCCTCGAGCCCTTCCGGGTTCTCACTGTCGTTCAGCTCGTCGATCGATGACACGATGGATGCCTCCTCTCCCATCAAAGCTAAACAGTGGCGCTTGAGGGTTTTCCAGTCCCAGAATTCTGGATCAAAAGGCCACTGCCTTTTGAACACTAGTAGAAGCTCACAGCGCAGTGAATTAGGAACCGGCAGATTTTCTTCCTCAAACTTCTGGTCCGGCTCATTGTACAGAGTCTCCACAGCATAATAGGAGTCCACTGTAGGCTCCAGGAGGAACTCCGTTAGCTGGCATGCCCGCTTAACTTCCAAGTCAGAGGGCAACAAGCAGGAAATAGTCTTGCAAATAGTTGCCTTAGTGTTTCCGCTTTCCCCAGACTCCATCTGCAGGGCTCTTATGCACATCTCAATGCACACGGGCAGGCCCACATCCTCCAGCTGTTGCAGGAATAGAAAAAAAATACATTAGAAAAATCTGAATTTCGGCATTGCCCCATAAAGCACCATGTAACTCTCAGCTATGCAGGGTGTGTAGTGAACACTGGGTTGGTCCAAAATTGAAAGCCATTAAGTAAACATCCATCCATCCATTTTCCAAACCGCTTATCCTGCTGGGTCACGGGAGGTCCGGAGCCTATCCCGGAAACAATGGGCATGAGGCAGGGAACAACCCAGGATGGGGGGCCAGCCCATCGCAGGGCACACTCACACACCAGTCACTCACACATGCACACCTACAGGCAATTTAGCAAGTCCAATTAGCCTCAGCATGTTTTTGGACTGTGGGGGGAAACCGGAGTACCCGGAGGAAACCCCACGACGACATGGGGAGAACATGCAAACTCCGCACACATGTGACCCAGGCGGAGACTCGAACCCGGGTCCCAGAGGTGTGAGGCAACAGCGCTAACCACTGCACCACCATGCCGCCCCAGAAATACTGCTCTCCTGAGGTTTGAACCAGGGACCTCCTCGATCACAGACAGGGTCATTCAGCGCGTCGCGCCACCATCCATCCTCCGCAAGTAAACATCAAATCTGAAATTACATTTGTAAAAAAATGCTAAAAGAGTGAGCAATATACACTATAGACATATGAGGCTTTTACCTTCTTCTATCCAGCCAAATGGAAACAGTGAGCGACCCACCTCTGACTGGATGACCTTGATGAGAAAGAGGATGTGGTACACGGTCTTGGAGAGCAGGGACATCTGACGACATCTCTCCAGGAACGCCTGTGCTGACAATTCCAGGCGTTTCAGCAGCTTGCTCCAGAAGAGTGTGAGCTCCCTGCAAGGACACGGAGGGCTGTAAGGCTTCATCTGGACAAGCAGTCCATCACTAATGCCCTCAATGAACTTTTCAAAATGTGAGGACAAATGTGGCTGGGAATTCTAAAACTGTGTTCCTCAATCCAGTCCTCGTGGGCAGCCAGACAGTCCACAGTTTTGCTCCCTCCTAACTTCCTGGGAGCTGGGATGGAGCAAAACTGTGGACTGTCAGGTGGTCCCCAAGGACTGGGTTGAGAAACTCTGGACTAAAATGCAAAATGTGAGAAGAGGTGGGTATTTTTGGAAAGATGAGGCGGCAGAGGCAGGGTGGCAGAGGCGGGGCGGCAGAGGCGGGGTGGCAGAGGCGGGGCGGCAGAGGCGGGGCAGGGCGGCAGAGGCGGGGCGGGGCGGCAGAGGCGGGGCGGGGCGGCAGAGGCGGGGCGGGGCGGCAGAGGCGGGGCGGCAGAGGCGGGGCGGGGCGGCAGAGGCGGGGCGGGGCGGCAGAGGCGGGGCAGGGCGGCAGAGGCGGGGCAGGGCGGCAGAGGCGGGGCAGGGCGGCAGAGGCGGGGCGGCAGAGGCGGGGCGGCAGAGGCGGGGCGGCAGAGGCGGGGCGGGGCGGCAGAGGCGGGGCGGGGCGGCAGAGGCGGGGCAGGGCGGCAGAGGCGGGGCAGGGCGGCAGAGGCGGGGCAGGGCGGCAGAGGCGGGGCAGGGCGGCAGAGGCGGGGCGGCAGAGGCGGGGCAGGGCGGCAGAGGCAGGGCTCACTCACCAAGCACAGTACATGTCTCCCTGGAGGAGCTGCCTCATGAGGAAGGCAGAGCAAAGGCCCAGGGCTCCCTTCTCGTCCCCCTCTGACTCCAGGTTACAGATCATCTCCAAAGCATCCCTGCAGTCCACCTGGGAGAGCTGCGAAAATGAGGGCCACTGTCAGTGAAACGGAGGCACCTGCACTGTGCTCAGACACACAGTCAACAGGTTAACAAAGCTTTCAAAAACAAATAAGGCAGAAAAGTCCAGGGCCTGCGTTACATAGGAGTCCCAGATCTCAGTGGGCAGCATATGTTCATGTTTTCTGACACAGAGTACATGGGAAAGCATGAGGCTGCATCACCAAACTGCAAAGGAATGTCATTTAACTCTGTATCTCGCCCTCTGGTGGACAAGGCCATTAATTACACCACCACAAAGGTTCTATTCAGATACAACTTACCAAATCTTAAAATAGTTTTGTCTATATAATAAACTTATATTATTCATACCCAAATAAATTAAGAGCAGCACTCAAGCATTTTATTCTTTGAACTTTGAGCTCAGATCCAGGACAAGTGGGGGGGGGGGGGGGTCAGTGGAATGTGTCCTGTGGGTGGGGAGGGGGGGTTCCTCTGATCTTCCTTCCTGAATGACGAGCTCACCTCCTGCATCAGCTGGTCCCGCGAGGCCACGGCGCACAGACAGACCAGGTAGGTCTGTTTGAAGTGGCCCTTCCCCTCGAACCCGGGGTATTCAGCGCACACCTTGGCCAGCAGGGCAGCCATTTCCATGCGGTTCTCCTTCACGAGGTGCTTCACCCGCATTTCCAGCAGCACAGGACCCTCTGCTGCTAGAAGCTCTTGGACTGGGGAAATCCGGGAGGGGTGGGGGGGGGGGGTTCAGTGGATCACCAAATAAAACCAACACAGTGCTGAGCAACACAATGCAGGTGACAATACCTGAAGGTCAGAGCACAAGGTGGGCAAATGCATCACACAGCTCTGTCCCAGTTTATTAACTTTTTACTTTATTATTTTTACCTTTGCTTGTTTCAGGCGCCTCCTTGGACACGATGCTCTGCAGCGTGGCATTGGTCCATGGGCCACTCTCCTGCGCCAGCACGGACAGCATGCGCAGCTGCGAGACGCCACTCTGCTGCAGCAGACCGTCCGCTGCCTGTGGACAGGAGAGACGAGGAGTCAGCAGCCTCCTCCAATAGGGAGGCCACTTTAAATAGGACACCTGGAAGGTGCCCGCTTACACCACTGCTGGGACGCCTGAGGATGGCGTAACCCTGTGCAGCTCGGCGGGTCAGGGCGCCGTGCCAGTGATCGGAAGGTTGCCGGCTCAAATCCAGAGTGACGTCACCACAGGATACCCTGAGCAAAGTCCTTAACCCCAGCTGCTCCGGGGACTGGGTGACCCCGCTAAGATCTGGGAATGTCAGGGGCGCTGCGAAGCCTGCCCTCAATCACGCCAGGGATACGGAAGGAAACAGCAGCCTTCCGTTGCCGCCAAACAAGCAGAGTGTACCTCCTTTCATTTCTCTCTACATAAAGAGACAGCAGGCCAGGGTTACAGGGCAAAATGACGACTCTTACCACCAGCATGAGCGCGAAACCCTGTAAAACTGTATATGAACAAGAAATCCTGTCAATCCTACAGAAGGTCTTTGCAGCTGTAAGTGCTGCAACACTAATACTACACATCGTCTCACCAGTGAAAGCCACCGCCTTCCGTTACACATCTACCAAAACTGCAGGGTGCCGGAAGAAGCAGGAGGGACCATCTACACAGCACCCACACGAGACGTGCAAGCCCCAGGGCGTGCAGGGTCAGTGCCGGAAGAAGCAGGAGGGACCATCTACACAGCACCGACACGAGAGATGTGCAAGCCCCAGGGTGTGTGCGGGAAGAGCCTAAGTGCTCCTGAACATCCAGCTATAGCATGAAATAAACACACTCCAGACGTAACAAAGAGTGAGAATGTACGCTAATCACTATGTCAAGAAATGAACCCCAAACCAATACCGTGACAAACCCTCAGCCAAACAGTAACAAGCCGTCACACTACGCTAATTTAAGAACTTCTAATGCAGCTACCAACTAATTAAACAAACATGATTTTTATCCTGCCGATGAAGACGCTCCAGGAATGATAATGGCAGAGGCATGCGGTGATGTTACCTGCACAGAGACTTGGACGTCCTTCCACAGGGCGACGGGCACGGGCTCCGGCAGCGAAAGCAGCAGCTCCACGCAGCTCCTGCACAGCCAGTGGGGGTCACAGTCAGTGCACGTGTCACATCACATGGCACCAGTATGGAGCCTCGCAGCCAGGGGTGGCGGGGGTGGAAAGGAATCACCCTGACGGGGGCCATGTGGGGACAAGGGACAGGCATGGGGGGTCCAGGAGGCAGGGGGGGCACCGGGAGGCTAGACGGGCACCACCGCCGACAGGCGGCCCACGTGTCACCTCAAACTGCAGGGCAGCAGAGGGCAGCTAAAGGCCAGTGTAGCTGTAACCCAGCCACCGCCAGCCGAGGGGGCGCTGTGATCACAACCATTCCTGTGTCCTAAACAGCACCATTAAAAACAGCAGCGCTCTCTACATGCACACAACAGAACTAAAATATGCATGACTTCATTTTTATACAGCATCCCTCATAAAACGGGAGATGGGCAAGACCCGGGATGGGAATATCCGGTTTGCAGCATCGTAAAAATCTCCCTTAAAATGCACTCTCAGGCCTGTGCGCGCAGTAATTCGGGAAGGGAGGCCAAAGAAAATTCCATGGGACGCTTATTTTTTCAATCCCAAGATCCATGCGCCATAATCAGCCATGAAAATTGTGATTAAGTACCGTGACGTGCAGTCCGTCTGAAACTCATGCATTTAAAAGTCGTTCCTGTTAATTTATCACTCAGTAAACAGCCACACTAAAGCATATCGGTTGGGGGGGGGAGACAGGCTCTATTTAATTTATGCCTCCTGGTCACTCCTGCCAGTAGATATTCCTGAAGATGAGATAAATGGCCACAAATCAGGAGTAATTATGAGGGACGGGCCTGTCACCCGTCACCCCGCTTTGTCTCGGACACAGAGCGAGCAGCCGGACATCGTTTCATCTCCCGCTCCGACTCGGCACCTCTGCCTCCATTTGCCGGCCTGCCTTCATCTGCTGGCCTGCCTCCATTTCGCTGTGCTTCATTATATCACCGCAAGGACAGAGGAGGGATGATGGAGATGTCTAATGAGCGCCGCTGCCGTCCGCGCCTCCTTGTCCCAGCCCCGGGCATACTCCCCTCCCCCATCTCCTCCTTAACACACACATCCCCTTTCACCAGAAGCCCACTCCCCCACATTTCTGATCATTTTAAAGCCAGACTTTACCCCTTCTGCTACTGGGTGGGCGGATCGCAAAATGACTTTTCTCCCGCCGTACATTTTTGCCGGTTTCGTGTCTTCTTGAGAAACACAGCACACTGTGCAGTGCTCACTGACCTTGCCGGGCAGGTCGCAGGTCATTACACTGCACTCTGACCATCTCCGCAGAGACCCTGAGCAGGACCCCGTATGTCAAATCCCAGGTGTGGCGAGATGCTCCCAGAGCCCGTCTCCATGACTTCATTTGCCCACATTACTTCCGAAATATAAACTTGATGAAATCGAACACACACAAAGGACACATTCCACTCCTAATGTTGTTAGAAAACTATTTCCTTGGGAGATGGGCATCTACAGCAGGGCTTCTCATTTCTGCTCCTGGAGATCCATCATCCTGCAGAGCTTAGCCTCTACCTCTAATACTAAGATGCGACTGAAGGACCTGACTATCTGTATCGGGGGTGTTAAATTAGGGCTGTGCCTAAGCTCTGCGGGGGACTGGGGGTGTAGACCATCACGAGCAGGAATGAGCAGCCCTGGTCTCCAGTGTGTGTGTTCAGTGTGTCTTAGTGCTCTCTCAGACACACCATTCCCCTGGTTGACAAACAAGCTTCTTGGTACAAATCTAGCTGCGTATGATGTGGAAATCACCCAAGTTACCCTTTAACCAGGCGCTGCCTACGAAAACACCCGGCTGAACAGGGTAAAACAAAGAGCTCGTAAAAAATCAAAACAACCCCCAAACACATCTTGCGTTTGTACTGACTGTAATTTTGCCCATTTCTCTGGCATCCTCTTAAGCAGAAATGGCCAGCAGAGGGCATGTTGGTTAAAGACGAGGAACCCATGATTTCAACACAAAGCATTAAAGTCATTTTAGCAGTACAGCAACATAAACTGACAGCGTCGTTAGTTACCGAAATCCACAACAACCACGGCGCTAACGATGACGATAAACATACAGGGAGTTCGCAGTTTCTGCTCGCGCGCCTTGATTTAAAGCGACGGGCTGGTTTAGGTATATGTTAGGGATACACTCACAGCGTGAGGCGCTCAAGAACCAGCTGAACGTTCTCGCACTGCATGGAGAGGCAGGCCGCGGCACGGGCGTAGCTCACGAGGGCCGTGGTGTACACCTGCACCAGGGGCAGTGGGTCCTCCTCCATCCGCCATCGGCTTGCGTACTCCAGCAGCGTCTGTCGGGGAGGCAGAGAGAGAGAGGGGGCAGAGAGAGAGAGGCAGAGAGGGGGGGGGGCAGAGAGAGAGAGAGAGAGATTTACAACCCCCCCAAACAGTGTCATTACCAGCCTGTCATTCTATGTTCCGTCCTTGAGTGAACAGCAGATACAGATAAACGGACCACCATCACTGACAACCCCGTAATAAATCACTGCACCCTACTCTTAAAATATTACCTCAGACTAATATTTCTAGCACATACTAAGGCTGAGAACTAAAACGAAGAACTACCCGAAACGGTTCCAGAAAGATCTGTGAAATTACCCATGACCCTCCTGATATCCCAGTTTGGTTCTGCTCACTTCATTCACCTCAAACCACAAGCCTCTGTCTCACTTCTCAGTGAAAGCAGATTAAAAAAAATAAACAAACATTTTTTTCCAAATAAAACATTGAATGCGACGGCCACGGGATTCTAGACAGGAGCTGCCAAAGCACCGCCAATAAAGGGGGAAGAGAGCTGCGAAGTTCCAGGTTTTCCCAAGGAGTCCGGATGACTGATCTGTTCAGACGACTCAGCTGTAACACGGTGACCTTCCCAGCCGGCCGTTCGGGGAGGAAGCGGGTAAGCAGTGTAGCAGAAACCACTGCAGAATAACGGACCCAGAAGGTCCAAGACGAGACGCACGACGCGTAGGCAGGACCAGGTACCCTGATGCAGTCAACCCAAGGCGGTATAAGGCTCACTGCACCAGTGACGGAGCACAGAGGCAATGCAGAGCGACATTACCGCTGAGAACCCCACATCCCAAAAGGGCCTTGACAGAGTCCCGTCTCTCGCATCTCTGTACTTCGGATCAATACGAGACAGGCGTGCTGTCAGAAGGGGAAGCAACAGTAAATGGAAGCAATTACTAAAGCAGGACCACTGCACTGGCTTCTTCTGGAGCCTCTGCAGAGTTTCCTCCTCCTCAGGCTGAAAGCCTCTGAGCAGGATATCGGTCACCAAGAAATCCCCCTGTCAGGCGCTCACGGCCATCAGACACGGGCAATCTGCCACGGCGCCGCCCCGCTGGCTGAGAGGGAAGGTGCACCCCCCCCACCATAATGATGTTCTGCAGGGAAGGTTGCAGGGAACCAGGTGTTCTGCAAACAGCTTCTGCAGCTGGTCCAGGATCTGCTCTTAACCGTGGAGGAGACGGAGGGCATGAGGGCGGATAATTACATGGTGGGAGGGGGGTGGGCAGGTAGGGCTTTCCTACACGCTCCAAATTCACCTCTGCTTCACTGGTATACCGCTATATTAAAAGCGCAGGAACTCACAGTCAGACGTACATTAAATGTGACACAATGTTTCTCCTCCAGACAGCCTGACCGTTTTAAAAAGACGCGTCACCAGATAGCTGTGGCCTGTCACAAATGTCAGGGGTCACCCTCGACCCCCGAGCAGCAGCTGGGGGCTGCAGCCTCCTCAGCAACCACAGAAACTCACGGCCCCTCGGCTGAAGCCAGACGCTGTGGTGGCGTCACATGACCTGAGAAGACATGGTACCCCTGCCAGGCTTTGCGGGCGACGCAGCGGCTTACAAAGCGGCGGAGTCATCCTCATGTAGCCTTATACTGCACTGCAAGCAGGATCCATCTCCGGCAGGAAGAGCTACACAAACGACGCATACAGCAAACAGAAAGTGACCCATCGATTTACTGCACATACACAATCAATTCAGGCACGTAGCGCAGAGAGAAAGAGATTAAATCAAGGTCGTCGATGGAAAATGAATGTGAACCTCTAGAATAACAACTTCTTGAAAAAGAGGGTAACTGGAGAGAGGTGCTCTGATTGATTCGGGGTGGGGTTTGTCTATGCCGGCTGTAAATACAATCGTGGGCATCTGCTCTTCACAATGGAAGCCAAGAGCAATAGCACCAATCAACAGATTTCTGAGAACTTCAGCAGAAGAACCACAGAAGCACAAGACTGCTATGGGTTAAAGGAGAAGGTCTAGACCTGCGACTATGTTACAGTTCTCAGTCAGGCAGATAAGTTAGCAAATGGAAAAATTTAGCACCGTCGCTCCTCTCCTTAGGAGAGGGCATCCTGCAAAGGTCAAAGGTCAAAGCAAGGGCACGGCAGACTCCAACAAGTGACAAGGATCCCCAGGGTGACAGCTAAGCATCTCTGAGCATCTCTTGCCCTGGATAATGTCTGTGCTCATAAGTGCATCATACGAAAGAAAAAGAAAGAAAAGAAAGAAAAGAGAGAGAAGAGTGCTGTTGATGGGACGTAACTAGATCTCCGATATCACAGTGCTGCCCATCTCAGGCTTGCTAAAGACCATGTTTAAAGAACTAAAGAGAAAAGACAACGGAAAATATTTGGACTTCTTGGGAAATGAACAAAGTGTTATGTTTGGAGAAAAGAAAAAAAATAGGACTCGACATACCGGAACTTTCTCTCTGCTATGCAGCATGGTGATCAAGGGGCTGGTGGTACCCAAAGAATATCAGGGCTTCTATCTTCGTCTAAATCCCAATAGCCGGGCAGTACAATAAAACAATAATACAAATAACAGAGGAGTGCGAGAGAGTCCCGAACTCATTCCCACTGAAGTGCTGCACCATAGTCAAAAGCAGTCTGCAGAAGCTAGACAAACAGCTTGGTATAGATACCTCCTAACCCCAGTGTGGGTCTGATCAGCAGCCAAAGAAGCGTGTTGTTGAGGTTACAGTTAATAACCTCAACTAACAATGCTGGTTGCTAAACATTGGAGTTTACATATTTTTTTCCCCATCAATGACAGTCACTGCTTTAGCAATTTCTTCAATATAGCTAAAACGATGTGAAAAGCCATAAGGAAATACATAAAATCGGAGATCAGGTCACATTATAGCAGCATAAATCCAGGTACGAGGTAATCTGGATCACTTTTCCCCAAACTGCATTTATTTCAGTCAGTCAAGCACATGTTGAAATGGTTCAGCTTTAACAAGCTTTAGTCTTTCATTTTTTTCCCACACCCGAAATATGGGGAGGGTGAACTCTAATTCACCAGGAGTCTCTGTGCGTCGAGGACACGACAGTGCGAGTATCTCACGGAGACGGGCACCGGAATAGAAATAATATAAATCCCAAACGCACATCCTACATGAAGACATCCCTCCTGCAACTCCCATGATGCAGTTAGTAAAGGAGAAGACGAACGCCGCACAACAGCCGGCCACTGGGGGTGCAAGGTCATGCATATTCATCGAGGTGCAATAAGCGGCCAGGAGCAGCGGGGCGTCTAAAATATATTTGGTCAACCAGGGCCCCCTCCTGGACGCAGGGGGTGAAGGGGAAAGGCAAGCTAACGTGATGTGTGTGGCTACAGGGAGCTTGGTGGGGCTGGGGGGCCGGGGGTCCATCTGCGCCTCTACACAAGCTCACACGACAGCTGAGAATCTCCAGAGGATCATCCTACCCAATAAGCAGCCGCAGCAAAAGGACGAGTGTCTTCGATCTCGTTGCTCTGATACAACTCGACCTACATCTCCTCTACCCTCCTGACCCCCCGATTCCATGTCCTGGGGTAACACCAGAGACACGCACCTGTCTCACACGGAAGTGAGATGAATTGTTGTTTACTAGCACCACAGCATTCCGGAGTGGGATGAGGATAGGGAGCCGGGAATCGCAGTTCTATGCACCCCTGCAGCTCTGCTAACACCCGGCTGCTTCCTCTGCCATGACCGGCTTGCTCCCACCACCCAAGTCTCTGAAATGCCCCTTAACACCTTAAAACCCCTCATACAGGTTTTCAGTTTGCCTTACATAACGTCAGCTACAGCACTTTGGACGTACCTCAGCTAAAAGCTGGAGCCTTGAACTCCGTTCGCATTGGAAGCTCCCTTTGGGGCGCCATCATCCCTCCAGCTTGTGTACGAGACGCAGTCCTGCTTGCATATCTGCTGATGCTACCAGCTGTGATTTTTTTTACCCAATGGAAAGCGGGACATAAACCCAGCCTTAAACGATCAGCCTGGAAGCCATCCAAAGATCATCCTGACATTTCCGAGGCTCTCTCCCAAATGCCTGGCGACCCACGCAGCTTGTACGTATACAGAGCGAGACTCTGCTGGGGCAAGAGCTCAGCGGCCCGTCAAAAGCCTGGAGCGACATGGCAAGCCCCAGAGACAAGAGGACGGGCCCCGGGGCCACCTCACCAGGAGACAAAAGGGGCCCAATGCTGGCACACTCTTCCAACACGTGGCACCCTTCACAAAGTCCAAGCAGACCGAACGCCACATTCTGCAAAAGTTACGCCCCTCAAATCAGAGTTAGTCTCTGGTGCAGGAAAAAAAGGGGGGTTCACTGGTGCAGGTATCCTCAACGATGACCTAATAGTCTGTGAATCCCCATTAAAAATAGCAGTAAGAATAACTGACAGCCATCTATTTAGGTGTCCAGCCTTCAAGGCAGATGGTCACCATCAAAGCCTGGACCAGGTCTGTCTGCCTGAAAGACTTTAACAAAAAGAGAAAACTAGGAAAATCCATGTTTCACGGGAGGGGTGACATTTACATTCATCTTTCTGACCTTTTCATTCAAAGTGACAGACAGTAGATCTGAACCCACAACCTTTGTGTTGTCACTGCAACTCTCTATTTGATGAGCTACAGGAACAGCAAGGATGGCGACACCGATATCCAAACATAAACAAGGGGCCCGACATCCACACATATGCAATTTTCCACCTTATAAATCATATCCAGCTAATCCCACTGGTCTGTCAAGCCTTCCGATTCCCAGCCAAGACATTACATTTCACCCATCAGACCAACAGCCTGCCTGAAGGAGCAGAGCAGACCAACATGGAACAAGCATAACATCTTTCTTTTACCTAGGCAGTGCTGGAGAGTGTCAAAGCCTAGCAAACACACTATAGCACTAACCCCTCTGCATGTTAAACACACAACGTTTTATAGCCTCTCCAATCCCAGTCGCTGTCAGCGGTGGCGCGCCGTTAGACCGAGGGCCAAAGAAGTGTGTTCTGCCTCACAGTGATCCTGGGTGCGTTCCCCGCTCTGGAAATCTGTGCGTTTTTCCAACAGACTTTCCATGCCCCACAGCAACAATGCAGACATATAAAATGGCATCTAAAAGAATGTTATTGTTTTGGGAAACACGGCTGGTGGCAGATCACTACCATTCATACCGGTATGTGGACCTAGTGACTGGAAGCACAAAGTTTTACCTAATTAGAGATCAGTTCTGGTTTGAGGCCAGACACCTAACAACATTAACACCAGAGAGGAATTCAAAATTAGATACCAACAAGCCAGAACAACAACAACACCAAAAACACTTTTCAACAATTATGAGGATCCCCACACGTCCTGAGGCAGTCGTTTCTGGAAGCTGTTAACGCAAAACACCGCCCGGAGATCTCTCGGGGCCCACTTGAGGTTCTGATGTTGTTGTTCATCTCCATTATTATCACCATCCTCCCCACCCGATGGGACACATTCGTTTGCATCTTCTGTTGGCACCTGAACAGGAAACCACAGCACGTGAGCGATTGCCATGGGATTTACAGTCACAAGCAAAACATACCTTCAGAATACATCCAGGCTTGCATCCTCCCCCAGACTCTCATGGATTTCAGAGAAAAATTTTAATCTGCTTCATTTTACAGCCTCTTAACTACAGAAACAGCTTTCATTTTTGCAAAGTAACCATTTGCACAGAAAGAACAAAAATTAAATAGGGAGAATGTATAATTTGTTGACAAATACATACATTTACCATATATTTGCCATGACAATTATTCAGAAAACATTTAAACCATTACAGAAACCGCAACACATACAACTTGATACTTATATACTCCATATCTACAGTATGAACTGTACTTTTACAAAAAGATTACTCTCTCCAAGGAAACCGCAGGCGTTAGAACAACAAACACAACTACGATTTTACAGTCAAATATTAATCATTGGAAAATGCTTCGCTTTCAGTAATAGAAGCAACTTGCCTCTGGAAAGCCAGTCAGTTTTTATCACCTGCGGCTGAAGAAATGACCGATTAATCACGACGAAACTCTGGCAGCGAGAAATCGTAACTGAGAAATCGGGTGGGAGCAGCGCAAAATAGGTTATTAAAGCAGACACTGTGCACGGCACCGGGGGCGAGCTTCACCCCGCCTCGGAGACGCACCGATTTACCCCCGTTCATTCACGGCGACCTCCAACAAAAGGAGCTGCGCCTCCCAACGCCGCCAGACGCCCGGGGAGAGACCCCCCCCTCCAGCTCCAAAGGCTGCTGAAACCCCCGTCCCGTCATTAACTGGCCGCATCGCCCGTTCTGATCCCGGCAAGTCGGCAGATCAGCCGCAGATCCGCAGCCTAACAATGACCGCAAGGGTCCGGCCGCCATAAATTATCCACTGGCGGACAGCGATGCACGGCGCAGTCAAGAAAAATAATTAAAAAAACACACATAAAACAGCCGCAAGGGCCCGAGGAGCCGTGCGGGGCTCCGCGGCGGCACCGTCACAAAGCGCCGGTTAATTTCATGTGCAAAAGGTGGTGAAGTTCAGGGCGCCGGAGATTCCCGGTAATGATCGCCGGGGGACCTCGCAGTGCGGATGCAGCCCCGACGCGCACCAACACCGGCATGACATTGCTGGGGACAGAGCCGGAGCGCCTGACATGACAATGAAGGATGAACATCCCTCGGCAGCAGCAGGGGTCTCCTCGCTCGGCTCCGTAAAGCGCCGCAGCCTCGGCGAAGCGGCGTTAGCCAGCGGGCTACGGGGAGACAACAAGCCAGTCCTGAGGAAATCTGGCGAGACGCACTACCCCGAGCCGCGGGACGCGCGTCCTGCTGCCGACACAAAGGAGCGCTCGGATGCTCCTGCAAAGACGCCGCTCACTCAGCGGTCGGTCCGATCTCACACCGACACCGTTCGTGAGGCTTTATTTTGAAATCGCCCCGATGCTCATCGAGCTTTAGAAATAAGTGACTGACCTGGCAGAACTCCTGGCAGTATTGGGATGCGGACTGCACCGGCGACTGCGTGCTGCTCTTCAGCGCAGCGGCCAGCCCCTGCAGCCGCCCTCCGAGAGCCGCCACCGCCGCGCTGGCGCCGCTCTGTGCGCTACGATCATGTTCGGCCTCCTCGTCCGCCATCTTCACACCCAACTCCGCCGCGTACGCACATAGCCTCACGTGACCGGGCCCGCACACGTACGACTACGCACGCGGCGTCACGTGACGTCGGGTTGTTAAGGCTCGCTCGCTCAATGAACAGATCCGATCAGCTGTAAATGGCGCTGCGGCGACAGCCCGGTCTGCGCATAGCCGCGGGCAGGCGTGAGTCTTTCGGCGTACGGTTATTTTTATGCTGAACGTGAAAATTAAACGCCTTTACAGTTTCTTATCATTTTGCGAGAATATTGCATGGATTTTCCTCCTTTATATATGTTGAAGAAATAGAGTAATATTTCGGTGTTTTCTGCATTCGCATTAATTTGCATTAGCGCTATCGGCCAGCGAATGACGTATTTCGGACTGCATAGCCTTTCATTAGAAAAGGGCAAAAATCCCCACTGTAGATGGCAGAAGGACTGGAAAATGCGCAGCGCCGACACGTGGACATAATGGAGACTGCACAGTTCTCCGGTGTTTTTTTTTCTATTTGCACCTCATTAATTGACATTATATATATATTATTAGAGACGTTTTATGTGCTCTGTAAAAAGTTACAGATTTTACACTAGTGTTTTGTTTCTTTATACTTATGTTTGTAAATCCCTAGTGTTTTGTAGAGCCTTATGGGTAATGCTTGCATTTTCATTATATGTGACCGAGGACATCTGTCGTACGAAAATATGAAGCCAAAATTGTATTGGAAAAAACATCGTCATTTAAAAGTGAACTGCAAGATAGCTTTCGACAAATGTTTGCAAAAATGTTATAGCGCCCCCAGGTGGGTAGTGCTGTTACCTCATGTACATAGCTAGGGCTGGGGTTTGTACATCGTGTCTCAGCCCTGCGTGTGTGCTGCGTGTATAAGTGCACGAAGTGTATGTGTGCTGTGAGAGCCTAGCATCCTCCTCCTGTCTAGGCTTGTAGATAGTGGTTATAGAATAATTGCAGTATTTGGCACACATTTGCAGGAAACTTGCAAAGAATTGGTGTTTTATTTCAAACAAATATAATTCTAAACGTGCCATAACATTAGAGCATATTACATTAAAATGTGAGAAAATGTCCAAAGTAGGTGGATGTGTTTTGCATCTCACAGAAGAATGTCCATTTGAAAGAATTTTTGAGAAGTTGGATAAGCTGAATGGCTACGTCAATAAACTTCATTCTATTTCTTTCATTCGTTATTTCTTTCACATTTCATTCCGTGATTTTCCAGCATATCCTGAATATCTGTTGACTTTTGATCTTTGTAAGGCAGAGAGTGTCATTTTCATGATACAATGAGATGGCAGATTCCTTCCGATTGACTTTTATGTAGCTGTAATTTGAGTGCATTCTTGACAGGAAGTAATCTTTCGTACTTCTCTGTTGCTTCGCAATAATGAACACCATGTCGAGAACATGGAGTGTCATCCTAACTCTCCCTATCTTTTGGGGAAATACTCCCATCCAACATGTACTGCGTAAACTTGACTCACTCTTTAAATGTGCTTTGAACCAACAATGGTATGACCCTTGTTTCTTTATAAGTCAGTTTCAGGTAGGTGAACTAAAGTGACGCATGAATACTTTAGTAAGCCCTTCACCCTTTTAAATGAGGATATCTGCATTGTTTGCATGGCAGGTATGTCAGCTGTGGGACTGCAAGAGAAGGAGAGTTTTGCCAGAGATAGGAAATCCATCCCCCTCGTTTGGAGCTCAGCTGTAAGGCTTTTGAATATGAAGAAGTGTACCGTGTATCATTTTGATTTTGTACTCCTTCACTCATGTTCCTGGCTAAGGCTGAAATGATTCATCGAGTAACTCGAATAACTCGATTACAAAAAATCCTCGATGCAAATTCTTTGCTTCGATGCTTCGTGTAATCCGCATGACTATGTACTGCTTAGTGATCAGCGTGTTTCACCCGGAGGATTATTACTGTCGCACAGTGTGCTTACGCTGCATTACGTGTAGTAGGTTTGATTTGATGGCGCGATGGAGGAAGACAGGGAAAATAGTGAGGAAAGTCAGAGAAGAAGAAAAATGTCTAGAGTTTGGGACCATTTCAAACAAAAGAAAAGTGAAAATACTGTACAGTGTGTCCATTGTAAAACCGAATTAGCTTACCACCATAGCACAACGTCAATGATTCAACATCTCCACAGAAAGCACCCAGTCTATGCATCCAGTCCACAGAGCGGTACCGGTACAAGGTAAGCGCGAGCGTTTCACTCACATTCGCGGCTAAAATAGACCTGCGATAGAAACAAATTTATGGGCATATGTGTGAATAAAAAACTTGCAACTTGCAGCAGGCTGACAGCAGCCGTACGTCACACTTTGTCACAGTGATACCTGCAGCTAGCATGCAGGGGTGAGTCTAAAGGGGAGCATGGGGCGTACTCAGCTAGATCTGTTTCAAGGGTTTAGTAATATTATTTTACAGATTTAGATTAATATGAATAATATTACATAATTATAATAACATTAATAATATGATATAAATAGCAAAGTGTTTGCTGTGTGTTCCGGCGACATGTACATCATTTTAAGAGACCCGTCTATTTTTACTTTTTTGAATAGTTACTATTGCTCTTTAATAAGACAAAAGTATTTCTTATCCGATTACTCGATTAATTGATGGAATAATCGATAGAATACTCGATCACTAAAATAATCGATAACTGCAGCCCTATTCCTGGCCCTCCAACAGCGTGCGGCTTAGTGGGCTAAGCCTCTCTGCCTGTAATCAGAAGTTTGCTGGTCCAACCTTGGTCTCAGCACATTTGTGGGCCTTTGAGCAAGGCCCTTAACCCTCAGCTCCCTAAGTGGCTGAATTTTGTGGCCAGCTTGCTCTCTGTTATATTAGGAGTGGGGACCCTGATTCACGTAGAGCCGCTGTGGGTTTTTGGGATGACTTCTCAATTGGCCAATAACAGTGGGTCCCCAGGATCAGAGTGGAGAGCTGCCGTTATATTATTGGCTGATTGAGAGGTGATCCCCAAAACCCGCAGCAGCTCTCCATGGAACAGGTCCCCCACCACTTCATTATATGCTTGTGAATTCCATGCACTGCTTGAAGGGGTTTTGAATGGAACACGCCATTCATCCATCATGACAAACATGCTCTAATTACCTGTGAAAGAAAGGATGTCCACTTATTCATTCCATGCCACCGATTCCATCCATTCATTATTTTCATTGTTTATGGAGGTAAGACTTCAAATGTTCGTTGTATAAGAATGGATTGACACAGTTGCAAATGAAGACCTGTTGTTTTGATTATATTGGAATTGGCTGTGTCATGATGATTCCCTGCTGCAAGTTTCCATTTCTCATTACTTTCATCTGATCCAGCCGTGGTAGATTCTTCTGAATCATTATCGGCATCATTACAAACTCAGGATGATCAAGGTTTTCGGTCTCAGAACTTCCATTAAACTCTAAAACGTCCTGCTTGCCGCTAATCTCCATTAAAAAGCTCTTCAGGAAAAATTAAGGTTTTCCCAGCTATTCATACCTTCACTTATTAGCAAAAGTGTAATTAAAATCATTCAAAATATAAATGAGTTCAATAACACTAAAGATGAATCAAAGATGTTTTATTTTGGACTTCATATGTACACGTTCAAACGTCTGCAGGTCAAAATGTCCAACAGCATGTTTGTGTGAAAGGACTCCACATCACCTCGTGACTCCAGATGAGAAAAGGGAATAAAAAAAAAAACTCCGAAATAAACAAACCATAACTATCATGTTCCAAAGACAGATAAGAGTCAAAATGACCATTAGCATGATATGAGTGCACAGTGGGGTCAGTTCTCCATTCAGAAGCCTGTGCAGTTATACAGTAAGTCCAGAATCCTTTTGCAGTATTAAGAACCCACTAAGTAAAATAAAAGAATCTAAGCAATGAAATAAATGGAAGAATTCAATGCTGGAGTCACCTTTGTAAATCATAGTGTTTTGTAGATCTAAGCGGCCTAGTTTGATGTTCTGAGCTGTATGTACAACCTGCTTCCTAAGCATCTGGATCGAATGAGCCACTTTAAAGAAGCTCACCTGCACTTTATGCTTAAACAGGAAACGCGAACAAACAACCTTTATGTAATTAGTTATTTACTGAAGCAGTTCAGGTAGCATGTCTCCCGGAAGCATCTGCCGTAAAACTCCACCCCACATGTGTGCTCAGCGAAGCAGATTTTCAAGAACAGCGGTATTATGTTGTTCTCCTGGCTAAAGTCCACAGTTAAAACAACTTAACTAAGCTGCATTTACTGTGTCTGGATATTTACCTTTAAAAACAACCACGTAGGTCACTGTTAGCTTAGCAGTAGTGATGCGTGCCCTATGTTGCCTGGATACCATTGAGAAGCCTTCATGGCGCTAAGAGGTGTGTGGTTGCGCAAGATGAATATGACCCGTCTTATGGAAGTGCGGCCCAGCGATGTGGGAGGAGCTTGGCGTTCGTGACAGACGCGACAGTGCCACTTCAGGCTGTTACTAAATGAACCCTGGTCGCACTGGGAAACAGACCTGGCACTGGAGACAACGCTTTGCAAGTCCTTAAAACTCAAGCAATTGATACTTAATCTAAAATTAATTGAGTGTTGAGTGAATTGTTAATCGAATTGTGTGGATCTTTAACTCCTTCAGTAGTATGGTATGTACCTAACAGATATGTGAATCTGAGTGGAAGTCTTTCGATATGTTGCATGCACTGCCCACATTTGGGTAACACATGTGACAGAAATGCATCCCTTGTTGTGTTTGGTAGATTTCCACTAATAAGGCATTTTGATATCACCTGGCCTCAGTTGCTTTGGAAACCGCAGCTATCATTGATTGAGCCCTTGGCTGTTACAGGAAAGAGATTACACTTGAATGGCTTAAAAGCAAGAAAGTAAATGCCCTTTAATGGTTCAGTCAGCATCAGGATTAGAATCCTACTAATATGTTGTCTAGAAACCATCTTGTTCTGGAAAGCGTCTAAGCATATTCGCCAAGTGGAGTTTTAGAATTTGTACCAAACCTATAGGAAAAGCTGGGGGAGTTACCCAAATCACATGCAGCTCTGAGCGCTATTGAAGATAAATAATGGATTGAAGGACCAGGATTTATAAGCAGTCACCATATTACACACAAATAACCCAACAACAACAACAACAACAAATTTATTTTTATATAGCGCATTATCACAACATTACATTGTCTCAAAGCGCTTTACAGTATCCTCACCCAAAGCCCCCAGTGAGTAAGCCATAGGCGACAGTGGCAAGGAAAAACTCCCTAGAAGGAAGAAACCTTGAGAGGGACCAGACTCAAAGGGGAAGCCCATCCTCCAGGGGCCGGCAGGGATAGTCAACCCAACTCTCTTGGATGTTCATTGCATTGTTGCAGCTGCATTAAATTACGTACCTTCCATGTCAAAATGCACATTTCCTCCAGTCTAACATCTGCACTGAACCATGTTTCGTAATTTTCCTCTTAAGTTCCTTTTAAGTTACAGCAATGTCAGTATATATGTAGAAAAACATTTTTCTTAGAAAGTATTTTACTAATATAAATTAATTTGTACATATATTATAATGGACAATGTCGGGTCTGAATACTTTTTCAAGGCACTGTATCTGAAAATACACTGCAGAAGAACATATGTCACTGTTATTATAATTGTGAACAGAAAAGATTTTAAATAACTTAAATGTACTTCTTCGGTTGGGATAAGTATTTTTTTTGTATAAAAAAATCCTTTAGTTGAGTTAGAAGGTAACTATGCTATTATTGATATACATATACATGCATTTCACCATCACGTTGAACCCTGAAGGAGACAAGCTTTATATTATTGCCAGCAACGTCTCTGACTTGCAGCTCAACAGGACATAGAAATGTAGGAAGATGAAGTGACACGAACGGATGCAGAGCTGCATCATTTTATAACACATGCTCAGTGAACACGCTGAATCCTAAAACATGGCCGAGTTTCTAGCTATTTAGCAAGAGAGGCGTGTTTAATGGGTGTGTCTCCTTTCTAGAACGTATAAACGTTTCGCATTTCAGTCTGAATCCTCAGCGAATGACTGGCTCGCAAATAAACAGCGTATTCGTGCCTAGAACGGCTTGATGGTTCATTACATGGAGGAAATTCTTGTAGGAAGCTCAGGTCTGAGACGAATGAGGTTTCATTTGAGTGTCTCCAAACACTCATTCCCAGTAAAATTAAATGGCTTACACAGCTGCATCCTTAGGAAATTGTCTAATCTGATTATTATTATTTTTTTTAAAATCTCAAATCACCACTTTCCGGTAATGCCTCAGGACAGCAGGACTGCAGCTGGTGTTGTGGTCAATAGGATAATAGGTAAATGTTTCATTCCCTTTGGACCAACGTACTGGTTAAGCTACCAAAATGAAAACAATAACAGGAACACAGGTGAGTTGAGTCCTCGTTCTCCAGTTTGTGGTGATACTTTAATAAGGAAACAAAATGGAATACAAATCCACAAAGCTGTGCTGCCCCGTTTACTGTAGATTAACAGGTCCTCCCATTTTTGGTTTTACAGCTGTTCTTGTACGTGATTTCCTGCCTCTCCTCAACGCTGCCTTTTTGGAGATGAATGTATATGAACTTGTGAATTTTGTCGATAGTTTTATTGGGAAAGACAAAGAAAAAACACGAGCTGGCAGATGACAACACTTTACAGAATGTTACTGGTCCTGTCCTAAGGCGTGGCTCTTTGCGGTCTACGCGTGGCCTATGAGTGGTCTACGCGTGGTCTGTGCATGGTCTGCGTGTGGTCTTTGCACCTGAACAGCTTTTTAAAGGCTTGCTTGAAGTCCTCGTTGAAGCTGGTGTAAAGCAGGGGGTTGATGAGAGAGTTGACGTAGCCCAGCCAGGTGAGGGTGTCGGATACCTTCGGAGAAGGGCTCAGCAGGTGCAGGCCCACCAGGAGCTCCTTGACAAAGAAGGGCAGCCAGCAGAGGACAAAAGCCCCCAGGATGAGGCCAAGTATGCGGGCGGCTTTGCGCTCCCGGGATGAGGAGCAGACCTCGCAGGGTGGCACGCGGAGGGTGACGTGGAGCCGGTCGAGGTCCAGTGTGGGGTCCGAGGCGAAGGAGTTCTGGCTGTCGGTGCTGCGCCCACTCAGGTAGCGCATGGATCCTCGCTTCTGGTAGAGCGCCTTGGCGGCCGCGTAGATGCGGTAGTAGAGGACCAGGATGATGGCCAGGGGGATGTAGAAAGCCCCGAAGGTGGAGTACAGCGTGTATCCTACGTGGTCGTGCTCGATGATGCACTGGGCGGCGCTGCTGGGCACCGCCCCCAAGGCGCGGTGGCTCCGCCAGAACAGCGGCGGCAGGGAGATGGACACGGAGATGGCCCAGACGGTCGCCACGGTGGCGGCGGCACGGCGCGCGGTCCGTTTGCGGGCATACTGGACGGCGTCGGTGATGGCCCAGTAGCGATCCAGGGCGATGGCGCATAGGTGCAGGATGGAGCAGGTGCAGCAGGTCATGTCCATGCTAAGCCAGGCCTCGCAGGCGATGCGGCCCAGCCACCAGGCCTCCGCTGTGATGTACAGCGTGCTGGGGGGCATCACCAGGGCCGCCACCATCAGGTCAGTGACGGCCAATGAGCAGATGAGGTAGTTGGCGGGAAGGTGGAGTTTTCTGGTGGTACTGATGGCAGCAATAACGCCGCCATTGGCCAGGGCAGTCATCAGCGTCAGGATCCCGAGGAACACAGCCACCAGCGTGGCCTCCGTGGCTGATTTTGGCTGTAAGGCCCCCCCCGGAGACCCCGAGCAGTTGGTGGCATTGGGGACGGTGGGGACCGCCTGTGGGAAGCTCCCCGCCTCCATCATGGCAGGACTAGCTGTATCCATCAGGGGGCGCCGAACACTGCTGGAGGGACATGACGTCTCAGGTCAGTCTTTCCTGCATGAGTTTCCTGCAGCAGATCGGGTGAAAAGCGCAATGGATTATAAAGTCATTAGAACATAAACTTCCTGTAGGTGTGGGAGCCGTAGCTCGACAAATACAACGGCGTGCTAAAAGTGCAAAGGTTGTTGGTTTAAATCCTGTGGAGGGCTCAGAAATTGTAATCCTGCCCTTTAAAGCTTTAGACAAATGTGAAGGCGGAGAGGCAGAGTGTGCTTATAATTATCAAGGCAGATTTCTGTGAATCAAAATAAGAATTTTTCATGCTGTGAGTGCTGTATGTCTTTGGTATTACATAAATGAAGTTCTCCTTGCTGGCTTTCAAAACAAAATCACAATCAAGTAGTACCCTTCATCCTTTTCATGTAGTAGGAGACGTACTTGACGCTTGCTAGCTTAAGCGTGCCCTTCATTCATACCGCAGCCTCGGCTTCTGGGCTGCGTGGTTTTCCTTCAGTGAACATACCGCGACTAAAAAGACCTTCTGTTTGGGAAATAAACATTGCAGTAATGACCTCTCTGTGGGATCGCCGTCTTGGAGGTCTTAAAGAATGGTATTTTAACTGCGGAGTGGAGAGGGGCTTTCTTTGAAGCGAGTGGAATCCAGCATTCTTGGCAAAAACTGGCGAACTGAAGGTGAGAATGAAGCGAAGGGCCCTTGAAACACCCTGGCAGGTGAATTTAGCAGACAGGCAGAGCTGTTTCTGTAGGTCACGCCTTATCAACTTCTAGAAATGGTGACATTTTACAGCGTTCTTTTTTTTTTTTTTTCTTTTTTCTTTACTTTGCGGATCGAATATATCACACTGGCTTATATGGAATCTGTGACTCTGCCCGCAGCAGTGTGTCTAATTGGCTGCAGCTATTAGCTTTCGACCGTGACGAATTGTGCTTGCAGAAGTGTCTAGACTCTCCACACCTTACAGCATGGAGCGACATAACATATTTATTTGGGAGATGACAAAAGGCTTGGAAGTGAGAGCAGGCAGACAGTCATTTAACACGCAACATGTAGACTGCAAGCAGAACGGTCCTGCTGAGTCCAGAAGATCATTGGCCCATGGTATGAGAAATATGAGTGCGACTCGCAGTCATGCATGCAGCACAACGGGCTAAAACACAAACAGATGCCCAAGCAGATGTGGGATGCTGTACCGACAGGGCAACGCAGGCGATGGCCCAGCAGGGGGCGCTAGAGCCTCACCACGGCAGGTCCAGACACATCAGACGCAGATGTCTGATTGCTGCCTCAGCTGAGTAAATAAGCACAAAGTGGGACAGTATCCCGGACCACTGGGTCACTGAATCGGGACCAGCAGACCAAAAGGCCGCTCACCCATGATGTGGTACTCATGCATTACTACTATACTACAATTCTACTATAATAGTACTACAGTACTATCCGCTTGATGGCAGCACAGAAACATCTTGAATTTTAGATATATATAAACAATGATGTAACTGCCAAAAGTCTGGGCACACCCTCCCACTCTGATATTTAAGGTCTCTCTCACTCACAATACAGACTTAGAAACATTCACACTGAACCGGCTGTAGTTTTATCCAGTGTAACTCAATTGCTTTTTCGATTACGTCACTGCCAAAATGTGGCACATCCACTGTTTATATGAAGATGAGTCTTATACTGGGAAGCCATTTCTCACACTGGGAAGCATTTTCTCATACTGGTGAATTCTAATATCATCGAGGAAAAGCAGTACGATGGCGATGAATGACAAGCAGCCCCAGAAGCTGCCTGAAAGTGGGTTCTCAGCTGAGGTACTTCGGAAAGCGCGATGGTCAGGACACAGAATTAAGGTGCCTACTGTTTACACCGCAGTGTTTGTGGTCGCATCCGGGGCACACGCAGACCACGCCTGCGCCAGATTCCTACCTGAGAGCTGGACTAGACAGATTTCTGATTAGGAACTAGACCCTTGTCGTCTGAAAGAGCTGCCACCTCACTTACTCAGGTTTATCGTTTACTTTGAAGGAGAGCCTCTGATCGCAAACTCAGATTGACGTCATTTACACCGAGTACCGGTGCCAGTGCCGAAGTTGCCAAGGAGCTCGCAGCATTGTCTATTTCGGTCTGTTCTTTAGAAGGCTATATTGCTTCCATCCAGAGACTTCAGGTTGTCATTTGCGAAATCCTTAGGCTGCCTGCTAAAGATCCGCCTTTCTTCGCAGTGACGGAGAAACAGTCACTATCCTGCAGTTGGAGCTGAAATTGGAGGAATATTGAAAAAATTACAGAAGCAGTAGGAGCCAACAACAACCAAACCACAGTGTCATCAAGTGCGAACGATTCCTAAGAACAAAGAGCTGTCTGCCTTATTAATGTATATATTAAATATAGTTTTGGACCCATTTCCAATGAGGTGTTAACCCTGGGCGAGGAAGGGTGGGGTGGGAGGGCCTGCCTACCCGTGACTGAAGAAAATAGGACACTTAGATGCCCCCCCCAAACTAAACCTGAACGCTCATCATGTAGTATCACTGATCATTCGTCTGACACTGTGGCATTTTCATGAACTGTTGAACAAGTACTGTATAGGAACATGTATACCAGTGGTCTCCAATGGTTTTTATAGCGAGAGCCACTTTTACACGGAAAATAACCAGGGGAGCATGAGGGTAGAGTTGGAGTTGTGACCCACTAGGAATGTCTTAAGGATTGACATGCAGATCGAGCGGCACTAAGACATACAGCCAGCCTTTGAAGGTCAGTACCAACATGAGGGGGTACCAACTTGTGGGCAAACTGACGTTTATTCAGATTACGGTTGATTGTCCTCATGAATGGGAATTGGTTTAGAAAAAAATGAAAAAGCAAATCAGTCATGTTGCATTCCGAGAGAATCTATTTTGCATAATAAATGGTAATAAAGTGACAGAATGTAGGAGAGGAACTCAAAAAACGGATTCACTGTTGTATGGCTTCTGGCCGATGAGGGTCACAGATAAAATTCGAGAAATGTTCTTAGATGCATTCTAGTGTAGGATTTGGCTGAGAACTGGTACTTTTAAACCAAGATTAATTTTGGCTTGTAGTTTATTGATTCAAATCCCAAACAAGGACCCTCTGTCATAACCTTGAGCAGAGAAAATTCATGTAAATTTCTCCAAAAACATAATCCATCTGTTTAACAGGTTAAAGTGTAAGATTCTGTCTTAGGAGAATGAATTTGGGTAAAAATATCTGCTAAGTTGCTATAATGGTGGCGGACAGGTGAGACCTTGGAAAACATTTCAATCCAAACATCTCACATTTCTTCCTGACCTACTGTTATGCCACTCCCTGCCCAGCAGGAGGCCCTAGCGAGCTCTTTTCCATTTGACATTCAAGCTATTGCGCTGACATTTTGTATCAAGTAAACAATGCAATTACATGCATAAACATTCCCCCCAACAGAGAGTTTGGGGATTATCTCCATTATAACCGAATCAGCTGTCATTCAGAGACCACTTAGGAATTCATCTAAACGCCGCGCTTAAGATGGGCTCCTCTGTGCCACTCGAAGCATGTTTTTTATTGCATTGGAGGACGGGAGCTCTTCATTGATGCTGCTTTTCCTCATTTTGATACGCGCAGGCAAGGTGACGGTACCTTTAAGCAAACATTTTACCTGCTACACAAGGAAATCTGCACCTCAACAGTAGGCTTTTGCACTTGTTTAAAAAATCAGAGGGATACCGGCAGGATCTGAGCCTATTCCCCGCTTCTCAGTCGCAGTCTCTGACGTCCAAGTTTCTGCCCTCATCACCAAGCTTGCGGTGTCACTCCTGAGAGTGATAAGCACCGACTCTGACCTTGCTAAACTTCACATGCTTAATTTCCACACTAATCTCTTACTTGTGAACATAATTCTAAATGCTGTAGGTTACAAAGAAGAAAAACAGGCCTTTCTAAATTGGCACTGCAATCACAAATTGCTTTGGTGCATCCCTGTATAAGCAGACTATAATGTTCTCTCCTTTATAAACCAATCTCTGCTTCTCCACTTTGCGGGCTTTTCCTCTTCTTCGGTTTGCTTTGTAAATAAGATCACTGCCTCCCACTGGAACATCAAACAGATATTAGCCGCTACACAAAGAGACACTTTACCCTTTCATGTGGGTTTTTTTTTTCCGTTAAACCTGAACGACAGCACCCTGGAGCAGTTTTTACAGATGCGATGGACACTGTGGCAGACACACAGCCAGTCCCCTGGACAGTTCATGGGTCGAGACACACACACAGTCCTGATACAAGCCAAGAACAGGCCGCGATGCAGGCCTGAAGCAATCTAATTCTGTGTTCATCCATCAAACAGAAAATTGCAAGGTCTATTTCAGGTGATCAAATTAACAACTTCAGTTCAAAGGCACCATTTGGAACAGAAGCCTGGTGATCTGATGGGAGCATGAGCGACAGAACCTACCTGACACACACATACACACTGGTAGTATTCCTGGGGAGACTTTTGCCTATTTTGATTTTATTCACAGATTTAATTAAATGCAGGCATATATTGTGGGAACCGGAAAAATGTTTTATTTTGGGTCCTCATGATGTAATACACATACGACTACATGCACTGTTCGATGGGGCAACGAGAGAGGAGGGACAATCCATAGGGCCAGGTAACAGCAAAGGGGCTTTATTAAGGGAAATCAAACAGAATAATCATATGAAAGCAAAGGCGGGTGGGCATTGGGACTAAGGCTGCAACGAATCATCGAGTAACTCGAATAACTCGATTACAAAAAATCCTCGATGCAAATTCTTTGCTTCGATGCTTCGTGTAATCCGCACGTCTACGTACTGCTTAGTGATCAGCGTGTTTCACCCGGAGGATTATTACTGTCGCACAGTGTGCTTACGCTGCATTACGTGTAGCAGGTTTGATTAGATGGCGCGATGGAGGAAGACAGGGAAAGTAGTGAGGAAAGTCGGAGGAGAAGAAAAATGTCGAGTTTGGGACCATTTCAAACAAAAGAAAAGCGAAAATACTGTATAGTGTGTCCATTGTAAAACCGAATTAGCTTTCCACAATAGCACAACGTCAATGATTCAACATCTCCACAGAAAGCACGCAGTCTATGCATCCAGTCCACAGAGCGGAACCGGTACAAGGTAAGCGAGAGCGTTTCACTCACATTCGCGGCTAAAATAGACCTGTGATAGAAACGTATTTATGGGCATATGTGTGAATAAAAAAGTATAACGAGATTCAGCCTCTATTTTTCCTCAAAAAAAAAACACCGATAACACGACAGCAGTGAAAATGATGCTGTCGTAGTTTAACATGGAACTGGAGCCCGTCTATACACTAAGAGCAAAGAGACGGTTCCGTTACAGAGACGGTGAACTCAGGTGCAGTGAAGGAAAACAGCAGCAGTGCTTGTAAATCGCTACTAAACCTTTACTGGTAAAGAGCTGGCGAGAGTCCGTAATCAAACCAGCTGTTCAACAAGCTGAAAGGTAAAGAAAAGCGATGTTTTCAGCTGCTCCCATCCACCGCCGTTTGTCTCACACAGCAGCAAGGTTACAGTAAAGCTATACAAGGTAAAATAGAAGCTATCTGTATGCAGATAAACTGTGCCCTTGAGAGGTAAAGTGGGCTATCCCACAAAAACAAAGTTTTGAGAAAATGAGCTCCAAAGTTGAAATATTTTCAAAAAATCAGTGTGCCTATACCCACATATATCATAGGTAGCACAGATCTCGGTATATTTAAAACATTGATAGAACCTCAATAATTAATACTGGACGCTAAACTCATTTTTGACTGACATGTGGGATAGCGCACTTTACCTCTCAAGGGCACAACTGTTAGCTTAGTTTGACATAATATTTATATTTGGCAACTTGCAGCAGGGTGCATGTGTGAGTGAATGGTGTGTGAGTGTGCCCTGCGATGGGCTGGCCCCCCATCCTGGGTTGTTCCCTGCGTTGTGCCCATTGCTTCCGGGATAGGCTCCGGACCCCCCACGACCCAGTAGGATAAGCAGTTTGGAAGATGGATGGATGGAACTTGCAGCAGGCTGACAGCAGCCGTACGTCACACTTTGTCACAGTGATACCTGCAGCTAGCATGCAGGGGTGAGTCTAAAGGTGAGCATGGGGTGTACTCAGCTAGATCTGTTTCAAGGCTTTAGTAATATTATTTTGCAGATTCATTAATATGAATAATATTACATAATTATAATAATATTAATAATATAAATAGCAAAGTGTTTGCTGTGTGTTCCAGCAACATGTACATCATTTTAAGAGACCCGTCTATTTTTACTTTTTTGAATAGTTACTATTGCTCTTTAATAAGACAAAAGTATTTCTTATCCTATTACTCGATTAATCGATGGAATGATCGATAGAATACCTGATCACTAAAATAATCGATAGCTGCAGCCCTAGCCTCAGTGTAGGTCTTCACTACACACTCAGGACTCAAACGGGACGGGATGGCCAGCGACACCTGCTGGCCAGACCAAGGACGACAGACGGGACAGGGCAGATATTGGTCCATGCATATGATAATTGAGCTCTTGATTATCGTCCCCTAAGCTTGTACCCTACACTGGGAATGACATCCTTGAACTTGCTGCTTCACGGGAGTGTTTACAGTGCGGCCGGTGCCCTGTACCGCATGCTCTCCGTCTTCAAAGCGCATGCTGTGACTGTAATAGTTTTGGCCTCACAGAGCATCAATCCCGCATGCTAAAGAAGTGCGACCTTCACAGATAACCGGTAAGGCAGACAATTAGCTCAGCGAAGCCCAAAGCTAATTGGATCTCAGCTCGGCTGGCCGATGCAGCAGATAGACCCCCCCCCCACCTGGGGAATCAGTCTCTGATTGGGCTTTCGGTCCCATCTATGAACTTTTTTTTTTTTGTTATTTTGGAGCTGTATATGCATTATATTTAGTGATATATAATGCATGGCATGTTGAGGGGTCAGCCGGTCAGTCTGCCATGAATGGGTGGAATATAAATTTGCTTTGGGGGAAATTCATTGTGCTTTAGAGTGGTGCTTAGGTTGTCGGTTCAGTGAGGCGTGTTAGGCGTGACCTACAGACAGAACAGTGGCACACTAATAAAGTCCAGTCGCTTGCGTTTAAGTAGCTTAATTTTTATTCAAGCAACCACTAGGATTCATCAATGAATTTCTATAAAAATATGCTTCTGACTTGTGCGTCGCATTAGAATCTCCGCATTCTCTGCGGTAAACAGTGTTTTTTTTTTTCCCGCTACCTCCACACACGGTCAGAAGGCTCAGTCCATCCGCGTATCTGTACTCCACTCAGACTCCCTTGGATACTCATTTTCAGGTGTGGATAGGTTTGTATTGACCTTTTCTACGCTGGTTGACAGTAAGCTGCCAGTAGCCAGTAGCTACAAGGCATTTTCGCTTGCGTGTGTCATTGGGCATCTGCAGCCTCCATTCGTTCATCTCACATAACTGCTTTCAAAGCAGAAGGCTGCCGTGCCTTCAGTCTGCAGCCCATCCCGCAGGCGGCCTGTCACAGAACACACACACATGCACAGACACACAAACACGCACACACACACACACACACACATATTATGGGCAATCTAAAGACACTAAATTGCACAGTTTTGAATTCTGATGGAAAAAGAGAACCTGGATGAAACCACACACACACACACACACACTAACTGTATGCTTTTGGACTGTAGGAGAAACCTGGAGTATTTAGAGGAAACGCAGACAAACATGGAGGAAATGTGTAAACTGGCCACAGTGGGAGACTGGGAACAGGCTTCAAACCCTCAGCGCTGAAGCCACAGGACTGCGCTGCTCCCCAGTGTGACACCATACTGCCGTTAAGCTAATTATCTTGTTTCAGTTCACTGGCAGTGTTACAGACACTGGGTCGCAGAGACACACGATGCTCAAATTCTCTTTAATGTCTAAAAACAATTTTAGGGTCAAATGGAGCCGGTTAAAAGTCAGGGTCTTGATTTAGCCAAATGTGAGAGTGCTTCTTCATCCATCCATCCATCCATCCGTCCATCCATCCGTCCATCCATCTTCTATACCTGCTTATCCTATACAAGGTCATGGTGTAACCATTTTTGAACCATTTTTGGTTTTATTGCCTTTAATTTTCAATTTCTGGAGAGAACTTTAATAAGAATTCCAGGAGTTAATTTAAGGAAAATGCCAGGAAAATTCCCCCTCAGTGTGAATACGTTACGACACTTTATGTTTGTACGACTCTTTTATTTGTGGCTGCTTGCCGAGTTCAAACGTGAAGAAGTTGTGGTTTAATATGCCTTGAAAAGGTCTTAATGCACTGTAGTGATGCCATCTTTACAGCATTAACCTGAAAATGGGAAAAAATGGTCCTGTTTCATTCCCATGGTAACGGTAAGGTGAAGTGACCAATCACAGCTCAATCCCACATCACAGCAGAGGAACCACCTTCTGAGTGTCACCTGCCTAAGCAAAAAAAATAAAAATAAAACCTGCTTTATCTGAATGACTTGCTGGATATTCTGAATGAAAATGAACACCATTTTCCAAACATTTCGTCTTTGTGACATCTGAACAAATAGAATGTCCTCTGAAAAACAATGGCCTGCTAAAGAATGTAAGGACTACAGCAGTGACTGGCTGTCAGCTACCGAACACAAATAAAGAGACAGCATAAATCATTTGAAATGACTGTTTATTACCTTGCCAGATGATATTCCTGAGTGATCTGGCACCAAAGCCCAAGCGGGCAGGAAGACAGGCAGAGTGTGATCTTAGCCAAATCCGTCCTGGACATCCTGCCAGTGAAAGTCAGCGAAGACAATGAATAATTCAGCAGTGCACTTGGCTAGATTATGCACAACTGGGCGAGAGGCTCTTGATGGCACTTCATGACGTGGAGAGGCGCGTATGAACCCTCGAGTACCCCACGGATCCCAGTTTTCTTTGAGGAGACACGGCTCCGCAAAGTAGCACCACGGAGCCCCCTCCTACATGCGAGGGGACACAGAGTTGCTGTGAGTGTCATTATTGAGAATCCTTGGAACAGCACCCAAGGGAACACTAACATCAACGGTGAAGGGCTAAGATTTGGAGTGGAGGATTTGTAATCAAAATCATTACCCAGCCATCATTTTCCAGCATCAATATGACCTTTAAGCTGTGGAGTCTGTACTTAAGGCCCACCACCATGTTATCACAACAAGCAATTTACCATAAGAATACCACCGTACCATTATTCCCGGGGAAAGTCAAGCGCTCGAGTGCAGAAAGAGGATCCACCTCTGTTTAGCAGCCAAAATCAACATCATCACTCATTCGCTGTTGATTTAGTGATGCAGATTTTGTGTAATTGTCAAAACTCGAACCTGTACCATCTATTGACCAGATAACCCACAAATTGCTCAATGGTACACACGAAATCCCCTATTTCCCTCCATGGAATAATAAAGTTTCTATCTATCTTAAACAATAATAAAAGTGAGAATGTTAAATAAGAATACAGGTTTGCCTCAATCAGAATTAAACGGAGCACAAAGCTATGCATCTACTTGACCAATTTGAGTTCGCAATTACAAACGAAAATCTCTACAAACTGCTGGCCAGTCCTTCCCTCAGAACTCAGTATGCTCCCCTTGTAATGCCAGAATACAGCTATATTACATTCATATCCCTCCTAGCCAAGGTGCAGACTCCGCCCCCCATTGCAAGTGCCAACCAGTCCTGCTCCAGCTTACCACCCCAACTACCTCCTTTGTTGCTCCAAAGCCCCTTCCAGACCTGGAACGCAGATGCTCCAGTGTGGGCTTCAGCTTGCTAGAGTAGAGGAGATAAGCTCCAGAGTGATGGACGAAAGGGGACGAAAGCCGGGGCGCCCGGCCACATAAAAGCAAACGTAGGTGTGATGACAGGTCCAACCCACCGCTCCGCGGCCTGGGGAGGTGACAAAGAAAGGCTATTTTTGGAACCCAGAGCACGGCCCTGCTGCAATGCCAGCTGTTTTTCTGACAACTCCTGTTAGATTTCATATCGATTGCCAGTCACCTTCCCACCTGAGACCATTCTTCCAGTAGCCCCCAAAAAAGGCGTTACTTTGCACATTACAGATAAAACCAGCCGACACTAGTATTCAGCAGTAATCCCACTACAAGTGGGCAGCGTTGTGAGCATCGATCTCCTGACCTTCCTCCATCTTTCAGGTACGGTCCAGCTACTACGGTGACCATTGTGTCACTCAGCCTGCCAACTGGACCACTGCAGAACCACAGGATGGGCAAGTTCCGACATGAGCGGGATCAGGAAGACGGGCTCTCCGGGGGTGACAGTGAGTGACAGATGCTCTGATCTTATAAATCTGCCGGTGGCTTTATTTCCCCTGCCCCCCAATAATCTCCCTTTGCTCCCCCTGCCTGCCTGTCACAGAGGTCTTCTGGCTGCCTTTTTGATCCGTTCCCAGTCTCTTCACGCTCACCCACATTTCAGCGTCGCCATTAATCTTTGTCGTATTTATCTTGCGTCTCTCCGCTAGTGCACTGTCCTGAATATATAGAGCTAATATACGTCTCACAAAAAATATCTGAAACACTATTACATTTTGCCCAGGAGTGTAAGGCAATGACAAAGCCATTAGCTGCGGGATGTAATATTATTAAAGTATTCCTATGGTTTACACTGCTGTCATTAACGATTCAAAGATGACAACAACATTTGTTATAATCATTATGTATCGGACTGCTTCTGCTTTTGAATTATTAGTCAGACTGAGACTTAGATCTGAAGTCACACTGGTGGGGTGATTTGTGCCGTCCCTTCTGAGCGATGGCTGATTACTTCTGCGGAGATGCATTAGCGCTGAAATATAATGCCCTTGATTACCGCTATCTCAGGTCGTCACTAAACACTCATCCAGTGGAACCTTATCAGTCATTCTGTGAATCTGGGTTGACGTCTTCCTGGCCACAACAACCATCTACATTTATCATAATGCGATTGCAACAGCTGCTGTAGCATTCAAAATTAATCTAATAACCAGGTCATATCTTTACCATCGCGCCCCCCTCCCTCATTGATCCCGGAATGGGGAGACGCAGGTAATGGGGCTGAAACGGCAGCATCCCAATTGCTGGTCCACAGCCCTGCCTGTTCCGATTCCCCCGACCTTGTTCCCATGGTCATCTCCACATGTTCCCACAGTGGTGAGATCACCCCAGTTTCCCATAACAGTAGAGGCATTCTTTGCGTTCCCATGGTAGCAACATCATAGCATAGCAACAAGTAAGGGTACGGCACTTGCGGTGCTGAAGCCCTGTGAAGACGGGTGGGCCCGGCGGCCGTCAGATCTGGACGACAGGGCTCAGCCGTACTCTCTGCCTGGCTTTGACAGCCTGCGGGAGCCCTGCAAGGCCTCGGGTGCTGTGGACACCACTTCACAGCCCTGGGCCACAGCGTGTCTTCAAGGCGACTTAAACACCCTGATTGAATTTTCACACTTTCTGAACCAATTTAGCCGTCACTCTCAATTTGTTCATTAATCCCGCTGTCCAACTGGCCCTTTATTAAAATTTAACAGAATAAAGTCCGTAACATTTCTGATGGGTTAACCTATTTTTTCATATTTGGATACTGAATATTTGCGCTGGTTGCGAAAGGCTTTATGGCGCCAAGATCCCGTAAAGAGGCATCTAAGGTTATTGTATACATCTGCGGAGCCAATCAGATGTCATCCCACCTCTTGCCTAACCAATCAAAGCATCTTATGTGCTTCTTATAATGTCATTTCAATTATTTTATAATGATTAAAGCCTCTGTTTTTCTGATTGTCATTTGCATAGTATTTTTCGTGAATGAAGAGTACAAACATTAAAGATGTTGACTGTCTGTGGGTTCCTGAGGACCGGACTGGGAAACCCTGTTCTAAAGTCTTCCCATTCTCGGCTGTCCCAGCCTCATCTCCAACTCACACTTTACGAGACACACACATAGGAGAGATGGGTTCATAGATAATAGGACCTGCCGCAATGTATTTAGAAAAAAAACTCACATTATTCCTACATGACTGATTATTCTCTCTATTTTGGCTGGCTTGTCGCTCAGTATTAATAAACACCAGTGATTGCATTTATATTTAGATTATTTAGATACAGTCCCTTCAATTTAATTTTGGAAGTTTTTGGAGTTTTGAAGTCATGATAATTTTTGCCCTTAATTCCAATGCAGTGACGCACGCTTTCACATCGCTGTCATGCACCCAAGCATGCATATGTACCATGATGTGCATTTAAGCGCATCGCTAAAATATTCCTAAACGCAGGCGTCATGCCACAGCTGGGTGGCGCTGTTGCATTGTACCAGAGCCTCACACAGTTCCTACCCCTCCTGGGTGCCACTCGCTTTAAGGAGAGCTGACCTGCATTTGGAGCTACACTAGTACTGGCCAGGGCACCTGATCTAATGATTCTCTCCTGGAGAAGTCACCCAGCGGAAGAGAGGGAGCAATCTGTCACATACTTTTCAGAGTTTGATTAACTCAGAAAGGTAGCTGCGAGAGATGGCCTCTGGACCCACCCCATGAAAATGCAGCGGAGTCTGATTGATTCTCTCTTTTTTTTTGCTGCACCATCTGCACAAATTAAATTCCATGATCTTCCAAAGGAACAAGCGTCCGCAAATGCATTAGTGTAATGACTGGTGTATGTGTCCTGTAACTACCGTCGTGTGAAACCGTGCCAATTTAGCCTGGGACCACAGCCCTAATAGCCCTGCATGCGAGGCCCTCGCCGCGTGGTTCAGCTCGCCATGTGGGTAATGAGGAAGTCTCCTCATTATTCACCTTGCAGCCCGCTAATCTCAAAATCAAACCCCCCGAGATTAGAAACTATGAAGTAGCTACACTCTAGACACAGATCAGCACAAAAGGGCTTGCAGACCGATTAGTGGCGCTGGGGGCGAGACAGAGAATGAGAGAGAGAGAGAGAGACAGAGAGAGTGAGAAGAAGAGTGAGAGAGAGAGGGAGAGTGACAGAGTGAGTGAGAGAGGGAGAGAAACAGAGGGAGAGACACAAAGAGAGAGAGAGAGAGATGGTGCATCATGATCTATCCTGGCTGCTGCCAGTTCAGACACCTTTCCTTGAGGGGTTGCATTGATACCGGCTGCCCCTTTGTTTAAAGGCTTTTCATTTGGGCAGGACAGCATCACTTCTGCCCGTTACTGCTGGATGACGAGCGCGAGCAATAAACATTCCAGCAGTGAGCGGCCGCTCGTTCACCATCCCCACAAAGAGACAGCATCACCCCCCTCCCACTTGCTTCTGAAAACACAGGCTGCATGGTTTCTGCACAAGAAAGGACACCTGTGCGATTTTTTTAAAGACAGCAGGCTGTGTCAGATGAGCCGCTCTGCTGTAAATGAAATGCCATTTCGCTCGCTGCACTGACAAACCAGGAAACGGCTGAGTGTTCGAGATGCAATCATGGAGGTAAACAACCGTAATCAAGATGATATTTATTTAGTAGACGCGTTTGTCCAAAGTGGCGTGCAAACGTGAATCGGAGAGTATGGCAAAATACTGCCTCAGAAACAGCACGGGCCCAGCAGGCACGTCACCCTACCAACTAGGGGATTCAAACCAGTGACCCTCTAACGACGGGCACAGACTTTCACCCCACAGAGCCGCACTGCCGCATGCAGAACGAAAACTGCATTTCTGAGGAAATGCACAATTCTCAACTGGCGAATTCAGTCTCAGATATTTCAGTTTAACGTACATACACCGTAAGTTTGAATACACCTGCTTGAAATTAGTTTTGCTTTAAATGACAGAGACATCTGTTAACAGGTGTGAACATCAGACTTAGGCTGGCCATAAATTTCACATGAACGCACGAAACTGTTCACTGTTTTGGGGCACCACTTGCTCAGGGTGCTCCAGGGAAACTTTTTTTGTTTGTTCTGACCCCACCCACTGTCCATGATTGGCTGGCATACATGTGTCGCCACAGGATTGGTCAGTGGGACTAATTATGCAGTTGCCAGCATGCTTTGCACCGCACTGCTTAAATGGTGTAAATTAAGATGTGTGTTCATCTATTTCTGTGAATTATAAATGTTGTAACTGTATAATGTCTGCTGTGGAATGCATGTGATTCATTAGTCTGTAACCTTGAATATCATGGAAATCGCTGGCTTCCCTGTCTGTGCTACCGCTAGCATAAAACTCATAGTGGCTATTAATAAAGAGAACAGTTGTCTTTTTTATTAAAATGGCTCACGCACTCTCCACAAAATGTTTATTTGCACTCTGTAGGAGGTCTGCAGCATCGAAAACATTCTACGCCCTTTAGGATTGACATAGAATGAACAGAGTGGCGACGTCGTTTTAGTTACACGACAGATTGTTCTCGCCAATGCGTTCGATCTCGTTTTGTCTGGATGTTGTTTGAAGTATATGGCTAGCTTTATGAACTAATGACTCAAAGTTTAAAACAGCGGCATCAGACCATCACGTATTTGAGTGATTCAGAGAAGCTGAACGTGAGCCCTGCATGTACGCGTCTCACTGTCACGCATGGAGGAGAAATCATAGGTTTTTTTGTTGTTTTGTTGATCTTCACTAAATCCACGGAAAGGTCAATTAGCTTGGCTACCGCGGCATATTTGAGAGGCATGTCATTCCATCAGGAATGCAACCTGCAACTCAACAAAGAGGAACAGGGTTTCAGAAGGAGGCCAGAGCCCCAAAGGTTTACGAATCCTAAGCGGGAACACGGCGGAGGTGCACACAACCAGCAGTAGGGTCCATTTAGCCTTCAAGCGAGAGGGATCGTGGGTGATTCCAAATGGGAGACACTGTGGTCTACAGAGGTAGCAATCTACATCTGCGCTAGGGGGATGTGCTGCCGGATTTCGTGTTGGAACTTGTTAGCTGAATGCCTCATGTTTATGAAGCTATTATCAAGACAGATGATGGCTATATTGAGCAACTCAATTCTAAATTGTCAGAAAGAACATTTCTTGGTACTCTTTATGTCATCCGTTCATTTTCTGTACCTGCTTGGCCTGTTCAGGGTAACAGGAGGTCTGAAGTCTATCCCAAAAGCTGCGGTGCAAGGCAGGTAACAACCCAGGATGGGGCTCCAACCCATCGCAGGGCACACTCACACGCACATTCACTCACACGCACATTCACACCTAAGGGCAATTTAGCAACTCCAGTTCACCTTTTTGGACTGTGATGGGAAACCAGAGAACGCAGAGACCATATGGGGAGAACATGCAAACTCCATACACATGGTGCAAGAGTGGATCGCTCGCATCGCAGGGCATGCTCACACACCATTCACTCTCACATGCATTCCTACGCAAGTCCAATTAGCCTCAGCATGTTTTTGGACTGCGGGGGGAAACCGGAGTACCCGGAGGAAACCCCACGACGACATACTCCACACACATGTGACCCATGTGACCCGGGTCCCAGAGGTGTGAGGCAACAGTGCTAACCACTGCACCACCATGCTGCCCCCAGGTGAAACATTACAAAAAAAAAAAAAAAACTAGTTTCCATGACGTATACTAAAATAAACCCAAATGTACACACAGCCATTGCAAGACAGCCTAGCCTGTATCCACCTAATATACAGAAAAACGCACGATGTAATTTATGTAAATGAACATACAACCCTGAAACACTGAATTTCCAAAACGGCAAACAGCTTATTCTCTGCTTAGAAACCAGAGCTGTACGCGTTATGTGCACAAAATGTTATAAAGTTCAACAAGATATTTTCCCTTTTTCTCAGAAAACCCAACAGAAATATACTAATCAAATGCAAACTGATAGTATGGGCAGGAATAACGAAGGGCGTAGATGTATGTGCAGTATTGGGGGAGGACCATTCGTGTTTGGCGGGACTGGGGGTTCAGGGCTGGTTTGACGCCTACAGATGGGGGATCCAAACCTACGCCCTTGGGGACAGACCGTACAGTATTAGGGAAACTGGCGTATAGCCATGTTTACTACGACCAAAAACTGTTCGTTTTTGCTAAAAAAAAAAAACTGTCCGGATGAACAAATCGAGAGCCCACGCCGGCCAAATCCCAAACAGAAGTTTATTAGCAGCGGTCATCTTCTCTGCAAATGCAGTTTACGTATTTATACATGCTTTATCCTTTAAAGCTTACATTGGTCGGGAAAAATTTACATGTAGGTCAGCTTCTTTGAAAAATCTTAAGTGATTTGTGGCAAATTGTTTGTGAATGCGTGGTATAATAAATGGTCAACGAATCCCATTTTATTTAACTGATGGGGTCAATGTGTCGTTTAATATTTTACTGAATGATCCAATTATATATCTCTGTCTATGGTTCATTGGCTTTCGGGTAAATATGCATAATGCATAACAATTCCCGCGTGGGCGATGAGTGAATCTAACCTGTGAACATAAATACATTTTTGTTGGTGGCAGCATCACAGGGATGATGACTGTAGGTTTGCTTCAGCGTGCTGAGTGATTCACCAGAGCAGCATATTCCCGAAACGGGGATGTACTGCTTTGTCATTATCATAATCATTCACATGCACGTTACCTTTGCGGGGCGCCGTCAGACCCCAAAGCGATCCCAGCTGCGTGCGATATGCGTAATGACGCCCGCAGTCTCGCCCTTGGCGTCATGACAGGCAGTTGCCCAAGTTTATCATTACGAAAAACCTCACCATGTACGCGGTAGCCGAATTCGTGTAATTGGCAAGTGCAGAACACAGAAATCAGCGCTTGATATGTGTGTGTGTGTGTGTGTGTGTATATATATATATACTGTATATATATGTATATACAGTAGTTAGTGGAATATATATATATGTATACTTTTTTCACAAGCGCTTGTAGATTACAGTGCATGATGCGGCTGATACTGGATCCTGTCCCATCAAGCACGGGTCAGATGGCACGAGGCATCCCAATATCGAAAACACAATGTAAACTCGCGAGCCAATATGTGCCACACAGGATCTAATAACAACAATGACAACAACAATAATAGTAACTAATTATTGTTATTATTGTTATTATTATTACTACTGCTGCTGCTGCATACAAACACCATAATAAAAACTTGCTTACTCGCGTAAATATAAGACTGCTTTAAATGTAATTTTTTTTTGAACGGGGTTTCTTAGAGGTACTTTTCCAGTGTGACGGCGGAACGTTGTTGAGAATTACATTAACAAACTGACATGCTTCTAATTCGAGGCTAATTTTGTCCAAATGTTTTTACTTTTAACGCTGTCTGTCTGTCTGCCAAACCCTAATTAAAACCAGACAGACTGAAATCTAATACACCTTCCACATCAGTTGGCTTTTAAATCAAGCGTAACCACAATACATAGCCTAGGTGACTGTCTATATGTTACACTGGGAATTCAAATAAAATCACAACTTCCTTCAGCATTAATTATGCGGTAATAAAATAGAAAGACTCACCTCTCTGTTGTTTTTATTTTAGTCGATTTGCCATGACTAGTTAAAAATGTCGTACATAAACAAAAAACGATTTAAGTAATGAATAAAACCCGTTTATTATGGCAGGGAGGCGCAGGGTCGCTCATCAGGTGTTCCTCTTGGGAGCTCGGCTTCCTCCGCTACTCCTCCACCGGAGCCCGACGGATGGGCAGCCCGCGTCCTCCACGCTCCTGCTCGCTCTCTGCTCCGCGCCGCGCCGCCGACGGAGCCCAGATGTAATGGTCCGAGTCTCTCTGCTAGCGGGCTTTCGCTTCGGCACGGATGCCCACCTTGGACGGATGGACACTTAACACCAGGGGGCAGCTTTTAGCGAGACCTCGGTGTGCAGCGGGGCAGGTACGCAGCGAGAGGCGGACAGGCGCCGAAGAGACGTACGAGAATAATCATCTGATAAAAATTAGGGTTATGAGCTCGATGTCACAGGCGATGCCCGCATGCAGTTGTTTCGAAATGCCTTATCTATGCCTGTTAGGTTTCAGAAACTGTTAACCACAATCTTTGCCGTGCATCGATATTATCTATTCTTTCACTTTACGCTTTTATTGCTTAATCAAACCTAAACATCAAAGTTAGATTTGCTTTAAGTCGTATGCAGCTAAATCGGACTAAAATGTAATTATTATCATAATTATTATTTAACATTAGTGTTCATATAAATGCAGCACCTTTCAAAATCCTTCCTCTCACACTTGGTCCAGATGAGATGTTATAAAAACATGCAGCTGAGCGCGCAGCACTGCAGCTCGGCGGCGTGCGCATTCGTACCCATGGCGAGCCGTGGCCTCTTGCCGTTTTCTTGACATCCTATGTGCCCTAACGTGGGCTGCCCGTGTTGGGCTGCCTTCTTCCCTGTGCTGACTGGGATGAGCTCCAAGCCCCCTGTGACCCAGCTCTGGATAGGGCGTTAGAAGATGGATGTGTGTAATTAAAAGTGCATTATACAAAATAACCAATAAGAATCAGCTTCATTAATGCAAACCGTCCCTGTTCTCCTGTCAGTTTCCTCAGCAAACTCACACAGTACATGGATATGAGACATGACTCTCTGGCCAATGACTAAACTGCGTTTTCCGGCCTTGAAGGGGTGTCTGGCTGCTTTGTGATGTGGATTGTATGTGGAAAGTAATGTGAAGCGATGCCGTTTTTGACTTTTCACATATCCGGCCACCCACACATAGCCTAAAGGCGTGAAATTACCACAGGAGGCTCTTATTCCAGATGGAGTTACTGTCAAATGTTTCAAACCGAACTCCTGGAGGGAAGCATATTTATCGCAGTCAGGTGCTCTGCATTTTCCTGATTAGTTATGAGCATCATATGAGAATTAAAACATTTTACTGAAAAGCAGCTGTAACAGCAGTGCACTGCAGTCGATTAAGGTGTGATATCATATCATCTTCACACAATGGCTGACTCAAGGGCAGGACAAAGACACTGAGCACCATGACTAACAAGCAGCAGGTGTGGTTATACAGGACCAGGGCCAATGAGGAGCAGGTGAGGACAATCAATCAATCAATTAATTACGGCACAAGACAACAGGGGGAATAAACTACAAACACAAACTAGGGAGCACAGACGAACACTGAGGGGTAATACTAGGAAGGACTAAGAATACAAACACGAGCAGGATAAGCCAAACCAGGGGCCTGTACTACGAAGCGGGGTTATTGGCTTATCGAGGTGACTTACCGCTCACCACTTACCAGCCGTGCCTCATCATGGGTGGAGCCCACTGGTGGATTTAGGTGTGGGTGACTTGGGCAGCCGCTCTGGGCGGCATCTTGCAGGGGCGACGCGGGGCGCCCACACAATAAAATAGCAGATGTGATATATGCGCGGTCGGTTTTCTGTCACTCATTTGCACGTAACGTCAATGACATCATGTCACCCTGTGGGTCAGTCAGCCTTGTTGGAGTGGGTGTCCTGATTCTGGTTTGTGAGCTGGGCACTACCGCTCGGAAATATGGGATGGGGACCTCAGCTCGCCCCACTGGCTGTGCCCCGTCCCTGACCGCTGGCTGTGCCCCGTCCCTGACCGCTGGCAGTGCCCCGTCCCTGACCGATGGCTGTGCCCCGCCCCTGACCACTGGCTGTGCTACATCTCTGACCGCTGGCTGTGCCACATCTCTGACCGCTGACAGTGCCACGTCCCTGACCGCTGGCTGTGCCCCGCCTCTGACCGCTGGCAGTGCCCCGTCCCTGACCGCTGGCTGTGCTACATCTCTGACCGCTGACAGTGCCTCGTCCCTGACCGCTGGCTGTGCTCCGTCTCTGACCGCTGGCTGTGCCCCGTCCCTGACCGCTGGCAGTGCCCCGTCCCTGACCGCTGGCAGTGCCCCGTCCCTGACCGCTGGCTGTGCCCCGCCCCTGACCGCTGGCTGTGCTACATCTCTGACCGCTGGCTGTGCCACATCTCTGACCGCTGACAGTGCCCCGCCCCTGACCGCTGGCTGTGCTACATCTCTGACCGCTGGCTGTGCCACATCTCTGACCGCTGACAGTGCCACGTCCCTGACCGCTGGCTGTGCCCCGCCTCTGACCGCTGGCAGTGCCCCGTCCCTGACCGCTGGCTGTGCTACATCTCTGACCGCTGACAGTGCCTCGTCCCTGACCGCTGGCTGTGCTCCGTCTCTGACCGCTGGCTGTGCCCCGTCCCTGACCGCTGGCAGTGCCCCGTCCCTGACCGCTGGCTGTGCCCCGCCCCTGACCGCTGGCTGTGCTACATCTCTGACCGCTGGCTGTGCTACATCTCTGACCGCTGGCTGTGCCACATCTCTGACCGCTGACAGTGCCACGTCCCTGACCGCTGGCTGTGCCCCGCCTCTGACCGCTGACAGTGCCTCGTCCCTGACCGCTGGCTGTGCTCCGTCTCTGACCGCTGGCTGTGCCCCGTCCCTGACCGCTGGCTGTGCCCCGTCCCTGACCGCTGGCAGTGCTCCGTCTTACCATTGGCTCTGTCCTGTCCCTGACCGCTGGCTCTGTCCCGTCCCTGACCACTGGCAGTGCCCCATCTCTGACCGCTGGTAGTGCCCCGTCCCTGACCGCTGGCAGTGCTCCGTCTTACCATTGGCTCTGTCCTGTCCCTGACCGCTGGCTCTGTCCCGTCCCTGACCACTGGCAGTGCCCCATCTCTGACCGCTGGTAGTGCCCCGTCCCTGACCGCTGGCAGTGCCCCGTCCCTGACCGATGGCTGTGCCACATCTCTGACCGCTGGCTGTGCCCCGTCCCTGACCGCTGGCAGTGCCCCGTCTCTTACCGCTGGCTGTGCCCCGTCCCTGACCGCTGGCTGTGCCCCGCCCCTGACCGCTGGCTGTGCCCCGTCCCTGACCGCTGGCTGTGCCCCGTCCCTGACCGATGGCTGTGCCACGTCTCTGACCGCTGGCTGTGCCCCGTCCCTGACCGATGGCTGTGCCACGTCTCTGACCGCTGGCTGTGCCCCGTCTCTGACCGCTGGCTGTGCCCCGTCCCTGACCGCTGGCTCTGTCCCGTCCCTGACCGCTGGCAGTGCCCCGTCCCTGACCGATGGCTGTGCCCTGTCCCTAACCGCTGACAGTGCCCCACTGTTTCAGGGGGCTATTCGAGGTGTAGAGTCTCCGCTAAATCCTCCACAGAATATCAGCACCGGCATGTACTCGACATTATAGCTGTACTGCATTCATGCAAAAGGGCGTAGGAGATTTGCCTGAATCCTGCCAGGGTGCATGGTGGGAAAAAACGAGGGAGAGCCCCTTCAATATCATGCGTAAGTGACAGCTATATTTAGTGTGCCAGGAACTAATATGTTCAAGGGGGGAATACATGGTGGGAAATGTTACCTGGAAATTAGTAAAGACAATTAATTAATAAAGGCAGTTTGGCCTAAATGAACAACAGGGGGCAGAATAACTAATGATCTGCCTGGCGATCAGAAACGTGTAGCTGTACAATGGTGGGGGCTGCTGTGAACCATGGCGGGGTTCAGCATGTCAGCATGGCGGGGACTCGAAGGGCACGTTCGCCAAGTCTTTGGCTTGGTGCTTCCCTGCTCTGCCGTAAACACAGCGGCCCACACCTCTCTGGCGCCATCTATCTGCCACGCCATGCTCAGACAGCCGTAACGCTGCACCTAAATACCCCTAAACACCTGTCTTAGTTTTGCTCCGTACCAAGAGTTCCAATTTGGGGTAAAGACAGATGGAACGACAGCCCCCCCTCTCAGCTGCTGACGTAGGTAAATGTCCCTGGAAAACAGCTCTACTCCTGTGATTTATCTCCTCAGACGTTTTACCTGAGGTATAAGTCATACGAATGAAAATAAGGCAGTATGATCTGATACAGTACAAGTCAATAAACTACAACCTTCAGGAGATGTGAATTACGGGCGGAGGCTGTGAGCCAAGCGACGGGCATCCAAATTATGGCCCGTCGTAAGCACCGGTGGCCATGGATCTGGTCACGGCCCATGGATCGTAAGTTACACGCCTGACCCTACCGGACATCCGCTAATCGGAGAACGCACAAAATCCATGGGTGCATCAAAATACCAACGCAGTGTCACAGAATGACTTCAAAAGTATCAGCGACAGCCATGCGATGTACTTCAATACATCCTTTACACCGTCTGCTGCGTTATTTATTTAAATAGGTACTACTGTCAGTCTGAACATTAGTCATATTCCAGTCATAAACGTATCAGTACAGGAGATGGTATCGAGCTCACAGTGACACAATGCTCATAGGAGTGCAAAGGGCTGGTACACTTCTGTTTGAAAACTGTTATTTCAAAGCTTGAAAAACCTTTGATTTTGATTAAGAATTTAATGGAAAATTATGAATGGCTTGTGTTTGTTTTGCTCCAACTAGAGCCTTGGAGGGGGAGCAGGGATAGTTTGACAAGATGTTTTCCGAATGCCGTTGAAGCGGCTTCCATTAAGCACTAATGAGTGCTGGTTGAATTACAGTGTATGCTTTATTCTGTGTTGTGTTTTGCACATAATTGAAGAAAACGTTCAGAATCAAAAGACAATTATGCAAATATGCTCAGGGACAAAAAGCATTTACAGTGGGCCAGGAACACACCCCTCTGTTCGCCTCACAGTAAGTACCTCTCACTATGTGCTTGTCCATTATTAAAAGGTGACAGTATGTTTGTGAGTATGGTAATTCATATTTATTGACTTTAACTTCCTATAGTCAGTCAGGTTTAAAATGGAATATTTGATTATATACTGATATAATGTCATCCAATATTCAGTTATAAAGTAACAATTTCAAATAGTGAACCTGTTGGTGGCACAAGATCTGCTCTGCGTTTATCTGGCAGACATTTCGTCACATACTAATTCCTTAACTCTCTGAAATTTAATCACTAAATTAAATTGCTCATGTGAACGACATTATTATTTATGTTATAATCACTGCTACTACTTTAAATAATATAAAATAGTAATATTAATTAAACAAGCCTTAAAGGGCTCTTTAATTGGTCCTTCAGCTTGAGCATACAGTAAGTGATTGAAATCTCTTCCCTGCCTTTTCCCAGCAGCTCATACGCTGCACGAACATGGACTCCGATCGCACAAAAACCCACGGCAGATAATTGCCAGATCCGAAAAACTCATTTTCTTTATTATTACAACATCAATGATAAAAGTTTCTGCAACATTATTATTTTTTCTTTTACTTGGACTTTGACTAGGGGAAGCTTGTTTTCAAAGGTAATTCCGGAATGTACCACACGTTGTCCCATGACAAGAGCGGATATGCATTAGATTCTCTCCTGTGTTGTACTTTTCTGAGCAATATTCCTGAGTACATACACTTTAGATCCTTAGACCTGTTGTTATTATCTGCGTTAGTCTTTCTCTCCCGGCATCTTCAGAAACCTTTGCCACTAAATTCACCTTCCGGACCGCAGACAGCTGTTTGTTTTTTAAGTTATAAAGGCAATAAAGTCCATTTTGGGCCTGTGACTTGATTATTGTTTGACAGAGAGCCCTGAAAACACAGTCCCATTCCAGCACAGCAACAAGGCACAGCCTCCATTGTTCTGCTCTTGGTGGTTGGTATTGGACCAAAGGTAGGACCTCAACCATGTGCATGAGCGATGCTCAAGATTTTACGGTTCTGCAGATCCAGCCAAAACCATTCATGAATGCTTTGTAGATCGGTTCCTCTAATGTGCTGAGAACAGAGGACAGGCAGTAAAATGTGTGTTTAAGAAGGACAGAGAGCAGGTTTCCACAGCAAAAAACGCAGAGTATTCTTAAGTGCGATGCACCTTTCACGCTGCAGTGCAAAGTGTGCGGTTATGCATATGAATCACCCTGGTGGAATTTCGCATGGAGCGGAAAATTTTCCAAGCAAATGAAAAATGAAATTTGCAATAGTAATCTTATTTAGTTAATAAGCTTTGCTCTCTTATCTATTGTAATTTATTTATCATTATATAAATTGGATTAGCTGTGCTAGCAAAAAAGCTATTTGCATATTCATGTTTCAGCATCATTTCAGTGTTTGCTTTGCTAACACATGCTGTAAGATTTTAAATCTTGCGCTGAAGGCATTAAAAGACATAAGCAGATCTACCCATTTAGCCGGGAAAAAAAATTGTTCTGTTTTCCAATTAAGCTTATCCAAGCACATGTTGGATAATTGCGAGGGTCATATTTCCCAGTAAAACAATACCTGGAAGATGGAAATGTCAGCGTGGGCATAGATTACCCAAGCTGGCATAGTGCAGCCTCTTTCAGGATGAATTGAAATGGCTTTTTAGCCAATAAGATCCTCCTGGCTGGACTGGCCTAGCCTATCGTACAAGTAAGTTGTAATTAACCCTTATTAACGACATTTGTAGCAAGGAAGGCCTTGTAATCACACACGTTTTAGTGCCTTTAAACATGGGCAAGTGAGAACCCATTTTTAAAATCTAATTCCACTATTCCAGCTATTAAAGTTCTAGCACATTCCAAATTAATATGTTTTGTGTATGAAATTAATTTCTAAGTGCATGAAATTTTGATATAAAATAGTATGCAATACACAAAAAGGTACCCCATCATTTTGCAGGGGGATGTTTGTTTTAATAGTGGACGACACCTCTTAAGACAATATTTAAAATGTTAAATATTGGTAAACTTTTTAAGTTTTCTGTAACTGGCCTGTGACCTGGGTAATCAGTTGGAAGATGGATGGATGGACGGACGGACGGATGTATGGATGTTGACATGGAGGCTTCTAGTAGTAAGTTACAAGGCCTCTTCATTCACTAAAATCAGTGTCCAGTGAGGCCAATGGGCAGCCTCCTTATCTGCATGCCAGGGTTCGCAGTTACACACAGTGCAGCTGCTGTCTTCATTAAGGCTCATTATATTGTGTGGGTCAGAACAGCAGAACTGTTTACATGTGATACCAGCATTATGTCTGCTGGCACACAGCACCATCCATATGTCTGCCTTTTTTCTTGGACTGCTCTGATAAGTAATGCTAGTACTAGTTTTCCAGAGACCAATGCCTTTATTTACATGAAATTTCAACATATTTACAGGAAGGTGTCTGTTTTCCAGGCAGAAATGTCAATTGACATTAACGGGTGCAGTTTGTTTTACCTGAATGGAGGATACATTGTCCATTTCTCTCCTGAAACCCGAGTCTGTTTACCCACAAGTCCTTTGATGGATTACTCCATCTTTTCCCACTTTTCCTTAAGATTCATTCTTACTGCCTGGTTGATTACTTTTGGTTTCATATCTTTTCAACCCAGCTTCTGTACTTCAGACAAAGTATATCAATTAATCTTTAGTGTAAGGGCAATATATTCACACTATGCAATAATGTATGTTTTTTCTCTGTTATTATAGAATGGCACCTAAAATAATACAGGGAAATGTGTTCAATTTCAGTGGCATTTGAAATGCATTTAATTTAGCTCTGTTAGGTTGTTTCTTTGCAGAGGTTCACATTACATCCATTTAGGATGCGTTTTCATAATCAAACAGTTTATGAAGTTTTCATGTAATAATTTATAGCAGTTTTATATATTTTTATGTTATTAAGTCGTTACTGGATTAACATTTACTTTCCCCACCAGCGCCATATTTGGATGGGATTTTTTTTTTCAGTCAAGTTGAGGGAGTAGCAGAATGTTATACCGATTTAATCTCATCATAGAGCTAGTTGATGCGCAAGGATTAAATCAAATTCCAAGTCTGATGTAATTTGGCCATTCCATGACCAAGGAAGCAGTTCAACGGTCCATTTCCAATAGTACTTTGCAAACTCAATTTCAGATTCCTCACTTTTTTGTCACAGCTTGTTAATTTCAAATTACTATAAACACATACTATTATTGTTCATCTTCTATACTACTTTACTGCTTGTGCTTCATGGAGGGGGGGGGGGGGACTGGAGCCTATCCTGGAAACAATGAGCACAAGGCGGGGAGCGATCTGGGACTGGGCAGCACCCCATCGCAGCTTTTTCATTCATTTTCTCATCATCATCATCATCATCATCATCATCTTTTTTTATTATTATTGGACAGTTACTATAACAATAAAATTCAGTGACTCCAATATGTAAATTCCCTCATGTCCTTTGAGCACAGCCTTACAAGCTGTGCAGTCATAAACGTTGCCATGGAACATGTCTCCATGGATACTGATTGAAAAGAATATGTCTTGAGATAGCAAGCAACAATTTCCTCTGAATGCAAACTTTACTGCTGTGGGGGGGGGGGGGGGGGAGAGGACCTCCCCAAGACTCGAGCAGGAGATTTGATAGCACATTCAGGGATTTGGCAGATGCCGGATGAAAGCATCTCGAGGTATTATGGCCTCCACGTCGATGACTGTGAATCAATATCAGGAATAGTGAGCCACTGGAACAGGTCCTCTGTCCACGGAGCCTGTGTTGTGGCATTTAATATGTCCCTGCAGTGTATTTTTCTTTCTTTTTGTTGCAGACCTTGCTCATTGGTGAAGTTAATTCACTAAACATCCTGCAGTAAACAGTAGTTGGTCACAATATATTTAAGGCAATGAAGGCAGCTAAAATTTAACACAGTGCATTTAAAATGACGTAGCTGCTCTACTCTATAGCATTTTTATTTGCCTAAATATAGTTAAGAAAAATAGACTTTAGAGGAGTGTTTTACTTTTCTCGCATTACTTGTGAAAAGGATCTTAGAACAATGTTAAACTTGGCAGAAAACTGTAATTGTCTCTTATACTCTTGTCTCAGAAGTGGACCTTTTTAGTTTCCGGTTCATGTACCTTCAGACTGAGACGGAGCCTTGGGAGAGCATCTCTTGGTGCTTTTGTTCAGCTGTCTGTGGCAAATGTCACCACAGCTTGCTGTTCGGTCATTAAAATGTCCACCAGTATGTTGCTTATTACATCCCATGCAAGGACTGTCATGGATCGCTAAAAAGAGAACAAGACAAGACAGGCAAGTTATTTTGTAAACATGGTGCGATCGTCCTATCGATAAGTATCTGTACATCATTCCATCCCTTTGATAAACAAATGGATGTCTTCACTAATGACTGACTTCCTGAAGATCTGGTGATAGAGCTTTTCACAGGAAGGTCATTGTGAGTCGGCCATAGGTATGGCGACTGTAGCCAAAATGTATATGCGTTGTAGCCTCACGTCTCTAGCATTATGGGATTGTTTCTGGCCCCATCTTTCTCTGTTGGGATTTTGCACATTGTCCTTGTATTGTTGGGTGTTTTCTCGGGGTACAATGGCCTCCTCTCACAGCTCAGACTCCTGCAGTTCAGATGAACATGGTACTGAGCCCCAGCGAGCGGCACTATTTCCTCACACAGCTGGGGATGGAGTCCCACCTCAGCCCTGTGTGTCGCATGCTTCTCCTCCGTCACTGTGCACTTCTATTGATCGGCGTCTCTTAACGGCCTGCAGCATGTGCCCAGTGACGGACTGGCTCGTAGGCTGTGCCTCTGTCCTCTTCTGCAGACGCAGGCTTCGGGCCCCTGCTGACCCCGATTAGGGTATGTGGTTAAAAGCTGAATAAATGCATGAATGAACATGTGCACCTGTGTACGTGCTCAGACAAGCTTCTGTTTAACATTAACAGACAAATGCGTAAACTGCTAGACTAGGGATAATGGTGCTGATTGCTCATTTTCATCAAAATAAATCACAAGTATAAGTGAATTCATTTTAACCGAACTGAGAAGTCAAATGTGAAACATTTTTGACAGGTAAGCACAGCTACCTAATTAAATCCAAAACTTCATAAAAGTCTTTATACAGGGTAATGAAATACAATGAGTCTCAATAAGGGTCGACTGGCAGTTTTTAGCTGCCTTTATTATAACAAAGGCTTCTTACTCTGGTCCTGCTTGACCGAGAGACAAACAGCGTGAATGTAAATGCATTTCACCTTGAATCGCTGGGCTCTGCAAGGCTCTGGAGCCTGTTGAGAATATGAACATTCGTTATTAGCTTTTTGTCGCAGACCGAGGGCAGTTTTCAGGATTCAGTGTTTCTTTAGTGCCATTTTTCCAAGAAGCACGGCCAACCTCCCCCCCACTGACCTCACCAATCATTTTTTGGCAGCTTTGTCCAGATGTTTATTTCTCCATTCATTCGATGCTTTGCATACCATTGCTTATTCTTCTATGCATAACTCTGACAGCCCCATGAAGCCTTTAATGAAGGCGCCGGTCACCCAGCCCAAAACGCACACTGACTGAATTTAATATTCTACCAATATTCACACCTTGGTGATGAATTCAAATATTTCTGTTTCAGTCATTGCCCATGAACCAGAACGCACCGTTCCTGCTCTCAAAATGAGAAGTTATTGGCTAAGGGGGAACAAAAAAGTGTGTTTGACTGTTAATAGGCTAGTCTGCATACTGTGCTTCGCTCTGTACTGAATTCTCTTTTATTTAGCACTCGTCGGAAAAGGAAACACTCTAGTGTCAGTTGGAGGAACAAGAGCGGGTGAAAATTTAAATTATAAGAATGACTCAGTGAGCCTGTGTTGCGATGGCAAAAAAAGACCAGGAAAATAAAAGGAACAATGAAATAATGGAATAAGAAGCTTCAAAGAGATGTAACGCTCTGCACTGAGGGCGGAACTTTTAATTATTGTTGCAACATGCAATTACGGGTCTTCACAGGTGCGGATGCAGCGTGGATAATGTGCAAAAAGGGGGATTAGGGCTGCAGCAGCAATGCGAGACTCCGAGAAGCTCTCTGGAGAAAATGACGAATGGATTAATGTTAAATGGCGCAGTGACAGACACTTGTAAATAAACTGAATACTAACACCTCAGTGGTGCATCAAGGTTAATGGTGCATCAAGGTTAATGGTGCATCAAGGCCAAAACATTTATGGACAATTATTTTTTTTACCTGCCCCCCTCCTGACAAGCGTACAAGGTTCATACATGCGGGGTGGACAAATGACTTATGAGCTACTGACCTTTCTCCCAGCATGCATTTCCACAGGGCAGATGGGGGCGCCATCAGTCTTGCTTGAACTATTACCAATGAAGATCTCACTCATGGAAGCTCATCCTAGTGTTACAGGATCCTGTATTTTTCCCCCTTATTTTTATTATTATTAGCTATGTTATTAACCATGATTAGCCAGTTAACAAACCGGTGTGAAATGAATGCAGGGAGATCCATCTCTTTTGTGGCATAAGCGTCTGAGGCCTCGTGTCTTGTTGTGAAGACTAAGTACTTCAGTGGAGTAATTGCAAAAGGTTGTGCTTTGAGGTATTACAGTGCATTGGCATAATGGACAAACGTCTGTGAAAGAGATTGGCTAAAATGCAGAAGGTCATGAGCACCAAAGACATGTATTCCCTGTACTGGGAGGGTTGTATCTGGAATTTAAGAAGATGTCTGAAATATGTTTGGGCCGTGACTCACAGAACTTGTAGCCCAAATGCCACAGGGCAACTTTTTAGCAGTTTGAACAATTTTTATTTTACACCACAACCAAGCGACTTCGGGGTTAAGACTGCAGGTCTGATGCCGATGTTCTTGAGTAGGCGGGTAAATCGTGCCCAGATGCAATATAATTTAACAGCACATACCCCCCCCCCATTTTGGACACTGCCAGTCAGAATTACACTTGCAAAAAAAGACATGATGTCATTGAATGATATCTGTCAGGTTTATACTCTTTATAATGATGAATTGGTGAATGATAAAGACAGACTGGGGCACATCTGAAGTAGCAGTCATTAGCCACGTCACAGTCATGCTGTTATACTCAGTGGATTTCACAACCAGTGACACGGAGCGAAATTGTTAATGACAAAAACTAATATTTATTTGAAGATGAAGATGGAGACAGTGTTAGAATGTAGAGATATTACACACCTATCCATTCATCTTGCGTGCAGTGTTGCAGTGTAGAGATATTGCACACCTATCCATTCATCTTGCGTGCAGTGTTACAGTGTAGAGATATTACACACCTATCCATTCATCTTGCGTGCAGTGTTACAGTGTAGAGATATTACACACCTATCCATTCATCTTTCGTGCAGTGTTACAGTGTAGAGATATTACACACCTATCCATTCATCTTGCGTGCAGTGTTACAGTGTAGGGATATTACACACCTATCCATTCATCTTTCACGCAGTGTTACAGTGTAGAGATATTACACACCTATCCATTCATCTTGCGTGCAGTGTTACAGTTTAGAGATATTACACACCTATCCATTCATCTTGCGTGCAGTGTTACAGTTTAGAGATATTACACACCTATCCATTCATCTTTCGTGCAGTGTTACAGTGTAGCAATATTACACACTTATCCATTCATCTTCCGTGCAGTGTTACAGTGTAGAGATATTACACACCTATCCATTCATCTGGCGTGCAGTGTTACAGTGTAGGGATATTACACGTCTATCCATTCATCTTCTACCTGCTCATCCAACAGAGGGCATCATGAACAGAAAACTAAAAATATAAAAAGGGGCCACTGTTAATCACACATTTGCCAAACAGTTAAAGGAGAACTTTTATCCATACAGGCCAAAAGCCAAAATAATCATCGTAACGAACAGTTCAGTACTTTTTTTTTTTAATTTGTTGTTTTTTTTTTTTTAAAGGAAAAACTATGAAAATATACACTTGATTGTTAAATTCAAAAACACAGAAGGCAAATAATTCTTCAGTTCAATCCGATGTATTTTTATGTAGCACTTTTCACAACAGAGGCTCCCAAAGGCACCTGACAAGGGTGCGTTAGAATGCACCATTACGTAATTTTACAGACTGAAAGAAAGACAGCCAGATGACAGTGGAGGAGAGCAGCCAAAAACTCCCAAATAGTGAGAAAAAAAGACCTCTGGGTGTTTTGTGTCCTCGGGCACCATCCGGACATGTGGGAAGGCAGAGAGCATGGATGGACAGAACCTGCACTGACTCATTAATGGATAGATAAAAATGGCGTGTACAGCAGCACCAGCAGCCATGGTTACAGTGAGTTATGTGTAAACGTGCGGGTAATAAGCTGAACTGAAGTAATAGGTCTTCAGTCGGGATTTAAAGACTGAGACTGAATCGGCATCCCAGACATAGACCGATAAACCATTCCACATTACATGGGCCCTGTAGCAGAATGCTTTACCGCCCACTGTCACTTTATTTATATGTGGGACGACAAGGAGACCTGCATTCTGTCATCTGAGGGGACGATGCGGCTTGTAAACATGAATCAGTTCTGTTAGGTAGGCAGGACCTAGACCTTTAAGTGCCGTATATGTAAGTAGGAGAACTTTGAAGTCAGCTCTAAACCTAAGTGGAAGCCAATGCGGGGACCTAAGAACAGGAGTTATGTGGTCAAGCTTCCTGCTCCTGGTGACAATTCAAGCTGATGCATTTTGATTATGCTGCAAGGTGTTTAACCTAAACAGTGCTAATCGGCGCAATATATCCAGGGGCCCAACTGGGGCCTACTTTTTGTTGCCAGTCCTCCCCTGCTCCTGAAGTGGTTTGAGGTTATTAACCGCTTGCCGGTTAAAGGTGAAAAGGTGAAGAACAGGAGGGGGGATTATCTGTGATGAGGGTCTGAGTACGGAGACGGGGGGGGGGGCTTATGCTGACTGGGGAGAGCGGGGACGATGGACCGCACTGGGGTGATGAGCAAGTGGCTGTACCTGCTCACACACTCAGCACCGCGGTACAATATCAGGGTCATTATCCTCAATGCGTGAAGTCACATGCAATACTGACACACAGCGCATGGCTAGGGAGCCTCTTACGGGCTTCACAGCGAAGGGGGGGTCCTTATGTGTATATGAGCTGCCTTTCAGTACCCAGCATTCCATTAAAAATGCTGTCATCTCATAGCCATAATGACTGCACATCGGTGACAATCAGTGACCAGATCCGTGATACATAACTGCAATCCCCCTAATGCAACCTTTGCAGTACTTATTTATTAGCAAGTAACTCTGTCTGTGTAAAAGGGTAATTAGTGGGGGCTGGATCATATAATAATGAAATTACCACACATCACTTCTGTGACCTCTCAGTCCTCGCCAGAAGGTTCTGGATGAACGGCGTGTGATAGAATTAGTGTCGCTGGCATGCCGCAGTCCTGCTATCTATCTATCTATCTATCTATCTATCTATCTATCTATCTATCTATCTATCTATCTATCTATCTATCTATCTATCTATCTATCTGTCTGTCTGTCTGTCTGTCTGTCTGTCTGTCTGTCTGTCTGTCTGTCTGTCTGTCTGTCTGTCTGTCTGTCTGTCTGTCTGACTCACTGACTGACTGACTGACTGACTGATCAGTTAATCTGTACAGCACTGCTGTGGTTACCATGATTGCCTCATAGTTCTGGGATCCGGGTTCGAGTCTCTGCGATGTGTGTGAGGTGTGTGAACGTTCTCCCTGTGCTGTTGTGTGTTTTCTGCCGGTTTTTTGGCCTACAGCCAAAAAACATGCTGAATTTAATTGGAGTTACCAAATTGCCCATAGGTGTGAACGGTGTGTGTGTGTGTGTGTGTGTGTGTGTGTGTGTGTGTGCTGCGATGGGTTGACACCCTGTCCTGGGTTCTTCCCCGTCTTGTGTCCGTTATTTCCAGCATAGGCTCTGAACCCCTCCTGACCCTGCGTAAGATTGATGTATTAATATTAAATATATTATAATATTATAATAGGCCCTGGGGGGTCACCTAAGAAGAATAATGGACTACAAAGGTTCATTGGGGATCATTGATTTTCTTTTCCTAATTTCTTTCTTTACAAAAAATTGTGTTGATAAAGTAGAGCAGGAACCTTTTAATTGCTCTTAAATATTTGAGATTCCAGTAATACTGACATTCAGAAATAACAAAGATAATATTTTATATGTCTGTTGGCAGCTGGTTACTGGTATTGGTGATGCTCCTGCTGTTCTCATGAGTGCAAGGCCTGTTCAGAAGCAGCTGTAATCACGGTCGCTCTATTGCAGTCTGAACATGGTGAGGTGCTTCTGTTCTGGGAGGCTTTGCAGACTCCTTTTTGTGCTGTGGGGCTCCTTCTCCGAATGCACCGCCATCCATCGCAGCCATGCATTCTGGGAGGCTTTGCAGACTCCTTTTTGTGCTGTGGGGCTCCTTTTCCGAATGCACCGCCATCCATCGCAGCCATGCATTCTGGGAGGCTTTGCAGACTCCTTTTTGTGCTCTGGGGCTCCTTCTCCGAATGCACCGCCATCCATCGCAGCCATGCATTCTGGGAGGTTTTGCAGAATCCTTTTTGTGCTGTGGGGCTCCTTCTCCGAATGCACCGCCATCCATCGCGGTCATGCATTCTGGGAGGTTTTGCAGACTCCTTTTTGTGCTGTGGGGCTCCTTCTCCGAATGCGCCGCCATCCATCGCAGCCATGCATTCTGGGAGGTTTTGCAGAATCCTTTTTGTGCTGTGGGGCTCCTTCTCCGAATGCACCGCCATCCATCGCGGTCATGCATTCTGGGAGGTTTTGCAGACTCCTTTTTGTGCTGTGGGGCTCCTTCTCCGAATGCACTGCCATCTATCGCGGCCATGCAGCGGGTGCTTTGGTGGCTTCACTTTAATCCTCTGCTCTGCCAGTTCAGCAGCGCCGGGTTCTGACTGACAGCCCCCCCCCCGCCAGAGGTTAGCCAGGGCACGGACAGGCAGCTCACGAAAGTCCCTCAGCTGTCATTAAGAGGCTTAGGAGGGGCCGAAGCCAGATGCAGGAATGGGGGGCAAGAGTGTGGATCCCGCGATAGGCCGGACATCAGCGCGTCAGCAAAGTCAGCAGGGAGAGCAGGCTGTCAGCAGCGAGTCACACGGCTCCCAGCACCTCTAACTTCCGCTCCCACAATGGCAAGAGCCCAGGACTGGTGATTAGCAGAGTGAAAATCTGTGTTTCTTGCGACCTTGAGATAAACTCAAAACTTATTGTCAGCATCTGCAGGATTTGCAACATATTTCCAGTTTCATTGAGCTTCGTATTTTAATATTTAATTTAAATCTTAGGGACGTAATACAAAATACAGGCTCACAGAAGGTTGTGGACGCTTGTGGTATTCTATAAAAACATTGCACATTTATTGCTTTCATAACAAAAGTTCATTGACAGGTGATGTTTAGCTTATTTGCGCATATCTTCTGCACAGACATTTTCTCCTTATTAAGTACGGTAATGTTTTTGACTGGCTCGTTCACTTCTGTTCCTGCTGTTTTGCTGTTAATTGCAGTTGTGGTCATTGGCTCCCAAAGTGATACTAAACACAAACTTTGGTATTTTACATTATTCCAAACATGTTTCTAATTAAAAAGCCCTAAATGAAACTGCTCGTTAATGAAGTTCTTAACTCGGAACAGCTATTTTAGAACTATAATTTGGGTTTCAATTTATTACTAATTGAAATGAATGATTTACTATTGGTTGTCTCTAATGTGATAGTAAGCAAATATATATATATATATATATATATATATATATATATATATATATATATTTATTTATATATATATATATATATATATATATATATATATATATATATATATATATATATTTATATTTATATATTTATATATAATATAATATATAATACATAGTAAGTGTGATGCCCGGCCCGTACGCTCCTCGTGTGTGCCACGCCCCCTAATTACCCACGTGTGATTCCCTGATCGTGCCCAGTCGTGTCTTGTTCTCTTCTGCTTAGTTCAGTGTATTTAAGTCTCTGGTGTGCATTAACCCCTTGTCTGTCACTGAATGTGAATGGTCATTGTTGGTGAGGTCTGTTCCCGTGCTACGTCTCCTGTCCCGATCTCCCGAATAAACCCCGTTCGTCCCATATCCCGCCCGGTCCTCGCTTCTTGATTGCTCTCCGAGCCGCACAAGCTACGCTCTCCAGCGCACCCGTCCTGCCAGCCGTGAAAGTAAGCATATATATGTATATATAGTGAGCAAATGAATAAAGTAGTGATTTTTTTTATAAAATCAATACATTTGCAATATTCTTACTGAATTAAGAGTGTGTCCAATCATATTACAATAAACCGTATCCCAGTGAACTCCCCGAGTCCAGCCATGACACCATCATACATTTACATTTGAGAAATGTGAGCTTCACGGCTGTTTAACAGCTTTACCTCAACTCAAGGATTCATTGAAATAGTGTTTCGTTCACCATACCCTGTATACCTCACCACTGAGATTAGGCTGAGGAAGTTAGTAAGATACTCTGTCAAACTGCCATGACCTTCCCATGGCTGTTTCCTAACTATAAAGTGAGCCAGAGCTGATCTGGGTGCTTTGTGTCAGTTATGCGGAGATGCTCCTGTCTGTTAACCAGACTGCATTTGAATTCTCACCCCACCAGTGAAAGTGAGTCATTGCCATTGTCGATACACACCACAGCTCACAACAACCAATTGTGTCCTCTGCATTTAAACCATATGTGACATAGAGGTGGGCTGCTGTTATTTAGCAGGCGGGGAGCTGGGCGTGGTACCCTGCTCAGGGTACCTCAATGATACCTTACTGGTTGGGAATTCAGACCAGCAATCTTTCAATCACAAACACGCTTACGTAACTTTCTCACTAGAATTGCTGCAAGACCTTTAAGGAAGATACTGCCCATGTGAAGTTTGGAGGTGAGATGTGGTTTAAGGGATCGCAGAATGAGGAGGTGTGTAACTATAACATCTTTCTGGGACCGTTCATGCATATTTTTTTGCATTTGCAAGATAAAAATGAGATGAAACGTCAATTGTTTATTCAGCAGGAATTATCATAAAACCGGCGAACACTTTTTTTTTAAGAAGGCCAGTTGTCTGAAGTTTCTCCTTGGAATATTATTTTACTCATTATAAATGAATTAAACTCACCTGGAAACATTCCAGAGTCTCTCGAATTGTAACGGATACCTCACTGTGTCTGAAGATGAATGACCAGCATCTAAATTTTGTTTCCATACTGGTTTGTATGGAAACAACCCCCCCGGATTGCTGAGCAATAGGTCACAAATAACATGTGGTCCCTGTCGTTTGTGTCCTCGGCCTGAATAAAGAAGGAGCAGCGTGTCTCAATGGGCCTTCAGAGACACGTGTGAGGCGGCATCATGCTCTGAGGGATGCGAGGATCTGTGTGGCCCAGAGGTCATTTTACCGGCTTGTGATTTTATTTCCCACCTTGTCTTTTATTGTCAGAGTATCGTCCAGCAATCCATCTTCCAGCCACTCATCCAGTGCAGGACTGCATGGAGGCCTGGGGCTTATCTAAGGAAGCGTAGGGCGCAAGACAGGGATAGGATGCAGGTCCACTGCAGGGTGGGTGAGCGCACACACACACACACACACACACACACACTCCACGTATTCATATCTTTATGGGGACTCACCATTCATTTCTGTGGGCATAACTCCAATCCCAGCTATGACAACCTTAACCCCTTGGTCCCGACAACGTAATTTACACATAACACACACACACATATTAATATGCCAGTTCACCTGCCTGCATGTGTAGGATTTATTTAACAAATCAGAAAACAAAGGGATTGTGAGGAGTCAAAGCAAAACTGGTAAAATAGAAACTAAGGCAGGGAGCAACACTCCGGACCCCCCGCCACCCAGAAGGATAAGCGGTTTTGAAAATGGATGGATGGTTTAAGGCAGTATTTCCCAACCCACAGCGGTCCATGTTTTTGGTCCTTCCCAACTCTCTGCCAGAAGATCCACATTTTTGCCCCCTCCCAGCTCCCAGTAGGGAGCAAAAATGTGGACTGTCTGTTGATCTCTGAGGACATGATTGGGAAACACTAGGTTTAATTAAGGTGCCAGAATACAGTTATAGTTGAATTCTGAATATTGTATATTATTCATTGTTGCCCTGAGTGCTATTTGGTGCTGTTCATACCTCTCCCATCGCATTCTTAAGGGGTGCTGGTGTTCACCACAGACCACCGGCTCACTTAGGGCTCATAACGGTACCAATAATGCTTTTAATCACTACTGTGCTGGGATTAATGCGGATCAAGGGATGTGATCACTTCTCAGTGGGTTAAACCCGTAAGAGTGCTGCAATCACACCTACCTTGTGCTTTCCAGCCTTTTCCGTTCACAACTTCAGCTGGAGTACAGAACACCGCTTCATAGTTAAAACTGCCTTTTTAGTTGAAATAGAACGGCTTCCTTTTTATGTTTGCATAATACCCAAAGTGCAACAGATTCCAGAGTGCACTAGATTCAGTCCTGCCAGAAGGACAATTTAAATAAGCCATATTTCTTGCATTCTGGGCCCTTCGATGAATTGAATTCCTAATTGGATCAGTAACAATATGTTCATTAACTTGTAGACTTCCCCAGTTTATATTAGCGGTGCAACCTGACAGTGAGATTTATCGGGCCTGCGTGCACAAATCTTGTTTCCCAGCTCAGTTGCTGCGAGGAGCCATTCATGCATTGCAAGTAGCAGTTATTCAGCTCTCAAGGTTGTTCAAGGTCGTCGCCTTTGTTGGTCAAAACAATAATGACAAACTGCTATACTTTAGAAAAGTAATAGATTAAACGTAAAGAGAAGCACATTAGACACAGATGCAATTCACAATGTGGAGGCAAGCAGCCTGTGAATGGTGCCTTTTCTCACCGGGATGCTGGTGACACTGACGCTGCGCAGGCGTGATTCATGGCTTCCACCCCCGACAGCAACCCGGTTTGGAGGCAAATATTCACCATGTTATTGAAAAAAATCGAATGATCCTGGAAATGGAGAGGAAGCAAAGTAAGTATGGGTCACACCCACAATGTTCCTACCTTTGCAGTGACCAGAACATTCTGTGATAACATCGCTGTTGTAAAGGTGATCACTGAACTGAATCTGTGACCCATTCGGGGTAAGCGATTGGGAGTGGGATAGATGGCTTATTGAACAATACTAATAGCCTTTTAATGAATTACTTACAATTCAAGTATAGACTTTGAAGGGATTTACCTACAGAACTTCAGGATGCAAGATCTGGTTACTCTGGCTCGAAAAGGGAGACTAGGACATTTATAACTCTTTGCAAAACCATGGATTTGGATATCTGCCTTCAAGCACCACTAACAACACATCATGCAGAGAATTGTACGTACATGTGAAAATATGCTTAATATACACACCGCACTGAAACGAGGTATATAGGGTGTGTAGAACCAAAACGGGCTACAAAATAAGGAACAAGGAGTATGTTTTAGGGTCATCTGCACTTTACTAAATAATCAAAGCTAAAGAGGACTAATTTTTTCATACCCTAGTGCATGTCCATGAAGCACAGGAGATACCATGAACTACCTGCACACAGTCCTATACTCTGGAAACCTGCCTTCGGACTGCAGGAGGAAAGGGGAGAACCTGGGAGAGTTCAGCGCGGACATCTGGAGAACATGCAAACTGGGTGCATACAGAGCCGAGGATGAGAAGAAAACTCACAAGCCTGGAGGTGTGAGGTGACAGTGATACCCAGTGAGTCAGCACGTCGCCCACAGGTATTGTTATAATAGTATAATTAAGCACTCTACTTGGACCTAATATCTAGTGCTATCTCTTGGTTGAAAAAGTCCTAAATGCAGAGAGGTAAGGGAGCCAATAGAGCTGCTGTGGAAGCCAGGTGTCAGCCAATCAGAAAACACCAAGCCACGGCTAACACTATAGAGCATCTCAAAAAGCAGATGTAGCTTACTGGAGGCGATGTCATTTCAGAGCTAAGACTGATGTTTTTTCTGTATCTGCAAAGTATTTCCACAAAACCGCTCTGTGTTTTGAAGGTTCACTGAGGGCTCTGCCATTCTGTCCTTTCTGTACAAGACGGTGAGAGAGGCTCCTGCATGCAGACAGCAGTTAGTGTCATGGTCTTCTGTGTGTCCTCGGAAACCTGTGCTGCATTTCCGTCTAAGTCTCTGAAGTTCACTCGGGTACCATTTACGTAATCATTACGGTATGAGAAAGACACGTCAGGTATCTGATTTGAAGGCCCTTATCCCCCTTGTATAGTTCATTTGCGAGTACATGGAAAGTCTTGAAAAATGTCAGATGGTACACGATTCATTATATTTCACATTAAATGTACTTACTGGTTCATATGATGACCATGCATCCATGGATGGCTTTTTTACATTTTTCATTCCTCTTATCAAATCAATGGCTGGCCTTCCCTTACATTTTCTTTTCTCGGACCGCCGTCTCTCACAAGAGTCCCTTTGATAAAGTAGCATCTTGCGGACATTTGTCACGTTTGTAATGTCAGAATCAAGATCGGAATCAGTTTCTTAGCCAAGGAAGCATGCATGCAAAAAAAAATTTGACGCCTTGTATTTGTTCCTAATACACAGAACTAAAGTAAAATTTAAAAAATTAAAGCTAAACTAAGGGATAAGTTATGAAGACAAGCATGAAAAATACATTTTGTGAATAAGTATATATGTGTATATATATATATACACACACACGCACACATGGGTCATTCTCGCATTACCATAACTGCGATGGCTACCTTGGCAGCCACATAGCCGTCAAACTCATGCACACTCTTCCTACCCAGTTCACTGATTTCTGGTCTTGGCCGTGACTCGAGGTTGCCGGACCACAGGACACTGCACTGCGTCGCTCCGTCGACAGGCCATGGGGGCTGTGGCAGCTGTAGATGTTCTTTTTCTTGGAATTTGAATCTTTTGGCTTTGGATTGTTTGATTGATATTGAGTCAGTTATGGATTTATTTTTTCGGTGTGATTTTTGTTACTGCGCTGTCGAGTTTTTCCTGTGCTTTTTTCCTCAGGTATATCAATTCTGACATCTGATAAATAAAAATAAATGTGTTAGCACAGCCTAGGCACAGCAGAGCAGCGTTTTGCGATGAAGTCGGCCGGCAAAATAAATTCAGAGTTCATCATAAGAATACGTTTCACAGCGTTAGCCGACACATGCAGCAAACCATGCGACGAGCAAGACTGTCATGGACCACATGACATTTTTCCTCAAATTCAGTGGTTCCCCTGGACCGAAATGTTCTCCTTTGGTAGGTCATCTTTTGAAACTGTCTTGAGTCTGTTGGTGCCCAAATTTTGCCAGCTGTAATAGGCTACAGCCTGGGCTGGACTGACATTTTTGCGGTGGGCCAATAAAGATGTGGCCTGCTAAGTTTACTGTGAGAGACCCCACAGTTCCAGCCCCATCTCCACCATCTCCACCAAGACCAGTGGTTACATAACGGCTGTGTCCAAATTCAGGTATTGCATCCTTCTAAGGCTACATTCAAAGACCAAATGCATCAGAGCAGCGCAACAAAGCTGTTCCGTTTCGAAGGCCCCTTCAAATGCGGGCTAGAAATGCATCCTCCTTATGCCAACATGTCGCAAGATTCATTGCGCAGAGGTAAAGTGGGTATGTCCCGGCTAGAGAATTGGAGCGGTGCTTTGCGACGCAAGGGTAATGGCGGGAACAGTTGGTGATACAAATAGGAAATTATCCATAGGCTCAGCTGTCCCATTTGACAGTGCTTTCTGTTTGACCTTTGAAGAATGCAGCCTACAAAGGCTACACCTTAGACTGCATCCTTCGCAGGATGCAGCCCCTGAATTCAGAGACGGCCAATGCACACATGGATGGATGGTGATTTATTAATTTGCAATGGTATTAATTGATTACTCTAAGAGTGACCTGTAGGGGGAGCAGTGGGTTATATACCCCGTTAGCAGAATATCACACAGCACTGCAAGTCCTAAAGACGGCTTATTCCATGTGGGAGTAGTACCCACCCACAAAGCATGCGAGTGACATTCCGATGGGGCGTGATGCCGTCAGTCTCAGGCTGCCAGCAGCCACACATCTGTCTGTGTGATGTCACTGCCGAGAGCCAAAGTGTGAAATAACTGACTCACTTCAGCAACGAGAGCCTGCTGGGACGTCAGGCAGCAGTGAAAACCTTCCCCGGAAATTTCCCCTCCTTTCCCCCTAAGGCTACCTATGTTTCCATGACACCCCCATTTCTATAATGATAAGTCTAATAGTAACTGTGACGCCCGACCCTTCCGCTCCTCATGTGTGCCACGCCCCCTGGTTACCCACGTGTTCTTCCCTGATTGTTTCCAGCGTTGTCTGATTACTTTGATTAGTCCTGTCTTACTTAAGTCCTGGTCCTGCCTGCTCCCCTTGTCGGTCATTGATGTTAGTTGCTGTGGGCTGATGTTAGTCGTCGTGTGATGTTCCCTGCTCCCTGTCCGTTTAATAAATCCCCGTTCACCCTACTTCTGCCTGCTCGCCTACTTCCTGCTCGCTCGCCAGCCGGCACGGTCACCCGCCCAACGACCGAGCGTGACAGTAACATTACTAATTAATGTCAAATGGGAAAATATCAACTGGGACTTAATCATGAGCTGGCAGTTATCTGGCACATGAGATTACTCTATGTAGTCTTAATTTAAGTTGTCTTAATGATTAGAAAAATTGTCAAAAATACATACTATTTGTCACGCCCAGCTCGTCCGATGCTCTTGTGTGCCACGCCCCCCTGATTATCCACGTGTGCTTCCCTGATTGTACCCAGCTGTACCCTGTTGTTTGGTCTATTTCAGTCCGTGTCTTGCCTCAGTTCAGTGTCTGTCATTGATGTTAGTTGGCGTCTGACGTTTCCCGCACCCCGTTTTCTAATTAAATTTCCGTTTACCCCGATTTCGCTTCCTGTCTGCTTCCTGCCCGTGCGATCACCCGCATTTAACCAGCGCGATCGCAGCCGATCGTGACACTATCTTTCTTTGTACAGTTAAATGCTAAATATTGATTGGTAGGTGTAGTGATACACAAAAGACAGTTCGGCACAAGCCTCGGATTTAGGTTCTGTGCAGCAGGCAAAACCAGATTTGCTTAGAGATCATTAATTATTGAAAATGCAAACGCACTATTAGGAACAGTTGCTTCTGTCATCGTGTCTGAGTAACAATCCGGTGTTTACTACTGAGTATTGTTACACATCTTCAGTGATATTTTAGCTTGGTCTGAATTTCCAGGCAGTGGAGAGGCTACCTTGCAGGGGCTGTTTCTGCCTTTCTCCAGTTGTGCACACGCTCGGATGAAGATGCCAGCAACATATCCGAGTTCGGGATAACAGAGCCGCCAGACGGGCTTAGTCTTATCAATTACTCTCTCTCCAGTAATTTATCAAAAAACCCAAATTTTCCCGATCTGCAGATTATGACCAACTGTAGCAAAGTCAAAGCCACAATTACCATAATGTTTTATATGCTGAACAACTACTTGTAAATTTCGGCTCTGCCCATGTGAATAGATGTGTTCATTTGTTTTATTTCGCGTACTGAACCGAAAATGATGTACAAAAACAGCAGACGATGAATGCATGTACCGTTACGGCCCTAATTTAATACCATTAACAGTTACAAACAAAGAAATGTATGAAATTGTGCGCTTTCTCAGAATACCAGTTGATGAATTTGGCCACAGACATTTTTAAACCAACGACTTTGGTGTGCTGGATACCAGCTTTGACTTAATAAACAGCGACGTGGTAAAAAGTGAGGCGTCATTCAGCGATCGTGTCCGCACGCACAACCACAGCCTCTGTGTCGTCTAATCTCTCGTGCCGAACAGAGAGATCTGGGCAGATGCCCACCATCCCACCTGCCTTTGCATCTGCTTCCTGCTGTCACTGGGGAAGCTGTAGGAAGAGGCACCCACCTGTCCGGATCATTGGAGTCTTGGTGAGCCGGCCGCATATCAGAGATGAAGAGTCATCAGAGGTCCAGTCAGATTCTTCTCAAGTCGTGTCAACGTTTTAAAAATATATATGTATATGAGCATTTTTAGAAATACTTCTTTCCGTCGAGACCTGGTAGAGCCAGGGCCCCCGCTAACAGAGTCCAGAAGGTGCACAGTGACAGGAACAAAAGCCGTCGCACTCCATGCATTAAACTTCATGGTCTGCGGTCCTTTGGTGCAGCTCTTTGTAAATTGGAAGCGTTCTGACAGCTTCATCGGATTTCTGCATGAATAATCACATTGTATCCAGCCCAGGTGTCTTGATCAATTATAGTTACTATTTAAAAAATCCTTGAAAGTCTTTGAGTTCCTGAGCTCATCACCTCATGGTTTAAACTTATTTCTCCTGACCGGAGAAACATGGAGCTTCAGTCAGTCCAAACAGCCATGAGAGCGTTTACAGGTAACCCCTCCTTACCACATAATCGCAGGGAGACACTGAGGAGGGAAGCCCCCATACACTGAATGAAAAAAGGTACAAATCACAAATACTGCATCCCCTCCCATACAAATGACCTGTAAGTGAATCGCAGGACAGCCAGATGTAAGAAACATTTGCGCAATGCATGCATGTCTTGTTTTATCAGGTTTATGGAGGGTATTTTCATTCTGTAGGCGTTAGTCATTTTTCTGTCGTCTCAGTGGGGAGGGGGTTTTCATAGTCTGTTTAATTTCTGGGTACTGGTGCAGTATGACAGCCTGGTCAGGGTGAAGGACACCCCAGAAAGTGCAGGCCAGCCGCCCCCTGCTTGGTTACTGTCATTTTCACCCGCCCCCTTCCATTCTGCCGATTATACGCAACAATCAATGCTTTCACTTTATTTTAATCAGCTGAATGCAGCCTTTTATAATTATCACCCCGGAGATAGATTTCAACCTGGAAATAACTTCTTTAATCGCATTTAAAACGCATTAAAAGTGCAGGTGTGTCTTCTTAGTCATCCGCCGCTTGGGCTCGGCTGCTGTGTGATGGGACCATTAAATGCGACAAGATCAGGACCTGAGTGGCAGCCTGGCCCCTGCTGCTGCACTCGCAGGCTGCATGCGTTGAAACGCAGGGAGTCCTTCTTGCAGGAACCTTGCGATCTAGTCTACTATCCATCTTATCTGGAAGTTTGAGTGACTGCTCTTACTGATCAAGCTATGGAATCATCATATTTTTGCTATATTTGTACACAGGTGCGAGTACTAATTGGATATTATCATTGGGATGACATTTAATTAACTTCCTGAATTAATAGAGTATCTATTTTAGACTTTTAGGTGATCAAATAAGTAATGCCTACCCTGACAATGAAACAGTTATGACATCGGTTCCTGTCGCGCTGCGAGTATTCTGCATGCGTATCCCATCCCATTCAAACATGGCATCTTCTCTCTGCCCGTGTTGGCCAGCAGAGAGCTTCCCACACCTGAACACCCTGGACCTGCCCTCCTCTGCTTCAGAAGAAAGCCCCAGCGAGCATGAGGGCCGACCACAATCATCACCGCGCCCTCCCGCCCCCCATCTAAGTAATGGCAGGCACCAATTTGGATGAAAGGACTTTTTTAAAGTATGTTTTTCAAGACTTTCTGGGTTAGGGATTTGAAGTTTGCATGATAACATTTACGCTACCACTTTCGAATAAGGCTCCGCGTTGCAGCTGATAAATGGTTATTGTTCCTAATTGTCTATTAATGATTTACGAAGTGTTACAACGTAATAATAAAATACCTAAAAAAAACAATAATCGGATTATAAACTATTCATAATGTCACGACGTGAACGTGGGATTTATTCAGGAGAGAATACGCTCAGGAGCACGAAACAGCGGTTCCGTTAAAACGCTAATAACCGGACAGCAGAGACGCTCACAGAAAAGCACTTACAGTGCTCAGCATAAATGAGTACACCCCCTTTGAAAAGTACGAATGTAATCAGTAGCTCAATGAACAAAAGAATAACTTCCAAAATTTTCACAAGGCTGAGTTTTATTGAACACTTGTTTAACTCCATAACATGAAATTAAGGTTAATAATATAACTTAGATCACAAAATCTTCAGTTTTACTCAAATTGGTTGAAGCAAAAATGAATACACCCCGCAACAAAAAGTACTACATCTAGTATTTTGTATGACCGCCGTGATTTTTAAGGACAGCACCAAGTCTTCTAGGCATGGAATGAACAAGTTGGCGACATATTGCAACATCTATCTTTTTCCATCCTTCAAGAATAACCTGTTTCAGAGCCTGGATGCTGGATGGAGAGTGATGCTCAACTTGTCGCTTCAGAATTCCCCACAGGTGTTCGATTGGGTTCAGATCAGGAGACATACTTGGCCATTCAATCACCTTCACCCTGTTCTTCTTCAGAAATGCAACAGTAGCTTTAGATGTGTGTTTTGGATCATTGTCGTGTTGGAAAAGTGCACGACGACCAAGTGCATGGAGAGATGGCAGCATCTTCTCCTTCAGTATAGAGCAGTACATTGTTGAGTTCATGATACCATCAATGAAATGCAGCTCCCCAACACCAGCAGCACTCATGCAGCCCCACATAAGGACACTGCCACCACCATGCTTCACTGTAGGCACCATGCATTTCTTTGAAATCCTCACCTTTACGACGCCATACAGTTTTGAAACAAGTAGTTCCAAAAACAGGGATTTTTGTCTCATCACTCCAGAGTATAGAGTCCCAGTAGTCTTCATCTTTTTCCGCATGGGCCCTAGCAAATTCTAGGCGTGCTTTTTTGTGCATGGGCTTTAGGAGAGGCTTCCTTCGTGGACGATACCCATGCATGCCATTCCTCTGCAGTGTGCGCCGTATGGTGTCACGGGAAACGGTCACTCCAGTTTGGCTTTCTACTACTTTAGCTAACTGCAGTGAATTTGCATGGCGATTTTCTTCAACCCTTCTCATCAGCAGACGCTCCTCTCGAGATGTTAACTTCCGTGGACGGCCTGGACGTCGCTGTAAGATCGTTGCACTTCCATCTTTCTTAAATTTTTGGATCACTTTTGCTACAGTATTTTGACTGATAGGTAAAGCTTTGCTGATCTTCTTGTAGCCCTCACCTTTTTTGTGTAAAGAAATGATTGCCTTTCTCAGATTTTGTGACATTTCTCTTCCATGTGGAGCCATTGCTGACAGCATGAAATGGGAAGGGCTTTTCTTTGTTAAGTAATGCCCTTTTATAGTCACCTGTCTGCTGGACACCTCTTAAATGAATCATTAGACTCACCTGTGGTTGAATGCCTGTTAATTAGAATTTTGTAGTCTTAAGTGTGGCTTTTCTCCTAAGACTATAATTGGGGTGTACTCATTTTTGCAACATGGGCTTGAGTGAATTTGTTAGGAAAATCACTTTTTTGTGTGTGCAAATCAACAAATCTTGTTTGCAATCAATGGCCCACATTTGTGAGAGTATTTTGTAATATAGTATCTCATAGAAAATGTTGATTCTGAAAGGAAACTAAAGGTTTTCTGACAAATGTAGTGGGGTGTACTCATTTATGCTGAGCACTGTAAATACATTTGACTAATTAAGCACAACTAGAAACAGAAGATTGTAAAGAATATTTCACACGAGGTAAATGAGGGGGCGTGTGTATCCCAGGTTGCAAATGTTATAAATAGCAGAATAAATAAATAAATAATTAACTATGAGATGACACAAAACAAAGATTTGTGAAATAGTGTAATTTACACGTTAAAACATTTACATGTAAAAAATGTTATGATTTTGGTGTAACCTTCTACAGCGTGCCCCGCCCCCCTCCTCACGCATGCGCAGTAATGTAGTGCATAGGTGTGCGAGAGAGAGACTAACGGCAGCAGACTAGAGAAGCAACAGAGATGCAAAGTTAGAATAATTTTCTAGTATTAAAAGTGAATTTCGCATCTTTTCCAGTGAAAACAGTGTTGCAGATTGTTATTTTATCTTACCACTACTAATCTATTCTATTGATATGTAATGAATGGCAGTGCATCTTTTATCTTGAGGCTCTACTACATTTTTTCATGATTTGTACTACAGTAGTAACTGAGTTACTACTAAGTAACTAACTGAGTTACTTAGGAACCAAGTGCAGCCAAGTTGATGCAGCAGAGCATCGAAGGAACCATACTAACCACTATACAAAGGACACTAGCACGTTCCCCTGTGTTTGTGTTCCTCCAGGTCCTCTGGTTCTTCCCTGCAGTACCGTCCCATTCCGGGTGTCCCTGATCTTGTGTTTCATTTGATTTTAGTAAAACGAAGAAATACAATTAACTAGTTTTCTTGATATTTCTTGATATTATCTTGAGAAATTGCAGTATTAACGTTTTAAGTCACAGCAATGGATTAATGAAACGCACAGATTTTTCCAGTGGCCTTGGCGTTTGCATTGAGTTTGCTCTCATTTAATCTCATTTCACATGGCTCCTCTTGTTCCATGGTCACAGGCTCCAGCTCATTTTGGGGCCTCCCTAGATGTTCCCAAGCTAGCTGGGAAATATGACCCCTGCAGCATCTCCTGGGACTTGCCTGGAGGAGCATCATCTGCAGCTTTACCTCAGCTGGCTCCTCTCAGTCCAAATCAGCAGTGGCTCTATTTTGAGGTGCCTGGAGATCTTCAACCTCCTCATCCTGTCTCAGAGAGTGAGTCCACCATGCGACGTCCCAGTCTAGGGTCGTGATTTAATCAGATGTTGGACAGAACAGTGAACACGAAGGGATAGGGGGTAATGGGGCGTGAAGGACGATGACAGCGATGTGTTTTAGGTGTATTGTGACAAATGGGGATACAAAGCAACAGGGTGAAGTTCAGGAGCGAAATCGGCCAAATTAATAAACAAAAGAAGTGAGCTTACTAAGTGAACTCCAGCTATGGCGATCCCTAAGCCAAAAGAAAAAACAAAACCCCAGCACAATCAGGAGGCCCTCATGCAAGAAGAAGAAGGCCTACATCTTCGGGCTTCTGCCACACCAGGTGTCCAGGATCACCGCCTTGTGGAGAAGGCACTTTGCAGTCTCTGCAGTGACCGATGTCCCTGACCTCACTTGGAACGCAGGAGTGCTTCGTGAGCAGAGCTGGATAGTTCAGGTCCAGAAAGTAAAAGTCCAGGCCAAGATTTTGCTTCAACCAACCAGTTGAGTATAAAGAGTCACATCCACAGAGTACAGGTTAGTTGAAACAAAATCTTGGTCTGGGTTTGTACTTTCTGAATCTGAACTTTCCTCCTCTATTTGTGAGGTATGATTTACTGGGGCCTGATGAGGCGTTAAGCCTGTGATTGCTGGTTCGGGCCTCAGTAGAGTAATCACATGTTGGTTGGCCCCTGAGCGAGGCCCTTAACCCCCAGCTCCAGGGCGCTACATACTGGCTGACCTTGTGCTGTGACCCCCAACCTATGGAGCGTGAGATGAGGTTAGTGAAGAGAAGAACTGTACTCGTACAAATGACACATGAAGGGTTATTATTATTATTATCGGTACATGAAATTCTCTGTACTTTTCATTGGGAGTCTTTTGTCGGGTCAGTTTGTTGCTGGTCCAGCCCAAAGCACAAGCCGCAGATCACCTAGCTCCAGATGTCACCGTGAAGTCGAGAGAATTCCCCCACCAAGCTACGGTACTGATCCTCAGAGGGGTGAATTTAGGTTATTACCAGTTGTTAACTATTAACAGAGCATTAACCTAAATGCATGTGTTGTTCCTCTAAACACAAAAATTGATGCAACCTCCTACCAGACATTCAGACGGTGTAGAAAGCCAGTGTTTCCTTTAACACTTCACTGTCGCTGGAGCCTCCATTTTCAGATGGATCGCAGTCAGTATCCTCAGCACCTGCTGGCTCATCAAAGCTGGTTTGCTCAGTGTCTTTCACCAGCCAGGACAGAGGGATGCATTGCAAGGCTTAGGAGGTGTGATTTTGAATATCATGTGATTTTTGAAGTTTTATCTCCAGACATCAGTTCTTGGTACCATAATTATTTAAACAGGATCTTTATTGATGTCGAGTTGTCTTGTTGATTTGTTATATTATTTCTTGCTGCCTAACTTTTAGGAGATGTGTTTGGATTGTTGCTATTGATCTTAACGCTGAAATTTTTTATATTTTGGCAATCACTTGATCCAGTCGATTCAAAGTACAAATGATACCAATAATTAATTACATACGAAGGTACAACATTTTTATATTGTAGGAAAACTCTTAGATATGTATGTAAAGTGTGTGTCTGTTCATGGCCCAGGATGCTGGAGAAACCCTTTGATTTCACTGGAGAGAGTGTACACATTCAGGTAAAATGGCTGATCACTGCAATCTCTTCACAACAAATTGTACGTTGCAAGGGCACCAATTGGTGCAGAACAACAGCAGTAGCTTGGTGATTGTACGTACCAGCTGACGTCATAGTGGTTAAGGATGTAGCGCATTAAGGAATATTTTGGCAGTTCAGATCCCTGTTAACCCCCTAAACATACATGGAAGCTTTATTTCCATCGGGAAAATTGTCTCACGTACACAAACTATACATTAAAAAGATCCCAGTCAAATACTTGATGGAAGTGATCTATCTTATGAGCAATTCGCCTTTGAAAAGGCCTGCTGTTATGTAGAGTGTGATGTCACAGCAATCCGTGTTGCAGGTTTCTATCCAAAACGTCTATAAATCCAAGGAAGTTAAGACAGTTTATACTGCAACATATTTGTGGAACAAGCAGTGGGTTGGTGATTGAATGTGTCGCGGGGCCATCCTCTGCACGGCATTTTCAGTTCAGTTCCAGGCAAATGAAGCAATTTGTCAAAATGCGTTATCATGACACAGGATATTCTGGCTCTTGCGCACTTGGCCAGCGGTGCGTGCAGAATGGAAGAACAAATCAACTCACTATGCATTCATGGGATGGAAAAGCTATAAATGTGTCCACAATGTGTGGGATACAGAACTTCAAACCCTCTGATAGACGGTGAAGAAAACCCCAGTCGATCGGACTGGTTTGTCTCTAGTTGCCTGGCGATTGGAAGAAGACTCGGCATTGGCTTGTCATCTTCCCTGCTTTCCAGTTATTTCCCAAATCCTATGATTGGGACAATGTGACTTGACTCTTATTTGACTATCCCTGCCGGCCCCTTGAGTCTGGTCCCTCCCAAGGTTTCTTCCTTCTAGGGAGTTTTTCCTTGCCACTGTCGCCTATGGCTTACTCACTGGGGGCTTTGGGTGAGGATACTGTAAAGCGCTTTGAGACGATGTAATGTTGTGATAATGCGCTATATAAAAATAAATTTGTTGTTGTTTGTGACACGGATCAGATAATATAAATAAATAAAAGTGGCAGAGCACTAGTGTTACTTGGAGGCTAATGGGAAGGAAATGACAACGTTCTGCGATCAGACTTACTGTTATCGATGCAGCCTCCTGGATTTAGAGAGAGACAGCGGCCTAGGAATGTCTGAGGTGATCTTAAAAGGGAGAGTCACACTCAGTCATTTCCACCAGGACACATGCTGGTTTTACTAATGACCTCGACTGCACTAGCTACCATCTATTTTTGTCCCTAATAGAGACGTTGCCAAGTAATGTGCTGCTTCACCACTTCAGGACGCTTGCTCCCTGTCGTAGGAGCTGGGATGATAGGAAGAGGTCGGCCCCCGCGCCAAGGCTGCAAGGTGAGCTTCCCAACAACATAAACCTTAGGAATACTTTCCTGCTGTTTGTCCTTAAGCAAATGAATAAGAAACGGGGAAAGGTGTCTGAAAAATAGTCCAAAAAATTCAAAAAGAAAGGACATATTGAGAGAAATTAAAACAAAATGGACAAAGTTTTGTCCATTACTGCTAGAGATAATAATGCTGCACTATAATAATGCTGCACTAATTACATGCAGCATTATTTTTACCTAGGTGTCGGTATATCAGTGATAATCCTGGGGCTGTGATTTAAGTCAGAATGAGCCTCCTGTGCAGCAATAGTGCATATAAATGAAGCATCAGCGATTTTGAAGGACAAATTTAAAACTACGGAAGCGGTGCCTGAACGAGCAAACAGCACATCTGGCCCCCCTGTATTACGCTAGTCACGCACCCCCTGGGCTCGCTGGGGTGGGGGGACACCAGAGGGCAGACTTAGCAAACATGTCACAAAGCAGGGTGGACATTCCGGAATGCATCCATCAATTCCAATCCAAATCAGGAAAAGGGGTTGGAATTTAAATCTCCCTGGAATTCAAATTCAATTCCAGTTCTGTTCCCCATAGTTTTTTTTCCTGTTCCATTTGCTGATTTGGATTTTAATTGATGAATGCATTCCGGAACGGCCCCCCACCCTGCCACGAAGATAGCAAACAATTGACCACATAAAAAAGTTCATAGTAATTGAACATAATGCATTTTCCTAAACCATGACACTGTAGATCCAACAAGTGCATTAAAAACTACTAAGGCAAAATAACATAAAATAACAATATAACTATTAAATATCAGCGTTCCTCACCATCATTCTTTGGGGGACTTACTTCTACAGATGGTGAGAAGAGAGGAAACCTCAGTATGTTTTTTTGTTTATAAATCTATTTCTCTCCTTAGGAAGATTATTATGAAAATGGTGGCGTGCTAGAAGCGTCAAACGACAGACGTTACTTGGAGGATATGCAAATACCAAGCACAGGGCAACGTTAATGATTGGGTAATGAGACACGGTTCGCATCATGTGACTAAAGATACTGTGAGCTCTGTGCTTTTATGGACAAATAACAATGCATTGCAGGTGGGGGCTCCTTTTGCACCTTAACTAAGAGGAAATAAAAGGTGGAAAGAAAACATATACAAATAGTACCTAAAATAAATCAGAAAAATCCCTTTACCTATATAACATATTTTTTTTCTCTGAATGCTTAAGGAATATTGAATGTAGAGTGGAACAAAGAGAATCAAATGAATGTTTTCAACAAAAGACTTTAATAGATCTAGCAGTTTTTCTATAACACAAAATGTTTGTATGTTTGTGAAGGTGGTGCAATTTTATCAGTAAATCCCAACAGACCATTATGCGTCTTCATAAAATCCATATTCATTCTATTTACAGAATGTTATTGATGACAAGGTTATTAAAATGAGTCACACACGAGTTTTTCAAGAATTTTTTGGAAACACAGATCAAAGTAAATGAGTGAAAAACGTTTTTTGTCACTTTATAATGGCTAAGATGTAAAGTCATGTGAAGAGGAACTGGGGGTGACTCTTGGTGTGTTTTTGTTTGCTTTTTAATAAATGGCACACGACGAATGAGATTTACCAGTTAAAAAGTGCATTTTTAAATTTATATTAAAGAGATGGATGGGTGTCCAGCTCATGCCATAGATGCCCGACACGTACAGTACTGTGCCGTACTTATGGTGTAATAGAAAACGGGATTCACTGGACCAGGTGACCATCTTCCATTGCTACAAGGTGCAGTTCTGTCGCTCGTGTGCCCATTCTAGGTGCTTTTGACGGTGGACAGTGGGCAGATATTTTTTAATGATAACAATGACTATAATAGAATAATCATATAATGTTTGTCATTAAAGTACATTAAAGCAGTTAAGGTATGTTAGGATGTTACGGTATTCTAACATGCTGCCTATGAATGTTCTATGAATGCATTATAAATGCATTTTGAAGGTTCAGTTAATGTAAAGCATTACCAGAAAACCTCATATTACTATCAGAAACAGGAAGTGACCATTTTATAACTACCACAGGAATGGAAAACTTCAAAGAAGAGAGATATTTCTAGTTTGATTGGAAAGGCTGAGACACCTGCTCGCAATGCAGTTATAAAGAGGGTTCGCATCTCCTGTCTGGACTGTTTTGTTTGCTCTTCCATAATGAGCTGAAAATTGCTGAATGCTTCTGCCTACTGGGTGGTGCATGTTTGTGAGGGTGCAGTAAAGCAGGGCTGTTTGATGGCTGATGGGTAACAGTTTAAGCGAAGCCTCACTGGCATCACTGGGATCACTGGGATCACTGGGCCGCGTCTCTGCCTGAGTGACCTAAAGACGGGTGGTTTATGCCCTCAGAATGCCCAGGGTTAGTTTGGCCAGTTCTGGGAGTTCTGGGGGATGTCCAACTGCTTTGCTGGTCATTTGAGGGAGATGCTCACTCATTTTGTACTTGTGTGGGGTTTGCTGTAGAGAAGATGGAGTGAAACCCAGAGCAGGTGTTCGAGCTTGATGTTTCTACCAGTAACCTGTATGTTTTAACCCATCTAGAAATGTGATTCAGGTCCCTGGTTGGTGAAATCTGTCAAAACATTGCTGGACCCCCCCCCCCCCCCTTAAAATTTATTTCTGGCTATGGGCCTCATCCATCTATCCGTCTTCCATAAGTTTTTGTATAGTATATTGTCATAGCAAGCTGGGAGCCCATCGCAGGGGGCACAGAACGCAAAGCAGGGGTCGCTATTTCATCCTGGATTTCATATATATATTTCTTATACCCACATGCTCAGAATGTGCAGTCCTGCAAACACAAGGCCAAACATGACATTCACGCTGTCAAAATCCAGAGAACCACAGGATGAACATGCCAGCCACATGTATATTGAGTCAGGACAGATTTCACTCCCCCAAATTGTCCCGTATTTCATTCGATATGTAAATAATCCAGTAAGGTGCATTCATGCCTAATACCATGTGCCCTGCTCTGGGTTGGCCCCCCCTGCTGTGCCATGGGTTATTCCCATAGCCTTCAGGATAGGCCCCAGACCCCCACCACCCTGAATATGACAAGCGGGTGTGGGAGAGCGATGGATGTTTGTACCGTTGCTCTTATTAAGATGAAACTCAGAACAGCAGATACTTTCCTGTAAACAGATACAAAACATAAATAGATACACAGCACAAATAAGATGAAGAGAGCCAGAACATAAACAGGTCCTCGCCACAATCAGAACAGAGACATGATTAAAATCTTAGGCTGGTAGGTGTGAGCTCAGAATGCCGAGGGGCCTGGATTCACAGGGCACCTGGGAGCGAAGCTTCCCCATCCCGCCAAACCATGATTACAAAGCACTGAGCTGCGTCTTTCATCCGGCAACTCCAAAGAAAGGCTGCCTCACTCTGCTGACCATTACGCTCAGGACGGAGCTGACAAAGGGTCCCGGCATGGAGGCAGCGCGTGTGAATTAAAACAGAGCTGATCGCTGGCCAGCGGGGAATCCAATGAACAAGGTAACGGCTGGAAAAGTAGAAGCTTCAGAGATGCAGGTTTAAATGAGGCTTCATGCATTTCTCTGTGCCAATTACACAAGGTTTAAAGGTGCGGTTTTTAAGCTTGTGGTGTCATGCTGCTCAAATTAATACCTCCACAAGGTAACAATGTCACAGTGTCTGGGGCAAAATAATTAATATCGAATATCAATTACATGGATGGCTACCCTGACATCCTGTGCAGAGGATACTGCCAGTCTTGTGCCTTAAGCCTGCTTGGGATGGGATCCAGGCGTCCTCCCTCGGGCCTGACTGGGCGTGTGTCTCAATCCCAAGAATGCAAAGGTCATATGTGGTCTTGGCAAGAGCCGTCTTGCTGACTCGCCTCCCAAGAACTTGAGATGCAGTGAATCATGGGATTGGTCTCATTTGGTGAGGATGCAACCAATGTTTGCTTGATATCTGAAGTGGGGCAAGAAAAACATCTGAGGGGTTTTACCATCCTCTGTACTTCTTAGTGCTGGAACTGGTCTCTGGCTGTGGAAGATGGTGAGGATGCACCGTAGCATAAGCAGATGGAAGATGGGTGAGTCATTGCTTCACTGAAGACATACTTCAGTAGACGGTCCTTAGACCTGGGTGTCTCGTTTCACATAAAAGGACCAAAGGAAGCAAAACATTCACAATCATTCAAGTTGTTATATCTTTGCTTTTTCTGGCTATATTCACACATAACTGATTGACCGCTGCGCTTCCAAGCTGCAGAGCGATCAGCACAAGCGGTGTTAGACCAGTCAAAAACCAATGGGAGATTGAAGAATAGCTAGCAAAGCTGACCAGAGCAAGAAATGAATTAATCATCCCTTCTTCCATAACCCTTTACGAACTATAGGCCTGGTGCCCATCTGAAAAAGCAAGAGGATGCAAATACAAGGGATAGTTTGGACAGAATAAGAAATATATTTATGTACTTTTGCAGGCTTCTGTTTACAAACGTATTATGCATTTTCTGTGTATCCAACCACAAAAAAAACTATAATTTTAAGAGACTTACCCATCCAAGTAGGGATTTAACATTATTTTCTTTCAGTGTGACACATTTACCATCAAGAATAAGGCTGCTTCATCTTAACAGTGTGGCTGGTTTGTGTCTTTATATGTCAAATGGGATTGGAAATAGGTGTGCTTGTTGCTGCATGCACTGTCATCTGGTGACAAACGATATTTACACTTTATCTCAGTGTAGCACTGCTTCACCGCAGCCTGGGGTTGGGGGGCTGTCTGTGACCGAGGAGACGGGTGACAGTGAATATAGAGGAGAAAATGTGCTCCCCGCTGTGGAAAAGTCCCGCCCACCGTGTCAGACGCGCCCCCGCCGCTGAGCACCACCAGTGCAGCTGGCCGTTTTATTTATTTATTTGTTTATTTCGGTGCGCAGCTTGACGTCGGGTTATTTTGGAGAAAAGGCTGCAGAGCGGCGCTCATTCATCTGCGGGCAGCGGCAGACAGTCCCACCACCTGGACACTCGCTCGCTCGCTCACTCGCTCTCGGCAGTGCCGGTCTGACCAAGTCGCCAGTTGGCAGGGACGCGGCGCGCAAGATTGCCGGTTTATTTCTCACTATGATACTTTGCGGCGAATGTCCATGACACAACACGGGACAGTCAGGGCTGTTTTCGCAAAGCTTTGTAAATTGTTGATATCGAAGCAACTTATTTCCAGCCACGCATGCATGCAGCCATGCATGAGGGATAAGGAAGTGCACTGCGCTGTGGAAGACCACAACAGCAGCTCAGTCTCACCTCAGGACCTCCAGTTGCCTGTATTTGCCCACATAAGGTGATCTGAGCTGTAACATCTCACTCCTCTCTTCATCTCTGTTCACTTCTCTGTTCATCTTTCCCTTATTCGTCTTTATCTTTCTCCTATAGACTCTTCTCTTCACATCTCCTTCCGTCTCACTTATAGAGGTGACAGTCATTGATGTAGTTAGGCTTAAGGCGACATGTGACACATACAAGGCCCTTGTGTCTTTACAAGCAGCGAGTCTTATGGGAAGCCAGTGCAGGGGCCAGTGCAGGGGCGTGGCATATAGGCGGACATGGAGACGCACCCCTTCCCCCCCCAGTATCGGCAGAAACCCCCATCCTATCACTCTTACTCCTCAGTTAAAATCACATTTCGTTCTCCATGAAGCTTCAGTCTGACGTACACCCTCAACAGCTTTCACCATGTCAAATTAAAAGCTCATTCCTTATCTTTCATTTTGTTCCTGAGGCCAATTTGCTGCACATGCGGACCGCGAGAACGATACTTAATGAACAGTGAAATACTATATCGGATAAAATCGTTTTATCATATGGATCAGCTAAGAACATAAGAAATTTACAAACGAGAGGAGGCCATTCGGCCCATCAAGCTCGTTTGGGGAGAAATTAACTAATAGCTCAGAGTTGTTGAAATCTTGTCTAGCTCTGATTTAAAGCAACCCAGGGTTTTAGCCTGCACTACTTGAACAGGAAGACTGTTCCATACTCTAATACCACGCTGTGTAAAGAAGTGTTTTCTCAAATCCATTTTAAAATTTTCTCCCGCTAATTTCCACCTATGGCCACGATTTCTAGTATTTAAACAAATATTGAAGTAGGCATTTGGCTGAACAGCATCCAGAGCTGTTAGAATCTTATATACCTGGATCATGTCCCCCCTTAGTCTCCTTTGCTCGAGGCTGAACAGATTCAGCTCAGTTAACCTCTCCTCTCCTAGACACTCCTCTAAGACCAAGAATCATTCTTGTAGCCCTACGTTGCACCCTTTCCAAGGCAGCAAGGTATTTTTATTAGTTATGTTTAGCTGTCAAACTTTACCCTAAACAGTGTTAGTTTCATGTTAAATGAAGACTTTATTTATTTATTTATTTATTTTAAATCTTCTGTACATCGCACCCTTTCGCAGTGTGATTATTGCATGTTACGATTTACATTTCACCCCCCCCCCCTCCCACAAACTCCTTCTGCAGCCACTGAGCCACTGTGAGCACAACATCTGAAAGCACAGACATCTGATCAAGGGATGCAGAATTTTATCAGCTGGTTTTAGTATCTAGGCAACATATATTCAGAGCAGAAATGTGAAATTGCGTGCTTCACCTTTAGGGAGGGGGAGGAACTCCTGGCATGCAAAGATAGAACAGAAACAAAGAAATGTGTCATAACAGCGTATTTCATTCTATGAGTAATGGATAGGAGCAGTTGCTAATGTTGTGTTAGAGTGTAGTCATAGACCTGGCAAATATTGTGCCAGAGATAAGCTTCTGTGTACTTACTGTCAGCTTGGATGAAAGCGTCTCCTTAGTAAAATGAAATCAGCACAGCTCACATAATCACAGGATGTCAACTCTTTCCAAAGATGTCTGAATGTGGCTGTCTTCTCATGCAGCTGGATCCTGTGCACATTGTGATGTTATTACCAAACACTCAGTACGGGCAAAAGAAATTCATTTTTATTTTCTAAAACTTTCTAGGATCCAATAAAAAAAAAATGACTGCAGTACTTATGAAAGGTAACCAGTGTACAATGAGCAATAAGAGGAAGAAGAAGATGAAGAAGATCGAACCTCTGGAACTGTCACTGTCAGTAGTTACCGGTGGGCTTCACACAGGCATGGAATTTGGACCTCAGAGCTACAAGCGGAAAGGTACTTATGCAGCCGGGCCACCGCAGTGACACCTACCGCTCTGCAGCATTCCAATGAAAGTCCGCCCAGATAATTGAGTCACAGAATATATGAGACCTCAAGAACTGAAGCAGAAATGAAACAAATTAAATATGGAACAGGCCGTTTCACAAAGCAAATTTTCCCAGATCTCTCATATGTGCATTAACAATATTATCCTTGGTATCCTCTTCCGCATGATCTAAAGATATTTTAGCAACTAATCATGAACTGTATGCCTTAATACCAAGATAATCTATGGAATTTTAATTTTGCGTTATCATAAATTAATCATTATACTAATTTAATCACTGTCATTAGCATCTTTCAGGAAATGGCACTTTGATCTAGTCTTCCATTTGTTTGTTTTCAATATTATAATCCCAGCTGTTAACTGTTTGTAGACCGGAAAGACATTACTGCCGTATGATAACGCACTCCATTGCTCAGCATCTCCATATACTGCAATGACGTCTTCGAGTTTCATATCCCTTGTCCTGGACTTGGTTTTGGTACCTGAAATCCAATAATTATTTAACCCTAAATGCTGCAATTACCATAACTTTGTTCTTTAATATGCTTTGGGTTCAGAAACACAATATGACACATAATAAGATTTAAGCAAAGGATGCAAAAGAGGGAAATAAGTGTGATGCAGATTATCTGAAGAAATGTGCTGCTTGACTGCACCTTCGTATGTCGACAGCAAGACGTGTAATATAAAGAGTCCGGGGTCACTCTGGGTAAGCTTATGGTGAAATCCACTGGAAGAATGGACATAGATCAGCATTCCCCAAACAGTCCTGAAAGGAGCACAACAACTAAACCAGGTCATCAGCTGATTAAGATGTGTTTAAGCGGGGAAATCTGCCAACTGTTGCAGATTCCGGGACCGGATTTGGTAACGGCACGCATTAAGCCACAGTAAAGTACAATCCGGGACCAGAATTGGGGAACCCTGACTTAAATGTTCATGTCTGACTTGTTGATGCGTCTAGGATCTCATTGCATCAAAATTAACACTGATACAAATGCAATTATTCCCCTTCCCGGGTCAGTCCCTAATGGGTCCGGCCATTTGATGAGTCAACATCCTCTACGTCATTCACCTACAATAACAAGCCTCTTCAAGAATACCTTGAAGGCTGTTCTGGTCAGCAGGATGCCTGTCTTCTGATACTGTAGCAATATGTTCCAATACAAGACTACTCTAACAAGCCCACAGGAGACTCTGCTGAGCGTGATATGAATGGTGTAGATACAGAATCACACAAACTGAAGACTCACCAGGGGGTACTGTGGGAGGACCGCTGGCTTCCTCTGGCCTCACGTTGACATTTTTGAGTGACAATGCATAGGACAATGGACAGTAAATGAATGAAGGCATTTTGGTGTAGTGTTTGAAGTCACTGAATTTATTAATACTGTACTTATGCCCTGCTATTTCTTGTCTGCTCAAAAGAGCCCAGTGTTTATCCACAGGGGATAATTTATTGCTCATCTTGGCTTCCAGACTCTTTCTATCCCTGTCACTCTGCTGCTATTCTTGAAGCATGTCTGAATAATAATTGGTTGACGACGAGAGGGATTCATACCTCGAGGAGATCCGGGAGCCTTCTTAAAAGATGGGTGGGACAGACCCTGCTGATTCCACTTATGAGGTCTGGAGTACCAGACACTAAGATCTCTCCAACCTTTCTAACCTCCATCTTCAGCTTTTGAGTGAAATAACTTTTAATCTCTGAAAATGAGCCTGCCTGAACAACAGCTGAACACAGGTCCTGCTCCAAACTATGGTGGGATTCTGAGCTTGGATTTCAGGTCATTTATTGCACATTTCATTGATCTTACCCGATGACAGCAAAAATTCTTGAGCTCTTCATCATATTCTGACCTCACTGAGATAAGAATGCATTGATTTTAGGGCACAAATTGTACGGCAAGTTGTGTCTTTGCTTGGCTCTCTTGTTTTCCTCAATCAGTCGCTGAGGTCCAAGGTGCAAGTATCACTGGAAAAAAAAATGTTACGGGTTAAGCAAGCCATTATGACTCACAGAACAGGATCATGCAGCATCACTTTTCCTGGTGTTTTGACATGGCTGGAAAAAAAAAGCTACAAAAGTGTTATTTCAAAACGGAGCTATATTGTACCTATACATCTGCTATCCATTCTGCTTAGGATTATAGCCTTCTGGGCTCCATCTTGTTGGGTTGTATTAGAGGGCTGGAACCACGATCAAACACCAGTCTATCATGGGCATCTTAAACAAACTAGCAGTCTCTGGGGCTCCTCTCTGAGCCTCCATTCTAAATATTTGTATTTCACCAGAATTTGTAACGGCAGCTGTGACCACTGGCAGAATCCACTGCATGTGGGCAACAACAGGCCAAGTGCAGTGAATGAGCAGTTTGTTTCCCACACTGTGTGTGACGTTTGCAGCCTTGTTCCAGTATTCATCAGGTGTCTTGACAAACGATACAGACGTTTGCTTCGGGGTCATCTCTTGCCGTCTGCAGTAAATATATCATCCTTAAGGTTTCTCAACACTTGTCTGACCCCAGAAAAGAGCTACAGATTAAATGAGAAGATGAATTCACTTGTTGTGCAGCCTTTGAGATGACCCCCCCCCCCCATAACTCACATCACTCTTCATTTGTTTAGATTAATTTGCTAAACTGTTTGAACTGAACTTGCGTATCTTTGCTCTGTATGTCGTCTTAGATAAAAACGACAGCGATATAAGCAATACAATTATTTTGTATTCGAGAGAAAGCCAAGACGACCGGTATTTTAGGGCACGCGTTATGCCACATTTAAGATAACAGCGACATCGTGTGTTTGCAAGTGGAACGCAACACGGCCTCAAATATACCTGTAACTAACGTGTAGCTTATCGAATTTCACTATCAATTTCATATGAGGAAATACCTAAACCTAGTACTTCAGGGAGAAATAAAATATGCAAAGCTAAAAAAATACATGAAAAATATTGAATTGTGGTAGATTGAGACTTTTGCCCGTTTTATACATGTATGCGTAATATATACACGTATACGTGTACATGTAAGACTGAAATTTTGACTAAAATGTTCTGAAAACCACAATAATTTTAGCTACAATAAAATAACACATAGCCAATCAATATAATTCGTAGAATTTGGAGCATGAAAAAATGCGTTTTGATTTACTAGGTAAAAAAAAAATCTTATTTTTAAGATTAATAGAACATTTTCCGCGTAAACAAAAATCCAACATTAACTCAATTGATTTTTTTTATTATATATATCCGTCCACAGCATTAGGATAGCGCTATCTGGCAGGAAATCACGGAATCAGCTTATTCCAAACGGCAGGTGACGCGCAGTATAAAAAGCCGCGAAAAGACGTGTTTGGTCTTTTCTGTCGCCGTCGTCTCTTGGGCTGAGAGCAGGAGGATGACTGTGCCTATGCGGGTATGTATAAATGGTATATCGCTGATTAGGACTGAAAGTCTGGATTAGTACTAAAAGTCTATTTTATATGACGATTAAACTACCTTAGGATTCCGGGTTACGTTTGAGGGGCTTTAACTCGTGAATCGTGTATTGGGCTTAACGCCTGGCCGTCTTTTTTGCTTCTGTCTACACGGCGTTTTTATTTCATATGGCTCCAGTATGAGTGACTGGCCGTGAAAGGTAGGTGTGTGTGAGTCTGAAATGTAACCTTTATGCCACGCTGTTCTGCACGCGGCAGTGCCTGCGATTCAGGTCACACGTGGTCGATGTATCGCCAATGCAGTAGCTGCACAGTTCCATTCAGATGTATTCAGATATGCTCATTAAAACGCTAATTACTTAAGGCGATAATCCTATTACTGCGTCCCTGTTCACTGTAATGGGTAATCGATATGGAAGATGTATTTTTCCCCCCGTTCTATACCTTGCGTTTATTCACTGCTGAATTGTGAGTTGAAGATATCTTAATAGTATTTCCTATCGGGTTTCTGGCGTTTACAACTGGCGTTGTAAAGGTTTATATTGCGCTATAGGATTTTAATTACTTTGTCGGCATGAAGCCGTGGCCAAATGGGATCTTAATCCCATTCACAACTTGTGGACAAACCCGCAAATTCTGACAAACTCCCAAGTATTAATTATGCAAGAATGGACTTAGGATTTAGCCCAGACGTTGATTGACAGCAGCCAGGGTGAACTGCCGAGGTCTTGAAAAAGGGCCAACACTGCGTATATTGACACTTTGCATAAACTTAATGTAATTGTCAATAAAAGCCTTTGACACTTATGAAATGCTGGTAATTATACTTCAGTGTACCATAGGAACATCTGACAAAGATCTATGAACACTGAAGCAGCAAACTTTTGTGAAAATCAATACTTGTCATTCTCACCACTCTTGCCCACGACTAATATCCAGAAATATTAAATAGTTGTAGTATTTGTGTATTAAAGGGCCCTACATCACCATTGTAATGGAAAGGATGTTAAGTTTACAGTGGCCAACACATAGATAAATGGTGAATGTCTTTCGATATGGCATGTGTAGTGCTTTGCCTGGCTACAGAAAATGAATTCACTAGCTTTAAACTTGAAACTTCTCATTGCTTCCATTTAAAAATGCTGTGGATTCACTAATGGTGATGTTTGGGTTCACTGTGTCTAAATACTACTTTGAAATGGCCTGACTTGGTGTTGATCTGAATTCTCTTGCCACAACCGATCTTATCCTAAGGTATAAATTTTTCAACTGCGTGTCTTGGTTGGATTAGTGGAATGAAGCCCCCATAACCATATCCAAACCAGTTTGACACACTGATAGTGGTAACTTGTAAATCTTAATTGTATTTGAATTATCTTTCTGTACGGCAATTTGTATAATGAACTGATTTAATGGACAATAGTCAGCCAGGATTGGTTATGCATTTTCATCTTTCTTTTCCAGTCCACCACACTGGATAGATGAAGATGGAAAATGGGTGAGTTTTCGATGGGCTTGGAAACCCAAATGAAACTCAAGTGCCTACAGTGAAGTGTTTTGCCTGAAATAAGCGTCTAAAGTACTTTAAGAGCTTTAGGTGTAGCCTACTCTCTGGAGGGGAAAATTGTAATCCAGGGATGGGTGTGGTTGCTTTTAATGATGAATATATCCCGAACCTGATTTCATGTGACTGAAAGTCATATATTCGGATCTGACTTCTGAAATGCAACCTGTAATCTTGTGTTTTAAGTGATGCCATTAATAGACCTGTATGCGCTAACGAATGGACATCTTTGCAGAATGAGAGGCCAAGCTGGATCTTCAGGACTGCAACTGGTGGAAGGATCCTGTTAGTCAAACACTGGTAATCGGCAGAGCTGGAAGTGTTAATTAAGCAATAAAATTCTGTACAACTCAAGTGTGTGGAGGGTTTGTGTGTTTTTTGTCAAGTTAACTAGTGGCTCAGCAGGCTAAAGGCTGAATCTCTGCCTGTGATCGGAAGGTTGCTGATTTTAGCTCCAGTCCTGGCTGAACAGTCGCATGTCAGCCATTCAGCAAAGCCCTTAACCCCCAGTTGCAGGGGCCCTATACACTGGATGACCCTTCCCCAGGTCCCCCAAGCTATGGAGAGCATGACTGGCTCAGTGACGAGGAGAATTGCCAATGGAAAATAATGGATTTCTCTTCATCCCGCGTCTCTACAAACATTGTCCCTCAATATCCCTGGAGCCTGTGAGCATAGTGCCTGCTCCGGGAGATGGCTGACTTTGCTGTCATGGGGGAGGGCTCTGGGGTTTTGTTTTGCAGGTAATTACAGCTTATAACATGATTTCAGTGAAATATTTCTCAAAGCACAAAAATGGCTTTTTCCCCTGACCTACACACTGGCTGAGCTGTTGCTTGTCTGGCCGTTATTCTTCGTCTTAGTATATTTAGTATGTTTTCTTTAACTCCATGTATATTTCAATATGACCAAATGCAAAGTGTACAGCAGGAGAATTTGAAAGTGCAGGTTGGCCTCCCTTGAGAAGGCTGGGGCACATGCATTTGTAGCCATAATTGCAAGCCTTTTAATTATTGAGCAGTCTTGCTATATGCTAAGATTGTTTGCATTATGGCCTGTATGACCTTGTCCTCTGTTTCCATTGGCCTTGGGGGGGGGGGGGGTAAGATGTGGTTTTGATATTTCAATTTGTAAGCTTTATTGTCTTTTTGGGTGGGTAACATGACCTGTGGTTGTGCACAGTAGTAGTTGCAGGAAGTATAGGGTGAGAGAACCACTGGTCAGACTAAAGTGTTTTCTTAAAGCAGGTAGGTGCCATCAAAACTTTGCTTTGTGATTGGTTAACTTGATACCCAATGTACAGTTTGGTATACTCGCAATTCATTTATGTGCACTGATGCAAATGTGACTTATTTTGCTAAATGATGTAATCATAAAAATGCTGGGTCTGATTTTCGTCAATCCAGTATAGGGTCATCTGGCGGAACATGTGGGATGGGATGCTAGTCCGTCATTTATGGTCAGTGTAGAAATGCAATATCACGAAAAGGCATGTCTGGTTGGAGAGTGCAGCTAGTGGGAAACCCTGCAGCAAAGAGATGGTGTGGTTCAGCAGTTGAGGATGTTGCTGATTGGAAAGACGCCAGTTCAAAACTCAGGATCAGCAGAGTGGTTTCAGGGTCGGGTACTAGCGAAATGGACCCCCCCCCCAGTCAATCAAGGAGCTGTATGATCCTGCTCTCTTAAAATGCATGTAGCTTTAAATAAGTTTCTGCTAAAAAAAATGTAGTGATAGAATGCAAACTCCATGCACGAATTTTAATTTCTAATTAGGAATGAATGTTGCATTTATATAGCGATTTTCAAGACACGCAAAGCAAATTACAGAATCAATGGGAAGCCACTTAAATCACTGCCACTGTATAGCCCCCACCTGGATGATGCGACGGCAGCTATTCTGCACCCGTACATTCACCACACAGTTAAGGTGGTGAAGGGGCAGGAGAGAATTTCAGTTAAAGGGGATGATTAGGAGGCAAGATTTGAAAGGTGGACACAGTGGGCAGTCGGTTTCACATCTCATGTGATGACTAATTTTGTATTTTGAAATGTGGAGCCCTATGGATCAATTATTGCTATTGCGGCAAATTTATTTTGAGCCATAGTTTAAAATTGCACTAGGGGAGAACGCTATAAAATCATGAGTAGGAGTTATAATGAACAAAAAGGCGTCAGTACAACGAAAATACCACGAATCTATGTCAGGTAAAAACACATCAGATGTCAAACAAGTCGATGTCAGAAAAAGACAAGAACTACAGCAGGAATGCTGTCATGTAACACCGCAATGTTTTGGTTTTAAAAGTGAAGTGCACCATTCCTGCCCAAATATTCCTTTCGCTGGGAATACAGACTCTCTCCTTGTCGGCGTCGCTCCAGTTTTACCAGGCGTATCTTAAGACCATTTACTACATTAAAGTTACAATACTTAGGTAGACTATTTCATAATTCGACTGATGAAATAAAGGAATCGAATGAAATACGACAAATAAAACCACTACGGACACGTTAACGCCGCAAGGATTATTAGTCATTATAATCACATGCATGCATTTTCATACGTTCAAAGTTATGCATGAGGCACAAACCGTGACTACATCCAACGTAAAATACGACATTTTCGTACAAATCGGCTGCCACTACTAACCCTAACCCTAACCCTACTTTAAAACGGACGCGCTTCCAAACTTCGCCCCAGTTCCCCGGCCAATGCCTTTGTTCTGGGCCTGGCGCTACGCGCGACCCCGCCCACCGGCCGCTAGCTCCGCCCCGCCGTCGCGGCCACGCCCCTGACGCTCGCTGGCGCTCGGAACGCTCCGCCGATTGTGCTGCGAAAGGAGGCGAGCCCGCTTGCTCCTGCGCGAGAAACCCCGTAGTCGTGAGAAACTCTCGGCGTGATCGCGGCCGCCATTTTACATCATCTACAGTGGAGGAGCAGAGCCGGACCTACGGCGGGGAGTTATACACCTTTCTCCGTTTTTTTCCAAATTCCCTTCCTTCCGAAATAATCTATACCACATACCACCGCGAACCATTAGCAGGTAAATATGTCCTAAATTGCCATCTAGCTAAGGCTTCTTTCCGTAGCGCTATGGTTGTCGTTCTAGTAGTGCTTTTAAACAATGTGGAAACTGGTTTGGATGGTGTTTCAAACCGGCTTTTTGAAAATGGACTCCAGTTATGTGGCGGCACGTTGGCCAGCTAGGCCTTGTGAAATGCCCAGTCGGGTCTCCAATACAGAGTGCTTAAATCGTGCTCTCCGATCCCGTCTTGGCGATCCTTTCCAGCGTTACGTACATTTACACTCAGCCTTGAATATTCAACATTTGCAGCACCTTTCCAGACAGCCAGCCACCGGGGACAGGGCTGCGATAGGGGCACGTTTCATTCAAAACCAGGCCAGATGAGTCTAGGATCGCCTATCTTCCTAGACCCGATTTTCCAGCGCGGTGACATGTGCTGCACGCGTGTCATTGTTTTTATTGTCGTTTCGCTGCCGTATGCTGGGCTCGTGTTAGCTGGCTGCGAGGCCAGCGCCTTATTTGGTGCCTACAATAAATCGAACGTTACAGTCAGCTTAGCGGGGCTACGTGGAACAAATGATCAGCAGGCTGTGTGGCTTGGCTAACGTCAGCACGCAAAAGGGCTAGCCCAGCTAGCCTAGCATCCCCCTCATTAGATAGCCAGGTCGTTATGTTTGATTGTGCGCCTTTTAATACGCCTCGGAGTATGAAGCATGTGTCCCTCGGAGGCGGTCTTGGGTGTCTAGCTGCCCCGCACGCCGTGCCCGCCCAGCGGCGTTAGCCACCAGGCTAGATGCTTGCCGGAAACCGCTGAGCAGAAACACGTGTACTGAGTACGGCGGCGCTGGCGGATGGGTGGGGGTGTTGGCTTTGTTCGGCAGCGGCGCCGCTTGCACCTCATCGGCAGCCGGAGCAGAAGGCGGGAAGCATGTCTAATGGTGGCTCGCCGTCTCACCTTCATGCACAAGTAGTCGGCTTAGTTCCCTTAAAGTGGTTAACGTGTCCGGACCGTGCACGAGCAGCCGGAGGTGTGCACGTGCCCGATTCGACTCGCTGCAAAAGTTGGCGCGGCGACTCTTGCATTTATAGCGATTATTGTCTGGACAAGCTACTTGTTTGAAATGTTCGGCATTATTTAGTGCCGATCCTTACAGCTGGTTAAACCTCATCCACCGTTTAAAGCTCGCAGCGGCTGACGTTAGCAGTGCGGCCGCCATGTGTGTGCTTTTGCAGCGTGGCTGTAAAATAACCTCAATTATTTACTGATCCCGTTATTTTCGTAACTCTTTAACCCTGACTCAGTTTTTGGATTAATTTGGCTCATTGCATTTGCACAGATGTCTGGAGACATGGCCACAGAACATGTTAATGGAAATGGTACTGAAGAACCAATGGACACCAGTGCTGCAGTTACCCATTCTGAACACTTCCAGACTTTATTAGACGCTGGTTTACCACAGAAAGTTGCTGAAAAACTAGACGAAATTTACATAGCAGGTAAGGAACACTAAGCATCCAAAAGATTTTCTCCACACAGATTTCATTTTGCAGTTTTTTGCATGTCCTTTACAATCAGCATTTCTATTGACTGCGGGATTTGTGATCCTTAAGCAACTTTTTGTGGTTTCCATACAAATGGGTACTGCAGTTGTAAAATTAAAAGAAAAAATCAACCACACCCCAGTATTACGGTACTTAACGATTTGAATGTATTTATGTCTCTTTCAGAGTGATTTCAAGCAGGCAGCGTTTTTTGTATGTATGCTTTCGGGGATTAATGTGGCATAAGCATACAGTAGCCCGGGGCAGGGTGGGGGGTGTCCTCACTTGGTCTCGGGGGGGGGGGGGGGGGTGTCGCCAGCTGGGCACACGCTGAAACAATGGCAGCAGCCGTCCACGGCTGAGACAGGTGATGTGGCCCCTGAAAGCCGTCGTGGTCATGCTAATTATGGGGGGGGGCATTTGGGGTTGGGTTTTTCCGGCATGGGTGGAGATGGGGATGATGCCGATATCAGCTTACAACATCTGTTGTCGCTGGTGCTGAAAAGGTGAAAATGAAGACCTTTTGTTTGTGAACGTAAAGTTAAACGCACAGTCTGACTCGAGGTCCACGTTGCACGGTGGAGCTGCCGGTTTCTTGGCCCAGCGAGTGACGTTTTGTCGGCTCTTGTTTTCTGACAGTCTACTGCTGCCTCCCACTTTACCTCGAACCTTGAGAGTTAACTGCTAAGATCTAACTGGATGTCTGTCTTTGGTGTGTCCGGCCGTACCTGCCCTCAGCGGAGTGCTAAGTCATGGCTTCCCCTTTGTTTCCCCTGTCTTTGTGATAGGCTTGGTAGCACACTGTGACTTGGACGAGAGGGCCATCGAGGCATTGAAGGAGTTTAATGAGGACGGCGCCCTGCAAGTTTTACTCCAGTTTAAGGATAGTGATCTGTCGCATGTGCAAGTGAGTGTGCTCGGTGCACCGCCCGGGCGTGCCATCGCACGACACGCGTCCGGCGGGTTAACTCCTAGCCCACCAGTCCTCTCCCTCCCCGTTAGAACAAAAGTGCCTTTCTCTGCGGCGTGATGAAGACGTACAGGCAGCGGGAGAAGCAGGGCACCAAAGTTTCAGATTCCAGCAAAGGACCGGATGAGGCCAAAATAAAGGTACGATGAAGCAGCAGAGCAAAAATCCAGACCGAGGTTTTGTTTCAACCAACCAGTTCAGTATTAAGAGTCACAGAGAACTCAGCTGGTTGGTTGAAACAAAACCTTGGTCTGGATTTGTACTCTCTGGGCCTGAGCCGTCTACCTCTGTGAAGCAGTCATGTCTTTGCTACGGTTAATGTTGGGTTAACTTATGATATAAGAGTATTTAACAGAAAAAGCATGAGTATATGTTCATTCGTCAATGCTTTGCCTGGTAAAATAAAGGTTAAGAACAGTTTATTTACAAGGTCAGCCTGTGCTAAGTGCTGTAAGTTACGTTCTAAGTGAACGGTACAAGAAATGTTTGTTGGACACCTTCGATAACATTTTTTTTACTTTGTCCGAAAGGTCTGTTTTATCATACGAGATATTTGCATGTAAATATTTTTATTGCGAATTTGTAAAGTGTGGTGAACAGCAGGCTTCCACACGGGGGCCTGTCTATGGATTAAGGTTGATTTTATTGTTTTTCATCACTCGATAGGGTTTGCTGGAAAGAACCAGCTACACGCTGGACGTGACGACCGGTCAGCGAAAATATGGCGGCCCTCCCCCAGCCTCCGTGTACTCGGGCTCGCAGCCCACCATCGGTACAGAGGTGAGCCCCCAGCAGGGCGGCGCCTCGCTCTTCTGCAGCCCAGTGTGTAAAAACTAGCTGTGGATGCTTCCAGCTCCACTTAGCTTGCTACGCTGCCCCTAGTGTCCACATGATGAAGCGTATATTCTGTCCTGGAGTGACTTTGTGTTGCGCTGACAGTTTACCGCTAAGATCTGACAGGACACCCCCCCCCCCCCCCCCCCCCCGGTTACTTTATACAAAGTGTGATACCCGTATACCCAGTTTGATGACTGAAATTGGTGTTGATCTCATTCAGCTCCTCTTTCTCTGCAGATATTTGTGGGTAAAATCCCACGAGACTTATTTGAGGATGAGCTCGTACCCTTGTTTGAGAAGGCGGGTCCCATCTGGGACCTCCGCCTCATGATGGACCCCCTCAGCGGCCTGAATAGGGGCTACGCCTTTGTCACTTTCTGTACTAAAGAGGCCGCCCAGGCCGCTGTTAAACTGGTGAGTGTCCTCGCTCCGCTGCTCCTGAATGGCCAGCCACTGCCGGCTGCTGTGGGACTGGCTCTTTAAGGCGCCCGTGGCTCTCTCTCTCCTCCTCGCAGTGTAATAACAACGAAATTCGCCCCGGCAAACACATCGGCGTGTGCATTTCCGTAGCCAATAACCGACTGTTTGTGGGCTCCATCCCCAAGAGCAAAACAAAGGAACAGATTGTAGAAGAATTTGCCAAAGTCACAGGTAAGCGGCTCGCTCCAGTCTCAGATGGCGTCTCCATGAAGTCTGTTTTCTTACTGTTGATTAAAAGATGATTATCTGAAGATTTAAAAGGCCTGAGATTCTTTATTGGAATCCAATGTAACTAGGAGCACCTAATGATTTGAGTGCAGCTTCACAGCAACAGTGAGGTCAGATAATATCATGTGGCAAATGTGATTATTGTTGTTATGGTGGGCTATAAAGGAACTGCTTGTTTACTGGTAGCAATAGTGATACAGATTCAGACGGCCTCTTTCGTTGTGGTACAGCGCTGGACCCGAAGTAGTTTCCCTGTCGTTTCTTTTCACACCTCCTGGTTAGAATGGTTTGTTAATTAATTTTTTTGTCCCATCCTTTTCTGCAGAAGGTCTCAGTGACGTCATACTTTACCATCAGCCGGACGACAAGAAGAAGAACAGGGGCTTCTGCTTCCTCGAGTACGAGGACCACAAAAGCGCAGCCCAGGCTCGCCGTCGGCTGATGAGCGGCAAGGTGAAGGTGTGGGGCAACGTGGTGACGGTGGAGTGGGCCGACCCCATCGAGGACCCGGACCCGGAGGTCATGGCCAAGGTTGGTGCGGAGGCTCTGCCCTGTGATCTTTGTCGGCGCCATGAGTTAACCTGTTAGTCCCTGATTGGTCTGAGAACTGAAATCGTGGACCTGAGCTGAAACCTGATTAATGGTGTTTCCGTGTTCCAGTCTGCAAGTGTCCCAAAGTCACTATTGATCACAAATGGAAGTAGTGGCTCAGAAATGCTTTGGCCGTAGTCTTAGGTCTGCTGCCACAGACTGAACGCGCTGGCGAAACGTCAGGTCAGCGTGTGATTGTCTCCTGCGCTCGTCACGCAGGTGAAGGTCTTGTTTGTGCGGAACCTGGCCAGCACCGTGACGGAAGACAAACTGGAAAAGGCCTTCAGCCAGTTCGGCAAACTGGAGCGGGTCAAGAAGCTGAAAGACTATGCCTTCATCCACTTCGACGAGCGGGAGGGCGCTGTGAAGGTACGGCCCCCCCAGAGCGCGAATGCCCCGCCCCCCCGGAGCGCGAATGCCCCCACGCAGCAGCAGAGCAGCCCCTGACCCACTCCCTGTGTTCACCCCCCGCCACAGGCGCTGGCCGAGATGAACGGCAAAGACTTGGAGGGCGAGCATATCGAAATCGTTTTCGCCAAGCCCCCGGACCAGAAGCGGAAAGAGCGCAAAGCACAGAGGCAGGCAGCCAAGACTCAGATGTGAGCGGCGTGTTGTGATTGGCTCGCGGTCACTCGCCTCCTTACTGTGCGGGCCCTCCCCGTTTTAAACCCATATTCACTTGTTGCCTTAATGGTCACCTGTTCAGCTTCTGGACGTCTCGTTCATACGTCTGTAAAATGTTCCCTTCTCTCTTTCTCTCCCCTCTCCCTCTCCTCAGGTATGACGATTACTATTACTACGGCCCACCCCACATGCCCCCTCCCTCGAGAGGCCGAGGGCGAGGTGCCAGCCGTGCCGGCTACACGTATCCCCCTGAGTACTACGGCTACGAGGATTATTATGATTACTATGATTACCATAATTACCGCGGTGGATACGAAGACCCGTACTACGGCTACGACGACTTCCAGGCCCCGGTCCGAGGAAGGGGGGGCAGAGGCGCTCGGGGCTCATCCCCGGCACGGGGCAGGGGGGCTGGCGCTCCCCGAGGCAGGTCCAGCTTCTCTCAGCGGGGGGGCCCCGGACCAAGCAGGGGCGCACGTGGAGCCAGAGGGGGCATGCAGCAGCGAGGCCGTGGGGTAGGTGGGGGGCGATCGTGGAGGTGAGCGGGCGGGGGGTAGGGGCTCCAAGGTGGTGCTCAGTCTGGTTGCCATGGTTATGAATCTGCTAGCCAGGAGTCTTGATTCCTCAAGGCAGCAGTTGGGCAGTTGCTGAAGATGCAGGGGCTCGCTTTGACTCTGCCGGCTCTGTACTCCATTGGGCTGTTGGGCTTTCAGAATACTTAATTTTGTTTGCTATGGTGAACTGATGCTAAAAGCTGTTACCAGATTTAATCATTTGCACTTGTGTGCAAAAATAGCTCCCTATTCGCTATTATTTGAAATAGCTCCCTATCCCCTAAATAGTGCACTACATAGTGAGTCTGTAATTTTGTAATGCTGTTTGATGTCTCAGTGACAGCTCTGGCTACATAGTGCTCTTATATTCCCACTGCGCAGTGCATATACACTGCACAGACGAGGTACAGTGACACACTTCATACCGTGATGCTGGGGAAGCAGAGAACCTAGCTGACCTCTCAGTACAGACAAGGGTGGCTTTTTAAACGTAAGCACATTTTTAAAAGCAACTTAAAACCAGCAGTCTATGCATAGATTGAAGCTGACATATTCATTTAAAAACATTTTTTAAGTGATTCATTCATATTCACTTGATCATCTTTATTGCTTCTTTTATGTTGTTCCTGAATTTTACTATCGGCAGAGACACCAGTATGTGTCCTGTTGGGATGTGGTGTCCGAAACTCGCATCTTTTTTCACTGATTCCCTGTATATTTTTTGGCTGTAGATTTTTGGTAGTATTTGTCTTAAAGGCAACGGTTTTGTTTAAATACAGTTCCCCATGGGGAAATTCTCTTCACGTCTCCCCCAACTTGCTCTCTGTGGCATCTAAAATAGCATTTTGCATTAAAAGTGTTGCTTGTATAAAATAACACACACATACACAAAAAAAAAAAAAAACCTTCACATTGCGTGAAATTTGAGGCTAATTATGGAGGTTTGAATAAGGGTTGGCACATGGTGGCTGAGTGTCGCCGCATCACTTTCTGTGCCTTTAAAATGTAAAGTCTGGGCTGGTTCCTGTTTGGCTACTGCAGGGTGTCTCAGGCAGTGGGGAGAGTGTGAGTGTGGAGGCTGAACGCCGGAGCCGTATGAATGACGCGTGTTCAGAGAAGGTGATGTGAAATGGCCCGCTGGAGCCACGATCATCTGTGTGCTGACAGCATGACATCGCAGGCTTCCTGCAGTGCACAGCTGGACAGTGCTCTCCCCCGGCACCCTTTACCTTATTCCCCTCTGTCTCCTGTACACTTGGGCTGTTTTCTCCTGTTCAGTCATGTTTAAACTGGATGCACAAAATTTCCATTAACTCAAGGTGTGAAAGGGACACATTTTGACATCCTCCCCGGACATGAACTATTATTGCCTTTACACATCCCATTATCACATGCGGTTAGATGTGTGGCCATTTGACCCGTGTTGCCTAGTTGCACGTCCATTTAACTCTTTCAAATCGCCATATGTTTGCATTTTCCTGTGCCGTCTTGGATGCTCTTCTGATTGGATGCTTTTGTCACCTGACTGGCAGGGAAAGGGGGTCGAGACCAGTCCCGAACTTTTACTATGAAGACTGACTTGCTATGCGGGGTTACACCAGAAGCTGCCAATGGACATGATGCTAAGGTCAACATGATGGTCCAATGATATTCCAGCCTTATAGAAGCATCTCCCAGACTGCCACCACGAAGATAATCATCGGAGCAAATTCAAGACTTGTTATGTGCTTGGACTTTTACTTCGTACACATTTGGATAAAAAGCCTTGCATTTTAGCTAACTTGCCACCTCCCTTGTTCCCGCCCCGTCGTTTTAAGTACCTATCAAAGATGTTCAGATTTCCTGAGGGATTCTTGTCCCGAAATGAAATGTAAAATGTATTTTGCACTTTGTCTTAGTTTTGAAGTGGCTCGAATGAGCTTGATGCTATTGTATATTTTTTTTTTTTGTTTTTTTGTTCTAATTGCAGCTTTATGTTGGAATATATTAATCTAAATTGTTTTGATTTGGAGAGGTTTTGAAGAGGATGTTTTTGCCGGTTTTAGGTGTAACCACCTGGCATCTGCGGTCAGGCATTCCAGGAAAGTGGTTCTTTTCAGAACTTGTCTTTTTAAGGGTTGGTTAACTACCTCAGTACAGAGGATTAAACTGCCCTGTCTGTACTGTAAATAGGGAAACGTTATTGATGAAAGCAGGGCTTGTTCCCCACTAAATATGCACATGGGCAGCAGCGGCAGCGCAGGCGAGGAGGCGGCGCAGGCGAGGAGGCGATGTGCTCCTTGTGATATAGAGCTTCTGGTGCTGCCCTGACACCGTGAACAGTCAAACTGGGCATGTATACTAATCTCATGTGATGAGTCTGAACAAGCCCTGCCTTCATCCTATTTGAACTGAATTAGCTGCCTTGCTTCTTCAGATTATGTAGTTACTGGTTGTATGATAGTTTAGAAAAATGTTACTTTTGTAAGAGCTTGAACATAAAAAAAGCTTCACAGCTACTTTTGAATATCTCTGCGGTGTCCCCCTTTCTCACAGCAGATGAGTTTTTTTGATACTAACTCACCGATTTTGAAAGCTGTGCACACGTTTATTTTTGGAGGTCACTGGATGTCATTTGTGTACCAACTGTAATCATGCACGCCACGAACAGTGATGGATATCATAAAGAGCTGCTTTTTTCCCCTCGTTCCATTCACGTGAACAGTAAAAGGGTCATACGTTATGATGCGCGCGTGGCGACGACGACAGCGCTGTGTCCAGGAAGACCGATCGATCGATCCTCTGGTTTAAGGGGGATACTGCAGCTGTGTATTTTTTTCTTATTCCATAAGTTGCAAAAAGGAAACTGAACACTTGATCTGGTTTTGTACACAGTTAACTCCCTCTCAAATCTGTATAATTACAAGCAGACCTTTGAAAAGTTGTTACCGGTTTTAAACTATTGTTGGTGGCCAACAACCGTTTTTGCATTCCTGCAAATAAATTGTTTTATACTGTAAGATGAGGTGAGTAACTTATTTTTGTAATAAAGTTTTTGATTTTTATCTGCGTCTTAAAACTGTTTGCTATGCATTGTATGGAGCGCAATTAGTCGCTATTGATGCCTATCGTTTACCTGCTGGAACATGCACCATAGTTTGCAGAATGACTCGAGGATTTTACAATTCGGACCCAGTAACGGCTAAAAACCTCGATTTCTTGAATGATTGTAGCTTCTGAACGAGTCTAGTTGTGTATATGAAATGTTTGTGCTAGGGGAGGGTACTATATTTTAGGTATTGATCAGATAAGGTAGGTATTTTAAAACGGGTCCAAGGTACTTACACATGCAAAGTCAGTACCTTGTATTATAACATTCATATGGAACTTTTGGTTTGATTATATGGCTGCATCAGGATATGGTTTATTTGTGTTGGCGGCGCTTAAAGGGACGCCTGCGTTGGCTGACATCATGCTCGCATTGCCGTAGTAGCAGAGCATAGTATGCAGCGATTAAATGCCGGTGGCTGCTGGTTAAAAATATTGAGGAGGTAAGATCATACGCTTTACTGTTCTGCAATAGCGGTTTTTTTTCCCAAAGAAAGAAAATGTTTGCGAATGGCAAGATTTTAACAGTTATTTTAGTTCTAATCTCAAAAATAACGATCCAGCTGTTTCTGGTAAATGCTGTCAGTTCTTGTTTCCGTTGTAAATTTGTGTGGAAAGTAATTGGGTTTCGATGGTCAGTAATGCCTTTCCTTAGTATAAGAAAGTGATGCTCGCCGCTTATTAGCATTTTAATTGTAGTACTTGCTATACAAGGAGGTTTGTATACTTGCATCCACACGTCGGCAGTTTCTGACTGTACTGCTGCCAATTTATAAAGTGTCCACAACGGATCAAGTCAAGTCCTCTAGATCTCAGACGAATTGGGAACGATGACCACGATTCACTATTAAATGTTCCTAATATGAACATCTTAGTTAAATGTCAATATTAATTTTTAAGAAAGGAAAATCCGCCGAATAAAGGTTAAAGGGAATGACGGGAAGAGTGTTTGCCGAGACAGACCTCAGTCCTCACAAAATCTGTAAATTAATGATGGAAATTAATCCTGATGTTCGAAGGAAAACGTACTTGTGAATGAAATAAGTTTACTTTAAAAAGTAATTTAAGCTTTAGAATTTAGTTAAAATTTTGCATACAACACATAGGTCATTCATCTGTCATTGTTTAAAAATGAATAAACTATGCGAGCAGTTCGTGCCTGGAACATCACTAAAAATAGTTCGTGACCTCGACGGCTGTACGCATTGGTATAATACCATCCATACCATAATACAACATGATTTGTGTTAAACCCACGAATTTCGAGGATTTTGTAAAAAAAAAAATCGACGGAGTCTTGCAAAATGATAATTTGAAAAATGATCTCAGATTACTAATGTTGTCTGATGCATTTAAATTCACTGCCGTACTTATCCTGCCCACTTATCTACAGTATCTGTGAAAGGAGAAGCCCATGACATTTAATATGTTTTTTTCCTTGTATTAGGCAGAAGGAATGGGTCTGGGTGTAAAACTACTTTTTGAATTTTTTATTTTTTTGGTTTACGCTTTTGTAGTAAATCTAGTATTTTCCAGTTTGTAATGGGATTTATTTTTCAAAATATAATATATGCAAATTAGCATCATTGCCATATTTAAAAATCTTTAATACCGATGTCAATAATAGGACTACTGGATCATAAAGTTCGCTATTGAACTAAAAATGCATAGTGTCGCCCATGCCCATGTATCTTGTAAAGCTGGTGCACCAGAGGAGCCCATCCGTAGGTGGGTAATGCAGTCCGACAACCCCAACCACACCCGATGCCGAGTCATGCGCCCCGGATCATATAGCATTCCCGAAACGAAATATCCCTGAGACAAATGAAAATATTTCAGAAATATTTTCTTATGCTGGACCTAACCGCCCAACTTATAAATAGCTCTCGCGCCATACGTAAAAGGGACGTGTTCTTTAAGTCGCGTGTCACCTGACAAGTCCAGACCACAACGAATATCCAGCGGAAGTGTCGTAAGGCAGGGGGACGGCCGTCAAAGTAAATCGGAAATGCCTCGCTCGCTATGAAAATATAAATACAAATTCCAAAATGCACTAACTAACCGCAGTGTTTATGCACTTAAAACATGTAGATATTTAACTTTCCTCACATATTTAATTCGAATTGATATTCCAGAAGATAACCAGCCGCGCAGTCCAGCTTGCTAAGGTAAGTGAATATCAGATGGTCAGATTAACTTACATTTGTCCCCAACTGGCTAAATTATGTATTTACATGGTAGATTCGATATAACCGTGTCGAATAAATTATATACAAATATACAAGCGATTCGTTAAAGTGAAAACCCCAGAATGGTCTGTGGGCTTCCTGTCCGTGTCCTCAGCGATCATCCTTTATCTGTAACATGACAGGTATTTAAATTACAGGACGGCTGTCAGTAGTTTCACTATTGCTGACCTTTCCATCTAAAAGTTTGCTTAATGTGCGTTATTAAAGTATTGTTAAAACTAAACATATATACGCAAGATATATATGTATACTACTCGAAATCTCGCAACATATTTTGCCGTGTAATTTAATAGTTCTCCAGTTTATTGTGTAATCATGCAAGCAACTACACCCTTTTACCAAGTACAACCTTGAAGTGCATTAAAATAATGAATTTCTTAGACACCCAAGTAACGGTTGTGCGCAATTTTACTGGTATTGACCCAGGTACAGTAAGAGGAGGGAAATCGTCGGAATTAATATTTCAGCATTATTTCATGCATAATTTACAGACATGTTCAAGCGGACTGTCATATTTGGTACTGTGTGTCAGTCCCTCCAGACCACGATGTTGCGTATAAGAAGCTCCCTGGAGACCCTGAAGCAGGGTCTGAAGGTGGATCTCCTCCGGGAAACGGGCCGCCAGTATCCGCTCTTCTGCTTCCTTCTGGCATTCTTGCTCTTATCAACTGTTGTTTTGCACGGGTAAGTGTAAGCAGGTTGGAAGCATAATAAAGTGTCCGTGAATACAGGGTTGCATGTCTGCTGTTATCAGTTATTTAATTAGTATGGTTACTGAATGACATCTTCAGTGTCCCAGCTTTCTCATGTCCATGCAGATCATGTCAGAAGTCATTATCATTTTTAATGGAATGCTGTAAATTTCAGAAGAACTGATTCCATATCCATTATTTATCTCCAGTCTGACTCCACATGATGTTCTGCCCGTGTCATTGTGGGGGTTCGCCCCGGTTTTCTGCTTCCCCCCCACTGGGCTTACCTGGAGGTGTGACTGTATGTCTGAGTGGTGTGTATGCCCCACCATGGCTTGGCGCCCCCTCCAAGGTTATTCCATTCCTTGTGCCCATAGCTTCAGGAGTAGCTTTGGACCGCTGTGACCCCCCCCTATAGCAGCGATCGCCAGCCAATTGACGTGATCGACAGATGATCTGTAGGACATTCCCAGGAGATGCCGACAGTGCGGGGGGGGAATTCTCCCCTGGTCTGCAAAATACAGCATCTTGACTCAGAAACTCTTTTTTTCTTCACGCCAGTAGCTCTCGCTGTTATATACAAGTTGGAGGCCACTGCTATCAGATATAAGCTAAGATATAACTTTTGTGCAAGACATACTGGCTACACTAGAAATCATGGGTCCCAGCGCAGACCAAACCGATTACGTTCCAAGTTTCCCTTCCTTTACGTTGCCCCTGCAAGCAGGAACAGAAACTGAAGCTCATTTCCTATCGCTGTTGTAGCTACCTCTACATCCTGATGGTTTTCTGGTCCTTCCTGGCTGGCGTCGTCACCTTTTACTGCTCCATTGGTCCAGAGTCCCTGCTGCCCAACATGTTATTCACCATTAAGCCGAGAGCCAAGGTAAATGGAGTTTCGTGAAGAGGGCAAACTGCACCCTCCCCCCACCCCCCCAAGCCTCCCTCTCTTCCTCGTGCCTTTTTCAGTTCCTGCTGTACTGCACCGGCTTTGCCTGCTACAGAGATGCTTTGCTTTTCTTGAATAGGAGGAACAACCAGAGCTGTTTCCTCTGGGTCAGAGCTGTGCAGTCTGTGGGAAAACGAAGTGTACCCGACACAGGTAGGCCTGAAGTCTCAGCGAGAAGCCTGCGCTGACGTACGTCTGTGTCATTTACTGTCCTTGTGATGTCGCCGTTACCTACCGTGTGCTGAGGTCTGCATCCTGATTTAGAGCTCGGCGTAAACGAACATGAGAATCTTCATCAGTCAGACGCGCCGCATTCATGCATATAAAAATCACTGTCTCATCTTTTCATTCATTTGAGTTGTTGGTGTTTCAGTCTTTCCACCGATAATTAATGTGTGATAACAGTCTGGTCCAAGTGACCCTGAGTTGTCTCCCCTGATTCCATGGGAGCTATAATAGGGCTTGTGCTGCAGACTAGCTGGATTACCACACTTGCAGATTGCAGTCACTGTTTTCATTCATTTGCTGAAATGTGATATCTTCTCTGTGCTCTGGAGATGGTAGCTTGTGTTTCTGCTGGAGTGAGATGTGTCAGGCTAGAGGGGAATCTCTGGCCAGGATTGTGGTTTGGAAAAAGGAACCTCGACAAGCACTGCAGGAACACTCAACATCTGGTTTTTCTTTTTCTGATCTGGTATGAAAGTACATTAAGGGAGCAAGTTGCCTTTGAAAAGGTGAATTTTAGTAACTGATGTTGTGTCATGCAAGTGTCTAAACAAATTCACACGTTTAGACGTTTGCTAATTAGTCAGGGTTTATGTCTATCAAACTAACGAAGACCTAGGAAAAATAGCCTACCATCTGTAAAAAAAAATACTTTAGTAAGAATTGTTTAGTGATGTCTCATTTTGGTAAAATCAAAATCATGTCCCACGTATCACAAATTTGAGTAAGTCTCTTTGTTACATGGTTTTGGTAACTCTACTAAATGGTTTCTGCTGACTTGAGCCAGACTATTGCAAACCCCCAGAGAAATAGCGCAAGTCTAAAACTTTTACAGTCTTGCACTATACTGTCATCTAGTGGCATATTTTAGTACAACAGAAATTTTATCTTGATTGTGACTCAAACTTGAGTATGTAACAAGTTTATTATTATTATACAGCCTATCAAATGTGCTTTAATTCCTAATTTAATGTTATTAGACATTAATGTCATTATTGTAATAAAGAATAAAAGATGTCTGTATCTGTCTGGCAGGCTGACGTTGCAGCTGGAGAACTTTCAGCCATGGCTGGACTTAAAGGTGTACTCCAAGGTGGATGCGTCTGTCGCAGAGGTAGGTGCAGCCTTGATGTTTAATGACACGCTATTTGAAATGAAGGTCTCTGCTGGTATTTTAGGGACGAGTCCTGTTCTTTTTGGTTTCCAGGTTCTGGAGTTGGTCCTTGAGAATTTTGTGTATCCCTGGTACAGGTATCTGTGACAGCCTTCCCGTGATTTGTGTGCCTCTCATATACGATAGGTAGAGACACATTTATAAGTGGGAAAACGCATGGGTAGAGACTGGGTCTGGTGTGGATGTTTAAATACCAGCAGTTGTTTAAATTTCAACACTTTAGCATGAATATAGAAGAGGTTTGCTGGAACGATGCGTCTCTCCCTGCCCGAATGACCTTTTCTCCTCCTTCTAAGGGACGTCACAGACGACGAGACCTTTGTGGACGAGCTGAGAGTGTCGTTGCGTTTTTTTGCTGCTGTCTTGGTGCGGCGAGCACAGAAGGTAAACCCCTAAAGAAACACTTGCAACAGTCACACACAGTAAATTCGGATTTTAAAATATACAAAACAGTGTGCAATACAGTTCAAAGAAGATTCTGAATCTTTGAAACCCCTCAGAGGGATTGATTTGTTTATATGGGTCCGTCGTTTTTTTCGGACTGTGTTCGTGTCCCTTGTGCTTCTCGGCGTGACTGGAGATGGGGTACGATTAAGACCCAGCAGAGACACTCTGTCATCGGCCTGCTCTGTCCTTCAGGCTTGGAAAAGTCACAGGATGTAGCTTCATTGTTCAGTGGGAATTGGCTATTGATCTGTGCTTCCCCCACAATAATTTGGGCACCCGCCGCTCCAGTTTCTCAGGTGTTTGCACAGGACATCTTGCCTGCCGCCTTCTGGACGAGCAGGGTATTGCACGCTTGTCAGCTGTTTGAACTTCCTTGCAGGATTATTTTCAGTTCCAGCGTTGGCCTTTGAGGCTTAAGGGTTTCTGAACAGGCCACATATATATGAGAAAACCGCCCTTGGAACAGTTCCATTTTTAAAAATTTAGTTTATGGGTGACATCATGTCTAAGTTATCCTGTATTTCTGTATGTTACATGGTGTCCGTTCTACGCCTCTTACCGTATTGTACTTGGATTCATATTTATTATTTTGTGTTATTTGTTGTATTTATCATATTCTTTATTTTTAGTGTTTTTTAGGCACGGTGAGGCTTATGCCGTTCCACAACAATTTCCTTTGGCTTAATTTGTTTTGTATTAAATCTGATAAGTGTCTTGTTAAAAAAAAAAGTGTGAAAATTGTTTTAAAAGTGCGCCACTAGTAAAAGCGTCTCCGACGGTCCGTTTCTTCCCCAGGTTGATGTTCCGTCTCTTATAACGGGCAAAGTCTTGAAAGCGGCTATGAAGCACATCGAAATAGTTGCTAAAGCCCGGCAGAAAGGTATTTTGTACGTAGTGTTTAAGCCATTCAGAAACGCGTGCGCAGGAGGACGAATGGTAACTTGTAGTATTCTCTGGGCTCCCAGTGAGAAACTCGGAACACCTGCAGCAGGCGGCCCTGGATGAGTACGGATCCGACCTCCATGTGGCGCTGCGGAGCCGCAGAGATGAGCTGCTATACGTCAGGAAGCTGACGGAGATGCTCTTCCCTTACATACTGCCCCCGAAGGCTTCTGACTGCAGGTGCAGCATTTCAGAATAAGCAGAGATTTACATTTACATTCACATTTACAGCATTTGGCAGACGCCCTTAGCCAGAACGACTTACATAAGTGCTTTAGGACTCTACAATATTTTTTTTCGGGTACTAGCTCAATAAAGACCTAGGCTATGAATACCATCTATCTGAATACTATCTGAATCTATCTGAATAATTTTTTTTTTTAAATAAGGAAAAGAGCTCAGATTAAGATGTAGATACTTCTGAAAAAGGGATGTTTTAAGTTGTCGCTTGAAGACATTCAAGGATTCAGCTGTTCGGACATCTAGGGGGAGTTCATTCCACCAGCTAGGTGCCAGGACAGAGAAGAGCCGAGATGTGTGTCTTCCTTGTGCCTTGAGGGGTGGTGGGACCAGTCGGGCAGTGCTGGAGGATCGGAGAGGTCGTGGTGCAGTGCGGGGTGTGATGACGCTTGTGCCTGTTTTTCAGTATGATCATTAGAAGGAATGAGAAGCTGCTCTTCTGTCATTTTGCCACTTAAATGTTTGCGTGTATGTGTGTGTGTGTCACTCACAGGTCCCTCGCCTTGCTCATTCGGGAGATCCTGGCTGGCTCCGTCTTCCTCCCGGTCATGGACTTTCTTGCTGATCCTGTAAGTGTGTGACATTGTCACTGGGGAACTTTGACGAGTGGATATCGACAGGAAGAAGCTCTCTGTTCGGGGTGATTGTAGTCGTTGACATGCCTGGTGTTTTATTTGTTTGTTGTGATTTGTTGACACTTTTTCCCAGGACACCGTGAATCACTTGGTACTCATCTTCATCGATGATACTCCGGTACGCACATGTGAACCGTTCCTTCTTTAACAAAGTCAGCGATAACTGCTCATAAGTGGAGCTCACTAGGGGGCAGTATTGTACTCTGATCTCGAAGGTCTCCTTCTATTCGCCCAGCCAATAGGCTGAGCCCGTTTTCTTCCTCTCCCCCAGCCCGAGCCGGCTACAGGCCCCACATCAGCTCTGGTGCCGTTCTTGCAGAAGTATTCTGAGTCACGCAACAGAAAGTCATCTGTAAGAACGTTTGCTTCTTTCCTGCAGTCGTCAACTGCCATAGCACTGGCCTTCACTCACCACTCACCCCCCTCATGTCTGTAGGTGCTAAAACTGGAGCTGAAGGAGATCCGTGGCGAGCAGGACCTCCTGTTCCGCTTCATGAATTTCCTAAAACAAGAAGGTGCAGTGCATGTGCTGCAGTTTTGCCTGGCTGTAGGTGAGTCCAGGGCTCTGCTTTACTTCTGCACTAAGGCACGGCCTAGATCTCTAAGATGAGTCCCAGAGAGCACCACCCAGAGTGCAGGAACTATGGAAAGGGATGTTTTACGAGGAACTAGGCTAAATTTCCATGATCAGTGAGCTTTTTGCTACTATTTTTTATTTTTACCCCCAGAGGAATTCAACGACAAAATCTTGTGCCCAGAGCTGAGCGATTCTCAGATGCAGGCCCTGCACGAGGAGGTGAAACAGCTCTACGAGACCTACTGTCTGGACGAGAGCATCGACAAGATCCGCTTCGACCCCGTCATTGTGGAAGAAATACGGAAGAGTAAGCTCACGAGACACGGGAACGTACAAATTCAGCGAAAGGTTCACATGCAGTCGGGGTGAAGTGCTGCATGTCTAAGGTGGAGAGAGCATGTGTGTCTCACGTGGCATGTGACCTCGGCTTCAACATCCTGCTTCCTCGGGTCGTAATTCTGATCTGCTCTAGCTGTTTGTTTTACTTGCCCATCTTGCTGATGTTAAGTTCACACGTGGTGCCTGTAGGAATCTGACTTCTTCCCCTTATCGCTCAGTTGCTCAGGGAAGGTACAGTGACGTGGTGAAGCTGCAGACCTCGCCCTGCCTGTTCGAGGCCTACGAGCACGTCTTCTCACTACTGGAGAACGTCTTCACCCCTATGTTCTGCCACAGCGATGAGGTAATCCATGCATGACGCCACCTGTGTATAAGGGAGACGGTTTCCAAAAGTGGTTTAGGTCACGTGGAAATTCTTCCGTCCTCTTCTTTAAAGACAGCGCCGCATTGTGTGGCTGTGTGTTCTGTACCATGGAGGGTAGTCAGCGTTCGTTGTACATTTTCCCCCTTTTCTCGACTGCAGTACTTCACGCATCTACTGAAGGGGGCCGAATCTCCGGTCAAGAGCTCCCGGCAGAGCAGGTTGGCGTGTGTCCACATCCGCCTCCCACCTTACTCTGCACCCCATGCAGTGTTTATGTTGGAATGGCCTGCTTGTCACGCCCACGTGTACTGTGTTACTTTACAACCTCTGTGTTGTTATAACTTGGGGTTCTGTCTTTTACGTCTGATTGCGTCTCTTCTGACCCAGAGTGCCACAAGCTGCTCATATAAGGCCTTCGAGACACTGAGCCTCTTTTTAAGCTTTTCTTATTAAGCGTGAGATGCCGAGTAGAGTTTGTCTGGCTGCGTTAAAACAAAAAAAATATAAAAAAAAAATAATTAAACATCTAGCAGCTTTAATTCCATGTACGTGTTGTTCCAGAAATAGCCTGAATTTGGATGACATCAGGTAAGTATTTTTCCGGCACGACACTGGCCTGATCTCCTTCTCACTCCTGCATGTGAGATATCAGCTGTCCTGGGGGGGTGTCGCTTGCTAGCCAGCTGACCGTAGCATGTATGTAAGGCAGGACATGCTTTAGTTTGTAAATGCATTTATAATTTGGAATGCATCTTTTGAAAAGCGCTGTCAACTTTGCAGCATTGCAAGTCAAAGCCTATTCTTTTCAGGTTAGTTGTGCAATTGAAAGTGGGTGGCAAGTATTTTCTTACCGTGGAGGGAAGGCGCTGGCCAACACACGCGAGGGGTCTGGCACACGCACACTGCGAGGCTGGCTCGTGCCCGTGCCCGTGACTGAGAATTATTTCGCGCTTGCTGGCTGTTTGAGTTTAAAGATCTGTCTGATTTATAAAACACGGCATGTGAATTTTTCCTCGCCTCTGAGAAAGACGCCGTTAAATGGCTTGTATGCAATCATGATTGTACGGCTTCACGGCCGTCGGAGGGCTGTAACGTCCCACTGAGCTGCACTGCGGGCGCCTCTCCTTCCCCTCTCTTACCCGCCGGCAGCCCCAGTGCCGGAAGGAGCGTTACGTGGGGCCCATTACCATGGTAATTAGTTCAGTCAAATGCCTGAAAGTTTCAGCACTGGCAGGGTTAATGCCGCCCGCTTATTTTACAGGCATTCTCTGCAGCTGTATGATGTCCACATCACTGCAGAGAGGCTGTATGTCCTCGACACTCGCTGTTCACCACCCCCCCGTTCTGTGTTCAGTCACTGCCCCGCCCCCCCCCCCATGCACCTCTGCCTGCTCTTCCTTTGCACGGTTCCTTTATGCTCCTCTGCCCCCAAGCCTTGGTGCTTCTCTCCTCTGCAGCATGCTGTTGTCTGCAGCAGCGTTTCCGCTGGTCTCAGGACTTTGGGGTGGGGTGGGGTGGGGGGACACCTCAAGACCCTTGATATATTCCTTGTACTGTGCTTCTCTGTCACCATTTATGAACTACATCAGTCCTGGCAACTAACCGCCTGGATATTACCCTGCGATGTCTTGACTTTTTGAAAGTAGGTTTGGGAACGTTTAATCTTATTCCACCACATTTTCCGTGTCTAAAGGCACTGAAATTTCAGATCTTGATGGTTTTGCGGCGGAAGTGAAGAGAAAACAACATGGCAGGCATTTTTCCAGCCATTAATAAGATTTTGAAACAAACAGCGCTGAAGTGAAACATCGGAGGATGACTGCGTGTGCGAATATCTACTCTCTGTTTTTGAGATCTACTTCACAGTTTGGAGGATGCAGCAGAAGACTGTAAAGGGGATGTAGTGTGTTTACGTTACGGGAAAACTGTTTGACTTTATCCTGCTTCAGCCCTACCGTCATGGTCAGGGTCATAGCAGAGGCAGGTCTCAAAGCCGGGGTGCACGCTGCATGGGAGGCCACACACACACACCCACACACTGTTAGTAGTCATATAGTCTGAGCAGTTTAGAGATGACATTTAGCTTGAGGTCCTTGGGTGGGAATGCAAATCAAAGAGGAACACCCCCCCCCGCGTGTCATGTGCACAGAACAGAGTTTCCCAGTGAGATCCGTGACGGTAGGAATGCGGATGCATCCACACCGACGTTCAGCCGCTTCCCACAGGATGAACGGTTTTCTCTCTCCTCATGAACACGTGCCCTCCGAAGGCTGATCCTGTTATCTTTGTCTGGCTGCCGTTTAGGAATCCGCTGAGGCGCGGGGAATCTTCCGGAATCAGCCGCATAGGCAGCAAGATCAAAGGTGTTTTCAGGAGCAGCACCATGGAGGGGGCTATGCTGCCGCTCTACGGGCCCCCGGAGGGCGAGGACGACATGGTACTGCCCCCTTAGGCTCCCCAGGCACTGTCTTTTATTGCTTTCTTTACATTGAATGTTGCTGGGGTTTAAGTATTTATGTTTAAAGAGCTGAAAGGGAAGGGCTTTGTGTCAGCTTGGTGATTCCTGATGATGGGGGCAGTGCAGTACAGTTGTGTCCCAGCTGGCTCCCTGTTTCCCTGGCACTGGAGAGCAGCTTCCTGCTGGTTATGCGTTCTCCATCTGGCTGGACGTGCTCAGGTGGAGGAGGCCACCATGGTGCTGGAGGACGAGCCCCCAGCAGAGGCAGCTGGCTGCGGCAGCACCCACCGCAACCTGTCTGCCTGGAGCATCGCCATCCCGTACGTGGACTTCTACGAGGACGACCTGAAGCGGGAGAAGATCCCCGTGTTCTGCATTGACGTGCAGCGAGACGACAGGAAGGAGGGTGGGTGTGTGGGGGGGGGGGGGGGGGGGGCTCACGCAGCCAGGAGACGATCCGGCTGAATGGGCTTCGCTCACAAGTGCCCTCGTTCCGTCTGTATGTTTCAGTCGGACATGCGACTGAGAGCTGGTCCATCTTCAGGCGATACCTCGAATTCTACGTCCTCGAGTCGAAACTTACCGAGTTTCACGGTGGGTGTCACGCTCCTTCCATTACATCTCTCCTCTTTTGTCTCCCCTGTGTTTCGCTTCGTCTCACCGTTTGTCCAGAGTTACTGGGAACCTGTAATATTGGGCCCCAGTTGACCCAAAGCGATGTCATTCAATCTTAATCTAATTAGCTGTGGCGTCAATATGAAATGCTAAAGCGTGAAATTACTGGTTAAGCCCGGTCTGTTGTTCTATTTCATAGGCTCCTTTCCGGATGCCCAGCTACCATCCAAACGAATATTAGGGCCAAAGAATTTTGAGTTCTTGTCGTCCAAGAGGGAGGAGTTTGAAGAATATCTCCAGGTATTCATTAAAGGGAGGGGGGACAGAATGTTTAGTTCCGCATTTTTCCTGATTCAAAAACTCACACCAAGCACTGATGCCGCAGGTGTAACTGTCCTACACTGACACTGTAAATCCGCAGTCATACCATTTATGTATTACCAGTTTTATAGAGGGTTTTGAGAATTAATTTTATGTTTCTTATACTCTGTAATGTTGCAGCTGTTCCATCTGAATACTAAACAAATGAACATTGTAGCCCTCGTCTCTATTAAATGAAACCTGCGATTCTCATTTTAAGGAGAGGAGTTCTTATGAGAACCTTTTCAGTGCCCTTGTCGAGCTGACAGTGCTGCATGCAGTGCAGCTTCAAAGTAACCCCTGAAGCTTCCATTTGGTCAGTGGCCTGCATGCTGTCGTTCCCAGAAACTACTGCTGCACCCGGAGCTCAGCAACAGCCAACTTCTGGCTGACTTCCTGTCTCCAAACAGCTTGGAGTCGCAGTTCCTGGAAAAGATGCTTCCAGACGTAAACTTGGGTACATGGCAGTACTGTCCGGCTGATTAACTAACCGCCTGTCCACTGTAATGATAATTTGACAGCTATACTTCCTTTGGGCTGCTTATTGCAGGGCTGAACTGTCACAAACTCCGTTCATGAGCCTGAAATGCTCTGCACTGTATTCTGCCTTACACCTTAATAGACAAACCATTACTTATGTTAATTCTTTTTGATTTTCTCCATACCTCATGAACTCTTAGCATGTCAGTTTCAATTTCTTTTTAAACCTGTGCAGGGAAAATTATCAAGTCAGTTCCTGGGAAATTAATTAAAGAGGTGAGAGAGACATTTCTTTTTTGTGTTCCCATCTTGCATTTACGATGTGTTTGATGTGTCCTTAGGATAAGAGATTTCATCCTGATAGCATTTGTATTTAATTGTCATACTCTATTTTCTTTTCTGTCTGATGGTAATAACATGGTAGCCATACTAATTATTTCTGGTTTCTTCTTCATGCATCGGTGGCTTGGCCTGCACGTGCTGCTTGTGTCCTGTGACACTTCGGCTTTTGTTCCTCCAGAAAGGACAGAACCTGGAGCCTTTCTTGCAGTCTTTCTTCAACTCGTGTGAGGCGTCCAAACCGAAACCCAGCCGCCCTGAGCTCACCATCCTGAGCCCCACCTCCGAGAACAACAAGAAGGTCAGTAGATGACCCACGTCACCACTAGCTGGTTCCTTCTTACATCGAGCTGGCGACGCAGCTTGCCTCACAGGACCTCCGGAAGTTTCTCTTCACAGTGACCTCAAGCTGACCTGGGAGTGTCATGGGCTGGATGTGGGGGTCAGCTTCAGGATCGCTCACATCAGGTTCTCGCGTTTCTCCTCTGGACAGCTCTTCAGTGATCTTTTCCAAAACAATGCCAACCGCTCCGAGGCCACCGAGAGGCGCCACAATCAGAATTGCTTCATGGAGATGGTCACTGTGGAGGGAGTGTATGACTACTTGATGTATGTAGGTAAGTAGCCGCTAGGCCTAGTTGGCCAGGCTGTACAGCGGAAAGCCCACTAAACATGATGGTAACTGAACCGGATGGAGAGGGCGGGTAAATGCAGAATGATGGTTCAACATGCACAGTAATTTAGCTGTGTGACTATGTGGGTTAGGCCACTGTGCCCATGATCAGGAGGTCGCTGGTTCAAATCCCAGGGTAGGTAGAGTGATGTAACCTTTGGGCCCCTGAGTCACCCCCAGGACTGCCTGACCCTGATTTCAGTTGTTATTGATAATCAAGTGGTCGATTAATGGTTAATATATAATGAATATATATGTAATATTTTTATATGGTATCTAGGGTGCCAGGTGCAAACTCACTCGCATATCTCAGTTTAGGCATTTCCAATTCACGTAAGTTGCATGTTTTTGTAAACATTTCCAATATCGTTCAGCCATACAAAATACACAAATATGTTCATTAAAACAGAAATTTTTATTATATAGTTATGTTCGTATTATGTAGACCTAAAATGAAGCTACTAAATGACAGGACTGTCCTTCATAGAAAGTAAATTAAGCAAAATAATTTGCGATGACAACCAACACGATGTCTAGGCCACTCCAAGAGGATTATAATCATTTATAAAGCTAATCCGCTATGTGCCGTTTTCCTTCTGCCATATTGCTGAGTAATTCAGAAGGCATATTTTAATCGATGTTGTTTTTAAATCGAGTAATAGTGACCGCTTTAGTAGTATCCTAAATCTGAGCCACTCCCCTCCGTCTGCTGATTGGCAGGCCGCGTTGTGTTCCGCATCCCCGATTGGATGCACCACGTGCTGTCTGGTGGCCGCATCCTACTGAAGAACACGCTGGAAGCCTGGGCTGACCACTACCTGCAGGACAAGTTGGAGCAGGTGCTGCAGGAGCATCGCGTGGTCTCCCTCATCACGCTGCTGCGCGGTGCGTGGTCTCCCTCATCACACTGCTGTGCGGTCTCCCTCATCATGCTGCTACGTGCTGCGCGATGTCCCTCATCACGCCGCTGTGCGCTGTGTGGTCTCCCTCATCACGCCGCTGTGCGCTGTGTGGTCTCCCTCATCACGCCGCTGTGTGGTCTCCCTCATCACGCCGCTGTGTGGCCTCCCTCATCACGCCGCTGCGCACCGCATGGTCTCCCTCATCACGCTGCTGCGCGGTCTCCCTCATCACACTGCTGCACGCTGCATGGTCTCCCTCATCACACTGCTGCACGCTGCATGGTCTCCCTCATCACGCTGCTGCGTGCTGCGCGGTCTCCCTCATCACGCTGCTGCGTGCTGCGCGGTCTCCCTCATCACGCTGCTGCACGGTCTCCCTCCTCACACTGCTGCGTGCTGCACGGTCTCCCTCATCACGCCGCTGCGTGGTCTCCCTCATCACACTGCTGTGCACTGCATGGTGTCCCTCATCACGCTGCTGCCTGCTGCGCGGTCTCCCTCATCACACTGCTGCATGCTGCACGGTCTCCCTCATAACGCCACTGCGTGGTCTCCCTCATCACGCTGCTGCGTGCTGCACGGTCTCCCTCATAACGCCACTGCGTGGTCTCCCTCATCACGCTGCTGCGCTGTGGTTTGCATGCAGGCCCCGCCTCCTCAAAATGAGCAAACAAATGTATGGCTTCTGTCCACTTTTGTGCTCTCGAAAGTCTTAATGTTATAAAAGTTTAAATGAACATTTTGGTGATACATTTGCTAAGCTGACCTTCAGGTAGTACATTTGGCCTTTCATTTGTGCCCTTCTTACACGGGCCTGTTGATGTTTTAGACACGGTATTCTGTGAGGACACTGAGCCACGTTCATTTGATGACAAGCAGAAGAGAGCCAAGAAGACCTTCGAAGAGATGATGGGCTACATTCCAGGTCGGTGCTCCTGTGGGCTGTACCACTTCCATTTTAATCATGGGGGTACCCTTTGTTTTTGCAGGTTTGCACTCTCCATTCTTAACCTAAATCCATGTTTGTATGTAGTTCTGATAACCAGCTGTAGTAGGAATGAAATCCAGACTCAGCGAGCCAGGCAGTGGCGAGATGGCCCCAGCAGTGTTTTACTGTAGTGAGGAAGCTCAGAGCCTATCCCGGCAATGTTGTATTGCAGTGAGGAAGCTCAGAGCCTATCCCGGCAATGTTGTATTGCAGTGAGGAAGCTCAGAGCCTATCCCGGCAATGTTGTATTGCAGTGAGGAAGCTCAGAGCCTATCCCGGAAATGTTGTATTGCAGTGAGGAAGCTCAGAGCCTATCCCGGCAATGTTGTATTGCAGTGAGGAAGCTCAGAGCCTATCCCGGCAATGTTGTATTGCAGTGAGGAAGCTCAGAGCCTATCCTGGCAATGTTGTATTGCAGTGAGGAAGCTCGGAGTTGAGCCCAGCTGTGTTGTGCAGTGGGGAAGCTATTTTTTGTTTTCAGGACTTTCTGGGCTACTATGTCATAATCTGATGTGTACATGCTGACAGACCTGATATCATCCTTTTTGTGAGGAAAAACTACTTGCGCTTATTGAAATTTCAAAATTTTTAGTCTGATCTAATATAAAAATTTGCAGGCACTACAAATATAATATAAATGTTGAGATTAGAGTCTAAGTGATGAAGGAATGCAGGGTTTTCAGTGGGGACCTTTTATGGCTTTACACTGTGAAGGAATACATGGTTAGTGCCTGACGGAAATGAGTATCTTTGATTTTGCATCCATTTGGTAACTTGCTGAAGTTATCTGATAGACAGCAATGCATGGTTATATATATCCAGTTATAACTTTGTCTGCATTTTAGCCTCGAGCAGCAGACCAACACTGCAGTACGTGGATCCTCGCAGAAGCAAAAATGCGCTTTGTCTTCCATCTAATGTGAATAATATTAATGTTTTATGGATTGTTAGGGGTGCGTTTTGGTGGGGAAATGTTTAAAATATATGTCTCTACAGACAGGATTACTCTGTAATACTTAAGTATTCAGTGCTCCAACTTGGACGACAGGATCAAGTAATTTCTCTCGATTCCAGCCATTTGTGATTCATGTCTGTGAGTTGTACCTATCCAAAGCTACAAGCCCGAGATTAATGGGTGCGAAATGGGTGCGAAAACCAACATGTTTTACATTTGCCTGCTTCTAAGGGTTAATCAAGAAAAATGTTCCATGTACTTCAACAAAGGTCTCTGCCAGTGTAGGGCTTGCAGCGTCTGATTATGCTGTGGTTTGGGCTTCCCTCGGGAATGCTGGGAATGACTGCTGTGCACCTCTTGTCCTCAGAGCTGCTGGGAAAGTGCATCGGCGAGGAGGCTAAATATGAGGGAGTCCGCCTGCTCTTTGACGGGCTGCAGCAGCCGATCCTCAACAAGCAGGTGAGCTATAGAAGGTGGCTGGTTAGGGTCTCGGTTACTTCTAAGGTGCAGAGCTTTCTGGATTTTCTGTTCCTCTTTGCCCTGCAGATGACCTACGTCCTGCTAGACATCGCTGTTCAAGAGCTTTTCCCAGAACTAAGCAAGGTACGGTGGAATTGTAGGCCACGGTTAATTATTTCAAGCATGCAATGCAAAGAATGGAAGGACGTGTGGAATGTGTATGAATGTGGCATTTATAAACATTGAAGGTCTTGCTAGGTTTGCTGTGGCCGCTGATTGCTGGAATCTCTCCCCCCAGTAGCTGCAGAAGGATGCATCTCCATGGAAGTAGAAGGCTTTTCATGTTTGTCTCACCAGGAGCCAAAGAATGTGCAATACAGAGAGACGCTGTAAATTCCCCGGCCGCACAGACTCATTCCTTCACTCCAACTTCCAGCCACTTACAGAGTGTAGAGTCACAGGGGTCCTGGAATCGTTCCAGGGAGCATAGGGCAGTGGAACACCCTGGATGGGAAGCTAGTTCATTGTAGGGACGGATATTCAGTAGGATTTTTGTTTTTAAGAATGTATGTCAGATCTTCAGTGAATACCGACATTCCAGTGTATAATGTTGCACTAATAAAGGTTATTTTATTACAAAGTGTGTTTCTGTCATAATGGTTTACAGGAGCTCTGAGATCGAGGGTCAGCCTGGTCTTCCCTGCTTACTTTTCTTGGCATTGGCTTCATAGGAAGTGTCCTGCGTGTTAATGCCCTCATTGTGCCTAACAGCTCTTGCTTACTTGGGCAGTCATGCAATGGAGATGTACGATTTTGTCCACGGTTCGTTTTCAGAGCAGTTTTCCTAAAGCCAATGTCCCCGGAATGGTTGGCATTCAGACCGTTGCTGAAAGCCCGACAGCGATATGATTAACCTGCTCTCCGCAGGGCTTGGACCAGTGACCCTCCAGACACAAGCACAGCGCTGTAACCCTCAATGCTCCAGAATATGAAGAGATGCACATCATCCACCAAGCAGTGGTGAAATGCTCCTTGTGTGTATATATATATATATATATATATAAAGGGCTGCTCGATTATGGCAAAAATCATAATGATGATTATTCCATTATAAATATAATTCAACTGGAAAGGGGTGCTCTGGATTTATAACACACAGACTTGGTTTGATAATTGTAATAAGCCAGAATTATGATTGAATTGCCCAGCCTTAGTTTATATCTTGCTTGATTTTGGCAGACTATATATTTTTCTTGAACGATTTTGATCTTAGGACCACCAGGATATTTTTACATTTTCTCTACAGGCTGGCAACTGACCAAAAGTGCTTCTGATGTTCTGCCCTTAGGGGCACACACTGGTTTAAGTAAATTGTGGGCAACAAACAACAGTGACGATTTGCAAAGGCAAGCCTTTCTGCTCACGTCAAGTCAGCTGTTTAACTTATTTTAAATGACAAAACTGGAACCAGGGTGGCAGGGTAGCGCTGCTGCCTCACAGCAAGGTCTTGGGTTCGATCCCTGGGTGGCGCCATAGGACTTTTCTGTGTGGAGTTTGCACGTTCGCATGTTCGTGTGGGTTTCCGCTGGGGGGTCCGGGTTCCTCCCACAGTCCAAAAGTCTGCATGATAGGTTACTTGGCGTCCCTAAGTTGGCCTCGTGTGAGTGTGTGTGCCCGGCGGTGTGTTGGCGGCTGCCCAGGTTGGGTTCCTGCCTGTTGTTCCTGGGATAGACTCTGATGACCCTGGTTGGGATTAAGTGGTTATGGTGATGGACGGATGGAAAACTTTTACCATTGGTGATGCTTTAAAACTATTCAGTTATAATTCAATTTCACTCTCACGAAGAACTGATTAGAATTGATAACCTACCATTATGAATGACTATTTGCTAAATGGGTGTACTTGGTACATTTTATGTTATGTGGACAAGTTGGGAACTGACGTTCCTCAGATTTTTCCATGCTGTGTCCATGCTGTCTCCATGCCATGGCATGATGCCTTGTACTTGCATTTTACTAATATTTACATTTACAGTATTTGGCAGACGCCCTTAGCCGGAGCGACTTTCATAAGTGCTTTGAGATAATATTATGTTACACTTGTATTGGACTTGGATTCATTATTTTATTTTGTGTGATATTTTATTTATTGTGTTCTTTATTTCTGGTGTTATTAAGCATGATGAAAGTTATTCCTTGGCACAACAGTTGCACTCGGCATAAAGTTTTATCTCATTTTATCATGGACCAATCCGTGTTTCCCTGCTACAATCCTTGCTCTTCACCCCCCTCAAACACACAATCATGTCATCTTGAGTCCTTTATATCATAAGAATTTTAAACGTAATTTGTTGTCCAAAAATGTGTATAGGAAATTATATTTTTCACGATGACACTGTGAAATTATTTGATATTCTCTAATATCATTAAACATTATAATCTCAAATAGGGTTTCAGGATGACTTTTAAAATGATCAGATTTAATCTGTAATTCGTATACATGGCAAATTACAGTGAAAACTGGGGGCTTTTAACCAAGAGACTCGACATCTGTGAATTAGCTCCTCGTATCAGCAATGGCCCCTAACATGCAGCCAAGTGCGGGCGCCAGTCCACCGCAAGGGAATGTCGCCCCCTGCTGTGTGTGGGACTCTCCGCCGTGAAAGGATGACCCGCTGATATTTTATGTATTAAGGAATCTATAACTATTCTTTGCATGCATTATATGCCGAGTTGTATTAATTTCCAACGTGCTTTTTTTTGTCTAAAACATAAAAAGTTGCAACTACAAATGCGCCTGTTTATTTAATTACGTTTAATGACCGTAGGAGCTGGTAATCTGCATTTAGCGGCATGCATTAAAACACATTTATAACTTTAAAGAATAAAACCTTGGTTATTTTCAATAAAGATGCTTTTTCAGTAAATGTTGGATTTCCTACAAGGTGGCCCCGCGGCCTACGCTTATCGCATCCGGGCGCTTGATTTGAGATGGTTACAGAGGACTGTATGTTAAGTTGACATTAGTAACAGACCCGCTGCGTGCTTGATACTTAACTAAACTTAGTCTTAATTTAACCAAACCGGCCGTCATCCACTTTGCACCGAGAGTACTTGACGAAAATGAGCGGAGTTTCATTTTCTTATTTTAACTTTACCAGCCATCGGTAAGCATGGGAAATGGAGGCGGTAGTAAGTCTAACACGATCGCACTGAGCGCGAGAGTGTCCGCGGCGCGGAGCGCGAGCTGCCAGCCAATGTAACGCTTCCCCCCCGCCGCGCGACTGACACCGATAGACTCTCCGCGCGTAAGCTGCAGGCAGACGGGCGAATTTAAAACAAGTCTACCGAGGCGGAGGACGACGGGCAGAGGGTGAGAGCTGACGGGGAGAGGAGGACGCGAATCAGCCGAAGCACGCCGCGGTGCTCCGAGAGCGGAGACATAGAGGCGAGCGGCTCTGTAGCGGCGAAATGGAGTAAACATGGCCAGCAGAAGGACCGCTTTCATCGAAGGTAGGCCGGCGACGGCATGCTGCGGCGGAGCCGGAGGACTGCCTCAAACCCTGGACGTTATTCAGGCGGACACCCTACAGCGCCGTTTACATTTATTAGTGTACAACGCAGGCTAGTTAGCCTAGCCGTCTCATTTGTTGCGGATGACCGGTAGCTAGCCACCGAGATAGACAACTAGCTATGTGCCGTTTAATTTGGCCTAGACACTGGGCTCTTGTATTTTTGACGTGCAGCTAACTAACCCTGAGACGTTTTAGTCAAATTCGTGTATATGTGGTCTAAATGCCGCTTTTAAAACCGGGATTTTGTTCAGTATTGTAGGTAGCTGGCTAACAATAACATTTGTAGTTGGTGGGTTTGCTGGGTTGTTCATTCAGTGCAGACGCGGTTTAGGAGGAAACCTGACTAACCTTTTAATAAACATGCAATACTGTTGAAATCCGCCAGTAACATATGTATGTACATTCTGTTTTTCATGTTTTGCGTGGCTGCCAAAGCCCAGTCGGCCTACTGAAGTGTTTGATAGGTGATGGAGAAGTGTTCCGTCATGGGGGCAATAATCTGCCTGCGTTTGTACCACCATGTATCCAAGTAGCTACAAACATAGACACTTTAATTAAGGTAAAACAGTTAAAGACTTATCCTGTTTCATTGATATTCTTAGTTTTATTCGTTTGAAGTAGCATATAATCACCTTACATTTGTTCTGTTATACTATAGTCAACAATTAGAGTATTTTTAAACCAATGTCACTGAATTGTCAACACGTATTAAAGCAAACAAGTTACCAGGATTATATCAGCGGAACAAACCAGTCGCCAGTATGTGTAGGCAGGTCGTGTGTTGCTCAGGAAATCGATCGCATTTTGAAATCTATTTGTATTTAGACAAATATAATGGAAATGAAGCGACGTGTTTTAAAAGACAGAGCTTGGGGCCGAGTTTAAACTGGTCACAAATATGTTTCTGCAGCTGGAAGTGCTGGCTAAGCTCGGTTTTAAGTGGCATGTTGGTGGGGAATGTGACATGTTAGATTGTGTGTGTTAGGGTGGGGTGGGATTCTTGCAGTAGAAGCTGTGTAGTGAATTGTGGTAGACTAAAATTAAGTGCCATGTGTCTTAGAATCGTGAAGGGTGATCTTAATGTGCTTTAGGTACACCCTGGCATCTTTATGAACTGTAATGTTACATCAGGCATAGTGTGATGAGTACCTGAAGGCAGCAAAATGTAAATATGACCGTTTCTTGGAAAATTTCAGGTGCAGTTTGTCAGGACTAAAGACTGTCCTGCTGACAGGGTGGACAGTTCCCATGATTTAAAACATGCATGTTGCTTAAAACGCTGTGCTGCATCCTCCAGGTGTCTTGCCAGCAGAGTATCTGTTGCTGTACTTAAGTGAAGTTGTAGAATTGTAGAATCCAAGCTGTATTTATTCATTTAGATATTAATTGGCTGAACATTTGTATAGTTTCTTTTTTGGTGGGAAGCCTTGCAATTACTCAGCAATGTCAGACTGAGAAAATTTAATCATCTGTAATAATGTACCAGGCTGGACAAAAATTTTTTTTGAACCTCTCAATAATGAATTCTAAGTTTTTCTTCCAGCTTTCCTTCTGTTTTATTGGAATATTCAAATATTATAAAAAAAAAATAGGCAGAAGTCTTATTGATGACTCTGGTCCTCTAGAGTAACCTGTAATCCATCCTGGGCTGGGGTTTCTTCAAGGCCAGCTGTGGGAGCTCCTGCTATAGCATTGAGAGAGAGAACACAGGGAGTATTACAGTACAATGAGCAGTCACCCATCTCCTTTTACTCATTTTGGATTCTTAATTACCAAATTGGGATTTTAATGCTAATCTGTATGGTTTTATGGTACAAGTGAGTCTCCAGTACTGCATGAATTGTAAACTTAAAAATACTACTTCTCATAGTATAGTACTATTTTCTTTCTTTTGAAGTGAACTAGCTTGTGTCTAATTTTCATTTCTGTTGTTTTTTGGATTTGACCTTATTTGTCGCCCTCCTGGATTTTACACACTTGCATTACTTCCTTTGTCACGCTTGTCATAAAGACTAGAGGGAGTCTGTGTTTCCGACCTGGCAATTATTTTTGGCGTTTGTCACTGAACTTGCTATATATATATTTTAAGTCGGGTCTGAGAACCGTGCCTCCCATGAAAGTCTAAATGGGTGTAAATCCTACTGTTTTTCCCCTCAAACAAGGCACTTGCGTCGCTACGATAAAGTTATTCAGGTATTTAAATAGCTTGCAGATGATGCATTCTATCCCTGTTCTACAGCTTGGCCAGGATGCTTACAGCTGCGCTTTTTCTAATCATGTTTTCATTGCTTTAATAAGCATTTAATAATTTCATGCTTATCTTATTGTAGAACATGCCAGTCCTCTTTAATAGGTCTTTGGCCCTTTTTACTGATGATTCGTTCTGACTTTGTCAGGTTTGTGCTGCCAGATGATTCAGACTAAGATGAGTTTGGGCCACAACACCATTATAATGCACCAATGGTACAGATTTAATTCCGGTTTAATATGGTGAAGCAGCGTCATCCCAGTTCCATGTTTTCTGTAGGTTTAGTATTTACTTTAGCTGTTAGGTATTTATGGCCTGTAAAACCTGATCAAATTGAGCATGTCAGGGTGAATTTTTGTATGTTCAGGATGCCCTACTCTCTTTATTATGTTTGGCATAAATTGCCAAATGAATTTTGATTAAATTAATGTTGACGTTTACGGCTGTGTAAGTCCCAAGTTTATTTGCCGATGTATGAAAGTTGCCTTCTTTTTATTGAACTGAGTTACCTGAAGTTTGGAGCATTAGCACTGAGACTCATGTAGAATCCTTTTTTGTGGAGAGGGCTGGATGATGCATAAGCTTTGCTTCAGAATTACCTAGATATCCCAGTCGGCTATTTTGGAGAAACTGTGTCAGGAAACACTATATCGTACCGGATTGTTAAAATAAGTCTTCCTTAGTGCCACTGCTTTAGAAACTTGTGCAAAATAGTAACATAGCATGATACAGGGATACAGCAGCACTTAACATCGTGCTGAATGTCTAAGCTTATTAGAAATCGTCAAGCCTATTAGACTGGCTGTGCTCTGAATAAGGGTTTTTACTAAACGCTTGTTGAAGTGTAACCCAAACAGTTTGCTGTCTCTTAATCTAATGCAGCATGTTTGAATGTGATGCCTAATCTGGCACTTCAGCCTTTTTTGCAGCAATGTATCCTGGGAAGGCACCCCCCCCCCCCCCCCCCCCCAAGTCCTGTTCCTATAGGGATAGTTTTGCAGGAATTGATTGCACTTGATTGAGCTAATTATACCAAACTCATTTAGTCCTCCCTTTCTGTTCTGCGGTTAGCTTTTTTAGGGAGATCTCTGAAATATGCTTGTGCTACATCCCAGCAGGATCAAGAGCAGAACATCTGAGCTTGTGTGTAGAAGAAATGGGTGTGTAACCAGGGAGTCGGACAGAGTGGAAAATGATTTATGGCATGCCTGTCTGCACTGGTCAGCGTTCTGTATGCAGTTCGTTGTAACTGGGTGGGCTCTTATAGAAAAGTGATCCATAGGTAACATCTTGATCTGTATCATTTCTTAAAAGCTTGAAAAAAATGGTTTTGGAAATTTTTTCGATGCATTTGTTTGTTTTATTTAACACCTTAAACTTTAATTTTGTTTACTAGTTATTTTTAGGAGTGAGAATCAGGAGAATCAATTCCCTTCTAGCTGTAATGCAGTATGATCACTGTGATAAGGTACTTGGAAAAACCACAAACTCATATGATTGGTTGTAAGTAGAGGGTGGGTGGTACACCAGGATCATAGTTATTACCGGTGTGATTGTGTACTATATGGCTTTGCACTATACTATTAACACCGCGGTAAGTCAACAGCCCAATTATGCAACAGTCTATTAATAAAAATAAAGCATTTTATTTTATTCCAGGCTTCAGTTGTAATCTGAATATCTGTTCTCATGTGTAACCGGTTTATCTGCGTTTTGTGAATTTTTTGTCAAATATACTGCAACAGAACATTAACAAATTCAAAAACACATTTGATATATTTTGTATAATACACATTAAATAATAACCTGGTTACATGAATGTATAGTAGCAAATTAAAAAGCGAGACATTTGCTAAATCAGCATATCTGTGCGCCACTGCCTTCATGCAAGGTGCGTGTAAATGGCACAACTGCCCAATTAACGCTAGAAGCACCTTTTCCCAGCCCAATGAACAAAAAACTCCTTTAACCGCCCAGCAGAAGTACTTTGGCGAATGCAGCCTTTTTGTTTACACTAATGCGCCGTTAATGTTAATGACAGCGGCGAATCTAATACTCTCAACCAAAAACCCGTAATGTTCCTAAGAGAGTGGATGCTCTATCCTGAAATCATACAGCTGACAAGCTTTCAGATGCAGCATGTTTATGAAATGTTGGATAAATGGATATATTTTATTGGTGATTTCATGTTCCTCAAAGGTTTTTTTTCCCCACAACAACTGTATAAATTAATGTTTTTTCTTTTATGCAAATCAACTCGGGTGAAACAATTAAAAAACATGTTTTCACAGTAATCATCTCTAACCCATCTGGTGCAGCGCTTTCAGACTCGTGCTCATGCAGGAAATCGTACAGAAAATCTATATTATCCCATTATAAACCTAAAATTGGCGACATCAAAAGCGCTGGAGTAGTTTACCAACCCTACAGCCTATTTACAAGGCAGTGGAACTGTTATGTATATTTAAATGCAGGTGCTTGTGTGTGCAGACTTGTCCCAAATTGAAAATCTCACTACAGCCAGCTGACCAAAGTTGGCGACCCCGTGTTTTATTTGAAATTACCTGTAAAATCCACTACTTTCAGCTGAAACAGCTTATCATTCACCTTGCGTTGTTACTCTGACGATTATGCATTGAATATGAGGAAACATTACGTATGTCACTTTTTACATCTTTTCAAAGTAAGACCACCCAGACCCAACTGTAAGAGCGTTTAAAGTGATATAATATCTTCACCGTCTAAAAAGTGAAAAATACCGTGGTGATGTGATGTAAAATTATCACCCCTTCTTGTAAGTGCCTAGTACCCAGCAAGTCTGTTTTTATCAAGAGATGGGGCCAATTTTCGTTCAAAATTGCAAATTAGATCACGGTCAGGAATAGAAGCAGAGGAAGTTATTTTCTTGTCTTTTTTGCTTAATGGTAGCAGCAGTTGTACCTTCATTTTCTATTGTTTCTTTGTTTCCAGATGGAGTGGCGAGTGTAGATTTTTCAGTGTTAATCTAAATGAACTCTCGCTCTAAAGCAGCATAGATTTGCTGCTTGATAGCATTTTTTCTGCTGCCACTTCCCTCTTCATTATGAATTTATGAATTTGCCTTCACCAACTGCTGCTAAACTTTGGCATCTGCTGTTCTTAACTGAAGTACTTTTTGACCCCGTACCTGTAAAAACCAAACCTCTGTACCTTGTTGAATTGGTTTAACTGTTTAGTTTTCAGCCATAGGAAGTAGTATACAGTGACACGTAATCTTGCTCTATAGGTGTTTTTACAAATGCGTGTTTTTAAAGCCTTTGGATACAGCATGTGCAGTGCTGGGTGCGATGCGAGTATCACATTCTTCTTGCTACCGATGTTTCCAAACAGTCTTGTCACACTCTACACAGTGATGTTTCCAGAGAATCTGGAAAAGCCATTGTCCATTAGTGTGAAACACATAATGCCAGCATTATAACCGTTCTGTTAAACCATGCAGGCATGATTGCCTTTTTGTGTTACATGCTCTAATAGCATTCCAGAAATCATAGCAGTGAACTGACCTCAATTGTATCTGTATTAAAGCTCTTGACAAATCAGAGTCGAAGAAAGATGGAGGTTTCAAGGCAAACTGGAGCTTCTCTCTTTCTGATGCCAGTGAGGAGCAAGCAAACCAGTAAGCACTTCTGCATGACCCGTTTCTGCTGAGGCCATTACACCTTTGCTTATTTTTTATGTGGTAGTTAGTAATCACCAATATCTGCATTACAATGTGCAGTTGTTGAATGTGGCCAAGAGGGTCCATAGAATCTGGCAATTTTGCTTTTTCTTACTTTTCTGATGTGAATAAGGCCATTCAGGCATGATTTTTTTTTTTTTAAGTCTTTGACATTTGGTGCCTTTGGTTGAAACCTGTTGACCCCATTTTAGAGCTTTGTGCATGTTGTATACGTTTGTCACTGTAGAATGAGTGCCAATCGTAGATCGACATCTGGTTTGTTTTTTTTTTTACTTGGATGTAGTAGCAAACCTCAGAACTTTCTTGGCTGTTAGTTCAGAAGTGTACCTGGTTTCTCTTGGGTCGCGTCCACTGTGTTCAGCACCTGACTTGTTTGCTTTTCCCTTCGGTGCAACACAGCAGTTCCCGAGTGAGCATGGACGAGGCGGAGGAGCAGCGGGAGGGTGCCGCTGGGGGCAGGCAGGTATGCTTCCTGCTTGTTAGGGTTATTCCTGGGTGATTTTGGAAACCACATTGCAATATTTAAAATTTTTGGTAGTCAAAATGCAGTGCTCACAGAAAGCCTTGAGATGCTTGCTTAATTCGGTAAAAATGTAACAAAAATCTTTTTCTCATTTGTAAAAACTATATATCACATTAAACAACCAACAGGTAAACAATACCTAAGGCAAACAATTTCAATTAGTAATAAACTGAAACATAATAGAAAAATTATAGCTCTAAAACAGCTGATCTGGGTTAAAAAGTTCATTGATAAGCAGTCTCATTGGGGGGTTTTTAAATTAGTAACACCTTTGCAATAACAAACATTTGTGTTTTAACATCCCTTTGGGAGGTGACTACAACTGCAAGTGATTGCAAAATGGCAAGAACAGAAGTGAACAAAACTGACAATAAAAATAAAATCGTTTTGAGGAATATAAGTGCATATATATTAAACATTGCTTGTCAAAGGACTTTTGTTATGAATCCAATAAATTTGCAACTTTTTGTTACAAAATTAAGCAAGAATCCCAAGACCACCTGTGAGCACTGTATATGTACAATGTACTATAGCCAAATTAAATATGTCTCATAATAGTCGATCATATTAGTTTTCATGTGTGTGTGCCATGAATTGTACTAACAGACCCAAAGTGCTGACAGATTAATATCATCTCTGTGTGATGCATAATATTTTCATGCAATGATCAGTTCTTGTTCGTTTTTCTCCTCCTTTCCCGTTTTGTTAAATTTCTCACAAACATGCCACACTGTCTATGAGTGAGTAAGACAGCTTGGATGAAGATAAGAGAGTTTATGCAGAAACAGCGGCAGTAAACGCTACACTGATTTTTAAACGCATACCAGACAATCATTAATATTGCAAAGCTTGCTCAGTTTCATTTCTCAACCCAGCTGTCTGTCCTGGTCCTTCTGAGGTGACAGTTGCATGTACAGAACAAGCATGTCGACTTTAACGTCACACGTTGTGGAAGCCTAGTAGTTATCAGTCTAGCGTCTTGCAAGGTATAAATGTCAGTATGCGTTTGTGACTCTGCCTTCAATTTCATGAAGCAGGTGCAGATGTTAGAGATTACTGCTGAGGATAGAGAGAGCATCACAGATTTTTAGCAGTGTTTTTTTTTAATGTGTTGCACTGGCATTAAATTGTATACAAGCTCTAATTATAGGCGTTTCCTCCATACAGACATACTTTGATTATGTGGCAACTGACTGTCAGATGGAAGCTGACATGTTTGTTTCTCCCCAACAGTCTCCTCAGCTGAAAAACTTCACAGCGGGCGAACACCTAAAAACATACGAGCGCAAACAAACTAACCACTCGCGGCTGCTGAAGGGGAACGGCCTGGGGGTCCTCAAGCTAGGGGCTGGAAGGAAGCACAGGTAGTACCTTGATGTAATTTTTTGAAAGGATGTGGCAAAACAAACCAACTTGTCTGGAGGAGGGAGGTTATTCCTTCTAGCTGATAATTTGCCTCTATGTATGGCACATCAAAACCTATTATCGCTTCAGCGAGTTGTGAAAGGAAATGGAGATCCCAGTGGTGAAAACTGGCGGAGTTGTGGTGGTTTTTTTTTGTTTTTTTTGATTGGAGCTTTATCTCCCCTCTTATTTTTCCCCCCCCAGTGAAAACCCTCATGCCGTAACTCCACCACCCAATAGAACCAATTATTTTGTTGTCAGTCATACACCACCGCAAGGGGTCGTCGTTCAGGGGCGGCTGTTCCAGCATGCGAACGCACCTGCTGTTATCGGGAAGAACGTCCAGAGGTAGGAGGCATCGTTGTGGGATCTCGCTGTGTTTATGTTCATGGTGAACTTCAGGATGAGTGTGATTTACAGCCTGATGTACTTTAGACTTCTTTAGCTAACCCTCAAGTCTGTGTTTTTATGGAGATTTGTTTTCAAATCTGAAGACTTTTTTATCATAGTTGTTCCAGTAAGACTTTTATTAACAAAGATCTATTTGGTAAAGTAGCTGGTTTCTTACCATCTACTGTTGTGTCATCCTTAAGCAACCTTGACCTGAAGGAAAGGTAAGCTGGGTGCTGGCTGGGTGCTGGCTGGGTGCTGGCTGGTTGCTGGCTGGTTGCTGGCTGGTTGCTGGCTGGTTGCTGGCTGAATTCTTTCTGTGACATCTGAGCGCATGCTTTCAGGTGTCCCAGCTCATCTGTTTTCCATCTCATGCTTGGGACGGCTCATTTCTTGTACAACATGCTTGTCAAATAGAGGTTGGCTTGGCTGCTTTGTCGTCAGTCACAGTCATGGTGATGTTTGACTGGCTCCTCCGGTTCTGCTCTTTTTCCATGTAAACTTCTGGATGCTTTTTGCTGTTGCAGTGGTACTTTTTTGCAACTGTTTTGCACGGCGTGTCTTATAATGTCTGTAATCTTCTAGACTGGATGATGATGTCAAAAACTAAACTTTAACCTAGCCTTGGATTTATGATAAATTGGCCTTTTTTTAAAACATATTATTTGTGTTTTCTGTGATTTTTTTTTTCCCCGAGTAGATTAATTTCACATTTATGCTGAGTTATATAGTTTGATTTCCTGAACTGAAAAAAATTCTGCAGCATTTTTAGTTCCGGAACATACATATTTTGAATGAGTTTGAATAGGAAAGCTGACTTAGAGAATTGTTCCCCTTGCAGAAAAGACTACAATACCCAACAGATCCAAAGAGTGGAGTTAGACAGCATTATACTAACTTGCCCAGAAATCCCAGGTAAGCAAATTTGTTTTTTAAACTTTGGCAGACTAATAGGATGTGATTAGCTGGTGACACACTAGCCGTGCAAAGCAACCACTGAACCGTCAGCTTCTCATATGTGATCAGATAGGAGGAGCACCTTTCGCTTACATTTACAATGTGTGTTGCTTTTTGTCAAAAAGGCCTTAATATGTTACCACAAACACGCACAGGAGACCGAAAACGTACACTTCGCAATTGTGGTAATTCTGCACATAAATCAATAATGGGGCTTTTTGTAATTTCCCCCTGAAAGGCATCGTCCCCTTTGATGTCTGAAAGCTGTGTACCGTCCATATTTTCTGTTACTCGAGAGATTGTTCGCTTGAGAATGCAGGGCTGTCATGAAGGTTGTCTGAGAGGAGCAGTTGACAGACTGTTAGAAATAAGCCTCTGTGGTTTAGATTGGGGGTGGGCTGGCAGCTTGGGGAGGATAGGATACGCTTCTATTGCCAATCCGAAGATCTCCATGAAAGAACCGGGGGGGGGGGGTGCAGTGAGACCACCTGTCCCTGGGGAAGCTGGAGCAGAGGATGCGGGGTGACCTTGAAGTGGATCGGGCCTCCTTTCCAGATCGCCGTCCTGCCAGTCGCTGTCGTTTAGGTTTCTTCATTCTGCCCTCTGCTGCAGTGAGCCAGGAGGCGGACGTGAAGCGGCGGGTGCAGCAGAACAGGCGCAGGCCCTTTCTGGAGGCCTCGGGGAGCTTCACCTCGTCAGCCAAGAGGATGGAGGTCAGGATCCCGCAGGTGGATGGCAGCTCGATGGAGTCCCGGCAGCCCCGAACCCCCACACGCCAGGCCTGGGCTCCCGCTACTACGGCACGGCTGGGATGCCCCCCAGTCTCTCTGTCACACTCCCATATGCGCGGCTTTTCCGAAACAATCAATCTACTCAGCATCCTGCGCGGTCTCTGTACAGAGAGAGCGCAATGCGCGTGCACTTTGTGTAAACCTTTAACCCTTAATAGTGAAAAAGTGGGTTATGTGCCTGAGCTTGTATTAGCTCTGTCCTGCCCAAGGAAGCCCCTTTCGGTGCAGCACTGCTGCCTTTGTGTGCGAGAGACACGGCTGCTGCACGCATTTGTTATAACACTTTTGTGTAACAGCTGTGCTAATTTTCTACTCTTTTTATTTATTCTTGTTTTCCAAAGTGAAGTCCCAGTTGTTATCTGATCTGCTTCGTTAGCAGTCACAGTGCCCAGTTTTAATCGCTTTTAAGCCAGTGCATCACTGAGCTCTCTGCAGTGACATTCCCTGACCCCCGATGACCCCACATTTGATTGTAAGCCACTTTGGTGGGGGGGGGGGGGGGGTTGTCGAGATGTATAGTGCTGCAGTGTAGCTGGCCTTGTCCTGGGGTAGAGGTGTCTTGCACACTTGACGTGTATCGGGGTCCCGGTGTCTGGCAGTAGAGGGAGCTGGAGGCATGGTGAGTTTGGGGCTGTCAGCTGTTATGCTGGAACTGGCTGCGGTGGCCTGTGGGTCAGTGCTGACTGACTCTGTCGTGCCTCATCAGCCCCAGCCGCTGGACCCTCAGGACTACCTGACTGTGTGCGGCAAGTGCGACAAGCCCAGCGAAGATCACGTGCGATGCCAGAACTGCGGCAACCCCCTGGCTGAGGATACCCCAGCCCCTCTCCCCACCCCCGCGGAGCCCCGCGTCCCCCCCCTGGCCAGGAATCCCATCCGACCGCAGGCGGCCACGGGACCAAACAGCCTGGCAGTGAGCAAGAGCTTCTACGGCGCGGCATCTGGCATGAGGGCACCGCGGGGCGACGTGGTGATCAGCCCGCCTGTACGCATCACGCGGGGAAGCCTGCCGCTGGACGGGCGGCCTGCAGGGGCGCCGGGGAGCGCCGTCACCTACTCCGCCAAGGCCTGCAGGGGCAAGAGGCAGCTGCCCAGCAAGCAGCACGAGCTCAATGACCCCAGTGAGTCTCGGTGTGGCCTGTGTGAACATGCAGGACGGCTCGGGCACAGAAGGCCTGAGCCCGCAGGCAGCCCCACACGTGTGTGACCCTTGTTGAGTGTGACCCTTGTTGAGTGTGACCCTTGTTGAGTGTGACCCTTGTTGAGTGTGACCCTTGTTGAGTGTGACCCTTGTTGAGTGTGACCCTTGTTGTGTGCCCCTCAGTGCCTCACTGTTCTGATCATGGCCTTGGGTGGGGTTGTGTTGAGCTGTTGTCACTATACAACACTATACAACCAATGTCACTATACTGCTGTCACAGATAAAAGGTTTATGGCCAAAAATAGCTATACTGTGCCTTTCTCAGCCTCTTGCATTTCTTTGTTTTCACACGGATCTCCAAAAGGCATTGTTTTTCTTGGGGAAAGAAACTTAACAATAGGAGTATTTGAATCTGTTCGGAAATGCAAGTTTAATGGCAGAGTGAAGTTAACGAATCGTCTATGGATCCGGGGATCCAGGTTTTAACAGCTCTAGATGGCTGGATGTTTGGTGACTAGTGCATGGGCTCTGGTGACTAATTGGTTACGATAACAGTGTGCAAGTCGGATTAGGTGGCCGGACTGATTATAAGGTCCTGTTGTAGAATGATTTGGACGTTTTCTTCAACTTGGTGTTAAGGCTCCAGTATGAGGTTTGGTGTTTACAGACCTCAAACACCTGCACGGAAACGGAAATCACAAACTGTCAGGGGCCCTGCAACTGTTCAAACCACAAAAATCTGAATATATCGTTTTATATTAGTACTGTGCTGAATTTTTTGTGAAATGTAGTAATACTTGACTATTAGCCATACCGTACTGTTGAATATACATTATTTGACCCACTTTTTAAGCTGCATGCTTGCATATTTGGCTTAAATTTTGCTACGTCTCCAACCAAAGCTGAGCATGAAAAGGAACCGGAGTAACCATTAATACAAAGAGTGGAGATTATGCAACACCAGGGAAGTGATGCATGAAAAAGTAGCTGGCTTCCTGCAGGTATCGGTGAACCTCTCACTGCTCGGTGGGGCAATTTTGCGTCTAATCGCAATTTAATCAGATTTAGGTCTAGACATTGACATGGCCATTTACTTGCCCTTCAGTCATCCTTATATTGTACTTGCTGCTGTCCTTCGGGTTAGTGGGTCTTGTTTGAAAGACAGCTAAGCTTTAGCTGAGGAATGGAATGATTGACTTCCTGTAGAATGATTGACTTCCTGTAGAATGATTGACTTCCTGTAGAATGTTTGACTTCCTGAGAGTTTCTCAGTCTTTTTTGTATGTTTTTCACCAGGCTTTCAATTCTTTTGTCTGCAGGAGTTTCTTACTGCTGACCCATGGTTCTTATTCTAGGCCTCTGTGTCAGTCTGGATCATATTTGCACCTTCCTCAAAGATCTTTGCAAGACGGTCAATGCAGGGAGTCTAGGTCCTTTCCAGGCCTGCCAATTAACCTAGATGGTTGCATGTTTGCATGTTTAACTTGTGGGGTAATGTGTACAAATGTTTTGGATCCTCTTATGTTGTAAGGACAATTCAACACAGAAAAAACGTCACAACACATAACTGGTATGAAAGCAAAGAGCTTTTTTTGCGCTGTGTTACACATCCATCTTTAATATTTAGAATTTGTCGATGCCTGTAAATTTTGATTATACAGTGCTACTTACAGTTGTTTCGGCCCAATTCTGTAAGGCAGTAATTGCAGTGTTTCTTATTCTTAGTATTTCTTATGTTTGTGTAGATGTCGCAGAATTTTAAAATATGGACCTTCTCTGTATTGTGGAAGGAGAGCTTTAATTCTCCTGCCTGTTCTTTGGTAATATGAGTCAAATCTGGCATGCAAAAACTTGAATATCCTATTTAATAAAAAAGCCTACTTAAAAGGTTCTGCTTTATCATTTATACATTCAATGAGCAAAATTGGCAAACTTTGAATACTTCATTTTCAAATATCTGTCTTTCCTAGCAGTAGATGCCCCAGATCCCGTCAGTGTGAGAGATGCTGGCGAGCAATTGGCACATGACTAAAAAGTTTCCCTTTAATGTCTGAGGTCTTTCCTGCTGGTATGACGTCACATGCTGATGCGACTCTCATCTGTGCCGTTTCAGTTGTGCTGTCCAGCGATGACGAGGACCAGGATGGAGAGAACAGCAGCACCGGCAGCGTCAGCCGGCTGGACAGTGTCTCCCCGAGGCCTGCAGATTCGGCACACTCCTCACCGGCGCCCTGTGGCGGCAGGGTGGAGGCCGCCGTGAAAGTCCTACCAGAACAGGAGGAGCTGAACTCCAGCTTCTTTATGGATATGGACTCCAGGATCACCCTGCCGAGGAAGACTCGCATGAAAGACCAAGTAAATAGCAATGGTCATCTGTTGACTTGAGTTTTATGTATCGTGGTGTGTGCCCCCCCCCCTTTGGATTGCTAAATTACAGGTACACCTATGTGCTGATGCAAAGTCACATGGCAACAGCAGAACATAAACGGCGCACACACTAGAAGTTCAGTTCTGTGGGACTACGCACTAGAAGAGATAAACATACTGAGCCACACTTAGCATGTGGCTTGGTGACCTAAGCATCTGTGCTTATGATTGGAAGGTCGCTGGTTCAAGCCTGGCTTCAGCAGAATAGCCTCACCTGTTGGCCCTAGAGAAAGGCTTGCGTGTCCCCCTCCCCCGTGTCGGTGGTGCTGCGCTCGCTGTCGCCTGGCAGGCACGGCCGTGCTGTGACTGCCCTGCAGCTGGCCTGCAGCTCGGCTCACCCTCGGCCTTTCCCCTACAGTTTGGGAATGCGGTGACTGAAGATGCTACGAACCTCAAGCGACGGAAGGTCGTCAGCAATATGAACAGCATCATCCTGGACTGCCGGAGCGTGCGGCTGGGCTCGCTGCGCCGCATGGTCACCAAGCCCGTCATCGTAAGGCCGCCCCACACACGCCTCACCTTGCCTTCCCCATCCTCCGTCGATGCCGAGACTTTAGAAAATTAAGGATGTAACGTAATCTGAGGCTTTCGAATCTGAGGGTCTCTATTCTCATGCTCCAAACCCATCTGCATTTTCTGCTCCTCGGGACTTGAATCTGAGTGTAAAAAGGTCCGTTTTCCTTTCAGTTCTCCGTCGACTACATCCAGCTGGAAACTGAAGGTAAGGGATCGGCAGTGCTGCTCTCCCGCTGGCCGACCGGTCATACCGGGGTCTTCCACCTTTTCTGGTTAGGTGTTGGTCACCTCTTGAGTTACAGGGCTGATAACTGAAACTGGTGAAATGCATTTTTTTTTATTTTTGCTTGGGTTGCATTTATTTGAAAGTAATTGTGTTTCTAAGTATTGGTGGGAGGCATGTGGGTGGGCAGGTCGAGAGCTTATTGCAGGAGCTTAATGTCTGGCAGTGGGAAGCTTCATGCCGTCTCTGCTCACACGATTACAGCCGTCCTTTGGCAGGGTGCAATAAAAGGGGAAGTTTAGGATTCCCTGAGTGGTGGACCCTAAAAAATTTGGAACATCATTGGATTGGTCTGGGTTGGGGGCCCAATATGAGCGCTGTCACGGGGCACAAAGTTTGTAGCAACTTCCTTTTGGCTTTGATATAGCCTAGATCATTGTGTCTGGGTGCTTTTGTAATTGCTACATTGTGAAGACCCGATTCCCCACAATGAATTGATAACCTCTAACTCTTTACCTTGTGGGGATCTGTGAATGTAATAAAAAAAAAACGAACAATGCCAAAACACTTGGCTTTTGTTTGGTAAGTTTAGGGCTGGGTTGGAGTTAAGGGTGTCATAGTTGGGATTAGGGTTTTTCCTATAGAAATTAATGAGGAGTCCCAATAAAGATATGAATACAAGTGTGTGTGTGTGTGTGTGTGCCTGCGTGCGTGCGTGCACATGTACATGTGTGTGTATTCAGTTACATGATGTAGTTCGGCACAGGCATGTGCCTGTTTGTATGTGGGGAGGTGGTATACTCTGTGGTATATACATTTCAGAGTGCATTCTGTCACTTTCTGAGAGCCATATACTGTCGATGCATGCAAGGCTGGACTATAGGTGTACCCTCTGGGTGTCCCGTGGCAGGTCCAGAGCAGGACGTCCTGGAGAAAGTGAGGCTGAGGGCTTCGGAGCTGACCAGCTGCGAGTGGTGCACCGTGCGCAAGCTGCCCGTGCTCTTCCTGCAGACCACAGCCAGCGAGTGCCTGCGTCTGCGCAGCCAGCTCAGGATGTCTCGTGAGCACAGCTTGTGGTACGACTGCAAGAGCACAGGTGGGCACCTAGGAACCCCCTCCCTCTGGTTTGTGGACCATTGTGTGTGTTTTCCCTTGTATGCTGTTCATCGGTATCACCCTGCCGCGTGCGTCTTTGGGTGTCTAATGAGGTAACAGTTTTAAAGAGTTCCACTTTGTCGCTTTTGGCTTTGGTCAGATCTGGCTGAGCAGTACATCGTCTTGATCTTTGAGGATGGGCTCACCATGCGGGAGCAGGTCATTCTGGAAGAGATTCTTCAGGAGATCGGCAGATCAAACAACTTAAGTGACTTTCCAGCCAAATTGTTATTTGAGGAAGCCAACAAGAGGCTAGTCCGGTATAATGGATCAGAAGCAAAGGTGAGTGCACTCATGGACATTTCCACTGTGCGTGTGAGCGAACAATGCGCTTTATCAGTCGGTGGTGGGAACCCGCTGATGGATATTTGACATTCCAGCAGTGCAGCAATGGTTGGAGTTACAGTTACTGATTTATCGCTAGGGGGCACCATAGAGTTTCGGATTAAATGCAACATGTAGCGTACCAAACCGATGAACTCTCAATTGAGACACGTTCTGCCTTTAAAATGCTGTAGCATGCCTTTTGCCATGTGGGTGAACCATCTTCAGAGTTTTAGGTTATCTTTTTATGATATCATAAAGGGGTAGGTAGTGCGGTGATGGTGTCAACCTTTCCTGCCCCATAGGTGATGGAGGACGCTCGTCAAGTAAGGACACGCCTGTCCGCACGCCTTCAGACCTTCTTCGAGGACGATGATGACGAGGCAGAGGACATGTCTGAACTCCAGCCCACCTTCACGGGACCCGTAGTTAAGTGAGTGACTGTTACCCTTCAGCCCCTCACTGAGCCTCTGAGGTCAGCCTTCCCTAGAATAACGTCTCTTGTTGTCTGTTAGGTTGATGGTTTACCCTCCAGCTCCAGCCAAAGGGGGTATTTCTGTCACCAATGAGGACCTTCACTGTCTCAGTGACGGGGAGTTTTTGAATGACGTCATCATTGACTTTTACTTAAAGTAAGTTGTTCATTTTTTTTTTGTACAACTCTATGCTTCCAGGTGGTTGGAAAATGGAGGAATCCTTCCTATTCGTATTTGCATATGTGTGTTTTTTGTTAGGTATTTGTTTCTTGAGAAGTTAAAGACAGAAGACGCCCAGCGCAGCCATGTCTTTAGCTCCTTTTTCTACAAGCGTCTCAACCAGAGAGAGAGAAGGAACGTCCCGGATGCTGCCCACCTGCCGTGAGTCTGCGCCTCCCTTATACACATGCAGTCTTAATACCAGAAGGTCGAGGGCCAGTGCCAGTGTTTCCATGTCTGCTACAATGGACACACATCCCATTATATTTCAGTGATCAAATTCAATTATTCAGTTTTTTTTTTCCTTTTTGTCACTTTTTGAAATGGTTACTTTATTTCAATCAGCTGCAACTTTGTCCACGAATTCAAAAGTCGCAAAATTCACGATAATTACTATTACAATTTTTTCAGTAAAATAGCAGAGCCTGATTTAGAGACCGTTTAGGATTAAAAAAAAATAAAAAATCAACTAAATAATCAGAGGGAATAAGTCGCTGTCTTAATCATATTGAACAGACACCATCCAGAAACCATGGAGCTGTTTGTCGTCTGGATAATTCCCGTCTCAGTATTTGTGTGTGTGTGGTGGAGGGGGTGGCCATACCTAATAAGCCATACCTTCTGTTTCTTTGGTACCAGAAGAAACTCACGCCCCCTCCCCCCTCCAATGTTTTCCAGAATCCAGAAAAAGAAGCACAACAGGGTAAAGACGTGGACCCGGCATGTGGACCTGTTCCAGAAGGATTTCATCTTTGTCCCCATCAATGAGTCGTAAGTGTCTGGGCTTGCGCCTGCATCTCGAGCTGCTGTTGCACATATTTTGCAGTTCTCACACAAAAGGAAGATCACCTCTCCAACATGGCTCCAGGTTGCTAATGCTGGTCCTCAAATAAATCTCTTGCCTGTCCTAAAATCAATGCCTTTGCTTTCTTGCAAAGTAAATCACAGTAACCTTGCTTGATAGCAGTTCTGCAGTAATGGGGCCCCTCTGCAGCACTGGGCAGCCTGTAAAGTTGCCGGCGTTGCATGGTTCTCGCATCAACATTGCATTTTCTCTGGTGATGGTTACACAACGGAGTCAGGCGACATGGAAGGAGAATAGCAGATGACATGATGGTTCTGACTGCAGGGCTCACTGGTACCTGGCTGTGATCTGCTTCCCGGGCCTGGAGAGACAGATTTTAGAGCCCAATCCTCTGTACCAGGGCATGGGGTCTGTGCCAAGGGCCAGCCCCTATAAGAAGGCCAGCCTTATAGATGCCCCGGCAGAAGACGAGCTGCTGCGGGGGCCGCCAGCTAGAGAGGAGCAGTCGCCGCCGCATGGCCAGCACATCGCAGACGCTTCCTCTGAGAGCGACTCCAGCAGTGATCAGACCAAATGCTCCACAGCGCCCCCCAAAGGTGGTGGACGGGAGCACAGCACAGGACTCAATGGCCAGAGCAATCCCCAGCCATACTATACCGGTGAGTCGCCCACAAGAAGAGTAGAAATCATAAATTTGAAGCAGTTAGAACACAACACCTAGAAAGGGATAACTGCAGTCACTTAGCTCCAAAATGTATTTGATTAAAGCAAACGGTATCTGTATTGTCATGTGACCAGGTTGTTATAATTATATGCACCTGTGCTCTAAAATAGCTTAGCTGATTTATTATTATTTTTTTTTGGTTAAAGTAGTACACAAGAAGGCTTCTTCAGTGCTGTTTGCCTTGGGCTGTACCTGCTGGAAGCCATACCACATTTGTTGATAAAATCTCCAGATTTGCCTGTCTCCCGGCCAGGATCTGCAGCATTTCTCTTTGGTTTCACTTTGGCATGGCACTGAAAGGCCCTGTTTGTCTCTGTAGATGGCCTGCACCGTATCAGCGTCTGTTATGCAGGCCAGGGCAGAGCGGAGGATGTGTGCACGTTCTCAGACGACCAAAGTTCCAGTCAGGTAGGTGCCCTACACCCTCTCACTGCTGCAGTGAGACGCCTGTCTTCTGATGTAGACGTGGATTTGAATGCAGGGCGTCGAATGCGTGACATTGAGAAGAATGTCAGTTGTTGAGAAAAATCTGCGTTAAGTCAAACAAGTGTGCCGTCATCTTGGGAAATGTTTTGGTACAGGAAACTTGTGTGGCAATCTGAAATGTAACTGGAATCTGTCTTTGCCTCTGTAAAGGATGAGTGCAGTGAAGATGGCACTCTAGCAGATGATAGTCTCACTTCCTGTCAGAGCACTGAATGGACCTCCCGAGCCGACATCTGCAAACAGTAAGAGATCCACACTGAACTCTGACCGTGCCTTATTACTAGGAGTACTTTCTTTAGCTGTCAGTAGGTGGTGCTATATCCCACAGTATCCCTACTTGGCAGTATCCCTTGCAGTATTGTTAGTTGCCTAAGATTAATTTCAGTCCTCTGAACCCCCCCTATGTCTTCAATGGTTGGCAAATTGTCCTTTTAATAAATGCTAACGTAAATGTCATTTGGTTGACTCTTCTAGTTGAGAACAAGTTTTAATAACAAAACTGATTTAAAATGTATATTTCCAAGGAATTTCTAGATAAGACTGCTGTTTAGGCGTATGCCTTTATGCAGTAACCTTGGACCAGCTCTTACAACCATATTGACAAATCAGCAAGAATGAGGAAGTGATCTGTGCCTGTTTGTGCCTTTCTGATTCCCAGGCCTTGCATCCTTATAATGGACTCCTTGCGTGGTCCAACCAGGTCAACAGTGGTGAAAACTTTACGAGAGTAAATCATTTTTAATCTCCCTTTTCCTGCTCTACGTAATCTTTAAGTAGCCGTTTGATGAAACAGCATAGTACCAGCTACGTAATATATAAGGAATACGCCCTAGTTTTACAACTTCATGGTCATCCTGGTTGGCAAGCTGAGTGTATATTTGCTGCACAAGAAATTTCATTTTTTTAAATTCTAGTTAATTGCGCAACATACTGCTGAATACTTGGCATGCAGTCAGCTATGTGGCACCAAAGGTTGTATTTTGCGTGTTTGGCATTTGCATGTATACTGTGTGTATACATTCAAAATTAAGGCATAGAGGTTGTCCTCCTGCAGGTACCTGGAGGTAGAGTGGGAGGCTAAGAGGGGGACCCAGAGGAGCTTTGGCAAGGATGTCATGAGAGGGTCCAGTCCCCGAGTTCCCCAGCAAGACAACTTCAGCGACTGCGGAGTCTACGTTCTGCAGTATGTGGAGAGCTTCTTTGAGGTGAGGTTCCCTCTGGGCTCCTCCTGCGTGTGCTTCACTTCAGTGAGATGGAAGACGTTCGCTGTGGTCCTGCCGGGAGATTTTTGCTTTTAATTCCCAAAAGGAAACCTGGGACTCCGGGCTATTGTAGCGTTATAAAATCTGCTGCGTTAACCTGTCTAACGCTGTCCTCAATCTCGCCCTGTTCCAACCCAGAGCCCCATCCCCAGCTTCCATCTGCCCATGAACTTGTCCGAGTGGTTTCCGCAGCAGCGAATGAAGACGAAGCGGGAGGAAATCAAGGAGCTCATTCTTAAAATTCAGAGCCAGCAGCAATTGGACAAGAAAGGCCAGTGTGCCCCCAGAGACCTGGAGCTGGGGGACGTTTCCGACCTGAGGTCCCCCCCGACACCCTGAAACCCAGCCCTGCTGCTGTACTGTTATCCTGTCATGGTTCGCCTCGGTCCCACTCGGCCCGTTTTGGCCCAGACTGGACCCAGTCACCTGATGGGCCTGCCCATGATTGTACGCTGCTGGACTTCCTTATTTCTATTCTATTAAACTGACTGATTCCTTCCGTTAATGACAGAGAACATTTTAAATTTGTATCAAATAAAAAAATGTACATATGTTGAGTTCATGCTGCCTTTGTAATTTAGTGTTTTTTTTTCCCTCCCATTCATAACCTTTCAGCTGCTGCGTTACCAGAAGGCTGTTACACTTCTATGGAGCTTGAAGAATTTGTGTGATACACTGTTCAATGTTCTTGCACAAAGCTTTCTCCCCCCACCTTTGAGCTGTGTGTAAAGTGGATGTTACTTTGTTGAAAATGATCCAGTGGGAGTTTGTTTTTCCAGCTTATTTTTTTTTTTTTTTAAGGAAAGTTGCTAGCTGGTGCCTGTTTAAAACGCCTTCTGACCTGTGACCACGTACTTGTGGATAAACCTTGAGTATTAAACACGTGGAAATGGAGGAAAGACCTGCGCTTTACTTCTTACTATGAAAGATTTAGTGTTTTTTTTGTCTTTTTATTTTTAAGAGTGGATGCTTAATTGTAACGAGCCGCCTGAAGAGCTACAGCAGGGTTTCCTGTCTTTCCTTTTGTCAGGGAACAACTTCCCTCACCTGTTTCTTGTAACTTGCTAGTTTGTCGGATTATCTGGTTAATTATTCACAGAAGAGCACCTCTTCTGCCAGTGCCATCTGGTACCCTGCAACTAAGCCTGGCAGATGGATCAGCCACCGCTTCCGATGCTGCGTCTTCAGGAGACTATGAACATCACACTGCTGCATTTGGGAACAAACGCAGACCGTGGACCAATCATCAAACTGTCAACAAATGGCAGAAATGACTGATCGAAGCATCCTGGCGCTCTGTTAACTGTCAGACACCCGCTCACCATGTAATAATGGCGTCTCTCGGGTCAAGATGAGCATAACGGAGCACCTTCTCACTGTCACTTCCGCAGGGGGCCGTACGAGGCCTTGGGCTCCTGAGTCTTCAGATTTTATTACGTTTATAACTTGCCTTGCAACTCAGAACCTTTAATGTGAAGTGCCACTAATTTGGCCTTCGTTTAAAAAAAAAAAATACATGTCCTTCCAGTATGTAATTAATGGTGTCCTTGTCTAGAATTTTCATAAATCTACCTTGTAAGAATAATTTTTTTTCCCGTTTCTATTGGTACCGTGTCTCAGATGTGCCTGTGCCATGATTTCTACTCGCGGTCGTGAATGCTGCCTCCCCATTTCCCGTAATGCACCCTGCGGCGGCAAACATTGTCAACTGTAGCACTTTGTGAAATTGTGCCTGGTGTTTTCCTACAAATCTCTGCAAAAAAACTGCTGACGTGGCGTGATGATGTTTCGCCTTGTGAGTCGTTCCCTCTGACCAGAAGATGCGATTGTATCTAGTTGTCGTAGCCAATGGCCCTCAGCGCTGGCTGTGGTAACTGTTCGCAAATATGCCACAGCTTAGTGCACACATCTTTTGTTAATGTTTTCTGCACCTATTGCCTTGGATTTAGTCTATGGATTCATGGAAAATCTCTTCTGCAAGCACAAGTCTTTCGGTGCTTTATATTTGACTAAAGTATTAATCTGTGTCTGCAGTTTAGTTTTCTCGCTGCTCGTTATTTTCCCCCATTATTCTTCTTCATTCTTCTTTAGAAAATATATTTTTCTACCACAAGGAAAAACATAATCAGTGGTTTGCTTTAACCATGTGGTCGAGAAGGTGTCGTCACGCTGACATTAATAAAGAGCTGGGTGTCTGGCTCACCAGGTGAGCAGGTGATTATGTGCTGGGTCCTGTTCAGCATGAAAGGAAGAATTTAGGCATAGATGGAATAAGCGTTTAAAAGTAAGGCTGTTCCCTGTGTCGTGAGGACTGCTCTTGTTCCTTCCCAGAGCATTCACTCCACTCGACGAGCTTGTGTATTAGTGATGTGTCGAGGACCTGAAAGCACAACGGAATATTTCTCTTGAATTACCATATGGCAGCGGGAGAAGCTCAAGATATCGGATGAGAACCATATTGCTTAAGGACGTGCAACTTTAAAGGACAAGTCTTGTTTTTTCTTCCTGTTTTTAATTCTGCATTTGATGCTGAATTGCAGCTGTGAAAATATCCTGCTCTATGAATGGATTACAGTCACTCTGAATGATATGCGACAGCAAGAGAAACAGATGCCGAATAGGTAAATCCTTAAAATGCCAATCACGTCAACTGATTAGATAACAGAATTATTTAATACTGATGACAGACATGAATAGACAAAGATGGAGTCACGAACCTGTTAAGTGTAAGATAAAGTCATACGTACACGTTTGAAGAAACATATTTGTTCATTAAGTAACATGATGCAGCACTGAGTGCATCAGATGACCCTCTCATTAGAGGCCCTTACACTATATTAGCTTTCAGTCTCGGGTAGGATGTCCTCTATTAAAAAAATACGTCGAAAGTGCTAGGTTACTGGACTTCAAAAATTAATGAGCACCTAGACTGACACGACGTCATCTTGGGGGTTATTGTCAGGGTTCGAGTTGGCAGGGGGGGGCACATGGCTGCCACCACCCTCTGGGGGGGAAAAGTGATGGAAACCATCTCCCTAAATGGTCAATCGTAGAGGTAAAGCAACCCAGTTTATTAGCAGGACAATATAATCCGCACTGGGATTGTCAACCCCATACCCTTGAAATATACTTGTTTTTATTATTTTATCTTTATTTCATATTAAAATTATATTTCATATTTTATTAGGGTTCCAAGCAGCTTGGCTAATGGAACTCTTGTTTCTGTTTTAAATATTTTCGACCACTGGTAATCATAGGCACTTACGGGTTATTTGAGTAATCCGAGTTTCATGGTGATTTTTTATCTGGTTTCAGTTTAAAAGTCTGAACTGAGAATGGCGTTAGGTGGAACACCTGTTCTTTTAAAACGGAACACAATGTCCTGGAGGAATTTGAGCTGACATGCATTTGATTTAATACTGAGTGATTGTTATCAGAGTTCCTGTCTGCTATTTTCATGGTGTGTGTGTGTGTGTGTGTGTGTGTGTGTGTGTGTGTGTGTGTATATATATATATATATATATATATATATATATATATATATATATATATATATATATATATATATATATATATATATATATCTTAATTATATTTGTTGGATCTGTGTGTATTGAATGTGTGGAGCAGCGCCCCCATCGGCTGACCAATGTAAGTGCTAATCGTGGCGTGACGTCACGCCGTGTCTCTCCTCCGCTCCTGGCTCGGCGCTTAGTGGCAGAGGAGAGCTCGGCTGCCGCTGCCGACGGAGGACGCCGACCGGGGATCTTTCGGGGGGAAAACTTTTTTTTCCACGACAGTACCGGTTAAGCAGAATACAAAGTAAGTAGCATGAGAAGTGATGCTCTCTTCTTTATAATGGCGGTAGGTGTCACGGGGTGTTAGTCTTTAAGTGTGCAGTCCGCCGCTAGCCGCTCGCCGGTGATGTCGCTGCTAATGGAGGCTGTCAAAACACGGCAGCCGCGCTTCTTACCGCTCCCTGACCTTAAAGTGCTCCGTATGGCTGAGTGATAACAGTTCCTGCACCTGACTCGCACGGCCTTGGCAAGTAGATGGGGGGATTTACAGCTGGCTTTTTATTCGCGCAGGTAAATTTAATAATGAAAACTGATGCTGCGGGACGGCCGGTGGGGAACCCCCCCAGCCCCCAGCTTCATGTCCCACCGCTTGTCAAGAGCCTTTTCCTCCTCGGACGGTGTGTCACGGCGTCTTCCTGCGTGCTGTCACTGTCTAAATGCGAAATGCGAACGGGTCAGCGTCCGTAAGGTGCGTAGGGTGTACGAACGCCACTTTAGTTAAAAGTAAACCTGGCTTGTTAACTTCAGCCCGGTATCGGGGGCTGGGGGGGCACCTTGCGCTGGCCGGTGCGTTATTTCGTGCTTAGAAATGCGGAGCCTGCAAAAGAGGGAGCCGGGGGGTACTGGGTAGGCCCTCCGAGTGCTGCTGCGGGTTCAAAGGTCGCTCGTTAACTCGAGACGCCTTCGGTGCTTCGTGCCAGCAGTCGGCGGGATTGTTCGCAATGGGACGCCGCCTCATTGACATGCAGCGCCCGAACCGGGCTACGGCCATTTACTCGCTGCTGTCCGTTGCCTTTCTCTTGCATTCAGTTGCAGAAGCCATCTTTTTGTTATTATTTAGTTGTTTCCAAGTACTTTTTTTCGAATAAGTTAATCTGCCATAAAGTTTTTGCACCTTAATTTATCTGAGTGTTTTGTGAAGGGCCACAGGGACTTGAATATGAAGCCTTTTGGTCACAAATTCATTTTCCCAGAATTCACCCCCGCAATGATCACATGATCAGCTGTAGTATGATTTGTATGTATTTATGTAAATATGTGCTTTTCATCTCGGTCACATTGCCCTGGTGGGAGCCTTCTGCATGGATATCAATAAGGAGATTCTTAGCGTGAATGATGACAGCTAGTCGTTATTACTGTGTTGAGCAGATTATCTTTTAAAGTCCTTGTAACACGCCGATGGTTGGATATGATATACTGATCCTTAATGTTTTTTTTTGTTCGTTCCTGTGAGGTGCTTGTGATCACAGGCGTGAAATGGTCCTTTCTGATGTGTCATTCTTGTTATACTACAATGACCAGTGAAGATTTTTAAGAGGACAATAAAGTGTAATGTGTAATGTTGGAAATCTGCAGCTCATAACTTTCTCCCTGTCGTTCATTTAGTCTGCTTCACTGGGTTTATGAGTGATTTTGCACAAAATTTAAGTTATGTCACGTTATTTGCATGCGGTTACTGGGCATTCTATATGAACTCATTAAAAAAATAAAAATATGTGATGTTTCCCCTTCTTCCGGAAATTATTAAAGCACTGAAATTGAAGTAAATGTGGTATAGCCTACTATATAATACTATACAAGCAAAATATTTTCATTTAATTTTCCATGGACCACAGACATATTTGAATTGTGAGACATGAATTGTAACAGTTCATTGTGGTTAAGTGCATGCTTGTTTCACTATGTGAACGGTTCAGTGACTTGCAGATCGGGAAGAATTCCAGACATCTGATCGTCTGTGTAACTTGTCAAAATGTATCAGAGAAAAGGTCCATTAGAAGGTATTGTTTATTCTTTAATTTTGAATGCATGTGGTTAAGTTGTAGGTCTTTGTGTCAGTGTTTTGTTTGCCAGTGCTGTATGTAAAAGTTTTTGTTCGTCCTCCCATATCTAAAGTGTTGATCTGAATTGTCAATTGGCCGAAATGGGATATTATTCATTACTCACTGCCTGTGTAGTATGTCTGTTAGTCCATCCATCCAAGTTACAATTAAGCTCCACATCAGGGTTATGGGGGGGTGGCTGCCGGCTATCCCAGTCAGCACGGGGCACATGGTATGCATTAGCGTTTCAGTATATTATTAGCCAAGGAATATAGCATGTCATGTTAATTGCCAGAGGTTTCTGCTTAGGATTAGTGATCAGGATGTGAATCTTTACCCTGCTCCATCCTACCAAGTTTCAGTGAGTTTTGAAGGGACAGATTGGTGTCCTGCATATACCCTGATTTTTTTTTACCATAGTCTTCCTGGATCATCAGCGATGTAGGTTCAGGGCATTAAATATCGGAGGCGCTGACTGGCTATACCACAAACTGTTGCTGTGGCTGTGTGCAGGCAGCCGAGTGGCTGAGGAGCAGCTTCTGCCCCCAGGCCATTAAGATCATACATACATACATTTATTTATTTATGTGTGTTTAATACTTAACTTTTGATTTTTATTTTGTTATTTTTCTAACTTGTTTAGGGACATGGGATTCTCATTACACTGCTGGTGTACAGCTACATTCATACATGTGATGCATAAATCTCTTAAACCTTGGGATAGGCTCTAGACCATCCTAGCTAAATAAACAAATGAATGACTGGATGGATGGATCCACCTTTAACTAATGAAACATGGAAAGAGCTTAAGGACGGGTCAGATACCCATGTTATGGGATATCATTTGTTTTGCCAATTGCTGTGTTGTGTAATGTTGTGAGAATTTTAAAAATACCGTTCTTCAAATATGTTCTTATGATAACTCGGTAAGCATTTAAAATCATCAACGAAGAGGGGTCAGATTTTCACCCTGGTTACCTGGAACTGGCCACACGGTGCATGTGCTGACTTTCACTTAACAAACATGCTTGTTTCGATTGAGTTATTGGCTGCTGAGTGTATATTGTGTAAAACCATCAGTTAAAATTAAATTAGATCATTTATTTGCAGATAACTGCTCAAGGGCAATTAGGGAAATTGTGGGGCAATTAGGGACATTTTTTTTCACCGATACAGGTTGCACTTCATCTTAAATCCATTTTCTTTAGCTAGACTGAAAAAGCAGTTGACTGGTTTGTTGAATGAACAGGTCAGTTAAAGCAAAGGTTAAAGAAAGACTCGGTTGGACAGAAACAAGCAAGCAGTACAGTGCATGGGAAGGGGTGCTGGGCATCCAAGCAGTACAGTGCATGGGAAGGGGTGCTGGGCATCCAAGCAGTACAGTGCATGGGAAGGGGTGCTGGGCATCCAAGCAGTACAGTGCATGGGAAGGGGAGCTGGACATCCAAGCAGTACAGTGCATGGGAAGGGGTGCTGGGCATCCAAGCAGTACAGTGCATGGGAAGGGGTGCTGGGCACCCAAGCAGTACAGTGCATGGGAAGGGGAGCTGGGCACCCAAGCAGTACAGTGCATGGGAAGGGGAGCTGGACATCCAAGCAGTACAGTGCATGGGAAGGGGAGCTGGACATCCAAGCAGTACAGTGCATGGGAAGGGGCGCTGGGCATCCAAGCAGTACAGTGCATGGGAAGGGGCGCTGGGCATCCAAGCAGTACAGTGTATGGGAAGGGGAGCTGGGCACCCAAGCAGTACAGTGCATGGGAAGGGGCGCTGGGCATCCAAGCAGTACAGTGCATGGGAAGGGGAGCTGGGCATCCAAGCAGTACAGTGTATGGGAAGGGGAGCTGGACATCCAAGCAGTACAGTGCATGGGAAGGGGCGCTGGGCATCCAAGCAGTACAGTGCATGGGAAGGGGCGCTGGGCACCCAAGCAGTACAGTGCATGGGAAGGGGCGCTGGGCACCCAAGCAGTACAGTGCATGGGAAGGGGCGCTGGGCACCCAAGCAGTACAGTGTATGGGAAGGGGCGCTGGGCACCCAAGCAGTACAGTGCATGGGAAGGGGCGCTGGGCACCCAAGCAGTACAGTGCATGGGAAGGGGCGCTGGGCACCCAAGCAGTACAGTGCATGGGAAGGGGCGCTGGGCACCCAAGCAGTACAGTGCATGGGAAGGGGAGCTGGGCATCCAAGCAGTACAGTGCATGGGAAGGGGCGCTGGGCACCCAAGCAGTACAGTGCATGGGAAGGGGAGCTGGGCACCCAAGCAGTACAGTGCATGGGAAGGGGAGCTGGGCATCCAAGCAGTACAGTGCATGGGAAGGGGCGCTGGGCATCCAAGCAGTACAGTGCATGGGAAGGGGCGCTGGGCACCCAAGCAGTACAGTGTATGGGAAGGGGTGCTGGGCATCCAAGCAGTACAGTGCATGGGAAGGGGCGCTGGGCACCCAAGCAGTACAGTGCATGGGAAGGGGCGCTGGGCACCCAAGCAGTACAGTGCATGGGAAGGGGCGCTGGGCACCCAAGCAGTACAGTGCATGGGAAGGGGCGCTGGGCACCCAAGCAGTACAGTGCATGGGAAGGGGCGCTGGGCATCCCTGCTTTATTTTCTGACTGATGCTACTGAGAGGAATCCTAAGCACTATAGATGCAAGACTGTCAGTAGGACCTCTGTGATTCAGAGGGATAGAAGGCACCACGTTCGGTCTGTTTTTCACATACGGATGCTGAGCACCAGGACAGCTTTACCCTCCATTATGCACGTTGGGGTGTGGAAATGCAAAATCCCTGCACTGCATGTGCATATGTGACACCCCCCCCCCCCCCCCCCCCCCCCCCGGTCCCAGTCTACCTGCAGGTGTAATCAGAGGAACATGAGATGATTTAGTCATGGCGTCAGGCGTGGCTCCTTCTGAGTGCACAGTGCTGTCTGTATCACCGTGCAGCCTTGCCGGTTCCCTGGTTGCCCCGCTGCATGTTTCAGCTTTGATGTGGCGTTGTATGTGGCGGAGTATGTGGTATTGTACGTGGCGGAGTATGTGGCATTGTACGTGGTGGTGTACGTGGTGGTGTACGTGGCGGAGTATGTGGCATTGTACGTGGCGGTGTACGTGGAGGAGTACGTGGCGGTGTACGTGGAGAAGTACGTGGCAGTGTATGTCGTGGTGAACATGGCGCTGTACGTGGCATTGTACGTGGCATTGTCCGTGCCGATGTACATCGCGGTGAATGTGACGTTGTACGGGGTGGTGAACGTGGCGGAGTACATGGCGGTGTACGTGGCAGTGTATGTCGTGGTGAACATGGCGCTGTACGTGGCATTGTACGTGGCATTGTCCGTGCCGATGTACATCGCGGTGAATGTAACGTTGTACGGGGTGGTGAACGTGGCGGAGTACATGGCGGTGTACGTGGCAGTGTATGTCGTGGTGAACATGGCGTTGTACGTGGCGGTGTATGTCGCGGTGAACAAGGCGTTTTACGGGGCGGTGTACGTGGCGTTGTACGGGGCGTTGTATGTTGCGGTGAACATGGCGTTGTACGGGGCGGTGTACGTCACGGTGAATGTGGCGTTGTACGGGGCGGTGAACGTGGCGTTGTACGTGGCACTGAACGTGCCGTTGTACGTGGCGGTGTACGTCACGGTGAACGTGGCGTTGTACGGGACGGTGAACGTGGCGTTGTACGGGACGGTGAATGTTAACTGCCATCTTGTCTAGTGTAAATCAGTCCATTATGTGAAACTGAATGGAACATGCAAACTGGATGAAGCTTCAGCGTGTTTTGTAAAGAAACTGGACAAGAAGAAGCCAGGAATGTGAACTGCAATTTGTAATACAGCAAAGACCCCTTTAATTTAGAAGCCTTGTTTGCTGCTGAACCCAAAGTAAGAGTAAGGGGACTTTGTCCTCGTGTGGTGCTACTGTCACACAGCCAAATCAGGCACCGAGATCAGAACCCCTTAAGCTGTGAGTCCAGATACCGACTAGTGCCAGTGTGTCGGTGGTTCTTGTCTGGGGCAGCTGTGCTCCTTGGCTTCCTGATTTGTTGGGCGGTGCACCCAGGATGGTCATGTACGCGATGTGTGTAGCTCACCGCAAGCCATTGTTCGGCAGAGATAATATCTGGCCCCAGGCAAATGCAAATGTGGCTAGTCTGGCTGCTGTCATGACCTTGTGTTTGTGTACACTCTGTGTGTTATGGTCACTCAAGGCCTAACTTTGAAAGCTTTTATTGAAGGCTTGGCCATCTCACAGATGTCTGTGTCACGCCTAAAGTTTCGTGGTCTAGCCGAAGTGTAGGGGCTGAAGACCATCTATACAAGTGTTTCCCAGTCCGGTTTTCTTGCTCTGCGGTAGGGAGCTGGGAGGGAGCAAAAATGTGGACTGTCTGTGTCCCAGAGGACTGAGTTGGCAAAACACTGCTCTATACAGCTGATAAGATCCACAAATGAGTAAGCAAGAGATTAAATCTGGGAAGACTGCTGTGAATCAGTTGGCTAAATGTCAGCTTAAGGTGAAGACTGGCCGACACAGAACCCCGAACAGTGTGTCCTAATTGATCTTGCTATAGTTGTGCAGCTTGACACCACATGTACTGTATTCCGAATGTCTGAGGATTTCATAATGATTGAACTTGTAAAGGCTACATTTTCAGATCTTACTTTCATATAATGCATGGGGGATGTGGTTATCTACCTGAAATTTAAACACTTTGTATGGTACAGTGCTTTAAAAATATTTAAAATTCAGTATTCTAGATAATATGGAGATCTGTTAATTTTTCCTCTCCCTAAAGGAAGTGACAAACACTCTATTGTTCCTAGTAAGTCCTTCATAACCTTTGCTATTCCCAGGAGCCCAGTGAATCTTTCAAAACTGCTTCCCTATAGCTTGTCATGACCGCTGTCTGACAGCACAAGGGAAAGTATCGCTGCCGTGTTCTGTGTGATGCTAGCCTCTAGTGAGAGTATTGTTGTTCCTCAGGGCTAACTGCTAGCATAACTTTGACTGAGATGTGTTCCTCAGGGCTAACTGCTAGCATGACTTTGACTGAGATGTGTTCCTCAGGGCTAACTGCTAGCATGACTTTGACTGAGATGTGTTCCTCAGGGCTAACTGCTAGCATGACTTTGACTGAGATGTGTTCCTCAGGGCTAACTGCTAGCATGACTTTGACTGAGATGTGTTCCTCAGGGCTAACTGCTAGCATGACTTTGACTGAGATGTGTTCCTCAGGGCTAACTGCTAGCATGACTTTGACTGAGATGTGTTCCTCAGGGCTAACTGCTAGCATGACTTTGACTGAGATGTGTTCCTCAGGGCTAACTGCTAGCATGACTTTGACTGAGATGTGTTCCTCAGGGCTAACTGCTAGCATGACTTTGACTGAGATGTGTTCCTCAGGGCTAACTGCTAGCATGACTTTGACTGAGATGTGTTCCTCAGGGCTAACTGCTAGCATTGGCATGTCTGTGATGCCTTCCCGACATGTTTCCTGTAAACTCCTGTCTTAAAAATTAGATCCATTTTTAGACTACACTGTCATTTTGGGGACTGCTTAAGAACATGGCCTTATTGCAACAAGAATTCTATGCCAGACTTTACAGTTCCTATAATTCACATCAGTTGGAACCGATGAACCATCCAATGTTTGTTTATAACTTAATACCTCGATTCTTGCAAAAACTTGAAAATTGAAGAAAACTGGCATGACCTTTAACACTCTTGTTACTGCAGCATGCATGAGATTTCAGCAGTGTAGGTCATCAGTTCCTGCAAGTTATTCCCCCAAGCTTGACAATTCAGCTGCAAATCGTCCGGGTTTAAGTTCCGTGACAAGACAGTAAAGTTATACCTAATTAGAGAGAGGTTTTATTGCCACCAGTTGTAAAATTGTGTTACGTGTCATTTGGAATCCAATGTAAGCAGTTTAGAAATTCTTAAAACTTTTAAATCATGACTCTCATCAGTTTTCAAGTTTGCTTTTTAACTTTCTGCTTATCTGGCTGACCTTCGGCCAATGCAAAAAATCTGACTGCCATGAATTCATTTTTATTTATATTTTAAACATAGTTATCGGTACCGAATCTGCCGTGAAGGTCAGCTGCAGGCTACTCTTTGTTGCATTTTTGGAATTAGGCTTTTGTGAGGAAGTGCAGTGTATCTGTAACCACAGCAAGACCATAAGACTCTACAGCCACAGGAATCTACCAGTGTAACCATGGAACACTGTACCAGTTGGACAGAGTATTTTCAGTTCCATTTAGCTGCTTTCTCACCTACTCACTGACTCATTTTACTGCGTTATGGCACTATGCTGTCGTGGGCTGGGATTTCTCCAATGTTTAACTTCTTCAGCAGTTAAGGCTGGTGTGATCCATTTATGGGCGCTACAGTTTGACTCAAGGAGGGCAAATCTGGTCAATCTTTAAGCTGGCTAAGAAGTACAGCAGCCTCATGTTAGAGATTGTACCCAGTCTGTTGCTGATGTCATCGGAAATAAGATCAGTGAACTGTTGGAGGGAAGAGTGGCCCTGATTCCCTAGACCAGTGTTTCCCAATGTGACCCACAGACAGTCCATGTGTTTGCTCACTCCCAGCTCCTGGGAGGGAGTAAAAATGTGGACTGTTTGGCAGAGAGCTCGGAGGAAGCAAAAACATGAACCAACTGTTGATCCCTGAGGACCGGATTGGGAAACACCGGCCTAGACGTCATCTTCCCATCTCTGTGCTTTTCTTGTATGAATGATTGCACTGAATCTTCCTTAAGCAACTTTTTATCAAGGTATCGTTCCTGTTCAGCTTGTTTTTAAGTTGAATTCTGAGCCGGTAAACCTGAGGCTGCCCTGACCTTTGACTGCTTTGATTGACATAGGCTTCATGTTTAACTTCTCATGGTTTTCTAGATGTGTAATTTTTAATATATGTGGTCATCTTTAGCCAGTGTAGAAGAGAAGCTAAACGCCCTTACGGTTTCCCCGTTACAGCTTTCCCTTGATCCAGAACAAGCATATGGATATACCCATGGTCTGGCCCTTTCATCCAGAATTCAGAGCTTTAGTGGGTCTGTTGATCTTGCTAATGTGTGTCTTGGAAGACACACCTATGAGAGGAACTTGCATCCTCCAGGAATCTTGAGTTCTAGAGCATCTGGCCTGACTAATGGCACGGTTTTTGTGATTGCCATCGCTAAGTAATGGGCATTGCTGACATGCCCGTCTGCTTTTGTCTGTGCTGCCTGCACAATAAAAGGAGTCTTTTCACTGTGAGGCAGCTTCAGTTTACAGAGTCTGGTATAAATATCCCATTCTGGTTTGGTGTGGCAGCCGGCCGTTGACGGCAGACGGGTCGGTGCAGGATTGTGCTTCTCCTGGGTGGTACCGATGGTGAATCCATGCTATGCAGAATCAATTCAGCCTTAACCGACACACCCTCCGCTGGGAGTTCAAGGGACCACAGCCCCTTCGAGGCATGCAGTGGGTGACCTTTCCCCGCCGGCGAGTTGCTCTGCTGCTGGCCTTGTTCCAGGGAGGCTGGGCTTGCCATCACGTGGAAATGATGCATATGAATTTGCATATAAATCCAGATGTGATGAAACTTTGGACAGCAGAGTGGGGTTTGCTTAATGATGGCAAGTCACTCTAATGAAACAGCCCCAGATCTTCTCTACAGATGGAGAGTGTGAGACTGACGAAGAAGTAAAGACGACTGTAGAACTGTTTTAACTGCGAACATTTCGATGATATATCATGCCATTGCTCCATGTGATATCAGTTTTCATTTGATTCCTTTCGATTCCATCTGGACAATTTGGAAAATATATTGTAAGATGTTTTCCCCGACCTTCTTATATGAATGAGCTACTTAAGTAAAAAATCGGTTGATTAAAAAAGAGAAGTTATGAGCATGTTGTGATATTTATTGAAGCCAATGAGCTGATTTTGATTTCGGTCATGGAAAGGACCTGGGTGCCCTTGTCAAGCCCCAGCAGGTGATCCCATCCTGGATGGTGGCCAGGGCACGCAGGGCCGTCTCTGCTCTCACTGGTGCTTCATGTGTCTCTGGTGTTTTGTGCTTCACGGCCTCCGCCTCACATGACGCCTCCTTACTACAACAGTGAACCCTCAGTCTCACGCTTGTGGACAATCCCCGCTTGTGCTCCCTCAGTGTGGGCTTCACATGCATAGATCGGCCAGGTCGCGCACACTAGTCAAGTCTGCTTCATGGAATGGAGCTATTTCACTTATTTGGATACATAGCCCCACCCCTAAAAAAGGCTACTGCTTCATTATTTTAGTTGAGAGCCATTGAGCACATTTCCGGGCGTTCAGTAGTCCTGCAGTTATTTGGCATTGGCTGTTGGTCCACTTCAGCCGTCGTACCGCTGGAGGCAAAAGCAACAGGTCTGTCTACTACCCTGCAATGCCCTTCCAATCGCCACCCACCGCCTCATGGAGTCCTGTGTCTAGCGACATAGCGGCTTTCTTTCCCAGAGTGAAGCTGCTCTGGTCATTTGGTGCTGTGTGGTTCCCTGATGATGGACTGAGCCTCTGACCTCAAGACCTGTGCCAGCCCCATGCATCTTTATGTTCCCTGAATGGTTTTAATGTTGTATTTCTGGTCCTTGAATAGTCTTATTAGTTTCTTGCTTTGTTTGGAAGATGTTGTGTAGGTCCTTAGCCAGTGCTGGTTAGACTCATACCTGGGCATTCATTGGAAGCTCAGCCTAGCTGCACTTCTGCCTCCCAAACAGCCATTTGTTGGCAAAGTGTTGTTTGCCTAACTTGTACGTTGCTTTGGACAGAAGCGTCTGCTGTGAATGTAAAATGTAAATGCGATGCTGTCGTTGTATTGCCCTCCAGTGACTGGGTGTGGGGGGGTGGGGGGAGCAGGGGGCCCGTCTGATTGCTGCGTGAGCTTCCTGTTCTCCCCCCTCCATGCTCTGCTGCGCTCTGGCCCTTTCAGGGGGGTGCTTATAGCGGAATGACCTCATTGCTGGTGTGGGGCACACAGAGACCCTTGGGGAACCTCTTTGTTAGGGGGGCTGAGGGACTTGCAATTAAGCTGGGAAAAGGTATCATACCTTTAGATAGCTAACTTCAGCCACCTCTGCACAAATGGGCGTGTACCAGTAATTGTGCAATTTTTGTGTGTAATTGTGCAACGCTTTATAAAAGATCATTTGTCTAAATAGCGCAATGTGTGACAAGTGCTAATGTATGAGCGGTATCGTGGCAAGCAGTCGGTGTCTTCGTGTAAACCAGACAGCCGTGCTTCCTGGCCTGTAGACGTGAGCCCAAGTGCCATGCACTGTAACTATGTGCCGTGTGGGCGGAGCCTCACACTAAAGCCCAGACGGCGGCCCGCTGTGCTGCCTGTGTGAAGCTTGGCACCTGAAGGCGCTTCTTTTGCCTCCTGACTGGCTGACACGCCGCCACTCTCAGGTTACACGCGATTCCAGTTTGGCAGGCTGGTGATCGTTGCCTTTCGACAGGGCGATGGCCCTTGTTTTCTCAGAATGGCTCCGGTCCTTTATGAGTCGCCCTGCCTTGGCCTTTTTCATACGCTGCACAAAACAATGCGACTCGCGGAGAGACAAAACAAACAAACGGAACTGGAGAACTCGGCACGCTGCCCTTGGAAGATTCCGCCTCGGCCGCTGAAGCCGGCAGCGGCGCTCAGCCGCAGGTGATCGCTCCTGCGCGGCCCTCCGGCTCGAGTGAGAGTGTACCGGCTGCACACGGGAGCAGAAGAGCGTGCTGTTTGAACGGGAAACCGGGGCCTTCAGAGTGCATTTTGCACAGTGACTCATTCAAATGCACCCACACATATGCACACATGCACGCACGTCCACGCCCCTCCCGCTGCTTAATTTAGACGCAAAGCAGGCCGTCCCTCACCTTCTGTTTGCCGGGAACCCGTGTGTCTACTTTGGCTGCTCGCTTTTCTCCCTGCTTCTCCCTTTTATTCACAAACATGCGGCTGTTACCAAGTGAAGTAGATATTTCCACCATGTTCCACTGTGACAGAATAACACCATCTAAAGTTAGGGCACTTGGAGTAACTTTTACTTCTGTGTTTAAATGCATGTTTGCTGCTTCACATTGCTTACGATGTTTCAGTCTGGACCTGTAAGCCTGTGTTTAGGCACTGAAATGATTAATTACTCTAAAGGTGTTATACCTGTCCATTGGTGGACTGTCGAATCTTAATCTTTGTCACTGTTAAAACCTGAATATGGGGTTTTTGCTAAGCGAAACTAATGAAATTCTTGTTGTGGTATTAGTAAGTTTAATGATTGTGTGTATTTAATGTATGTGTGATACCGATGACTTTCAGTGTAAATGCAAATGTCACTCAAGGAACTAAAAACCTGACTGCTAATTTAGGCCTTATGGGTGCTTATATAGAACAAAGCAAATCCTGTGCATTATTTTTGGAAGCCTGTGTGTGGTTTTTGGGAAGATGCAAGAGGCACTGTAACAGTCTGTTGGGACATTCACACACACGGGTCAGTTCTCATCCCACCAGGTTTGTGCCAATTGCTTCACCCTGTTTCCCAGACAGTCCAGTACTTTTGTAATTGTGGGAGATTTATTAATCCCAGAGAGAATGTATGCGTTGCATGGGGATTGAACCCAGGCCTCCTGTTTGGGAGGTGAGAATTCCACCACTGAACTACCAATGTCTTAATTGTCCTAAATTTATCCATTAAGAAAATCCATTGCAGATAAAGTATGCCTCAAACTGACTTGATTGTATGTGCTTTTAAATTATATAAATGGGCAGATGTCAGAGAAATCTTTAGTGTTTGTCTGATTTTGTCGTGTGGCAGACACTGTTAGGATGTTGTGACCGAGAAAATTCTGTGCAGTTTGCAATTAAATTGGCTACATTTGCCTGGGAGTGTTTTTTCCTCAACATTTATTTCACGTACCCCAGAACAAGTCAGTAATTGTCCGGAAACAGGAGGAAGCTTTGGATTAAAACTTCATTACTGCACTTTGGATTAAAACTTCACTTTGCACCGTAATTCTGTCACTGAATTCTCGTCAAGTCATCTTACTGCAGACTGACTGCACCACGTTTCTCATGGTGAAAGCCTTCCAGCAGTGTCATTAGCCAGGTAATCGCTCGACGATGCAGCATGTTCTTCCTGCTGCTCCACTTCTGGTCCGGTAGGTTGTAGCAGTCTTAGAATGCAGGTCACCCCATCCAAGGTCATCACACGGCAGTGCCCAGGATCATAAGGAAGTGAACTTTGTTTTAGAGAGTGAAATGGGTCAGGTGTGCCTCCTGGCCTAATCTGTCACAATTAGTCACCACTGGACCAAACCTTTGGACACCTTTTTCACCAGTTTATTGCAGGGTCGGCTATCTCTGACAGCTTGGAACAGAAATAGCTTCCCGTCTCTTCCTCAGGATTAAATTTAGTCTCACAGCATTTAAATAGAAGTCAAGAACAAGGTTTTTCTTCATCACTTAGCTTTTGCGGTATGCCAACTATCTGCATGTATTCATGGCCATTGTGGAGAATGACAGATTCGATGGTTTTCGTTTTTTAAGTTCCTTATGAATGAACAGAGTTTGAATGTAATTAGTACAACAGAGATGGAGTGTAACCATTTCCTGGTGTTCAGTCTGTTGGACTTTGTAATGTCTGTGGAGTTTTATATGTTTTTTGAGCCAGCAGCTAAGGAGAGCAGCCAGTTTCCGACACATCCTGCCACCAGTACCCATAATGGGTTTGCTGGTAATCCATTCGAGGGTTTCATGTACTGCTTATCCTGGTTTACTAGTTAGTTCCTTCTCTAATTTTAGTTTCGCATGAGCAGCAAACACTGCTTAATATGGTGCTTAATTGTAAAAGGTATTAGGAATCGCTGATCAAACTGTCAAACTCCTTTGCTGTCCTGACCCAATCATCGCTACAAGATTTTCGAAATGCCAGCCAATGCAAGCCTTACCTGCTCCGTTTGCTGTGCAGCTCATCTCTCTGGTTCCAATACGACGGGCTGTTAAGTACAATGACACCATTTGGCTGTACTGAATATCCACCCATCCGTCCATCCTTTTTTCCATGGCCTCATATCCGGAAAGAATCACTGCGCTCCCGGAGCATATCCCTGCATGTGCCCGGAATGAGGCAGTGTGCACCCTGAATGCCATGACAGTCCATGTCTGCTGAGACACTCGCGCACATAACCGGCCAGCGATCCAGCAACCCGGAGCACCTGCAGGAAAGCCACGGAGAACACGCAAATTCCACACGCATGGCTGACACGGTCTGTGGAACTGAACACACCGCCTGCTTTGTAGTTTCATGACTAAGGTAAAAGCTAATCTTTGAGGGACGAGCTGAAAGTCAGTTATTTTTCTATGCCATTTACATCATGCACGTTTCCAGGGGCTTCTGTCTAAGAGGGTCGTTCGGCGATCATTGCCATTCGTGTTTTCTCTGACCTTTAACTATTTTTATTTCCTCCTGTACTTTATGGTTACATTTTACATGGAACTGACCGACAATATTTGAATTATTTGCCACTGGTGCTAAAATGATGATTGTTAGGCTCTGTGAGTCACAAAACATGACTGGAATGATTAATAATTGGGCATTTTGCGCTCGGACTGTGAACTGGGGCCCGGCCAGACGAGGGGGCCTTTGTCCTGGGCAGTAGAGCCCAGCCCGGCTGCATCTGAGCATGAGAAACTTCACTGGGGATTCTGGGAGCTGTGTTGCGTAAGCGCCCAGATCGTAGCCATCGTTTCCTGGTTACAGTACCACGTGGATTCTGCTTGTGTCTCTGTTTCTGGTTGGTTCTCTGTATTCTAACATCAAACATCACAGTGAATGGCCAAGCAACTGGCACAACTGGCGTTCAGAACAGTTCTCTGTTTTGTTTCATAATTTTCTTTTTAATTATTGTTACTTTTTTTTTGGTTAATCTTGCTCCCCCACACCAGAGTAGCTGGGCTTCCTGATTGCAGGTGACATTTTGGTGCCACTGGCTGTTTCCCAGCTGCTTTTCGCCTGCCAGGGTCAGTGGCCTGTAAATCCCTCTTTATCCAGTTGCCCACAATTTGCCTATTGCATAGCAGGATAGCATATCCTCCATAGCAGCATAATCAGAAGCTGGGGAAATGCAGTGCATGGAGAGAGAGAGATGCAGCAGTGAGGGAGCTTAGTGTACTGGATAGTAGCCCAAACCACAACAGCTAGTCATCTGAGATGTGGGTATCGTAACTGCTAACGAGCATAGTCAAGGAATTTATATACGGAGGAGAGGCCCCATCTGCAACCTGAGACCACTTTGGCATCCGCCTACTAATATAAACACTGCATCCTCGCTTTCTCTGGCCGAGCCGCAGTTAGGGTGTGTGCAGAGCGCAGTGCCAGCAGGTGGAGCCTTATGCAGAGAGCAGCAGGAGGAGAACTGGCCAGCCTGACCCCGGGGCACAAGCCCACATATGAGGAGGTTTCAGTTCCTGCGTCTTGAACAAAATGCACATGAAAGCGAATGCTTAGGAAGCCGGCCTGTTACACTACAGTACAGTGACAACACTCTCGTCAATAAACCTACAACCTCCGCAGTCCTGCACAATCATTATTGTTTGGTGTCATCTAAGACTGCAGGGATGATCATATGTCAGCATGAGCAATTTCTGTCCTCATTCTTAGTTAGACAAAGGGAGCTTCCGCGCCGAGCCGCCTTCCCGCACACTGTCACTTTGCAGTTTGGGCGTGGGTAACGGCCAGCTCGCTGACTCGCTGACTCGCTGACGCTGACGCTGACTCGCTGACGCTGACTCGTTGCTGTTTCCCCCAGGGCCTGCCGCAGAGCTGCACTCAGCCATGGAGGACAGCAAGCCGGTGTGGGCGCCCCACCCAACGGAAGGATTTCAGCTGGGAGTCATCGTGGACATCGGCAATGATAGCTTAACCATCGACCCGCTGAAGCAGAGGGGCAAGGTTCGTCCGTGCGATAGACCCCCAGGGCCTCCTCGCGCCTCCCTGCTCTCCTATTTGTGGCTGGGCACACACACCAGGGCCCCGGCACCACTGCAGCATGCATGTAGTGAAATTGGTCTTCTACTCTGCACTCGTGTTGTTCCCGGGGTCCTTGCAGGACTCCCTCCTTGCCTGTAGGGCGGCGCTCTTCTCTTCGCATTAACTGGCCATGGCACTGGAGCAAACAGTCGGCGAGCTGACTGAGAGGAAGTCTTCGTCCCCACGGTGACCTTCCCACCCAGGGCTGCCCCACAGCCAAATCAGCTTCTCTCGGATGTCCTGATTTAGATGGAGAATGCATTCTATTAACGTCTCCCCAGGTCCTGTCCCGTTTGCTGTGCGGGAGGTGGGAAGATGGCATCCCGCTTTGTCCTCCGCTCACCGCCCATCCGCCTGAGGCGCTTCGACGCCCTTTTCGTTAATTTTTTTTAACTGACGGGGGAGTGAGGGACACAATGCACGTTGTGTTTGCACGATGTGTGCCAGGGTGTGTCGTGAGTGAATGAGGCCATGTCACTGTTCCAACAATGGCAGCTGTGTGCTTGGAATTAGCTAATGTGCCCCCCAGGCCAGTGCCGGGTCGTTTCGTGTTGGAGGTGACGGCAGTGGCCGAGCACAAGGGTGAGCCCATCATCTGCTCCGCTTTAATGACACCCCCATCGGTGAGCTCTCTCACCCTGGGAATCACACCTTCCCCTGCCGTCCGGCGTGGTAAGATGTCCCCTTCAGAGCTCCTAATGCCAGAGGCATGCAATGGGATTTGTGATCTATTGAATTTAAAACGTAGCTATTAAATCCCTGTATCCTCTGCATCAATCGGTGTTCCCACTGTTCTTCCAGCTCCTCTTCCTGCCAGCAGGGGGCATCCAGGACAGCATGCCAGTTTATCCCACGGCACGCACATGTGCACCTTTTGAGATGTCTGTTCCCCAGAGTTTACTTTATGGAAACTCTACATAGGTGTGACTGGAGTCCTCAGTCAGGACCAGCCCATCCAATACGCGACATAGGCGACCACCCAGGGTGGCAACTTCTGAGGGGTGCCCCCCTGAAGATGGTCGCCCCTGGAAGTACTAGCGCCCTCTGCAGTACCAGCACATAACAGCTGCACGATGTACGGCTCCCCTAGAAGTACTAGCGCCCTCTGCAGTATTGGTATAGAACAGCTATGCGATGTGGGTGATATGGAAAGGTGTCAAAGACGCTGTTAAGTTAGCATGGGATGACCAAAAACAATATTGTTTACAAGGCAGTCGAACAATTGTTTAACTGTGATTAATTGCTTATACAATCCTGTTGCAATACCATAAAAAAATTTTACAGTCTGCATATTGAGCATAGATTATATTCACTGATACTTTTCTCCCAGTACTTAATTGGCTTTACGCCTCCCTCAGCTTGCTCTTTGTAGAGTAAGCTGTCTGCGAAGTGCTGCCGCCCGTCACAGCGCCCTGGGACCCCCAGATGCTGGGTTTGAACCAGTGACCTTGTGATTACAGGCACACAGGCTTAGCCCACTGAGCCAGACGCTGCCCCGTTCAACTCAGGATTAATGCAATTATAGCCAAAGAAAGTCACAGCAATAATAATGCACTATGACTTCAACGTGCCTGTTATTTAAGACATATCACTGTTGTTTGTAATTTTTCCCAACGTCATAATTTTACTTGCTATATTATTTATTGCATTATAATATAATATTAAGCCTTATACAGTCTTCATCTGTATAATTTATCCTGCCACCGGCTGTAGCGGGGCTGTGGTGGAGCTCGCCTACATCAGCACATGGGCTTCCACCAGCCTTGCCCTCAAACCTGGATGTGTGAGGCCGTGGTGCTTCTGCAACCATCAGAGACAATTATGTCTAAATATCAAAGCATTCAAGGTGCAGCATTTCCATCCTAACCTGCAGTGCCCCACAATGTTGTTTTGCCATTGGAGCCAGGAATCCTGGAAGCCGTAGCTGGGATTGGTGGAGGCCGTTGTCTTTCTTCACCACACTCGAGTTCAGATTTCAGAAGCCTTGTTCTCGAACAGGACTGTGCTACTCTGTGCATCTGAGGCAGACAGATCGGCCTGTAGTGTCAGAGGTCATGTGATGCAGTTTCAGGCCAATAATTCAAATATTTTCTACAGGATTTCTGCAAAGAACTCCTACTGGAGACAAACCCTCTATTCCTTATTGCAGAAAACCTCAGAGGGTCCTAACTGGCTCTAACTGCAACCTCACGCTACACTAACCCTAAGGTTACCCTACGCTAACCCTAAGGTTACCCTACGCTAACCCTAAGGTTACCCTACGCTAACCCTAAGGTTACCCTACGCTAACCCTTTGCCAGTGTTGTTTCAGCTAAAGCGGTTTAGGTTAATTAGACAGCCTGGGGCATGAACTGTCAGTAGCGGTATCAGGTGTGATGCAAGATATTTTTCATGAAAACCTTTGTTTAGGATCTTTTAGGAACTTGATCTTTGGAATGGATTAGTAACCGTCTGTAAAACATTCTTTAAGTAGCCTGTGTTCTGGGGTTTATTCACCCCAAAACACTCAGTTCTCTCTGTTTTCTAACCCAGTCCTTGGGGAACCACAGACAAGCCTCCATGGCAGCTCTGCAAGCGTCCCGATTAGCTTCCCAGCCGCGCTCATGCGTTTCCCCTGAATGCCTTCCCGCATTGTGGAATGCCAGGTCCGGGAAGAGGAGGGCTCTAGAAGCTCAGCCCTGGGAGACACGTTTGCACGAGGTCCTCCTCCCTGCTGCAGTGAGGTTCTGACTGCCCGGTTGTGTCACCCTTCCCCACGATGCAAGGTTCATCCAAATGGGATGTTTGTCATATTGACCAGAACATTGATTGGGATTCTGGAGTTTCACTAGGTTCCCACAATGTGTCCCAAAGCTGCATGATAGGCATTGTATCTGTTATGCATCTTCTCTCCTGCAAGCTTCACATCCCTGACGGAAATCCTCAGAGGAAGCAGAGCAGCTGGGAGGAAGAGCTTCCCCTTCGGGCTTTGACATGCAGTTTAAGGGCCTTGCTCTCCTTTGGCTGTGGAGTTTTGCTTTGAGTCTGGCCTGTTCTCCTGGGATTTTGAGATAACGGACCGCAAGGACGAGTCAGAAAGCACGGAAGCAAACACTGCCTCTGTAATGCCTTTCCTTATGTTGTAGACATTCTTGGCTCCAATCAACCAAGTATTTCCTGCAGAAGATGACGTCAACAAACAAGTAGAAGACAACTGTAAGGCAAAGCTTTATTTTGTTTAATTGACTTTTGGGATTTTGGGAGTTGGCGTTCGATATTACTGGCAAACGTGCCCACACTTGCACGTTTGCACCAGTACATCACCTTATAGAGTGTATAAATCAGCGCACTAGTATAGTTATAAATAAAAATTAAAAAGTCCTTAAAAAGTTATACATTTGTCAGTTTGATGATGATATTTTGCCTGCCCCGATGTTTTCCTTTGATAAGTCTGCGTGGTTGTTCTAGCACCCATAGTGCCCCTTGTTTGTCCATCGCAGGTTCGCTTATGTACCTGAATGAAGCGACTCTCCTCAACAACGTGAAAGTGCGATATAGTAAAGAGAAGATCTACGTAAGTCTGACCTTTTGTCGTCGTGCTCCTTTGGTGTTTGAAAGGCAGCCAGGTCTTTCAGCGCCGCACGGAGAGGAAAGCCAGTCTGAAATCTCATGTTTATCCACCTGGACTTTCAAAGTGCTTTTTATCCTGAGCCCATACAGCTTGAAAGAGCTTCTCAAATCCTTACTTTCCATAGCTTTACTTACCTCATTGTATATGCCCGTGCCATGAAGCGTATCAGGCTCTTCCAGCAGAGCGTAGGGTCACCACCTTAGCTGGGAGGCACCAGCACCAGGGCCAGATCTGATCCCACGTCAGCGCTTTGCGGTGACAGTGCCACCTGCTGGACTGTGGTTCACCCAAGCCGGTGATCAGGTCGCTAATGTATCGAATATGGGGGACTGTGCCCTGGGATACCCCCAGGCCCCGACAGGAGCGACTCGCGTCTTGCTGGGGGGCGTATGCCCTGGGAAATCTTCCCCCCATTATGACGGGTGACAGCAATATCGGTAATTAAGCCTATGATTGTTCGTCGGGGACAGGAACTGAGATGTTGACGCTCTGCTCTCCTGCAGGGGTCCTTTATTTAATGAGCTCATTTAATGGCCTCACTTTCAATATGTTGTTGTTTTCTCCTCTCTCCTCTCCTGCTTTTCCCCAGCCCCCCCCCCCCCCCGAAGGCCTGTGTGTGTTATGGCAGGCCTGGTTTGCCTGGGTGTAGCTGGGGCCGATTTGTCCCTTTGTATGTACCTTCCTGAGCCGGGCACCCAGCCAGCAGGCCGGAGTACAGGCCTGGCGGCTCTCTGGCAAACAGCGTCCTGCACACATCTTTGCCTGCCCTTGTCTTTGCTCTCTGTTTTTTCTCCGACATCTGAATGCTGATTGTTTTCACTCGCGGTTTCGTTTTGTGCCTGCAGACATTTGTAGCAAATATCCTTATAGCGGTGAATCCTTACTATGACATCCCCAAGCTGTACTCCTTGGAAACCATTCAAGCCTACCGGGGAAAGTCCCTGGGTACTATGCCCCCCCACGTGTATGCCATTGGTGAGTATTCTCATGATTTTCAGTCATTACCCCGCCTCCACCAGGGGGCGGCAAAACCATGCAGTATAAATGGGAAGAACGGAATTTAGCAAGTAGTTCATCCTGTGCAGAGTATTTTCAGTGCTGCTGGATGTTTAAACTTTGTGAAATGATTTTTGTATGAAAATCATACTTCCTCTGTGCAGGCACAGCTGGTATTTTGTTCTCATGTGTGATGTCAGATCTGGTTAACCATCGAAGCCTTTGATAGTGGCTGCAAACATCTGCCGCTGTGTGTTTCAGCGGACAAGGCTTACCGCGACATGAAGGTGCTGAAGATGAGTCAGTCTATCATTGTGTCCGGAGAGTCTGGGGCAGGAAAGACAGAGAACACTAAATTTGTCCTCCGGTAAAAACATGATTGATCTTGGTTGGTCGTTTTATTTTCAGTTTCTTTTTTTTAAATTTTTTTAATTTTTTTACAGTTTTTATTTCCTTACACTGAAATGTTTGCTGCACTAATTGTCTTGTTTTTTTTCTGTTATAGTTATTTAACTACAACCTATGGTACAGGCCAAGATATCGATGAGAGGATAGTTGAAGGTATGAACCATAGCTTTTATTGTGGTCGCACCCCTCAGCATGAGTGTGTTTGCCGTTAAGTACGGTAACTGAACTGTGACCGCACTGCTTTTCTCTCTACAGCAAATCCACTTCTCGAGGCTTTTGGGAACGCCAAAACAGTCAGGAATAACAATAGCAGCCGTTTTGGGAAGTTTGTAGAAATCCACTTTAATGAGAAGGTATCGCCCGCCGTCCTCTGCTGTGTGTGAAGTGCAGCATTCACTGTGTGTGAAGTGCAGCATTCACTGTGTGTGAAGTGCAGCATGCACTGTGTGTGAAGTGCAGCATGCACTGTGTGTGAAGTGCAGCATGCACTGTGTGTGAAGTGCAGCATGCACTGTGTGTGAAGTGCAGCATTCACTGTGTGTGAAGTGCAGCATTCACTGTGTGTGAAGTGCAGCATTCACTGTGTGTGAAGTGCAGCATTCACTGTGTGTGAAGTGCAGAATGCACTGTGTGTGAAGTGCAGCATGCACTGTGTGTGAAGTGCAGCATGCACTGTGTGTGAAGTGCAGCATTCAATGTGGCGGACTTCTATTTAAAAAATGAATAGGAGCCATTTCCCCAACATTTATACCCATTTATACAGCAGGATGTTTTACTGAAACCATTTAGTTCACCACAGGCCAATGCTTCTCTCCCGCAATAGAAGCACTAGTTATATTTTTGTATGATGCTGAATGTTTTGACTGTTTAAAAAAAGTCATGCACACAGCTAAAGAGTTTCCTTTTGTGTTCTGGTTTTCCTGTCATGCTATATGAGGGGTTTCCTTGATGACATGTTGCCCCTCCACCACCATGGCAGCAGCCTAAACTGACCCCCCCCCATTTCAGAATGTGGTGGTGGGGGGCTTTGTATCGCACTACCTGCTGGAGAAGTCCCGCATCTGCACGCAGAGCCCGGAAGAGAGGAACTATCACATCTTCTACCGGCTGTGTGCTGGGGCCTCGGAGGACATCAGCCAGCAGCTGCACCTGGGCTCCCCGGACGCCTTCAGGGTGAGTCTCACGCCCGCATGGTGCACGTCTGCAGCTACAGTCTCACACAGGTTTGCTTAATTCTCTGGCAATGCTACAGACTTATTGGCTCCTGTATAACAATAGCCCATCGACAACCACTGTGTCTGTATGGAAGGGATGTGCAGATATGTTGCATTTTCTTTTTATTAAATACCATTCTCTCTCTCTTCAATGACTCATTCACTTCTGTTCTTGCCATCTTGCTATCGGTTGCAGTTGTAGTCATTGGCTCCCAAAGGGGCACTAAACACAAATGTTTAATGTCACTGCAAAGGTGTTATTAATTAAAAAGCCCCAATGAGACTACTTATCAATGGACACAACATGAAACAATGAACTTTTTAACCCAGATCAGCTGTTTTAGAGCTATAATGTGGGTTTCAGTTTATTACTAATTGAAAATATTTTTTTTTATTTAAAACTTCAGATTTTTATATTATATATATATATATAATATAATATATATATAATATAATATATATATATATATATATATATATATATATATATGTATATGTGTATATATATATATGTGTGTGTGTGTGTGTATATATATATATATATATATATATGTGTGTGTGTGTGTGTGTGTGTGTGTGTGTGTGTGTGTGTGTGTATGTATATATATATATATATATATATATATATATATGTGTGTATATATATATGTGTATGTATATATAATATATGTATATATGTGTGTGTGTGTGTGTGTGTATTTCATAAACAAATAAAGTAATGATTTTTGTTATAGAACAAATAAATTTCAGATATTTTTATTCAATTAAGCAAGCGTCTCAAGGCTTCCTGTGAGCACTGTATATGGCCCAGGCCTTTTGTGGAGAACTTAACCTCCGCTGATGGAGTCATGATGCTGTACTTGGTAAGACCACTAGATGTCACTTTTGTTTCCTTAAAAAACACCGTTGACTCTTGTGTAGTCTGTGCACTTCCAGCTTCCCCCGTTTCCTTCCGTGGCTGCTGTTGCTAGGCAGTGGGCTCTTGGGCCGCCTGTCCCCATAGAAACCCTAACCCTCGTAATGCTCGGCATCTGCCTGACACCGGGGTGAGAAGTAACTAAGTGACATCAGCGTGATTTGAGATAATGGGGATTGTCAGGCTTGATCTTTCTTATGTTCTCCATGTTAAACACTGACGCAAGTGTCAATGCATAATTAAAAGAAGTTTCTGCACAGCAATATGTTCAAAGCAAATTTATATTACGAAGTTTTCCGTACGTTTTACGAATGATCCCTTTCAAACTTACTGTAGTCTGTGGTGTCGCCCCCTTTTTGTTTAGCGCTCGTCCTGCGGCGCCCCCTGCTGCAGCTAATTGGGCCTTTGTTGTGCTAACGATTTGCTCTGATAATTACCTGCTTGCAGAGCGACTCGGATGTTTTCATGACGACAATTATAGAAGTACAATTAGAGCTAAATGAAGCTGACGGGGTAACGACGGCCTAATGGCAGATGCCGAATATGTTCCGTGCACCGTTCAGACCGAGAGAGGCGACGGGGGGGGGGGGGGGAGCCCCCCTGAAGGCAGCCTTCTGGCGAGAGCCGTTCCATTTGCTTTTTTTGCTGACAAGATAAATGACTCTTTCTCAGCCTGCATCCTGTGCATCTCCGCATTATACGGAGTAACGTGGCCTTTCAATGCTCAGAAGTATGAGCTACTTTTATTTTGCTGCTGTACCTCATGTGTTAAATATTTACATATTGAACAAAATGATAATCCTCAATATTGAGCCCTCGGAGTTCAAGAAGAGTTGGAGTTATTTAAATGGAAGTGACTGTCGGTCAGTCTATAGCATACTCCTGATATTAATGTTAATGCATGAGCATTCATTTGTAAGTGTGGTCTTCCTGTATAATTCTCATGCTAGCAGCCACGGCTTGCACTCCGCACGCCAGAGCACGTTCCCGCTGGCCAAGGCCGCCCCCTCGGTTCTGTCGCGGCTGCCGTCCGCACCTGTCTGGTGCATCCTTACCGCCTGACCTGAGTGAGCATGTCCGTCTCTCCCTCTCTCTCTCCCTGACGCAGTACCTGAATCGCGGCTGCACCCGCTTCTTCTCCAGCAAGGACACCGAGAAAGAGATTCTGCAGAACCGCAAAAGTCCTCAGGTAGGACCCACTGCGCCTCAGCATGGTCCGCCTTTAAATGGGAACATAGTCAGAAGTCAGACCTCACTTGGGGTTTTAGCATGGAGATCAGTCCATCTCTGTATGTCCTTTAAGTGGCTGGGATCCAGGCCTGACTGCGCAGAATAATGCTAGATGATCTACATGTTAGCAACATGATTTCTGCTGTATGTATAATCTCTGCTTTGGCCCCAGTGACCAAGTTGTGCTTTGGGTGCCAGTCTGTCCCTCCTGTCAGCCGTTTTGGTTCCCTGCTGTTTCTTGCATTTGTTTCTGTGTGGTGTTAAACATGTTCTTTTCCCACCCTGAAAGTCCTGTAGAGGAAAATCCCCCTGCTGTATGGGTGTGGTGTGACATTCTGGAGCATTCGCTTACAGACCGACCGATCAGGACAGGTGTTAATGACCACACCTCGAGTCCACAGACTCATGACGTGGGTAGATGTTCCATGGAGGAACAAAAACAGAGAGAAAGCTTTGATGTGATGTTGCATCAGGGAGGACCCTCTCTTTGCCTTTCCCATCATTCTGAAGACTTTTATTAATGCTGTATATTACGCACCGTGCAATTTATTCATGGTTGTTATTCAAAATAATAGGAATATCAAGAATCTAATCCATGCCCCTAAGGAGCATCAATTATTAACTATCTAGGAGTTTCATCAGTGCAATATTCTGCTAGCTTTTGGGACGCTACAGGCAGCACATCTTGTGTCAGCCTGCGCTTAATGCTCAGGTAGTATTTTCAGAGAGAGTTCACACAATGAAGCACAGTGTTTAACAGCATAAAACACAAATGCATGTGATTTTTTTTTAATGTTTAACTCTCAGATAGGATTTATGGACACGCTGATGTCCGCTTGCCTGAAGTGTTAGTGCGATTGTCTTTCTGGCCTTTGATATTGCATCATTTTTGCAGTTTACGTCCTTCTTGTTAACTTGGCCAGTCCTGCTCCTAGAGGACCCTTGCAGGAAAGCGTATGTGAATGTTACACAGACACACCCTCCTGTGGCCGTTCCTTGGTAATCCTGCTCGTATGTTTGTCCCACGCTGCCATTCGCTGTAACATACAGGATAACAAGGTGACCTCAGCCGTTTCAGCCGTTTTCAGGGAACAGGCTGTTTTTGTGGTGTTGCAGCATCTATTCTTTGATCTCTTGATGCATGTGGGTGTCTCTGCTGGGACTGGTGCCTCTCCTGGAGATAGTATGTGCCATAGAAGTTCAGAAATATGCTTTGATCTTGATCTCAAGATGTGTAATTTATGATCAGTAGAAAATCTAATAATTGTAATTATCATTATGGTAATTAATAAACGTATAATTGATAAAAATGTAGTAATTTGTTTTCTGCTATTGATTTTTAACAGGCAAAACAAACATGTTAGAGAATAGATTTATTTTCACTTTGTGGCACCCTCCTGTGCTATCCTTTCTCTGCGCGTGTGTCTGCGCGTGTGTCTGCGCGTGTGTCTGCGCGTGTGTCTGCGCGTGTGTCTGCGCGTGTGTCTGCGCGTGTGTCTGCATTTGCTCCTTATTTGCTCCTTATTTGTAATGCAAAATGGCTGGATGTGACAGGAAAGCTCCTTTGGTCCTTTTTAGTACAAAAACCTGTTTTAGCTTTCTAAGATTCAGTCTACAGGTAATTTAAACAAATCTTGCATATGGTGTTTCTGTAGTTAGTCCCTTATTGCAGTCCTACACCTTTGCCTGAAAGTTGGAATCCCCTGCTGTTGACCCCCATAGCAGTAGAAGTGTGTTTTCTGTGTGTTGAATGCCGAGTCACATGGTTGATCACCTTTGCCTAAGCTTTGCCCCGCCTGCCAGTGCCAAACAGCCAATCCACACCTGAGTACATATCTTTAGCTCCTTGCATCATTCTCTGAGACCCAAATTGATTGCATGAGCAGAGGGGGCCAGGCAGGCTGGTCAGAGGAGATGGGGGCGCCAAGCTTGACTGCGATATCATTGGACAGCACCTGAAGGCCGGCCCTCTGAAGGACCCGCTGCTGGACGACCACAGCGACTTCAACAGGATGTGCGTGGCCATGAAGAAGATCGGCCTAGATGACGCCGAGAAGCTGGACCTGTTCCGCGTGGTGGCGGGTGTCCTGCACCTGGGTAACATTGACTTTGAGGAGGCGGGGAGCACGTCAGGTGAGCTTCACCCACACGCCCTGTCACTCGGGTCGGGTATCCTTTGGGTTTTTTCAATGCGCTAACGATATTTTAAAAAATAAAATTGCAAAACGAGGGTGGGCGACATTAAAGAACGGCTTTATTTCTAGGGCAAATTTGAACTTGAAATCGAACAATAGGAATAAATGCAAAACATAACAAATTTACATAATAAGTTCACATAATAAATAAAACCTAACCCAGCTACAATAATATAGCACTAAATAACTTAACACCGTAAATATATAAATAGAAATAAATGCAAATAACTAATTTACAAAACATCCAGGTATCAGAATCCCATTCGGTGAAATACAGCCACACTTGAGATTTAAGCCTTTTAATAGTGTTTAATGTAGCTGCTAGTTAACAGTAGGCATCTGCTGACATCAGGGCAAGTGTGATGTTAACTGGCAGTGAGCTGCTGTGGTGCTTCTGCTTCCTGAGCACCAGAGGACAAGTTTTCAATTGTCAGCTCAGACGTTTGAACTGCATGGTACATCACAATATTAAAGGGACTGGTGCCATATTGGCACAGGGTTTCAGGACCCAGCCCTACCCAGGACAGGGCTAAGCCCTGTTGTCACTGCATGATGACCACTGCAGATGTGTGGCGACTCACTGCGTAGTAGTGATGGGCAGGATGATGATTCAGGATCTCGTTGCTGTATTTATTGACTCAACTACATGGTGTTCCTGGTTTTCTTTGGGCCATGTTTTGTTTTCTTTTTTTAATACAGAGAGCACCATCTAGTGGGGTCAAGAAATATAGCAAATGGTTCATGAAGTGTCATTTTGTCCATCGCTACTGCGTAGTACTGCTGTCAGCATGAAGTCAACCCACAGCAGCCATGACAGTGCAGCTCAGCGTTCTGCTCCCGGGGGTTTGAACCCACAATCTTTGTATGGTTAGTGCAGTGCTGTTCTTGCTGAGCTACAGAATATTTTAGGGTCAGGGTGTGGGTCTGCAAGTTAGAACACTGTGCCTGTGATTGGTTCGTCGTCGATTCAAATCCCGGGGTTGGTAGAGTGATGTCACCATTAGACAACTGGGTCCGTTCTCCGAAAATGTGAATGTAAGTCACGCTCTGTGAACGTGTGAGAGTCACTTATGATTAAAATAATGTTGCTTGAAGGTATCTTTGGGCCATGCTCTGAAATCTTATTGGGTGGTTTAAACGGAAATGTTAAATTGCATTTATGACAAAGGGGCCAGAATGAATTGCATCTCTTCTTGGCTGGATGCTCCTGATTTGTGTGGATCTTGGCGCTGGACGGGTGCATTTCCTGCATGAAACGGCGTAATTCTGAGACCCGACCCACTCCGACCCCGACGTCCTTTTTGAACCGGTAGCACTTATTTTCACCTTGGCAGATGGATTTCTCTCTTTAAATGGGTGGGGGGGGGGAAAGATGGTGCATTCCTGCTGCTTCCCAAATACTAAGCATGCCGCTGGCATTTCCGTGGAAGCGCTTGCGTCCGCTCGGCTGGCTCTGCTGCCTTTATCTTCACGCATGCCTCGGAATGGTAATGAGGACGTGTGGCTGGGTCCTGCTTAGTGCGCACAGGATCATTCCCCAGGACCAGCGGCCCGGAATAAACGCGGGCGGCCTGGCACCGCCATGTCGCGGCTTGAAACCCCCACCATGAGGGCTCTTCATCCTGTAGACCAGTGATTCCCAACCGGGGGTACGCGTACCCCTAGTGGTACGCGAGCACATTACAGGGGGTACGTGGAAAAAAATTTTATATTTAATTTCCCTGATGATGGGTAAATATTATCAGCCATTCCATTAGCTGTGCCCTGGTATAGAAAGAAAATCTATCTGGGATGTGTTGCTTAATGAATTAAATGTTCAAGTTATGGAGATTTAATAAAATGTTTTAAATTTGATAATCAGTTGTACGTTCTACTTTTATTGAATCATCAACACATTTGACAAAGGGGGTACTTGTGGTATGAGAAAATCTCTCAGGGGGTACACAATTCAAAAAAGGTTGGGAAACACTGCTGTAGACGGCTGCGTTTCAGGGTGGCACTCAGGGGCAAGCGTGTCTCCATGGCGGGGGAGGGGGGGGGGGTCCATTACCGCCTCCCTCTCTGCACTGTTCGCTCATGTGATCTTCCTGTGTTCATGCAGACTTCCTCTGCGCTCTGCACGCTCCTGCAGTAAGGTACACTGCTGTTTCTAACCATCCCACAGTGGGGTGTGTGATTGTGTCTGTGTGCCTGACTGTGTGTGTGTGTGTGTGTGTGTGTGTGTGTGTGTGTGTGTGTGTGTGTGTGTGTGTGTGTGTCTGGCATAGCATCCAGGCCGTCTCCAGCTTTGCGTGCTGTTCCTCTTGGGTTAGGTCTCAGGGTTACCACCACCTGTGCTGGTAGGTGATGATGGATGGATGGTGGCATTATTTTTCTGAGAGTTACACATTTCCCACTAAGAAGTCTGACAGAAATGTGACTCTTCTAATCCGTGGTGGACAAAAGCACAGTCATGGTGCCGTAACCAAACTCCCGCTTGCATGCCTCTGCCACGGCTTCCCATTGGTTCCCATTTGGGTGTCTTGAAAAGCGCCACATAAATGTAACATTCATTCATTCATTGTAACATACATTCACAGATTTGTCCCCATTAGGCAAAAAGTAACAGATTTTCATCACAATCGTGGGTAACACTTGGTCCCCACAATTACATGACCACAGAGACACAGACAGAAGGCAGGAGTCAGACAGACTGTCCTTTTAGGGGATACATGCGCAGACTGAAAGCAGCAGAGGAAGAAAGACCACATGCGTTATTTAAGCCGGAACTGTGCTGCACTCGCAGAGACACGAAGGAGGCAGCAGACGATTCGTCTGCAGCAGGGATCTCGTAAATCAGGTGGGGAAAAACTGGACAAGGCATCAAAGAACCATCAGATCAGAAAAAGTGATTTCTGCACTTCACCTTGAGTGAATGCCTCCTGAGTTAAGAGGGCAGAGATCAGGCATTAATCAGCTTGTCATCTGGGCGTGCAAGGCGTGATTTATTGGGCCGCGCTAACCTCTCTTCTTTAATTGAATACTCAAATGACCCCCATTAGCTTGTTGCTACGATACTCGATCAATGTTGATATTGTTTTTTTTTTTTTTTTAAATCCCTCCCCTATCCTCAGTGAGGAGGATGGCAAGGGGGCTGGGGGGGGGTGACCTTATCAGAGCAGAGACAGGCTGTCACCCGGCTGTGACGTTCACAGACCCGCCATCACAGGGACGTGCGTCCTTACTGCTGACCGCGAGTGGAACATAAACCACACATGGTCGCCCCAAGCAATGGCTCGCTAACGTTCATTTATGGTGGTTAGGTTTTGGGTTACGTACGTAAAAATGAGTGGAGAGTCTGCACAGAGATATAGATGTAATCTGTGTGTGTGTTTGTGTGTTTGTGCACGCATGCTGTCAGGTGGATGCACCATAAAAAGGACGTCCAGCAAGACCCTTGAGTTCTGCGCCGAGCTGCTGGGGCTGGATGAGGAAGATCTGCAAGTTAGCCTCACCACCAGAGTCATGCTCACAACAGCAGGGGGCGCCAAAGGCACGGCAATCAAGTAAGAAAGCCCTGGGATGATTCATGCCATGTGTTAGTGTTTTGGATACGTCCGTGTGAAACGGTCTTTGTTTCCTGCATGTTTTTAAAATAGTTTTTCTGGATGGAGTCACCATTTTGTTTAAAGTGGAAGTTAAAATACCCAAATAGTCATTTAGTAGTTATATAATCTAGAGGTGGTGTGTGTGTGCGTGTGTATGTTTGCCTGGGGGCTTCATTACGGAGACGCTGACAGGTCAGAGCCAGACTGAAACCATGTCATCTGGGTGTGCAAGGCGCTGTATGGGGGGGGGGCGCTGCCATTCTCCGGCTTATGTGGGTGCCGGATGCTTTTTTTATGTCTGCCTTTATTCCCTGACATGGCTTTCTTGGAAGTGAATTTGTGTCCTTAAGTGCTGTTCCTGGCGGGATCCGAACCCACGCCATCCCGGCGTCCCTGTTAGGCCTGTCCATCTCTCCCTGCCGCTCACTTTCTGTCGCAGCCTTTGGCTGCAGAAACCCTCCCCCGCGGCGAGCTGACAGCAGGAGGCGGGACTGTGAGCTGCGCCCCTTCAGTCTGCCCTAACACACGGCGGTGCCCCCCCGTCCTGTGTGGTGCCGGCAGACAGCAGGTACTCGGGGTCGTGTCTGTGTCTGACGGACTCTGTCCCGGTGCCCTGCGTCAGTCTGCCACCGGCGCTGCAGTCAGTCTTCCCCAAAGCTTTCTGCAGATGTCGCTGTCTGAGAGTGAAGCCGTTAATGATCGACGCCCAGCTGGGGGGTGGAGGGGGGGAGTTTCTTTATATGCTTCCTTTCCTTTTGTGTTTGGATCAGAGAGATGCTGGTGGGGAAATCTCAAACTCCCAGGAATAACGCTGCGTGTACCCAGGGAGGGGTGCTCGGGGTCTGGGGTCCGGGCGTGTGCGTCTGTCTAAGCGCGCGTGTCTACGTGCATAGAGGGATGATTGGGAGAATTTGAGGTAATTTTCTGCGGAATAGATTTAATGTTGCTGGCACCATGGTTGGGGTTGGGGGGTGCTGAGGGAGGGGCTGGGCCGAGTTCTGGAGAATGCAGGCGTTTACACATGCCGGTTACACAAGGGCAGAGCGCAGCGCCATCCAGGCACGAATCTCTGCCTGACAGCAGGCCTGACTGCAGCACCAGAAAGCCAGCTTGGCAGTCAGTGCCTCTCAGAGGTGCGGCTGCAGAGGGCTGTTTGAGTGTAAGAGGTCAAGGGGTACATTTCCAATAATAAAAGAAAAGAATTCTCCCTGACATTTCGCGTGGTCCCGGCGAATAGGAGCAGCCGGTCTGGTGGTGAGGCCCTTCGGTGCAGGTCTCCAGTGCAAACACGCAAAGAGACTCTCCTGCTTCAGTGATGGGATCCGTCTGGGGCCCAGTGTGGCCGGTCAGCACCGCAGCCTCACGTCGCGGAGGTCTGGCGGGCGACAGGAAAGGTTGGCATGAGCCTGCGGAGATTTACGACGCGGACTGCTCCCCCGGCTGCCGCCGTGTCCTTTTCACGCTCACCAGCAGCATTAAATCACCGGCACCAGTGATCCTGCACGGAAATTAAGGCACCTTAGTCAGAAGTGTCACAAACTCCACCTTACTTAAAACTTCTGAAGTTCCTTTAATTTGCACTGGCAGAGTGCTGAGTGCAGGACAAATTCATCTTTCTGGCCCTGACTTATTACTGTTATTCTACTGCTGCTCTTGTCCAAAGGGTGGCTGACAGTTTTATGACCCTTAAATCTGCTACCTGTTTCCTGAAGCCGTTGAGGTCCAGTTGCGTGTGCGTGCTGGTGGGTCAGGACCTCCACAGGGGATTTAACCTGCAGTCTTTCCCTCAGACTTTCTATGCTGATTCTTTAAGCTAAAATGTTATCTTCTCCCGTATAATGTAACACAGCAGGCTGGTACTGGTGTCAGAGGTTCATATGCTGGTTGCAGCCTGTTGGAGCCAGGTGGATGAGGCCCGGGTTCTGACCCAAAGCGCTCTGCCTTCCCCCAGAGTGCCGCTGAAGGTGGAGCAGGCCAACAGCGCACGGGACGCCCTGGCCAAGGCCATCTACAGCCGCCTCTTTGACCACGTGGTGAAGCGGGTTAACCAGTGTTTTCCTTTCGAGACGTCGGCCACCTTCATCGGGGTGCTGGACATCGCGGGCTTCGGTCAGTGCCCCCCCCTGCCCCCCCCCCTGCCCCCCCCCTGGTTTCTGCTGCAGCCGCCACAGGCCGGTGCTTCCTGGCTCACAGCCTGTCCCTCTTTCTCAGAGTACTTCGAGCACAACAGCTTCGAGCAGTTCTGCATCAACTACTGCAACGAGAAGCTGCAGCAGTTCTTCAACGAGCGCATTCTGAAAGAGGTGAGCGTGTGGGGTCGCAGCCCCCGGCTTTAACGACTGGATCTGGCGCGGACTTTGGTCGGCGTATCGCTTCTGGACCCGCCAGGATGACGTATCACTATCCTTCTCGAGGCGCGTGTTCGGGATGCTGGCTGGCCCCCCTTTGATCTCTGTACTTATCAAGGTCATTTAATGTTTTATTTTAGCCTGCATCACCCCTCCCCAACCCCACCCAATATGATGAAAGGAAAATGTGTATTTGCAGGAACAAGAGCTGTACCAGAGGGAGGGGCTTGGGGTCAATGAAGTTCATTATGTGGACAACCAGGACTGCATAGGTAAGCATCTGCAGAAGAGGCCAAATGCATCAGTCTTTCTGATTATGTTTGTCCAATTCATTTCTCAGAACCTCATCATGATCATGGTGCCTTAATGTCCAGCACCGTGCCATGCGAGATATAAACCCACTGTTTTTTTTTTGGAAGATGTATGCTCTGGGACGGAGTGGTGGTTCTGAGGCTAGGGATCTGTGCCAGCAACTGGAAGGTTGCTGGTTCAAGTCCCGTGAATGCCTGCAATGATTCTACTCCAATGGGCCCTTGAGCAAGGTCCATAACCTGTAATTGCTTCATCCTGGGTATGACGTTAATCTACATCCAGCCATATAAGGAGGTCCTCCAACTTACAGGGAATAACTTGGGGGTTGGTGGCAGGATTGGCACTCCAGCCACTGGAAGAATCCTCACAATGGTCCATTTAGCCTAGTGTGGTGCTGAGGTATTGCCCATCACATGGCTACACTCAGGTTCTGATCTCTGGGGTGGTTTGTTCTGTGGTGGGTGCAGCGACACACTGTAATCAGTGCATGCCCCGTACACACTGTAATCAGTGCATGCCCCGTACACACTGTAATCAGTGCATGCCCCGTACACACTGTAATCAGTGCATGCCCCGTACACACTGTAATCAGTGCATGCCCCTTACACACTGTAATCAGTGCATGATCCTTACACACTGTAATCATTGCATGCTCCATACACATTGTAATCAGTGCATGCTCCTCACACACTGTAATCAGTGCATGCCCCTCACACACTGTAATCAGTGCATGCCCCTCACACACTGTAATCAGTGCATGCCCCTTACACACTGTAATCAGTGCATGCCCCTTATCTCCTCTTATACTCTGGCACTCCATTTCAGTCCTGCATTGTTGTCTGCAGTTAGCAGTTAGCAGTGTAAACCCAGTCTGAGCATACCGCAAGTGCTACCCTAAAGGGGCTGGATCAGTCAGGCTGGGTTGGTCAGGGTCGGTCTGGATTGGGCTGGCTTAGGTCAGGCTGGGTTGGTCTGGGTATGTCTGGATTGGGCTGGCTTAGGTCAGGCTGGGTTGGTCTGGGTTGGTCTGGGTCGGTCTGGATTGGGCTGGCTTAGGTCAGGCTGGGTTGGTCAGGGTCGGTCTGGATTGGGCTGGCTTAGGTCAGGCTGGGTTTGTCAGGGTCGGTCTGGATTGGGCTGGCTTAGGTCAGGCTGGGTTGGTCAGGGTCGGTCGGGGCAGAACGGGCATATGCACCATGTGATCACCCATCCAATAGCGGCAAAGCCGCCCCCGTCTTCGCTCTCACTGTTGTACCATGTTTGTCTGACTCACTGGTCCAGGGATTTGTTGTAGTGTGTCTCCGGTGTCCCCCGGCCCACTGAGCCATTCTCACCTCACCTGCAGACCTGATAGAGGCCAAGCTGGTGGGCATCCTGGACATCCTGGACGAGGAGAACCGCCTGCCCCAGCCCAGCGATCAGCACTTCACCGAGACCGTGCACAGCAAGCACAAGGAGCACTTCCGACTGACCGTAAGGCTCCTGCAGCTGTGGTGATCTGCCATTGTCGTCAGGGTCGTAGTGTGTGTGTGTGTGTGTGTGTGCGTGTGCGTGTGCGTGTGCGTAGCATGTGGCTGGACATTAAAAGGGGAAAATGTGTGCGCTGTGTACATGCATGTGTGTCTTGCTGTCACAGATTCCCCGGAAGTCCAAGCTGACAGTCCACAGGAATGTGCGGGACGACGAGGGTTTCATCGTCCGGCACTTCGCAGGCGCCGTGTGCTACGAGACGGTGCGAGATTCCATGCTTTCGCTCCAGCCCCCCAAAACGGACCCACTGCAGACCCCTTGCTATTCCCCTACCAGACCTCTTTATAGACCCCATACTTGCGCCTCACCTTTCCATTCTGTCTCCAGATAAGATTTGTGGAAAAAAACAATGATGCACTTCACACGTCGCTGGAGGGCCTGGTCAGCGAGTCCAAGGACGGGTTTGTGCGGGAGCTCTTCGAGAGCACGAATAACTCCAAGGATGCCAAGCAGAAGGCCGGCAAGCTGAACTTCATCAGCGTGGGCAACAAATTCAAGGTGAGGGGGAAGCTCTCCCTCTGACACACGCGTGGCTCCTTTGGTTGGTTTGACGGCGGGGGTCCGCGGAAATCACCCTCAGCACCTCTATCATCAAAATCATAATGAAAAAGTCATAAAAGTGATAAGGCTGAAAGAATGTTTCATTTCCTGATGCATCGTGCATCGCAGCTGGCAGTCACCGATGCTGTGCGATTCTCGGGGAGTGTCCACATCACAGCACTGTTTACCTTCAGTCAGTATCAAACATTCATGGGGCCCCGGGAACAGGGCCACAGAGGGGCCTCTGCGTTTGACGGGAAATGCCAGCCGATGAAGATGCCGACGCTGCATGTCAGTATATCTATCTAGTGTCTGTACACACACACACACACACACACACACACACACACACACACACACATTCATAAATAATACAGTATATTGGTGTCAGGAAAATATTGTGGATTTACAGGGAGTGTAAGCTGTACTATGAGAAGAAATGGATTGTATAAGTAATTGGAGGGAAACGGCTTTGTTTGCTCAGATGCTGGTCGTACAATTTCCCTCGATTATGCCTGAAATCGTTTATAGCCTCCAGGATATAATACCTTGTAGATGGCGCTCCTATTAACATATAAACCTAATAAAGACGTCCAGCTGTAAAAACTGAAATGCATAAAAATACTCGCATTTTAAAATGCAAATGAAAAGGGTTATTTTTTTCAAGTTGCGCTGCTTGCTTTTTCGCCCCCAGCCGCACGACTTCTGTTCGGACATTTGCAGTTCAGTACGTGCTGCGTATCAGGGTGACTTTTTAGTGCTCCTCCATGCTGAAGCCGGGCCTCGAGTCCTGGCCTCCTGCCGCACGGCCCAAAGATATCGGCACCTCTGTCTTCCTGTTAAGTCCCCCCCCCCCCCCCAGCCCCAGAGAAGCCCATTCAAAGTGAAGGCCGAGCTGTAAAGCGGCAGGGAAAAGCCTGTCGTATGTCAACTGGACTCTTGCCTAACTTTGATCTCCGCTTCCATTCTGCATCATTTGGTGCCTGTATTATGGTGAATTAGATATTGGATTTGGATTGAACTTTGGGTTCGCTGTAGCCTGCAGGAACGTGCGAGTGTGTGAGTGGCTCCTTTGGTCATTAAATCTAATGACTCCCTTCTGTGGCTCCTCTCTACTCCTCAGCCCAGCTCCTCCAGTCTGTCCCCCTGTCTCTCAGTCCCTCCTCTAAGAGCGCTTTGATTTGAGCTGGATGAGGCCAGCTCAGGATGACTAGGAAGACAGGAAGAGGTTCAGGCTCTAAAAATCTATCGTGATGAAGCGTAGAGTCAGCCAGACAGTGTCGTGGCGGCAAGGCGTGACCAGCGGCTGGGTGCTCCCTGCTACCCTGGCCAGGAGACCCCAATAGCCCGCTTCTTTAGGGCTGACTGTTAAGCGCTTCCTCTTACCACGCTGCCCCCATGAGTCATCTTCACCTGCCCTGCATCACCCGGTATGTTCTCTGCCGTTTGCCAGCCACATGTCCGCCGGTTTGTCAGCCCCTCTGCCTTTTCTCTCGTGTGCTTGCGTGAGTGTGCGACCTCTTGATGTTGCTTGTGTGTTAATACGTAGAAGCTGCGTTGGGTAATCGGTGAACATCTGGCCAGTCCTCCTTAATTTGTCAGATACACAGACACGCCTTTCATGATGTTTTCCCATTGTATGATGATGTCAAGTGAAACAGGATGTCAGCTTTTAAATACTTTCACTTATCTGAGATTAAATATCGACTAATAGGTGTCTTACTGGGTGACCTGGCGTCTCATTTATCTGAAGGTTACTCTTCTGCCGTGCCCCTGATATGGCTACTTTTCACACCGGTTCCTTTTCCATGGGCCCAGCATGCGACGCGCCGCTCGGCTTGGGGTGCGGCCCGTCACGCTTAATTTGGGTCATGATTTTATTTTATGGTCCGGAATGCCTGGATCACCGGGCACTGTTTGGAACGCTCTGTAAACTAGGAGATGATGCGTGACGCCCCCCGGTGGTCCCGTGGGGTGGCGTCTCAGGATATAGCATCTGGTTGTCCTTGCCGTGACCTTGAGTGAAGCTCCTGGGGGGGCATGTGAGGTCAGCTGTGCATGTGGGCTTCACCGCGGGGTCCCTGTTGGCCTCCTGGCAGCGGTCAGCATCCAGCCCCCACACTGTGCTGCCCACCTCGGCGTCCCCTGTTTGCATGCAGAGTTTTTGAATCTGTGTTAGCCTCTCTTTGCTGGTGATCTGCGAGTGTCGTCTTCACAGCGTGCGCTGGAGTTGTGTGAACACTCTGAGTCGTGCGCCGGCCTTATTGGACCACGTAACGAGTCGGTTCTGCTTTGTCTTGCAGACCCAGTTGAACCTCCTCCTGGAGAAGCTGCGTAGCACGGTAAGTACGCACAGCTGCCCCTCGCCCTTTCTCACGCTCCGGCCCAATATAGTTCCTGCCCCGCCCCCCTCCCGAGTTGCGGCCGCGACGTCGCTAATGCTAATGCCAACGTTGGCGGCTTCGCTGTCGTTTAAGGGCTCTAGCTTCGTCCGCTGTGTGAAGCCCAACCTGAAGATGGTGAGCCACCAGTTTGAAGGAAGCCAGATCCTGTCCCAGCTGCAGTGCTCAGGTCTGTGTGGGCCTTCGTGGCCACCATACATGACTAAGCAGACAGATACGTGATGCTCAGTAGGAAACAGATGCGCGTCTGTGATGGGGAAACGGAGCATAAGGCAGTCAGTGAGTGGGAAGTATAGGCGTAAATATACACTCAGGGGCCACTTTATTAGGTACTCCTAGCTAGTACTGGGTAGGGCCCACTTTATTTGGTACACTTAGTTACATACTAGTACATTTGTCTCCAGAATTACTCCAAGTTCTACTTTCAGAGAAGCCATTCTACACACCACTGTTGTGCTGCGCTGTTGTTTTTACTTACAACTTCCTGTTAGCTCTAACAACTCGGGCCATTCTCCTCTGACCGCTCTCATTAACAAGGTGATTTTGCCCAGGCCTGCCGCTGGCCGAATGTGTTTTTCATTGCCCTGTTCTCTGTAAACTCTAGACACTGTAGTGCTTGAAAATCCTGGGAGGGTGGCCGTTCCTGGAGTGCAGGGAGCAGCCTGTTAACAAGCTGTGTACTTAAAGCCGCCCCCGGCTGCACGCGTGGTCATCAGGGCATCGGCTCGTACTGAAGCGTGTCTCTATGTGTCTCTATGTGCCGGTGTTCCTGGAGAAGCTCACTTGGGTTATGAGACCAAGGCAGGTCTAGTGAGCTCACCGCTGGTGCTCCTTTCCCTGTAGGCATGGTGTCGGTCTTGGACCTCATGCAGGGGGGGTTCCCATCACGGGCCCCCTTCCACGAGCTCTACAACATGTACAAACAGTACATGCCTGCCAAGCTGACCCGGCTGGACCCCCGACTCTTCTGCAAGGTCGTACTCGCATACCCCCTTACTCCTATAAGGGCCCCAGTCCAGCTTATTATTTCTTGTGGGCCGCATTAAAGGATTAAAATTCATCTTTGGAGAAGTAGAGCCCAGCTGTTGATGGCTGCCTGTTAAGCCAGTCTTTGGTCTTAAAGGACCAGGGTGATGCGCTTCTATCAAGATAATTGATAGGTTGAGCCTTCTTGAGCATTTTTTCTGGTTATCTTCCTCGCTATAGCTAACGGCAACAATCAGATATCCTTTATCCTTCAGAAATAGGCAATTTAAACCCCTGTGACAGAGTATTGGAGTCATGAGTCAATAAAGGCTTATTTTACCGTTGTCTTCACTCTTCCTCTAGGCTTTATTCAAAGCGCTCGGACTGAACGAGAATGATTACAAATTTGGGCTCACGAGGGTGTTCTTCAGACCCGGGAAGGTAAGGCCTGTTCCCCTGGGCCTTCAAACACTGCTGGGCCCTTCCTGGGACCTGGAGCTCTCGTGGGGCTCCGATACGCCAGGATTTGTTCTTTTTCCACATTCGGCACAAACACCTTCTATGAAATTAGTGGAAATGGGTTTTAAAAATAACCCAGACCGAGCAGATGGGGTAGGCAGCATGCGAGAAGCCGCAGTCAAGGAAAATGCATGTTATTCTAACAATGCTGTCGAGATATGATGAGCTCTGATAGATCCAATTATGGGCGAATGGTCCAGATGTGGTCACTTTGTCTGGGCAGCCGGCTCAATATATCCTCATCAGCCGCGTTCCCTCTGTCTCGCGTTCTCTCCCCACTCCGTCCTCCCTCTCTCTCTTTTTACACTTTCCCCCTAAATCACTCTCTCTGCTTCCCAAGCTTGTTGTTCTTTTCAAGTGCCTTCAAAATTGGACAGAATTACATAAAAATCGGATGAGAATTATGATTTATATTTTCACATCATTTGGTTATTAAATATATCAAGAGAGGAAGTGTGTGTGGCCCAGATGTACCTTACCTTGTGGGGACCAAATGTCCCCACAACGTGATGAATACCTGGTTTTTGACATTATTACAGTTTTCTAAAAATCTGTGACTGCAATAAGACATTTAAGAATGTAAAAACTCTTATTTTTTTATATTACTTTTGTTTGGTTACTTATGGTGTGTGTGTGTGTAATATGCATATAAGTGGTTAAATTGAATCAATGGTGAGTTTATGGTGTTGGATGAGAGCCAGGCAGCGATTGGCTGAGCTCTGTAGTCCCGCCCACCATGGGCCTGCCTGCCTCCTTCCTGTTGGCATTCTCCCTTCATCCACAGCCACTTCATCACTGTGTGTCCCTCCATCTGTCCCGTGTCAGTTTGCCGAGTTTGACCAGATCATGAAGTCGGATCCCGAGCACCTGGCTGAGCTGGTCCAGCGTGTCAACAAGTGGCTCATCTGCAGCCGCTGGAAGAAGGTCCAGTGGTGCGCGCTGTCCGTCATCAAGTGTACGTAGAATGTCCAGTGGTGCGCGCTGTCCGTCATCAAGTGTACGTAGAATGTCCAGTGGTGCACGCTGTCCGTCATCAAGTGTACGTAGAATGTCCAGTGGTGCACACTGTCCGTCATCAAGTGTACGTAGAATGTCCAGTGGTGCACGCTGTCCGTCATCAAGTGTACGTAGAATGTCCAGTGGTGCACGCTGTCCGTCATCAAGTGTACGTAGAATGTCCAGTGGTGCACACTGTCCGTCATCAAGTGTACGTAGAATGTCCAGTGGTGCACACTGTCCGTCATCAAGTGTACGTAGAACGTCCAGTGGTGCACACTGTCCGTCATCAAGTGTACGTAGAACGTCCAGTGGTGCACACTGTCCGTCATCAAGCGTACGTAGAAGGTCCAGTGGTGCACACTGTCCGTCATCAAGTGTACGTAGAACGTCCAGTGGTGCACACTGTCCGTCATCAAGTGTACGTAGAACGTCCAGTGGTGCACACTGTCCGTCATCAAGTGTACGTAGAACGTCCAGTGGTGCACACTGTCCGTCATCAAGAGTACGTACAATGTCCAGTGGTGCGAACTGTCCGTCATCAAGCGTACGTAGAAGGTCCAGTGGTGCGCAGTGTCTGCCATCACGTGTACTTAGCACAGGACTGCCATCTGTTAGAGGAAAGCCCCTATGCGCAGATTCCAGGGTGTTGTGTCCCCTTGCCATTTGACGGCATGTTCTCACCACATGTTCTTGATGCTGCTGTTTATCCAGACGATCGTAAGCTTTTTCGTCACGCAGTGGCTGGTCCGGTCCCATCTGATAGGAAGGGTCTTTTTACATTTGCTTCTGGGCTTCATCTCTGCTGGCCAGTTAAACTTTACACTGTAGCAAAAAGCAGCTTGTTTTTATGAGTGCGACATTAATGTGGTACCAGCCGTATAAGGGGAAATGTGAATACTATAATGGAAATGTGAATGCTATAATGGAGATGTGAATGCTATAATGATTAGTGTTGAAATGACACAGCATTACATAAAGTATTGGTAAATAAGAGCAGGAATAGTAATATGGTATCCATCCATCTTCCTGCTGCTTATCCTCATCATGGTTTATCTGCAGCTTATCCCAGGAACCTGGGGGCACCAGGCTAGGGTGCAATATGCCGTTTAATTCGGAAGATGTTTTGGGGCTTTGGGGTCTTAATTGAAGCTGGTGTGCGATTGTGTTTTGTGGCCGTGAGGCCAGTTTGGCCTTTATCAGTGTGTGTTTCTTGCCCCGGCAGTAAAGAACAAGATGCTGTACAGGGCCTCCGCATGCGTTAAGATGCAGAAGACGGTTCGCATGTGGCTCTGTAGGAGGAAACACAAGCCCAGGTGGGTGTCCTCCACATCCCCGCATTCCACGCACTGCTCTACTCGGGGGCCCTCAGCATGTTTACTGTTCAACCGGGAAGACGTCGGATTTCAGCTGCTTCTCCCACGCCGTTCATGTGCCGCGCACCACTTTGACCCATCCCGATTTCCTCTGCACCAACAGAATTGACGGCATGGTGAAGGTCAGGACACTGAAGCAGAGGATCGGCAAATTCAGCGAGGTGGTCAGCGGTCTGAAGGAGGGCAAGCAGGAGATGAGCAAGCAGCTCCAGGAACTGGACACCTCAGTTGACACCCTCCTGGCCAAGATCAAGGTAGGAGAGGCTCGCTGCACGGCTGGGGCTGGAGATATCCGGCTGCAGTGCCGTGGACCTGCATCTTCTGCGGCGGCCGAGTCAGCCACTGCTGTTTCCTCTGCAGTAATGATTTTATCAGACGTCAGGCAGATGCACATGCTGACCAGGTGTTTGGGGTCACCGGCTTCTCTGTGAGCCGAATAATGCATGAAGCTGCTTGGCAGCCTGCCTTAGAGCCCCCCCACCCCGTCTCCCCAGTCACGGCGTGGTCTGCATCTCCGCAGGGGTGCTGCAGACTATCATCACTATCACTGCCCAACACCAGGGAGCAGCATCCAGGTCCATGCCGGGACCTTTGAGGCAGCATCTGGGGTTGCATTACGGCATTTGTGTGTTTTAGACAAGGGAAACAATGTCTTGTCTGTCTACCAATCGGATGTATTTTTAGACTATGCTTGCTGTCATGCCATCAGCAGCTCTGGCCAAATCTCAGCAAGCTGCGAGAGACACAGGAGTGTGATGGCAGCAGGCGTTGACACTTTAGGAAACAATGAAGAGGCAGAAGGTTATATCTGAGTTTTTCCGCAAGCAAACAGGCAGGTGAAGCTGGCTTTATGCCCCCTTCTGTCAGTCGCCTTTCACGGTTCAGCCCTTCTTGGGTTGTACAGGGACAGGGAGCTGATCTCGGGAGCCTCATCACGGGAAAATGAGCTCCTGCTGGTGCCCTGGCACCGAGCGTTTATGATGTTATCTCACGGTCTCGGTGAGGTAACCAAAAGATGGGCCTGCCGATGTCGACCATAAATCCGATCCTGTGCCGTCAGGCCTGTTCTCGGCATGTCGTCGCGAGAGCCGGTCCCGGCATTAAATCCCCCCTCCCTGCAGAGCACGGTGATGAGCCGGCAGGAGATCGACCACGAGTGCCGAGCCCTGGGGACACGATCCGAGCAGCTTCTGGCCGCCATGCAGAAGAAGAAGCAGGAGGAGGAGGAGCGGGAGCGCCTGCGGCGCATCCAGGAGGAGATGGAGCGCGAGAGGATGAGGCGTGAGGAGCAGGAGCAGCGGCGCCGGCAGGAGGAGGAGGAGCGCCGCCTGTGAGTGGCCACCAGGGGGCGGGGCAGCAGAATCACACCGGGCTGCTCTGGCTCAGCTCAGGAGCAGACAGGACGCAGAAAAGCTTCTTTCCTCCTCCGCGGAGACTGCACTCAGATCACGGGCTCATCTTTCAAAGCTACTGATGCGTCACATGATGCGTCACATGATACGTCACATGATACGTCACATGATACGTCACATGATACGTCACATGATACGTCACATGATACGTCACATGATGAGTCACGTGACAGTTCAGGCCTGTGGGACATGGAGTGTGACACACACACACACACACACAGGGCCTTGATGGAGAATTCCACATTGTCATGATCTTTATGCTGATTGGCTAATGGTCGCTCGGGTGTCATTGATGCTCTAGAGGGGCCTTTAATAGCATAATGGCTCAAAAATCTGCCTGAGCTTAATCACATTCATGGTCTGTGACATTCGCATTCCACTGGTCTCACACAGACGGGCTGGATGGGGGTTTTTAAAGCTACTCTTCTGTGCCTTCTTTTTTGGTTCATTTTTACACATTCATCCATCTTCCAAGGTCAAAGGTCATTGTATAAACGGAACTCCCTTTATTGTTGGTCCACCATTCATGTCAGCACCCTGTTTTAATAGCCTTTGTCCCCCACAGGAAAGCAGAGATGGAGCTGAAGAGGAAACAGGAGGAAGAGGAGAGGAAAAAGCGGGAGGAGGAAGAGAGGAAGCTCCAGGTTGGTGTGCAGTCCAGAGGGTGACTGTGTTACTGGCCCAGTCCTCAGCAGCAGCAGTGTCACTATAACTGATATTAGTGTAACCAGACAGTTTTCTCTGTGGTTCATTTTAATGGCTGGTGCTCAGAGTGCCTGAAATGAGGTGCTGCTGTTTACTCCAGTGCCAGGAAGAGCACTGGCCCTCACCCCTGATACCATCGAACACCAACACTGTCTCCGCAGTCCTGATCTCCTGTGGTTCCCTAGGCTCCTTCCACAGCCCCCTCTGTCGTCCCAGCTCTTTATCCTCCATTCCTGCAGTTTGCATCCGCCTTTATCAGTGTGTGTTTTTTGCCCCGGCAGTAAAGAACAAGGTGCTGTACAGAATCTCCCCATTCGGCGCCTCGTCCCCACTCGAGCGCACTGTCCCCACTCGAGCGCACTGTCCCCATTCGGCGCCTCGTCCCCACTCGAGCGCACTGTCCCCACTCGAGCTCACTGTCCCCACTCGGCGCCTCGTCCCCACTCGAGCGCACTGTCCCCATTCGGCGCCTCGTCCCCACTCGAGCGCACTGTCCCCACCCGAGCTCACTGTCCCCACTCGGCGCCTCGTCCCCACTCGAGCGCACTGTCCCCACCCGAGCTCACTGTCCCCACTCGGCGCCTCGTCCCCACTCGAGCGCACTGTCCCCACTCGGCGCCTCGTCCCCACTCGAGCGCACTGTCCCCATTCAGGTGCCTCGTCCCCACTCGAGCGTACTGTCCCCATTCAGGTGCCTCGTCCCCACTCGAGCTCACTGTCCCCATTCGGCGCCTCGTCCCCACTCGAGCGCACTGTCCCCATTCAGGTGCCTCGTCCCCACTCGAGCGTACTGTCCCCACTTGGCGCCTCGTCCCCACTCGAGCGTACTGTCCCCATTCAGGTGCCTCGTCCCCACTCGAGCTCACTGTCCCCATTCGGCGCCTCGTCCCCACTCGAGCGCACTGTCCCCATTCAGGTGCCTCGTCCCCACTCGAGCTCACTGTCCCCATTCGGCGCCTCGTCCCCACTCGAGCGCACTGTCCCCATTCGGCGCCTCGTCCCCACTCGAGCTCACTGTCCCCATTCGGCGCCTCGTCCCCACTCGAGCGCACTGTCCCCATTCAGGTGCCTCGTCCCCACTCGAGCGTACTGTCCCCATTCAGGTGCCTCGTCCCCACTCGAGCTCACTGTCCCCATTCGGCGCCTCGTCCCCACTCGAGCTCACTGTCCCCACTCGGCGCCTCGTCCCCACTCGAGCGCACTGTCCCCACTCGGCGCCTCGTCCCCACTCGAGCGCACTGTCCCCACTCGGCGCCTCGTCCCCACTCGAGTGCACTGTCCCCATTCGGCGCCTCGTCCCCACTCGAGCGCACTGTCCCCATTCAGGTGCCTCGTCCCCACTCGAGCGCACTGTCCCCATTCGGCGCCTCGTCCCCACTCGAGCGCACTGTCCCCATTCGGCGCCTCGTCCCCACTCGAGCGCACTGTCCCCATTCGGCGCCTCGTCCCCACTCGAGCGCACTGTCCCCATTCGGTGCCTCGTCCCCACTCGAGCGCACTGTCCCCATTCAGGTGCCTTGTCCCCACTCAAGCACACTATCTCCATTCGGGCGCCTCATCCCCACTCGAGTGCACAGTCTCTCCCCAGGGTTACAGTGGCAGGAAAGCCCTTTAAGTGTCAGTCTGTAATTATTCTCTGGAGTTCGCAGTGTAATTATTCTCTGCCTTCCCCAAATTCTCGGATGTGTCACATCCTGAGATATCGAGCGCTGCACAAGACAGCGCCTGGAGACCACCACTACAATGGGGGGGGGGGTCTGGTTACAGTATTGCTGCTTCCCCCGGCTGATTGTCAGCCACCGCTGCCCCTCATTTACTGTGGCGCCTCGCAAGGTCATTCAGCCCAGGATGATAAAATCGATGCGATACAGCACAATTAAGGGCAGCAGAGGGGTGTCTTCTTCGCTCCCCACTACGCTGCGCTTTTCACCGGGGGGCTCAGGCCGTTTCTTCAAGCCGTTCTCTCCCACCCTACGTTCAATTAAAGTAAATATGATTAGTGCTGAAGAAAACTGCAGCGTGTGCTTCGTACTAAAGCGATTGATCTGACTATTTTGGTTAGAGTTCTTCCATTCTTTTTGAAAATTCAGAGCTTAATTTAACGGTCACACCGTATTTGTTCTCTGATTACACATGACAACATTTGTCAAGAGTAAGACAAATATTATTACTGTGCACGAGTAACTTTAGCAGCATTTCAAGGGTAAAAGTAACTAGAAATGAAGATCAGAGGTTCCTGAGCATGTTGTAAAGCGGCAAACCAGCTTTGCTCTCCTCCTTCGGGGTTTTGACTTCCACACTGTTTACCGTTGCTCAGTTTAATAACGTTGGCCTATCGATAAGTAACACACTCATTGTCCTGCTGTCACCAGGTGACAGCTGTCCTAGGCAGGGTCCTCGGGAAGGACACTGAAAAACCTCCACATGCATTCCTCCTGTAGCTTTCGAAGATACAAGTGTCACTGAGAAGCAGAGGCCTTGACGGCCTGTTTTTTTTTTTTTTGTATGCCATCGTGATCGTGCTGCTCACCTTATCTGGGCTGTTACAGTACAGCTATGGAACTTGTGAAGTATTGTGGAAGAACGACTCGATGGCGGCACCATCGATCATCGCCCTGCCCCCGCCGTCGCCGTCAAAGGCTCACTCGACCGTGCTCGTACCGTCATAAATCCCAGCCCAGTTCATTACGGGCACCGAGAAAACTACACACTTCTTGTGACAGAGCAGGAGAAATGAGGGCGTCAGCAGCCCGCCTGCGCCCAGAGGCTGCTGGTGCCTGTGCCAATATGGGAGCCGCACTCTGTTAGCCTGTCGTGCTAATTTCCATGTCCGGAATGTTTATGCACTTGGTTTAGGTTTAGTGCACAAACACACACATGCATACATACAGTGGTGAAAAGTTAGCTTCGATAACCGCTAATCTGCTAATTGCTAAGTTTGATTTGAAAATGCTAAACCCATAAACCACTAAAGCAGGGGTGTCAAACTGCAGTCCTGGGGGGGCGGAGCCCTGTGTAGCTTAGCTCCTTCCCTGTTCCATCACAAATGATTCAGCTCAAATGCTGCATGGTAATTAGCACAAGGAGTTGCGGTGTGTTTAAATACACACATTTCTGCATGTTTTCCCCAGTGAAATGTAGGACTTCCTTGTTAATTCTGGTTTTGCCACTGAAACAGTTTGACAGGTTTCATTCACAGCCTCATCTCTTATGGATTCGGAGCCTGCAGAAGCTGTACTCTGATTCACTAAGCATACTGTTTGGTGTGTGTGGGCCGTGACATCTGCTCTGCCCCCCTCATGTCCCCCCATCGTCATTCTGATACGGACTAGCAGCAAGTGTTGGGCACTGTGTGTTGTGGGCTTCTGGGCGTAATCACTGAGCACTCCTTATCCCCCCCGTCTCCTTCCTATTGCCCCCCGTGCAGGCGGAGGTGGAGTTGCAGCTGGAAGCGGAGCGCGAGGAGGAGGCACGGCGCCAGACCATGCTGGAGCAGGAGAGACGGGACCGCGAGCTGGCCCTGCGCATCGCGCAGAGCGAAGCCGAGCTCATCGCAGACGACACGCAGATTGAGGCCGGGCTGCGCAGGTAAAGCCCTCTACTGGACTCTGCTTGCTGTTCTGCTCTTTCTCTATTGTTTGCTGCTGCCATTACTTCATAACCAGTGGCTTAACGGCAGAGCGCATCGTTTGCTGAAGGCTGTTGATGGACAAAATGATGGTTCATGAACCACTTGTAGTTTTTGATCGCATTCGATGGAGCTCTCTGTTCAAAAAAGGGTGCGAAGCATGCCCAAAAGTAACCCAAGAGCACCATCTAGTGGGGGCAGAAAATATTGCAAATGGTTCATGAAGTGTAATTTTTTCCATCACTGCTGAAGACATTGTTACTTCCGTTGCTCAGGGATACAGCCACAAGGACCCTAAGCTGTTAGAGTTAAAGTCCATAGCTGCCAGTGGAATTACCCAGCTCACTCACACTAGAACAAGCACAGAGCTAAAGGCTGGAACAGTGTGTCACCATCTAACCTTGATGTTACTTTCTCTGCTTGTTTATGAGAAAAGACCAGTATTTTCTTGACCTTTTTTTTTCTTGTTCACTCAGTAATGACACCTTTGACTCGTCCCCAGAGGGAACCAAGTAAGAAATTACTCCCCGCCCTCGCCCTCCACCCCCCAACTAAAATTATAGCCCCAAATTAAAGCTTACCCCTGCATGCTACATAAATCTTTCAAACTAATCTACAGCAGCGTGACTGGTAACAACTAAATTATTAGTGATTAACTGTGATTAACAGGCTTTTCTTCACAAAACATCAATCATCTAAAAACATCCAAATTATAAGACAGAATTTAGCGTTCGCATCCGGCCGGAACGAAGCCAAAGACAAATTTAATCCAAACACTTTTCTGTTTTTTTGTGAGCCGCACTCGGGGACGGTCTGCCTGATCAATCAGGCCTTTTCACAAAGAATCTCTGTCTTCTGCTTTCTGATCTTCTGGACTTGTGGCGCTTTGTAGCCGCTGGCCTCCTTCAACTTGCTTATCTTTTTTTTGCAGCTTTGGTGAACCTCAAAAGATGAAGGGCCTGAGTGTGTATGTTCCATTTATACATTTGTTTTAAATATAATTATGCAATTATAAATACTTAATGTTCTGAATCCTCTTGTATAGTAAATAAATTACCGCCAAGATTTTAAAGCAGGGAGCAAGCAGTGTGACGCGTACACACACACACACATGCGCACACACACACACACACACACACACACACACACACACACACATGGTACATACATACACTGACGCACATTTATGTTAATTCTAATCTTTTTCATACTCTTTCCATGGTACGGAGGTTCTGTATCTTCAGACTCTGGAACCGAGGGCCTGAAAAAGTTCTGTACATTATAGAACTAAATCTCAGCATTTAGAGAAACAAAACTGAAGTAGAACGAAAGCTCTAAGCGCTGCCGCCCTCTCGTCGTTCCACACAGAGAAAACTTCTGCACCATTTTCAACTGTAAAAATTGAAGAACATTTTCAGCATAAATATGAGCTAGTGGCGCGTTTACTGTTTTTTTTTGTGACCTCTGCGGTTCATGTCACGCGAAATGTGAATTGCTGGAAGGGCGCAGCGTTTGTGTGGGAGATGTTTGTTGAATCTGGCCCAGAAATGTTATTGCGTTTGATAAATGTAGGTCAGAGCTGATGCCAGTCTAGTGAGATATTACCAGACAAAGTTGAGTGTATAAAACCATGCCTAACACATATAAACACCCCCCTCCCCCCCAGGGCCGGCACCCCCCCTCCGATAAAGCCAGCTCTTGCAAGCTCAGCATCATTTCAGCACATGTGATTTGGTGTGGTAGCTCCACTTAATGCAATAAGGGGGTGAGATGCTGAGCTGCTCCTCTGAAGTGTGCAGAGTATGGAAGCCGGCTGATCTTCGCAGGATCTGTGCATCTCCTCACCCGTTAGCATCCTGTCTTCCTGATACCTTTGCTTAGTGCACACTGCTACTCTGAGAGTCACCTCCAAAGTGCAGACAGGCACAAGGGTGGTGCATGATGGGAAGGTTTCCTGCACACTTGGGAAGTTGTCAAACGAGCGAAGCTGTCGTCCACTGACCGCAGGCAGCATAAGGCAGCCCTTAAGCACATTCACCTGCTGTGGTCTGCAGCCCCTAAGCACACTCACCTGCTGTGGTCTGCAGCCCTCAAGCACACTCACCAGCTGTGGTCTGCAGCCCCTAAACACACTCACCAGCTGTGGTCTGCAGCCCCTAAACACACTCACCTGCTGTGGTCTGCAGCCCCTAAGCACACTCACCTGCTTTGGTCTGCAGCCCCTAAGCACACTCACCTGCTGTGGTCTGCAGCCCCTAAGCACACTCACCTGCTGTGGTCTGCAGCCCCTAAGCACACTCACTTGCTGTGGTCTGCAGCCCCTAAGCACACTCACCAGCTGTGGTCTGCAGCCCCTAAGCACACTCACCTGCTGTGGTCTGCAGCCCCTAAGCACACTCACCAGCTGTGGTCTGCAGCCCCTAAGCACACTCACCAGCTGTGGTCTGCAGCCCCTAAGCACACTCACCAGCTGTGGTCTGCAGCCCCTAAGCACACTCACCTGCTGTGGTCTGCAGCCCCTAAGCACACTCACCTGCTGTGGTCTGCAGTCTGTCTGACCGCTACTTTGTACCTTTGCTCATAGGAGGTATAAGAAATGTCACAAGAATGACACATGTTTACTGTGGCAGTAAGCGTTTGGTGGGAAATATTGTATATGTAGTCTGCAGGCGAATGTGGTGTGTGGTGACTGTATCCATGCATGTCTAACCTTTTATGTGCTGGAATTATCGTGTCCTTTTAGGGAAGAAATGGCCAAAGAAATGTCTGAACTCCTGGCCCGGTGGGTTTGAGACACTTGTTCTTGTCTACTGAGATCAATCAGCCAAATCCCCAAAATAATCAAACCAAAAGGTTGATCTACTCACGAGAATCGCCAGCCCACACATGAGCACTCACATAAATCTCCTAATTTACCCAATTTGATTTCCTGCAATTAAATGTGGCAAATCTCTGTACTGTGAAATGTTGCTGTTGAGTGATGTGTGTCTGCACCAGTTTGGGGCCTGAAGATCTGGACTGTGGGCGGGGCATCCTCTACATCTAGAGCACTTTGAAATTTTAAGACACTTTGAAATTGAACAAAAAATACAGAAATGGAAAACTCATTAGCATTCTTCGATTTTATCATTATTTATTTATTTGTTTGTTTGTTTTATTATTAATTAGTGGATCATTTTTTGTCTTCCCAAAGAGAAAATTCTACACTTTTATCGAATCTAATCCGTTAGTGCTAGAAACTCACCATTTTAGAGTTTGAGTGAAGTTTATATCGTTTCAATATCCCTTACTAACAAGTGGCCTTATTAATGTGGCACGACGTTAATATTAATGCTGTTATCTTTACGAATTAACATAAAACATTCATATGTTGTTTAGAATAGTGTCTAATTCTTTATATTAAATATAAACCGTGTAATTCATGTAATACTTTGTATATTTCAGTACATTTTCCAGCTTAAATATGTCATATACATGTGTTTGTATACGTCTGTGTGTGTATGTATATATTTATATATACACACACACATATATATATTCCATAATATCCCAGCAGAACTTCAGCTGTCTGCATTGTCAGTACACTGTTCCTCGCGTTGCATTACCCTAACAGCAGCAGCCCTCGCCGCCAGTGAGATCCTGTACTGTGTCATGCATAGCCTTTAATCTCCTGCCTGCTGGCTGCATCCTCATGGCTCATCGCACCAATCCGCTCCCACACACACACCGTGAGAGACACTCGGCCCAAATCTGGGCTGCGGGGGCGTAGGTCGCAGCCCAGAATAGTTGCCTGGCATTGACGGCGATCCCCTGATGGAGGGTTAAATCAGCCAATAGGATTGGCGTGGGGACACACCCATGCCCAGCGCCTCTCCTGCCCTACTTGGCATCCACACCTCAGTTGACGGGAACCCAGCATAGCAAATGACATCATTTCAGTTGGCACCCTGCAGATGCTTTTTACAGTATGATATTTTATTCCTTTTTATTAATTCAAACCTGCCATGTGTTTTGGTGTCCTGTCCGACGTGTCCCCTCCGCGACCTTACCCACCACAGGAACGGTCTTATTTTGGGGCACCCATTCCCGGCCTCCATCCGGGACCCCTTCCCTTCTACCTCCATCCTTTGGCTAACCCCATTCTTTCTGCATCGCCAGGGGTCCCCAGGTCCAGGCCACCAAGGCGGCCAGTGGGGCCAAGAAGTACGAGCTGAGCAAGTGGAAGTACGCTGAGCTCCGCGACGCCATCAACACGTCCTGCGGTTAGTACCAGGCTGCCTCGTGGCTCTTCAGGCCAGTGAGAGGTCACTCAGCCCCAGTCCTGGGAGGCTGTTAAACTGGGCCAGTTCAGACCGGAACCTTCTGTCGGATCCCTTGGAAAAGGCCCTAGTGAAGAACTCTGAGTAGGTCATGTCAGCTAATGCATTTTATGGATTGTCCTTCAAAATCATCTGGTCTTGAAACATCACAAGAAGAAGTAAAACTTGTAATATCAATAATACAGACTAATCTACTTATTTACATCTCCGTCTGTAAGCAGATGGTAATGTAAAGCAGGCGGCGTTCTGGGTGTGAGGCGTGTGAGGGTTTAGGATTCTCCTGGGCTGAGCTGCCTAATGACCCCCCGCTGGGTGTCTGGGAATACCAACCCCCCCCGTCACCCCACACGCTGGGTCCCTTGCCTTTTTTATCAGCCCACTTTGTGGTTCATTTGCAGCATTGTCTATTTAAGCTGAGCTGCTCCTGTTCCTTGGTCCAGGAACGTGGCCACATTAATCTGCCTCTGTTCCCTACCCAAGAGTTTTGATGAATTTTTTTTTGTATTTTTTGCCTGAGGCACCTTTTTGGACCTGCACCAATTGTGGTTCAACTGCAAGTTGGAAGTGTGGTTGAAAGTTTACGCATTCCGCAGGCACTGGTCCAAAGGGACATAGGAGTGGGGAAATCTCAGTCAGAGAGCCTGGTGAGCTGGCATCCGGCCCTTAACCCTAACTATTCTACTGGCCATGGGATTCAAGCCCACAACCTTGGATGCAGGCCTTGGGTGGTGACCCATAGCCTCCTGAGTGGCAAGCATCCCTCTTCTGGGCACAGGCATAGATGCCATAACCTCCTGAGTGGCCGGCAGCCTTCTTCCAGGCACAGATCCCATAACCTCCTGAGTGGCAGACAACCTTCTTCTTGGCACGGGCACCGACCCCATAACCTCCTGAGCGGCAGGCAGCCCTCATCTGGGCACGGGCACTGATCCCATAACCTTAAACTGCATTAATGTTGAGGAGACAAGCTCATTAAGATCCATATGAATCCCCATAGTGGGTGATCCTCTAGCTGCTTAGGGTCGCTGTGGATGCTGGTCCATGAGAGCCCCTTCTTTTCTCTGTCTCCCCGTTCAGACATCGAGCTGCTGGCAGCCTGTCGCGAGGAGTTCCACCGGCGCCTGAAGGTCTACCACGCCTGGAAGTCCAGGAACAAGAAGCGCAACACTGACTCTGAGCAGAGGGCGCCCAAATCGGTCACAGACTACGGTAAGGAGCCCTGCCCGTCTCCCTCAGGTCCTTTCCAGCAAACATTTAGGCTTCCCAGGCCGTTTCTTTGGATGGGACCTTGTCAGTTGTGCTGTCTGTTCCAAAACGTGACTTAAAGCCCCTGGAATTATTTGATCAGGCCTCAGGTCACCCTGTAGATGCTCCCCCAGCTCAAATATAATTAGCAGCTTTTGGCGAAAGAACGCTGCGCTTCCTGTGAGGCAGCGCGAAGAGGTCTCACCTGGAGAGGATTTCAGCGGCAGCAGCCAGGGTGGCTTGAGGGCTGAGTCTCCACTGTTGAGTGTGTCCAAGGGTGAAGCCCCCCCACCCCGAACCTGGCAGCGTCGCTTCCACACCCGCCGCTGTGCTCTGTGAATAGTTAAATAGCCCTTCTGCATGGTGCCTGAAGATGCACGCGTGCTGTGTTACTTGTGTAACTGAGCATGTTTGTTTTCAGATCTCACTCCTATTGTGACGCAGGCATGTAAGTGTCCATCGGCGACAGTGACCATACTAACCTGACTAACCACCGCAGATATAGAGACTTGAGGGTGAACTATGAGCATGACTGGAAAGGGTTAGTCTTGGTGATTCGGGAACCTACTACCAACCATGCTGGCTACATGAGTTTAAGAGCATTAACCGTGATGGCAGTTTCGCAGTGTCTATCTGAAATGGTCCGTTTTACATTTCGGAGAGAAACTCAGACAATGAAAATGGCCACAATGTTTTTCAGTGCAGCCAGTCCCCGGGTTAAGAATGTCTGGCTTTTGGACCAGCTCATAGTTACAAACGGACGCCATGACGCCTGTTACATTAAACATTCACGTTAAATTCAATGGCTCGTAATAACGAATCCATGTTCTACTTCATCACACTCATGAAAACATCACCGGTTTGTCAACTGAAGGGTATAGTACAGTTCCGTATGTAATTACTTTTATTATTATTATTTATTATTTATTATTATTTTCAGACCAAAAGTCAGACTCGTTCGTAACCTCTGGGGACTGTAACCTTAATATTGCCCATTTAAGTCTGTAATGGGTAGTAAGGCGAATAAAAATCTGTTGTTATTTAGAAATGAATCATTTCTCTCATTAGTTTTTTTGGTCAGTTGGACTCATGCAGGGATGGAGTGGAAATAGTTTGTTCACAAATATCTTGTCAGTTTTTCACCAGGGTTGTTGCACACAGCCACTCCTGTAAGGTAACTTGTCTGGCAAGTGAGCATTTTAAGCTTCACATGTTACCAAGTGCTCTTAGGACAGCCACAGGCTTGGAGCACTTGCAGGGATCCGCGGGGCGTGGGGCACCCAGCCTGAGACAGAGGGGTGGGACTCAGCGGGGGGGGGTGCAGTGACTTTACTTCTGCGCTACCTCCAGCGTAGCCTTCTGTGGCGTGTTGGGGATGAACCAGGGCTTCCAGTGCTTGGAGTTTCTGCTGCATTTTCGGGGCCATTTAAGTTTGCAGAAGGGAGCTTCTCTGTGCATTAGCTTATTCCTCCGATGGGGTGTCACTCAGCAGCATGTGTGTGTATGTGTACATTACGTGACACTGCAGACTTAGTGGCAGGTGCTGGAGCAGGACGGTTAGGCTGTGGCCGCACTGCCAGCTGCCTTCCCGGCCTCACTTCTCCGTTTCCTGGCCGACAGCGATGCAGAACGCCGCCCCGCCCATCCCTGCTCGCCAGCATGAGATCGCCATGAACCGGCAGCAGCGATATTTCCGCATCCCCTTCATCAGGCCCAGCGACCAGTACAAGGACCCGCAGGCCAAAAAGAAGGGCTGGTGGTGCGCCCACTTCGACGGACCCTGGATCGCCCGGCAGATGGAGCTCCACCCGGACAAGCACCCCATCCTCCTGGTGGCAGGTCTGCCCCCCCGCCCGCTCCTCTGTTAGGACGCGGTGCCATCGCCCGCCCACCTGAGGAAGCTGCTGTCCATCTGCCGCATCTGCGTGCCAGGCCTGCGGAGGCTGGACAGTGCTAACAGCGCTAAGATTGGAAGCTTTTAAAAAGGACCCTGGTTTATTAGCACTAATTACGCTGATCACAGATTGGGCAGCGCTGGAGACAGGCTGCTGGCAGCTTCCTCTGTGGGTGACCGTCGTAGCGATCGCTTACCTTGGCGAGGTGGGCCACTGTTATCATGTCAGCCAGATCATCTGCATGCAGATATCTGTGTGTGTGTGTGTGTGTGTGTGTGTGTGTGTGTCCCAAGCCCTGCGAGATCATTGGTAGCTTGTGTACACACTTTGAGCCCATGACTGTATGCGACCGGTACACCTTCTGCTGTCGCTAACCTCTCCACCACACACCTTGACACCATCTGGTCAGGGTCCACAGAGACACGGCTCCATCCAGGCCCTGTGTTTCTGACTACATGCCTCTTTCCTGCATACTGTCTTCCTTACATGCTGTCTCTCTTTCCTGTTGTCTCTTTTCCTCTTGTCTCTCTTTCCTGAATGCTGCCTCTCTTTCCTGTTCTCTCTTTTCCTATTGTCTCTCTTTCCTGAATGCTGCCTCTCTTTCCTGTTGTCTCTTTTCCTATTGTCTCTCTTTCCTGAATGCTGTCTCTCTTTCACTCTCTACTGGTTCCACTGGCACCATCACGGGCTTGGCTTATGCCTGCAGCAGTGAGTGACTAATATTGCCCACGGTTTCCTGTGTGCCACAATTCGCCACCATTGAAGCACAAATTTAGGGTCATCGGAATAAGCGAGTAGCAGAGTGAAAATTATGCAGGCAAATAGCACTCAGAACTTAGACACTTTATTGCCAGCATGGACAAACATTGCAGAATTGAACATGAAGCACAGGACAGCGTTATAAGACACATTCATAAGCGGTCAAGTGTTTTTAAAGAGTCATTCACAGTTCAATATACAGAGCCCTTCACAATTATTAGCACCCCTTGTAAAGATTTGTAAAAAGAGTTAGAAAAAACCCACATTTTGGTGAAGTAGCTTCATGTCACACTGAAGAAATGAGAAAATCCAACCTTTCTTTGAAAGAAATCTTTTTTCAGGGAGAAACAATTCCTTAATCGAAAAATGATTATTTTCAACAAAAACACATGTTTCACTCTGGCACCTCGGTATTTAATACTTTGTACAACCTCCCTTTGCCAGTATATCAGCACTGAATCTTCTCCTATAACATTTTATAAGGTTGGAGAATACAGAGCAGGGCATCTGAGACCTTCCTCTGTACAGAATCTCTCCAGATCACCCAGGGTCCTCGGTCCTCTCTTGTGGACTCTCCTCTTCAGCTCAGCCCACAGCCTTTCAGTGTGGTTCAGGTCTGGGACTGAGATGGCCATGGCAGAGGCTTGATTCTGCGGTCAGTTAACCATTTTTATGTTGATTTGGACATGTGCGTAGGATCATTGTCCTGCTGGAAGATCTGATGATGACCCAGTTTTACTTTCCAAATTTTTAATTTAAAATCTCCTGGTATTTCTTGAAGTCCATAATGCCATGTTACCTTAACAAGGAAAAATAATTTCCACAACAGTCCCACAACATCACAGAACCTCCACCATGTTTTACAGTTGGGATGAGGTTCTTTTCATTATAACCATCCTTCTGTTTACACCAAACCCACCTTGAATGATTATTGCCAAAAAGCTCCACTTTTGTTTCATCAGACCATAGAACACGGTCCTCTTCCAGGCAGGTTTCTAACAGGTCCAATTGATGTCCACTTTTCTATTATTGCCCCAACAGTGGAAATGGGCATTTTCAGGTGAACAGCTATTTTTTTTATACCAGTTCCCTGGCTTATGAAGGTCAGCACACTTCTCCCTCATTTGGTTCATATGCTCTCTTATCTTTCCCATGTTGATGGATGACTAAGGAAATTGGCCTCTGTGTCGCCTCATGTTTGTTCCCCAGTTAATCAGGATATCATGGATTACAGCTTGAAGGTTCCTACTCACTCAATCAACTCAAAGATGTACGATTTACATGGGAAACATGCTTCAGTTACATTGTGTTCACTATAATTTCCAGGGCTGCCAATAATCGTGGCAGATGTGTTTTTCTTAAATATATTTCTTGATGATGGATTTGTTCATCTTTGATTACATTTTTTTAAACAAAGGGTTGGATTTTTCACGTTTTTTTTCTAACCCTTTTTACAAAGCTTTATAAGGGGAGCCAAAAATTGTGGAAAGCGCTGTAAACCAAGCTAAAGCACAGAACAGACATTTCACATTTACAGAAGACTGAAGAGAATGACTTGAGAATACCATGCGCAAACATGACTGCAAATTATACAGGACACCAGGATGCTGAAATCAATAGCCCACACAGATGAGGTAATCCACCTGAAGTTAAGCTGGTTTGGGCCTGGCCAGCACTTTGATGGGAGACCAACTAGGAAAGTTGGGTTGCTGCTGGAAGAGGTGTTGGCATGGCTAACAGGTTAGCCCATCCTGTGGTCTGTGTGGATCCCAGTGCAGTGACAGGGACACTGTGGCCGATAGGTTAGCTCACCCTGTGGTCTGTGTGGATCCCAATGACCTTGGAAAAAAAAGTGCAATATAAATGTAACATTCATTCATTCAATGTGCAGATTCTACAGGTGTGAAACTGACTAATAACTAATCTCACTTAATCGGTCTCACCGGTTAGTGCAGCAGTGCAGCTTCTGATTATTTCGGTACTTTTCTGGGACATGGTGTTCACTCACACTTAGGTTTCTGTGCTTTTTCTCAGTTGCTCGTAGTGTCCATTCAGGAGCTAAATAAGTGCTCTGTCATGCTATCGTGTGCACGTCGCGTGTCCTCGCTCTCTGTGTCGCTGGTCACTTACCTGCTTCTCATTCATTCTGCTTCTCTTTTCAGGTTATTACTTTGATGTCAGAATTTTTAAAATACTGGTATCAAAGTTACTTTTGGGTTTAAAAATAATTTTTGTTTCTCCGGGAAAGAATGACAGACGCTGTAGCGATGTAGCTGAGGGCACCAGCATTCTGCTGTCCAGCTCTCGCATTACACCCGCAGCCCCCCCCCCCCCCCGCCAGCCAGTGACAGCCCTGGCAATCCACCTGTGTGCCCCCCCACAGGGAAGGACGACATGGAGATGTGCGAGCTGAGCCTGGAGGAGACGGGCCTGACCCGCAAGCGAGGCGCCGAGATCCTGGGCCGGCAGTTCGAGGAGATATGGGAGCGCTGTGGTGGCGTGCAGTACCTGCGGAAGGCCATCGAGAACCGGCTGGCCCGGCCTACATTCGCCACGGCCATGCTGCAGAGCCAGTTCAACTAGGCCGGAGTGGGCAGGCCTGCCAGTACATGATGGGAAGGCGGAGGCCACCGGCACGGGGCGCAGTGAGCAGCGCCCTCACATGAAAGTGAACTCTCTATTTTTTCATAATTAGCTATTGTTTTCATTCTTTTCACTTTTGATTATTTTTCATTGTCAGCTGCAGCAATTCTTTGCTGAGATGTCAGTCAGCTAGACTATGGGAAGTGTATATTTCTCCTATAAAATCCAGTCTTTGCTTTAATCCTACTTCTGTTTTAACTGTGAGGCCTTAAAGACGATTCTTGCACACGGTAATCGCTAAAATGCAACACTTGTCAATGCTGCTCCTTGTCGCAAGAGATTAAACTCACCTGGAATTTTTCCGATAGTATACGTTGATTATGAAAATATTCTAAATGGTTTACTTTTGTTAGTAATTTAAAAATTTGTTCTTAAAGTTTTTCTTTTCGTGCATAACGGGAATTTTAACAATGAGCTTTTTGTCACAGCGGCTTGTTATGATTAGGTTCATACTGAAGATCTGCAGTTTGTGCTTTTTTGTATAAGAGCAAACAGGTACATAGGAGCTTTAACCCTTTCATTGATCTGCGGAGTAGACATATGAAATAAGTTTGGCGTTTCCTGATGTTCACTTCACATCTCCTGCACTCTGTGTTCGTGCACACACACATCTACACACACACATGTACACATACACACACGCACATACATACACACACACACACACGCACATACATACACACACACACACACATGTACACACACACGCACATACATGCACACACACACACACATACATGCACACACGCACATGCACATACATGCACACACACACACACACGCATGTTTGTATTCATATCTTTGTGGGGACCATCCATTCATTTCTATAGGCATACCCCTAATCCCAGCAATGACGACAAACAAAATACAAGACTTTTGGCATTTTTAGTTTTTTGATTGCAGTCATTTACCCTTGTAGGGACTAAAATAAATGGTCCCCACAACATCATCATAACAGGTTGAGGGGACATTTGGTCCCCACAATGTAATAAAAACATAACAGAGGGAGAGAGACACGTAGACACACCTGGGGCTCGCTGTACACAGCGTCCCCACGCCCCTCTCAGGTCCGAGAGCGGCCGCGGTAGCTCTGGGAACAGGCTGCTTGCCCGCGTGCCTGTCAGCCTCTTCCCCTTTTCTTTGGGCTACTGTGCTCTGCAGAGATGGATTCTCATTGGCTTGCTCAGCCTCCTCGTCCCTCTGGAGCGAGCTCACTCTGTTCCCTTTCACATCCTGAAAAGTGAGCCTAATCGTAAGTGTGCGGAGGCAGACACAGGCACATCTGGGACGCGGTGGGGATGAGGGCAATCTCAGGTTGGACACCACACCCTCCGCCCATTAGGGTACATCACTCGTCTGTCTCTTTGTATTCCTTTTTTTTTTCTTTTTCAAACGTATATATGGTTAAATAATACAGGATTACATTGCAAGGTTAGGTATATTATGCTCTTGTTGTTATATTTCATTTTCAAATAATGGAATAGTAAAAGTAGACGTAAATGAGGCAATATATATATATAAGCATATATAGCAAATGTTATGGGGGAGGAGTTTCATACAGGGACCAAAAGTGAGGTGAAATCTATATATAGAAATATTCTTTTGGTATGTTTATGTAACTTTGAGGGCTATTTTTGGATTACACAATGAGATTGAGCTGAGCTATTAAAAACATTTTCCTCCTTGCCGAAGCCTATTTCACCTACAGTTAGTCAGCAATATTTTTGTAACAAACACACCAGGGAGAGCCGGACCGCTGGCAGGAGGCAGCAGCAGTCCCACGTGGGAAAGGCTCGGGGGCGCAGTTTCCGCCCGTCCCGCTTGCAGTGGGGACCTCGGCGCCTCTTCTCCTGCCTTGCGTAGGCCACACTGCAGGCTTCCCAGCCAGTGTGCGTTCAGGACGGCCCGGAACATGGCCCCGCTAATCCGTCAATCATTTGAGCAGCGGTGTGATTCCTGTGATGCGTATCGAATGGTGCCGACGCAGACCAGCCCTTCACATGCTCTCGTCGACGCTCCCGATTCACACTTTTCTAATGCCAATTTCTAACAAATGTCCTGTGATGCAAAAATAAATGCATTCCTTGTTTAACTCCAAATGATATTTTGTTATTTTATACTTAAATTGCGTGCATTTAATTGCAATGTTATATACCACAAAACAAAGTTATAGTAGGAAATTTTTGCTTTAATATACATTTGACGCAAAATGGAAAAAGTCGCACGTTCTACTGTCATGCAGTTACAAATGTTTATTTTTTGTTTTTTTGTTTTATTCACGCACAATATGACTAATTCCTGAATTATTTGAACATTAAACACTATTGCATCCTTATTCTAAAACCCTACAAAAATATATAAAAAGGATTAATAAATGATGGATCAGACCAAAGGAATGAGTCGTCTATAACAGGCGTTTAACTCAAGCTGCTACCTGTACTTACTGGTTCCAGTACTACTGGATAAGTATTAATTTTATATATTTTTTTTGTTCTGGGGCACAACCCTAAGGTTTTGCCTAATTTAAATGATTGTTACAGAATTATAATACAAAGCATATTATTCTTAAATCCATTTATCTTATTCAAACGGAAACTGCGCTACTGCAAAAAATAGGCCGGAAGTATTGTGATAATGCCAGGAGGACAGATTGTGGTGATGTGTTCTGTTCTTGACAAAATCCAAAAAAAAACCTCATTGTGAAACACGAGAGTAAATCTGGGAAAGGAAAAAAAAAAAAAATCATCCCTCGCATCATCACTGCACATGTGACATCAAAAAGGAAGACGCTTCCATCTGCCCCCCCGCTCTGTAAAGGGGGTTTGCGGATTGCTGGACTGCCCTGTATCTGCTCCATCTCCATTTCCTTCCTACTTCCTGTTCGGTTATTCCCTCCGTCCCAGCGAAGTCGCATTTTGAGCCATTAAACGTTACAGTTTGAAAAGCGGGAGTCGCTTCAGGGGGGCGCTGGGAGTCGCTTCAGGGGGCGCTGGGAGTCGCTTCAGGGGGGCGCTGGGAGTCGCTTCAGGGGGACGCTGGGAGTCGCTTCAGGGGGACGCTGGGAGTCGCTTCAGGGGGGCGCTGGGAGTCGCTTCAGGGGGGGGGCTGGGAGTCGCTTCAGGGGGGCGCTGGGAGTCGCTTCAGGGGGGCGCTGGGAGTCGCTTCAGGGGGACGCTGGGAGTCGCTTCAGGGGGACGCTGGGAGTCGCTTCAGGGGGGCGCTGGGAGTCGCTTCAGGGGGGCGCTGGGAGTCGCTTCAGGGGGACGCTGCCTTCGCACCACTATCTAAGGGGGGGGGGGCCTGTGCCCGGTCATCCTCAGATATTCGCGTTATGTGTCGCTGTCCTTCGTCGACCCCCAGCGCTCCAGTCCATACCTGCCATGTCTGAGCGGGAAGCAGGAAGCACGCGGTCTTGCCATTATTATATTTATTCCTGTGTGTAACATTTCTCACTGAAAAACGCAAAACATCTTAAATTACCTTCATTTTGCTGATAGCAATTATTTGCAATTTTTTCCACAGTAGCTATTCTGATGCAATTATGATTTGTAATTTACAATATTTCCGTCTTTTAATTAAATTATGTTGTATTTGTTTGCAAATGTTATTATGGGGGGGGGGGGGAACATTGGCATCATTAAGATTACTGAAGTTATTTCCAGATATATATTTTACACATTAGTTTACGAATATATTCAACACATAACATAAATACTGTTGATTACATTAGAATATTTATCCAATATTCAATTAACTTTATTACACCAGCCAGTAAAATTTTAATCTATGGAGAATTCAGTACAAAGAGTTTAGAAAATATATGGCTACAATACCATACAATGTTTAAGATTAATGTTTGTAATAACGTTATCCAAGGTTAGAAACATAGGCAGACATGGATCCTAGCTATATAGGCTAATCCTTAAAATTAATATAAGCACCAGTACAATGAAAAGCTGAACAATAGCTCTATGCATTGATTCAGATCAAAATTCCGAGCAACACAGACTCCTAGCAGGGAAGGTGCTTACAGATGGTCGAAATAATCGTTTGGTATTTTTATACCGTTGTAGATCAGTGTGATGAAACAAGCCTGACCAACATCCACTTGGAAAAACATTGGGAATCAGTGAAGTTACTGAAGGTGTTCTGAATCTAGATACTGCCGTAGAGTCTGTTCATCGTATAAACAATGATTTAAAAATGGGGGAAGAGTTTTAAAATGACAGCAATTCTCCTGCTAGCTAATATTAGCCAGCTGGCATTAGATAGCTTACTGAGGCATTAGGCTTTAACGTAATTGTACTTGGATATATCAATAATGCAAATATATTTGCTGGGTATAAAAGCTTTGAAAATCTACGTTTTAATTATTCCGGGCCTTTATACACACGCATATTAAACATTAAAATATTGGCCCTACTCAGAATGAACGGATTTTTGTTTTTGATGTGTGCTTTGATCTAATATTTTACTTGGCTTGTGTTTAAATGTAATTCTGCGTGCCACAGACTACCTGCCAAACTAAATTTCTCAGTGGTGATTGTTCCAGACCCCATTTTTTGTCCCTTCTACAATTAAACATCCTGTTACTGAAATGCTGTTTCCTACGCGTGTATCGTGTCAGATGTCCGCAATATGGAGGCATGAACGTCTAGCCAGATAAACACTGAATAATATTAAGAACACGAACAATGGCAAAGCTGGCGTCTACCTCGTTCTCGTGTACGGCAATGATAAATCGGGATTTCAGAGATTAACTTGTCAGCTCCGGCAATATGTGCCTGTAAAAATGGAAAAACAGACAATTAGTGGAAAAGGGACAATGCTTAAAGGAAAAAAATAGCCATTTTGTGTTTAAAAATAAATAAATAATGAAAGTGTAAATTATTGCAAGCGGAACAAATCACACTAGATTAAGCAGAGAAGGTTTTCTGGAAGGAGAACGTGTTAATCGGCTTCTCTGGGTGAAATCTAAATAGTTGTTTAAAGAATGACTTGTTAAAATAACAGGCCCACATTAGGTGCAGAGGTAACAGTACTTGACAGAGACACAAATACTCAGTAATAACTCAGTTACTACTGAAGTACAAATTATAAATATGTATATAGCTGCTATGTGAGATAAAAGATGCGTCGCGGTTCATTAATGACGAACAAACATGAGATCGGTATTTAACTCATGTTAATCACGACTTGTTCCTTCAGTAGTTCACAGAATTAGCAGATATAGTAACAAATACAGTAACTGCCTGATAAAACATGCATCGCATTTTATTAATTATGAATTGACACGAGGTCAATATGTAACTAAGACTTAGTTTGTCGTCAATTAATACAAAAGTTACAGTATAATACTATATTATTTGTGCCCCATCAAGTAAAGTGTTACCGGTGAAGGTGAAGCATCATCTTCTGAATCCAAAGTATGTTAGCACACTTCTTCAGACACTTCAGTCAGATTTTGTACAGTCTAATACCATGTGTTTCGATCCCACTGATTTCTATATTTACCTTTGAGACAGAACTGCCTCTCTTGTCCAATGCATATCACGCAGTTTCATGCTGTGCCGTTTAGAAGTATTGCGAGCTACCTCTGGATAGCTTTTGGCTACAACTGATGGTTCTGTCTGTATAAGAATAATTTTTTGAAGTAATTTTAACATGAAGCGATGAGACAGTTGAAGTTTTGGCCCATAATCAGGAATGCCGAAGAGAATTCAAATTGGAAGGGATGGGATTCCTGTTTGGATTCGGAATTTTATCATTCAGACGTCATTTTCATTATCAAGGTTGTGTAACAGTAATAAAATATATAAAATATATTGTATATTATTATATTATATTATATTATATTATATTATATTATATTATATATATATAAAATATATAATATAAAATATATTATAAAAAGAAACCTTGACTGATAGTGTCCTAAAGGGAATACTACAGCAGAGATTGACGCAGAGTTATTCTGATGATAAGTTTGTTTTACAGAGAAAACATTTCTGTACTGTTGACAGAAGAGGCAAATGGCTTGTTAGAGCAGCAGGACAAACCAACATAAAACATAAAAACAACCAAAGAGCAGGTAATGGGTGACTGTCAGCTGCACGCCAGGAGATGTTAGCTGTTATGTTTTGCAGTTTCCGTGGATGTTGGCGCTGTGCTTTATTTTTACCTCGGTAATGAAATGTTTATTTTATCGACTGAGTCTGATGCGTCTTCCTCTCTGGGCTCCCAGGAATTATCAGTAACCCCCAAGCGAGACAAAGAGCTCGCCAGTTGAGTCAGGGCACTATCGTCACTTTCAAAAACCGGGTTTACTCTCATTCTGCTCTTCAGTGTAAAACTACTGTCAGTTTGTCTATAAAACAGCAAAGACTGTATCCTGAAATGAGTAGACAAAAATCTGTTCAGAGATTGTATGTATAAATGCATGTTACCCATACATCCATTTTCTATACCTGTTTGTCCAATGTAGGTTTTTGGGGGTCGGGAGTCTATCCCAGGAGCTACAGCACAAGGCAGGGAATAATCCAGGGTGGGGCGCCAACCCATGGCAAGGCAGGGAATAACCCAGGGTGGGGCGCCAACCCATGGCAGGGCAGGGAATAACCCAAGGTGGGGCACCAACCCATGGCAGGGCAGGGAATAACCCAGGGTGGGGCGCTAACCCATGGCAGGGCAGGGAATAACCCTGGGTGAACTCCAATTCACCTTAGAATGTTTTTGGATAGCATGGTTTTGCACTGTTGGGGAGGGGGACTAGAGAAAACCCCACAATGGCCTGGGAAGAAGATGAAAACCTCACACAGGTAGAGCTGGAGCAGAGACTCGAACCCCCTGTGCATGTTTCCTTTAAAATGAACACTTTGCCAAAATAGCTCCTGCTTACACCGAACTTGCTGTCGTTCTGGTGAGTGTACATTTTCTGTGTATGAACATCGTGAAACTGATCACCGCAAAAACAGTGGTGAGAAATCCCAGCAGGCAGGCTGTGAGGAGGAAGGGTTCTACAGGCAGGGGAATCATGCAGCGCCCTCCTTGGACGTCCCAGTATTTACCTACAGGACATCTAAAAAGGTTGAGAGAGACAGGTGAGAGCAGCAGGCGAGAAGAGCCGGTTCAGGCAGAGTAGGAGCAGGTCTTCCTGTCACTCAGGGTGGCATCGCAAAGACACCAGTTCTCAGGCAAGTTATCAGAGACGGACAAGTCAGGACAGAGAGGACGTCCAGTGGCTGAATCTCCATAGCTTCGGAGAGTCATCTACTGGTCTCATTAATAAATCAAAATAATAATAATAATAGCAGTAGTTGTAACTGTAGTGTAACAGTAGACTGCATTCGATGTGAAACTGTAAGGATCAAAGTAAATATTTATAGATAGAGATATCTCTGCTGTAGAAAGGGAGTTGATCCTACCTGCAAATGGCACCGTGCCCTGGAATAATCTCACACTGCCCCCCATTGAGGCAGTAGGCCTGCTGGAGGTTACAGACACTCTGGCAAGGCAGGCCGTCCAGGGAAATGTAGCCAGGGTCACATAAACACTCAGCCTCTTTGCTCCGTCTGTTTACGACACACTGAGAGAATTCGTTGCAGGCCAAGAACTTGCAAGGGTCTGCTTGATCAGCTGAAACGGAGCGAGGAGGAAGCTGCATTAGTATGAATGAGATTCACGCCGGCCTTCTGCCCATTATCCCTGTCCTCTGGCAAACTGCCCACCTATTACCACACATTGAAGGCCCTGAAGGACCTTTCGCTGATTTTTTAATGAGGTGAAGACCGTGATAAAAGTCTTAACCATATATAGTTATTTATAAACGGCTAACTGTATGGGAACGACGAGCACGAACTGACAAAAAGTTTCCCCAACATCAATGAGTATTTTTTATTTTTTCCTGACAGGTGAAACGAGTCTTTTATATTAACGCACAGCTATTGGGGCTAATCTTGTATAACGATAAACATTAATCCTCTCCGACCTATCAGCTCATTCCATCTAACGACACTTACCAGGCTCCACGTCCAGGGAGCGCGTGTCGATATCAATATCCAGACGCTTGGAGGCCGTGCTGCAGAACTCCTCCAGCACGCAGTGCACGGCCTGAGTGATGTTGTACGGCACAGACTTCGCAAACTTCATCTTGCTATTAACTACAACGCTGCCGTTTCTGAAGTTCAGGATCTCCAGCTGCTTGAATCCTGTCAGGTTGGACTGCAGGTATGGAAGTAACTGGAAAATAATAAATGATCTTTAGGGAAAGAATGTCGTAATAGGGACCGAAGCGCAGTGCTGCCCTGCATAGTGTGTGACACCTGCCAAATACCATCACACCACATAGCAGGATTCTGTGCTTGACGGGGTTCCCCTGGGTCCTGAAGGGCCCGTTTGTAATGCATTTTATAACCTGCGTCTACTGAGTTAGGAGTAACAAACTATATAATTGCACTAATTGTCAAGTATCCAGTTTTATGTGTACGAAATTTCACAAAATGGCCTCTAGGATGTATCTCATTATGATACAGAGTTTCAAAACGTCCGCGTCTCACTACCGGCACTCGTATAACGGGGCAGGTCAGTTGCTGTCTGTTTGTTTTGCTCCATTTGTCAAATGGTTCTTCTGTAGTTTATCTGCTCAGCCATCCAGATAATGGCAATTAATTACGCAGTTGTCGATTGATTGAATTTCCAATTATCCCATTTGATTCCTGTTTCCAGTGTAACCGTTTACACTGGATTAGAAGATGGTGAAAATAGGCTGCATTTTTTGCTATATATTTGAGAGTCTTAGTTATTTTTTGCAGGCTCTGGCTGTACCATACATACTACTATGCCTAGCGATTCTAACAGATTTTGATATGATTTGTATGATCTAGCTACATAGTAATATGCACATTATTCGACTCTCTTAGTTACAGATGACATTCTCTAAAATAAAGGAGAATCAATGGAGGCAAACCAGGCTTCTCAAATCTATTGTCTCCAGGAGTAAAATGATAGGCAGATGCTTCGGTTCATTTCAGGATTTTCTCGTGAGAAACCTGGATCTGCTGAATCTGCAGGTTCTTCAAGATCCCCACGCATCACCCCTCAGCATTACAACACATCTCACATCTCTTCTCCTGACCCCTGCTGATAATATATTTCGGTCCAAAATGATTCTTTTTGTGAAACACTGGTATCTCATTTCTGAGTTCCTGTTCGGATTGTTTTTCAAAAAGCAATCAGAGTTTCCCATTCCTACATGTGTCGCTTCTAGATATAAAGATTTTTTGTTTGCGTTCACTAGACAGTTGCTTATTTTCCTAACAGACTTTAATACATTCGTGCAGCAGTTGTTCACTCTGATTATTCAGTTGTTAGTGATTAGAATTAAGTTACAGAGATACACCAGTATCATTTACTAGCAGCACAATAAAACAAATATGCTTGAGAAAATCAAAATGTTGAACAATGTTTACCCACCAGCTCGAGGAATCTGTTCTCCAAGGCTTTGTACTCTTGGGAGCTCTTGTTGAACAAGTCATCAGAAAAGTCCATGTTCGTGACTCGCAGACTGAAAAACACCACTAACTCCTTGCCCTTGCTGGCTGTAGTCATGGAAGGAGTGGTGAGGTACCTCAGTGGTGGAGCCACAGTGGTCTCCAGATGGTCTCCACTGCCATAGTCCTGCAAGTCCATGGTTTCTGTGCTCACCACGTCTGTCTGGTTGTACCGGGTTGGAATAGCTGCCAGAGTCGCGTCTATGAGTACGTCATCCGCCCTAATGTCTGAATCAGTCTGGGTACCTACAGTCACTTCTTCGGTATCATACAAGTCGGCGGTTGTGAATCCCTGTGAATCAGGTGTGATGAATTCGGTGGGTGGTTTCGTGGTCAGGAGCTGCTCTGTGAGTAAGACATCAGCCGTGGAATCGGCATCCACGAGCTCCAGGCTCTCCCCACTGACGCTGTCTTCTGATTATGTGGAATAAACAACGGGGAGACGGGAGCACATAACACTGCAGGAAATGCACTTTTAAGGAATCATGCATTGTATTTTGTGACACTATTTATTTGCTAATGGAAGAATGGCAGCAGCGAATCTTAATATTTAGAGATTTTTTCTGGCCCGAATGTAGCCATAACAAAGCCTTTTGTAGGGCAGAGTTATATTATATATGGACCTGCTATTTTGAATGCCTATTATTGTATTATACTATATAAATTGGTTAAATAAAAGTGTTCAATACCTTATTGTGTTGGATAAGGGCTGCTCCTGGGAAATAACAATTTAATTTAAAAATTGCAGTTTTGTTGATTACCCCGGTAATAGCAGACATTTGAGATGATATCCTTCACTGGAATTATTAGTTTTGATAATCCTGGATTACATTAACTTATCCAAAGTTCAGAGAGCAGGGGCAGCCAGTCCCAGCGATTGGGGTTAAGGGCCTTGCTGAAGGAGGTGACCCAGCAACCATCTGATTTCACCGATGTTCCAACCCACTGAGTCACACAGCGGCTACTTGGCTTATTCAATACTGTGTTCTAATCAAATCGTAGTCACTGTTCAAATATGTGCGTTGATGCTGATTCACTATTCAGATTTTCGTACCTGCCGTGCTGGTATCAGGTCGCGAGGTCACCTTCGGAAAGCCTTCTTCCACGCCTGCCGGCCCACCCTGAGTGACGATTCCGTCTCCAGAGGTCAAGTCATCTTCTGAGCCTCGCTTACTGACATCCTCTTCTGCTCCAGTGACGGTTCTGTCAGTCATTTCATCTACATGAAGGACCAGAGTCTCAGCAGGGTCAGGCAGATATCCTGCACCCGTAGTGACTTCCTCAGCCTGTGAGTCTTCAGTTTTCGGAGGTTCAATGGTGTCATCAGGCTGAAGCTCATCAGTACTTGAATCGTCCTCAGTCTGCCAGTCATTAATATTAGACTGGAGGTCAACAGTAGTATTCTGAACATCAAGACCAAACTCATGACCGCTGCTGGGGATTATATTTTTACTGATGTCATCAGTCGGAGCGAATGGGTGTTTTTCTGGAACAGAGGTAGAAACTGGATTATCGGGGAGTCTGGAAAATATCCTGTTCCAAGGGTACAGATGGAGTGAAGTCTTTTAGTGAGCTCACCATTGTCCTCATGAATGGATTCTGTCACGTCTGTAATTATTGGTTTGATTTCTTCAGGCTTGTTCATCGACGGCATTGTTGCGACAAGATCACTGCTTGTCGGCTCAGATTCATTCACAGTCCTATCGGTGATCAGCTCCGGGACACTGCCGGTCGCAGTGGGCGGAGTGGCGGCTTGCTGCATGCCTGCCGTCTCCTCAGGGGTGAGAGGAACTTCCAGGAGCGTCTCCTCCATCGCGGTCACAGGCTCCTCAGTCGACTCTGTCAGGTCACCAGTGCCACCTGAGTCCTGTGGCTTACATTTACAATGTATATGTAAAATAATGTATATGTAAAATATATATGTAGCCAAACTTACTCATTTCTGTAAAGCAACAATGCAAAGAATCTCAGCAGTGAGTAGGAAAAGCAGGCAGTAACTCACCACGTCACTGATTACTTCTGAACCTTCCAGCATTGGTGTGGGGGTTGGTTGGGTTACTTTGTATAACAAGAAGAAGGAAACACTGTAAATGTTGGTAGAATATCTATATCTGCTGTAGCAGTATGATTGTTTAGCAAAGTATGGAACAGCAAACACTTGGTATAACATTTAAACTGTAGATAGTGATGAAGTAGAGTTTTTGACAGTTTCTATGCAGCTGCCGTTTGAATCGTAAGTCAGGATGAATCTTTGAATCTTCTGCCAAACCTGGATCAAAGTTGAGGGAACTGAGATCCACCGGCAGGGCGATTCCTTTGGTCAGGACCTTCTCTATCATCGTCTTCAGGCTCTTTGTAACAGAAGAGGCCGTTTTCCCATCCCCATCTGACGCCTCTTTGTCAGCAACGTCGATGGATTCCGCGTCCATCTCAAACACAACACTGTAGTGCACGGATATGCCACTGCGTGTGAAGAGCAGAATCGTGGGATGAGAAGACGCCATACGCTGCACTCTGTATGATCGCTGTGGATTGTCAGGATCATCTTTTTGCTTTCGGTATCTTACATTCTCTTACAAGTTTTCCACAATATAACTACTAAACTTGACAAGCATGAGCTGCTCACTGATATTATTTAACAGAGGGTCATACACTAATCCTTTATTGTCATCAAGTCTTGAATCCAAAAGGTACTGATTGGAGAGGCAGATAAAACTTTTGAACAACATAACAGTGCCATCGGGCAGCATTTTGAACAGGAGGACAGTGGAGGTACCCCACCCCCACCCCCCCCGGCGACCCAGAAGGAAAAGCAGTTTGGGACAGTGGAGGAACATCACCAGTCAAAAGGTCTTGCACAACCACAGGTTTCTACCACTTTTCCATTTATTTCATAAACTGCAGATTTTTATTCTTGTTAAGCTTTGGAAAGTTGAGTGAATAAATATAAATGAAAATGTAAGTCGAATTAAGCAAGTGTCCTTTATAAGATGGAAAGAGTGTGTAGCAGTGCGTGTCTGACACCCTATTAACTGGGTGTGTGGTGATGGCAGAGTCACATCCTAGGCTGTCCTTTAGCTTTAAATGCGCTAGTTATCTGTTTCATCCCCTGAAACACAGCAGTGTTTAATGTCCCTTGCAGAAAGAATGCATCGCATTTTCTCTGCTGTTATAACTGCTAGAGGAGGTTACTTTGATGAATGAAGGATATGACATTTTCTTGCTAATAAAGGTACTCAGATAGTGAACATGCTGTAAATTAATTTGTTAGTAAAGAATATTGAGTGTATTTGTAGTAAACGTTAAGTGAGTAACATGCATAGGTAGAAAATCTTCTCAAAATATGTGCAAAAACTTTTGACTGGTGGCGTATGCAAGACCGTATAACAGGGGTGTTAAACTCCAGTCCTGGGGGGCCGGAGCCCTGTATAGCTTAGCTCCTTCCCTGTTCCACCATAAATGATTCAGCTCAAGAGCTGTGCGGTAATTAGCAGAAGGAGTTGAATCAAGTGTGTAAAACGAGGGGAAACCCAAAAATGTGCAGGGCTCTGGCCCCCCAGGACTGGAGTTTGACACCCCTGCTCTATAGGAAGGTAAGAGAGTCAGGTGACCATGGCGATTCATACTGGTCTGTCCCTCTTGCTCAAAGTGATTGTGAGTTTTGGTGTGTTCCGGGAGCTGCAGGAAGTGTGCAGTGCATGTTGTTTTTCAATGACATGTTTGTGTGTTCCGGGAGCTGCAGGAAGTGTGCAGTGCATGTTGTTTTTCAATGACATGTTTGTGTGTTCCGGGAGCTGCAGGAAGTGTGCAGTGCATGTTGTTTTTCAATGACATGTTTGTGTGTTCCGGGAGCTGCAGGAAGTGTGCAGTGCATGTTGTTTTTCAATGACATGTTTGTGTGTTCCGGGAGCTGCAGGAAGTGTGCAGTGCATGTTGTTTTTCAATGACATGTTTGTGTGTTCCGGGAGCTGCAGGAAGTGTGCAGTGCATGTTGTTTTTCAATGACATGTTTGTGTGTTCTGGGAGTTGCAGGAAGTGGGCAGTGCATGTTGTTTTTCAGTGACATGTTTGTGTGTTCCGGGAGCTGCAGGAAGTGTGCAGTACATGTTGTTTTTCAATGACATGTTTGTGTGTTCCGGGAGCTGCAGGAAGTGTGCAGTGCATGTTGTTTTTCAATGACATGTTTGTGTGTTCTGGGAGTTGCAGGAAGTGGGCAGTGCATGTTGTTTTTCAGTGACATTTTTGTGTGTTCCGGGAGCTGCAGGAAGTGTGCAGTGCATGTTGTTTTTCAATGACATGTTTGTGGCTTCGCAAAAAGGTGTTTTTTTTGTTTTGTAATTGGCCCACTGCCAAGCACTGAGTAAAAAGAGTCTCTCACATCCAGCTGTGGTTGTCTTCATTGTGCTTCTGATCAAGGCCTAACAATTTGGCTAATTGTGATGGCCATTGTGATCAAAACACAATTTTCCTCAAGGACATGGTATTAAAAAGAGTCGACTATGTAGTTTATTTTTCACCATGGACGCAGGTGATTCTTGGTCCAGACGCGTTTGTCCGTGTGCGGACAGGTTCGCCATCCCTGCTCCTGATGCTTTTCCAATTGATATTTCACTTTGCACTGAGCCCCAATTGATGCTGCCGTTGAGCCAATTCGCTAAAGGTAATTAAAGCGGGTGCTGGCCTGCCATTGCTGAGGTCAGTGTGGATTGTGGCCCAGCTCCCTGCTCTAGCTACATATTCAACAGAGAGCCACCAGGAACCAGCACAGAGGTCTCTCATCACTATTCAATTATTCAATTACCCATCAGTCTCCAGTGCCTCGCTGCGATTGGCAGAAACAGGGAAAGAGAAAAATAATTAGTCATTATTTCTGTCTGCCATTTTCTGAAGTTATAAAGATATTGCACATTATATATATATATATATATATATATATATATATATATATATATATTACACGCACATGCATCACTTATTAAAGTATGTATCATTTTAATTGTATTATATTTAATATTTATATGAATTATTAAAGCACATTGTGTAACAGTGTAATCTGTACAGTTGAAGATTTAATCAATTCAAAGTACAGTTTCCATTCCAGTGCAGCACCAGTCCGCACTTCACCGAAGACTGCAGTTCTAATATTTTTCTCTGTATTTTGAAGAACGTGACGTCCAAAGGAGCTGCTCAGAACCAATTAATGGATGTTTGTAAATGCCAGTCTGGCCAGACGGGTGCATTGCGGCTGTGCAGGACAGAGGCGAAGTGGAACTCAAATTCCTGCCTGCAGACCCCCACGTTCTACATTGTCAGGAAACAACACATTGCCAAAAAGATGGACATTTTAACCTGACCAGCTTTCGGCCGTTCGGAATTCTTTATGTCGCCATAAAAGAATATTCAAAGAAAAAACTGTAGGGATGCAACCTTATTCCCAGCACGCTGATGTCTTTGAATCCGGGTAGCTTGTCAAAACTTTGCTGCATCTGAGAAGACAAGCAATCAAATACTGAGATCATACGTAACCCACAATCAGTGCAATGTCGGAGTAGATAACATCTCAAGTTTAGTAGTAAAAGTACTTAGTAGAATCATCAGTCTGTGACCACTACTGATATTTCACTCATCTCTGTAAAACTGCATTTGTAAGATTTTATCCTAGATTACAAAAATCTTGAAATTAAAGTTTGCTACCCTCCCCAGAATTGCATCCTGCCTGCCAGCAGTATAAATAAGTGATCTGACAATGAATAAATGTGATTATGATTAAGGAACAAAATGACATGGACAGATGCGATCATCAGATCAGAGAGCAATGAGTTCTTGAAGGGTATTTAGTTTACTCTTTGACATTAATCATCTTTAATGGAATATCAAGATAGCCAATTAAACCACACCAATTGTCCCATAATCGTTGAAGATTGCTTTTTTGTACATGCAGGCCTCTGTCCAAAAACCTCAACAGTCACAAATATCATCACACTAATACATATGAAGAAGGCAGAAAGTGTGAAATATCATCCTTTCTTATTTTTGCTTTTGTTGTGTTTCATAGTCTGAACATCTATTGTCACCATGCTGTACTGAAGACCACACTAAGCATGGGCTGTGCTCTGCTTCCAAGTAGGGCTGCAGCGATTCATCGAGTAACTCGACTAACTCGATTACAAAAAATCCTCGATGCAAATTCTTTGCTTCCATGCTTCGTGTAATCCGCACGACTACGTACTGCTTAGTGATCACCGTGTTTCACCCGGAGGATTATTACTGTCGCACAGTGTGCTTACGCTGCATTACGTGTAGCAGGTTTGATTTGATGGCGCGATGGAGGAAGACAGGGAAAATAGTGAGGAAAGTCAGAGAAGAAGAAAAATGTCTAGAGTTTGGGACCATTTCAAACAAAAGAAAGGCGAAAATACTGTATAGTGTGTCCATTGTAAAACCGAATTAGCTTTCCACAATAGCACAACGTCAATGATTCAACATCTCCACAGAAAGCACCCAGTCTATGCATCCAGTCCACAGAGCGGAACCGGTACAAGGTAAGCGCGAGCGTTTCACTCACATTCGCGGCTGAAATAGACCTGCGATAGAAACAAACTTATGGGCATATGTGTGAATAAAAAAAGTATAACGAGATTCAGTCCAAGCAGCCCCTATTTTTCCTCAAAAAACACTGATAACACAACAGCAGTGAAAATGATGCTGTCGTAGTTTAACATGGAGCTGGAGCCCGTCTATACACTAAGAGCAAAGAGACGGTTCCGTTACAGAGATGGTGAACTCAGGTGCAGTGAAGGAAAACAGCAGCAGTGCTTGTAAATCGCTACTAAACCTTTACTGGTAAAGAGCTGGCGAGAGTCCGTAATCAAACCAGCTGTTCAACAAGCTGAAAGGTAAAGAAAAGCGATGTTTTCAGCTGCTCCCATCCACCGCCGTTTGTCTCACACAGCAGCAAGGTTACAGTAAAGCTATACAAGGTAAAACAGAAGCTGCTTGTATGCAGATAAACTGTTAGCTTAGTTTGACATATTTAAATTTATATTAATTATATTAATAATTATTATAATAATAATATAATATAAATAGCAAAGTGCTTTCTGTGTGTTCCAGCAACATGTACATCATTTTAAGAAACCCGTCTATTTTTGCTTTTTTGAATAGTTACTATTGCTCTTAATTCTCAAAAGTATTTCTTATCCGATTACTCGATTAATCAATGGAATAATCGATAGAATACCTCCATCCATCCATCCATTTTCCAAACCGCTTATCCTACTGGGTCGCGGGGGGTCCGGAGCCTATCCCGGAAGCAACGGGCATGAGGCAGGGAACAACCCAGGATGGGGGGCCAGCCCATCACAGGGCACACTCACACACCATTCACTCATACATGCACACCTACGGGCAATTTAGCAACGCCAATTAGCCTCAGCGTGTTTTTGGACTGTGGGGGGAAACCGGAGTACCCGGAGGAAACCCCACGACGACATGGGGAGAACATGCAAACTCCACACACGTGTGACCCAGGCGGAGACTCGAACCCGGGTCCCAGAGGCGTGAGGCAACAGTGCTAACCACTGCACCACCATGCCGCCCCGATAGAATACCTGATCACTAAAATAATCGATAGCTGCAGCCCTACTTCCAAGGCTGCGTTCGAATACCGGGTATATCACAGCGGTGCGACAAGGCTGTCCCACCTCGAAGGCACCTTCAAATGCGGTCTAGAAATGCGTGCTTCTCTTGCAGAGTCGCGAAAGATCCACCCAATTGATCCTTTGCGCCCATCTTATCGCCTAGCTGGGACACACCCACTTTACCCCTGCGCAACGAAACTTCAGATATGTTGGGCTGCAACGGAGGTGGGACAGCCTTGTCGCACCGCTGTGATATACCCAGTCTTCGAATGTAAATTCCCTCTTCCCCTAAATTCCGACACAGCCCATGATTCAAGCAGCCTACTAAGGTTACATGGACCGTGTCCTACAAAGGATGCAGCCCATGAGCTGGGACAAAGCTTCGTCAGGAGCGGTGAGATCAAAGGTCTAGATCATGCCTGGATTTATTTGCTGAGCCACAGTAAGGTCATTCACTCCAGATGGTCTTAACATCCTAATGGATATGCAGCTTCTTCAGCTGTCTTACAGTGGCTGTTAGAGAGGGGAAGGAGCCCAAAGAGAGAGCAACCTGTACCTGATCTCGCAGGTTCTGGGTGAGGTCATGGTACTGGGGGCTGTCTGGGTCGTTCAGAAGGTGGCCATATTCCGGGTTCACAATCGTAATGGTGAACTCTACCGCTTGCTCCACTAGCTGCTCCGGCACAATGTTGGGAAGTTCAGTCTCCTGATGAAATATCATTAAGTCATTAAGCCTTCAGAAGCTACCCCACCCTAGACAGCTGCCGTCAGCCTGCATAAAAATATCAGGCCATATAGGAATTCTGGCAGCTCAGGGGAGGCATCCTCACCTCCACTGTAGTCTTGGTGACATCTGCGACATCATTAGGAGATCCCGGTCTGCTTGCTGTTGGACCATAGGGTGGTGTCTCTGTTGGAATTTCTTTTGGACCTGCACACGATGTGTTTTCTTTTAAACATAATCTTCCTTCTGCACATTGTGTTTTTAATGGCACATGGTTTTGTGACAGGCTGTGTACCTGTTATTTCAGCTGCGGTCTCAGTCGATGGCCCCGTCTTTATTGCAGAATCACCACTGAAGTTAGAAACAGTTGTTAGACACACATACATGCTCCATATATTCATAGGACCCTAAAGTAACCAAGATGCCATCCAGTAATAAAACTGGGCCAAGATAATGTCTAATGCTTAAGCAAGACTGGTCTAGAATGCAGGAAATGGAAAAAAAAAGGTTTTGTTCATCCCAGGGCACCAATTGTCTCACTGTGAATGTGGCAGCGATGTGGGAAGCAGGCTAATGTCACAGGAGAAAATGGCAGGAATCTGTCACATATAGCCAGAGCATCAGAGCTATGGCAGAGACAGCACAGTGTTTGCAGACAAAGGCAATTTCATGTGAGCCGTAGGTACACATTTCATAGAACCAAAATGAGTTTATTAATCTTTGATGCCTTATATTTATTTAAAAAAAATAAACTAGCACGAGAAGTTTCTAATTGTGAACAGTGAATTTCAGGCAGGCCGGATCTGTCCGTCTGGCTTTTTACTAGTGACCGATGGGAGAACCTATGGTTATCCCCCACCAACCGGCGAAATGCATTATGGGTACATATGTGTGGTTGGTCTGGACAAAAGTCCACGGCTGATTTTTAATCTCAGTAGTATGTTCATTTACCCATACTGGCTTACAGTAGAGAGAAGCATCACGTTATTTGACATGTGTTTCGTTGGGATTCAAACCCACAACCTATGAGTTATTAATGCAATGCCCTTGGCTGCAGGAGCAGGTCATAGCTATGTAGCGTTTTAATCTCTTCTGTGACCGAAGTGTTTGCATGAGTGCTGACATATTAATGTGTTTCACATGCACCGATAATGACAGCAATCTGTGTGGGCTGTCCCCCCCCCCCCCCCCCCGCCACCCCTCCGCTGCTGTCATTAATCAGGCACCTATCCTCGTCCCTCGCTGTAGTCCGTGCCCTAACTGTTCTGTGCGCTTACCGCCCACGAAGCTTCTCATCTCGCATGTTCACTCTCTTCGGGAAAAAAGAAGGAAAAAAATACAAGTAAATGTCACCGGATGTAATATAATATGCAGTTTCACACATGCACACACAGTTTCTCTGCTAAATGTAATGATTACAGTGTAATGCGTTATGTTGTGTCAAGTGCACAGGCTTTGGTAACAGTCAACAATAGAATATTGTGTGTGTGTGATGATCTGACCCCCAGAAGGACATACTGTGCTTTATAATGAGAGCGCGATGGAGGCCAGCTGGGTATTTGTCAGGGAATAGAAAGCCTGACATTATTACTGATTCATCACAGACATTATCGTGGATCCAAAGGGCATGGTATACAACTTACCCTGGACAAATAACAATGACTAGCAGAGTCAGTAAAACTATTAATTAAATAAATGCATTCATTAGTCAATCGCGACACTGGTGGGAAACCACAGCAACATTCCTCCTCTGTCACCCTAATATTTGCACAGTGCCTTTTCTCTTTAACCTGTGTTACATTTTAACAAAAGTGTCCTTTTTCCCCCATAACAATGCTACATTACTTTCAGGACTGGGCAACGCGTCCAAAAGACTAGGAATGTACAGGCAAATACGCTTAACTTTAATCCCACGGGCACTGGGATTAGCTCAAGGAAAGACTTACTGCTTTATCTGATTTATCCCTGAAATAAAATCATGCCATTTCAAATTACTCGCAAATATATGTAACTAGTAAAATCACTTATTATATCTTCCATATACACATCACTGATTGGTTGAAGTAAATAATAGTGAAGTTATTCTGAAGCAATTAAACCTTTATGAATGACGCAGGCCTTAGCAGGCAAAACAGGACAGGACACACGGCAGAGTGAACGCTGGATGGGGCACCAGTGCTAAACGCGCACACACTCACACGCGACGGGTAATTTTTGGATGCCAGGCTGGGGCAGGGCACAAACGTGCACACTCACATACAACGAGTGATTTAGGGATGCCCGTTAGACTCCCAGCATCCTTTTGGACTGCGGGGGGAAATCAGAGAACCCAACCCAGCCCCATGTGGCACCTGCAACTTCAACACTCAGAGCAGAAGTGGGATTCGAAGTCCCAGCATGGAGGTACAAAGTAACTGTGAAATCTATGATTGCCTGAAATGTGTGGGGGAGTTAATATGAAGCAGCCAGTTTATATAAACATAACCAGCCTCAAATAAGTAAAGGAAGCTGCAACTGGTTTGAGGCAGTGGGGGGTGGCCTGTGATTCTGCTGGGGGGGGGTTGTGGTTCAGCAGATTAGAGTAATATGCCTGAGAAGGTCATCAGGTCAAATCCCAGGTTTGGCAGAGTGAGGTCACTGCTGGGTCCATGAGCTCCTTTGTGGACGTGTTGTGGACGTCCGAAGCCGCTTCTTGGTTCCTTGTAACGTTGCCAAATGAAGACCAGGGTTCCCAGTTTGTGTCAGTTTGATAGTTCCTGCACAGGCTGCATTACTTGGGCGGGGGGGAGGTGTGATTACTCACCCGGTACACCATGTGATTACTCACCCGGTACACCATGTCGATGTGCTCCTGCGAGTTGCTGAAGTTCCGGGTCAGGTCCGCGATGCTGAGTGACTCAAACTGGCAGCTGTGCACCCATCTCTGGTACTCGGCCGTGCTCGGGATCCTGTCAAAGAAGATCCGGAAGGCTTCCCAGATCGCCTCCTGGCAAACTGATAAAAGACACACAGCTGTGTATGGAGTCCCATTTACCTGAGGAAAAGACATTTAGTCGGATGTGATTCTTTGAAAGTGCACAAAAGACTTTTTAATTATAGCTTTTCATCCTTGATTTTCTGGCCCATAGAGCTTCTACAAAGCGGGAAATTGACATTCATAGCTTGCGCAGCATCCCCTCGAGGGATGCCTTTCATAGCCAGAGCTAACCGTGATCATCTCCTTGACAGCAGCAGCCAAAGAGAGCGCTTAGGTCACAGACCTGGTGATTAGCATTATCGTAACACATGCTATGACTTGCAAACAAATGTAAGTACATTATCTCCATTTAAATGTGACAGAACAACATTTCAGTTAGCCACACTGAGGTGTGATTAAGTGATCCTACTGTCTTCCACACAAGGGTACTGGGTCGGCTCTGCAGTGTTTCGGTCTCTGCTTTAAGCCTGAATAATGTCTGCTTGGCGCCTACTACTGCGTCTGTGGAAGTTCCGGAGAATTATCGCAATTGTGGAAAGAAAATTCAATTAGTTTCATTTTAATTAACAGAAGATTGCATCGTTTTTTAATTAGTGGTGGAAACACTGCTAAAATTTCCTCTTTAGACTTGTTTTAGTTTGTAAGTTAATGTACTTCTCACAGTGAATTTCTGTATATTCACAGCATCATGATAAATGCTCCAGTAACATAGAACCTCCGTATCTTGAGCTCTGTGTTTTCAATTAAAAACATCCAGAGATCTGAATATTACTCTAAAGATGTAAGAAACCTATGAATATTAAAGTTCTTTCTAAAGGCAACATCCATTTAATTCACTGCCGTTTCAACATTTCAGGTTAATCAACTGTGGTAGTCTATCGGGTTACAAGATGCTTTTTTTATTAAGAACCTGAAGCTTTGTAAAAACCCAAATGGATATTAAAATGCTTGGAAATTTGTAATTATTTGTGGTGTGGATATCCCATATTGCATTTATCCCCAGTACAACCAGTACAAGGCTATTCAGGATAGGGCTGCACGCACACCCACACTGCAGGCTAATTACAGACTGCAATTAGTGTAACTGAAGAGTGGGAGGAATGATGCGTGCCGGCAGGAGACAGTGTAACGCATAAAAAGCTCAGGTGGGATTCTAACCCCTATGCCTAGAGGTGTGAGGAAACAATGTTACCCATTCAGACACCCCGAATAATCTATTACTGATAACGATTCATTTAAAGAATAGGGTGAAAGGAAAATACTGTTAAAAATTCTTTACGCGAGTTTCCTAGAGATAAGATCTGCGTCCACGCTACCATTTTCACAAAAAAAAAAACGTCTGCGTTCACACTGCTCTGTGTAAAAGGCAAATGACGTAGCTATAACAGTGGTTGTTCACGTATTTATTTCTGCCATTTTTCATTTGCACATTTAACCAAAGCGTTATATTTTTTTCGAAGTGGTGCATTTTATATTTTGTTTGTCATAGCTCAAGCACAACATGCCATTTGCACAGGTTTGTCCGACCAAGATAAATAACAGAAGCATTTATTTTGACTTTGATTAGTAATAAAGTTCGGCTTTTATAAATGCTTCACTGTTGACTAATCTCACACGCAACCATGTGTTTACAGAAAATTCATGTATTTTATTTAGCAAAAGCGAAATATCGCAGTACTGTGACATCAGAAACGCAAAGCTGTATATAAAAGGAACCGTCACAGCGACAACATAGGGATCCAGAAATTTTAGTCACTACACGTCTCACTCTCTCCCCCTCAGTTTCAGTGCAGGCTAAGGTTCGATGGCTGGGTGTCTTTATCATAAGCTAGAGCTGCACTTTAAACTGGCTCAGGTACAGTCTCACAATAGTTGTAAATAGCATACAATGTTCACAAAACCGGACTTTGCTGCACGCAAGTAAGCAAAAAACAGCGTATATCAGGTAGCGAGAGTCCTGTGCATCCTCCATGTTCACACGTGGCTTACTTCCGTGAAGGAAATGGAAAGGCATTCTTCATTCCCGTAAAGAATAACCAATTAAGAAAAGAGACGTGGAAAGGAAGAGAGCTAATCCGGAAAGGGTCACGCGCTAAGTACGACTCAGCTGGAGTTCACTGATGTAGGTGCTGCAAAATTTTTACGTTGCGCTGATGCATTTACAGAAAGATTAATTGTCGATAACATTATTCTCCATTACTGGGGAAAATAGATCCGTGGTAGTGCGGACGGAAGGTTAAATCAGAAGGAGACTTTTGCGTTACTAAAGGACAGTGTATTAGTGCGGACTGGCCCCGGGTTCACACTGAAGCCCCCCCCCTCCCACTAAGAGCCCTTACCTCGCAGTTTGTAGTACGCTTGGTGGCTCGCTATGACCTCTTTCACAGTTTCCTGAGGACAGACTTTCACACCCGTCTGGAAGAAAGTTGACCTTTTTGGTCGATGCCGTTCCAAATCAGATATCTTCATCAAATTAGTTTTCGATGTTCTTAACAGTTCCATCAGACCCAGTGAACTCCTTGTTTTCATCTCAAATACTGCATCTCCGCTGTTACCCTCTGGAAAAGAAAACGCAATAAAGAGATTTATGATGGTACAATTGCTGTCTAACATTACAAACCATGGAGTATGCGCGTATGAAATATGTATGAGATATTTAAATACATTCTTTACTTTCTTTGGTTAAACAGAATACTAGAAATTCATCACTGTTGGAGAAAATGCAGGATCTGTGAACTGCCTGTGGGCGTAACCATGGTTACAGAACCTGGCCAGAATGTAAAAGGTAATACTATGTTATCATATCTCTGTTGTACTTGATTTCGCTGTGCTGCTGTATTAGTGTGAATGTCAATACATTATTGCATGGACTCATGAATTGCAGGGAACTCTTGTTGGTAGGGAAGGTACCAGCAAATATCCTGGCAACTAGAAGCTGTTCTGAATTTGGGAAAAACTCTAGTAGAGCTTACATTCTGTGTGTCCGTGGCTTTCATTCTGTGCCTACATTTTTATGAATCAGCTGTCACGATGGCATGATGTTCCGGGGTCTTATTTGAAGTCTTTGTGATTGAAGATCTCATGGTGACCATGACAACGAATCGCTTCATGAAGGTTTGCGTTGCACGTCATCTTGGACGGTACAAGTGAATTTAAAGACCGTGGGTCTGAATTCCGCTAAGATGCCACTTGTCTGGCCCAGAAATCTTGCCATGAATGGTGGCAAAGACTCCCTTAACTGGGCACAGGTGCCATGTGTAGGTGAACCCCAGCTCCATGTCTTACCTGCTCAACACGAACAGACCCTGAACACAAAACACTATGAAACTGAACACACACACACACACACACACACACACACACATATATATATATATATATATATATATATATATATATATATATATATATATATATATATATATATATATAATAAACTCAAACAGATCGACATAATGTGCTAATTCCTGTTTCCTTTCCTGAAACTTCATTCATTTCAGTTGTAAATTACACCAAGAACGCCGGATGCTAACCTGCCTTTTGAATGTGAGGGTTCAGAATCTTTTCGGAAAGGTTTTTTAGTTTGTCCATGATGTTGGTAGCTGAGTATATAGTCAAAAAACTGATTTTCCTAATCAGAAAAAAATACTTTTAGACCAGATCTGCCTGACCAGATGGTATTTATACTTACATGCAGTGGCACACTGTGGGGCGTCTACTTTGTTGCCTATTTATTTTGTATTACCTTCACACTCATTCCAGTGTGAAGGTAAGACACACTCATTCCAGTGTGAAGGTAAGCCAAAATAAATAGGCAACAAAATAGACGCCCGCAGTGTGCCACTGCCGTTAGGTCCCATTATCTGAAATCTCATCAATCCTTAGGAATCTGAGATTTATGCCTCTAATGACGGTATTCGTGAACGCTTGTTTGTTACGAGCTGAGCCTTGACATGCGTCCCATATGCGAGACATCAGCAGTCCTTCACTGAATTTGCAACCATGGTGATTAAAAATCTCGGTTTAGTTGTGTGTAATTCCTCTATATTGGATTCAGCTGCCGCATCATCCATCACGCCGTGTGCTACGCAAACATCCATTCAGCTCCGTCTTTTTCTCGTCACCCAAGGACACGGTCCCTGCGGTATATTCAGCGTGCATGAGGACGCGGAGTACAGCCCAGCGTGTCAGTGCGGCTGATGGTAATTTACCCTGACGCCTCTCTCTTTGTCGAAAAAGAAAACAATCTCCCCACTTTTACAAACGTGGCTGAGATGGCCGCCCCCAGCACACATGACAGGCGCTGTTACTCCGCGCACACAGACGTACAACGCTGCTATATGTACGGTGCAATCTGACAGAGGAAATGACACAGTGATATATTCACACCTGCTGACAGAGGCGCAGACCAGGAGTGCTTATGGAGACAAATTATGCTGCAAAAGCCCCACATCCTGCTACAATGAAATGGATTAAAAAAAGACCTCAAACCCACTTGTTCACATTACCGATTTGTGCAGGTATATAATGATGTCAGAACACTGTGCCTTACTGGTGGGTGCATTTACATAATACAGCACACAATGTAATGCGTATTTTATACTATAATTTATACTGCCACTGTAAATTAAATGCATATCCAATGTGTAGCCAGCTAAGCCTTTTAGGGATGAGACGACTGGGCCTGTGTTTGAAATGAACCTCAAATGATTATGTGAAGATTCAGCTTGCAAGACGCGAAGAGGTTCGTGCCACAATGGATGAGTCCTATTGTATAAATGGGGGTTGGCTTCTGTGCGTGAGTTTAATTTATTAGTGTTTCAAGGGTGATAGAAAATTCTCCTCTGGGGATACAAACCGAGTTTCAAAATTATATTATAGCTAAATTCATATGCAAATTAATATTTTATCAGTTTGGGTAGAATTTTTCTCATTATATCATTTTAATATAATCTTTTTAATATATGTTTTACTTCATTATCCAGTGCGCGATGCTTCGGACCTAAATCTGAAATTGATGGATATTCTTTGGCAGAGCATTTAAGGTCAAACTCCGTTAATCCATAGAAGAACATGGCTTCCTTTGCAGTGTCAATGGTTTTCTGCGTTACAGCTCAGTAAAAACAGAGTGTCAGCTGGCATCGTTAGCAGAATCCACACGACCTACTGTGTGGTACGAAAGTGAGCCGCAGGCGGAGGACGGGCGACCTTGTGGGCTCAGCGCTGCCTCAGCTGAGTAAACTTGCGAGCTCCCAAATGCAGGTGATGACAGTCTTAGAACATTTTCTAAAATGACTTCTAATTTCATTTTCTAAATTAACTTCAAGAATCCCGAATAACTTTATCCTTTTTCATGAACAATGAACCAGGTTAATATCGCAGACTTTTTATTAGGATGCTCTGCTTGTTTATCGTTTTTAAAATAGCAGGCTAAGTGTTGATTTAGGGCTTACCTGTCACTCCAGCAGCTTGAAGGACGAGCAGAAGCAGCACGAGGGAAGGCCCCCCCTTCGGCAGCATGATGGAATGACTCGCTTTAAAATACCAGTGTGTTCGGCTCTATAGGAGTGGGAGTCTCCACTATATCCGGAGCCCCTGAGCCGGGAGACGAGCGGCTCGCTGGCTACGTCTGGCAGATCTAGATCCTCCTGCACGGAGGCAGAGGGTCACTGAGGTTCGGGCCCCTGCTCAGTCCCCAGGAGGTGCTCATTCCACGATGGTTCTGGTGGGTCTGGCTCATTCCACGATGGTTCTGGTGGGTCTGGCAGCGTTGGACTGAGCAGGAGGTGACAGGGGAGGTTTGAGTGTGACATTAGCAACAGGGTTAAAAAAGCCGGCTCTGTTTGGGGAATAATCTGTTTATCTTCTTCTCAGACGTAATCCAGCTTTACCCGAAAGACCAGGAGTAGCTTCATCCTGTTAGCAGTTTCATGTGGCAGCATCTGTTATCTCTCCCACCCCGTGGATTCTGCCCGGCCGTTTTACAGGCACCTTTCCAAGATCCTCACACTGCCCCCATCCACTGCCAACCCAGGGAACGTTCACCCCTCCGTACCACGGCGTAAAGCCACGTTCTCTGCTGCCCGACAGGCCCTTTGTCGCTTGTTTGTTTCTCCTCAAGGGAACATGGCCAAGCAGTTCATTCTCTCAGCTGAGAGGGGATTGGCTGCTAGTCGCTCTTATTAACAATCGGCAGCTTTAAGGCAAATCTGCTCAGCAGTTCTGATGAACTTTGATCCCCTTGATTTGCATGTTTTGGGTGGAATCCACCCGTCATTTATCCCATGTAGTCAAGAAATATGTATAAATAGTGCCAATAGTTTTGATTATATTTTTGTCAACCATCAGATCTGAAAGAAATACCATCTTAGCAGAAATCGCCTGTGAAGTTTTGTGTTTCTGTCATTTATCACTTTGAAAGTTTCCTTTATCTATAAAGATGCAGGATCTGCTGTTTGTTTTAAGCTCTTTCTTTTGAGGCTGTCATTGTTTTTTGATCTCAATTGTTCTGGTTTTTGTTATCGTTTGGATTACAGGCATCTCGGTAGTTTATAACACATTCTGGAAGTAAATCAGACCACTAATTAATGTCTTCATGTAAACCAAGATTTCCAGGACTAGTGGACAAGTAATCAACACCAGTGGTGCAGTGACTAAGAGATTGGTTTCATGATCTTTCTGAATTGAAGCTGTCAGGCGTCGCATAATGAAGTCCTGAACGCAGCTAATGATTATCCACTGATTATAATCAGCCACTGACATTACTGTGATTGAGGGAACATTATTTTAACTTTATTTGAACATTACTGCAGGTCCACTTTTACTGAGCCTTAGCTAACGCTTTGTATCCATCACTGATGTTGGCATGAGGGGAAGAGTCAACCTGCCATCATCCTGCAGATGAGCGTCTGGGCGTCTGTCCCCACTGCTGCTCTTGATAGGGACCGCATGTCAAATGCGAATGAATCCATACAGAAAGAGAGAAAGCGGCAGGCGCAGGCGACTGATCATTTGCGTTTGTAGCTCAGGCCCAGCCAGTGCCGTGGTAAAGCAGGCCGCCATTAAGCGGCTTTATCGCTCTTTTTGAAAGCAAAAAATTAATTCCAGAGCAAAATTGCTGTCGACGGCTACAAAGATGTGGGCACACAAAAATGACGTGCGTGAATTAAACTGCTGCATTCCTCTGTGGCGCAGTGCGGTACGTTAATTTAACTTTCAGCATTGATATGCACATTTAGCTGAAGCGAATAACGTACTCATTTACGAACAGTATTATCTAACTGAGAAATGAAGTGAAATCTCCTAGAGATTACTCTGTTGCTGTATATATTTTAATTGGACTCTAATAGGCTTGTTTTGAGACCCTCATCCTGTTTCCTGATTCCTGGCACCCGGCATGTCTCCAGTAAGGCTGGCAAAGAGCCCGATCACCTGGATAGCTAAAGGGATCGCGGGGGGGGGGCACTGCGCCCGCCGCAATACAAAGTGCGCAACAGCTCATAATTCCCCGGCTAAGCTGGCATCCGCGATCGCTCTGGCCCCCACGTATGGCCTGTGTCAGTTACCATTTGCACAGCGCTGGTGCCCCCTGACGAGGAGGCAATCAGCTGTGCCTCTTAAGCCTGCCGTTATGCCCTCCTTGGTCTGCTGAGATGATTGGGTTTTAGACAGGATTAAATGGCATGCCAAGATTAAGTGGCTTGTCCAGTGGCATCTCTACTTAGAGAAGCTGAACACTGGCCAAACAACGCCCCCATCTGGGATGACTGTGAGCCCCTGGGGTTTTAAGCAGCAGAGATATACCCTCGCAGCGGCGTAAACATTAACAAGTAGCTGCACGCATGTGAATTCATATTAAGAGCCGTGCACAGGCAACATGAACGGAGATCACTGATCTGCTAGAGTGTGGGGCGGCTCAGTCCCGTAAATCCATCGCTGCCAGTGCTCAGCCTGCAGAAATCCTGCAGTGCCTGTCGAGCCAAGTGCCGTGAGATTTCACTGCACACGCTTCCTCAGGATAGAGAGCAGTGAGGAGAAACACTGATATGGAAAAAGAACTGAAAAATAGATCATGCCATTAAAAAGAGGTAAAAAAAAATAATAATTAAATCTTAACTATATCTGACTTGCGGTATGCAGTATTGATTCATGGAAATTTACGCATTTTTAAACGTTTTTGGTTCTTTTGTTAAAGGATTCGTCTATTTTCAGCCCAATAAAGCATTGTAACAAGCTCAGGGACACACGTCTCATTAGTGAGCCCATGACGTGCTGCGAACAAACTGAATAATATGCTTTGTTACCTAATAACTTAATTAGATAAGCAGCATGTCAGAAGGCATCATGTTGTCATAGCTGGATTAATGGCCGGGAACCGGTCACGTCATGCAAGGTGGGGAGCGCGAGAATCCCACAGCCCCCGTCCTTCCTGCTACTGACACAAAGGCTTTTATTTAACTGCCTTTAAAGCAATGGTGCCATTGCAGCCCGGTGGGGCCTTGGGCTTGGCAGACTCTGCTCAGGGAATCGCTGATTATAAAGAACAGCATCAGGCATGTGTCATTCATTCATTCATGCAGCTGATATTTAGGTAAAGCAAGATGTACAGCACATCAGTAAGTTATTAAAAAAAATAAAAATAAAATTCATTTAAATATACAACATACATTTGCATAATGTATTACTTAATGCAAGGTCTCTGCTCAGCCATAGCCTATAGAAATGTATTCAGGAAGTTGCTTTTTCTTAGCTAATGGAAAACTGCTCTGCTGAAAGCATCGCCATACAAGTTAATTCCACAAACCTTTCATTATGATTAGTTCTTTAATTAAGCATCAATTACAATAAAGTCAACAAGTAATGTTTGATAATGTAATTCTGCCTTGTGACTGTCACAGTATGCATTTACGGTATTGCAATAAACAACTGCTCATGAAATATAGATGCCACCATAGGGCGCATCACACTGGCGTGTGAGCACTGGCGAACCTGCATAAGCAACTTCCATTATTTAAGGACGTCAGATAGGGAAAAATATGCACAGCAGACATAGGAGAGGAAGCTGAGGCGGCTGGTCCAGTGTCACCCACGCAACGCATGGCTACTTTTCATTGGGTCCTATAGACTCTCTCAATGTCACCCAGCCTTCGAGCAGATGACTGGCACTGTCCCGTCTCCTCGGCACAGGATAAAAGGCAGTGTGTAGCTCCAAAAAGGCCGTTTCATAACGGGAGTTCAGCATAATCTCAGTAATGCGTCATACTTTCTCTCTCGGGAATCTGTAGATTTGTGCACAGATTAGACTCTGTGAATAGCTTGGGCTCTTTCAAACTTTCCTGCTCCAAACCCTGAAATACTGGCACTTTCAGACAGATCTGTAATGTGAAGTGCAGTGTTACACTACGCATTTGGCTGCGTGCACAGTCCACGTTCGGATTCGGAGGCTTCCTAGTGTAGGCTTACTTTCGTGTCTTAGCATTGCAGCGTGATTTCATATCATGATACCTGCAAGTTTATATCATCTCCTTTTCATGATGACCTCTAGGCTTATGCCTTATTTGCTGCTGAACAGGAAATGAAATGAGATTTCAAGCATGCTTGAAGTGTTTGAAATAATAATTAGAAAAGACCTAATGAATTAAAAATCGCTGCCTGCTTCTCTGACTGTCAGGCAGAAACATGCAATGTTTAAAATGTTCCTTTTCATGTAGAAATGGAAAACCTCCAGTTGTCCTTTTCTCGGATGATACTTGAGAGTAGCTGTAATGTGTACAGTGATCACTAGAGGGCACAGCATATGCAGTGTAAATAGCAGGGTTATGACATTTAAAAAGGATTTTATGAAATTCATTAGTTTAAAAACCAATTACTCTGTGAAATCCCTGTATATAAATACAGATCTTCTACACGGCAATATGGAGACGCGATTAAAGGTTCTCATGGGTTTTGTGTATTTCCGCAGCAGCACTGATACACAGCATCAGCAGTGTCAACTGTAAGTTAAGCAGCCAGGATTCCGAGCAGCTGGCTGCGTTTCTTAAGCTCCGGTTGGACATGCCATCTGATTCATCGGAATTGCTTTAGTAACTATCCATCGACCCATTGGTCTTCCAACCGCTTACCCAGAATGGGGTTTTGATGAGCCTGGAGTCTGTCCAAAGCAACACAGGGCCTGGGAACTCCCTGGATGAGGTGCCGATCCATAACAACGCGTGCTCACACACAATGGACAATTTCGAGACACTAATTTGTGTCACTGCGTGTTTTGGGGCTGCAGGAGGAGGAGCTGAGGAGCACTGGGTAAACGTGCTCACCAGAGACGTGACCACTGGGCAGACTGGGAACCGAAAGTGGCCCGGGAACCTTCCGCTGACCTCAGTCCCCCTTGGTATATATTGCTATTTGCAGTCAACTGGTTGGCCAGCAATGAAATAAACCATTATCTATGATCCATTAATCGTGTCCAGCGATCGACCTGGAAATAAGCTGACATCAAACAATAGGCTGGGCAGCTCAGGTTTGTAGACTATATAATGCTGGGGTTGAGCGAGAAAGACCAGCCCTCACAGGACCAGCTAACCGGGAAAATTTCCAGACATCCTGATCGCCAGTTCGCGCCTGGGAGCAATGCTACACTGCTGCTCACTGAGCTGCATCCCAGGAACTTATTTTACGGCCTGAACAAGGAGAAAGAATGAAAATAAATCTTGCAGGCTATACACAAGGTTTGTGTTTGTGTTAACGCCTACTGAATTACTCATACGAGGAAAATCCTGTTAGCCTAATCAGTTTGTGAAGATAGCAAACCAGAGGGCTATAATTGTTGATAATCACTCCTGATAGACACAGTGCTTTGTGGTCTCGGGACAGGCGTAATTTCATAGTTGGCTGGTGGGTGAATACAGAGGACATAAGAAAACCTGGAATTTCCCATCCTGAGCATGTGGTAGCTCAGTGTCCCAGAATTCCAGAGATCACACAGTGAGACAAGCCTGCAGTCCTCTAGCCGTGGTGAGAATGGGAAATGATAACAATAAATGATACTTTATCGATCTCCATGGGGAAATTGTCTTTACACCTCCCTCAACTTGCTGTTTGTAGAGTAAATTGTCCGCAAAGGGCAGCCACCCGTAGCGGGACCCAGGGAGCTGGGGGTTAAGGACCTTACTCAAGGACCTGCAGATGTGCTGAGGCTGGGTTTGAACCCAGGAGTAAGCGGGTCAGGTGTAAAATGGATCCAGCATCCATGTTCTTCTCATGTACTGGCTTGTGCTGTGTAACACTGGCCTACTGCACATCTTCACTGACAGACGCTTTTACTATAAGTTACAACTGTGTATTGTTATTTGATTGGTTATTTATTACTTCTTTAGCATAGTATCCCCTTCCAAATTTCCAAAGTATTTTCACTAGTGATGTGGGAAATGGATTAAAGCAAGCAGTAACAGAGCAGGAGCTGATTTAAGAATATTATTTGTCAAAATATTGAACAAACAGCAGTTGTGTTTTGTGCTTTCAGAGATTTCACTTTTGGTTGTGCTGTACTGTACATATGGTTAAAACTGAAGGTCTGTTTACATGAAAATGTATTGTTTAATTGGACACAAATGTTGTATTCCTTTGGATACCACTCTGCCAGATGGTAGAAGAAACTGGAACGTCCTTAGTTATACTATTCTCAGTTCCACTACGCACCAAATTGTAACTCTTCTGCTAGAGTTGGTCAGGAAGATTCCTTTACATTCCCACCAATGACAGGAGAATCTTGATAGTGCTGACTGCCTTTATCCTGGATCTCAATATTTTACATTAATTTAGCAAAAAATCCACATGTTATAGAGTAGGGTGGTTTTTACATTATTTAAAGTGAAATTTGCATTTTAAATGACCTGTATATTAACCTGCAGCGTCTGCTCCTAATTTCTTGATAGTTACTCTTTTTATGTATCTCCAAAAAAAAACCAAATGTTCTGAAGATTATATGCTTGATCATTATCAAAAAGGCTTATATAAAATAAGTCAGAGAACTTAATGTGTGTGCACAGTGCACAGAAAGCTATAGAAATGTGTTTGCAGCCTCTTTACTTGTTTACACTATGTGTACTGTCCTTGAACTTGTCTGTGTTGTGTGTTTGGCACTATTAGGAGACCGCAGCACAAGGTTTGTGTTTTTCAGCTTATAGGTTTGCATCTGTGAATTATACATACATACATACACACACACACACACACACACACACACACACACACATATATATATATATAGAACAAACTGCTGGCTGGTTCTTCTCTATTTCTCATTAATGAAGGCTTTCTCTTTTGCTTTATGGGATTTTAGTCTTGTCTATATGTGTATTTTACGCCACTTAATGTTTCCCATTCTTTCTGAAGGTCACTTGATGTCATCCTCTGATTCATCATAAACTTTCAGATTAGTTAACTGTCATCTCTGGCATTAAAAACGTGCTTCCGCCCTCTACCTGGCCGGTTTCTGGTCGTTCCCAGTGTCTCCCGCTTTACCTTATTCTTCTGTACTGGTATCTTAGAATTCTTTGAAACTGGAAACAACCTACTGCCCACCGCAGCCTTCTGCCGGCTTAACATAAGCGCACTTGTGTTCATCATACAACTAGGATTTACTAAATGAAGAAACTCATTTCCAACAAACACTCTCCATCAACACCTCTCCTGTTCTGGTATAATTTTGACAGCCAGTTTATTGGTGCACAGACTGGTTTAGCGATTATAGATAATCTCGTTGTCTCACCATCTCAGTGAAATACATGGACAGCATTTTCTGACTGCTGCTGTTCATCATGTGCAATTATAACTTCAGTTCTTGCGTATTTATTAAAAAATTTTAAATTAGTCTAACGCTGATGGTTATTGGGGATCAGAATTATGCTCGGAGTACTTCGGTTTGTTATCTTTTTTCTGGGGAAAAAAGCGAGTCAAAATCAGCAATTTTAATGTGCAAATTCAATGTAAGAGCTTACAATGCGTTTCAGGGATGAGCACAAGCATGGATCTGCCTGCACTATGAATGGAAAACCTTGGTGGGTAATCGACAGCAGCTCCTCACAGGAGAGAACATGCCTGTATTCAAAGACTTGGCTCATTTTCCAGGAATTGCACGATAGTAAGATTTTCCCATGCCGCACTTCTGAGAGCTGTTCACCAAATCCTGAAGGCTGAAATCTTAAAATACCATTTCAATCCCATAGTTTGGAGTTTGGTTTTTATGTATTCAAGCAGTGCAACTTTTTAAAAGAACTGCAAAGCTCATTCTGAAACTGGAAGCCCTTCACATGCAAAATATGCAACCTGCCTTTCTTCAAAGCAGCGTTTCCCAGCCCGGTCCTTGGGGACCCACAGATGATCCACATTTATGCTCCCTCCCAGCTCCCTGCCATACAGTCCACGTTTTTGCTCCCTGTCAGCCAGTCCACATTTTTGCTCCCTGCCAGCTCCCGGTCTGCAGGTCCCCGGGGGACCAGATTGGGAAACACTGTTGTAGTGGGCCACAGGGATTCAGCTGGTCTGGACCAGGATGGAGCAAGGTGGACTTCACATCTGTCCGAGCTCCAACCATCTCCACGAAGCTGAAACCCTGCTTGGTGTCAATTGGCACCTGCCTAATAAGCTTGTGTGCTTTAGCCAGCCTCTGTGCATTGTTGTCATGGGAATGTCCTGCATTTGGCCGTACTAAAGCAATCAGGGACATCAGAATGGCCAAGGCAAGAGTAACACTGGGATGCCATTCAATTTCATCAGCTCAAAGTAATGATTTATTTGACAGCAAGGCATAGACACCTTTTTAATATTCTGCACGTTTGAATGGGGTTTGTGTTATTTTCATAAAGCCCTTATTGGAAACATAACCCCAAATACAGTAATCGAATCAATTACACATTTCGATGCAAAATAAAGCATTTTTTAGTATTCCAGGGCAGTTCTCAATGTTTAAATCCCTTAAAACATTTTCCACATAACAGTGAAAGGCAGTAATGCCTTTAAACAGTGCAAGAATTTCGCTTTGAAGAGCTCATTACACTTAAGTATATGAAGAAACACCTCATTCTTCACAAAAGCCTACAGTGTACATCAAGTATTGAAAGGCAGATATAATCCAGGGTGTAGGAAACTCATTTCCCCCCTTTATTACCCGTGAGGGGCTTCCGGAGTGCTGCTGTGCATTCAAAGCAAGAGCTCATGGAGCAGGGATGAGTTACAGCCTGGCCTGAGAAGGGCGTCGCCACCAATACCGAGCTCCCGCCGCATCAGTCCTGCTCCTGCTCACCTATTTGATGCCATTTGCATCCTCTTATGTCCTCGTCACACTCTTATATTCAATTAGTGTCTGTAATCAGTTTATTGTCCAGGAAAATCAGACAGAGGCTGTTGTTTCTTCCCAGTAGCAACTCGCACACAGATAGAATAAAGTTCCAGGAAACTAGGACATTAAATGGAGATTAAGCATCACAGCGATGAATATGCTGTCAAGACACTGTGAGCATCAACCAATTCAGAATCAGGACAGATACAACAGAGGAGTCCTGTGGGAACACGGGGCAGCCAGCAAGTCAGGGGTCTTAAAGGGCCCCCAAACCGTGGGGCTGTTTTCACAAGATTAAAAATAAAATAGCTTTGTTTTTACTTGACTCAGTACTTGACTCCAGTATGTCCCACTGCAATCTAGAGATATTATGCTCCAATCTAGAACAATCTAGGACTAGCAAAGTGCTTATGAATTCATTTTTGCTAAAACATTTGATTAGATAAGACAGACAGAATAATAGACAGACAAGCAGGCAGGCAGAGTAATAGATAGGCAGACAGACAGGAAGACAGACAGACAGGAAGGCAGACAGACACTTATGAAAAACACTTCAGTAAGAATGTAACACTGTGGCCAACCATAACGTCAGTCGTAACGTGGTATCATTGCTTTTGGGGAAATATGTGTCAAATGCCACTGTTTGTTTGCTTTGCCAATTAATCTCTTACCTATTTTTTAAATTGATCTTTCATTCTATATGGTATTCAAATTGGACAAAGAGTCTATCATTGTACAAAATAGGCTAACGTGTGAAAATTAGACTTTTGATGCTTTCTGCGTGTATTTTTGTTTTGCTCTTTGTTATTTAAAGAAATTTAACCAGTTTTCTGTTTTAAAATATGGCCCTTATATTTTATATGAATGCTCCTGTTTAATTCGTCATCTCTCTGATTCAAAACGTAAGTATAAAGATTATTAGATATTAAGATTACAAATTGCTTTAAAGGTAAAATCCTTCCTACATCAGTACACTTATCTGCTAGGTCTTTTCATTAAGATAACGGTTTTGCCATGTATTACCCAAGTCAAATATCTTAAACTATTGCCAAATTGGTGTTAAAGACTTAAGTTACTGAGGTCTGACTTTGAAAATCCTTTGGATAGGAGTATCTTTTCAAGTCTTCCTTAGAGTGTCCAGAAAGTGTTTTCCGCAGGTCCTGCCGTCCTGCAGAGAGAAGTGTAACAGGGAATCTGTCATTTTTGTTTGTTTATCGGACACACCGTATGCTGGCTCGGGGGGCCCTAACAGCCGTGACGAGCCTGTAGCAAGGAGAGCCTCAAACCCAGGAGCACCTGTGTCTTCACAGAAGAAGAACTTGTGAGGAGGCAGACTGTAGCTTCACCCTGAGAGACCGAAATGTGACTTTGCACATCCAGACACAACTCCCAGATACTCGTCACGGCTGTCAGGCATCAGAACCAGAGGGGGGAAATTCAGCTCCAGAGAGTAAAAGTCCAGACCGAGATTTTGTTTCAACCAACAAGCTAAGTACTTCTTAATACTGGTTGGTTGAAACAAAATCTTGGTCTGGACCTGAACTTCCCACCTCTGATCACTGTCCTTATTCAGGGGTCAAAAATCGTGAGAAATCCATATGTATGTATCACACAGGATATCTTACATCACAGCTAGCTGTCGTTATTCATTCATATACAGTACTGTACACCAAGCCAAAGGAAAATGACTGTTTGTTGTAAATGAATCGTCATTCTCATAAAAATAAAGCTAGTTCAGTGATTAGCCCTGCCTGGAGATAACCTAATGAAAAGGGTCTGACAGGCAGATAAAACAGCTTCTCGCATCTGGGCAAAGAAACGTTATCGATAAGCAGGTCAGTGAATGTGCGTCTGCAACCGGGGACACGCAAGGCAAGGTCAAAGAAAGAAAAGCATTTTTATGCAAAGAGGATAAACAGGCCAAGTAACAAAACATCCCAAAAGCTCTGCGAGACTGCGGTTTGAACCCTGTGTCTGTGTGTGTGTGTGAATTATGATTATATTACATTGTGGGGAACCAAATGGGGGGGGGGGGGGGTCTGCATGTTCTCACCTTGTTATGCAGTTGTTGGCTGGGTTTCTGCCAAAAGGCTAACCCTTTGCCCTGGTATGGACCAACATCCCATCCAAGGTGTACCCCAGCCCCATGCCCTGTGACTGGCATCCCGTCCAGGGTGTACCCCAGCCCTGTGCCCTGTGATGGACTGGCATCCCACCCAGGGCGTACCCCAGCCCCGTGCCCTGTGATGGACTGGCATCCCGTCCAGGGTGTACCCCAGCCCCGTGCCCTGTGATGGACTGGCATCCCACCCAGGGTGTACCCCAGCCCCGTGCCCTGTGCTGGACTGGCATCCCGTCCAAGGTGTACCCCAGCCCCATGCCCTGTGATGGACTGGCGTCCCGCCCAGGGTGTACCCCAGCCCCGTGCCCTGTGATGGACTGGCATCCGAGTCCAGGGTGTACCCCAGGCCCGTGCCCTGTGATGGACTGGCATCCCGTCCAGGGTGTACCCCAGGCCCGTGCCCTGTGATGGACTGGCATCCCGTCCAGGGTGTACCCCAGGCCCGTGCCCTGTGATGGACTGGCATCCCACCCAGGGTGTACCCCAGCCCCATGCCTTGTGATGGACTGGCATCCCACCCAGGGTGTACCCCAGCCCCATGCCTTGTGATGGACTGGCATCCCACCCAGGGTGTACCCCAGCCTTGTGGCTGCATTACCATAACCAGGCTAAATGTTTTGAAGGTGGATGGTTGTCCATGGTTTTATGCTGCTCCGTCTGCCCGTGTCTCCTTGAGGCCTGTGCTATGGCAGCTGTTGACAGCAGCCTCCTTTGTGCCCGGTGTCCCAGGTGGCCCACATTCTCAGTGATTAGCTGGACTTCTTGTCACCCACAGGATGGCTGTGTGAGCCTGGGTGTGGCCTTATTATGTCAGAAGCCCATAACTTCTGCCCAAAGAAAATGTGTCCTAAAGGATTCTACCCACATCCTCTGGCATAGACTAAAACATCTGCATTTGTTATTTGGGCGTGGTATCTTCGTCCATGTCATCAGCATTCATATGCATCAATATATCCATATATCCATCCTGCAATCACTCTATGAAGTGCTGGGCAGGACTGAAGAACAGCAGAGAAAATGACCCTCAGAAAATGACGTTAAATATTACAACAGCGACAGAAATAGCACAGGAGAATGAGCAGAACGGGTTTAACTTTAATGTAAAACAATCAGTGAGACATGTCTGCTCTCGCCTCCATTCTCCGTCTCTCTGAGGTCTCATGACAGCCCTGAATTGTGTTTGGGAGTAACAGAGAAATCTGAGCGTCTGAGAGCAACTGTCTTTATGGAGACAGGCCTGTCCTAAAAGATGCCTGCTCTGGGGATACCAGGCGGCCAATAGCCTGGGCAACACGGCTCTCGAGGGAGCGGCCCTAAGAAACCGCACACTGGAATGGGGCCTTTCTGCCTGCAAGCAAGAAGCGAAGCAAACCGCAGAAAGTCTGCATCAAATGCAGAAAAAGTCCCTTCAAAAGGCAAAAAATGTAACCAGCTCCATAATAACTTTTGCATGTTATCAATGTGTATGATGTCTCACCAATCTCCCTGTTACTACAGTGCATCTGAGGAAGGTGCCTGGTGTACAGCAGTTTCATTACCAGCATGGCTGGGAGGGATTTTGCAGCCGGGAAATGGAACGACGATGTGGAGTGACACACCTGTCACACAGTTTGTCACAATGGGCCTCAAGTTATACTGATGTATTGCTTTTGACTCCAACTGTCACCAAGTCTTTGAGGTTCAGTCTGGTGATCCATCCCAGATGATGAAGTGAGTCTCAGATCAAAGATACGACTGAAACTAAACCGGTGTGGCGATGCAACTGTCAGCGTATTCATACGAAAACAATTGTATGCAAAATAATATTTGCTTAATATACAGAAGTTTAATAAGGAAAAACATAAAATGGTAACTAACCAGCCTAGAAAACAATTAAAGCACATGAACAGGAGACAACTGCTTCATTTGAAATGAAATTTTTAACAGCATATTTATTATTGAAGCCTCACACTGTCGTCTTGCCATTGAGATTTTCTCAATAGTTAATTCTGGGTCTTTGATGTCGTCACAAGCCCTGTTCCGGCATTCAAATGTGATGATATTGTGGATGTGAAAAGATGATATAGAAGATGATGTGATATAATACAAGGCATATTAATAATTTATTATTTGCCGTCCTTTTGCAACATTTGTAACCTTTTCATTTTCTCATCAATACCAGAAGAGTAGAATTGCAATAAATGAGGAGAAAACACACGTAAAGCATGTCAGACAGCACATGTATGCTCTCTGGGTGTTTCATATTTGAAATTCAAAGTGTGTGTGTGTATGTATATACACAAACACACACATATATATACAGTACATTTTGTTTTAGGTTTTTTCTCTGACTACCTCACTGTTCGTTCCAGGAAAAGGGTTTGATTAGGGCTGGGCAATATGCCACAAAAATGGTATCACGATATTTTCTGAGATTTTCGCAATATTGATATTTATCACAATATTTTATAATTCATGTGATGACCACATTGTTTTATTAATAGTCATGTGACTATTGTGTGTGACAGGTATAATGAAAAATCACACCAACAACAGACTCATACCTTGATGGAATGTGTATAAAAATAGTACATTATAACTGTTAATTGTGTAAGAAAACAACTGTTTGGGCTATATCACGATATTCACGATATTCAATTTGATGGTGGTATGAATGTTCATAATCACAATACCATAAAATATCAATATATTGCCCAGAACTAATATATATCTATTTTCTAAAACCACTGGTGCTGGTGGTCTATGACCATGTCACACTATGGGGTACCGCAATCAAGTTGGATTGAACCCATGTACGTTATATAGTTTTAGAGCCAGATTTGGATTCACGATTCAGGGAGCTTGAGGTCCCTTGCTGAGCTTCCCTGCCATCAGCTAAAGCAGCTGAGGTTGCCCACATTTGGCCGCCATTCCCTGTGACCTTCCCGGTGCCAGAAAATGTGTATTGAGTGAGATGCTTAACACACAAGGGCGGATAAACAGGCCATAACACAGATGTTCCATCCACGAGCGAGTGAAAATGCAGCGTGATTGTCGTTATTTTCTATGTAAAAGTGGAAAGTTTCTGGGTATGCTTTTGCAAGTACACAGCTGTGTGAAAACTATGCAAACACCACCCTGCCTACTCATGCCCGGACAAAATATGAGCATTTTCAGTCACACTATCATGCACATGCTGACCTTGCAATGCGGTTAGCAAAGGCAGGCAAGGAGCCATTAATTATTGTGGGCTTACTGCAGTGTAAGACACACGTACATGCACCATGTCCAAAAACACCTAATCGGAACACCTCCCTGGGGCCAACAGACTGCTCCATAACTCATCTCTGACCGTTGGGGACAGATTTGTGCGGAATCCTTTGCTCTAGAAATCCATCTTCAGGTACTTTACAGTTGTCAAAAGGAATAATCAGTGTTCCTTTCCGTACAGAAAAGAAGTTGTAACAGTATTTTGAACACTCTCGGTTGTAACAGTATATTCACTTGTAGGGGTCCCTTATGTCCACCCCTAGGTAGTATGAGATGGACTTGTGTTGCATGACCTGTGCCTGTGCAGACAGGCAGAGAGCTCGCAAGTAACTGAGGCATTCAAAGTTTGCATTTCATTCGCAATGAGGGATTGTTATCCTCTATATGTTATGACATGATGGACAAAGGACTCGAGAGCAGCCATTGTATTGAAATAAAAGGAGTTTATTTTAAGCTAAATGAACAAAGTAGGGAAACAAACTGGACTGCAAAGGATGAAAATGGAAGGACTGGGAATTAGGAAGGACAAAGACACCAGGAAGACTCAACATCAATGGTTGGACTGGGGAACATAGGACTGGGAAGCACGTATATACAGGACTAATGAGGGAGCTAAGGAGAGGCAGCTGGGAGTGATTATTATATGGGTTAGGAACTGAGGTAAGACAAACGTGTGGCTCGTTAGGGTCATGCTAGGAAGGACACAGGAGGGTCAGGTGGACATGGTGGGCAGGATGTGACACTGTACCTGAATGAATCCGCTTTGAAGGCGCACAAAGAAGCCTTTGTAATATAATTCATGACCACTGAGTTAATGCTTAGCTTACGACATTATGTCTTATCATAAGCTGGCTTTCAGTGATACAGGTACTTGGGCATTAGGACATATCAAAGCGAATTACATGAGATGAATCGACGAGCAGCTAGGTACCAGCATAAAGTCATAATTTGCTCCCAGATGTCCCTCTTAATGTGTTTTTGCCCCTGTACCATTAATATATTCCTCAGTTCCAAATACCTCTTGCAAAATATTCCACATAAGCAGCTCCTATTCACCATTCAAGGTTTCATGAATCAATCCTTCTTTAATTTACCATTTTAATATCTTTCTCCACCTAAAGACATGTCCTTCGCTTTAGCTGTTAATTTAAATCAGATAAAATAGCAAACTCTTCACACACAAATTGGCTTCATACTGGTTTCACCGTTCATTTTGAAATGTTCCTGTAAAATGGACTAGAGATTTATAATTATGAGCATTGACATTAAGAAACTGGAAATGCATGTGACTGCTGCTGAGTGTATATCATTACTGTAGGTGGTTAGTATTGCTGAAGTGTATGTCATTAATGTAGGTGGTTAGCACTGCCACTGAGTGTATATCATTACTGTAGGTGGTTAGTACTGCTGAAGAGTATATATCATTACTGTAGGTGGTTTGTACTGCTGAAGAGTGTATATCATTACTGTAGGTGGCTAGTACTGCTAAAGAGTGTATGTCATTAATGTAGGTGGTTAGCACTGCCGCTGATTAGCACTGACACTGTGTGTATATCATTAATGTAGGTGGTTAGCAGGTGGTTAGTGGTTATTATGTTTGGTTACTTATGATTAAGACTAGGACTGGGTAGGGGTTAAAGATGTAATTGTTGGGATTATAGAGAGAGAGAGAGACATGAATAAAAAGACTGACTGATGATCTTAATGTGACAGAAACTAATCGACTTTGCATGTAGTAGTAAGGGAACAAATACAGGAGGCAAAAACAGCTAGTGCTAGTTATGCTCTGCCTTCAGTTTATGAGAATATGCTCCCCTCTTGAGGATGCTTAATTTGACAGCCCTTCTTATGCAACATTGACCTTTTGAATACTAACGGGAAATAAGACAGTCAAGATCTCCATTACCCACACTTTTGTTGTTCTAAATAAATCTGATGCAATCTTGCTTGTTTACAGATTTGAAAGCATCATTTCCAGCTTTATAATTAAGTATTTAGTGTTCATGTTCTGATCAGAAAGTCAAACTTTGACTGTCAAATCCCCAGGCAGCCCTCTCAGTGGGTTTGTAACACTAGCATTGTTTACATTGTCTCTCTTTTTTCGTACCTCAGCACTAAATCCTTCTTCAATGCTTTGCTTAGATTTGTTGATACCATTTCATAGTTTATGTCAGTCCTGTCTGCAGTCATGTGTTCATTCACGCATATTGTCAGCATGTTGTCATGAAGACTATGTTCAGTGTCTTCTGCAGTAGCTGTTCTGTAGCCTGTGCCGCAATCAGCCTGACTGAGATCAGACTGTGTTTCTTATTTCCTTCTTGTCATTCTTATTTCTCAAAGCTCCACTCCTGTCCAGTCGATGCATAAATGTCTTGAGAAACAAACTGCTGGAGCTTGGAGGCCACTTCCTGTCTCCCATAACTTTGTACTATGAAAAAGACAGAAATACTGTATGAGCCATCGTGATGCTCATGATGAAAGGGCATTTTATCGAAAAATCAACCCTCAAACACCAGACACAAAAGGAAACCATGAAGGGTCAAAACGAAGGCAGGTAACTAAAAGAACAAATAACTAGACTACAGCTAAAGGCAGAAAAACTCAGAGGAAACATAAATAAGAGACACAGGCAGAAACCACAATGCAGCACATTCAACTTTAATAAAGACTAAGCAGGAACAAAACACAATGACGGATTGAAGCACAAGGGAAGAGCAGCCATTTAAATACCCAACTAACATAAACAAGGGACAGGTGCAGGCTGTTAATAATCAGCCACAAACACAAGAGACTGGGGCAACAAGGAACAGGTGAGGGCAAGAAACAAATACTAAGGGTACAAACACAAGGAGATGCTAAGACGTGGGAACAGAACATACTACAAGATTAAATGCAATAATAAGGGATAACTAAAGCACAAGGCAAAGGTTAGAGATAGAAGAAAACTTAATAAGTACAACAAAAACCAGAAGACTAGACCACAAAATGTCCAACAGGGTGAGGCTTGCCTCTAGCTAAAGAAGCTTAGCCTACTTAGCTACACAATGGCCTAGAGAGCAGGCGCACACACACTTGGAATAGAATAAACCAGGGAAACACTGGAAAAACAGGATGGCCAGTGACACCTGCTGATCAAATGGGGAGACGATGGACTGAATGGCACAAGACAGGGGCCAACCCTGACACTTTGAAAGGAGATTGGCTTGTTGCTAAATTGTACATCGTAACAACCAAATGTAAATTCCAGTTAGAAAATATTTTTAACTTGTAATAATAGTTTAATTCAGTGTGTTTTTATAAAGTGCTCTTCTTAACAATACCAGAGCACTTCACACATAATTACACTGATAGGTAAAGCAAGCAAAAATAGATTTTAGAGGAGAAAAAATACCTTAGGTTGGATTAGCAGCTACTGGGTAAACTGGCTGCCCATCTCTCTTGCATGTTGCAGGTTGACAATGCCACCCAAGTTTGTTTATATTACCAAACATCAGCAGGTAAGTAGGTAATGTTCAGATGGTCCAGTTCTGGTACAATAATAACAATAATAGCGACAACAACAGCAAGCTCTGCAAACTCAAACTAATATGCTAATCTTCATCAAGCCTATCAGTGGATGTCAGAGGCATGTATGAACAGACAGAAGAGGATAATTGCAATGTTAGCTTAGCGATTCACCACGAATTACAGAAAAGGTACTAATGGCATCTTATTTTCAAAAACAATATAACATTCACTGCAGTGGTTTCCGCATAATGACACTGGCAAGCATGGTCGCGTTTTGTTTGAATCTCAGCCATGAATTTTTTTTCCTTTTTCTTGCTTTGTAAACAATGGAGACGTGGTTCTGAAAGGCAGCCAAGAGTGGCTAAGAGTGAGGGCCTCTTTCAATTTGGATGGCTGACATTCATGGTAAGGCCGGGCACTAGAGTTTTAACAACAGTGCCCCGGACATACCATGCGAAGCCAGGGTGCAATCACCTCTCTTCAGTTCATTTGGGTTTGATTCATCTAGGTCAAGCTTCCTGTCCTGGATTAAAAGGAACAGGAAATAAAATCTGTTTTCCAAGTCACATAACCTGAACATAGCCAGGGTCACTGCTGCCTGTATTTTTCTCCTCTACTTATCTTCTTTTTCAATAGCTGTGCCGCAGTCACCCGTATACTAAGAGAATGTTGCACCAATTCATCGATATACTCTAGGGCCACGTCTGCTCTTGACTGACCAGCCCATCAGAATGTTGATGTATTTTGCAGATATCAGCTGAACGGCTAGCAGACACAGATGGGGCTGTTCTTTGAATTCTACCTGAGCAATGTGACATATTTAACACCTGCAGTTGTGTGATTCGCTTCTAATTACAAGAAATGAACTATGTTGAAAAGCATTAAAAGTTATGTTATACGCCATTTGCATGACACCATCAGAGTGGTGGTGGAAATGGGACCAGTATAGTCGTCTTGGGGGTTCCAGGGCTCAGCGACATGCTGCCAGTGACCCATAAAAAAATGGTCTGCTTCCAGCCATCAATTTTCCAACCTCTTGTGTTGGACAGTGATGTGCGTGACGTGGAGCCACATGTAGCACGATGCAGGAAGCAGCAGGGATGGGATGCCAGTCTGTCACATGGGCAGTTTACAGACACTGTAAGACATAAGGAACATTCCTATTAGACCGTCATGACTACTAACTAACCGAGAAACCCTGCTTTATGAAACACCCGCCTAGATGGCCAGAATCCAGCACAGTTCACAGATTCCACTGCTCAAACACACACACTGAACCTGATAATTAGCTGATCAGGATGTTTGAGCTGGGAAATCTGTGAACTGTATTGGGTCCTGGCCCTCTAGGGCCAGAATCAGGGGTCGCTGTCTAATTGCATGTAGTTGGACTACAGCAGAAAGACAGAGACACCAAGCTGGAACCTACAGTGCACACAGCAAAGGCATGATTCAAATCCCCAACGAAGCAAGGCTGATGCAGCCATGCTACCTGCTGGGCCACTGCACCTTAATTCTTTAATTAAAGCAGTGTTTCCAGTAACGTTTCATGATTCTCACTGCCCACACATCCCACTGCAATTGCAGTCTACAAAACATCCCAGACTCCCAAAAATGCCATTTATGGTTTGAGATTCATTATGTCAGAATGGAACACCTGCCTTCTGTTCCGTGTCATAGCATTATTAATTTTGCTGCTCCTTCACAGTTCACGGCCTTGAAGGGAGCCGGATGAGGCAGTCATCTTTCACGGAAACGCCCCGCGGGCCTCCTTAATGCCTCCCATAGGGCGCCGCCCCAGACTCGCAAGGTATCCGTCTGCCTCCCATCTCACGATTTTTTGTCTTGCGATGATGTTCATCCGCCTAATACTGTAAACCCTGGGGTAATATATGGCAGTGGCATAGCTGCCTACCAGTGATGAACACGTTATTTCTTTGAGCCAAATTAGAATTAGCGCCCATTTCCAGTACTGGCGTACCGTGCGTTCTTCAACGTGTGAATTTTCCATTGCGTATGGAAAAAAAAATCTTCAGATATTGGTGTAAGTTGGAAAACAGAAGTGAAGTGAGGATTTCCTACTCGTATTAAATATGCATTTTTTTTTCTTCAATTATGTCAATAAATATAAGCATATACAGCAACAGATGGGGTCTTACTCCTAATATATTGAGAGTTTTAGTTTCCATGACAACCTAAGAGCAGATCTTTCAAAATCTACACGGCCATTAAAAAGGTTTTGACGATCCTTTATGACAGCGACCCTCAGGTGAGGGATGCTCAGCGTCGCTGGCATCCAGCCCCAGTGAGTTTGAAATAACACTCTGCTTCTGACCATGATCACACCACCTTCCAATAAATTCAAGATCTAAATATGAGTGCTAGGTAAGAAAGGATTGTCACTCTGCTTTTTATTATTGTTCTTTTCCGGTAACTTTGAAATGTATGGCAGCAAGATGCTTTTTATAAAAAAGGCAATTGAGGGCAATTGAACGTCTTTGAAAAAAATAACCACAAACGACTATAAATCTTTTCTGTGAAGAAAAAACTTGCTTGGAAAAATCTGCTGCACTGAATTTTGTTAATTGATTAAATGAAAAAAATGTACTTCACACAGCATGTCAGACAAATGGACACAGTGATTTATTCCACGATTACTAGTAGATAATTGTGGGAAAATTTAACAGGGTCTGTGAACATGGAGACTCAGGGATTCTTTTCATTTTTCTCGGAGGAGGCGGGATGGGGAGGAAATTGGATTTTTTTTTTTGTATTTTAATGGACATAAAGACGGAGAGTGCGCATGTAAACTTGTACAGACGCTTAAAGTATTAAAATAAAGTATTACACTTTATTATTTCAGTGTGTAAAAAGTTTCAGTCTTGGTTTTATTCCTGCTTGTTTGCACCTACATGTTAATGAAAGCTGAGGAGCATCCCAAGGCTTCGGGCTCAGCTGGGATTTTTAACAGACAGAGCTGCTCTCAGTACCAAGAGTGACCTCTTGTCCCATAAGAACTGACGTAAGGCTCTCCTTACTGACTGGGGGTACTTGGGGTCAGTTAACTTTTTGTAGAAACTATAGCACCAGTGGCAGAAGAACAGTATACTGGGCCCTGAGGCAAAAATGGACCATGCCTCCCCTCTTACAAATTCACACCAAGGGCCCCCCTATGCCAGTTGCAGCAGGTGCAGGTGATGAAATTTAAGTAGCCTCCGAATATCATACCCATCATGCACTGCAGTAGTTAGCAAATTCCGCAAACATGCTTCTTTCATGAAATACTCGCCTCGACAACAGAGTTTGACTACAAAACATTATAAACCATCACATTTTACAATTGTTTTAAGTATTGTACCAAGTGATTTTATGCATATGCAGATGGAGGGGGGGCCCTTAACACTGCTGGTTATCTGTCCCACCAGCCTGCCTCTGAATCGCGTGGTTGCCTGTATGTTTGCTTCATTCTTTCAGGCATAGCATTTACCATAAGATGTTACTATAGGATTAACTGCCTGGGCCTTCCGTTCTGCTATAGAAGCTGCCTCACAATGATCCTTCTCTGTCACCAACAGGATGATTTCTCTTAATTTTCTGAATGACATTTAGGTTTAGTCAGAGGGTAAGCCGGTTAACTGAACGGCCTGGAACGTTTCGATAGGTGTCAACATGGCATCAGGAAGACAGCCTGATAGAGAAGTCAATAAAGATCAATAATGGTGTGAAAGGCTTGCTCTGAAAAACACAGATGCAACACATCTTTTAGATGCTGTGTGGGCGGCCTCATTGTCAGCATTTTAGGCTCTGTGCCAATTAAAATTTCAGGAGAAAGTCGCTCATTGGCCCACTCGCCTCTCATAGTAATGTGTGTTTGTGTTGAGCCCTTGTAAAAACGGTCCGATGTTCTAAAAAGAAGCATCTTATGAAATAATGTTAAGATTGTTGGGTAACCATGACATTGCATTAGGAGCATCAATTTTTGTTGAGTGCATCTACTGCTTATTTTAATGCATCCACCCGTCCGCCCTCTTAAACTCAGCTCGACTTGAATGCTACCCGCTAAAAATCTCTACTGAAGCTTAATTACCAGCAGTCTTGCTCTCTCCTGCGGCGCTTGAGTCGGCCGACCGAGGTGTCTGTCGCATGTTAAAATGCCCCACAGAAATGTCAGCAGCGGCAAGAGGCTTCAGAAAGCGAATAACTCGCAGTAATGCAGCATCGAATATGCAGCAGTATCTGAGTTATAATCTGAGAATAAAACCTGTTTAATGCACAGCTGTGCATTAACGTTTCTATGTAAGCTGCCCTACGTCTGACTCTGCTGAACGTGGCAGAAGGACGAGGGGGTTTGCCGGCATAAGTCTTACAGCCGGGATCCTACATTCAGGGGTCTGGCTGTGCCTTACACTGGCTGCACCAGCTCAGCACATCAGGACTGGGTGACATTCGTAGTCAGTTCAGCTCCACCCTAATATTAAAGAGCGGCACGCCTGTTGCACATGTGATAAATGGTCTGTGCTTTTATATCAGTGGCGTGATTCTCCATCAGAATTTTGCCGCTTCCTAGCTGCAGGCGTGTGTCATGAGAGATGACATTGCATGAAGCAGTTAATTTCCCTGCTGACTTTGCACAGCCCTGACTGACGTTGTGCTGCAGTTGTTCTGAATAGCACACAGTCCCAGTGTCTTTGCAAAACTACCAAGCTAGTTTGAGGCTGCATGTCTAAAACTGTCTAAATTCCGTATAATGTCACACATCGCAACCTGGTATCTCAGTCAAAAAATGACTCTCCAGTTGCCGGGCAGTGATTGGTCTTTGTCTCCTTCTCCTTTCTGGCTTCCCTCCTGCTGATAGCACCAGACACCTCCACTATGAATGTCACGGGTTTCAACACCAGAGATTATTCATTTAGTTTCTTTGGCTGACGCTTGGAAAAGCTTGAGTGAATCTTACAGTAACTGTCATCAAAGACCGGAACTGTCTACCTCTGGAGCTGAAGTCTTGCTTTAAATTTCATGATTCTGTCTATCAGGAATTTTGTTGCTCTTCTGAAAATTGCAAAAGGAAGGGCTGTCCCAAGTTGATGGAACAGTCAGGGCCCCCATATCACAGAGACATGTCGATTAGGGAGATTGGATTCTCACTTTGATAAAAACCATGCAATGTTAGGGACAAAGTAAATTCTGTTTACGAGATACCAGTTCCATCCATATATATGTTTATATTATTATGAAAATTTCATATTTTTCAGTAAACAAGATTAGAAGGCAAGTTGTTATATTGGATTTTAACTGTAGTTTCACCTCCTCTAGATATCTGAGAATTTTATATATATATGAGTATTCAGGCAAAACATTGACATTATACATACCTTAAGACAGATAGCACCATTCAGTGAATTAGTTGGATATGTTAATTGAACCACATTTTTTCTAGAACACAACCTTTCTTGGAATCTGTGGATGGTTTACATGTCATGAGGTAGTTTTATGCTGTTTTTCTAATAGATTTTATTAAACATCTTGAACTGGGCATGTGAGATAATATTGCAGAGTAAGATATTACTTACTCTCATTATGAAAAACCATTTTCACGCTGTGCTTCCTCGAATTGTAGACAGGCTATCAAGACCCAGAACCCTTGGTAGTTAATTTCATCTGGTCATCACCAAAAATGCAAGATTATTCTACATTATTACATATTTCCTCTAATTTGCTTTATTTGTATATTTATACCTTTATCTCAAATTGAAACACCTTAGTTGTAAGAAAATGTTCCTGTGATGGTTACAGTGATCAGATGTGACACAGTCAGGCACAAAGTTCCCCAGTAAAAATTAGACGACCATTAAAACTTATACACTTTAAGGCATAGAAAAAGTTTCATGAATCATAATTACATTTAATGTCACCACCCACCTTAATGGCTTCTTGCCTTTTTTGCTTTTTACTCATAAATAAAACCAACTAAAATATTTTGAGCACTCCATTTTAGGCATCCCCGTACAGATGCATTCCTGAATTACCACAATCCACCACAGTACGAGAAGCATAAGAAATTAAGTTTATACGATTATTTGAGTGTATTTAAATAGAGATTAATAGCAGTGCTGTGTAACTTGTACTGACTTCTGGGTCCCTGACCCCAGGTAAAACATTACACACCCTGCAAGGTTCAACATACTTAAATAATAATAATGTTAATATGTATAATTTAGTGACATGCCTCAGTGAATTTATCAAGGATGAGAAAAGGTGTAATTCTGGCTCCGAATTTCCAGAACAACTAACACCTCATTGGTCCTTTTCCTACTTTCCCCAAAGAATATAACCAATCAATTTTGTGTTTATTTGTTTATTTGTTTTTCACCTTGTAGCAGCAGCAGTGGTTTGAATTCGACATGTTTTTAAATGTAATTCACACATAAATGCTAAGGAAATACAATGCATTTGGTTTTATGCAACAAAAAAAAAATAGCTTAAATGACTATTTCTTTTTTCCATGAATGAACGATGAATTGTATTATTTAGTATTGCAATCTACCCTGCGTCGTGCCCATTGCTTCCGGGATAGGCTCCGGACCCCCGCGACCCAGTAGGATAAGCGGTTTGAAAATGGGTGGATGGATGGAGTATTGCAATCTATGCCTTTCCATACAAGACTGAGTCCATAAATATCTTAAAAAAAAAAAAACTTCTAGCACATTTCTATCATTTCAGTCGCAAAATATCTCAGTTGCATTTTGCCTTTCAGAACTTATCAGAGGTAGGTAATGTAAACTAATCTGGCAGTGTTGCTGACATGATATATTTTATTTCCAAAGATGCTACAATTGCTTATTAGTACATGCTGGCTTCTGTAAACGGGTAATTAAAATGTGTTTTACAAACATGTTGTGATATGTTTACAATACAGTCCAGGACTGGGCACACTTAGAGGTTTGTTACAGTCATTATCAATCTGTATTTCTTATCTTCTTTTCTGCAGTAGGTATGTCCATAAACCCACATATATTCACCCATAAAGGAAAACAGAGTAAACAAAAAGAAAGTTTACAGAAAGACAGACATACACAGAAAGCATTTCATTTGAGTACTTTTAGAGAACAACAAATTGAAAAGCAAACAGCAATATAGAAAGGAAGACGTACAGTAAATGTTACACAGAATGAGAATATACAAAAGCAAATTTTGAAAAATAAAATCTTGGCCGCAGTGAATTGATCACGTCCATTCTATCCATGCCAATATTAACCCTATATCTGCTAACTGTAAAAGGCCAATTATACTTCATTGCCTTCATTGAGCTCATCTTAAATAGTAATATGCAAATGTGTTGGAGAATATGGATCAAGTAAAAGTTTTCCTCCCAATAATGAATACGAAGATACGCAGATGAAGGGAGAACATGCATGTACAGGAAAACATCGACCGAAACAAGAGCGTGACTTTCGCGAGGGCGTGTGTGAGCTTCATAGGGAACTATTTAATGAGCTATGTAGAGCGTGATGGTTATTTCAAATTCGATTTCGTCCGTCACCAAAACGAACGAACGTAAATAAATAAATACACACACGCACACATACATACATATTCACAGCAGCCTCTGACAACGATCTTGCCACAAAAAGCACATTTCATTTAGGTCGACAGTAACTTAAAATTTGCATTTTTATTATCAAACAGCAACAGGCTCAGGCAGTTGTGAAAATTCTACCTTCAGCCTTCAGCACTGAGCAAAATCCGCGTGAATGAGCTGCTGGTTCGGTGTTTGTCGTCTCCAGAGCAGCAGATATACAAAGGGGGACGGGGGGTGCCACTGTGCTGTTTATTCACATTATTCATTAAGATTGCTAACACAACTGTCACTCTTGATTGTTTTTCTCATGTGATGAGCATCAGCTACATAGAGTGCATCAATTATCTTATGAAGATATTCTGTTATTTATAGTTATCAGACACAAACCATAATGAACATGATGTACCTAGCAGAAATACTAGTTTCAATATACATATATTCTCAGTCTACATAAAGTTTTTAAAACCGAACGCATATTTCTCTAGCCGACTTCTTATTCATAGACATTAACAGCGTTTTAAATAATGCTTTTTGTACAGTAACTTGAAACAAATTGCGGTAAGTAGCCTATATTGTTTCTGACACGTGCCTGGATGCCACATCATGAGACACAGCACCTAAAACGTATGAGTTTGTGAAAAGCCTTCTTAAAATCCTCATTTGACATAGTATAAATGATCGGATTTATTAAAGAATTGAGATAACCAAGCCAGGTGAACACATCAAACAACTCTGGGTAGTTAGTGCACGATGTACATATTGGCACCAGCAGCGTGTAAATAAAAAACGGCAACCAGCATATGATATATGCGCCCAGGATTATCCCCAAAGTTTTGGTGGCTTTTCTCTCCCTGGCAGCCGAGATCCGCTTTTTCTCTAACAGCGAGTCCGACACGGTCACCTTCACCTGGTTCGGGCTGTCGGACGAAGCGCTGCCGTGGGCGGTGATTTCCTGCGTGCCGTAGCTCAGCGAAGCGCCGGACGCCGCGGATCCCGGCGAGTCCGTGATCAAGTGCGCTGAAGTCAGCCTCTTCCCCGCTTTCTTCAGCGGCTGTTTTAGGATCCTTTTCCTGGCCTCCACGTAGATCCGACCGTAGAGCACTATAAGTAGCAAGGTGGGGATGTAGAATGCCCCAAAAGTTGAATAAATAGTGTAGAAAATGTTGTCATTATTCACGTTGCAACTGTTCAGCTCCTCCGCTTTCACATGGCGCCAGTACAGGGGCGGCAGGGAGATGGAGATGGCTATGACCCAGGCGGTGACTATCATACCAGCAGCCCGGGCTGGGGTCCGCTTTTTGGAGTATTCGATGGCATCAGTTATTGCCCAGTAGCGATCCAGCGCAATTACGCACAAGTGAAGGATAGAGGCTGTGCAGCACGATATGTCCGAGGATAACCAAATGTAGCAGATTGTCTGTCCTAAGCTCCATGTGTGGCTCACTGTGTACACCACACTTATGGGCATCACTAGGATGGACACTAACAGGTCTGTCACCGCCAGCGAGGCTATAAGGAAGTTCGCAGGAGTGTGAAGTTTCCTAGATTGGTAAATGGTGGCTATTACAAACGCGTTAGACAACGTAGTGGCAAAAGTTATGACAGACAGGGTTGCACCTAAGCCGGCCTGAAAAGCAAGATTCGCAGATGTCCCGCCAGGTTTGGATGTGTAATTCCAATTGGTGTCGTTGGTTGAAGTGTCCAGTATTCCGACATAAATGACAGGCGTCGGGCTCAACTGACTCGGACGCTCCATCCCTGACGAGCAGCTAGTCCCTGTTTAACGTAATGTCTTCATTCATATTGTTTGGCGTTTCCCACAGTGACAAAAGATTATTGTTCTTTCCACCTCTTTTTAAATGAAGTTGGTATTTGTCCATCTGAAATTTCGCTTTAGTGATCACTTACTCCATTCAAAAATTATATAGTGGTTAAGGGAAGGCACTTTTCCTTTTTTATATAAAATTTGTTAAGCTGCCTTGTAAGATGGGTGTCATTTAGCCATTTACATCTCCGTTCAGGTTAAAATTTTTAAATGGATACAGCTGAGAGATATTTTAAAAGACAGTTGCATTGTATTCCAATTAGTCCTTAATGCGGTTTAAATAATCATCAAAATGTAATTAATAAATGTAGTTCAACAAATTTAAATGTAAAAATCATAGCATGTTTCGCAGTCGCGTTTTCGCAGTTTTTCCTTTTCCCTAGATATTTTAGTCCATTGTTAGAGGCGTTGGGATCAGTTCTGCGGATTCGGTAGTACTTAGTTGTACTGGTCTGCGCAACTTGCAGCTCCACTTTATACAGCCTTTGCAAGCAGAAAGTACCCGAACAGGTCGCACTCCTCCTCTCTCACTCCTTTTCTCTCCGAAAGGAGAGCGGGATGAAATCCACCGGGTCATAATGCCCCTGGGTTCTTGCTCTCTGCGCATGAAACCTTGCAATCGTTTGACAAATTAGTATTCAAATACAATCGCTGTTAGAACAAAAAATGATTCAATAGCTCAAAAATATTTCACAGGTACCTAGCTCTGTGTTCTAAAGCCCCTACCTCAGTCAAAGCATATAAAATCCAGAATTAACAGAAACCATGTTTATCAAATTATAAGGGTCTCTAAAGTAATGAAACATATTTAATACTTTTTGCTGCATTAGACATAAAAGTTGGTATCACTCATTACAATTTGCAATTAATCATGCACTTTAAACGTCACAATCACAAATTCTGAAATATCCATCTATCCATCCTTCCATCCATCCCTTTTTTTTATAGCCGCTTGTCCTATGTTCCGATCTTAATCCTGCATGACCAGAAAACATGACATGATTCTCACTCTAAACACAAACCACTCTCTTTGTCTGGGTGATAAAAGATAATGTTCAGAATGAATCTGCAGTCTGACAGTCAGCTCATTGCAGGGATCTCTAGATCCCACTTTCATTCACTTTTAATATTATACATTCAAGAACATCACAGGTAGAGTTTGATGTTTGCATTGTCTTGCTTATTGTCAGGATCTATCCCTGCCCTGTCCTGTTCTGGCCGCCGTTTCCCTGTTTGACCAGTGGGTGTCACTGGTCATCCCATTCTGTTCCCTGTGTTTCCCTAAATTTACCCCTGGCTATATTCCTCCTTGTTCCCTCATCTGTCGTGTGGTTGAATAGGCTGAGCGTGAGACTGTGAACTAAGTATCCCGCACCGTTATGAGTTCCATTTAGGACATTTTGAGGATTTGTACCCTAATATTTTGGTAAACCCCACATTTAGTTGTGTCCATTGTGTTTATCAACTAGTTTAGTCTTTGCCTTTAGTAGCTTTGTTCTTAGTTTTCCTGCCTGTGCCCAGTCTTGTACCTACTGTATGTTCCTTATATCTCCTGGAGTTTGAGTCCCTAGTGTTTTACTGATTGTAAGGTGCAATATGTCAGCATATAACACAATTATAACCTCACAACAGCATTCATCTACTGAGCCTTGACAGTAAACAACTGCATTTAAACAACTAAAAAAGACAACTGCTAAATGTCTGCATCATACTTTCTGTTAGCTAGCCAAGTAACACATTTGGATGCTGAAGACATGGCAAGAAACCTTTATTAAACAATGATATCTTGCCAAAGGGTATTTATTTTTGTCCTGCCCACTCCATAATTGATCATTGTTTGAAAAAAAAAATCAATATATGATATAAGGCAGCAACTTAGACATATAGTATCATCTGTGGAAATGTTCTTATAACAAATACTTTGTTAAGAACATATAATTCATATAAAGGTATTGAATTGCCTTAAACTATTGTAATGAAGAAAATTGCAAAACTGAAGTACATCATAGAAATTCATCTACCCCATCTTGCTCACCTTGAGACCTACACTCCTACTTTGGAGACAATAACCAGCCAAACTGTGTGTCTCCAGACTGAAGAAGGAAACTACACCCAGAGGGGGAGGTGTGACATGCTTGGAACATGCAAACCTCACACAAACAGCGGAGGCGGGATGCAAACCCTCAGTGTTGGAGGTGTGAGGTGGCAGTGGTACCCAGAGTGCCGCCTCAAACCCAAATCAAACTGCTGCGACATGTACATTTCACTCCTGTTACCTATTAGGACAGGGCTATTAAAGTTTAATTTTCTTCCTTCTGTTTCTCTTTTCCCTGCTGTAAGCTGTTTTTAATTACCAGCAATGTTCGATCACCTCCATGATTGGGGTCAGGAAGACATTATTAGGTTTTTCCCAATATTTCCGTTTTGGGTGTGTGTGTGTATATATGTGTGTAATATATATATATATATATATATATATATATATATATATATATATATATATATATATATATATATATATATATATAGTAATTCATGGAACATGTATTGTAATGTGCTTTGTGACAACTTATATGCATGTAAAATATGCAATACTAAGTTAAACTTTAATGGTTAAGATTGCTTTTATTTCTTTTTGGTTTTGTGTAATTTACACAAATGTTAGAATCCAACTTGGCATTGAGATTTTAAAAAGCAATATCACATCTGCTTCTCTCTCCTATTTTTAATATTCCTATTTTTGCATTGTTCATGAGTCAACAAATCCTATTCACCGTGTTAAAACTGAATAGGGTGTCATTTTGAGCGTTGCGTATAGAGGGTTGTTTTGATTAGTTTTGACCAATGGGACTGGTCATTTCTTTAGGCTTTTTCATCAACAATCACCCTACCATGGAAACACCACAGGCCATACTTAGCAAAGTAGCTACGGTCGCAGACAAACAGGACCTGGAAATGAAAGTCACCTTCTTCCTGAGGTGAGCTTCTCTGAAACAATGTCCACAAGGTATTTTTCTATCTGTGAAATATCTTTTCTGTTCCGAAATATTTCAGAGCACATGCGTCATTCACTCACATTAAGTTTTAAATGGACTGACGTATATGGACATTGTTCCTCCTGCTTTTAGTATTAGGTTCTTGTTAAAGTAACTGTCCTGCCCATAATTCAAATGCAAAGGTCTACCTTTGGGGTGAGGCAAAGCACCCCCCCCCCCACCCCATATGAACCCACTCCAAAACATTTTAATGATCCATGAATTATCTTTTTGGAAAAGGAGATATGACAAAAACAAGTCCGATGAAAGCGTACTTACTAGAATTTTTAGGTAGATAGATACACAGTAACTTAAAGTACATTGAATAATTTATTTCAAGAAGATCCAGATAACAGAATATGTAAACACTTGCCCTTTACACTACAGCAGACAACTTGATTGGTTTACATGCTGGGTTAAAGATCAATAAAAGATAGTCACTTTAAAACATATAGCCATGAAAAATAACGAGAACTCGTTATTTAACCTAATTAGTGTACATTTATTTGGGGGGGGGGGGGGAGGGGGCTCCTTATACGACCACAGCGACACCCCTATGACTGACTAACCCAAATTTTGTCATCCTGCAGCTTGAATGTGGAGATAAAATGTTATCCTTTGGATATAGTGCACCTACGATCACTTCAATATTTCCATCTGATTAACTGAATTGAATTACAACCTCTGTTGCATCTGCATGATTCATTAAAAATAATGATTTAAAAACTTCAAAAAGGACGTTTATTTCCCTCTTGGCAGATGGAGTTACTTTTCACATATAAAATGCGCATGGATGCGTATTTTATATTCTCTATTCACTTACAAGACTATCTAATTATGCATGTAACTGAAGACTACAGCTATACCTGTAGGAACACTGCTTCAAAACGTTCAATTTTCTTATTTTTTTATTACAAAACAATGTTTTATGGCACGGTGGGGGGGGGGGGGGGTTACGAGGTGCAATGGCTGTTACGTTGGGAATATGTTATGTCACAGAATAAAAAAGTAATGATCTTCAGATACAGTGGTATAATGAACCAGCAGCCAGTGCAGGGCGCGGCGCGAGCTGGCACGTGACTGTATCGCACCAATTATCGCGACAAGCGACAGCAACATGTCGCTCTATCAAAGTGTCGTTTAATGCTACTAGATATAGATTTAGCCACTATTGCCGAGGACTCCGTTTAACAGCAATGGCCGCAATATTGCCGGATGAGAAAGGAGGAAACTACTGCCCGGAAAGTAATTACCTTTTCAGTTCATTAAAAAAAAAGATTCACCATGTTCACGATTGAAATTCAGTTAACCTTTTACGGCTGCTTTTACTAATAAACTCCCCAAGTTAGCCGTCCACCGCAGTTAGATCCCTGCCTGCCAAGTGTAAGCCGAGATAGATAAGCTAGCTCGTTTTTATTTTAGCCTAACTTTTCCACTAGCCGCGAGTCTAAAATATTTGAGGGGAGTTAACTTAATCTAATTTAAGATTAAGAAGTGAAAATTGATGATAAAATAGTGGATTTCCCAGTAGCCTCAGAGTACGGGGTCTGGCGGGTCATGTCGCTGGGATGTGCTGGGTCGCAGATACCGACCTATTTGGCTGTGGTTAAACCGCCGCTAACCGCTTATACTGACCCGTGTGTTTGGCTGTGGTTAAACCGCCGCAAACCGCTTATACTGACCCGTGTGTTTGGCTGTGGTTAAACCGCCTCTAACCGCTTATACTGATCCGTGTGTTTCGCTGTGGTTAAACCGCCGCAAACCGCTTATACTGACCCGTGTGTTTGGCTGTGGTTAAACCGCCGCAAACCGCTTATACTGACCCGTGTGTTTGGCTGTGGTTAAACCGCCTCTAACCGCTTATACTGACCCGTGTGTTTGGCTGTGGTTAAACCGCCTCTAACCGCTTATACTGATCCGTGTGTTTCGCTGTGGTTAAACCGCCGCTAACCGCATACGCAGCCATCGGCCGAGGAAAGAGGGCTTTACGGGTTTTTAATGACTGGCTTCGTTGTGCTGGCTTTTCTGACCGAAACAGAGTTTCAGAAAGGGATAGATAGTGACAAATTGGCAGTTAAATAGCAGTAATTTACAGTTATTCATCTGCCATTAATACTACAATGATTAACTGTCAAGGGCCGTGGTCACCGCATTTGCCTCCATTCACACAGCTCAACTAAGTGCGAACTGAATCAAATTCAACCATCATTTGAATCATTAAGCAAGATTAATTTAATCCAGTGAATCATTTAAGCACAAAGAATCCAACAGCAAAAGCTATTAAAACCACGTCAAGATTAGTGTTTGGGTTTGTGAGTAATTTATATGTGGTGAGAGTAATAGATTTGATTTCATTATTTGGATATATATAATAATAAGGAAGGATGTTTGTGCTTATTCGTGTTGCATAATATTTAAGGAACTGTAATTCAATTGCATTTTAGGCAGATCAAACTGCTTTCTGTAAATTGCCAGTTGTGATAATAACTCACTAAGTTGCCTTTCTGGGCTTTATGGTTTTAAAAAGGAGTATTGTAAAAATTGTACTGTATTTCTCTCAGACTCCTTTTAAGGGTGTCTACCTCTGCGGTGTTTGTGGAGATTACCTGCTCTCCCTGTCTGACATGGGTTTCCTCCTGCAGTCCAAAGGCATGCATTTGGGTTTATTGCTGTTTCTTAATTACTTGTAGAGTATGGTTGTATTGAAGGTATTGTATTTCCCTGTGACAGACTGGCATCCTGTCCAGGGTGTACATCACAGGGCACAGCGCTGGGAGACTCGCATCCTGCCCAGGGTGTACCCCAGCCTGGCGTCCTGTGATGGACTGGCATCCCATCTAGGGTGTACCCCTGTCTTTTGCCCTGTGATGGACTGGCATCCTGTTCAGGGTGTACCCCAGCCTCGTGCCTACGGATACACTGACTTTTTCAATTGAACTTGCTGCATGGATGTACATTACGTCACAATGAGTTCTAGATCTTTTTCCTTTAATTTGTAACCCTAGAGTATGATGGAGGACTCTGGTACCTGCGGACAGCTAAGCTGGCAGTGGCAGTTGCCATAATAAAGAGCAGGCCGAAGGGGCGGACTGGGAGGGAGCATGCGGAGTTCCTGGCCAGCAGACTCCACTGTGAGGACAATGACTGGAAGGCGAAGGCTCAGGGGCTGCAAGAGGAGGTGCTTAGACTGCGGCAGGAGCTCCTCCTCAGCAAGGCTCGGGCGGAGATCATGGGGAGCAGCGTTGCCGGTGGGTACACGGGCCGGCCAGCTGGGTCTATTCTATACACAGGAAGCTTTCAGAGAGGTTATGTAAAGCCTTTGGACAAAGCTGTTTAATACATATGTATTGCCAATAGATGTTACACTTAATATTTGTCAGTAAGGGTCGCAGAGGTACAAATTTACATATGAAAGCAACATTGTGTGGCTGTACTCACACAGAACGGTCTGTGTTTTAATCTGCCAACAGTGCAGCTTAAACTTTGTGAGCAGTTGGGCCTGAATAAGAGACATATTCACCCGTGCATCATAGGTGGTTTATAATACTTGTCATTAATGGCAAAATAGGTTTGTTTCATAATTTCTTTAAAAAAGGGCTGTTGAGTATAAATTAGTGAAGGTCTGGGAGAACCTGCCACCTATTCTCTCATTTAAGAGTCCAATTGAAATCTCCCTGAGAGCGGATTAATGGGTTTCGACATCACTGGCACAAAGTTGCCATGGGGACAGGTTTATAAATAAACAAAAATATTTTTCAAGCGAATGTGACTGAAACTAAACAAAATGCATGATGATACCCAGTGACAGTTTGTATTAAAAGAAAAGCCTGGAATCTTTTTGCGCTTTGGGAATTGGATGGGGTTGTAATTTGAGGGCCGTTGTTGTCACAGGAGAGATTTATTGACTGACTTGAATTGTTGTGGGATGATAAATAGCGGCCGCTTGATTAGCATGCAGTGTCCAGAAATTTTACCCACAACCCTTTACTGGGAAAGCAGCTGCAAGATGGACGGGCAGGTATTCAGAAATTCAGATCTGTTCTAATCGTTCAGCTGTTTTGTTCGTAGAAATGATCTGAGGTGGTTTGATGCACAACACAGGAGATCCTTCGATGGATGGGCGGTGCCAGGCAACTGAGGAATCCCTGTGGAGTAGCGCTCCCTGGGAAGGCGATTCTGGCTTTGGGACAGGCAGTAGTATGGAGGTGCTGCCCCTGAGTGCGTATGCTGAGGTGCCCCAAGCCTCGCATTGTTCTTTGCCACCTGCTCCCTCCTTCAGCGCATTGCCATCTGAGCGGTCCTGTGCGGGAAGTCATGGTCGCTCCATGGAGATAGCTATGCTCCATCACACGCAATTCCTGCACAGCCTAGTCGGCCTGGGCCAGGCGGCCGATAGCAGGGACGGCCCCGTGGTCAGAGACGCGCTGTGCCAGCTCCTCTCCTGCATGGTTGAGGCCTGGGCCGACCCCCGTCTTCTCCCACCGGCTTCTCTGATCCTTCGGGCTGCACGGGTGGTTGGCCAGGCCCTGGAGTCCCTGAGTGGGCCGGCATGTGGCGAGCTTGTGGGACGAGCAGAATCCTGCCTGAAGGAGCTGACAGCTCTGCTGCTGGACAACACGCGGCTCAACTGGGTAAGGAGCGTCGCTCGCAAGCTCACGGTCCAGATCCTCTCAGCTGAGGTGGGACTCTCCGATAAGATGAAGGTATCATTCGGCAAGTTTTTCAGCAGGAGTTGTGCAAAAAAAAAATATTTAAAATCAGACGTATACTGGGATATAATTGAAATAATTACACATAATACAACATGCTTATAATTTCAATCGTCAGCTAAGGTTATGATACCAGAAGACAGAAGACAGAGCTTTAAGGATGAAATTATACTATTAAAGTTTCTGACAGTGCGACTCACCCGAAACATTTGCCATGAAACTATTTTTGACATTCCTGTGGACAGCACCTAATTTAAAATCCTGCCTTTTTATGACCTTTCATGCAGAACTGTGCTGTTCATCCTCAAATAAGAGACAGGTAGGTTATCAGTGGCCATCTTAGAATGTTGTCATTTTGACTGTGTTCAGAATTCATAACAGATCTATAACTATCGGACTCATTTTGGTAATTATACTTCCGCTTTGTTATCATTAGATTATTGTCATCGCAAGAAGTTATAGACAGTAAAAAAGTTATGCAAAAAAACTATTTCACTTATAGGACTTTCTGATGTTTTCTGAAATGTAATTTGTGGTTTTCCTATATTGTAATGCAAAAAACGAAAGCAAAAATACCTTTAACACACAGTGGGTGTCATGTGGTTGCATATTACACTTGTAATTCTGAATGCACCTGCTGCGTGTGTCCATCTTTTGCAGAAATGTACCTTTCTGTTGTGGAATGTCGGTTGAGGTCTTTTTGCCCGGAATCTAAGCATTCTGTCCGCTGCCTCATGATTTGCACTCCCTCTCTGTAACAGCCTCCTCACTCAGTCTCGGACTGGGCTTTCCAATTAGGAAGCACGGCACAGAGCCGAGCCTGACTCGGGGCAATCATATACAGCATTCCTCTGGCTCTGGGCAATTCCCCTCACCTTTCCCCCACACCCATCCATCCATCCATCCATCCATCCATCCATCCATCCATCCATCCATTTTCTGAAGCCGCTTATCCTACTCAGGGTCCTGAGGCGGGGAGCAACCCAGGATGGGGCACCAACCCGTGGCAGGGCATCCCCCACGCCCCTTTACCCATAATTAACAAGTTCTGCCTTCTAGCACTCCAGCGCATTATCTCATTCACGGCAGCGGAATTTCCTGGTGCCTGTAGCCTGTACACTGTATGCATAATAATTATGCAATGTGTGTTTTACAGATTTTAAAAATTGCTTAACAGACACAACATTTTACGCATTGCCAATTCAACAGTAAATGTTATATACAGAAAGACTTAGATTTGTATGCTACAAGGGGAAAATATTTTCAAAAACATAGGTGTGCACATTTGTTATGCAAAGTACAATTTTAGATAATTTTTTAAATTCATGAACAATGAACAAAAAACATTTTCACATAATTCTAAATAATTATGATTTTAGCAATGAATTCAGAAGCTTAACAAAGGAAGTTTTACCCTTGGAAATACTTTCATTTGTTAATATAGCTGCCTTTCTTTTCTAACCCTCGTATTACCCTATAATCCATTGATCCTGTCAGTTTCTTTTATGTCACTGTGCCTAATTTCTGGAGAAGCATCCAAGACAGCTTCCCACAAGCTGTTCGGTGACATGTACTGCTTTCCTTCTGTGTAGATCTTCCACTTTAGGAATACCACTGCCTGAGAGAGGTATCCTCCAGGAATTTGCAGTAGTTTCTCGAGTTCATTTTCAAGCATTTCAGGTCTTCTACCTGAAATGGTCCAACCAATTTACTTCTTATAATTCCAGCCCATATTATTATCGCTCCCCCACCTTGGTGTGCGATGCCGGTCAGCAACTCAGCCATGGCCCCACCCATCAGGTCCAACCAGGGTCACTCTCATCTCATATGTCTATAAAACCTTTGAAAAATCTCTCTTCATATATTTCTTTGCCCATTCTTGAAGCTTTCACTTATGATTTTTATTTAAAGGAGGCTGTTTTTCTGCCTTTTCTGACCCTGCCAATCATGTGAAGCACTTTGCACCTTGTACTTCTGCAGCATAAAGGAAGTTTGCAGTCCTGAAAGATGGTGGCACTTAAGGCTAAAGGGTTCCTGCATACTTCCTGTTTAATTCTTCTCAAGTCTAGTTACTTTACGTAATTTCTTCTCAACTTGCTTTTTTGCTTCTCTGCGGTCTCATGCGCAGAAATCTTTTGACTTGTGCTGGGATCAAGACGCGACACCTTTGCATTTCTTCTGTTAGGTCTCCTTTTTGACCCATTTTTACAGCAGCAAAAATCTGCCTAACAATTTTTGAACGCCGGAATTTAAGGCTTTCCTCACTTTAAGCCACACCCTCTCCCAGTAAAGCAATTAAGTCACCTGGAAATGTTCACACTAAGTGAATAACACAGTTAATGTGATTTTAATTTGACAAAAATGCTCCTGCAGATGATCTTCCATTAGAATACAGACTTGCATAATAATTGTGTACACAGTGTAGTTTTCACATTCGTGACCTGAGGATGGCGCTCTCGGTTGTTTTAAAATAACCAGTCCAAGATTCAAATAATGCGTTGCTACAATACTTCCGAATAAGTGACGTAATTTAAGCAGAAATGAATAGGGATATTCTGAAAGACCTAGTGTTTGCTGAACTGTAAGGGTATTTGTTCATTTACACTTTTAGACGGTGTGGTGCTACTGACACGACATAAATGAATGTAAGCTTTAAAAATAATTTAATATATAGCGGCCTTAATCAACCACGCAGTCCAGTTAAGCTTGTTACCAGCATTTTGGATTGTTCGACTTTACATTTAAGACCTACAGTGTACTCGTAATCTTTTTTAATGGTATCGTTTGAGGCCGTGTCTTCTCTGCAATGTGGTAAAAAAAATGTGAAATCAATTAAAAGCTGTCAGAGCGCCATATGAAGTGTGAGTGAGTGATCGGGTGCTGGGTACGCACCTTTAAGGCAGCTTCCCTCCACTTTTATAGATCTGAGGAGAACTTTAGAAATGACTGTTAGCCGTTCGATTTCCCGGCTTCTCAGCTCCTTGCATTTTTCAGTTAAAGTTGCAAATGCGTTTTCTCGCTCCGCAAGGACAGTGTGCACTACTGAATAATGGCTTTCAGAGGACCTGCCATTCAGATAAATTACTATGGACAAACTCAGATATGCTGGCCGGAGCAGTGCTGTCAGATCATGTTGATGATGTGATTATAGAAGTTTATATTTTGTGAGATTAGGTTATCAGACTTGATTAGATTAAACTGACAGATTTAGACAAAAAGCATGAATCGTATTACAACAGAGGACTCTGTGGAGGTGTCCACTGACAGACTGTAAAAACTGTGCCGAAGGCCAGGAAGTCACCAACAATTCAATTTACTCCAGATGTGGTCACCTTAACAATGTCCGCGTGTCCTGAGTGCAGTGGTGATGTTTTTGGGATTCTGTGGTGCCCTTGTGTATGTAACTGAAATTGTCATTTGAGTCATAATTTGAAAGGATTGCAGAATGAATGTGCTTTGAGGTCATTTAGGAGCGATGAAGCTGCTGTTCTGCTTTATCAATGGTTCTGCTGCTCTAGTAGTAAATCTATTGTAAACGTTATATTGGCCTTTTTTGTTTATTAGATGCCATCTATTCGCCAGTGTCTCTTGATACCCATATAGATTGGATCTCTCCAAATTGCCCCTTTTCCGCCTTAGTCTCCAGCCATCCTAATAGCTTGCTCTGTCACTGGGTGATCGCTCCTTTAAAGAGGCGTGTCGTTGGATTAATTCTATCATTAGAAGCTTTTTTACAGATGGAGCACGAGTGCTTTTGTGAGAGGAAAGCTGCAGCTACCAGGCTTTTAACTTCTGTACCTCTGGAAGAAGGTTAAATAACGATATCCGTCCTTGTGTCTATTGCCTCTACTTAGGTCTTTTAGACAAGAATTCCTGGCTGCTAGTTTGATTCTGTTTTCATAACCCCAGAAAGCTTCTGTTAAGCAAGCTGTTCAATTGCTACATCTGACTCCACCTGGCATCATGAAATCAGTGGCAAAAGTTTTAATTTCACAATGTCAATAAGTACGTAATGTGCATGAGGCCATTGCAGTTCAGCGGTCTGACTGATCAGTGCTCATTTACATTAAGGCATACAATTGTGGTGAGAAGTTTACATGCACTCATCTGGGGCATGAATGTTATCTTAATTCTGGGCTTTTAATGATTTATTTGAACCGTTTTTTTTTTCCAGGGTGGAATGATCATGCAACATACATCTTCAGTGATTTTTAAAAACAAGTATTGGATGCAAGTTTGAATTTATTTTGTATTTTCTTTAATCCACACAGGGTCAAAATTATACATACAGGCTCAAATATATACATACATTCACCTAAATCTTAAGAAGCGGTGCTGAAGGTTCTAGAATGTCTTCTAACTTGACAAGGCCAAAGCCTATTAACTTCTCGTTAGTTATCATGATTGACTGCAGCCGGTAGTTTCTCTTTGCCGGCATAAAAAGAATTTGTTTGACAGCACTCATTAGACTGATCAATACTCAGAACAATGGGAAAGTCCTTGTAGCTCAGTGAAGATCTAAGAAAGAGAATTGTAGATTTACACAAGTTGGGTAATTCTTCAACTTCACCTCAAATCATTCAGCTAGACGGTTGAAACATGGACACCATTGGGCGTTCCATTTGGAAAATTGTCACAGCGAACCGGGGAAACGGGAGCAGGGAGATGAGGAAGCAGGGAACGAGGGATTTCCCCATGATGATGGGGAAAACATACCTAATGCAGACTTAAATACATAGGACTAATGACTATAACAGGAAACAGCTGGTAAACACGGGGAATCCACATGGGGTAGATGAGGGGCATGGCACACGGAAGGAGCGGACGAGCGAGGCTTGACAAAAATCCCAAGATCCCAAACACACATCAGAACTGGTTTTGGAATGGATAGAGCAGCCTAACATTACGCTTCTGGAATGGCCTTCCCAAAGCCCCAACCTCAACCCTATTGGAAATTTGTGGGCTATGCTTAAAAGCCGGGTCTGTGCCAGGAAACCAACCAGTTTGAATGAACTCTACCAATTCTGCCAAGAAGAGTGGTCAAATATCCCGCCAGAATTGTGGCAGAAGCTTGTTGATGGCTACAAAAAGTGTCTGTTTGGAGTGAAATTCGCTAAGGGACATTTAACCAGATATTAGAGGGCGTGTATGTATATATTTGAGCCTGTACATGTGTATAATTTTGACCCTGTGTAGACTGCAGAAAATCCAAAATATATTTGTGTACCCAGTTCCTGTTTTTAAAAATCATTGAAGATGTATGTCGTATAATCATTCCACCCTGGAATAAGAACGGATCAAATAAATGATTAAAAGCCCAAAATTAATGACATTTATGCCCCTGATGAGTGCATGTAACCTTCTGACCACAACTGGAAGCTTCACCAGGTCTTATTTACTTATTTCCTATGTTCTGCATGCTGATGATTGTTCATGTTCATCGTCACGTGACCTGCATTACTCCAGCTTCTCTGCTGCGGCCCGGACTCTTGTCAGGTGGCGTACTTTCACGCCGCGAAACGATCCTTTTAGAGGCAGCACGTTAATCGTCCGGAGGCAGCGTAGGAGAGGAAGGCGAGCTAGCCCTGCCTGGCTGGTTGCCGCCTTGCGGGCAGTGTCGGCTGCCAGCTTGTTATTCTCACAGGGCTCCCTCTGCATGAGCTGTGTGTGGGTCTTGGGTCTCGGATTGGCAGCAGAGTGAGTCTTGGCAGCAGAGAGGAGGGAAAACGGCGGCAGAGGGACCGACTAGCTATAGAAGCCTCTCTTTTGAGGTTTTCAGTGCCCCCCCCCCACTGACCAAAATTGAACCAAGCCCCCACCTCCATTAAAATATACCCCTAGTGAAGCAGACAGTGTTAAAATCACTGGGCACACAGTGACACTCCTGGATTATTCAGCCAGGCCAGGACGTGCCACAAGGATGATTGACAGAACCACCTCCAATCAGAATGGCCAGCAGGGTCGAAGTGGAGGTTGATGCTCAGTGTCTGCTGCCCCTGATAGGCCTGCCTCTAACTGGCTGGTTAAGTGCTGTGGGGATGTCAGCACCTGAGGCCCAATGAGCCCTGATTGGCCAGAGAGAATTGCAGATTATAAAGGCCCAGTCTTGCTGAAATGTCACACACGATCAGAACAGATTCTTTTTCCACGCTGGTCGTTAGAGAACGCTTTCATTTCTACTTTTGTTTGGGGGATGGCCGCTTGCCTGGGTGTGTGGGTGTTTTGCCTAACAAAGCCACATTCGTTTCTCGCATTTTCTGCAGCATAAGAATTTTTTTTTTCTATAAGCAATCAAATGTGTATAACTTGTAATATTTGTGCTTTTGTGGGCAGTAATATTCAGTGATTCTTACTGATCATAACTAGCACCTTTTGAATGTCCTCACGTTCAGGGGGTGGCCGGTATATCAGACCCTCTATCAGATACCCAGAAACTGATGTTAGTGTGTTGGCCCCTCTCTCTTTTACACACAGGTTACCAGTTGCAGTCTCTAGTTAGCTTCCTGTTTATGGTTTATTGGAAGGAATCTCCTTAAATCCTGGAATGACTCCCTCTGACTTCTGCTTATCGCAAAACACAAGGCACATGTGAAGCCTGGATTCTGTATCGCGTTGTTAGCCTATATTTGAATATATGTGTATATTTTATAATTTTTTTTAGAATTTTTATTTCCTTTGGGATCAAAGTATCTGTCTGTCCAATCTGTTGTAGTTGGTTAGCCAGGATTTAAAGTCGTATTTTACATAGAACATGCCGACAGACTCTTGCAGCCACCCTAAAGCGGTTTGCGCAGGCAAACAGGCGTCGGACTGGGCTGTTGGTCTTCATGCGGCCGGGGCTGCGAGGGAGCGCACTGGAGCGCTGCTCCGTCAGCAGCGCATAAGGCGGATCCTCTGCTTAAATGATCGTGACCTTCAGGGTCTTTATGTCAGTGGCGACTCCTTGGTGCGGATGTTCGTGTGCGACCTGCTGCAGTGTCGGCAAGGCCAGGGGGATATGAAGATTGTAAAGGGCATGTTTACGGCTCTCTGCACTGTCTTCATGTGTTTCTCCATGTGCTGTGGGGACTTGCTGATGCTCGTGTGCCATCATTTCAGCAGTCAGGAGATGGTATCACGGTATTTTTCACAAGTCACCATAAGGATGTGTGGGATCTCACAAGATTGTCTTTATATTTTATCTTTTTCTTTCTTAATCATCTGTCTGCAGTAATAGCAAATGAAGCTTCTCGTAAAGTCAAGCCAGAGGCCTTTTCTGTTTTTAAGATTAGTTTTCAATAAAACATCTTATTTCTAATTATTTATGACATTTTAACTTTTATTATTCGTTTAATCTGTTATACTGTTCATTTAAATGACATGAATATAGTCCTGGTTGCTGGCATGGTGTTAAAAACCAGCCTGACTGACTAAACACCCCCCCCCCCCCTCCATGACCTGCTGCCCCCCGGAGACGCTGCAGGATGCTTTCCTCATGCGCATGTCCCTCTTTGGTGTGCTTCAGTTCCAGAGGCAGGAGACGCTGGCTGACTGTCTGGCCGCTCTGGGTGGAAGCCCGTCACTGAAGCTGCCGTTCATCCTTCACGCCTTCTGTGAAGTTAATGCCTTTGGGGAACACCTGTTGCAGGTACAATCACAGGCTCCAACCCTTTGTGCTTACTGCAAGCGATTATGCATGCATGCAACTCAGGCGTGCTGAGAATGCAACACGCATGCATCACCTCTAAATTCACTCACTGCCTTATTCATGTCTTAAGCAGTTTTTTTTTCACCTTTGAGTTGAAAGGACTCTTCCTTGTCTCATCCACACAGTGCACTCACATTGTTTAAAGTAATATTGTGTAATTCAAAAAGGATATCTTGACAACACGTAGTTCCTTATCTAATTTCTGTAATGTTACAGTCCCTTATTTATAATAATCATAACTTGTTTATAATTCTTTCAAGTCATGTCAGAAGAAACCCAATCTGATCTTGGAACTTGATAATCGACCTACCTCTGAGTTTGATTCGATCGAGTGTGACTCTGAACTGATTTGGTTTTACTGCTCAGGGTGTGTTGAATTGTAGCAGGTTAACCCTTTGCCATATATGTACATTAAGCCATTAAGGTTCAACACTCTGGCTGCAGATCGGCTCATTTTGATGAAAACGTGAGCTAAAGTGGGCCTTATTTCACGTGACACCAAGCATGCTGCCTCTGACCATGTGCTCTGGACAGATATTCATTGTTTGATATGTGTCAGTGCTGTTGCTTGACTCATACAAACTCAGCTTTCTTGGATTATAAACACACTGATTCTTTGGCATGAGCCATTGTTTAGCATGGAACTTTAGAGTATTACACAATTCTCTGAATGTGGAAATTCTGGCACTTTCTGTGGTACAAAATTTAGCATTTGCTGATCAAGTTCTCTTCAGTGAAGCGTAATTTTTGACGTCAGCAAGCCCGTACCAATTCCTCATTCCAGATGCATAAAAAATGAAATGCATTAGATACGTATGACATTTTTTGATGATGAACAAAGCTCAATAAATATTCAGTAGTTGTAACTGGAATGTATAATTACCCAAATAATTAGGTGTTTAGTATTCTATCAAACTCTTTAGTTTTCTGTCAAGTATTTCGTATTCGGTGCAATGCTGATAGTAGATTACAAGGGTTTTTTTTAATCAAGTACTAAGATTTTCCTGATCGTTATTATAATTTGTGTGATCGGGAGATGCTTGCAAACACCTTCACGTGTTTCTCTTTAATCTAAGTCACCTGTTGACATCGATTTTTGTCTCTTCGTCCAATCTGGGATTTCGGAATAAGGCTCCTGCTTTTGATTTGGCCTGCTGTATTCTAAGCTGTTAGATGGTATCTTTTGACTAGAGGTCAGTCTTTGTGGTCCTCTGTGTTGTAATGTCATTATTGCCTGCTACTCTCAGCTGTCAGCCTTGATCAATAGATTGAAGGGCTTGTTTCTCTGCTCTGGTTAGACCGTCTCTTGTAAGGTACCCAAGTCAAGTTCATGAAATTTCTTCCCTGCTAGATATTCCAGTAAATTGTAAGTGGTATTATTGCAAAGCGGAAGCCTTTAGATCTCACAGAAACTCAGTCATGAAGTGGCCGACCACATAAAGTAACAGCGAGGTCACTGACTGCTGAGGCGCACAGTGAATAATAGTCACCTGCGCTCTGTTGACTCGGTAACTGCAGAATAGATTTTTTTTGCATTAACCCCGGCACTGAGAGTTGGGAACTTCATTGAATGGGTTTCCATGGCTGAGCAGCTGTATGCAAGCCTCGCATCACCAAGCACAATGCCAGGCATCAGATGGAGTGGTTTAAAACATCTCACCACTGGACTCTGAAGCAGTGGACGCACATTCTATGGAGTGATGAATCCAGCTTTCCTGTCAGGTAGTTTGATGGGTGAATCTGGGTTTGGCAGATGCCAGGAGAACTTTTCCTACCTGACTGCATTGTGCCAACTGTAAAGTTTGGTGGAGGAGGGGTAATGGTGTGGGGTTGTTTTCCAGGGGCTGGGCGAGGCCCCTTAGTTTCAGTGAAAGGAACTCTTAATGCTTCAGCATGCCTAGACATTTTGGACATTTCTATACTTCTAGCCTTGTGGGAACAGTTTGGGGAAGGAAGGCACTTTTCTGTTCCCAGTGCACAAAGCAAGGTCCATTAAAATATGGTTGGGTGAGTTTAGTGTAGAAGAACTTGACTGGCCCACACAGAGCCCTGACCTTAACCCCATCAAACATCTTTGGGATGAACTAGAATGGAGATTGTGAGCCAGGCCTTCATGTCCAGCATCTGTGCCTGACCTCACAAATACTCTTCTTGATGAATGGGCAAAAACTCCTGCAGATACACTCCAAAATATTGTTGAAAACCTTCCCAGAAGAATGGCAGCTGTTATAGCTGCAAAGTGGGGACCAACTCCATACTGATGCCTGTGGATTTAGAATGGAGTGCCTGTAGGTGTAATGGCCAGGTGGCCCAAAATTTGTATTCCTATTACAGTCACAGAAAAGCACGTCTGGTGCTCTCATGTTGTGATATGCAGCCACATGTATAGCCTGTTGTTTTGTCACATGATGCTTTCTTGGTGGGAAGCTTGACCAGCTGCAAGCTTATTCAGTTTGCGTGTCTGTCTCAAAGACACAAAGCGGCATTAGCAAATAAGGAAACTAGACAGTGGGTCATTTCCTATTTCCAAAAAGAATGAGTCACTCTGAAATGAGCCACTCGTGGTGTAATTTTACATGTACACACCCTGTAGCCAAGCGAACACCCTAATGAGAGCAAGACGTGGCTGGCAGAACATTCCGCCTGGACATCCAGCAGATCTCTGAAGGATAAGATTGCTTACTGAGCCGGCGAGCAAAGCGTGTGGCTAAGGTTTTGCAGTGTCTTGCTGGTGTTTGCCGCACTGGAGGCAATCGGTGTGAGGTGGCAGCCTGAGAATCTTTGTTTTTCAGTGCGTATCGCTCCCATGATTCACCAAAACCGTCACATGTAGCGTGTTCCACTAACCGTGTTTAATAAGCATAAGGATAAACCGAAATTATACAGATTACTAACTTTTGGGCGTCACAATATGCATCTTACTAATATTTTAGGCATACTAATAATTTGCTTATTGAATTGTGGGCGAAAAATAATGTCCTTACACTGTAGTGCCAAAAAGCCACCATCCATTATCTAAAGGCCTGCAATAGCATATAGTTAGTTGTTGTCAAAATAAAACTTAATTAAATGATCTGTTTGATTTTCTGGAGGAAAATGAATCATTTAGATTATTCAATTAATCGATGAAATAGTCGATAGATTAATCCATAGAAAAATAATCGTTAGTGGCTGCCCTACTCTCCAAACCCAGCAACATCTTTTTCACCCACCGGGTTCCTTGAAGGGCTCAGTGCTGGTTGAACCATATGTGCAGAGAGCATCACTATAATCTTTGAGGGTAAGTTAGTGTGTGACTTGGCTGCGAGCTGACTGTGACACCTGCTAGATCAGCGCAGTCTTCCTAGATATTAGAAGCAATCCTGCTGTTGTGTTGAATTTTGCATTTTGTTGATTTAAATGCATCTACAGGTGACAGTTCATTATGAAATCACCCTCCAGCTTCCCAAGTGTGTCCTCCTGATCTCAAATCAGTGCTAATGTTAAAGTCAATCCTCTGGACTGGCTCTAGGGAGGAAAAATAAACACAATTAATAAACAGGTTCTCGTGTATCTTCTAAGAAAATATTGTCACATAGGGAGGGATGAGTAGATTTTCCGCTGGATCACCTTCCCCGAAGCCCTGCGCACACAGCCTGTTCACAACTTCGCTCTGACAGGTCTAAGGGCAGCCCTGTCAAGCCACTTTTATTTTTAGCGCCCCCTTCTGTCAGCGATTTATTTCAGCATATTCGAGAATCTGTTTCTTTTGGTTAACCCCTTGCAATGAAATGACCACTGTTGCTATGTGTTTCCATCTTGGTGTGCTTGGGGGATCCTGGGAGTTTTACAGCAGACGTGTACTTAGCTGTGTTGCTTTGCTGTACAAGGGCATTCTGGGACTCCTCTTGTGTCACGTTTGTACCTTTGTTTCTTTTCAAAGGCGCGGTAATCGCCGCTGTGGTCCTGGGTTCGCTCCGGGTGGTTCGTGTGGTTGTTTTGCTGTAGCTGTAGCGATATGAGTCACGCTCAGAACGAGGGAACAAAACAAGGGAATTTAGGTCACATGTTATTGGTTTTCTTCTTATCAGCAGGTTGCACTTCTATAAAAATAAAACCTTGAGGGAATTATCACCATAATGGGGGCCGTTATTAAAATGGGTGAGTGGGAAAGAGGCTGGACACCTTGGGGGGGGGGACATCAGGCAGCCTTTAGTGACTCACCACATGACTCACTGAGGCAGCGGTAGCATTTCCACCTGACACGCAGGGCCTCAGGTAAATAGGCGCCATCCCTCATGTTACAGGGTCTGCAGGACAGTGGCTGGTAGGGCGGGTGAGCCTGTGGTGTCTCAAAGCAGCTGGTCTGGAAAGGTCTGTCTGTCTGAGGCGGCAGAGAAGGCCGCTGCCAGCTGGTTGTGTGGGGGTCAGTGAGAGCTGTAGTCTGGAGATGGTCTGTAGGGGGAACAGGCTGCTTCTGCCACAAGAGACCAGAGCGTATACCTCTACCCAAGAGCCTGGATCGGGGGCTGTGTATCCCTGCTGGGAGAGAAGCGTACTCACTGCTTGCTGGCTCTGAATCCGCTCTCTGTCAGCAGGAATCTCGTAAGCCACTTTTCACTGAATGCTCGCTCCTCCGGAGGGCGAAACCCGGAGCAATCGAATGCTACGCGCTTTCATGTGAGGGTTTGCATCAGCAGGGAGAATTGAGGTGGTTAAGTCAGAAACATCTGCTGCACCATACAGCTGTGAAGATGTTAAACAGCAAAACAGTGTCTAACATTATTTGCATAATCTGTATACCTTGTCTGCAGATGAACTAAGGACACTTGTCCCCACGTTTCCTTTGTGATATTTTTAGCCATTAATGACTAAGCAGGTTGTGTGAGTTTGAGCCCTGTGATGGGTCGGTGCCCCATCCTGGATTGTTCCCTGCATTCTACCTGTAACTTCCGGAATAGGCTCTGGACCCCCCTCAACCCTGAATAGGGCAAGAAGTTTCAGAAGATGCATGGATGGATGGACTGAGCAGGTGTTGTCAGGGTACCTTGGTGTCTTGATATTAAAAAGACGTTGTATTTGACTTCTTAGTATAGTAGTGTGTTCACCTGTAGGATTTCATATTTTACAGGGGAGCTGCATCAGTCTAAATCTTTCCTTTTTGTTTTTTTTGCAACAGTGATAAAGTATAGTGAGAGTCATGCATTTTCCACTCATCCTTTCCATCCATCCATCATGTGACCACTTACCACAGTCATGAGTCGCAGGCAGGCAGATGTATTTGAGGACATTACCTGCTAATGTCCTAGAGTGTCGCAGCATGCAGAGTAAATGACGGATAATGGGTAAGATGCCAGCAGGCATCGTCTGTTCAGTCATGTCCTATAAGCACTTATCCAGAACAGGATCATGGGTGCTGGCCCTGGGAAGACAGGGTCTAAGGCTGGGGCCCCGCGAATGCGGTGCCAGTCCATCACATGCGGACATTATTGCACATGAAGGACAGTTTAAAGACACGGATTTCTCTAACTACTTGTTTTACTGGACAGCAAGAACTCGGTCATTTAAGTTTGGCCTGTTGCAATTTAAATTCCTAAACTCTGCATTATCACACAGACAAGCACCCAGTTCTTACCCTGAAGTATGACTTTTTTGCTTTTGATTTTTGGTTGAATCCGCAGTTGTCATCTCTCTCCCCCCCACCACACACTTGGAAAATTGAGGAAATTGTGTAATCGTGATTCAACAAGTTGCCAGTGTTGTGAAAATCGGTGGAACATCAGAAACATCGCCGTTCGGAGTTGCTGTTCTTGTTTTTTTGTCTTTTATGTGATTCTTCTCAATTTTAAAAGCGTAACAGCAAATGTCTTCTGGCTTGTGGGGCGTTTGAGCTGTAGTGCAGTCAGCATGACCTTTTCAGGGAAATTCAAGTGCACCCACACAGCACCCTGAGATAAAGTACGCTCATAATCTCTGTCTGTCCCAGCCACAGCCACATTTAAGAGGAAACCGCGCTCGTAACTCATCTTTATTTACCATTATGTCTCCACTGTAGGAATTATGGCTGTTGGGGGTATTAAAGTATGTGGCATTTTGTTTTCAGGAACATCTTCTTCTGTATTTAGATAGAAAGCCAGACTTTGAGTCTTCAGAAGCCTTACAGGTAGGATTTAGTCGGCGTCAGTATTTGCGGCTCGTCTAATCCGCACCGTTCAATATCAGCGCAAGGTTTCCCTGGATCTGAAGCAGCTTATCATGGCAAGTCTCAGGGACTCTGAAGCAAGTCATTTGCAGCATTGCTCTGAACTCTTATATTTGATTTACTGGCGAGAAGATGAGATGTTTCTCGAACGACTGACACGTAGCGATCATGTGGCCCTCAGGGCACAACGCGGGGGACCTTCAGTGGCCCGTGCCGTAAGAGACAGCGCCGCGGGCGTCTGATTGATAGGCACCTGCCACCCAGCTCAGGAAGGCACGTTTATGGACATTTTGCGTTTTAAAAGGCATGTCGCTCTGCTGTATACTCCTTCCAGAGCTATCAGCATTAGTTACGAGTGGGAATCTGGAAAATATTGAATGATTTACGTTTAATAGACTTGGAGTATAATTTTTTTGCCTATCCTAAACAGTTTTTTCATCTGCATTTCTATTAAAGAGCTCTGCTTGCCAGCACATGGATAGGATCTGTGGATTTATCGGCCTGTACTGCAATCGGTCACACCCTGATGGTCGTGCCTCGACTCCAGATATTAATAGCTGTGGAGGTGGACCAGACCTCTCGCCAGGAGAGACAAGCCGGCTCCCTGAGTATGAAGGATGGAGACATTTAGCCTCGCCTCGCCCGAACAGCAGCTCTCTGCTGCCCCTGACATGTGTGCCCTGACCCCCTCCGCCATCCTTCATGAGCCTGAACTACATCCCCCACTAGCTTCTCCACCTCTCATCAGTGAGATCAGGAGAAACCCCTCCCCCCGCCGCCAGAAACCGCGTGGCTCTCCTCCGCCTTTTGAAGATTAGTTGTACAATCATGAAGAGTGGTAACTGCCGGAAAAGAAAAAGGTCGTCTTTAAAAAGAGCCTCTACCAAAACCGGGGGTTTCCATTGCCTTCCCCACGTCTGTGAGTCACTGGCAGAGCCAGAGGACACGATAACACGTCAGGGCTTCCTTGCCATGTCCCAGCACTGGGGGAGGATCTGCCGGAGGGCTGCTGTCTCTCCGATTTCACGGGAGGTCTGTTTCACAGAAGAGTCTAGAGGAAACCATCGTGTATGTTGGCAGCAGCTGTGAAAGTGGGGCCCTGAATGGAATCCATGGTCGGCGTGACAGCGGCATGGGCGTGTCGCCGTTCACGCCGGGCTCCCGCCTCCGTGTCCACCGTGTGTAGCGTGCATCCGGAAGGGAACCCCTGTTGCTTGACTGCAAACTTACCCACGTAAGAATGTCAGCGTTTGGGTGGCTCGGCACACAACGCTGTCTCCCACATCCCGAGACACATTTCCAGTGGGAATTCGCTTCCGCCGTGGAAGCAGGATGCAGCTGGGTGGGGTCACATGATCCAAGCAAATTACAGAATAAAATTTAAGGGGTGCACCATGCACGGGGATTCAGTGTGTCTTTAGTGCACAGTTTTCGGCGCAAACTTAAATATCACTACTTGGCTGCAAAGATATCGTAATTGGGAATCTAATAACGTGGCTTATCAGCAGTTTTTTATATGTGTATGTAAATATCACAGTACAGCAACACAAAGGTTAAACCGGCTGAAGATGATAGCAAACGAAGCTTATGAACTAGACAGCTGCTACGTCTGTTTACACGACTGGGAATAGTGACAGAAGCATGAGAGGTTTCCCGGAAAATCATCGGGGGGCTCCTGCACAGGGTGCATGTAAAGTACAGGCACTTTTGCACTGCACCACTTCCTGTCGAGTACCAGTACCAAACGTTCCGTACCTAAAGTACCAAAAGAGCAAAAAGGAATTCAGCATAAAGTTCTCACAAACCCATCTAGGAATGATATAAACTGCAAGGATGAAAATGATTATGATTGCCTTGTAGAGCACTTGCAGAGCGCATGCAAAAGCAGCAGAGGTCAACTTTAAACTGATTTTTTAAACATATACTGGATAATCTTTGAAAGGGACATTAATTTTCATTAATTTTCTACAGCTTGCTAAGTTTTTTTCCTTATGACGAAGTAAAAAAAAAAAGTTTTTACCCCAGTGGAAGACCAACTCTTTGAAGTACCATACTTTTGGTACTTTCTTTAAGTACCTGGTGCAGTGGAAAAGCACCCTAATCTTTTCTGGTTGTCAGATGTCAGGTGTAGTGAAAGAAATATGGTTCTTTAATAATGTTAACATGACCACAAGTGTCACCAAGTGCAGCATGTCTTCTATGTGTGATGATATTGGTCTTTTAAGGCAGACAGTGGCAGTGACAATGTACAGCCATAAACAGTCATTATATTTAGTGTAGTTTGTCTTTGGCTCACATGTTTTCTGTGCACATGGTACACAGGTCTTGTTAAGAGGAACACATTTTTTATCAGATTTGCATGCACCACATTTACTTATCGTAAATCGAAGCCCTTCTGAGGTCTTGATGGCTGATAAGCGTTTCATCAAAGCAGAGTACTTGAGAAGAGGCCTGGTTGAAAAAAGATCACGTGTTGATCAAAAGATTAAAACATCTGCATGCTATTAACTCTGGACTGTAAGGCATTGAAAACAGCTTAGATCATGCAGAGGAAATTAAAAGACCCCCCCCCCCACTATCACAGGCCTAGATATTGTGCTCCTTAACACCCAAGCTTCAGAAGACATGGACCACTGATGCTCATCAGCACATCATCAAACTGGACTTCCTGAGTTACAGTTTGTCATCTTATAGATGCTCAGGTGCAAGAGAGATTTTAAGACTTTAAGAAGATTTTAAGAAGGTATTTTAATGACCCTTTAAGAAGTCAAAAGGTTTTTGTGAGCTCTGAAATCTATAAAAACCATTATTTGGTAAACTATAAATGTCTGCTTAAAAAACAATATCTCTACATCCTTTTCTAGAGAAAAAAAACACAGTTGTGCCCCCTGTTAAGCAAGACAACAATAACTAAGTTCTCCACTGAGGAAGTTAATATGAGCTCTCATGGTGTTGGGTTACGATATTGATTATAACTGAGAACAACTCTTTTTATGGAGTTCTTTATTATGAATTACCTCAACTGTGCACTGCAGTCTGCTGAGACCTTCACCAAATGCCATGCTTTCATTAGTTTGATGTGAATCACAGTTCCAGTTGGAAAAGTGCTACCTGAATTCTCCTTTGTGGGGGCATTTAAAATCGAAGGGAGCCCACAGTGAGGGTCAGGGAAGTGTCTGTGGAAGTGCTGAAAAGAGGACTTAACGGAAGGCTTTGTGCAACATTGCACCCCTCAGGTCCTTAGAATCGTAGTGTTTTTAGCGATTCATGCTTGTAATTTACTGGAAAGAAAACAGTAGTGAACTATTGAATGCTCTTCACCCGTCTAAAGGGGACAATCATCTTGACCTGACTTTGGCATTTATTATCCTATATAGCAATTATCGTTTTGTTGATTTACTTAATTTTTTTTTTTTTTAAGAACTTTTCATGTAGCTGAATATTCAGGTGCTGCAACATACTCTAGTAAAAGCATTAAATCCTTCTTGGTGGTTCCTTAGCAGTTCCTTAGCGCTCTTGGCATTTTCCTACTCCGGCCTGTGTGTCCATGGCAGGACACAGAAAAACAGGAAGCACGGCTCAAGGTCCAAGCCTGGCTCATTTTATTGTATTGTTTTAACTAGGTGTTTCAAATCTGTTATCGGAGAGATGTTTTTCCCCGATTTGGATGTGATGTCTTTGTTACATAATGTATTCCTCTTACCCTTGTGAGGAGCAGATTTTCATTTTCTCGGTGTATCCACTTTCCTTCCAAACAGCATACAGCGCTCTGCAGATTGTGCAGTGAAGGCTTTCTTTACCTCCATCTGCTTGCCTGAGCCCATTACCTGCTACACACCACATCTACAGATCGGCGGGGTACAGGAAGCTGAAGGGATATCCATTGTTAATTTCAGTCTGATGTTATAGACCACACATCCTGGTCAAATAGCTTAATGGTGGTTAAGTGATTTAATGGTGATTTAATGGTGGTTATTTGGATAGAAGGGATTCCTTCAACTCAGGATGGACCCTTCTGTGAAACTGGATTTGCGGAATTCGGCATGCTCGCCATAGCTGTTGTGTTCTTATTGCCTGGAGAAGATGCACCTTGCAGTGGTAGCCCAAAGTGGTAACTAAACATCTCCATCTCAAGGAGACCTTCCATTCTACTCTGTGATGGTCAGACCCATTCTGAGACCGCATCATGTAGCCGTCCCGTGGAGAGAGCACATTTTCCAGGTGAAACGCAGTCTATTACTCACCTGCAATGTCATTTGTAATTCATGCTCTGAGATGCTTGCTCACATGACCCCTGCAGACTGTCAGGTAACAGTGCAGGAATTTCAGTAAGCAGCAGTAACCATGGACACGAAAACAATAAGTAATACAAAGCAATGGATAGCAACTGAATTATATCAGAAAGGACACTGAAATTAAGTGTTGACTGGTGAGCAGATGATTCGTTAGATCTGCAGTGCACCTGTGTTTTATTCACAGGCGCTGTTGTGGAACCTTCTGACTTCCTGGTAGAAACTGTTTTCGTGCTGTCGCTTCTGGGCCGTCTCCCCTAAGCAGAGTGGGACGAGATTGATTGTCTGGGGCGACTGAAATCTTTGACAGCACCGCCCCGCTTTTCTGAGTCAGGATGTGATGAACATCTCCTGAAGTGAACACAGATGTGTCGTGGTCATGGCCAGAGCAGACTGCACCACCCTCGGGGTACCATTCTGAGATGGTTTCATACCGTGGTATGATGCATTCAGGGAGAATGGATTCCACTGTGTGGAAGCTGCTGAGAGCTCCTGGCATCATCTGGAAGGCATATCTATGTTTGTTTGTTCTTGGTTTTGTCCAGTGTGAGCTTGTGTGTGAGAGTCACTTCAAGAACCTAGGAATGTAAGCATGTTGACTCTCTCCAAAGCTTTCTTGACACTGTGAATGAGAGTTTTGTCTCCAGCTTCTCTGTCTAGCTCCTTGTTCTTCCTTATGTTGTTCTGGCACAACATCTAGACAGGATCCAGATTTCCTACCTGTAGGCTGACTCACAGTTGTTGGTAACATCATCAGCAAACCTGAAGGAATTTGAGCTGTGTCTTGTCACACAGTCATGAACAGAGGGGTGTTGAAGATCAAGTTGGAGATGGGTTTGTTTACATTCCAGTGAGTCTACAGTCCAGCTGCATATGGAGATGCTAAGTCCCAGGCCCAGAATCTTGGTAAAAAGTCTTGAGAGGATCAAAGTATTAAATATTGAACTGTAGTCTACAAATAGTAGACAAGACTCAACACAGTACATCACCCAGGTAACATCATCCCTGTTTACATTCTAGTCCTCAGCAGGGACTAGAAAACCTGTAAAGACTGAGGGAAGAATTGTCAGTCAAAATACAGGCAGATACTTGAGGAAAACCCATTTCAGTCTGCTGAAGACTTAAAATTGAGGCAAAATGTAATCTTTTAGCAGGGCAGTGATCCTAATCACAAGGCCAGAGCTGTGCTGGAGTGACTTCAGAAGAAGACAGTGAGTGCTCTAGGGTGGGCCAGTGGAAGTCCTGACCTGAATCCTGCCGAGAGTCTGTGGCAAGACTTGAAAACCGTTGTCCACAAGTTGTTTCTAAGCAACTCTGGGGAGATGAACAGATTTGCCAGCAAGAATGGGCATAAATTGCATCAAGCTGGAGTGAACATACTGGCACGCGCTTGGACCAAATTTTCAGCTCAAAGGTTTGAGTACATATGCAAGCAGCATTAAAAGAATATGTTTATGAAACTCACAACTAGTATTATTTTGAATTGAAATATCACTTGGAGAAAAAGATTAATGCATAATTTTGTTATCAGTGAAGTGTATGATTTTCTCAAAGGAATGATTTGGCAAAGCACTGTATGTGGGAACATTGTAACCTTCAGGCTTGTTAAAAAAGTCATATTACATTTACATTATTAATTGCATTTATATGACGTTAGTGTCATAATGGCACTAGAGCTGGGAAGTGCAATGGTTTATGAATGTTGTGCAGAATTGGACTTTAATGGACTCATTCTTGGCGGACAGCATGTCAAAACAGACCGAGGAGGCTTGCTGTAAATCCATCAGCAATCAGCTTGCCAGGAAGTACACAAAATCGCCTGCTTTAGTATTGATTCATGCATTGCTTTGTGTGTAGTGATTAAATCTATGAATGTGCTCCTTGCACTAAGGCTGTTTGTGGTTTGCCCTCATTTTCAGTGCCGTTTTAAAGATGAACATGACATCCTTTGTTGTGCTTTGAAACAGTGCATTGACTTGGAGCTCCGTCTAAGCGGGCGAGACTCTGCACACAGCAGCAGGGCGCAGGCAGATCTCGAAGCCCAGAGCTGCTTTATTTCCCTGCTTTTTATTTTCTGCCTTCACTCCACCAGGAGCTGATCAAACGAAGCGTATGTATCTTTGAAGGGTGAGCTGTAGATGGAACACACGGACGTGTTTGTTTGTCCTGCGTGAGGAGAAGTTTGCATCATAATCGCGTGTCAATCCTGAGCAGCCCGCACACACACACCCGGCCAGGGGCTTGTTAGCCGACCGCGGGTGGAGGGGGTCGATCTCCGCAGGCCTTGGGCCCCGGCGCACAGAAAGCCTATGCATTTAAATGAGTGTTAAGTCCATGGCGAAGGGCTGTCCTTTGAGCCCACAGCAGACTCGCTCTCTTACGGAGCCGGTCGCCCCCTTGGCAGCTCCCAGCAGAGTCCGCATTCCTTCTTTCCCACCTCCTGTGGGACATGGTGTTGTCTCCCCCCCCCCTCCGTCACATTGGCACTGAGGTCTACTTGTGACCTGTATGCGCTGGGCCGATCGCTCCCCAGCCCTTGACTGGTGTCCCTCCTCACTGCTCCTCCCTGCTCCTCATCGCCGCCGGTTAACTGCTTTGAAGTCAGTTCACTTCCTCAGCCAACGTGGAGGCGAGACCTTATCCGTGTGTACAGGGATTCTGCTGAAGTGCTTGAGGATGTTTTTAAGTAGATAACGGTTTGCTCTGAAGGATCGCCCGCATTTTATGTAGTGTGTCTTTGTATTTAGTTGTCTCTGTTTGCTAGTAAATGTGTCTTGATGCCATTAGAGGCTGTTTAAGGTGTAGAAAACCTAGAGGTAGTTTTCCCATTTACTTTTAAATTAAAGACACAATATAGTGTCTAGTTTCACAGAGACCTGTGAAACTAGGAGTTTAGATCTAGATCCTAGATTAAGGCTCTCTGTGTTTACGTCTTAAAGATGCTCCATCTGCACTAAAAGCATACGTTGGCACAGTGATGCCTCTTAAGTGAGATGCCCACAGTTCACTTGAGGGCAGAGTAGCCTCGTCCAAAGAAATGCTTAAGAGAAGCCCAGGCGGTAAACTTAACACAGAACTGCCTGACTTCTTCCTCATTGGCTAAAGGTTGCCTAGCGTCACTCGTCATGTGACTTGTCATGCGGTCCAACCGTGAAATAAGTTAGAAGTTTTTAATTTGTCGTGAAATATCAGTGTGCATCCTTTCCTTTCTACCCGTTTCCATTTATCTTCTCACATTTGAATAGCCGTGACACTAGCCTTAGCTAATAGGTCGGGTTATAGAGATTGATATCTGCAGTAGGAAATGCTGAAATAAGTAACCCCCCCAGGCCCAGCTCACACGCAGTGTCCGGGGCTCTGCAGCTTTTTAAATGTAAATATTTACAGCCTTTGCTGCTTGGTGTCCCCTGAGATCAGCGCCTCCTGTTTTGCTATATGGGGATGGATTTCAAAGACGGTTTTGGGGAGAGAGATGCCGCGCTTTCTTGTCCGTCCAATCCAGTATTCCCACCCCATTTCAGAGGCAAAACAATCTACTTTTTTGAGTCAGGCCTTTGTAATTATGTTTTGTGGTGAACTGGCTGGTTAGCTGCTTTTGTCTTTGCTGTGGCGGGGAGCTTATCGGGAATTTATCAGGCCCCATGGTGTTTTCCGGAGCACGGCTTGGAGCCGAGACTCCAATCAGCTCAGCTGCTTAAATGTCACAGGGGCTTCACACTGCCAGGCGGATTCACAGACGTCGTCCGCGTCCAGCGCTGTTGCAATCCCGGCTGCCGCGTGAAGCTCTCATTATGCGGCAGCTCCTGTGGATCAGAGCGGGCAGAGGGGCTGTTCAGGACCTGACATCCAATAAAGAGGGAAAAAAATCACAGCCGGCTGCACGAACCCACACAGGTCAACTTCCCTCAGAGTTTCTGCCAGTGTTGTTTGAATGGCTGGCACTGCAGATAGAATGAGGACGAACAAAGAGGTCTTCTGCGCTATGTCTTCCTACTCTGGTGACCTTATGAGAAAAATAAAAACATGCATAACAAAAGATGCTGAAAGAAGATGGACTTCAGTGTCTAGAGTGTGGAGAAGATGTTGCTTATTTGTGGCTCTGCATATTAAAAAAATGCCTTTGCTTTTCACATCCTGCTGTTTTTCTGCCAGGAATGAACATTATTCTCTATGGTAGCAGTCTGCCGGTATTGTAAGGAGTAGCCTGCACCTGTGTGTCCTAGTTAACCATTTCCTGGTCTCTGTTTACTCTCTTCTTCTCCCAGGTTTCAGTTCTGTCTCATCCCTTCTTATGTTTTTTTAGCAGCATGCAGTTGAGAAAGTTAGTCAGTGTTTGCAGCTGTTGCGGTGAAGGGCCTTGACTGAGTATCCGATGGTGTCATTGCTCTGCTGACTCCGGCATTCGAACTTCTGATCCTTTGGTCACAAGCACCTGCAGAGCGGTTTACCACACATGGACTGTACTTCTGATTCTGTTCGGTCCTTCGTGCTTGAAAGAGGGCTTATACTAGGTTTTGGACTCATCTAGGAACAGACTGGTTTGCCTGCTGGGCCGGTGTTAATTAACCCTGTGGTGTCTGTTCACTCGTAACATTCCGCTGAGTCTTTATGATGCGTGTCTTGATAAAGTGGCTCCTGCTTTGTGTGAAGGCTGCCAGATTATCTGGAATTGTCACTTTATGAATAAAAATGCCTTCAGCCCAAAAATATGATGTTATCGTGACTATTTAATTTGTGTGATGCAGAAAGAGCTCTGGTCTTTGACCTCACTTTAGCAGTATTGTAGGGTGCTGTTGAATTGCCAGATGGGCGGATATTGAAGTGTCTATGTAACGCAGCTGTCGAATGTCTAGGGAGGAACAGAAAATACATCCTGTTCAATTGCTACAACAGCACATTGTATCTGCCTTTTTAAAACACACCAGTCTATCCTTGTGAGACGTTAAGCGCGTGATGCACCCAGCCATTATACATACCTGAAAACAGGGCATTAAAGTTGAGGACGTGGAGAAACAGCTCTTGCAGTACCGTGGCTGCATAGTGAGGCACCACATGTTTGCTCCTGAATGCTCCCTGGACAAGGTCTCTCGACCAGATGGTGCTGGATCTCAGCGCTGGTTTGCCAGACTGGCATACACAGTCGTGGGTAGAGAGGATCAGGCCTTAGCGACGGCATGTGATGGAGCTGGTTTCCATGGCGCCCGTGACCTTGGTGCTGTTGATCTCTTTCAGAGCCTGGGCGAAGGGCTTGGCCAGTTCGATGTGGCTCGGTACGAGAACTGCTTCTACCTGCTACGAGTCCTGGAGCGGCTTCTGCTGGACGAAAGCTGGGAGCAGAGCAGGTTGGCCTGGGAGGGGAGCCCCTTGCTGAGCTCCGTGCTCAGCCGCCTCGAGGTCAATGTGCTGCGGCTGTCGGCGGACTTCCCGCTGCTGGCTATCTACATGTGGAGGATGGGGGCCTGCCTCAAAGGCGCTGGGCCCTGAGCAGCATCCCGTCCTCCTGCTTCTCTCTCGTAGAGTGTTTGTCCCGGGAGGGGGGCGGATCCATTGCCCACCCAGCCAGCAGGCCAAACCCACATGACCAAAACAAGTCCTCCATCCAGCTCGTGAAACCTTAGAGCACAAGGGTCTGACATTGGTGCTACGACTTTTAAATGAACACATTTAAAGAGAGAGACATCTTTTTTAAGCACATCTTTTTTTTTTTAGCACATTAAAGGAAAGCTGAAAAGTAAAAGATTTCTAATGTGCACCCATTTGCTTTTTCTCATTTGTTATCTCCCTTTGCGATTTTGATTGTGTCAAATTGGAGAGGACTTTCCATAACCCCCCCCCCCCCCAAAAAAAAAAAAAAAAATCACATCACAGGTCTAACACCCTTTAGAGAGCATCTTCTGAATGGGGGTAGGAAATGCGATAATTGCAGCTAAGTGAAAATCAATGCGATGCCCCAAGGAAGACAGAAAGGCAAACCTGTGTAAGAGGAAGAACGCAGGAAGCGACAGAGCCGTGTTTGCCGTCGTGTTTTGGCCCCATGAAGGTCACTGGCACGTTACGCTCGCACCGTGAACCGTGGCTGAACTGTGTCCCAGATTTTAAGCTCTAAACAGCCCATTTTGCAGCCGAGACCCTCGTGTGTTAGCTCTGCCTCTCAGGTCACATGGGACGGACAGACAGATGGGTGGCCCCTGACGCCTTCCCGCCCCGGCGGCCGCCCGCGACCCGCGGCAGCGGCGCTAAATAACGGCCCGTGCGTCACGACCGCGGCGCCTTCCGCTCCACTCCGCGCCCTCGATATCCATCGCTGCCTTTGTTGTGCCGCAGGCGCCCGTCCTCCTTGGCCGCCCGGCCGCGATCGCCTCATCTTTCATATCCTGTTGCTGGCGGTCGGGGGGGGAATCAGACGGCCTTTACGTGCTCGGATGTCTCAATGCGCGTGGGGGGGGGGGCACAGCACGCACTCCTGCCCGTTAATGCCCTTTAATGATTGGAGCGTTTGTGCAGCCAGTGATGGCCATCCTCACCGCTCTGCACACACTGGCTCACTCCCAGGAACTGCCCATTAACATCTTCGGAGAATAGGTCACATTACCACACATGGCTGGGGCCTTAATCACTGGCTGCTTCATTTCAACTTGTTCACTTTATGGCTGAGACGTTTATTTGGAATCTCTCAGTGAGAGTTAAAAGAGGATGTTTCCTGAAATGCTCAGCACGCTCCTGCAGAATCTCCATTTATTTTGCAGGAAAACATGTACAGTGTAAGCGCACACACACAGACACACACATACACACACACACACACATACACACACACTTTGCATTCATATCTTAATGAGGACTTTCCAACCTTCACCATAAGTAATCGTAAAAAAAGACTTTAGGCATTTTTAGTTTTCCGATTGCAGTCACTGGTTTTTATAAGATTCATTTTTCCCTCGTGGTGACCGAAAAACTGGTCCCATTTGGTCCCCACAACGTTTTATATAATATATAAACACAGACACACAGGAGAAGCAATCATAGCATAACATGCAACAGCAGCATATGGCAGTAGAGTGAACGTGTTCCGGTTTATTTACGTGTCTCTGTAAGGTATTGAGTCTCGACAGCACTGAGCTGTATCATTAAGACAGAGCTGACTGTAAGCAGTGTAAAAACGGCCCGGGAGCACGTCTGTCTGTGCCGCTTGACGGCGTGCCCCTGGGGGCAGACGTTACACCGGGTGGTGGCGTGTGATGTCACACCTTGCGGGATGATTTGATCCCTGGGATGCTGCTGCGGTGTCTGTAGAATCACTCAGTCTTCAGAAGGACTCCTCTGTGTCCCATGGGTGCTGTTTGCCATGCCGGTGTTTAACCTGCTGCTGCATGCCCCCCCCCCGTTACCCTGCGTGCCCCTCCAAGGCACGGCCATCGCCTTTCGCATCACCAAGCCAATGAAGACCTACATGGGAGGGGGGCGGCTGTAGGGCCCCTCGCAGGTCGTGTTCACAGACTTAGCTAAAACCCAACATCTCTCAGATCAATTTGAGCCTTTTATGGTTTGCTGCTCTGGTTTAGAATTTTATAAGTAATCATTTTGTTTATTTAATTACAGCGATAGAGGCATCTTATTTGCCTGGTTCCCCCGCAAGGTCATGCACAGTGCAAGGGCTACGTTTTTCTGCATTATTCACAAGGGCATTCAGGAAAGATTTGCCAGTAATGATTCAACGAAGTTTAAACCTAATTCATACCTAACATGAGTGTCATCACACAGGTCTCCTCACAGTGGGTCAAGTGGCCAGAGTTGCTCAAATTCTGTATTTTTCCATCTGTTCATCCTTCCAATGTTGTTTTCCTCATTTATCCTTTAAAAAGCAAAATAGAAAAATAAAAATAGCCCAGCGAAATCCCACCATCACATTTCAGTTTACTGAGCTGCCGGAGTTTTTCATTAATGACATTCAAATGTCAATAAAACAAATGCATTCGTTTTTTTTCCGATGTTTTTCACTTAATGGATGAAACAGTGAGCCTTGCACTGGCCTCTAGTCATTCGTGGAATGCTTTTATTTTTTTCTTAGCTTTTACACAAAATATATATATTTCTGGAAAATCTGATTTAACCTCCCGGTTCCAAGGTGATTAATGACTGACAGAGAGAACTGCAAAACCTCTACGTACATCAATTTTCTTGGAACGCTCAACAATCAATGTCATGGCTTTGGACGAGATGTGGAGTCTATCAGGGCTTGAGGTCGGCTTGGGCTGTCGGGCTGCTACAGGAGGCTCCGCACGGCTCTGATTGTTCCCCGTTCCTGCGTGTTTGATCTTGGTGTCCTCGGGGAGTACCCTCACTAGGTTTTCCATAATGAAAATAATATGAATAGCTATTAATTCCAATTCAGCCTCTAATCAAAAGTGACCTTTATTGCAGATGTATCATCAAACAACAAGGAGGAAATATTACATCTGCAAGCTGAACCTGGGTGTAATAGCGAAGAGTCCATTTTAATGGAAACATAAATGAATGGTGCTCTGAACTGAGATTGATTCGCCAGTGATCTTCTTTTCTGAAAGAATGCATACAAATACTTCAGAGAGAATATAATAAAATACTGGATCTCAGAGTTGAGTGTTTATAGCCTTAGAATTGATTACGTCCGAGTAGATTTCTCTTCTTAATATTTGTAACAGAGGGATCGTCATTATCCTGAAAAATGTTTGAATCGGCTTCTGTGTTGTCAGGTGGTGCTTAGTAACAGCTTTACAATCCAGGCCATAGCTGTCGCCACCAGCCAGCATGAACAAATTCGTCTAATATGTGGAAAAGGTGTGAATTACATTTATAGTTTTTTTATAGATGTTGTCAGTTGGCTTATTTTCATTCAGTTTTCGCTGGCATTATTCTTTGGGGGGGGGGGGGGATCTAAAGGTCCCTATCAGAAATAATAGCAAATTCATTTTCCGAGATGAAAATCTTTACAGAGTTTTTCAAGCTAAATGTCTGGGGAAGCACAAGGAATTCTGTCAGGTAGGTTTTCTGTTCTCTTAGGGATGCATAAGAGGAGCATTTCAGATACTGCAAATCAAAATGCAACATTTTAGTAGTGAGTTATTTCCAGATTTGAAATGACATTTTAACTAATGCGACGTAAAGTTCATTAACCAATGTATACCAAGGATAAAGACAGAACATACAAAGATATAAATCATAGTTCAATGTGAAAGTCATAGAATTAGTTTTTTTTGTTTTTGTTTAAGTCTTCCTTGAGATGACACTGCACCCCCACGTCATATTTATTTGCGTTTTCTGTCAGTTTTTCAAACAAAAAATGCATGTATTGCAACATCTGCGCAATCGCACTGGGACGTTATTGGCAGCAGGCTGGTCCTGCTTCCACAGAAAGTCCACCTCCAGTCATCATACACACATTCTTTTGTAAAATAAATTTCTCGTTAATATATATATATATTTTAATTGTCTCAGACAGATTACGGCCTGCTTCATCCCTGTTCGTTATGGCCATAATAGCAGTGAAACGAGTTTTTCAGAAATGAAATAACTGGAGCTTTACTGATTATTGGAAAAGTTATTAAATCGTGCCTCTGTGGTATTACAGTAATAAACAACAAACACTGCGACTAGGTTTGGACCCTCTACTGCTCAGTCACTATGTATCATGCTAATAAAGCCAGAGCTGCTCGATCTTGACTGTATGGTCCACACCTTTTGGGCAAATCTGGTGATTTTTGATGGGTTTTTGACTTTTTTTTTACAAAGTCATATATTTTGTTTTTAGCTGAGATGGAGTTGATATCGGTCAGATCGGGGTGTTTTCCTGCTCAGCTGCTGTGTGTGACGAGGGGTGAGGTCTAGGCAGTGCAGGGGAGCTTTGTAGGACTCTGCAGAGCACCAATCGGCTGGCGCCTCAGTGCATTTCATCCTGCAGATACATCAGGATTCTAGTGCATGTGGGCAAAGGAACGTCATTCTCTGGGGTGCATTATAGCGTGAACTAGCTGAACATGTTAAATCTTACTGTACAGGATGAACCACGGGGGCATTGAGTACATACATTCGTGGGCTTAAAAAGTAGTGCAAGTCTTACGTTTCATTGTAACACAATGTAGTTGTTTTGAAACAAAGAACATGATTTAGTAATACCATTTGAATTGGAAGATGTAGGTTTCACAAATATCGACGATCCCAAGTTTAATGACAAGGACGACGGCACCGAGTCTCGTTCTGTACCTTTTATCTTGGATAAGAGCCCTTGTAGAGGGACACTGGACATTCCTCCTTGCAGTGTAACTCCAGTTCTCTAACATTCTTGGGCTCACGCTGGTGGACTGCCCTCTTCAACACCGCAGGCTCTCAGTAGGGTTCCAATCTGCAGACTGAGATTAAATCTTATTAAATATGAATCCTGGCAACCATTTCTGTGTTGATTTAGATGTGTGCTTAGGGTCATTATCTTGTTGAAAGATCCATCCATGGCCAAGTTTCATCCTTCTGGCAGAGGCAGCTTGGTTTTTGACTAAAATGTCCTGGTATTTCATGGGCTTTGTGATGCTTTTGATGTTCACAAAGGCTCCTGGGCCACCTGCAGCAAAATAGCCCTGAAGCATCAATGATCCTGCACATGTGACAGTGAGTCCCAGACCTATTCTTTGAATGCTGTGCCCTTTGGTCAACAAACATGTCGATGTTGTGTGTGACCAACAAGCCGGGCCGCTGTCTTATCAAATCACCACATGCGATTCCAATTGTAATTCCAATGATTTCGGCAAACTTCGGGTTCTGCATTTTGTGGCATTGTCTCTGGTATGGATTCTGTTGAAAACCTCTTCCAAACACCTTTTGGTGATGTGAACGGCATCTGACAATCTTCTGAAATGTTTTAGCCTCAAGGTTCCAGCAAACTGCAGTTCAGAAACTGATTTTTGGGTCCCTTTTCATCTGAAATCTCACTGCGTGTTGAGGCAGTGTGCTTATGCGTCTTCGTCCAGGTACATTTTCAAATATTCCATGTTTGTTATTATTGCTATTAATATTCTTTTTACATATAATTAACCTGATTGTGCTAAATGGTATTTTTTACATTTTCTCTATCTTTCTATATCTGTTATTTAATTTGTAAAGGTTAACAACCTTTTAATGTCAACTGAAATTAAGGCTCTTTGTATTTGCCCACCTTGATGAATGACGAAGGGGTTTTGCGTCGGACGTCATGTATGATCCCCAGAGAAACAGGAAATTGCGATGCACTATGCATGACTTCCTGCACACTATGCATGACTTCCTGTGCAACAGGAGAATCATATTTTCAACACAGATGCAAATTTCTTTAATGTGAATATTATGCAATATTCTTGAAGGAAGTATGCTTATTAGATAAATGGTAAGCAGTTTTTCTACACATCTTGAAGGTAATTTTGATTTTTGATATGCATTGTTTTTACCTGTCCTCCTTTGGGGTTGCATTTTGCCAGCCAGTTTTTACTCACTGGGTAAATGTAAATCTTCAGCATGTGTTACACATGCTACGCAGGATGAGCTCCAGAATTGTGCCCTGTAATTGCAAGGCTTACATGTTGGCTCAGATTCACTGAGGGGGGGGCACACTGATTTATACATTCGAACAAGAATGCGAGTCACGTGGAATGAGTCAGCATGAGGCCACTGCCAAATCTCAGCCCAGAAACCCATGACAAGGTCTGAAACCGTCACTCCTAGTAGCACTGCATAGTGAAGCAATGGTTCAATGCCATGCTCACCCATGTAGCAGTAATGTCCTTTAAAGCTTGTGGGCCTTCAAATTTTAGGTCATTCCTAGCCCAGTACACTAACTACAGCATCAACCTGGACTCCACTGTTCAGCCGCCACCTAGCTAGTGAGCAGCATAGCTCATCCATCATGTGAAGCACGTCGACTTTAGCGAAAGTTTAACACCAAAGTTGTCATTTCTCATATTTTGCAGTTTGACGCAGTGCCATAATGTCAGAGCTTATCGATTGCTTGTCTGCTGGCCCGGGGACCCGCTCAGTATGCGGCGCTTCATCCTGCCACTTTCCTTTGAGTTTTCATCAGAAGTTTCCTCAGACTGCGGCGAAATAAGCAAAAGGGTGACATGGAGAAGGGACAAAAATAGAGTGACAATTACAGGACGGCTGAATTCCACTCCACTGAATCACTGACGGAGAAATAAGAAAAGACAAGAACAAGATAAGAAGAGCAAATGAAAGACGTTTCATAGCAGTGAACGGTGAGTGAGAGCACTTCACAAAGGCTGCCAATAGAGAGATATTTTTTTAATTTTACTTAGATTATCTTATAATATTTTACTTTTTGTATCATGCTTTGAAATGAGTGGAATAGAGAGAATGTGGGAGTATAAGGAAGATTTTTACTTTAGCTGTGGTGTGATGGACTTAAAATTCATGTCTGAATCGCTGTTGCATAGGGGAAGATCTGCACCATGGAGTGAAAACTTGTGACAGAATTCTCCTGCGATAACAGATGCTGAAGAACGCCCCACTGCCTGCTGGGAATAACCTCAAGCTGGGGACACATGTCCTTGTCCTGGTCACCATAGCAAGGTAATACAATAAATTCAGCTGAAGTAGTAAAAAATTGTGGTGGGAAACGCGCTTGTACACTATCCTAGGCTACGGCCTGGAGCCTCTGCGAAACCCAGGGCCCCACCCTGGAAAAAATGCCTCTCATTTCTCTTTGGTGCTAAACAGATGCCACCAGAGAAGTTAGTGCCCCCCAAAGACAAGGCTGCAGTAATTAGTAGGGGCAATGCAATCAAAACAAAAACCATTAGTTGTCCTACTGGAAAAGGCATGAATATGGACAATATGGCAGATTTTATTCAGATTTAGTCCAATTTTTCATATTTCACAATGTTTATGTAGATGTTGTGTAGCTCCTGCTGCAGTCCTGCTTACACACGTAGCTGGTCGATCACTGGAAGCTCAGTCTCAGTCAGTTACGCAGCGTCGCCTCCTCAGCAGCCGCTTGTTTGTAAAGTGCTGTTTCCCTCAAATGTACAGAAGCGTCTGCCAAATATGTAAATGTAACGTAAATGCCACATCTTTCCTTCTTCTTACTGGGAAAGAGTCTTATTTAATCTGGCAGTTTGCAAAGCTCAGGTTGAGGTTGGGAACAAATTTTCTGTTCCGGTGAGAAACAGCAACACTGATAATCCTCGTTTCGCCAAGGATTCACCAGGATTGGAAATAAAATCAACAAAAATCAAACAATAACTGTATGTGATGCATGTAAGGATGAGAAATGCAGTGAATAGCCAAGGCCGATGTTTTTGAGCTATTGCAGCTGACTGATACGAATTGGTAGCATGATGCCTGTTTACAGAGAGATTCTCACCGTCCAGGTCCTGAAGTGTTGGCTTAGCAATAAAACAACCTGGGGGCACTGGAAAATATACGGCAAAATTGTGTTTAAATACTGAAGCAGCAAATTAAACCCACAACTGGTAGAATATTAGGAAAGAGTATTATAAGCATGCTGACTGTCGTAATCTAATCCGCACGGTTTTCCCTCAGCCTTCGTCACACGTGTTTCGCAGGTATCTCAGCATCACCGTTCTGGCCTGTTCCGATGCTAAATGAGATGCATTTGCTTGATGTGCTTCTCATCAGTAGCGTCTGCTAAATCCACCATTTTCAATCTGCCATTCAGTCTGCAGGCGACACTCTGTAATTCCTGAATCTGAGTTATCATCTCTCCCTCCTCTCATCAGGCTGATGTTTCCTGTTTGGTCTCAGATCAGAACCCTGTGGGTCCTGGTGATTGTCATTACTGTATATGGTGCAAAGCCAACAGGACCTGCCTTTTCTATACCTCTGATATTTGTATCGGCGCTTTGTACCTTCCGTTTAGTTTTCCCACACAATTTCTTCAGATATCCTGTACTGACCTAAACCTACCTTCAATACGATTTAGTATCTGTTCAGAATCCTGGTTGGGTCCTGTGTGCAGCATTTGCTTGTGGTGTGTATCGCAATATCTGACCTTATTTAGCAATTGCTCTAATATCTCTTGACCAAATATTGTCCTAACTCATGTTTTCACTCAGCTCCACTATAGATTATTACTCTTTTATTTCTCCACATAATCACTCTTCACTTTTATTCTGACTGCCCTTTCTTCTCCTCCTCCTGCAGCCTGCTCTCTCCATTCCCATCCTCTCCCAGTCTGTACCAGAGGTGTAGCTCTCTCTGCTAAATTCCTGGAGTTTCTGTAACCCCCATATATATTATAATACATCATATATATATCTTTTTTTAAGTGAAAATAGCCCATTATTCCGTTTCCCCAGACAGTCGCCACTCCTTATCTTGTCTTTAACCATCACTGTATTGAATTCCTACTATAGTCATTTTCTCACTTCGATTCCCATCCTAATTTCAGGTTGTCGCAGTCCTATATCAGATAAGGCTTTCTGAAGCTCCTCTCAACCCAGCGTGCCTTAATGACCGAAAGCGGCTATTTCCATAATCTTCCATATGAACTTGTTTTCCTGGCACTGAAATGGCCAATTTGTGGCATCTGGTAACCAATCACAGCTGGCGCCCTACAGGCTCCTGTGCTTTCTCATCTTTTGCTTATAGGTACATGCATATGGCCCTTTTACATCCCCCAGAAACAACTGTTGCCCTATTTACAAATATTATTACTTTCTGTATGTTACTGTGTGTTTATTATTGTACTGTGATTCACTGGGAGTACCTGTTTCCTCACTTTGCTGTATACATGCACGACAACAAAATTGACTTTGACTTTGCCGCGTACTTCACTAAGAAGAATCTCCTTTATTTTCGCATTTACCTCCTTATTCATTCTAATTTGTGGGAAAATGTTATACTTTTATTTATTTATTTTTCTTATTGTCACAGGTTAAACATATGCTTTGCTTCCCTGCTTGGCTCCTCAGTGAGGAAGCAGCACTAGACCTTTTCAACAGGTGCTTGACGAGTTCCTGGCACATTAATTTAATAGCCAGTTGAGGAATTCTGTTCAGCTTAAGGCCGCTCTCCCTTGGCACCAATTATTTTCACCGCAACAGAACTCTTTGTCACAGTCAGCTAATGACATAACTCAGACTCGCCGCTACAGTAATGTAATGCTATGTTTTAGTTTTGTTCAAACGTGTTGGTCCAATGCTAATTAAGACAAAGCCAAAGGACATTCAAAATGATAAATTATCCATCCAATACATATCCCAGCTCGCCTTTGTGTGGCCCCAAAGACCCCTAAGGGCCCAGAGATGAGTAATGACTGAGTAACACCGTTCACGGTACATGCAGGTGAGGTAAAGGAGTCTGTTTCCTTCATTTTCTTCTGCTTCTTGGTGAATCAGCAGTAAGAGCACCAATATGGCAGCCTTCTTATGTAGTATATGGTTCTGCTTCTTGGTGAATCAGCAGTAAGAGCACCAATATGGCAGCCTTCTTGTGTCGTATATGGTTCTGGTTCTTGGTGCTTGTCTTTGCCCATGATTGGTCACTTGAATCCGTTTCGATACCCATTGTCACCTTCTAGTCACGACGCCGATTTTCTTTGCTTCAGGCATATGGCACATTTTAGCATGATTGCTGGTTATCGAACATTTAGCCAAAATAGCTGGTTCATGGCGCTTGAATTGAACGCTTCAAACAGAGAAGCACTAATAGGCTCACAGAAGGTCAGCTGACCATCAGGGCTGTGTGTCCATCCCTGCTGCTGTTGGTAATGCCCGAGCATTGCTGTTCCCATGACGGCAACAGAAACTATTTTTGCTTTACGAAGTCATTCTTGTGCATCCCATTTAAACATTTAATTCAAAATATGCATTGATTCCTCGTCAGATTCGGTGTAATTGCACATTGTGACTTTAAGCAGGACCTGGTGTCCACAAATGAGGTCAGGATTAGTGACTGGAATTTATAAGCTGAAACATTTTCTAGACTAAACTTTTAAACTTCAAGCGATTAGACATGTGACTTTATCCGTTGCCTGATTAAAGGCCATTGTCACGAACAACACATTTGCTTAAGCGTTAGCAGTTTTACATATACAAGCGGCCCTATAATATATGGGGCTCCCTGAATCTGCCAGGGTACCTATTCCCCTGCTGTGCCCCCTGGCCGTGCTTCTGCTGTGTAGCATTTCTGAGAAAGAGGTGCGGGCCGGACGTCCACCGTGCTCGGTGTCATAATTAAATCTGTCAGAGAGACCGTCACCCTTGTATTGTAAGAGAACTGCTGTCGCTGTCATTTTTACGGAGAGCACATTATATACGTGCGGAAGCTTTGGATGTGAACAGTTTTGTTCGCAAAAGCCTCGGTCGCTTATCAGTCCTTGGCTTCGTTTAGCCGGAGTGAGAAACGGGAGGCCCTGCATTGACGAGGTCACTCTGGGATTCCTCTGCGGCTCTGTAGACGTCCGACCCGCCGCCTGCTCTTTGCAGCTGGAACCCCGTGCCTGAACTACTCTGCCTTTGACTTGTCTGTTCAATGACACCCTTGCAAGTTTAGCCGCCGCTTTCTGTGCCTCCTTCTTCAGATCTTGCCGAGGCACCCGTGCAAGGCAGCGCTGCATTTCCCATGCACTTTTGAATAGGGGGACGCTTTAATAGACTCTGGTTTGTGCTACATTCCGAGCGCCGTGCGGCTCCACACACTGAACTCAGTCCTGTTTGACGGGCCATTTTCGCTGGGAAAATGGAAACACAGAGATGGGCTGATGTTGTGCCCTCTGCTTCCCGTCATTTGATACTTTTAAAAAATGGTATTTTCTCTTTGATTTGTTTCCCCAATGCCGTCTATAGGCTGATGATTACACACATGTGCTGGCTCTCACAAAATCACACACTCAGATCGAGTGGCCACAAGCACGCTCTCCGCTCGCTGCTGGAATCCCCCTGTCCATGCTGATCAGCATATTCATGATGGGGGGGGGGGGGGTTCTGTCCCTATTGAACCATGAAAAACATTTGAATATGTCATTACTGATTCTGCCATTCAAACACACAATCCATGAATTCCCTCCTGCCAGCCTCAGTTAAGAGTGTTGCAGATGTACCAAGACATTTATTGAATGCATTACGTGTATCTTATAGGAAAATAATTGTGTCCACTTGCAAATATTTTCTATTTATTTTATTTATTATTTTCACAACAGGTTTTTACTTCTACTTTAGTTCTTCTTTGCATTCCTTTCCTGTTTCGATTGGCTCTGATCTCACTTGAACTGTAGTCCGCAGGAACTGTGATTTAATACAGGTGGGCTTTGTGAACTGAGGCAGTATTCTCCTCGTTTATCTTCATTCGCAGCGCAGTCGCACCTCCGTTCCTCTGGTAAGCAGGAGGAGTGAAAGTGAAATGTTGCTTAAAAGCGGCATGAAGGAATGAGCTTTGGAACGAAGCATGAGGTCCAGCTTCTGTCTTTCAGTCTCGGTGGCACCACGCCTGTGCTCTCGCATTTGCCGCTGACATTTCTGAAATAGAGAAATTGACAAAGACTATAAATAAATACCATCAAGGTGTGGAATTGCAGTTTGTTTGCCTTCCATAGGCGTACGTACTCTGGTGGGGAGAGTTTCCATTATGTCTTCCGCTGAATATTAATATTGACTGACAGACTGACTGCTCTTTGCTCAGCTGAACATGGGGCGTTGGGAGGGGGGCTAATCCTTGCTGTACTTTTCCATTCCTGCAGTGCCGTACGGGGATTAAGCGGCACATGTCGGGAAACCATAAAGGGCAGGTCAGTTAAAGTGTCTCTTAAACACCAGCGGGTCCCCAGCGAGGCCGCAGACTTCAGGTCAAAGATTTTACACCCGAGCTTTACACGCCTTTCACTTTTAAGGTCACATATCGCTTTTTATTTCCACTTTCTTTTCAAGTGTTGTGACCAAAGCAACTAACATACTGAGACAATGTCTAGTTCTGTTGTCAGCTGTGTGGAACGTGGTTAGGGTATAGCAAACGTCTTATAAAGGTGAACGCCGCATAATTACTTTTTAGTGTAGAAACTGCAGGCCTGATATTGTTAAGAAAGGGGAATGTAACTCCCTACCGCGATAATGAAGCTTCCTCAGATTGTTTTGACCCAGTACATTGCGAGCCAAGTTATAGAAACAAACATCTTGTGTAATTTATTTGGTTTGTTTGTTTTAAGCATAGTCATGGGTTAGGTGTTTTGAAACCTGCGTTCTTTGATGTCATTTATTAGAATTCTGTTGCATGCAGCAATGCTCTCCATCGCTTTCAGAGTTTTTCTGCCACCTTCCTGGCTCAGCTATAAATTACCACAGCCAGAAAGGCCATGATCCCAGTCAGGAAGGCCATGATCCCAGTCAGGAAGGCCATGATCCCAGTCAGGAAGGCCATGATCCCAGTCAGGAAGGCTATGATCCCAGTCAGGAAGGTCATGATCCCAGTCAGGAAGGCCATGATCCCAGTCAGGAAGGCCATGATTCCAGTCAGGAAGGCCATGATTACTGGGAGGAAGGTCATGATTAGACTTTTCAATTTAGCAGGCATGGCACCAAATGGTCAAATTGGTTTTTATTTTATCGGAAGTAAGTGCAGCTGTCGCTGCATTTCTGACCTCGGGGGGGCTGGCTCCCGATCCACCATTCTACCCCAGAACGTGAGCCCGTGCAGTCCGGCGCTCTTCAGCATTTGGAAATATGTTCTATTCACTTTTCACATTGTCAGTATAATCAGCAAATTTAACTACCTATATGCAATCGACATAATCCTTTTTCTCAGTCACCACTTGAAGTTGTCATAAATTACAGAGGCACGGTCAGCAAACCAGGCTGAAGGGTTCGGTTTATTCATCAATAGTGGAGTTTTGTTAGCTGTATTTTCACATATATCTCAAAAACAAATGGACAGCTTTGTTCATATGTCTGTCATATTTTGACTGCTTTATAATTGGCCTAATAGATGCATCGTTGCTCTGTGGCATCAGGAAGGTGGGTAAGTATAAAGCATTCAAGGGTTTCTTTTGAGTTTAGAGGGCTTCTTAGACTTTGAAAAATATAGACATTTTTTTTGTTCGCACATGAAAAAATAATAGTGATGAAAAGACAGCAAGTTGGCAGTTCTGTATTTGAAAATAGAATTGTGCCCAGATTTATTGATGTAGACATCAGTCATAACCGCTCTGCTCTCCTTCCGGCATTATAGTGGACGATTATAACATGTCTGAGCCTCAAGGCCAAGTTCCAATCATGTCTCAGAGTGGAAACACCGTTTTCCTTGTTTCATCTCGGCAATATCCAAGTGAAGATTGGAGAAGCCAGCATAGTCAGCGGGCTGCTTGTTGATATCGCCCCAGCACCGACGCTCCCTGCACGACCACACATCATGATGCGTTTAAGGAGTTATACACTCAGTGCTTGGAAAGTGTAGAAATTTCGGCAGAGCCTTAAAGACTCTTATTGTTCACGAGACGCTGTCAACGCATCAGATTCGAGTCCAAGTCGAAAAATAACAAGCTGCCGGTCAAGTCAGACGTCAATTTAAGAGCAGCTCGAATGCGACTGCGGTCCCCGTCTCCGGTTTGTACGTAACAAGCAGCGTACGCGCTCTGTGCCGGTGCATATTCATTACTCACGTTACTCGCTTTATAACAAGCCTTTAAAATAACCGTGAAATACTGTACCATTGACTTTGGACCAGATTTTTCTTGGTCAATAACGCAATTGCTTTCCGCTGCATGTAAACAGCAACGCCCACAGGTGCTCAGATGGACGCAGGTACATTTGCTATTTAAGTGGGTGCTGGACAGGAAAATGACAACTGTGTCAGCAAACAGCACCAGCAAACATGGGCGTGAAATGTAGGATCCGATATCGTCTTCTAACTTCATTTTACAGCATAACCTGATTTTAAAAACTAAATGTTGAGTCACTTATAAATGGCAGTGGTCAGCTCACTCTTTGTGGGCAAATTCTTGTGTCAAATATCAGTTTGTACTAATGTGCAAAGGACCAAGCTGTAGCACAGGGATTTTGTACATATGATCAGTCTTGACTGCAGGTACTGATGTAATTTGCCAGTTAATTTATAACTTTGAAGTCTTTGTTGTTCATTTATTTTGTCCATATTAATTACAGATAATTACTGAAGCAAGAACAGGACAAAAAGTACCTGATGTTATGCAATTGTGTTTCGGCGTGTAAATAATGATGCCATTTAAATCCCGTCGCCGCACTGACTGGCAGCTTACTGGCTTATTAACACATCTCTGAGAAGCTGCTTTAGTTGAACATCCTCCTGAGGTAACAGAACTTTGCCCCCTAAGGGAAGAAACACCAGAATGCCCCTAATACGTGATACTGCACACTCTCATTGTCTTCAGATCCTGAAAAGTGTGTTTCACTGAAGCTTATCGCTAAAAATATAGTGTCAGCAGGATCAGCTGTTCCGTAATTATATTTTATTATAGGATGTATAATGTAAAGCGTAAATACAGAATACCGAGGGGATTTATTATTTTTAACTCGTCAAGCCTAAATAAGATGAATAATACAACAGAAGGTTCCAGAAGTTATCATGTAAAAAACACAGCAATAGAAGAATCACACTGTGCGGGCCCAGTGTTGCCTTCATGTTGGCATCTTAATCTCCTGGGTGTACCGGCAGAAAGTGCCACTCTGAGGCTCTGCTGGCAGTCAGGTCAGTGTCCCATGAGACAAAGTGCTAGGGTGGGATTAACGGTTGGACCTGGATAATTGCAATGCTCTTCTAAGATGTTTCACAATACAGCAAATGTTCCTGTAGTTTGAAGAAAAAAAACAGGCTATCCTCTTCAGAATGGTTTCATGTTTCACTTTTCCAAACAGTCTGGCTTTTCCATCTCTGGCTGTAGGCCAACATTGAAAAGTTAAGCCTCTCACATTAACATAGAATTTTGCTTGGCTTTCGGCCCGATAACTTCGGCTGCTTGGCTTGTCAGTGTTTACTACACCGAAGCCTACAAAGTTGTGCGCGCGAGTTCTTTCATCCCTGTTTGTTTACCACACGGTCCCGTTGAGTCATTTGTAATCACACTGCATGGCGCACGACAAAGCCAGTTGCTACCAATGTTGTCCAAAATGTTTGGCAAATGATTCCCGCCTGGCTCTCAGAGGGCCCGCTTCACTGTCTGCATTCCTCGCATGACCTTCCTGTCCCGCGTAAGGGGTAAGTCAGTCGTGTGGCATCGGTAATGAAGGCACAGCGAGGCCAGCCTGTCTCATTAACGTCGTTACGGTGAATAAGCAGCAGTAAGTAGAGGCTGGTACAGCGTAAAGCGCCAAGCGGTGGCAGGGCGCCTGTGACGCTTCTGGAAATGATCTTTGGCTCTCCTCGCTTCTCCCATCCTTCCTTCCCCAGCACTCACACTGCGGGGACACGCCAGCCGCCTCGGCGTGGGCGACTGGCCCCTTCCCGCTCAAGGTCCTCCAGCTTCTCGTTCACTTTTGACACGTCGCTTTTTTTTTTTTCCTTCTGGGCTTCTTGAGGAGAAAGAGGTCATGGCAACCTCCAGTTAATAATTTTGGATTGACTTGACGAAGCACTCATGGATGTTTAACATCCCCCCCACAAAGGACGCTTCTTTGTGATACAACAAAGAGTTGAGAAGATTATACTGGGCTTGTATATCATGAATATTACAGCATGCCCCCCCACACACACACACTGATGCCCATAAGCCGCAGCCATTAAAGAAAATGTTTCACCAAGTGACAGATAGCTGGAGGGAACAACTGTCAAGCAAGGCGTAATTAGGGAGATTTGTATGTGATTAGTACAGCAGAGCTGAGTACACTAGTAACCCTGTGGACGGCCGCTTGTAAGTCATCCTGAGGCTTTCACATTACTGTAGTAAACAAGACCATCTAAGCAGCGTGCAGTAGGGGCTGGGAACATTAGAGCCAGTGGGAACACAGACAACACGCGGCGGGGATAATGTTTATTACAATGACAACAACAAGGTTAGCTTCTAATATATTTTATCCTCTTTAAGTTAGTTAACCAAATTGTATAAAATTAATTCTAACTGTATTCAGGTATTCAACTTTAAAATCAAATGTGCCTCCATCATCAGATTTATTGTTTTGAAACATACCACATGCAACACGGGTAACGGCATAAACCGTAGAGTTGTACGCAAAATAAAACACTGTACAGCTGTTTTACATCTTGCCACTGTGTTAACTTGACCCTGAGGTGAGAGGACGACAGTCGTAATTACAGCAGTGAAACGCAGAGGGACGTTTTAAACCAATCAAACTATGACAGCACACCCCTTTGAGACAGCACATCTCTGACAGCGTTTTGAGGACTGTCTTATAATGCCTGAGCTTTTGTCCTTGATTTTCATATGCAGGATAATTCACAATAAGGCAATTTAAATGCTTTGTCTTGTGCAATAATAACTGTAATTCACTTTACATCCAATAAGTCGTAGCAACCCGCCCCCCCCCGCCCCCGCCTTAAAACGCAGGTGTTTGCATATTAATTCACTTGACATTACATTAAAAAACGCTTTGAAATGATGCCTCCTGCCAAGACAAATTGCAAAAAGAACTATTTTAGTCTCATGGGTTATCAGGAGGTACTTTGGGGATTAATTGAAGAAATGTGCATTTGTAACGGACCAAACTGAGCGATATAGTGATAAATGAGCAAGAGCCTATTTGAGTGTTTTTTTTTTTTTATCAATTTTTCCCTGTGGTTTCTTTGTCCTGGGTGTCCTTCTGAGATAGAAACAGAATGTAGATTGTTTTTAAAGAGCCATGGGCCTGATCCATGAGCCATTCTAAAGATTTAAAATCGGCCTTGGAAAAAAATCACATAAAGCTCACGTTAAAGACAGAGGTTTTGCTGGTAACGCTGGCCATATCAAATTAATCGACGTGTAAATCATTAAAAAAATGATTGTACTTGGTACTTAATGGCCACATACACTTTTAAAGATTGAGATGTAAGTGTCTCCTTTTGGCCAGTGTGAGCCGCAGAGTCCAGCCGCAGATTCGCGGCCTACAGGCGCTTTCATGCAAAGCAGTGTACACTTGAGAAAACAGGGTCAGCTAGTGCCTCAAGCGGTGAATGCTTAGTGGCCTTGCTCAATGGCCCAACAGAGGAATTACTCTGCCGATTCTGGGATTTGAATTGACAACCTTCTGATCATGACATGGCGCCGGTATAAAGAAAGTGATGGTCCACCTACACAACCACATAGAATGACTCACTAAACACAGGTACTTCAGTTTCCCCCTACAGTCCGAAAACATGCTGAGGTTGAGTGTGAGTGTGACCTGTGATGGGTTGGAGCCCCATCCTGGGTTGTTCCCTGCCTTGTGACCTGTGATGGGTTGGCGCCCCATCCTGGGTTATTCCCTGCCTTGTGCCCTGCGATGGGCTGGCCCCCCATCCTGGGTTGTTCCCTGCCTTGTGCCCTGCGATGGGTTGGCGCCCCATCCTGGGTTGTTCCCTGCCTTGTGCCCTGCGATGGGTTGGTGCCCCATCCTGGGTTGTTCCCTGCCTTGTGCCCTGCGATGGGTTGGTGCCCCATCCTGGGTTGTTCCCTGCCTTGTGCCCTGCGATGGGTTGGTGCCCCATCCTGGGTTGTTCCCTGCCTTGTGCCCTATGATTGGTTGGCCCCCCATCCTGGGTTGTTCCCTGCCTTGTGCCCTACGATGGGTTGGTGCCCCATCCTGGGTTGTTCCCTGCCTTGTGCCCTGCGATGGGTTGGTGCCCCATCCTGGGTTGTTCCCTGCCTTGTGCCCTATGATTGGTTGGAGCCCCATCCTGGGTTGTTCCCTGCCTTGTGCCCTACGATGGGTTGGCGCCCCATCCTGGGTTGTTCCCTGCCTTGTGCCCTACGATTGGTTGGCGCCCCATCCTGGGTTGTTCCCTGCCTTGTGCCCTACGATTGGTTGGCGCCCCATCCTGGGTTGTTCCCTGCCTTGTGCCCTACGATTGGTTGGCGCCCCATCCTGGGTTGTTCCCTGCCTTGTGCCCTACGATGGGTTGGCGCCCCATCCTGGGTTGTTCCCTGCCTTGTGCCCTGCGATGGGTTGGCGCCCCATCCTGGGTTGTTCCCTGCCTTGCGCCCTACGATGGGTTGGCGCCCCATCCTGGGTTGTTCCCTGCCTTGCGCCCTACGATGGGTTGGCGCCCCATCCTGGGTTGTTCCCTGCCTTGCGCCTATAGGCTCTGTAGCCCCTGTGATCCTGAATAGGTTCAGAAAGCAGACCAAGAAGAACTTTGTGTTCCCTTATGCTGTGCTGAAGGTCGCATCTGGAACCTGTTCACACAAGCAGAAATCTCACCTCAGCCCAGTACAGATGTTCTAGCTTATTAACCACCATGCGTTTAATGTGCATTTGCATTCACTGGCTGACGACTCCCCATTCTGCCCGCAAAACATAACAGATGGACACAGTGGAAGAAGAGTAAATAGGAGGATTTATTTATCCCACAGATAAATGTAAAGTCAGGCAGCCTGTGGTAAATAGTTACTATAGAGGTGGGTCTGATACTTAATCGTTTCCATAAGGGTGTGTTTGGTAATCAGACGTCACGCTGTAAATAATTTGCCGGAGGTAATCGCAGGACTGTTGAGTGTACACAATGAATGGCTTGTGAAAGATAACCTATCGCCGTATTGTATAATCTTCTCTTTTAAAAGGACACAGAGTCGGCCTGGGTCTTGGGTTCAGTCAGTCATTTGCTTGTGCAGTGCGGAATGGTCTGTTTCTTTGTTTGTTTGTTTGTTTTATTGTTCCTGCTTTATTCTTCCTCCGTTGCTTTCCTCTAATCTCCTGCTTATGCACAAACGAACTTCTGCTGGGTGGACAGTCATTGATGACTGAAATCTCCATTGCAGACTGACGACTTTATTTTGCCATTTAATTAAGAGATTCACCATACAATTTAATTTCTGTCTCACCAAGTTAATTCCTTTTCTAATTAGGCAGCTTATTTATTTGCATGTTATATTTTGTCAGCTATTTAACAATGGAGTTTGGCGATAACAGATAAAAAGAAACATCATTCAGATTTTTCTATGCACAAACGACATTGGCCAGAATTACTTGTGATCTAATTATTCTCATGTCCAGTTCAGGGTGACCCTGCCCTGTGCTTTCAGGGATAGACTGCAGGCAATGACTCTGCATTGGACATGCATTGGATGGATGGATGGATGGATGGATGACTTAATGTTATAATGTTATGGTGAAGTTGAAGGAGTTTTTATTTGCATGTCTACATTTTTGCCAGTTCAAATATACAACAATGTCCTGTTTTTTTTTTATTATTTTTTTGAGTATATATATATATATATATATATATATATATTTTTTTTTTTTTTTTTTTTTTTTGCCTTCTCTCTCTTTTTGGTGCTTGGCAGCCGGATGACAAATTCTCCAATAACAACCCTATTATCACTGTGTTGTAATACAGTTTCCACACAGCGATTCAATTTCAGCAGCATCAGTATGATTACAGTCAGTCTCCTACCCCACTCCTCCAAAGAGCTGCTTTTGGGCCTCAGTACCAAAATTAAATGTCCATCTCTCAGCCCAGGTGTTTGTCTCCAACCAACCCCCCCCCAGCCCCCAGCCCCCAGCCTCCAGCCCCCATGTCACACCAAGCCTGGAGGGGTTGGGCTGCAGGGACAGCACATCACTCAGTAAATACCCACAAAGCAAAACTTTGTCATCTATCTTCACGCCAGTAGCTCAGGACACTATCAGTCGCTGAGTGTTTATCGCTTCTGTTGCACGGCTCTCCGCAGATAATTGCTTCCCTTTCTTCATCCTCACGCCGACGCCAGAAGTGGTTTTAGCGTCACTTCACTGGTTCTAAGAGTTTAGAAAAAAAAGCATTTAAGAGGGATGCAGGCTGGGTTGCGGGTTTTTTCAGGTTGCCGAAGTTTCCAGGCCTGATTTTCATTATGCACCTGTGAAGGACTTTAAACAAGTTGCAGTGGGTAAACTTTAGATTTCCCCCAACTGCTTAATCTGATAGGATATACAACACTGTACAACTATAATGCAGTGTGTTACAAATCGGGACCAGTAAGGGCAGTTTCTGGTAATGCCAATGAACCAGTCCTGAGTAACAAGGCCTTTAGGAATTTATTACTGAATTCACCAGTCAGCCTGGAATTGTATGACTGTAATACTGTAGCAACTATTTCATGTATAACGATCTTTAAGCAATCAATAATGTAACATTCTCCTCAAGAAAATTCCCACATCATGCTGTATAGCTGACCTTCCAGTGACAGAGCAAGATAGATAAATCATCCTTTATTAATTCCAGTGTATCTGTAGTATGCAGTGTATAATTCCAGTGTATCTGTAGTATGCAGTGTATAATTCCAGTGCATCTGTAGTGTGCAACTAAAAGCCTGGGGTCAGGCTTATGGTCACCTGGGACGGGTCACCTGCTTCTTTAATGCAAAGAAGAATACAAAAGTGCACCGTGCTGTGGAAACTGCTGGAAGGTTGCTGCTTAACAATAATCAGTCATCTGTGAGCTCAGTATACAGATGGCATTGAAGAACGAGCAACAAAAATGCGTAGATGTTTTCTGTGAAGCCATTAGTGCAAAAATGGTCACGTGAAAGACCATGCTATAGTCTATCCGTTTTATTGTCGCTATCTGTCCTCCAATCAGTAACTCTTATATTCAGAGGACAAAACAAATGTCTGTGTTTTTACTCTGTACTAAAACTTTGTGGTTGCATCCCAACAGGCATGTAGATCCATAAAACAAAAGCTGTAGCGAGAGCTCTTTGTATTCCTAATGAACAAAAGCTTGGCAGCACCGGAGAAACCAACCAGGTAGATTATGTGAGAATCTTCAAATATAGCTGGTGCAAATCCATTTAGAGGTTTAGAAGTGAACCATTAAACTGATAAAAATGCACTGTGCAAAATGTGAGGATTGTGTTTCTCCGATCCGCAAGGAATTGGCGGAATTGTCCGTGTTTTTGCAGGTGAAGTCATAAAGGGATTGATTAATAATGCATAGAGCTGAGCTTATTGTTCAGACCTGGCCAAAGCCCGGGGTCTTCGCGAGATGTGTTATTTTTTAAATGATTCAGTGGTTCTGCTCCATTACAGACATTGTCTCCTGGCCACTTGTCTTAGTCAGGGTTGTGGAATGCCGTATAACAATCCTCTGACTGTCCTGGGCACAAGGCAGGGTAACAGGCTGGACAGGGTGCCGGTACAAGTTGAAGACGTGATAACTTTCTCTTATGGAAATCTTGTCCTGTTTTAAATTGGAATTGACTTTGATTTTTACTTTATATCCATCCATCCATTTTCCAAACCGCTTATCCTACTGGGTCGCGGGGGGTCCGGAGCCTATCCCGGAAGCAATGGGATTTTTACTTTATATATTTTTTTTTATAAAAGTAGGATAATGACACGCGATTGCGCCGATGCTCCTGTCTAACTGGAACGATGCTGTTCTTTTTGGCTTTTCCATTTCTTCGGCACTTGTCTCTGAAAACATTTCATGGAGTATTTGTTTATTTCTGACAGGAGCGACATGATGTCGCAGTTGCCTTCCCACGATGCACTGCAGGGGTAGTAGGAACAATGTGCCGGGCTGCGCGGGGCATTTTGCCAAACCGTGTGAGTGTGTCATTGCTGGAAAGCAGTGCCAGATGACCTGGCCAGCGAGAGACTGAAAACCAGCCAGCCTGTTCCCTGTGGCCTTACCCAGGTATGCGGTTACATACCATCAAAGTCTCTCCGCGTGAACCTGGATTCCATCAGCGTGCCTTTCTGAGTTCGGGAATAAAAGGTCCCTTTTAGCCTCAGCAGGAGGGGGCGCAGGGCAGAGCTACAGCGGAGGCAGCAGAAGGTTCCAGAGCGAGGCGGCCAGAAGCTCCGCGACTGAGCCCACGTGACCCGAAATGTCAATAGACAGGAAGGCATTTAGGTTGCGTGTAGACCGCTGCATTAAGAGAGCCCCCCTTCTTTAGGAAAAGCTCCATTAGCTCTCAGAGGAGGGAGGCACCAGCCTTTCTTTCTTCTTTACCTTTAGCGACCTTTTCAGGGGAAAACCGCAGGGTCCATTTTTCACTGTTCGTTACTGATTATAGCATAAAGAGTTCGGGCTCCTTCTGCATTTAAATTAGAGGTCTAGGAGATCAGCACAGAGGACTTTCAGCTTAGAAATGCTGTCTGAAGCTATTGGAACATGCAGTAGTTATGCTGATTTATTAGCTAAGCCTATAGCCAGTGCCCCTCTGCGACAATCACCATTTATGTCTTTAGCTGGGAGTTTACCATGAGATCTGTTACATTTGAAGGGAAGAATAGGGGACAGGAATGTAAGGCAGTGGATTCATTTGCTTGAAGTTCTTCAATGTCACACTTGTCCCACATGCATTACCTCACCAGTGAAGTGAAACTTTATTCACCCTGTGCACAAGTACAGGCACAGTTTAATGCTTCTCTTTGCTTACCCCACCTTGCTCTCCCTGAGACACACATCCAGGTGAGGGGGAGGGCGGCGCCCCTGGAGCCGGGGGTTAAGGGTCTCGCTCAGGGGCCCACGGACGTGTGACTATTCCACAGAGGCTGGGACTTCAGCCGGCCGTCTTCCAATCGCAGAAGCGGGAGCTTCTCCCATGGAGCTGCATCCCTGCCAGTGACGAATGGGACATCACAGACCCCGTCTGCTTATAAATATGGAAGCAGCTTGAATCTCACCCAGAACTCAAGGTACAGAAGTGGGAGAGGCAGTTACTCAAAGCAGGGGATTGTGGTCTCATGTGGTGCATAAAGTAAAACTAATGCTGGGCAATATGTCTTTGAATGTCTCCTCCTCCGGAGAGCTGACTCTAAGCTCATAGTCTCACACGGGGTGATGTAGTAGCCAGTCATATGCAGCCTCCTCAGACCTGCCAGGATTGTTCACAATAACCTCACCTTTAGGACGCTGCCAGCGATTGCAGGGGAGCCAGAGTGCCGGTTATTCAATGAACGATTTTGTCTGTCTTGTGATTAATCTTCTGTGAAGCCACTCTGCCATGAATACAGGCCCATCTCAACCTGCTTCCCCCATGAGTTTAACATCACGGGGAGGAGATGTGAAGCGCGAGGTGCAAATTCACTAGACTTTACGGGGAAATTAGAAAAACAAACGGCATTAACTCGTGATTCGTTTCTGTGGCTGTCTGGGTGCAGACAGCTGTCTCACTGGGGCCAGAGCATGTTCAGCGGGGGGGGGGGGAAGTGCCGCTAAATCCTGCAGTGCGCAGCGGCCTGCCAACGAGGCCTGTACCGCTTGAGGGAGTGCAGGCCTGCGGTGTCGGCATGGGGAGCAGCTAGCCAGCCCAAAGTGAGATTAAACACTGCCAAGTCTTCATCAGAGACGATAACAGCTGGTGACATGAAGACAAGGAAACAGAGGAGCAGGTACGCTGTCTCTATACGTCATGTTGTCATCCATAATAATATATGAAGAGCAAATCTACAAAAGTCCATCCATCCATGCAGGATCCTGAAACTGTCCCAGAAGCTGTGGGTACAAGACAGGGAGTTTCCCAGGATGAGGCACCAACCCTTAGCTGGGCTGGGGTACACCCTGGACGGGATGCCAGTCCATCGCAGGGCATGGGGCTGGGGTACACCCTGGACGGGATGCCAGTCCATCGCAGGGCATGGGGCTGGGGTACACCCTGGGCGGGATGCCAGTTCATTGCAGGGCATGGGGCTGGGGTACACCCTGGGTGGGATGCCAGTCCATCACAGGGCATGGGGCTGGGGTACACCCTGGACGGGATGCCAGTCCATCGCAGGGCATGGGGCTGGGGTACACCCTGGACGGGATGCCAGTCCATCGCAGGGCATGGGGCTGGGGTACACCCTGGATGGGATGCCAGTCCATCGCAGGGCATGGGGCTGGGGTACACCCTGGGTGGGATGCCAGTCCATCGCAGGGCATGGGGCTGGGGTACACCCTGGGTGGGATGCCAGCCCATATTACAGTCACACACAATAAACATTTTAGAGACAGCATTTCACCAGACAGTATATTTTTGGACCTAGAATATGTGGCTTTTTATTCGCATATAAAAATGGGAAAATTTTCTCACAGTGAGTGTAAGTCCAGTGACTCAGATTTAACAACCGAAGTCTCTATAACAACTTAATTCATATGACTGTGCGTTTAATGTAATCGTGCCCTCAGGAAAACAGTCATTTTTTGAATATTTTAATATGGCACAGACACCCCTCACATCTGTTTGGATTTACAGGCGGCCTGTGGCACATGTGCTATTTTTGTTAGTGGTGTAGAGATTTTGTGGAGATGCCTCTCCTAAGTTGGCAAGAACTGAACAACAAACACTGTGGGGATGAACCCTGGTAAACCATCCCTTAAAAAACATCTTACTAATTTATTGGCTGTGAATTTCTTTTGATCAGAAAAAGAGGTGCCAGAACTTTCCTGTCATCGTGAGTTTCCGTGCAGTTTGTTTTTTTGGAATGTTAGAAATCATTCATCATTTTTCAGTGAGAAGCAGCATAGAGATGCAAACATGTCTGTCTAACGTGCAACGGAGATGTGTCTGCGTGCTTTCATGTAGGAGGGCTGACGATGCATTAAATCAGCATTTTCCATATGCTGAGACATTAATAGTCAGTGAGACATGAAGCCAAATAGCCAATAACTGGTGCTGTGTCTCTCATAAGCCACATTTATTACCAGTGAATTGGGAGCAATGATGCCACTGCAGTCACGGCGATGGTTGGAGGTCAGGTGCTTTGTTCCCTGCATAAAACCTGTTAAATCGTTTCACACCTTTCTGATGTCTTCCTGTTTCAACCCTCTGTGGCTATTGCTAGTTTGCTAGTTTCCTAATTGCAAAGTCGGGATTTTTTTTTTATTTCTGTAGTTTACTTCTGCTTCGTATGTTTTTGTTTGTGCCTGTTTTACTAGCGCTTGACTCAATGCTGTGAATGTCAACTAACGATTTTAGGCGTACATTTCAGTTTCAATGCTTTCGCCATTTGACATGGAAGCACTCGTGGTAACAGCCAAGATCATACAGCTGTTCGTGCATCTTAAAAAGCCAAAACTATGGTGTTAACACAAAGCCCCCCCCCCCTTAGCAGGACTCATTCTCACATAATTCCAGTGTATCCCCCCCCCCCCATCAGAAATCAAAGGTAACATCTCTTCTGCTCTGCTATGTTATTTTGTTATTTTCTGTTAGAACAAAATCTAATTAGCAAAGAATGTCCATCTTTGGTGTATTGTAAAGCATGGTTATAAAGATGTAGGACTGTAAATGGCATCTTAATATCAACGAAATGTGGCAGCGTGATCGGAAAAGAAAGCTTGTGAGCGATCACAGTTAGGATGCGCCATTTTGCAGACACGATTTAACTGATAAATCTGAATTCAGCAGCTGTGATATTTACCACCCATTGGAAGCTTATGCAATTGATTTCATTATGAAAACATTTGTAAAGAGTGTGTTAACCGCAGGGGCGTAGCCAGACCTGAGTGAGACCAGGGTGTATACTCTCAGTACATATTACCGTACTACCTGTCAGGGATGTTTTACTGGCTGATCTTCATCAAGTTCTTCAGTTCAATTTAAGGCTTCTTTTGATTCTCTGAATCTACTGAACTAATTTCAACTGGCCTTTTTTAAATAATATATGAGGTTCCACCCGCTAAAGTGCGCGCATCATTCAGGGAATTTGGAATCAGCACAGTATCGATCTTCTCCGCAGTGATCGTGCAGCACAGGCGTGAGTGAGCTGTGGGATCTTCACGAGGGAAACACTTTAACATGTAGCACCTGCTTCCTTACGATTCACTTTTTTAAAAAAGTAATACTGCATCTGATTTTTGTGCGCTTGATTATTCCCTTTTATTCATTTCTATGACACAGGATTTGTATGTGTGCTCTAAAGTTCTGGGTAATGTCATCATCATAAATTAAACCACACATAATTGCCGGCTGTCCATTTACATATCGGTGTCTAATTACAACAGTTCAAGAGACATAAGATAGATTGCCAAGAGCAAAGTCGCAGTGCATGACTTAACCATAAGCGCCTGCTTATCCTAGATAAGAGAGGGACACTCCATTAACAGACTCATTTTAAAAAACCAATGTTCTGAATAGTTACACAAGCCAAGATGTCGCCATTTATGCCCACCTTTGTTTGATTATTTGCGTGACAGCCTGGGCATGAAAGCGGATCGTGTTTGCCCAGCGCGCTAACCCCAGTCGCAGGGTGCATCACATGCTCGGTCGTTCTAATGCACCGCTGCGCTACTGCTGGCCCATCTGTTCTTTAGCATTGTGGTACTGAAATGCAAAACTCAAAAAACCTGCGTCCACTGACATTCGACACATCTGGACAGGCCTCTTAACAATCAATGACTGAATTAAAATCATAGAAACTACTTCAGATCCTTACACTCTGCTTTTGGGATTGCATGTCCTAGAAATTTTAATGAACAGTTCAGGAATTTTGGCATTTAAAATAACAGCCCAGGTCTTATTGCCAAAAAGAAAATTGGCAACACCTGACATTTTTCCTGATCGCGTATAACACACTAAAGAAACCTAATCTGTTCATAATGTCAGTTCGACATCAGGCACGCATATGGGGTTTGCAGTGAGACAGTGTTTCTTTTGCAAGATGGACGATGCGTTTAGTTCTTAGTGGATTGTTATTAAGAAAAAAGGTTAAGTGATTAATGCACTGGATTTGTGTGCAGTGGGAGAGAAAGTACAGTGCCCTTAAGCTCGCTGTATGTTTAGGGGAAACATCATATTTACGGGAATATCTCTGTTCTGCTGAGTGTTTGCGCCGCTGAATAGCGCGCTCGCTTCGGCTGCTTCCCCTTCCTTCCATCACCATCCCCTGGGCCGCTTGAGCCGCCACCCTCCCCGCATTCGCAGTGCTCTCTTTATGCTGACCCCCAGGCCATTTTCTGTGCCGATAATGTGGACTCCTGGATATAATAATACATAAACAGTAGCAACAGTAGTAGGATTCCGAGCAAAAGCCAGACGTTTTCATTTCAGCTCTTCCCCGTGGTGATTTCATGCTTAGTATCGTTCCCTGGTGGGATTTTTGTAATGCCTCGTGATGAGCATGTACCAGCTCGGTGCTTCTGAGGCTGTTCAGAGGGTAGTAGGGGTGGCCTGACTCACATACACCTCCTCACCCCTGAATGACAGACACGGGAATCGCATGAGAAATTTCAGTCTTAAATTCCAGTAACAGGCAGGTGATTTGTGGAAACCCGTCTCATACCGCCGACTGGATGGCTAAATCACTATTTGCAAAGATCTTGTGCCACCCTGTGCATTTTTGTGGAATGGCAGTCCAAATTAAGGGAGAGTAAATGATCCCATCTGCATTATGTTTTCCTTAATAGCAGGCCGTATTACAGGCTTGTCTCAAATTATTGTAAATCCAGCTGTTGATATATATCGATATAATTGCTGTTCCGGCTGTGCAAAAATGTTTCATTGAGTCTAATTTGCATCGTCTTACAGCATAACACTGAAGAGCTGGTGTGGTTTTGTGATGCCCGGCCCATACGCTCCTCGTGTGTGCCACGCCCCCTAATTACCCACGTGTGATTCCCTGATCGTGCCCAGTTGTGTCTTGCTTTCTTCTGCTTAGTTCCGTGTATTTAAGTCTCTGGTGTGCATTAACCCCTTGTCTGTCATTGATGTTGGTTGTGTGATAATGTCATTGTTGGAGAAGTCTTTTCCGTGCTACGTTCCCTTTCCCGGATCTCCTGAATAAACCCCATTCGTCCTGTATCCTGCCTGTGGCTTGCCTCTTGTTTGCTCTCCGAGCCGCACAAGCCACGCTCTCCAGCGCACCTGTCCTGCCAGCCGTGATAGATTTATACTGAACAAGCAAACAAGTTGAAGGATGTTCTTAGCAATGATTGTGTGCCACTCATGGTTCGCTTTCCCAGCCCTGGACCAACAACTCAGTAACATTATAGACTGCAATAAACTTGTAAATCGTTAAATTTAGTTGAAATTTCTTGTTACTAACTTGTTGATGATTTTGAAATCAAAAAGCTAAATCATAAGCCATTGTAACTAGATTGTAACTAGACTAGATGTTTAATGACTGTGAATTGTGACAAAAAGGATGGTAATTGATTTCAGATGCTCATAGGATTGGATTGGTGTTGCATTTCTCCAGCTGTTCCACGGAAGATAAACATGGACTACACAACTGAAATGTTCTTCACTTCCAAAGGATGTTGTCATTTCCATAGCAAGCACATGTGGGCCAAGTCTGGCTGAGGTGCGGCACATTGGCTATGTTCTGCCAATGGAACAATGTATCTGTATCTGGTCCTAATCAGGATTACGATTCTGGCTAACATTAGGGCCAATGTATTATTATTATTATATGGGCCAATGTTGGCCAAGAGTCTTTTAGCCTGATGTCGCGTCACCATTAACAAAAACGTTTCAGGCCAGAGCTGGTCTTGCATGGAAAATGATTCTGGCACACATCTGGAATCTTATATGTGGACCAGATTCGGCGAGAAATATTTCTTCTTGATATCATATCACTATAATGTCTGCTTTCCCCTCTCGTTCCGTCCCTAGTGTGGTTCTAACGAGCCACACCTGTTGCTTGCTTGGTTTTACCTCTTGTTTCAGCCCTTGTGTGGATCGCTCCAGCTGCCTCTCATTTGCTTCCTCATCAGTGGTGTTTAAAAAGTGCCTCCCCAGTCCAGTCACTGGTGTTGTGTGTGCCCCTAGAGTTTGTCCTGTGCTTAAGCTTTGTCCAGTCTACATCTTCCCATTTTGACCCATTTGGTCCTTTGCCCTGCTTCTATTTTGTTTTCCCCAGTAAAGCCCTTTTTGTTCCTCCCAAGCCCATCCTCACCTCTTTACTTGCCCAGGCATGACATTTATTGTAGCAGTGGGTGTGGATCGTAGGAGAAAATGACGTGGCAATGATTTCATTTAAAGAACACCGGAATGCTTTGATTTAAATACTGTGCTGGTTCAGAAGCAGTATTACAGTGTTAAATATGCAATATCCTGGTCCACAACAGTCCCCCCAACAGACATATTAACAATACACACAAAAGAGGAAACAGCCAGAGTTGGGGCAAAATCGAAAAACCTACAAATCAGTACAATCTAAATACAATACAAAGCCGGGATGACATCTAATGGCCGCTCAGACCTGTTATAGAAAATAGGAAGAGAAGCATAGAAAGTGTGTTAATGTTAAATGGTAACATTGTATAGATTAAATATATTATAGCTCTTAACTGCTTTCTGATTTTGCATCATATTTACAGATTATAATATTGATTCAAGAAATGGAAACATTCTGGACTTGTATCTGACCATTTAGATTTATGAATGTGGAATTTACCAAAAGTTATGATAAGGTGGAGCAAGACATTGCATTTTCCCCCAAATAACACATTAATAGCTTGGACAAACTTCAACAAAGATAATCCGAAACATGCGAAATGAAGCCAAACAGCCCCTGAGGCTCATGGGAGCCCAAACCTGAAGCACCCTGTCATTCTAAAGCAGGGAGTCTTGCTCATGCACTTGCCCAAAGCTCCCAAGCCAGAGGCAACTCCCTAGAAGGAAGAAACCTTGGGAGGAACCAGACTCAAAGGGGGAGCCCATCCTTCAGGGACCGGCGGAGGAAGGCAAATGAGCAAGATGGCAAAGTTCCAATTCACATAGTAATAATAATAATAATATTGGTGTGAGTTTTTTCTTTATGTTACATGAATGGTGTCTTAAATGAACAGCCCAGAGATATAATACGAATTTCAATATATGACTAACAATAAAGTTGTATCTAATCGTATAATAATAATGAGTAAAAGCCACTATGAAAATGTTAAGGTTTTGACTGGACGCAGGCCGCGCTCTAAGGCAAAACCAAACAGGCCATTTCCGAGGTTTTAAAGGATACAGTCTTTGTCGACACTTGACATTTAGTGAAAAACTTTAGTGGAATCACTTTTTAAGAGAAAGGACAGCTGAAGTACTGGCACGAAGGGAGGTAGGTGCCTTTGCTTTCTCGCCGCAAACACTAACATCCGCAAGGCAGCGGCGGGCTGTTGTCTTGCTGGCACTGAATGTTTCTCTATAGATACTCAGCGCAGATTACCAGTTTGTACACAGCAATTGCGACGTGCTTTCGGGTCAGAAGACAATAAAATGTCCTAATTTGAAATGTAGAACTTGGCATCCTAAAACTACAAGCTCCTAGAAAGTAATTATTTTGTTTTGGTGGCATTTTCTTTGGACGATAAACAAATACAGTTTCAACTAATTGAGCTAATAAAATAATTTTAAAATGCCCAATGCACATTAATCCCCTGCGATCTGCTCCCTAAGTCTGTCTTTAAGTCGAATTTATAGTTAAGTCAGAATAATAATAAAGTAGATAATAGTAATTATACGGTAATAATAAACGTAACTACATACTGTACTTTACTAAGAGCCGACGAAGCGCTGAAGCCGCGTTATATGTTCACGAGAACCACAAAGCAGTGCATGCATTCGGTATTAAGAAAAGCTCAAAAATTCAAGTTTTAATGTAATAGGCTGTATGGAAGT